>NW_026294769.1:10000000-11397500 GCF_026119805.1 Tympanuchus pallidicinctus
ATTACGTCAGCAGCACAAGGCACCTTCTATTCAAAATTAAGGTTAAGAATGCTAAGCCAACCAGAGCACTATATTGGCTGAACATTCAGTGCTTTACAGCGCAGAGGAGCAGATAACAGACTGCGCCATTGTTCTGCGAGGAATTCTTCCCTCCAGCTTTTTTTTTCTTTTTTTTTCTTTCTTTTTTTTTTTTAAAGACAAAGGCTTAAAAATCAAAAATTTAAAAGAAGATTAATATTCACCACTTCACTAGTTACATATAATGGGTTGTGTATCAGGAGTGCCCTCATGGCTATTTCATCTCCCAGCCTCAGCTCCTCAACCTCATAGTACCAAGCGGAGCATTTTACATGCATCAAGTAATGCAAAGAGCATGCACTACTAGAGAGGACAAAAAAGTAAGCCCAGTTGTGTCACGATTACATTACTTTCCACCTCCTTCTCCACTTTTATATTTGTGCTATCTTCTTTCCTTTTTGTGCAAAAGAAAACTTAAAAGCGTATATAACCATCACAAAAAACAAACAAACAAACCCTTAGGCTTTGAAGAGAAGTTATGCTGACAATCTTTGGAGCAAATGGATCAGCTTTTGCACTGTACAATCTGAAACAGATTACACTGTAATTGATGCCAGTGCCAACCAACCTCTGCTGTCCTGGGCTCTAACTCCCAGCTGAGTCTAAGGAGAGAGCACTGAGGATGAGAGACCATCTGACAGCAACCTAGCAGAGAAAAGGCTGCTGTATGTTAGTTCTTCACACGTTTTCCTTTGTAATAGCAAACATCACAGGAAGCCATTAAAATACACCAAAGAGTCATTTCAGCTTTCTGTTGTACTAAGAGCTGCGCATCAATCCAGCAAGTTTCGATTTTCATCTTCAAATGTCACTTGTTTGTTCAGACTTTAGAAGCATACCACCAACGATGTTAATAAAAAAGAAAAGTGAATTGAAATGCATGTACTCTGTACAAGCAGAAAGAGTGACTTATTCCTGATGGCACTTATGTCACAGACAGGTACACCAAGATTGCACCATTTTGATGTGATCATTTTTCTGAAAGCTCTCCGTGTTCATGGGGTTACAGGGGTAGAATCAAAGTTGGAAGTGCAGGGAAGCTTTTGGTCAACCCAAAGCTGCTGAAGGCAGCAGCTTTGCATGCACGTTACCCTTGAACTGCTAATTGCCTAGCTGAATTGTAACAGAAAGATAGTCGGGTATGCTTCTTGGAGCTGTAACCTTTGGTGAAGAAAAGCCCCTTAAGCACACTCTGTGCACATCTGCAAAGCAAGCAGCAGCTCAACCAACCCCAGCCCTGGAGTACCACCCAGTTCCCCCCCTCAGTGCCCAGCAGCACTGAGACAGCTTTGTGAAGTGAGGGAATTTCAAGCGCTGCAATGAAATAAATATATAGGTCAATCTTGTGGCTCTTTTTGCCTCCTTTGTTGCACAGCTCATGCAGGAAAGAAAGCTCTTCAAACAAACTGCAGCAGTAATAGCAATAATTTGGCAGATAGCACCACTTGTATACAGGTCATTGGACAGCACTTACTAAAAAAAAAAAAAAAAAAAGTGACTTATTTGATCATTGCTTTTTTGCTCTCCACATACAAACATAAAACCCTAGGAAATGCTGAGGTTAAGGTTCTCATAGCAACATTAACTCTCTCCTCTGTCATATACTATATTTAGGTACACATTTAGCAGCCTATGAACAACAAAGGAGAACAATTGTTGTAAGATCAAGATCTTACTCTTTGACTTTCATATTCAGAGTAGCAATCAAAAGCAAAGGAAAGAAAAAAAAAAAAAGATTTGTCATATTTGTTATAAAATCCCTGTTCTGTCCGCTGGGGTATCAAATTCTATATCCATTTCGAAGAGCCAAAAGAACAACTTGACATGAAGGTGAACTGTCACATGATCAGCAGTCATCAAACACTGATATTAAAGCCATCAAATTTCTGAGGGTCATGGCAACAAGGCAGGTTTTGGGAACCACAACAAGATGGGCAGAGAAGGACATGGTGGGATTAACACTCCATTGGAGTAAGAATCTATATTTGTATGCCAGCGCTTCAGAACTGCTCATGTACAAACAGTCCGGCCCAGATTCACCCCAGGTAATTTTAGAGAGTTAAATTCCTCTTTGAGCTCAGGGACAGAGAGAGGGTAACTTAAGAGCTAAAGCACATGATAAAGGCATTTGTCTCTGCTCACCGCAGAGAGAAACCAGGCTCCTATCTTGGGACCTCAGTTGGATGCCTTAAGCTATACTGGCTGGATTCAGGCCTTGGTGACTAATCAAGCAAACACGTTTCCCTACACGACTGGCATCACTACAGACTCAATTGTTGACATTTGAGCTTAAAAAAAATTATCCGGTGTGTGATGTTGCATATACAGAAAGCACATTCAAACAGAACTCACAGGATGAGAACATTTGGTGTCCAATTAAAGTTTAAAAACTAGAACACTGTGAAAACAAACCAAAGCTTTCTCTCTTCTCATTCAAAACCACATGTGAAAATGGCCATTTGTTATAGATACACCCTACAAAGCCCATTCTTACAGTTTCCATCTTCCCAAAGCTACAGGTTTGAATGCCCTCTGTATAAGCTTAGGCTTGCACCATAATTGTGCCAAGGCTTCAAAAATCTCAGCTGTTTACATGGAAAGGTGTGAACTTCACCATGTGCTTTAAAGAAAAAAATGCACCGTGCACATTTTCGTGACACAGGCACTGCCTGTGCAACAAAAGATTTATTCCAGCATGTACTCAACATATTTGAAGGCTGAAGGTTTGAAAACTGCAAGTTGCTACCCTGTAATTTCCATATTTTACAAATAAATAGCAGAATGCAGATTTAAGTGCTACATGCCTACATACAGACAACACACAGATTTTCTGTCAGTATCTTCTAAAGCTATTTCTCTCTTTCCCTCTTTGGTTTAATGCTCACATGCTCAGTTAAGTCATTTGACCTATTTGACATTTTTCTGTCTTCCCACTCGATTCCTCCTTTGCCTCTGGTAATTTACAGGTAAAAAAGAGAAAGACTGATTTTCAATCCTCGCAACAGAATAACAATAGGCCTTTATGAATTTTGCTGAAGCTTCTGGGTATCTGCAGTGTACTGGTGGTGAGAAAACTGAGGAAGGAATTCAGACAGGCCTTGAAAAAGTTACCAGCTGTAGAGGAGGGAAGGCACCCCATCCACCAACTCACCCAGTCCTGATCTGAGGCCCAGACTGGTGGTCACAGCACTGACACACTGCGTGTTCCTCTTTGCCTGTGCCCTCCCCCACCCAGCACTTACCATTACTTTTGATCATCAGCCTGCAAATGAGCTCTCTTCTCTCCACACAGCTCCTCCCAACTGCAATTGCTTTTCATGCAAAAATGCTTTCTAGTTCCTAGATCCTTTATGTAAGTAAAAAAAATAGTTACACTGTTACACTCCTTTGATTATGTAATGAAGACATTAAGTGGTGTTGATGGCATTAACCTTTATCTGCCATATACTTTACTGTGCAATTTATCCCTAGATAGTTTGCAATCTTCCTCAGCTGTGCTTACAGAATGCATTATTTATTGCCTGAGTTTGCTCCAACAGAAAGGTTTAGTAAAAAAGTTCTTGCAAACGCAATTTAAGTCCCTAACAATTCTAGAAAGGGTAATATAAAAAAAACCTAATACTTTCTTGATTAAAATTCTTAAGTAACCAAGCTAGTTACCAAGTATTTAAAAATTGTTTTGTCATCGTAAATTACTCTTTAGAAAAACAATTATTACCACATCTTCCTTGCTATACAGGCTTTCGACCACAAGAACCACATTAATTTGAAGCTTGGCAGGCAGCGTAACAAGGCTCCAGGGAGCAGCCTTCCATAGGATTCACTGAAATGGTGCAGGCCCTGTCGGCTTGGACTGCTGCTTCCTTCCCAGTTGGACACTGCAGCAACAGCAGCTGCGGCCCTTGCCAAACTGACAGCCCTGGCCATGCTCTGAGCCAAAGAGCCACCTCAGTATAGGGTCTGGCAACGAACATTTAGCTTCTCACTATGACCTACTGCAGTCCAAGAACAACTTCCACATGGGCAGCCTGCAAAATCCCCTTTCTCTTTCAGGCTTGTCTGAGGAAAAAGGAGCAAGGAGCTTACAGATAGAGCACAGGAACACCATGAAGAGCAATACACACAATCAGACTGAGCTCCAGCCCTCAATCTCCAGTCTCATAAGGTTGGTAAAGAAACCAGAAGCCACCTTTTAAGATACCTTTGGAAACTGAAGATGTGTATTAGAAAACACATTCATTTTTAGTGCATAGGAAAATCTTTAGGGTAGCTCCATGTTACATAGTATAGTAAGAACCCAGGTTTCTGATTGTGGTAGACTCAGTAGCAGAAATAAAACCCAATCCAACATCCATGGATGATGCCAAATATGCTATAATGGGAACGTCCAGACATGACAAAACAAATACATTTGTTTTAAGAACTGGTAGTTATGAAACTGGCCTTAAACTACTGCAATTCAATTTACACGGACTAGTAACAAAGAAATGTAAGCAAGTACCATATTTTTGAGACCCAAACATATAGAGATGGTCAGAAACTACAAATGCAATACAGAAGAAGACAAAGGCAGACCCTCTTCCCTGTCCTGTATATCTCTGGGCAGCTTGGTCTAGTGGTTGGCAACCCTGCACATAGCAGGGGGATTGAACCTAGATGATCGCTGTGGTCCTTTTCAACTCAGGCCATTCTATGATTCAATGATTCCTCCCCTCCACTCCCACCCTCTCCGCTCCATCCTTCCAAGAAAAAAAAAAAAAAAAAGCAGAGAAACAAAGGGCATCTGAGCCTGCTTCCTGGTACAGGCAGCCGTAGTGTTCCTACGTTTGTTTTCTACAGCTCTGGGGAGTAAAAGAAACTACAAAAAAAATAATTAAACTTAGTCCTCAGCTGAAGCCCCAGATCCTGAATCCAACATTTCTTGCCAGAGTTAAAAGTACCAGGATAAAGGAGAGTGTTCACGACAAGTACAGAGGTGTACTGAATTACAAGAAGCAATTATCTGTCTTTCCAGGAGTCACTTTACTACTCTCCACATCCAAAGGAAATGATGTTGATGTCTTAGCTCAGGAACTTAACTCAGCTGCAAGGAGAGAGGGAGAAGCTAGAAACAAAAACAGAAATTGAAACTTTTTAAAGAAGTCCATGAGCTTAAAAACATGAAGATGAGAGCAACTTAGGGCAGTGAAAAAGGTAACACCAGCTAAAGGAAGAAAAGGCAAAAACTATAGAAAGACCCTTAGTGAAAGCTGGACAAGACCTCTGAGCACACAAGTAGCAATGACTGTTTAACAGTGTTGACCTGAAGAGTACTGGAAGTACTGAAAGTCACAGGCTAATGGCCTCTGCGTGCTCTGCGTTCCAGTGTACCTTGGAAACAGAAGTTTCCTGCACATTGATAGCCTCAGCTGAAATTCACAACAGATTTTCCCAACAGGGCTGAGTTTGTCCTGCTCAAACAAAATCGGGCTGCTTTGCAGTCAGCTTAGCTGGGGCAGCAGGCAAAGCATCACTGATGCCTGGTCACCAACTCCTTCCTCACTGTCTTCCACACTATTGGTAACTTTGAGCCATGAGCATTGGCTGATTGTTGCTACCTTCACCATTCAGGATGTTTTATAGGTTGGTTCGTCACACACAGTAATGCCTCCTCCAAAGCTGCTCACATATGGACGATGTTTTTGTGCAACTACATATGCATCAATTGTGTGAACAGAATGAACCCCTTACAGATAAGAGCCTGACAAAGCTTGTGTCAATGGGAGAGGAGGGCTTGTATCATCCTCTCTCCAGTACACATACAATTCTCATTGTCCACAATTGCTTTCATCAGACACTGCTCCATAAAACTGTTTGCTCCACTGTTTGATTTGTACTGAATTTAGACACTGGAGCAAAACAATAGTTTTCCACAAATTCGAGAATGATATATTGAAAATTTCCAGGACGGATGCAAAATCTGGGCATATGTCATGACTACACTCGAAATTTTCTCTTGAATGCAGCAAGTCCCATGCAACTCTCACTCCTTTCCAATCCAACTGGAGAAAAAACAAAAACGACCATTTGAGAAATTGATTAATAAATGTCTAGCTACCTTTCATCAAAGCACCCTGTGCAGAGAGAGACGTCAGCAAGACACTCTGACATCTCCCCTTAGGCTGTCCCATTGCTGTACTGGCGGGACTGACTCATGGGCAGTTCTGGAAAGCTTCACACCACTCATCTCTGTGCATCTGTCCCAAGGTCCATCTGAAGGGCTCACTCCAGGCCCATCTGTAACCCCCTTCCTCCTAGTGGGAGCACTGCAAACAAAAAAAACAACAACAACAACAAAAAAACCCACACAAACCAGCCCTTTGCCGAGCTCCCAGGGACAAATTCCCTGCTGCCATGGTTACCACTCCAACTTGTCTGGTGGAACTAGAAATAAAAAACTTCCTTGAGAACAGAAGGCTATATAATGTTAGCTCTTCCTCCCTCCCCTCGCTCATCATTGTTAGCCACTAAATCAGCTACATCTGGCATATTTAATTTGGGCTAAATAAAACGTCACTAATTAAAAAGATGCCGAACAAGCAATACATGACATTATAGAAATGAAGAGCTTAGTATCTGAACACAGCCTTTTAGGAACTGAAAAGATTCAGCTAGTTTTTACCAAAAGCTGCAAAGCAAAGGCAACTAAATGGCCCTCTGTGCAATCATACTCATGGCAGCATCCCCCAGCAACTCTCCCTTATCACCCAAGTGTATGGAGGTTTCCAAGCATTCCTTCCTGGAGCAATGGCAAAGCAGCTAGCTTATCACATACCGTAACAACAGGCTGCAAGTCTGCAGCTTTAATTCTAACTTTTGAAAAGAAGATTACTTTGCTAAAGCTACAATAGCTAAGCCGTTCGGCAGACCTGCATGTGAGCTGCATGAAAGCACCTATGGCCATGGAACAGATCCTGAGCAGCAGCCTCCCCCCTCCTCTGAGAACAGATCTGCTAAGTGCTTTGGACCAGATCCCCAGCATTTATACATCAGACCACTGGTTCCTCTCTGGGTTTGCTGGTCTTTGCTTATGCTTTCAATACCATTGCTTAGTTTCATTCCTATTGATAGTCAAGTGAGATTCACATATACAGCACAGACATTCCTCACCAATAAAGTGAATTTTAACAGAATTCTCCCAAGATGATTAAGTAAATCACATTGATAATGCATCTATACATAAGGCTGTTGATATGTGCTAAGTAAAAAGATTATTCTTTTCAGAGTAATCAGTATTCATAACTTGATATTCATAAATAACAGTAGCCTTTATCGTCACCATTCCAAACCTCAATGTTAGGCATAACAGGAAAGTGATACATTGCAAAACCATCATATCTTCCTCTGCTTTCTGTTACAAAAGCCTAAGCAGAATCACAGAATGGCTCCACCAGAGAAACCCAGAGCCTGTGCTGGTGCTCAGTCACCTGCACAGCACAGAAGTGCGGCCTGATGTCCAGAAGGAATCTCGTGTTTCTTTGTGCTGAGTCATGCTATAGTGGCTCAGAGTGCTACAGAAATACTTGAAAGTCCATTCATCCAAAGCCAATGAATATCTCTTTAAGTTAAAATACAAGGCAGCATGCTGAAACCAACGTCATCATTTAAAAAAATGCTTCCTGATATAAAACTAGGTAACATAATGCTAAGAGATTTGATGCCAGATCTTGCATGAAAGAAAATGCCACTTCTTCATTCAACATCTGCCTCAGATTATTTTACATGGAAGCTGCTGCTGCTCTGAAGCTGTTAAGAGACTCAGCTTGCAATTAAGCTATCTTATCTTTGAAGCTGATGGGAAGTAAAGCTTTCTACTCCCTATAGACATCTCCCTAAAATAAGATAATCTGAGACAAATTCCAAATGCATTTATTCTGTGTTGTCCACTCAATTAAACATCTTGCTCAAATGCAATCGAGTCTTCTCTCTAATTAAAAAGCTTATCCAACAATTTTCATGAGACTGCCATTAAACATTTAAAATAATTAGCTGAATTAGAAAGACATTTATATTCAAATAGCTCACAAGCCTAGTTTCTTTGTTTAGCATAAGCAAATGAATATGAAAAAGATCCCCAGAGAAAAAGAACAAATATTGGGTGAATCTTTTCTTTAAGACAATAGACACTCCCTAGAAACCAATTCTGCACGGTATTAAATGGGAAATCTTTGAACAACGGCTTTATTACTGTAATTGACGGCAGAGAAACCAACCATTCTCAAGACTGAGACAACGACAAGAGATTTTACTCTGTATTTTTATATTTTACAGATAATATAAGTCGATATGTTCAAGCATGCTTTGCTCTTCCCCTCCCCCTCCACTACTAAGAAGTGAAAGAAATCCACAGTGCAAAGCCATCAGTAACTTTACTTCCATCCTGACACAAACAACTGGCTTCACATTTACATCATAGATCTTCTTTACAAATTATGCTGAGAAAAATCTAGGTCATCGAAACCTTCTTGAAATGAACTGTGTAGAAACTAAGAGCACTGATGTCAAATATATTTTGCCTTTCACAAGCTCATTTTCTTTTTTTTCCAGATTGACTGGAAGGTAGGTCAACCTTTGGACATCTTTCTGATTCTGAAGTTTCTATGAGTGAGTAAATTTCATTTTCATCCAACAAAAAACATTCTGAGCAAGCTGCATATATAAGAACAACTTTAAGGCAGCTAGACTTGAATTGCCAAAGTACAACTTACATCAACACAGACGATAAGCAAACATCCCAGTTTAAAATTCTTGACAACATACTGCATTTAATATTCTTTTTCACTCAAAACTTTATTATCAAAATAAATAAACATATATGAATGAAAATAGCAGTTTGCTTCTTACTTTTTTTTTATTATTATTTTTTTTTTAACAATTTTTGGCATGAACTTGAATTCTTAACCAAATTCTATTTTCTTTACTGTTACTGTTGATCTCCATTTATCTAAACTAGCAATTTCATTCTACAGACTTCAACTTAAAACATCTGCCACTTCAGCTCAATCATGTCTAATTTTTTTGCTTAATTACATTGCTGAACATTTCAAAACTATTTTATTTCGAAGTGTCCATTAAAACAGCTACTGTGCTAATTTCTCACTGTCAAACACAAATCTACCCTGACTTTAGCCAATATATCAAGTTCTGAATCATCACTCTTTGTTCACTCATTTGGAGACAATGCCATTTGTGGGAAAAACATCATTGTCTCTTCCAGCTTTAGAAAATTGTGTCATTGAATGGTGGTTTAGCATAACAATATATCTTACTATTTGTACAGTGTAGAAAAATGAGATAGCATTTGCTTCTTCCACAATTTTCCCATCCTACTGCACAAGATTACACACTGGAAGAAAAAAAAAAAGCCAACTGCAGAGTATTAATGAAAAATACTCTATACTGAACTGTTTCTTGTACTCCTATTAACAAAACAGACATAGTCCGACACAAAGAGTAACTTACAAGTGGTTTTACAGGTTTCTGGCTAGATTTCTGCACTATTTCTTTCAGTGCACTCATCCCCACAGAAAACAACCCAAGTTTCATTGCTTTACTTCCATCAGCTGAGGCTCTGTCAGTATATATAGTAAAAATTTCACTTTTTGATATGTAACAAAATAGCTAGTGCATGAACTTATGCAAGCTACCCTATGAAAACTGTGTTTAGAGAGCAATTGTAAAGGTCCATTCTCTTCTAGACAACTGTGACATATTTCTTCTCCCATATACAATGCTACGTTAAGCCTAAGAGCTTGGTCTTCTGTGTAAAGACCATTATTTTCCATGTGTAAAGAACAGAGTAGATAAACCATCAGGGAACTAGCTTTACTCTAGAGTTCAGCATGAAAACCATCTTAAGAGGACAAATTCGCCTTACCTCAAGCATTACAGTATTGTTCCAATGACTTTGCCACCTCAATGTCATAATAATTTATTTAGGGAATTTTCTCCTTCAAAAACCAGGTTATGTTTGTTGCATTTGGTTTTGTACTCAAAACAAATGCTAAGGATAGCTTTCCCTATTTCAAAAACTGCTGGAAAATAGCAGGTCGTTTACTTTTTGAAATAGTGACCAAATGCCTTAAAAATCCACTGTAGAAACTTCTGCTGTCAATTCTCCTGTGGGCTTACTGGCTCTCAAACACCTTTTCTCCCTGTTTCACAGATTCCTGTTTGTTCCTCAAACCTATTCTTTCACAGAATTGGAGTCACTATAATGTATTAACTACTGAGGGCTATGAGTATTTGACTTAGAAAAGTTCACATTTGTTTCCCAAATGATTTACACATAAATCTATCTGTTGAAAAATGCTACCTCAGATGTCTGAACATTACATACATGAGTTAAAATACTAAGATGATGTGTGGAGGAACACTGGCTTTAATTAATCTATACGACAAGAATCTAGTTATAAACTGGTCATTTTTCTGAAGTCTACAACAGATGACAAACAAAATTAGCCCTATGGTTGCCAGCATCTCTCCCCATACACAAATTATGCTGTTTCTGCCATGTGGAGTAACTGATAAGGAGGCCAGTCAATAACGTGAATGGGCAACATAAATCTCCCACTCAGAAACAAAGCAAGACTTACTCCTTATAAAAAAGTTCAGTAACTTAAGGGAAGGAAAGAAGGTCTTACATCACAGATCGCTGTCTAGTTGAAGATTTTTTTTTTGCACTCCATCCAAACCGCAAAGGTGGCATCCATTTCAGTTGTCACTATCTATCTCAACCTAAGCATGTAGTCTTCACTTATCATTAAGGTTCTAAGGTCAGTGGAGAGAGAAAGAGGCCCTTCAATACAGTTTATCTACTACAGTTTTGCTACCATAAAATGTCATGAATATTCTCAAAAGATATTCTTTTATATCAACTAGTAGGAGACAACCAGACAAGCAACTCAAATTACCTATTTAATCACAGAAATAAATGCCACCAAAAGACTATTCTATTTCATGACACTGTGAAAAATCACAATAAACGGTTTAATAATATTACATTTCTTTATCTTTCTATTCTTAAGAGTAAAGAAGTGTTACTTAAGATTAGCTCTTAGTAGAGGTATTTGTTAGAAAGTTCTATTTTACTTTTCGTACAGAATAAATTCAAAGGGAAAGATAAAATTTTGTAAGTAACTTTTTGTTCCCGCACGGAACACCAGAATTTTGAGCAGAGCATACACAATTTGGCCAAACTTGAGGCTATGAGCAAAAGCATGGAAAGCAATACCTTCTGGAAGTAGCACTGAAGTGTTGTTTTTAAAATGAAGGGGTGTCTGAGCAGAAGGACAGTAAAAGACTGGGGCTATCATACCTACCCTGAAGGAATCTGACAGCAGGAGTCTGATAAGCGAAGGGTGAATAAACCCAACTCTCGTTAGAGTTTATGTGCCACTTCGTACACTGAGTCCCACTCACACACTGACACTAGCTTTCAAAATATGAGGTCAGATACAGAAAGGTGAAGATCCCCCACAGCAAGAAACTCCAGTGTCTTTCTCCAGACATATAGCAAGCCTTGCAAGCTGAGATTCAAGAAAGGACTGTCCACAGTTGTAATAACCAGATATGTTCATTCACCTACATACCACTTTTGAGCAACAACAAAAAAATGCCAGCACACAATATGAAAAACAAGGCATTCCTGCTGCTCGTTCAATGTACATAACGACTCTGAGTAAGTCTTGCATTAACGCACAACTTTTACAATTAGTATCTAAGCAAAGTACTTATTCCAGATATTAGTACTTTAGCTGCAGCATATAAACCTAATTTGTAGTCACATTATGAAAAGTCAAATATGTCCTTTCCAAGTACTGCTAGTGCTCAGAATAACCCAAAATATGGTTATAGTGAAAAAGGAGAATCTCTCAGCCTTCCAAAGGACCTGTTAAGTCAGTAAAACTGACCTTGTGAAAGTTTGCACCAACAGATTTTTTTTTTACTTGAAAATAATAGACAAAGCCCTTTTATATAAGGAACCAAGTTTGCCACTGAAACATACAGCTGCGCTATGTAACGTAAGTTGCACTCAACTCAGAATTTAAATACTTCTCAAATTTTTCTACTGATATATTTATTGAACTCAGTGAGACTTTACTGGTTTGAAATTCCTTTTAAATACTGTCACATTCTGAGGGAAAATAAATTAGTTTCTACTTCCCTACAATCATGGACTTTAAGAAGGAGTAACAAAGCACCTCACAGAGAGAAGTAAGCATTTCCTCCACACTCTCCTTCAATGCCCTTACCCAGACATTGCTTTTAAGCAGTACCTCCTCATATAAATGTACATTCAGAAGACACATGATTGGTAGAAGAGATTAAATAAATGACATAGAATGCAGAGGTTACTGCAAGCTCATAAAGAAATGCAGTCACTGTGAATGATGTCTGGTACTGTAAGCATTTTTTACATTATTTTTGCTAGAATTTTATTACTCTTCCTTTCCTTAATGGCTGCTGAATGTAGGAGATTAGCACTTGTAAGGTTCTGGCTTAGAGGAAAAACATCTTTTGCATCTACAACATCGTCAATCATTTTGCTAGACAGGAATCAGTTAACAATCATAGTTTTTACAGCTGTATGTGAGAGAAGGCCGAGAAAGAGGTAAAGAAGAAAAATTGATGTGAACATGTTTAAAGTGCTGTAAAATTTATTTAATCATCTGCAGAACTACTAGATTGTTTATTTATTTAAGGGATGAAAGTAATATATAGAAAGCTTTCTGCAGAAACTTCATAAAGTTCATTCAGCTCTTTCATTTTAATGGTTATTCCCCAACATAGCAAAGTCTTTTAGCTTAGACCCATTTGGGCATGTGTTCGATGGATGAACTGCTAGAGATATTCAAAGCCAGCAGCTGCCATGCAAGAAATTTCCTGACCCACTCACAGAGCCCATCGTGCCCATTTCACCTCTTGCAGAATTTCCTGCTTCAGTTAAAAATCCTAAAATTTCTCCTAGACCAACTGTGTGATTGCTCAAGTGCTATTCCAAGCAAATAAGAGAGGGCAATCAGAATGAAGCCTACACACAGAGCAACTAGAGCAACCTTGTGCAGCTCTCTAAGTTAATTCCTTGTTAGCTAGATTGACTTTAAGTTCCTCTGTATTGCTCTAAGTGTTGCAATTAAGTACTGCTCTAAGCTATGCTTAATTAGCTTGTAAGCAAATGCTCTTTTGTAACTTGCAGTGTAACGCAGAACTGAATGTTCACTGAGTGTAAAGGGAAATCACACTGAAGGTACATTTGCAAAAATATAGTTGGTTGCCTCCTGACAGACTTTGCTGTCTTATTAATATCCTAGAAAATATTAAGAAATGTGTCACACTGTACAAATAGTTTGAAATATATATTCCCCAGTCTTGGAACTGAAAGCAGTGCTTTCCTGCCAGCTCCAGCTCACAAGCACTCTATTGCTCTCAGAAGATGGAAGATTATGTTTTTCATCTGTTTAGTTTAAGAAAAAAGAAAAAAAAAAGGTGGAGGGGGGGAGGAGAGACAAGGACACAAATTATGAAACGTACAGATACTCAAAATAAAGAAGTATGAACAATCTTCACTAAAGTGCAATTAGCCCATTAGTCAGAGTAAAATCCAACATTTAGGAATAAAGCTGAACTTCAGCACCTCCTGTGAAGTGCACAGAAAATGAAATTAGTATGAGGTTCTTAAGTACATTTAGTATCTTTCTAATACCACAAGCAAAATGACATTAGCTTCGAGCATAGCTCCAAGTCTGAAATTGAGTCTGCCTATCAGAGGATTTGACAAGGCTGTAACACAAGAGCCAAGGCTCAGTCTCACTTGAACAAGCTTTACAGTGCTTTGCCAAACTACTTAGCATGTTAAAGAAAAAGGTGCAAAGGTCATCTGTGGAAATCATTCATAGAATAAAACTGTATTTAACACAGAGAAATATTTTCAGTATAGCAAATACAAGGTCTTATTGTATGATTGTTGCTATTCCCGTAATGCCAGCTTTCAAGTCTTTGTCTAATGAAGAGGAGGGTAATCTGTATGCCTGTTTCTTTTCAAATTGTTCCACAGATTATTTAGAAGGTGTGAGACAGCACTGCAAGCCATCTATCCTCCAGTATATATATTTAGGTGTATGTTTTTAAATGTTAAGTGTATATATGTGTATATGAGGATATATACACTTAACATATAAAAACACTTAAAAATAACTAATCAGGAGTTTGGGACTACTTAGTGAAGAACATTGTTAACTTAAAGCACAATAGGCATCCTTCTGTGCTAAAATTGTGTACCTGACACTTGTCACTTACCATAGACTAAGTGTCCAGTTTATCACACTCCACTGAGTATTTGGGGAATGAGAGTGATTGTAAATATGTGTAGAGGTATTTAAAAGGTCTGGAAATACTGTGGTTTGCTTGTTTTCAGTGGATTTCAGTAAGCAATAGGGAAAAGTGTGACCTCCAGCAGTATGGCAAATTACTTAAGAGTAATCAGCTGCTTCTAACAGCTTGCAGGCAAGGACAAGCTCAAAAATGACTGAAAAATTAAAACTTGCTGTTCTACTACCAAAATGTTGTTTTTTAGCTTAGAATATTATTTTCTGTAATCTTTTTGCACCTCGTGTTATTTTATTTTTACTTTCTTATGTAATATTTTTTCCTTAGGGATGGATAGCTTCTATTCCTATTATCTACTGTGTCAAGGATGGTGGGAAACAAGGTAAATAACAAGGTGAGCAGAGGAACACATGCAAGACTACACACAATAACTTAAGCTTCCCTTGCTGCTGCAGAAACATAGACACTGAAGGCACCTGAAGCCATTTCTTCACACCCAGCCCCTGCATGACAGCTGAGCATTCTTCAGTATGCCTGACAATACCTTCTGAAACATTCTAAGCCTGTTCCTGAGGCATGAAGCAAGCAAAAGGTGCAGGAGTTGATGATAATAAACTTATGTTTCTGGAAATACAGCACACACCGAGGAAATTGCATGTGCAGTGGAAAGTAGTGTTGAAACCATTCCTTGAGTATGGGCAAGTGCCATACCTACATATCCCCAAAAAGCAGAGCAGTTTCTCAGTCTGGCCTGCTGGTGTACCTAGGTGGATAAAGGGGGTAGCTGGAAAGATGGCTCCTGTTTGGTAAGAAACTAACAAAGCTCTAAAAGCTCTTGCCAGCCTTCATCCTCTTCCCATCACAAAAAATCATGGAAGATTTTTTGTTTTGCTGTTAATGAAATTTCACTTATTATAAGCCTGCTGGGATAAAATTACTTTTTCCACCCTACCCAGAAACACTCTGTGCTCAGCACAGGCTCACATCCCAACTCCCAGCTGATGGCTAATTCACTTTGCTTCCAAATGCTAATCGTTTCCCCCTCAGGAACAGGAGAAAAAACACACTTATTCTTCATATCATCATGAAGACATTTTCAACTCTTGCTTCCTGAAACACAGTGGGATGGACAGGCTCCAGTAACCCTCGCAGCAGCAGGATCTATCACTGGACGGAATAAGCAATCCTAATGCCAGTGGAGGAATATGACGTGCAGCTTTTATGAACTGGTGATGGCTTGCCTCTTAAAAGTTCAGATTGAACTTACTTTTATGTACACTTTGTGAATGACGTTCAGATTGCAGTCAGGTTAAAGCAAAAACTGAAGGTACTTACATAAATTAAACAAAATCACTTTTTAAAATATTAATTCTGCACCGTAAGGAGCAACAATAATAAAATAAGAATTTGATAATAATGAGACTATAAATCAAGAGAACAAAGAACTGAAACTTGTCCCATGATGACTTAACCAACTCAGCTGTACTCTTCTAATGCAAAAATGTTATTAAATTCCATCTAACATTCCTTCCATTTAGGAAATGGAACAAAGACATACATGTAAGTCTTAGAGGAATGCATAAACATCCAGTTACCACACCAATGAACTTGGAAATTCATTCTTCCTCTCTGCAACCACACCCAATCATTGCCTAAGCAAAGACAGAAATTTCAAACAGATTGCCTTTTTTAAGTGTGGGCACACTTCACTGCTACAGGTAATTACTGCAAGTCTAAAAAAAACTCTCTTCCTGCTGAGAATGAGCAGCATTAATCCCAACACTTGTGCAGCCACTCTTCTGAGAGTTTGGAAGTGAACACTGGACACTGGCTCTGCCCTTTGTCCCTAGAAGTGGATGCCAACAATCAAGGTAAAAGTTGAGCACCTTCCCAGTCCCACGCTGTGCACATCCACAGCACCCACCAGGAGATTGCATGCAGCTCAGTAGCAGGCACTAGCCCTGTTCTCTAAGGGCTGCCTTGCATCACCTCAGGTTTCAGAAGCAACCTCATGACCAACTCGCCTGCTGGTCACTGGAAACAGCATGGTGCTGCAAGATCACATAAGATACATAGGGGCAAAGTTCCCTGATTCAAGCTGGTGCTTTCTTGCATCTGTCCTACTTGGGTAGCAGAGGTCCAAAAGGTTTTTATTCAGAATGCTTAAGTAAGATCAGAATCTGCACCTTGAGTCCAGACAGCACAGAGGGCAAGGGAAGCTTAGACTTACTGTAGCAATGCTCATGATGTTGGGTAGCTCCTTAAAGGCTATCAGTAGAAAGTTATGACATCTCTAATTCATCTCAGACATTCACTTACAGTGTAATTAGAATCACTCAATATAGCTCTGTGCTTTTTTTTTTTAATTCCCTACTGCATTGATGTTTATATTAAAACCCACTTCTGTCTGCCTCACTAAGAATTACAGTTTCTCCCATCTTCTCATTTTTTCCCACACCTTCAGCCTGGTAGCTTCTCACTTCTATCAACTCCTGATCAAAGTAGAGGATTGCTAAATTTTATTTTCACTGTACTATTACCAAAAGAAACCAAGAATACTGTTACACGACAAAAAATGTGCAAGGCCACTCCTAAGCTGTGCAGACAAAAGCAGTGTGAATACGGCAGTGCACAGCTACTATAGCTTATGCTACAGCCCACTCACTATTTACACAAGGCAGTCCTGAAGGCTAATTGCAACGGTGCTGCTACTGCACAGGGGTTGTTAAGGCAGCTGCAGGCCATGCTGCACGGCAGCAGTCCGGGGGGCTGCCAGTGCAGGCGGTAGGCCAGGCCTAGCAGAGCGTCTCCCACGGCGCAGCCACACTCCTCAGCACACAGCCCTCCTGCAGCATGCTCGCCTCTGGGTAGAGAGCCAGAATGCGCCTGGGAGCAAGGCCAGGTTTGCATCATTAAAAACAAAACCAAAAAAAAACCTCCAGCAAATAACATACTTTTCGGTTTGAATGCGAGACGTTCTTCATATTTCCCGTAATCAATGTTGGGACTACAGCTGCTGTTCTGGCACTTCCCAAAATCAAGTATGTGAAGAGACTCGATTCTTCCTACCAAGCCTCATGATCAAAACAAGCACGAGGAAGAAGAAACAGCGGCTTTGAATCCATCCTGATCCTGGGCCCCAACAGCCTCCAATGCTCTATCCAAAAAGCCTCCAAACACCCATGGACCGTGCATGCACCATCAGCACTTAAGGCTGCACAGTCCAGTGAACTCATTACTACTTCCTTCATTAGTCTCATCTTCGGTAATGAGCTACTGAGATTTTCAAAACCACATGAGCTCACTCCCTAATTTCTTCAAGAGTAATTGGACAACACATCCGCGTGATACAGGTCACAAGATGACAAGAAATGAGATGCCTTTCCTACATGTCATCTCAG
This sequence comes from Tympanuchus pallidicinctus, assembly GCF_026119805.1. Taxonomy (NCBI): domain Eukaryota; kingdom Metazoa; phylum Chordata; class Aves; order Galliformes; family Phasianidae; genus Tympanuchus; species Tympanuchus pallidicinctus. Next base: position 10,017,847 of record NW_026294769.1, read on the forward strand.
TATTTGTCCACTGCACTTAGTTCATCTGGTTTGGGAAAGTGTTGTTTCTCCAGGTAAGAGGTACCCAGGGCAAATACAAGGTCCAGTTTTACACAGGTAGATTACAGCCCCACCACAGAGGCCTGATCTTTCCCAGTCACAACTTTCTCTAAAAAAAATAAATAAAAAATAAAGAAGTTAAATACGCTACAGAATGATCTATGTATCATTTAATTATATAGCTTAAGAGTCTTCATTCAAAGGAAGATTTGAGGAAGACAAGATGATGCATCATGGCCATGGAAACACATTTTATAGTTGGGCCATAGGGAGAGCCCTTGAGTTGGACCTAAGGAATTGCCTCAGTTAATCTAGGTGCAGGATTTGGCCTGTTTAGAGAAAGTAAAGACTTGTTCACTCATCCTCTTGCCAACAGTTGTTCTCAACAAGTCTTGTTAGTAAGTGTTACTTCATTTAAAGATTAAGTAAAAAATTTGCTGTCACACATGTAAAATTTAACTTGGTACGTGGAGTTTTCATTATTAAAAAGTTCATACTTTTATACAGCTTCTCTTTTCAAAATCAATATCTTTGTCTTCAAAAGAGTCAATATGAAAGCTTTGCGGGAAGAAAAAACAAACAACAACAACAAAATTATGGTAACATGGAATTAAAGCAAAACTAAAAAGTCTGTTCATATGAATTCCCTTGAAGGGTTACTAAATCTGGAAAAAAGAGTAACATAAATTCATACCCACTTGTGAATTTAATTTGCTAGAAAAGAGTAAGCAATTTTGGTGCATCAAACTGCTATTTGGAAGTTTGCCTGGGCTGTATAGAGGGGGGATGTGAGAAATTTGCCCTATTTTTACAGTTGAAAGCTTCATTGACTCACACGAGATACTTTAGACTAATATCCTGTGGCATCACAGTGACCTACATGTAATTATTGCATACTTTTTCCAAAATATTTGTACACAGCCAAAAATTATAACCTAAGTTACCAACCAGTTCTTAGTTTATACCAGCAACACAGAGATGGACTTCAATTAGTGGTAACCTTGCTGTCTGATGCTTTTAGCAATTTTTTAGATGAATGTCTGGTCTCGATTTGGTGTAATTTTCTGGTCACTGTTTTTCCTACACAAACATATTTATCCGGTTAAGTAAATGATGTTTAAAAACTTGCAGCTGTCCTTCCTCCATACCCGCAATCAGTGCCCCCTCAGACGCGCAGTGATTTCATGTTTGTAGGTGTGCACACTTCTCACAAAGACAGACATGGGAAAAAGGGTCTTGAGTGCCCCCATCGAGCAGGACTTCCTTCCTGCTCCTGCCTTCACCCATCCTTCCCAGGGCAGAAAGCAGGGGCACTGAGGCAGTTGTGAGATCTGCTGGAGTTTCACTTGGCTGGTGGCCAGGCGCTGTGGGGAAGGCGGATGGGTGGTGCTGGAAGGACATGATAAAGATAGGAACACTTAGTCCCGCAGTCTCTCCAGTCAGAGCTCGCCTGCCAAAGCTCATGGACAAAACTTACTCAGTTCAGACGTTTAGTTTGTACTTTACGTTTAGAAAAAGAAGTTAAAAGCTTTTTGGCAGTTACTGCTTGAAAGGTCATCATTTTTCCAAACGTGAGACATCTGAAGTATCTTGCTCATCACATCAGTAGCTGATGAAATTACAACCATTTGCAGTCATGTTTTTTCTTAAGTAGTTATTGATTCAGCAGCCCAGGTAGTCAGTTTTTCCCACCCCTGTGCTCACAACCTTGTTGACTTCAGTGGTGCTAATTTATCCAGAACTGCTTGGGTTGACATCTAAAACTTCTCAGAATAAAACTTAACATAAAATGGGCTTTTTCCACCTGCAGAATTATAAGATAGGATAACACTAATCCTCCTAGGAGCACTTGTCTGTTTAACTACAACATATTTTTTAACCTCTCATGCTAGGAAGCATTTGGTCACACAGCTGTATTAGCTCAGACCTTCCCCAGACCATGTTGGTCTGTGCAGCCAGCAAATAATATACCTACATCATTCTGCAGCCCAAGATGACTTGGGGACCTAGAGATTGTCCTCTATCTATTCTGTCAGATAGAAGCTGACCAAAGGAAACATTTTGCTCATGCCACCCATGTGCTTTGACATAACTTGTGATTAGAGCTTTTGGGGCTCAGCAGTACAGGCCGCGATTGCTCTTTGCCTACTTGTCCCAAAGGCGCAGCAGGCTACAGGGCATCCCTTTTCATTAACACATCGCATAACCCATATGAGCAGAACAGCTCATTCCAATCTCCAATTTTAATCCTTGTTTATAACCTGCAAGCAGAGAACCTTACATTTAGCATCATTACGTTTGATCGTGGTTTGTATTCAGCATTCTAAATCTATAGCTTGTATTCAAGCTTTTTGTTGTTGGTTGTTTTTTTTGTTTTGCCTTTTTTTTAACATGGCTCCTTTTCACTAAATGTTGGCCATTAAAATGTGCTTTTGCAATCCTCCTTTAACTAAACTTGTCATTTACTCTGTTAACCAGTAGCTTATAACCCACTTATCTAAACAAAAGTGTATCCTAAAATAATATATCAAAATTCCCAAAGTTTATGTTTGCTTTTTTTTTTTTTTTACATTGGATGAAGGTACAAAAACTTGTAACGTTTCTCAAGATTTTTTTTTAAACCAATTATGTTTCCAGATTCTGTTGAATGGCACTACTACTGGATTAAATATACTTAAGGTGCTCTGGGAGCCTGAATGGGCAGGTTTTTTTGTTATCCTGCAATACTTCATATTTATTTGAGATATTAAACAAAATGTTTCTCTTCATGAAGAAACAATTCACCAATTTACTTTTTTTTTTTTTTAATTATATCAATATTCTAAAGCTAGAGGATTTTTTCAGTTCTGTTTCTACTATTTTATAGAAGAAAATGATGACTTCTTGCCTTTCCTTCGGTCTAAGCGAGTGTTTCTTATTTGCCTCCAACCAGTAGATGAACTGAAATGAGCAGTACATCTGCATTTATAGAAGTCGTTACTACCTAAATGTTTCAGCTCTTCCTCTTACACCCTACAACTTTCACAATTACAATGGTTTGTCTGATTAAAAATTTGAGCAGCATGCACAGCTACACAATGTAAGTATGTACTTTATTTTAGGCCTTGGAATGGCTTGTCACAATTTATCATTGTAAGATTAAGTATATTTCTAACAGAAAATTATGAAGTAGAACTTAGGAAAAAATGCTATTATTCAGTCTTTATAGCCAGTTCCTTACACATGCTAGGGTATGTTTACTTTTATTCTTAGACACCGTTAAACCCCTGGTTTCTAAATATCACCGAAAAATGACACACAGATACTTAGGATTCTGAGGGCTTTGTAGAGCAATTCTTTTGTGGTAAGATCTAGTGAAACAAAAATAAAAAGCAATGAATCCCTGAAACTGAGAAATATTTAGAAAGATAAATGCAGGTTCATCTGTAACTTTAGCTTGCCTCCAAAAGCTGCCATGCTGCTGGCAGCAGCCAGCACACACAAGAGAATTGCCCATTATTTTCTCTCCCCAGAGTCAGATTACCACTCCCTTGGCAGAACAGCCTCTCTGCTTAGCAGTTACTGAGGACTCACACAAGACCACATTAAATTTATAACTGCATGACTCAGTTTTCTCTTCAGGCATTATTTGGTTATCTATCTCAACTTTTATATATGTAAGAAATACTGCAAACCAAAGAAAATGCACTGTATCTTTCAAGAAAGCTGACAGCTGTTTATAGAGATATAAAATAATGCAAAATATACAGGACTATATGTTATGGTCTACTGCTTGTAGCTGAACCGCCTCCCCAAACCCTTTTATCAGCCATACCAATCATAGGAGCTACTTACAAACTAAACCAGCAGCAATACAGAACAACATCATGTTTGTGGGTACTCAAGCGCAAACCCATTCTAAGGCAGTATTCAGTATAAGCAACACTTTGTTGTTTCTGTGTTGTTGTTTTTTGTTTGTTTGTTTTTTAAATCCCTGTGCAAGACAGCATAGTTTACAAAATTGTGAAGAACTTCATTGTAATGGACTTGGGAAGCTACTCAACCATGGGACAGTTCTGCTCATCGGTCCCATTAGAAGGAACTGTGCCTAGTTACATGCTCTAAGAAGTGTATTTTGCTTCCTGAAGAACAGCAGAACAATGAGGCACCATGTCCTTAAAGAAAACAGACAGCTTCTTATAGAGGCAATGAATTTTAAATGGAAACAGGCTGTTAAATGGCTTTGAGGCAACTAGAGTTGTTGTGTAACATTCACAGATGCTGCTCCAATCCTAACCTGACATCTGAATTAGTAAGTCATTACCTTGGGTAATGAAATTCCAAAGATATTAGGCATTACTGCTTCATTGACAACATGCGTATGCTTGAAAAAGATTTGCTTTACTCTTACAAACCTTTAACAAGAAACAAAAACTCTGAAGACTCTCTGAAGATGCTCTCTTGCTAGTGCTGCCCTACTCACAAACGAAGCCTACAGACTTTTCTAGGTATCTGGAAAGCTAGTCTCTGCCTTCAAAATGAAATTGTTCACTGCGGGTTTGAACACTAACATATGACAGAAAGCTTTGTTCCATACTCACATGCTTATTAGCAGGTTGACTCTGAGGTAATGATCCAGGGGCCAGCACAGGAGAACTTGCAGGACTGCAGAGTTCTGGAAATGGATTGGGTATGGCTGGCAACGACGATGTTCTGAATTGCTGTTCTTCTTCTTGTAGACGCCTACAGACATAGAAGCATTAAGAGGAGCAAACTGGCATGACCAGGCCTGTATCTCCTGCTCCACCATTCAGTGTACTGACATTAAAAAAAGAGAAAAAAAAACTACACCTCTATAGCTACAGCAACAGCAAGCCCAATTTAGGTAACTGTATGTGAAAAAACAACCAGTCATGCATCTAGTTTGTTTTGTTGTTTATAACTTGATCACTTGGGTGAATAAATAAGGTAATTGTGCACAAAAGGTAAACAGAAATATCAGTCTATACCCTCTGTTGTAAGCACTAACTTACAGGCTTAAGCTCTGTGTGTCAGAAAGTCATTTCAGACCTAAAGAAGGAGGAGGACATAACTGCAGTAATTTGGAGCCAAATTCCACATGGATCTGCAAACAATCATGTCTCCCAGTAAAGCATGTAGGCTGAGGTTGAAGTCGATACTGTCACTTCGTTACAATATGACATTCTATTTCTAAGCAATTCAACTTGAGCAATAAACTGCAATTACACTATCCTAGCTTACACTACTTGTAAGATTACTGTTTAGACAAGTTTTATATGCATCTCCTGAAATGCATCTCATTAAGTCTAACTAGGGCCAACACAGTTTCAAGTTCCAGTTTGCAGTACGCCTGTACTGCTCACACTAACTGAAGGTCTACTAGTTAACACAATAATGTTAGAAAAGATGTAACACCGGTTCATAACCATACAGACTGCTTTAATTTTCCTACTGGTCCTGACACTAGGTAACTGTCAGGCTTGCCTCTAACTCCTTTGCCGAATGCACCACCTAGTGGCGACTGTAAAAGTTTCCAAAGGCAATCAACTAACTCCTGTATTTGAAATGCAAATCACTCAAAACTTAATTTGGTTACTTTTTTTTTCTGTATGTTCTTCAGCCTACTACCTTCAGCAAGCTCTTATCAGAGCCCTCTTGGACACAACTGTTAGTTTTGCCTCTAATAACATGTCCCATTTTGAGTAGGTTTTCCATGCCTACACCAGAACTGCAGCGCTGATAAAATCACTAACACGGAATCTGCTCCATAGGTAATTCTATCCCCTAATTAAGTTGCCTTGGTATTCCATGAATGACCCAATAGTTTTGTTTCTTGCTGCCAATAGCAGGTTCCAACTGTAACTATGAGCTACGGAAATGACTGCTTCCTTTTTTGTGCTACCCGTGTGCACACTTTTGTAAAGCATGAAGTAAATAATTGTGTAAGATCTCTTCAGCACAGTGGACTTAACGTTTCAGCATCTGTGTAATAGTTCTTTGTATTGCAAATTTTGGACTACATGTCTGCAATGATCCCCATTATAAGAACTGGAATTACAGATTACAGAAATTAGACAATGCTGCACTCTGCTCTGCATAGAATGCTGCGATGCATCATTTATTTTATTACTGAGCTAAACATAAAGCAGTACTTTCAAGAGTAATAACCATTCTGTTGTGGCTGAGGAAAAGACACAGCCACTGCCTGGTACTAGAAAGATGTCTAATTAAATCTGAATAAAAGTTTTGCCATTATTTTCTTCAATGTTAAACATGTGATGCTCTATAGGATTTAGAGAAGCACAGAGTTCAGAAAGCTGGAGTGTCTTTCAAAGAAAGTATCAAAGTTTAGAAATGCCATAAACAATTAAAAGGAGTGTTTTGACTAAGATACTTAGAACAAAACATGAATTATACTGCTCTAGAGAGTGAATTTGTTAATACAGCACTATTCAAGGTTAAATCTGAAACTTGTAAAAAAAACTGCATCATTAACTGACTTGGCTGTAGCACACAGTAACTGCATACTACACTTTCATACAGCGAATCTGCCTGTCTTAAGAATGTAATTCCCATAGGAAATACATCAGTGTAAAGAATTAGGAGCAATCCTTATTAGATCTTGGATTTTCGTCTACTATTATTGCTCCCCACTTGTCTCAGAGAATCCTTTGTCAGCTAGAAGGAAAATTCCAAATACACCTGATTCAAGAAATAACCTGCACATACTGAACTTTCTTAAAAAGATTTTAAGAATCTCAGTGTTATCTACAGACTCTCCAGTTATCACCAGTCTGTGTTGTAGAGTATTCCACTTTCAGCTTGAATTCAAGTCCCCATCCTGACAACAGAGAGACAACTTGAACACTTCTTTTTCTGTAAAGTCTACCATAACGCACTCGAGTGAAATAGAGCGCTTTTAGGAAGCGCTTTAGGAAGAATGGTTAAAGAAGTACAATGGTTAAAGAAGTGCAATGCGTTCATGTTTATTTGTCTTGGACCCAACAGGAAGCCTCCACTAAGAGAGGTATTTTTATATATCAAAACCAGCTGAATGCAACCTCATTTAACTACTGATCATGATATATAAAGTCAAAAAGCCGTTAATTGCCAGTACTGCTGGCAGAACAGTTTTCAAACATTTGGATTTATTTCCAAACATGGACATTGCTTCTGAAAATTGATATCAATACTACGCTTCTATGCATGTCTGCTGTCAAAGGCACAGCAAACATTGATGAAACAAGTAGAAGTGTGGCACGCTTGCATTTTACAAAACACAAAATCTACATGTAAAATCTATATCCTCCACCTACCCAGTGAATCTTTCCTCCTGCGCAGCAGACCACTGTGACCCTACAAGAACCCTACTGGGGTTTATCTCCTATTTCAAAGCACAGTTCCTTCACAGCTGCTTCAAGATGACGTGAAGCAAACAGTGTGCAGTTCTCTGGTCCTACCTGACCGCCATAATGCGCACGGGCTGAGACCTCTGCACTTTCTGCCTGGGAGACGTGGGCTGCAGGGCACTGGATCCTGAGGTGGGCAGCGGGCTGCGGTTAAGCTGGCCATTCTGAAGGAGTGGAGTGGTTTCTGACTGCATGCTGCACGTCGAGTACAAACTTTCAAATGATGAATTCATGTCATTTACCAAAGCTTCTAGGTCCACGTCGTCATCTGAAAGACAAAGTAAAAGCAGCATAACATACGTGAAAGTCGCAGACAAAATAAATTTGGGAAGATTGATGACTAAATTTCCACCAAGTTGTTACATATTCTATAGCTATAACTTTACAGTACAAATTTTTATCTTTTACGGAAAAAAGAATGCAGCTAGTAACTTAGAAAAACACTGATGATCACATCTGTCTTCTTCAGCAAAAAGCTGAATGAAATATTTCTACTATAATATTTATTGACCTTTTTAGTATATGTATAGTGTTTACTGACAATTGGTGAGATTTTTAATACCAGTGCTGATGTGGAGCACCACTTAAACTGACAGACATCCATTTCCAAGAACATATCACAAATATCTCAGTTCAGCTTGTCAGTGTATCAAGCTCAGACTGTCAAACAGCATGATAAATACCACTTGGAAGATCCAGTACCCTAAAGACAAAAAAGGATAGTGTTGCACAAGTCAAAAGGTGAAAGATGAACACCTCCATTGTATTAAGTGTGAAAATCTATTGTTATAGTTTCTTGAAAACCTTTCATCTGCACATTTGCCTATTTTTGAGATACAGTGCTTTGAAGGGTGATGATGAGTTTATAACTGTCATCCCATTGACTTCATAAGAAGTTTTGTAAGCTTATTCCTGAAATGCACTGAAGAGACTACTGCCTTAAGGAGCTTAAAGTAAATCAACCAGGGATGTGGTATGCATGCTTGGAGGAACATCATTAGTCCCTAAGAAGTACACCAACCCTCCTGTACATGCCAATTTACCTTCAAGGAAGTAACTCATGTTCATTTGTTCCTCTTTAACAGTAATTACTCTGCAAGACAAAACTGGGAGCCTTTTGAACTAACCACTCTCTGAACTTCAATCTCAGTCTAATTACTCCCTAGCCACAAGTTACTCTGTATCAGAAGTTCAACACACCGAGGAACACACACATAGATACCTGCTTTTGTTCAGATGCTCACTGTGAAGTAATCAATCACTTCAGACCAAAATCAACTTGGTTTCCAACAATTTGCCCTTTCTTCCAACTATATCAGCTGGCCTAGTAAAACATAACACAGCTGCCTCTAATTTCTCAAAACTGTTCATGACAGAGATCGCAGAGACAACCAACAGAGCCAGCTAACATTTACAAAGCACTAGGAGCTAAAATACTATTCTTGCCTGAAATAAGTACTTACGTTGATACTTTGGCCACATTTTCTAGAAATCGTAGAAAATCCTGAGCTGGAAGGGACCCATAAGGATCACTGAGTCCAACTTGACCCAACAGGAACAATTTTTCACCTTATGACCCACTACCAGATTTTTTTATTTTTATTTTTTTGAGATGACATAAGTTATCTTTGTACCAGTGCCAACTTTCTGTAGGCATTATCAGAAACAGTATCACTGCACTGACACTGCGTTGGTTTTGAACACTGACAACCATAGTTCTTGGCACTGGATGAACTGAAAAATCTGCTGAGAAAAGGTGCTAGTCATGGACATACATCTGAGCTCCATGTCATTACTAGAAATATTACATTCCTCAGTGAAAGTTAGGACAACCGGTACTAAAGTAAGAACCACTTGGCCTTCACTGAAAATGTACTCATAGCATTTCTAAGTTTGAACATCTATTTAAAACAAACAAACAAACAAACAAAAGAACAGCCCTAAAACCAACCACCACCCACAAACAGGTTTCTTCTTTTTTATTTCCTCATGGCTATTTCCCTCAGACTCTGTACTTAACAGGTACTATCCAACTATTAAGATACCTTTGCTAGGCTACACCATCTTCTCTATCTGCCAGTTCACACATTTTTTAACAGTCTAGTCCTTGCTTTGCTTGGATAAAGTCAACAATAATTTTCAGGCTATTTTGAGGGATCTTGAGACAGAGTTGCAATTTAAATGTCATTACATCCTCCACATTCTTATCCTGTTTAGAGAACACATATCTAAAACACTTCTTGAGCAATCAGAAGGGAACCACAGGAGTAGGAGTATAGAAAGGGAGAGGCTGGATTACGTGGCTTCTGAATTTTATCATTCATCTTTAGAACCAGAGGACTAAGCTGTAGGGTTTCAGATGTCTGTCAAGTAAAGCTTAGGGATTGGTGAAGGAGGTGCAGAATAAAGACCCTGACCACACAGTCAGTGAGTGAATTACAGCTGCTAAGAACTGTTTAGCAGAAGGGAAGAAAGTCTAGGCATACAATCTGAGGAAGTCTGTACAGCTCTGTCCCTGAGGGTGCTAATTTATTAACAACCTACAGAAGGCTATGAGTGTGCAAGATCATTAAGTTTTCATTCAGATGATTGTAACTCATGAGGAACAATTAAGAGTCAGCACAAGCTACCTGACTAACCAAACAGACTCAGAGGTGTAATACAAAGTCTTAATAAAGTACAAAATGAGGCACTTCATGCAAAACAGTAAGCAAACCTCTTAAAGCACTGAATAGCCATTAGCAGGCTTTTAAGCATATCAATTATACATCTAAATTCAATTTCCAACAAGACAGGTGAATATAGAGCTTTCTTAATAACACGTTGCACTGAAGCCCACAATCTGGTTTCACCCCTCTAGTCAGTTCCTTTTCTTGAGGGATGAAGCACTGCTAATTAAAGCCTTCATCTATACTACAAAACTTTTGCAGGAGTGCAGATCCTAAAGCTTTGTGGAGATAAAGCCTTCAATCCTGAATTTCATACAGTTTCATCTTCATACAATGGCATTTACTATTAAGTACCATTATGTTCTGGAGAGATTGGAGCACATTGCAATAGGGAAACCTCACTGCTGCAGCCTGCCTCAGAAGTGCCAGCAGATGTCTCAGCTGCCAAGCAATACAGCGCTATTTGTGATACTTCTCTACAGAGCCCAATTAAATAAAAATAAAACTGGCGATCCACGGGATTTCTGAGATAAGCTTTAATCATTTGCAGGTCTAGTATCCAAAAGGAGACTGCAGACACAGTGCAATCCTTCAGAGTACCCTTCCCTACCCACCGGCGAGATTCAACCTCTATCAAGATCACACATGGAATAAAATGCTGACTGAGCTGGATTTTGAGGAGACTTACTAGCTAATAACAAAATTTAAAAATCATAAGCCTCTGAGTCAGCGTGTTATCATGCTGGGCCTCCAAAAACACACTCACCCAAATACTGAAACTGACGTGGAAGGATTATCTTTGTTGGTTATAGCAGGCAGAGCTGCAGGTAGCCAAGGAAGCTCTTTCTTTCCCCAGCTATCTCTCAGAGGTACGCTTCCAGAGATGCTAGTAACTATTTTCCTTAATCCGCGTTACATTCTGCACTGGAAGAGGATATTCAACGTCTGCTTTTTTTCTCTGAATTGAACTGCATAGAGGCTAGCTTATCACTTCCATGCACAAACATGGAAGCAGCCTTGAGCTTGAGTTGTTTTTCAAGGAAAACATTGGCGAAAACTAGCTCTGACAAACTCCCACAATTTTTTTTTATTTTTTTTTTTAAATAAAAGAACTTTCAATGTGTAATTTATTTTTTGAGTAGTAAGTTTTTGCTGGGGGAGAAAATGCTGGCAGTTCTGGAGACTTCCTATACCCTAAGAAAATATACTTGGCATGGCAGTGAGCAATACTGGCATGCTTTTCCTCTCCCCAAGTAGAACTAAAGTGCATTCTTTGGCAGCAATTTGAACGTAATTTTGCTTTTTTGCCTACAGTTTGTTAAACTTTGGCTTTCACAAACCAGCTCCACTGGATGTTGCAAGTAATATTTTTGATAAATTAGATCATGATTTCAATTACAAGAAAGAATAAAAAAAAAATCAGTCCAAGGCAAGAGACAATTCTGTTATAAAAATAAAACCACTATTGAGTTATTAAGTTAAGCTCTCACGCTCCATAAAAATTAAAGCACTTTGAATACCATTTGATTGTTTTTGAGCACACCATAGTGGGATGACAGCCACTCAATTAGGTCCGAGTAAACTTCATTCCATGCCTAACCAAAGGACTTCCAAGTCCCATTTATCTTTCTGCTTTCTAGCCCTCCCCTGTCTCCTAGATCCTAATTTATTTACTTATTTTGGTCCTTCTTGGCCTTGATGTGTCAGCTCAGTAATGGGAACAAGCAGGATCCCACTTAGTCTGAAGCAGGATAATGCTGAAGTGAGTTCTGCTCAGCTTCATCTGTGGCAGCCTCCTGAATTAAGCAGGTATTTCTACAGCTGTCAAGGGGCTTGTTACACTGCAGAGCTTCTGTTTACTGAAAAAGAGCTGACCATGGAAAGAATCCTGGCTCTGGACTGGAGACGAAGTTACATTTTATTTCTCTAAATGGCAGCCCAGCAAACACCCTTTTCACATACAATCTGGGCAGCTCATAGGGAATACTATGAAAAACACTGCAGGAATTGAGATGTGATAAAACACTGTATACTTATGTACGTAATTTCCTTCTTCGCTCATTTCAGAATTTATTTCTTCAGCCTTACTTCTCATATCATTTCACAGAAAAGACCAATGTGAGTGCTACTAGGAATTCAGCAGAAGATTTACAAGAAGGCTATACTACCTCTCCATCTCCATGGAAGTGTATTTGATACTATAGGTAACATAACAGTGTGTATATAAACAAGTGCTTGATATTACAGTAGGACAGCTGCTGATTTTGATCCTCTGTCCCCATCTGACAGCCTGTGGTAAATCAGTTTGCCCAAATCAGCTTCAGTGCTGAATATTCAGTGCTCAGGTTAGATACTAAAAACAACATATTCTCAGAAAGGGTGGCAGTGCATCAGAACAGGCTGCCCAGGGCAGTGGTGGCATCACTGAACCTGGAGGTTTGCAAGAAACGTACATAGGTGGCACTTAAGGACATGGTTTAATGGGCATGGTGATGATGGATAAATAGCTGGACTAGATTATCTTAGCAGCCTTTTCCAACGTTAATGATTCTATGACATTCAAGAACCTACTTGGCAAAGCTAAGGTGAAACTAAAGCAAGATTTAACCCAAGTTAAGCTGAAGGATATTTCTAAGGCACTTTGAACACGTATTAATTGATCCTCAAGGAGTCAGAAGGAAACACTGAAAGAAGAGGAACATACACAGTTGCTTTGATTATGCAGTGAAACGCTATATAAATTGTAGGTAATACAGGAAAAATATTCTTATTTTAAAATGAACAGAAGGTCTCAAACAGATTAACAGGGAAAAAGACATCTAAAATATCTGCAGTATCTACCTCAACAGAAAGGGTGGGTGAGGGAAAGCAATTTCCTACATTTTTCTTTGACTCTTCCTCCATGACCTCGACAGAGTTGCCACAGCTTAGTGACACATCCCAGCTTCCAGTACCAGCTCCACTTCCACACAACCACTCCCTCCAACATTAAGAACCGCAGACAGGCAGATTTACACAAGAAACAAAAAGACCAGTAATTTAAAACATCTGCAAATTGCAAATCCTATGCATTCGTTCTGTTTTCCAGGTCCTCTGCTGTAACCAACTCTAACAGCATCAAAAGACTAATTTTGTTCAACATTAAAACCCTGGAGGTTGGTATGTTTGTGTGAAGACACGAGCTCAGGTCTGTCTCCCACAGTCATCGTCAAGTTCAAAGTGATCTAATCTGATTTAAAAATGCCAATCCTGCACCTCTGAACTCCCCATTTCTATGTACCCTGTGTGCCCTCATGGGACTCCGCACTGAAGAACTCTCTACTTTCTAAGTAACATCCATCACCTTAAGTGAAATCCTCTACTTCACACTATAACTATGGTTGCTGGCTTACAGAATGTCACATCAGTGTATGTGCAGCTTCCCAAATGCTAAACATGCCACGGAAAGAAGAGAAAGAAGCGGAAATGATGGTCTGTAAATGAGCATGACAGTGAGACAGGCATCTGCAATCCTTGAGCTCACTGAAATGCCACACAGAGAAATCATCAGGGAATTTGTAGCCACTCCTGCATTCTCCAGGTAATTTTTAAATTCCATGTGCATCTAATTCAATTTCTGTCAAAAAGGCTGGAAATGTTAATGCAAAACGCAGGCACGTTAATTAGTGGTGGTGGGGAGAATTCACTTTATAAACATCTTGCTAAAGGTTTACGGTTAGACTCCAGTATTGCTCTTACAATATGCTTTAAAAACTTCTTGACACAGAAGACAAACTAAATTGAACAAAATTAACATTGCTAGGTAACAACTACAGGAATTACGTACGTATGAAGGGTATTTGTCAAAATCAAAGCAGTAATGGTAACAGGAACAACTAGTTACAGGTGTCCTACAGAAGAAAATAATCACAGAATCACCAAGGCTGAAAAAGATCTCCGAGATCATTCAGACGAACCATCCACCTACCATCAATATTTCCCCACTAAACCACCTCCCTCAGTGCAACATCTAAACATTTCTTGAACACGTCCAGGGACAGTGACTCCACCATCACCCTGTACAGCCTGTTCCAACGCCTCACCACACTTCTGAAGAAATTTTTCCTAACATTCAACCTGAACCTCTCCTGGAACAACTTGAGGGCCATTCTCTCTAATCTTACTGCAACCTACATGAGAGAAGGGGCTGATTGCCACCTCACCACAACCTCCTTTTATGTAGTTGTAGAGACCAGTAAGGTCTCCCTTGAGCCTCTTCTTCACATTAAACAACCCCAGTTTCCTCATCTGCTCCACATAAAATTTGTGCTCCAGTTGTAATTCAGTTGCGTCCTCTTAGACTAGTCTTGCTCGCATAAAACTAGTTCTGGGAATTCTATGGAGAGCAAATGCAGGGTTTAATAATGAAAAATTCAGCTCTTGCCTAGTTCTCACACCTAACAAGTAGTCATCATAAAGAGTGAAGATGACAAAAGATGACAACCTAAGGGATAGAGGGCATGGATAAGAAGGCTCTGTTTAATTTCAGAGACAAATCAAGGTAAAGAATATCTCTAATAAAGGTTTTTAATGGTTTTGTCCTTTGATGAGTTTGCAGTTATTCACAGACGACTTTGAGAAGCATTTCCCAGTGTGCACCTTCCCAATTGTAACCTAGGAACTGTCAAGTCATGCTGGCCTTTCATTGCAAAGCACTTACGTTTGTCATCTCAACTGAAGGCTGTCTGCAGTGGGTTCCAACATCACCTCTGAAACCTCACTTGGTTCTAAGACACAGCTGCTGAAGCACTAATGACTTTGCTGTAAGACAGAGTAACCTACAAAAAACTAAGAAAACATCTAGAACACCTAGAACAATGATCATACACACACCTATGAGCTTTATTACAATTACAAGGGAGATGATAAAAGAGCTCTCGTATGGCCAGTTCCTTTTATGTACCCAAAGAATCCAGTTAGGGAACGCAAAGTTGGGATTCAGCCTTTCCAGCATGCATTTTCTAGGAAAACACTGACAGCTTAAAAAGAAAAAAAAATGGGGGAAAAAAAAAAACATTCTTAAAAAAAGCATCAGGTCAAAATTTGAACCAAATCCCAAATACATACACCAGTTGATTCAGTGTTACTGTGCAGGCAGTAGGAATGACCAACTGCTGGTCAGCAAATGTACCACACCCTGGTTCCAGCAGCCACTGATGGCAGAGCTCCTGTCAGCAGCAACCGCCAGCCTTTCAAAAGGCTTTTTGCACAGCCCATGTTTGCAGAGGCAATGCTGTAGAGTAAATAGTGAGTAAACAGATCACTTAAAGCAGTCTGAAGTTAAGTAGACCTCTGGGAGATTATCATTCCTGGGACGGTTACAAAATCCAGTCATGATTAATTTTCAAGAGACTGGTAACATCTGCAATTTTCTTCTATGAATGTTAGTTTCAGTGGTTTCTCTGACCCATTTTATTGTGTCACCTGATTTTAACATACTAGTTAAAGAAAAAGTCTGAGAAAGCTCTTAAACAGAAAGTATGTGTTTGTTTGAGCTTGTAAAGACGGGAAAAAATAACCTAAAACTCAAAATGCTTCAGTTACAGAGGGGATAGAAAATAACATTGATGAGAGAAGTGACCTCTGTGAGAACCACACAGGACACTGAGGTACTATTTCCAAGGCCAAACCTGGAGCTGGAGGAGACCAGTCCTCAGGAAGCCCTACAGAAGAGTACAGCGGTTCCATCAGAGAAAACCTTGATACAGCATGGGGTGCGCAGACCCCAGAGGAGAGTTGTGATCATGTCGTAGCCCTTTACGTACACAGGTGGAAAAAAATTAAAGAGAGCAAGTGAATGAATGCATGAGGCAATCAGACCTACCAAACAACTAGCTCAGGGATCCTCAGCTCATATCCCATCTTAGTGGTAAGGTGAATTGGGTACCTCAGCCTTGGTGCATCATCTCTACAGCAAAATCAGGAAAGAGAGCTGTGCTGTTGCATTTCAAAGTCACAACTGTAAGAAGGCTGCCATTTATCCTTCCAAAGAACACAGCTGGGTAATTCCTGGCATGCCCAACAGAGCAGCAGAACTGCTGCTAGGCTGTGTAGGCCACACAAAAATTAACAGAAAATCCACTTTGGCTTTTCAGAGAAAGGGGAAAACAGCATTAACCTACTGACCTGTTACAAGGTACTTCCAGTCCAAACTCAGGAAGCACAACACCGGATAGCAACAGATTGATGAATTGAAATACTGTCTGCTGGCCACACAGCAAATGCTTGGCAGACTGCATCTTACATTAGAAAGTCGTATTTATGGGTGAGCAAGTTTAAGAGGACATCCTGTATCGGCAAGAGCTGCAATTTGACACAGCAAAGGCCAGGCTTGCTTGAATGTTTATTAATACTGCATATTTTTACACTGAGAAAACCAAAGAAATGTTTTAAAAATAGTGTGTTCTCCTTATGCTTGTATGAATGAAAATGATTGTTTTTTTCAAGTTTATCATTTCCTCATGTACGTATTTATATCCGTGACACTAGTTTAAGATATCTTTTTCTTATTACTCATTCCAGAAAAAAAAAGTGCACAAATCAAATATACACAAATAAACAACACTCTGAAAGACAAGTCAGAGTTCAAAAAGTAGTTAAAAACTGAGACAGATGAGAAGAGTAACCACATGTCTTGCAAGTCCTAAACCCTTAAAGGAAAGTAAAAAAAGCAGTCAAAGCATCTATCGCTTTCCTTCAGGGAATCTATGCTCTCTCCCTGATTAATGTCGTAATGCCTAGCCACATAATCCCAGCTGAACACTACTTACAACCTGATATAAATACTCCCGCCAGGATTAGTCACTCCCACCCTGCCAAGAAAGCCCAAGCTTCACCCCAACTCCAGGGTGCAACAACACATAGCCCTGTACAGAGCTGCTACTCACCCACAGCCAGAGCCCCAAAAACCCCACTCAGGGCTGCAGGGCAGGCTAGGGATGGGGGCTGCGTGCCCGGAGCAGCAGCACCATTTTGCTTCAACAGTGCTATGCTGCAAGCTGAGCAAAGCTTCCATGTGATATAAGCTGGGGGTTCCACTAGTGCATCCCTTCACGCAGGGGCAAAGCCTGAGAGCCAGCACTGGAATATCATCATCATTAAATAAGGTCACTATCTCCTCACGCCAGATAATCAAACTTTTGGTCTTTGGCTCATTAAACCACAAGTTTTTAGGATTTCCTTGGAACAGTTTTATTGTTGGCTTAGGGAGCACTTTGAAGAGGATGTAATGCAAGTTCCAGAAGTTGCACGTGGCAATTAATGAATCAGCTACGTTAATTAAAGATTGCCATTTCAAAGCATAATAGTTACCTCGCTGTGATCCACATACCAGCAGTACAGACAACAGAAACACATATTTTAAGGTACTTCTAGTCAGAATTTAGCTAACAGAACTGAAGTCATGAAAAAATACAGTTCTTTAATACTAGTGTAATTTGGGGTTCTTTTACCAGCTGCTTTAATAGTTTACTATTAACTCCAGCTGTAACTTCAGTAAATCATCTACAAGAAACTGAGCTGCAGGAGTGTCATTCATAATTTCAACATCAAAAAAGTCTCCCAAGAGCCTCTAACTGGTGACTCTCTAAATTCGCAAATGAAGTAACAGCGAGTGAGCTGTCATTTTATTACAGACGAAGGCGGCTGCTGTCAGATATTCTCTTGTTTCCTCAGCATAACCTGCTATCAGCTTTCTTTACATTTCTTCATCCTCTATGGACAAAGAGTATTTTGGGGCATTCGTCTAGTTCCATATGCACATGGTTACCTAGCCCTTGGGTCAGAAGCCTGTTTCAGCCTACTTTCTTCCTATCAGTTTAGCTCAGGAGTCAGCAAACCAAGCAGTGCTTTCAAGTGCAAAACTGGCTCTGCCAGTAGAAGAAGCCAAGCAACAGGGGTGGATAATTTCAGAATTGTAACTGTAATAAAGTACGAACCTCTCTGCCGCCTTACAAGGGAACACCACAGCCCTGTCACACAGATTTGCAGATGGCACAGCATATTGCTGTGTTCGCATCCCAAATGGCTGCCTGGAGACACTGCCGCGTGCACCCCAAGCCAGGACGTGGGAGATGGGCTTGGAAAGAGGAATGGCCACTGCCAAATGGCACCTTTCCCCCTGGTCTCAAGAGCTCCTATTGGAGAACTCACTAGTTTTATTTTAAGTATAAATGGAGGCTAAAAACAGGTCAATGAAAATGAAGAACACACAAAAACAGCACTGATAAGGAAAAATCAGAGATGCTGAGATGACATAGAACAGTAAAGAAGTTTCCTCCACCGTCCAAAAATCTCCCTACTCCTGTATCACACTGCATAACCAGACATTACCATTCTAATTGATATTAACTGTTTGCAGTCAGTCATCTGAGACCAGTCACAATGCAAAAGAAAAAACAACCAATTTCCCAATGTATCTAGGTCCAAGGAAAACATGCTATTTGCTTCTTCTAGAATCACAGAATTCTAGACACACCAAATCAATTTATCTTTTTAAATCAGCTACTCAAAAACTTGGTCCTTCATTGTTTCACATCCTGCAGGCAAGCTGCACCACTTAAAGTAAGTTAGGATCAGGTTAACCCAAAAGTGAAAGCCACAGACATGCTACAGAGAAAACCCGCCATGGCTCTATATGACTCACATCTCAGTGGCCAGTTACGCTCCTTGTCCTTAGGAGACCCATACACTCAATTTCACAAGGCACACACATTCCCAGTTTGGTACTCAGGACGTCATGCGATTCCTAAGGACCAGTTTGATGCTCTTCTCCACCTCGTTCTGTTTCACAGTGTTGTGGGCAGAGACATGGGGCTACGCCCATGCATACACAATATACACAAAACAATACTGCTAACTGGACAGACAGCACGTATTTTCTCTTGCCTGTATTCTATTAATAAATTATCCCTTTTTGCAAGGCATCCTCCATTTTCTCCACTCCAACAGCAACCAAGCTGTGTAAGCCAGAGGCAGGTGCATCCATGACAAAGGACACCCAGGGTCCCAGGGGCATCAGCACTGGCCATAGGAAATGGCCTGCTCACCTCACTGTGTTTCACATGTGAAACAAAGCCCAGAAAGTCAGTAAAGACTGGTTCTTCCCCCAAACGCGTGCCCACAAACCGCAGACCAAGGCCTCTTTTTAGAGGCCACGCATGAACAGGACAGAGCTTAAGGTAGGCAAAAATGTGTAACCATAGAGCTGTAAAGCACTTGTGTTCTGATGGACTTCCACTGATGGCTTTTTAACAGCAGCAGCAAGCTCAGGTTAACTGCTACAGTAGCAATACCCATCATCATCCAAGCAGCAAGCTGCTATTGCTTCAGTCACCTGAATGGAGAAACCTGCAGCCCAACAGTGCTGCCACAGCACCTTAGAGGTAGACCTGCACTTGGACCTTGTTATAGATCCTAGATCTGTGTTATTCTTCTACCCATTCTCTAATATTCATCATTATCTGCTGAAGAATATTTTAATGGTTATTCATGAGGGTACAAGCCATACACCTGCACATCTTGCTGTGTTCACTACATCATTCACTTGCCATTCAGCTGCAAACCTCCTGGGTTAAAAACTCTTCACCTGCAGCTCTTGAGATTTTGGAAGAACTATTTAAGTAGGCCTGAGCTCTCCAGGATTTTTCAACCATGTAAGCACAAACCACGAAAACCCAAGCAAAAAGAATAACTTGGGTGTTTTGTTGATGTTGTTGTTTTATATAAATAAGAGCAAGCTCATAACTGAATTGCAAAAACAAACTCAAAAAATAAGCAGTCCCATGATGCCTTTTTAATATACAAACTTACAAACATGCAAGCTTATAAAAATTTGTGTGTGTAAGCTTGCAAGCAGTAGATACCTACCAAGAAGCACTAACAAGATGCACAGTGTAAAAGATGTCCTTGCGCAGTAACAAATCCACTCAGACAGTGGTGCTATAGCATACCATAATCGTGCATGGCTTCCAGCCTCACTCTATGCATGTCACAAACTGCCCACAATCTTGATTTGGACAGAAAGACTCAAATGTTGTTACTGCAATCTCAGCTTCATTAATGAAATTACATACTAATTGCTTTGGTCAATAGCACCTTAAACACTTTAATTACTTAAGAAGCTGCTTGCTGTCAAAAACAACAAATGCAGCTGTATCTTCCATCCTATATTTTGGTTTCTTATGGTATTTTTTTGCCCCACTTTAAATGTGTTGTGTTTTGGTTTTGGTTTTTTAGCTAAAAGCATCATTAATTTAACAGAAGCTTATCCAAGAGATTTAAGTCAATTAACGAACTCAGACTGATCTTCCCTTGAAATCTCTTGGCTTTAGGAAAAGTGCTGCAATCTTCTGCATCTCAAATGCAAGAATGTCAGCTGCTTGGGAATTATGCACTTCTCAAGTATCCTCACATGACACAGCTCATCATCCCCCTTGCAGCACTGTGTTTACGTAAAGGCAGAAATAAATACTCTAGCGCTTTATCACAGGTAAGTTGGAAGACAGTGATGACTGAGGTTTATTGCTACAATGCTACATTGGGGATAAATATTACTGCACAACTGATATCAAATCACAGCAGTTCCACTATAGATCTCCTCTAGTTTATCAAACTAGAAAATTTGTCAATTTTTCTCTTTTATCACGTGAGCTTAAAAAAAGTGTTTGCTTTATAAACGATAAAGAAATCATTGCATTGCCTCCAACAAGAAATCACAGAAGGATACTGTCCTAATTCATTTTGGAACAGATTTAATACCACAAGGAGATTTTTCAATGCTAAAGGCACTATAAATAATGCAAAACACTGCAATATCATCAAAATGATTTTCTTTGGAGCAATAATGTGGTTCCACTGATGATATACAATTTTTTTTTATTAGATCCTTAATGAACTTGTAGACCATCTACATTCAAAACAAAGCAAAACAAAAAAGCAAGCATGTTGTCTTCTTATTTGGCAAATACTA
The DNA here is from genome assembly GCF_026119805.1 of Tympanuchus pallidicinctus. Lineage (NCBI taxonomy): Eukaryota > Metazoa > Chordata > Aves > Galliformes > Phasianidae > Tympanuchus > Tympanuchus pallidicinctus. The sequence goes on from NW_026294769.1 coordinate 10,038,972, forward strand.
AGTGTAAAGCATAAACCACAGCACTAGCAGTGTTACATCAAAACATACAGTTATCTAAAAGTATTATAAAGTTTTAGGAGAAAAAAGTAAATGAAGTTTGTTTCTGTTTTCTCACATGCTTATACAACCGTGAATTCTTAACTAAGATCATAAAACGGATGAAACTCCAACACAGTTTGAAAACAGGCATGTATGAGAACTTCTACACTACAGAAAGTGCTAGAACTAGCTTCATAGTTTTCTCCATCTGCAACAACTCTCCAGTGTGGATTCTCCATCCAAGCTTCCTCCACAATCTCTGGGAACTCATTTTGCAATTTACCTTGCATGAACTGAAGGGCAGCACTTCCTTTTTTTACCTGAGGTAAGTAAAATTCAGATTCTTGTCATCTTACTATTCCCATCACGGAGGCACTTTGTCAATTACAGCCAATTACTTTCTTGCTCTTTGCTATCATATTAACTTGTATAGTGTTCCCTCTACCAACAATCCTAATTTTGTCCCCCCCTACGTAACTCTTCTCCTGATACCCCTGCCCCAAACTGAGGTTGTGCTAGACCACTCTGCCTTCCTACATTCCTCAATAAAGAGCATACTGAATTAACCTGGACAGGGCACATCATGTGTTTTGACTGATGTTGTTTGGGCAGACACTCAAAATAACAAGTAGTACTCAATGGCAGTTGTATCGGGTCAGTGAATAAAACATAGTCTGCTACATAGTAGTATCTTTCCAGGTCAACTTAATCCATATACAAGGACCTACCACAAGTATAAAATACTGAAAATGGATTGCAAACCCCTAATGATAATATTATATACATAGAAGTTTGAGATTAGGTTCCTTCCAAGCCTATTTAAAATCTATTTAACTTATGCCACTAAAGATCTCTTTCACTTCATATACTTCAAGCCACCAAAGAATTATTTAGGTAACAGCACAAAAACATTTTTCCTCTACCCCTTCTGTGACAGATTTGTGCTCACAATGAATATAGATCCAACACTCGGGGATGAGCCGCCTTCTGCATTTGTATGGTAATAACATCAGAAGGACTGATTTCAGGCTGGACCTGAGACACATGCAATAGTCAAAGTTAAGCTCTTGAATTCACCCAGTATAGGGCTCTACGTTTGCCTGGAATACACAGACAAGTGCTCATTTCCACATTCATTGCAAACAAACTCACACAAATTATTTTTCTTGCTAAATTATCTGTATTTCTAGCCCAATATGAATATCTACAAATGCTTCTACTGCAGCATTTCATTTCACTTGTTAATCAGCATTTCCTTCAGAAAAAGTGTTGGCTTTTTTGCCATTACCAGCTGTACCATCAAACCTCTGGGAGACACAAGACTCTGGGGAATGCAAACGGCCTGAGAACAGAACAGCAAACGTTCTGAGAACAGCTTACTTGAACGGACAGCTTTTTTCAGGGAAAAGTCATCAGCGCTGCGATCACAAAGTGCTCCTGCTCAAGCAGTCGCTGTAAGAAAGGAGGCTTTCACCCAAGCAGTGTCTTTAACAAATTTCTCCACAACAGTCTCAATTTGCCTCGGAGCCAACAATCTGCCAAATTCATCTCTGAACTTGTTCTTCAGTGAGAGATCTCTCTGTTCTATGTTTCACCAGCTTAGCGCAGCAGGAGACGTGTAGCCTGGCCCCAACTGCTATGCACTATTGCCATACAGAGAGAGGGTTGAGAGGCTTTTTGTTTTGCTTTGTTTGGCTGTTTTTTTAAACAGAAGGTTTACAGAGATACACAATGGTGGAAAGATATTACTACAAACATAAATACTGTATTAGTAGACATCTTGGCTCCTACGGTAATGAAAATGAATTATATCTCATTCAATAGTTACACTCCAGCTAACTGCTAAAATCATCTTAAAGAAACTCCATGGCTTTTCACCATGCTTTATGCCTCAAGTGCTTTTTCCCTTATCTCATCCTGCATTTATTCCTTTTTTTTTTTTTTTTTTTAATAAACATTCTAAGCTCAGTTTGCGAGGCTGCTCATGACTCCCAACTTCGACTTCATATCCCCACACACGTACACATGAAAAGAAAGCTTCAACTATCCTTCAGCTTAATTCACATCCCTACTGCAAGTTCAGAAATATATACCTTGAATCCCTCTTAAAAAAGGACATTTATAGCACTTAAATCTGCATTATCTTTCACCACTTCCAAGTCACACGCCACATACAAACAAGTCACTCTATAGAATGGCTGCACATCACATCAAATTAATAGTCCTTAACTTTCCCTTATACTTGAGATTATATCTTATTATATGTTCACATGTTATGTGTTCTTCCCCAGCCTTTATTAATTACAGAAACAATATATCACAACTAGAATGAGATAGTTTGCTTCCCTCCCTATCAATGAGTGAAGCCCCATCCATTACTGAAAATACACGAGTTAGGACAGGATAAAACTGTTTTATATTTCTGCATAGACTTCTACGCTACACCTCATGTGTGAAAGCTGCCTTAGAAGTAATGTCTCCTGTTTATTATGTTGATCTGTGACATCAGAGGTGGATGTTGGTGGTATGGCAGTAGAAGATGAACCTTCCCACCAACATTCCATCACATTTTGTTGCTGTGTGACAGATGGCATCAGAGGGGCAGTCTGACAGAGTCTGACGTGGAAGTATGTACAAAGCAGAAGTATGTCTCGGAATTCCCGCATGCAGAAGAAGTGGCACCCACTGACATTCAGTGACACATCCTGAATGTTTCCAGAGACCAAATAATGGATGTGAGCACAGTAAAGCGGTGGGTGGTGCAATTCAGCAGTGGCCACGGTCAAATGAAAGAAAGACAAACCATGTTCTGGACAGCCTTGTAGAGTTGGGTTTTTGTTGTTGTTTTTTGTTTGTTTGCTTGGGGGGTATTTATTTATTTATTTTACATGAACATGGCATGCAGACTCTTGTTCTCTGCTGGTGCAAATGCATAGCTGTGATGGCAATGTTGAAAAATAGTGTTTTGTAGCTGACAATTTGCTCTATCAAATACTGTCACTGTACTTTTTGTACGTGCTGTAGTTTCTATGGAAATAAACGCTACTTTCAGAGCGATCTACATAATATCCAAGCCTCAAAACAATATCGTTGATCTTCAAAACAGTGGTTGAGGCCAGGAGGTTTTTCATGGTAAGGCACACATGACTCAGAAGAGTTACAGTGGAAACACTTCAGTTTTGATTATGTCTCTCCAGGACTGGTTCCCAACTTAATGCCATAAACAAAACAAGAATTCATCTGTGAAAACAGCACGCACCCTATGAAGCACATCTCAACTGCATACTTGACAGAAATTTTGCAACAACAATATCCTCATTTTGCTAATGGGAAAAAGGTAGACAACCAAGAGTGATTTGTTTCATCCCATGTAAGAGGTAATTTGTTGAACAAGCACTTCTAGCTCCTTGCCCAGCTGTCAACACCAGCAAGTACTGCTCTCATCCAATGAGGATGTAAAGACATAGGTCTTACCAGCACGTTCTTGTCATCAGAACTTGTGTCATTTTACACAGTTCTTGCTACCTTAAGTCTGACTTCAATCATGAACTTAGAAACACTTTTTTAAACACAACATTGCCAGCATGAAAGACTGCTTTCATGTTTACCCAACAATAACAAAAAATTTAGCCAAGTATTTTAGTGACATCCATTTTCTTGAATAGACCGTGGTATATACTCATCTTGACATAACTGAGAGGAGTTATAATTGCTGATATAGACCATGAACACATTCCAATGCAACTTGTTTGAACCAGCTAGAGGAAATACATTTCCATGCTGGAAAAACCTGGAAATCTGCAGTTCTCAGCTTCACAGCACCTGCCAGAACCAATGTCTTTTATAAACAGATTAGAAAACGCATTTTTAAGAAAGACGTTGTTTAAAGCTTTAACTTGTATTGGGCATTTTCTTCTCAGCTACAAGATGCGTTCTGTCTTTATTTGATGATTCCAATTTTCTAGTACATAAGTTCCTGCAATTTATCCTACCATACAGAAAATGATACTAAAATCTTAAACTAGTTCTATGCTTGTTCAGACTGCTTAACCTAAATTTGATGTAATTGTGTTGTGCCCGCCAAGTATTACAACCTTTTTTTACTTTCAAGTACCAGCCAACTTTTGTTTAGTACTCGTAATTCCTCCTCTAACTTAGACCTGCAAACAAGTAAAAAGGAAGCCCAGTAAGCTGCTGACTCCTAAGGAATTCTGAAGCCTTTGCTGAGAAAACTGCCATGTCTCAAATATGCCCCATTTCCCTCTTGCATACAAATCTTACCTTCCCCCTCGTTCTATTTCTTAACTCTGAAAATGTTTGTGATTTAAACATTGCTTGATTTTATGTATTCACTTGCTTATTTTTAAGGGGAGCAAAGTGAATTTCTATATTTATTCATTAGATAAAAGCCTTGCTTAGGAAATGAAGCTCATAAAAAGAGAAAATAATATATATTTTGCTTCACCTGAGGCACTGGAAATAAGAGACAGAAACCAAATGTTAAGACACTTTATCATCGGGACAAACAATGGAAGGAAATAAAGAGCTGCACTGCCTGTTCCCCATCCTCTCAGCACTTTGATAGAGACCAAAAATAAAACCTCAAAGGTCAAGGAAAATAAAAACCTAAAAACTGAATACATGCCTAACAGCACTGTTTGCAGACAAGAGGGCTGCATTGTGTCAGCTATTAGAAATTATCTGCCATCACTAGAGAGATCAAAGGTACATGGCTGATCAGAGGCAGAACACAAATCAGTTCAGTGTTCTTTAAATGGGGGTGGGAGTAACTCTGGTCTTTATCTGAAGAAGTTAAATGGATTTTATTCTGGGAAAAAAATGATATCTAGTCCTAGAATTGCTAAATTGTACTGGTGTTCTAAGGCTGTAAAAGGACTCTTGCCAAGCCTAAGTCTAGCTGGTTTCGAGAATTCAGGGAGAAAGTCGTTTCTGGCATAACAACTTCCTCCACTTTGCCACACCACTGTTACGACGTTCTTAGAAATAAGTTTTGCAGGAAAGTGGGAGGGGAGCTGTATGACAGCAGAGGTACTGTGCTCTGCATATTGATTTCACTAAAGTAGGCAGAGATTTAAAAAAGAAAACAGTTCTCTCTTTGGTCATAGTAATTTCAAATATTGCATGTATTGTGAATTTGATTGCAATTTATCTGCATTTATTTGTATTCCAGTGAACAGAATATCTTTATTTTAGACTCAAACTGAGCAGTGATGAAGCCAGATTAGCACCTTCGAGTCTTCCATGCAATGAAATATTGAATGGCAGTGAAAAAGACTGTTTCCCTCTTCAAATACAACCCTCCCCTTTACCTGTCAAATCAGCTTTGATGCTTCAGATTTGATTCTGGGTACAGAGCTAGAATTTGAAACTATTATGATACCAGAGAGACACTGTTTTTACTGAACAACTGCTTTTGTTACGGTGTGATGAAAAACTAGGCTACCTAATAAATCAACTTTTCTAGCTGGAAAGTTCATTATGCTGAGACAATTTAAGTGCCCGCAGACATGTTTTGACATTTGGCTATGACTACTTCACTGAAAGGTTCAAAAAGTTCTTATATAAAGCAAAATACACTTGAAGACACCTCCTAAGAGGGAAAAAAATAAGCAGAATCCATGGACATACAGGAAGATGGTAGTGTAGCACTGGCAAGAATTCAGCTCAGCCACGTTAAAAACATTGTTTCTAAGCTACCAAAAGAGCTTTTGCTGCTAGTATTACTTCCCAACCTTCTTCTCTCAACATCTTGGCAGTACAAATTTAGCCAGATTACTAAAGAAAATGTAAGCATAAATATAGGCAATAAAATTATTCCAGAAAACATATGAGCTCATCTCAAGGTTTTACAGTCAACTTACATTGATTAAATTAGAAGAGGGCATTTCAAATCACTCAGCTCAATTATGGACCATTAACTCAAATGGAAGAAATAAGCCACCTAGGAAGCAGAGGACAACTTGAGACTACAAGTCTCCCCATACCTGTTGGACAGTAAATACATCAACATATAAAACAATAAAAAATATTGAAATCTATTGCACTTGGCTGCTTTAGTAATCTGCTTACAGAAAGGATGACGTAAGTAGTTAAGAACATAGATTTGCACAGGAGAGAGCACACTAAAAGTACGATTTGGGGCTCATTTATTAAAAAAAAAAAAAAAAAAAAAAAAAAGCCAACCACGAAGTGAGAGCTCGAGAAATGAAGAAATGAGCTCAGCCCAAATACATGGGAGAAGTGCCTCATCAGAACCAGATCTTGAGACCTTGCTTTCCATCTAGTATCTAAGTTTCCTCAAGCGTATCATTTCCAAGTGGACACATGAGCTCGAGCTCCACGCGATCAGCTGAACAGCAGCACTGTTCCACATGGATACCGGCTGTCGTGGTTTCCTGCCCGTCACTGAAGCAGACTGCTGGTTTCTTAGGCTCAAGCTTTACAACCTGCAAGACCACATCCTCAGTCAACATTCCACACTGACAATAGAACTTAACCTTGCTCAAGTTCAATCATCAGCCACAAAAGCGACTTCTTAGCACAATGAAGACTTCTGATGAACTACTATTGCTTGGCAGACTGGGACAGACCAGATCGAGGCAAAAAGGAAACTTCCTGATAGCTTTTCTCCGGATGCCTGCCAGCTTGTGCAAGGTACTGTTACCCACTCCCTCAGCAGCCAGCCTGGCCTTGCATCAGCCTAGCAGCAGACAAGCGCTTGGCAGCCAGCCAGCCCTGCAAGCACAACTGGAGGAACACAGGAGCTATTTGTGATGGCAATGACATCACCTCTCCGAGCTCATAGACCTCTGGGAGAGCGTGCCAACAGTCAACAAATACATTGTTTGAGCATTTAACCTCTGCCAACAGAACAGGTTCATGTACAGAGTAACACATCTATGCACCTAGCAGCACCTCAGCCCCTTCCCAACCACCTCATCTCATGTTTCACTGTGTTGCCAATAGCTGGAGCACACACTACCAAAATTTTCCACAAGATGCCCAGAAGTGCACTCCTTCCTCCTCCATGAGAAGAGGATAACTTTGCACTGATCCTCTGCATTACCCCAGCTGAAAGCTGGCCCAAGAATGCAGAAGTACAACCACTCCAATGTTTAGTCTTAGCTGCACTTTAGTGGCAGCAGGAAATACATATAACTTAGATTAAGACCAAAAAAAAAAAAAGTTTTAAAAGGAAGACACTATTAAATAAATAACCCTTGTGGGCATTTTCTTACAGTCATCAAACGCATACTTCAGGCTTATATTAGTATTATGCCAACTTGTTTTCAAGTAAATCTGTATAAGGGGTGAGAGAAGAAAACACCCTCTTGCACAGAGAGACATTTAGAAAGCAGCACCAGATCCTACCCAGATGACCAATTCAGACCTTCCCCTCCCAAAGCCTCAGGCAAGAATTTAGGAAGAATGACAAAAAATAAACTTCTAATCACCCTAAATTCACACCTGATGAATCTCCTCCCGCAGTAACTGGAATCAGAAATCTTCAAAGAAAGTGTAGGAACACCATCGTTTTCAGTATGACAGAAAGACTTAATCACCAAAAAACCTACAGAGCTTCAGTCCCTAGGGATGGTGTTATGTCCTTTGAGTAGGGAGCCTAACTCTTCAGCCCAGCTCTGGCAGTGCAACTAACTACTCTTCCCTGCAAACTCTTTTCTCTAACACATCACGATCTTTGCTTATGTAATAACTTCTTTCTTTTTCCATAAGTCACATTAGAAAATAGGCTTAAGATTTACTTTGACGATCAACATGAATAGCAAGCATGCATTCATAATACCGTAATACTCAAGTTACACTTACTTTAAAATCTCACTTGTAGAACAATGAACAAGGGCACCCAAATGATGCCACATTGTGTACTATGAAATCCAGATAGAGGGGTCCTTCCATTACCACACTGCCCCGTAACAGAATATGAGACAGCTGGGACATTTGAATATTTTTTTAATCCAAACTCATACTGGGTAGCTTCAGCAGAATACATACCATTTTAAAAATCTTGATACTTATTTAAACTCCTACAAGTTAATGTATAGTCTTTTTCTCCCTTATTTTACTGTCTATCCCCTAGTTAATGAAAAATAAAAGGCAATCTGTCACCTGCAAATATGTTTATGTGACACACAAACATTTTAAACTGTTCTTAGTCTTTATTCTCATTTCGCTGATTGCATTCAATCATCATCAGCTTTTGTACATGCAGAGTTTTCCTGACACTCCATCAGCTAGCCTATTCTGTCATCCTGTAGCTTGATGCAGATCTCTGAAGTTATCTGTATTCAAAACCAACCTACTTTGTCTTCTTTTCATTTTTTAATTTGTTTCAATTCTGTGTGTTCATAGGTTTGGGAACTAATATAATTAGGGAAATCAAACTTCCACAGAGCTATTATGGATGTCCTCCTAGTAACTGTGCTAACAAAATTCATCACAAAGTACAATAGAAGCCTTCTCTAAAATAAGACAAAGGTACTGTAATGAGCAAGGCAGGAAGCGGGAGCTCAGTTCTGAGTGTAATGGTAGTTAGTGTAAATCCTTTTGGCACTAATGGTGTTTTTTTCTAAAGCTGGACAATGACAACAACATTTATACAACACATGAGAATTCACGAATGTCTTGGCAGCTTTTGGTATTGTCTGTAACAAACAAACTATCTGTATTTCGTTCTACATTTTCCATTCAGCACCTGTTGGATTCTGGAAAAAAAAAAAAAGGGTTAGTTCTGATGCACCAATAACTGATTCATCCTAGTGGGATCCCATAACTGAAGCATATCAGAGGTAGCACTGGTGCTTACTGAACACATTCTTTAGCTACAGAACTAATAACAAAACCACCTCAATTTCACATGCCTATCACCAGACAGATGCAAGAGGCAACACATTTAAAGCAAGTAATAATAGTAGTGCTTGTGAAAGAGGCCTGTGCAAGATTGTTTCTCTAGGTTAAATGAGGAACCATACTGCTTCATCTACACCCACAGTCATTCAAAAATCCTTATTTATTTACATAGGCCCTTTTTTTTTTTTTGTTTCTTTAAGAAGCATGTTAGAAACATAGACTCCACCATCACTGACTGGTATCCCTTTCACAGAAGCTCCCTATCAATTAGCAGCTACATGTAAAACTGACCAATTGCAACATGCTCACCATCTTGCTGTAGGTAAGATTTCTACCACAACCAGCCAAAACAGACCAAAGGGTGAGCCTACTGTTGTCTCTAACAACTCATCTCATTGCTGTCAAAGTCAGAAGCATGGCAGCATTCGGCTCAGGCTCTCCCTCTGGGAACTCTTCAGGTCTTTTCTGGGAACTCCTGGGACAAAAAGCATCAAATCCAATAACAGATGAAACAGCTACTAGGAGAGCAAATGCATAACAAAAAGGAAGATGAATCTTTCACTGCAGACCCATGGCAAAATGCATTTGTACAGATACTGGCAATCATCTCTACAAGAAAATACAAAGAAAGCACCAGAACTGCATGATTAATACTTCAATTAAAAGCTCAGGTGACAGAATGCATCTTATTTATGCCTAACTTCAAAATCCTGAATTATAATTAGGTACAGTATCTCAAAAGTACGTTGAGTATTAATAAAAGGCACTGCCCATAAACTTCACTGCTGGGACTGGAGTTGGCATAAATTACTGCTTGTTAGAAAACCAAACAGAAATATGAGCCCTGAAATGCCTCAATGAAGAAAAGCTCAGAAGTATGAAGTGAGAAGAGAAACAAGCAGCGGCACAGCAAGCAGGTTAAGCTTACCCCCTGAAGTCTAAGGGTAAATAAATGTAGTTGTTTTTCCAGTTTTCTGTAGTATGTTGTATTTTGCTATCATATTTCATGTGGCAAAGCCACTGCTAGCTAGCACAAGGAAATCAATTAAGTAACTTTATCTTGCTAATAAAGCACATTGAAGAACAACTCCTGTGGCACCCAATCGAGGGTACTCAACCAAGGGGAATAAGGCTGAGCTACCAGATGCTTGGAGAGAAAGTAGAACCCTTGGGATGGGGCAGGGGGAATGAGTGCTGGAGCTGATGGGCTCTAATAAGGACTTCAGAACTGTCTCAGTGTTCTGAACTCTTGAATGCAAGAATTTAGACTAAAGTAACCATGACAGTTTCCAGCTCTGTCCTGCGCTACTGGACAGGGCAGGAATGCTGCAAGCATCCCTGTCACTGTGAAATATGAAGAATATGCAAGTACTAAAAGTTTTACAGAACTGAGACATGGCTAAGTCCAAACTCCTTCGTTTGGAAAAAAATGAAATCATTGCTTCCCTCCCCCACCAAGCATGCTTTTACTTCCCCTTGCTCTCTGTGGGTTTAAAGACAGTAAATAATCATTCTGACCACTTCCATGCCTCTTTCCTTAATTCCTCAGGAAATGCCACGTAGGTTAGACATTTTTCTTCTCTATGCTCTAGTTTTTACTACACCTTTTGAGTGACTGCTTGAGAAATATTTGACTTGCTGTCTATTCATTATTAAATATTGGCTGTTGGACTTTCTCTGGTGGACAAAAAGGCCTGCTGGACTTCCTATGGCTTTCAGTCAGTAGCTGAAGTGTATCTGCTTCTTTACTTCACTGAATGTTAATACTATTCCACTAGATGAAATTTTGTTTTTATTTATGAAGTAGCTTTTGGGAACATAGGTAAGAAATCCTAATGCCTGCTCCCTGGGTTTAGTACCTTTATTATACTTACTTGCAGAATTGTTGGAAAATGAATACTACATAATGGTTATAGATAAAAATGTATATTATTAGCTTTTCTATATGTATGCAATTATTAATTTTATTAACCTATTCATAGGAAAAATACCACTCCATCTGCACTCAACTTCCAACATTTGTTTTACCTGAGTATTTTAAGACTCTTTGCTTTACATAAAGTATTTTCTGCTACCAAATCAGCATCTGCCTGAGTAAAAGAATGATTCAGCAGGAAACACGTACTTGAAATACCCTTCACAAGAAAGAGTTTATTCATGCAGGGACAGTTGGCAGGGATATCTCAGTCTCCACTTGCATGCTCTTTTTCCAGTTTGTGCAGAAAAGATTCAGATGCCTCAAAGGAAGCTAATCACCATTTTTATAGGCTGTGGAAAGCAGGGTCTGGTTCAGAATTGTAAGTGCTCGAGTAAAAAGCAAAGGGCTGTAAGTTAATGTTCAAAAGAAACTGGCAAATCTGCTGTGCTGCCTGAGCAAGGTGGCCAGGTATGAATTACAAGTGTATACACTAGAAACAAACAGAAAAATTAACTTCAGAAACTGGTGAGAATAACAACTCTGCCCTGACTTAGAAACAGGCCTGTAACAATCACCATTCTCCATTAAAAGCATTCTGTGTAAAGATATCTGCTTTGGAAATTAGTTTGGACCATTTTGCACAGACATCTGACTCCAAGCAGCACAAGCAGAGCCACACTCCAGGTGACTCCATATGGATGACCCCATTAATTTAAAGGAGATATTCACAAATAGCTTCAGAAGAAATCACCTATGTAAATCTGCTCCAGAATTTGCACATCTCAAGGTAGGTGAAATTAATGCTATGTCCAAGAAGGGAATTGTGCTGCATGAGAGCATGCTGCAATGCACTGCTTCTGCTATTAAGTTTTGGATTTTTCTTTGGGGCGACCTGTTATTTCCTATTTTCAATGGAAAGTAAAGTTTTAAACCAAAAAATCTAAGGTGAGAGACTCTCGATATGTTTGAAACCCAAATAGTATTGAGGACCTACAAGTCATGAAATTCCAGTCTTGCTGCCCTTGGCAAATCAAATAAACTGAATTTTTAAAGGAAAAGTTAAGCACATAACTTTTAGAAGACTAGGTTCAAGGACTTGATTCCAAGTTAAGCCATCAGGAACCCTAAAGATAAGAGCGCTCACTGATTGAGACAGCACTTTCCATTATTCATTATTTCTAAGCCAAAAACTGAAGGTGTGCTAAATAGTCCCCACTATGACAGTAAATATATATATATATTTATTTATTTATTTATTTTAAGATGTCTGGAGTTTTTGAAGTTTTTTTTTTTTTAAATACTGCAAATGCTGAATTAAATTTCAGTACTCCCTAAAAACAGGACGACATTCCTTCTGCTCAGGCTAGTAAACTTAGCTTGAGCTGCAAGACTTCAGATTCTTCTAAGTAGGTGCTTAGTGAACTTCATGCACATCTCACAGCACAGTTGTGATGAAAAACCTCACATCTCCAGCTCTTCTATTCCAACCACCCAGAGCTTAATTTCATAAACTAGAAGGAAAAAACGCAAAATGGACGCAAAACTTTCTCTTCATCCTCAGTGCTTTTCCTTCAAGGAGACTGACTCCCACTCATCATTCCTTACCTTGGTGATTTAGGGACATGCGATTAGATGGTTCCTGGAAACCCGGCTCCACCAGATCCCGCCGACCATGAGCTGAAGTCTGATCTACATTGTCCTAAAAAGAAAAGAATAGAAAAATCTCAATGAAAACGGGCACGGCGCTCTCTGTAAGCTACACTGCATAGAGCAAACACTGACACGAGAAAAATGTCTGCTGTATCTCTCAAAGGAGAAGCCAGTATTGGAGAATGGGGGAAAGAATAGGTTAGTGCACAGAGAGGGGATACTGGTCAGCTACAGTAATACAGGCAGCACAAATCCAGAATAAATGACTATGCTGATGGCTCATTTGGATGTCAATTTCACATTTCAAAATGGGAAATAGCAATGCAAATGCATTTCCCAGTTCAACAGAAGTTTCTTCTTGCATCAAATTATGCAGAGGTTTGGGGTTTTGTTTTCTTTAATTCCAGCTCTGTGGCTTAGGGGTTAGTAACTAATTAACTGGACTGAAACAGATTCAGTAGTGAACTACCAAACCTCGAGAGGAATCAGAAGTTCAGTTTAGAAAAACATCCATGGTTCTGGATGCCAACCTGAATTTTTTTCATACTAGAACTCTCACAAGATCAGGTTTCACGAAGTTTTAACACAGACTGAATTTGGCTAAGTCTAAAATACCATGGTTTCTCACAGGGCCTGCCAAAAATGAAGACTAAGAAAAAGCAGGAAAATTGAAATATAAATAACAACAACAAAAAAGAAAAGCAAGATAAGTCACAATGGGTTTCAGAAATATAAGTAGGAAATTTAGAGCTGGTACACAGTTTTACAAAGCTCGTATATCTTTGTATATACCAGTTCAATGTTACAAAGAAAAACAAAAGCATGTACCTGGAGTTGATTGCACAAATACATAACTGCCCATGACATACACAATGGCACTTATGTCAAAGCACAGGAACCACCTTCATGACAAAGTATACAGCAGACTAAGGACATGGACTCTGAGCAGCACTTCAGCTACATGCAACTGTGAGCTAAACTCAACAGTTCTAGCTTACAGAATATAAGCTAATGCTCAAAATCAGAACGTACACAGTGTTTGAGAATAAGAACGTAAATAGTTAAATAGGATATTACATAAATTATATTATCTGTTCTTCAGAAAGACTGCCTCAAACAGCGTATTTGAGCTTTGCTGAAAGAACTGATTGATACCTAAAAGGAGTGCCTCTGGAGCCAGCACCACTGGGACCAATTCAGGAATCCATAGGCACTCATAAGACAAGAACTATCATCACTGGCAAGACTAAGTGAGGCTTTTATAAATAAATAATATATGATAAGATGCACATAATATCTATCTATGCCAGATAAAATAGAGACCACTCAGGAGGTTGGCCACCTCTTCCCCTCAGATCTCACTTTCCATAGTTCTCTTTTCCTCTGGGGAACGCACAGTCAGCACTGACCTGGACCAGAACAAATCAATTTCAAATTTCAGGCAGGAGAGTTGGGACTAACTAGTATGAGAAGATAACTGCAGGAAGCAGAAATCACACAGAAAACAAAGAGCCTGTTCACCAAGAAGTTCAGTTTAAATCCTTCAAAAGCTCTAAGGGCAAAAGTGGGTAAGTTTATATAGGAAAAGCTTCAGTCAAAACTCACAGCTGAAGCATTTGCTCCTCAGTTATTTCAAACCCAGTACATAGTCTGAGCTGAACTTTGCAGGCACTGAGAATAAAGCAGAGCATCTTTTCTCTCAGCACAGAGCTCATCTTTGTACATTTCCATCTGTGAAACTCAGTATCATGTATGTTTGCCATGTTGATAAAACCCACAGATGCAGTTGAGCAGAGTTAGTTCCCTCCCTGGAAACAAGTGTGGACAAATTACTCATGGATGCAGCTGTACATTGCCCTATGCTAGAGGAGAGGAACAGGTCATACCAACAGAAATGAAAAGAGGAACAAGAAAAACAGTTATAAGCTATTGGTTGCAAGCATAAGGTGCTTTCAGCTGTCCCAACACATAAAAGCCCTTACTAAAAGGCAAAGTACTTGCTTCTACAGAGTAATGGAGGTAAGATGTGATCGGAACGCACCTGTTTACTTTGGGGCACTCACAGCACAACACAGAGTGGTTAATGAAGAAGACATTATCTCAGAGATGAAGGCTCACAGCTGGCTGCAAGCACATAACTCCTCAATTAAAACAGATTTTTAACTAGCATTTGCCAGTAATTTAGAGGAGCAGCACATCCCTCCTCTGGTATAACCTCACAGTTGCACCAGAAGATGCTGAAAACCATAAGCCTTATTCACAACGTTTAATCCAAGATCACAGTACAATAAGTAAATCAGTGATTTCAGAAGCAGAAGTTTCAGTTCCTAGGCCAGCAATGGGATGCCCCTGCCTGTTTCTGAAGGTGCAACGCTCGCTCAGGTCTGCAGAGTTTGCCCAGAGGTTGAGCCAAGCACAGAGCAAAAGGTTTCCTCGGCGCGCTCAGGGCCAGCACAACCCTGTTGCTAACGTAAAGCAGCAGGCCTGCATAAACAAAACCACACCTGCTAATGCAATGCGGGCAGCCGAGGAAAGGTAAGCACTGGGCAATTTTTAAAAGCTCATGATATTTTCACATGACCCGCCAGAATCTATTTGTGTCAGTTTTTTAAAGACAAATAATGGCAACTCGCCAGCTGCAGCAGAGATCAGACAGACACAGGAACGAGGTTAAAGGAAAGAAATGAGGGGAAAAAAGTTACAGTTGCTCTGTGCCAAGCTGCTGTGGCACAACCCCAACACGGCCTCGTCAGGAGCACAGTCACAGCCCAGGCCCCTAAGCACACAGGCACCTGCTTTGGCCCATCACTGCCCCACTGCTGAAACCAGGCTCCCCATAAGTCATGTGTTCCACCATGTCTTAATCCTCAGATCCCTCTTCTCTTCCAATAAACGCTCTCAATATGAAATTAATGCATGTTACTTAACTTACTGTACCATCCAGCTATTACTGTATTTTTAGAAGCTAGTTGAGGCATTAGCCCTCACAAACTTGTTTGCACATACTATTTTCTCTGTCAGTCAGCATCTGTGACCAAGGATGATTTAATCAAGTGACTAGCAAGAGTGTGAGAAGGATTTGAAGCATGGTTTATTTTTGTAGAGTCTCTTAAAGCAGTTAGAATTTTATATAGCCAAACATTGGCATTATAGGTTAGATTTCAATGTCCTTTTGTAAACTGCAATGCAGAATGTTCCATGTTGGCATCATACCAAGGGCCAAAGTCCATTCATAGAGAGTGTTATCTCTATGTATCAGTAACCCAGACAAGCTGAGTCCATTTTTCAATCTATAACCAAGCCTTTCAAGGTACACTCCTTCAAGTTCAATACACTGTGTCTGCTGCTATTTGTGCTAGCGTAAGTATTTCAGTTATCAAAGAAAACACTGGATCTGGTATTTAAAACAGAGAATCAGTCAGCTGCATACTACAGTAGCTCTGCTGTCTGCACAAGCGTTCTCTAATCACTGCCTTGGGTCCCCACACTACTGTTCCTGCCTGCAGTTTAGCTCAGTGTTTGCTTGGAAGAACATCTATCAGCATGAGATGTTATTCAGCTGACCACTGTATTGCTGCTACTCTCATCCTGGTTCCTCCAGAGAAGGTTATCTAGTCAGTCAGGCTAATCTTAAACAGGGCTTAGACAGGAGGAAGTACATCCCAAAGTACGCATAATAAAGCACCGCCCACACTTCCCTTCTCCCCCACTTCTTTGCACAAAAGGGACCTGAATTCAGCTGAGACAGAGTAGCTTTCTCTTGAGGTCTGGAAATCCCCTTTTCTTGAACACTTCAGCTTTTTCTAACTTAAGCAGTCACTAGAAGTTTAAGAGATTAAGGAAGGCTACCAGTGACAGCAGAGCTTCTCGGAAGCTCCTGGGACTGTGCCCAAACCATGGATGTCCAGACCACCAAGATGACAGTCCCTTTTAGATTTACTGTAGCTGTTTGCAAGCCCATACA
This sequence comes from Tympanuchus pallidicinctus, assembly GCF_026119805.1. NCBI lineage: Eukaryota > Metazoa > Chordata > Aves > Galliformes > Phasianidae > Tympanuchus > Tympanuchus pallidicinctus. The sequence goes on from NW_026294769.1 coordinate 10,055,432, forward strand.
GCCGTGCCCATGAACAAAAGGTTCAATTGAGCAAGAGTCATGCATACTCATGCCAGCAATCCCACAGTGACAAATTAAGATCATGACATACTTCTGATGTTTGTACACTGTCCAGCACAACAGAGTCAAGTCAGACATGCTGACGGGTTCCACTGCAGTTTGAGACTATCAACACAGATACGCCTCAGTTTACACACAAGCACTCCTATACCAATAGTAGCTCCCTACCTGGTGATGTGACTTAATCATACCAAGTAGATATTTCAAAGCTAGTCAAGCATAAACAGAAGATAAGCCAGGTCATTACCTGAATCACCCTAGCTTTACCCTGTTTAGGCTACTTGTGTGAAGCAGAATTAAGTATTCTCCTAGTACAGGTTGAAGAAAATACTGCAAAGCACAAGCCATTATTAAAATTCACTCAGGAAGAATCTACCAAAGGCAGCTGAAGAGTAAACAACTCCTGCCCCGGCAGCCCAAAAGGAGAAAGGATAAACACCTGCAACTCGCTACTCTGAATCAAAGGACAAAGTAATGTTCATCTGCCTCTGCATCTGACCCAGTATTGCTGTTCTTTGTATGCTTTCATTATTTCATTAGGCAATAAACAGATAAAGAAGCATTTCTGCTGAGGACCATATCATGCAATTTTTTACTTCACAAATGAAACACTATTTGCACGAAAATGAAAGAACTCTGCAGGTTTTTTTTGTGAGCTAGGCTTCTTTTTTCATACCACAGCTTTGCAGCTTTGGTCTACATAAAACATTAGATGTACAGAGTCTATTATGGTAAGAACCAAGTAGTCAACTATTCACTAAGTTCACTTTTCTATGGCTTCCTGGTACATGTAGCCATCAACATAGTTTTTGTTCTACCATAGACCCTTAGTATACACATATGCCTTCACAGGACTATTACAGGAAGAAATCCACCCAACAGAGCCAACTGAGTGTTCAAGTTCTAATCTAAACTTGACAGTTGAGATCAACTGGTAACACACACAATGCTTTCTCAAAAGATGCATGTCATCGAGCTTTTCTGCAGCTAAATACAGCAGCACAGTTCCCTAGCAGATAGCTGTTTGGTACTACGTGCTTTCAGCCTACCTTATCACCGATACCTCAGACCTTGAGGACATTTTTCTCAAGTACAGTTGTGAGGGAAAAGCCAAGCTCTCAGGTTTGACCAATGTCACAGCTTTGCACATGATTTCTAATTTACTCAAAAATATTTCTTGCTGCCTTTTCTTAGAGCATCAATCACATCTTTCCCTGGGCCAGTGCTTAATGCACAGCAGAAACAAGGAGAAAAATAAAAAGGCTTTGCACACCAGGCAAAAAACTTTACAGCAAAGACAACCCACATCTTACATAATTAAAGAGCTGTAACTAGGTTTTCTGACTCTAAACTACAGTCGTTTGATTAAGTAAGAGCCAAGTGAAAGGCTCAGTAAGTCAACAATGTAACTGTGAACCCAAAATTTTAACATTCCCATTGCTAAGAGAGCTTGTACAAACAAGGGCTTAAAATACAGCCACTTAGCTCTGTCAAAAGTCAGGCTCTGTCCTAAACTAGCAAAACCATTAACTGCTGGAATTATTCTGATTTTACAAGACTTCTGTTAAGACTGACAGTGATAACCCTAGGGGCCAGCAACAAATAAACCCAGTTTGGGATTATCTGAGCAGCAAAGCTTGCAGCATGCTCCGTCCTGCACTCCACCTGATGCACCACAGCACCTCTGAGCACAGAGGCTGAGAATCACAGAAAGCATGCAGTAACCTGGCAGGGCGCACAGAACGATCACTATCCTCATATTCACACAACTCTCAACAGATTTAACAGCTCGCTATATACATATGCAAAAAGTTACAAGAAACACAACATATCAGGAATTACTAAAGATAGAAAGAAAATGAGAGACTGACAGACAGACCTGCGTCCATGGTTTACGTCTCTGCAGTGGCAGGGAATTTGTTAAAGTTGTGATCACAGGAATTATATTACATCTCATGATACACAGAAGGCAGAAATGCTTGCCAATTTGCCCTTGGAAGAACTTCTCTCCTGACCCCCTTCTGGGTTTTAATACCCCACTGCCCAGAAAGTCCTTCAAGTCAGCAAAAACTGGGGCTCTGGAGACTGTCAACACCTAAACCCCATGGTGCGCACGCCCCCAATCAGCAAAGCATTTCTTCTCCTACATCAAGGAAAACAGCTTTCTTAAATACATGGACTGATACAGTTACACAACATGCTGGTATAGCTGAGCCAGAAAGTTATTTTCTGAGGGTGTTTCAGATTTATTTTAAGGAGTATTTCTAGTTAAGGGACTTGTCATTACCTGCACTACAGCTGCTACCCTGGCAGTATTGCTTCTTATCAAGAGATACCACTAGCTACTGGTCAGTTTATCCATTAAAAAAAAAAAGAAAAAAGTGGCTCTTCAGTCCCAAATCCCAGAAAAAAGAACTACTACTGCTGTAAGAGCTGGAGCATGATTAGCATCCTCCCAACAGATTTGGCAACAGCAGTCTATTTGTAAAAGACTTTTCTCTGTATATTGTAGTTAGCTGACAACTTCAGCAATGCAACCCTTCAGATGCACACAGCTAGCTTTGCAGATGCCACTTCTATAAGATAGTCTTGGTAGAACTGGTGGTATTAGCAGGGCTTGCAACCCTATTGTACAAATAATTTGGCAAGAGTTACGTCAAACTAAATTTGTTTCATTATAACAGTTCTCTTTTAGTATAAATTAACCACTTCTGCAAGAATTCAGCTGTCTCCTCACAGAGAAAATGGGTAGTATATTCCACAGTGTGCACTCTTTGGACCATAGTGTCATTTATTATGGTAGAAGAAATCCAGTGCATCATGATTGTTGCCTTTTAATCAGCTAGCAAGAAGCAAATCCAACTGACAGGCTTAGAAATGCTAAAAGCTTTGTTCTATTTTTAATGAGTCTAAAACCACTCCAGCTGTTAAGAGACAGTTTACATAGTTTACAGCTAAAATAAAGTCTTGAAATACAGAGAAGAAACAAGCACAAGATTCTCAATGAACACAATAACTTCTCAGAGCTGTCTTATGAAAGCACTAGAAAGCACTTACAAAAATGAAGCATTTACTTTCTTATGTCTGTTCTTTTTTGATACATACACTAAGTTCCTTTCTGCTTCTACCTCTAAGTAAGTTTAGTATTACAGGTCTGAGACCTTTACAGTGGATAATTACATGCTTATATGGAAAATGTATTTCTTCAACTGGTGCCCATAGAACCTGAGAATGAATCTTTAGCCTGTACTTATCCACAAATCTTCCTGACCTCCAAGGCAAGGTCCTGGCACTGACAAGGCTACCAAAATTTTTTTCTACTGCATGTTCCAAACTCTTTGCTTTTGGTCAATATTGACTCCAACAGTCTCTGGAAGATCTATTTTCTGTGAAAGAACTGTATCTACCAACAGAAATTATGCAGACTAACTGAGCTTTGTTACTCAAAGCATAAAATCAACTTCAGCAAGAAATCATATTGCTCTGTTTTTTTAAAGAGGCTTTTTAGCAAGTTCAGCATCATTCTATTATTGAAGAACTGGTATTAAATAGACTAAATTATGTCATCCATGACAGTGTTGCTACTTTCTAACATACAGAAAGATCATATAGGACAATCATTTCCAACCTGCTGCTCTCCCCGCGCTCATCAGATCTGTGAAATATAAGGTAGCTTGTCTGTTCTATTTGGCATCACCTCCACTAGAGCTCCGATTATAGCAATGCTGCTTCTAAGAACGCTGGCTTTGGGAGCCAGGTCTGGAAAGCAGCCTCGCACGAAGTGGACAGGAGATGTTCTACGAACCGCCTCGGACAGTCTGTCCCAGGCTGGGGCCGACTCCACCCTGCATTAACCCTGGGAGGCTGAGTGCTTGGAGAGATGACCCGATCCGGTGGCCTCTGAGATTTGGCAACAAAGCAAGGCACTCGTGTGTCTCAGGCCAGGGGAGCGGGGGAGGGAGGAAAGAAAGGAAGATTCTATCTAGGTTGTAGGTATTAACATCTCTACGTAAGCACACGCTCTTTAAGGATAAGACATTCAAGCCTGTACAGTCTGGGAAGCAGCAGCTACAGCCAGATAACCTAAATTATACTGAAGCATAGTCTCCATAAGTCGTTTTCTCTGAAAACTCAACAGTGATGAAATACTAACAATGGAATGGCAGTAGCAATAAAACACACAACAAAGGAATTTATGTCACTCAAATATGGGTCTGTTTGCTTACAGGCAACAATACTGTCCTTTTTTGTCTTCTTGTTGGCTCAGGTGTGCAGAGGATTTGAGCCCTTTAGGGCAGGTGACAGCAATTCCTTACAGCCGTTGGCAGAGCTAGTGAAGCAATAAATCTTCCAAAGGTAAGTGCCACCATGCTCACAGAGACCTCAAAAGCTCACCAGACACTAGCTAACAAAGTAACCCCCCAAGTGTTAATGAGATTACTCTTAGGAACTTCAAATTTGAAACATGATGAATTTCAAATGTCACGTTAAACAAACCTATATACAAGATTGCTCTGATATCCTTACTTGCTTCAACCATTAGCTATATGGTCTTTACTTATTTCCTATCCTATTTGATCAAATTTTGTAATTTTGGGTGTGCTTGATATCCCACCCTTCCTTCCTTCCCTGAAGAGTGATTCTTGGCACTAGATAAGTAATTTAACTAGATCTAGAAGTAGCTGTCCTATCCAATCAAGCATATGATCCCAACTGTACTGGCCACACACCTTCTTTCTACATGGTGAGTTTGACCCCTCAACTAACTCTTCATCCCAGAAAAGGACATCTGCAGTTCAGGTTGCTTGTCCTCAGTTAGATACAGAACTGGCTCCTTAAGCACCTCCAGAACAGCAAGTCCCAAAAGTATGAAACAATCTCAGATGTAGGATAGAAAACCACGTGCATCTCTATGTCACAACCATCATGTCTCTCACAGAAACGGACTGTTATGCTAAGCAAACATCAGGGTTCCACACTCTGCATTGCTTGCAAAGAAAACTATGGATTGTAAGGAATAGTCTACAATGCATGGGTACTTTAAAAAAAAAAAAAAAAGCACAGAAAAGCATGATTTTTTTGTTCTGCTTATCCTGTAAGCCTCTGGGAAAAAAACAAAACAAAACAGTTTTATAATTAATCCAGAACATGCATGTATTTGTGCATTTTGTTATGCCTGAATCTCATTTCAATTCCAGAGTTTTAAGAAAGTGACATTACTGTATCTTTCATGCCAGTGATCAAAACAGTTTTCATAAAAAAAATCTCAAGAATTGATGTTTATTAGATTCAAAGTCACCACTTCCAAACAATACCAGCAGTTGAACAATATTTCCAATACAAATTATGCTGCGACATACAAGTTGTCAGTTTGCACACGCATATATCTCAATGCAGTGACTGCCATGTTTCCCTTTTCTTAAGGAAAGTGTGCTCTACCAGTCATCTTGCGTCAAGATGACTTCATCACAAAACCTTCATTGACTTAACATTCTCCAAAGAAAGAAAATTCTCAAAAGTTTAGCCATTTGCATTTAAATAATAAGTAATTACATGTGAAGGCAAGCTGTCCCAAGAAAATCCAATACAATGCGTAAATCTTTAGTTTTTGCACAAATTGGTACTTCGGGAAAAAACCAACAAAACTCCACCTGCTTGCTAACAGCAAGACTGTCCATCACCTTCTCAAAATAGGAAGGTTTTGTTTTTAACACATGCTGTTTGTATCATAAATGTGTCAGGAGAACCCTGGGGCACCTTCAAACAAGTATCTCAAAGCACTTCTGAACCTTCACTGCAACACTTCAACATTGTTAACAAGAGCTGCTTTACTTCTGCAAAAATCCCCTGAGTATGTTAACGTACGTTAAAGCCTAGACAGATCTAAGAGTTCTCATAATTGCCAGTGTGATACTGAATGAAGGACCAGTGTGCCAAAAACTACAAAACAAGGTAACCAACACAAACTAGATAAGCACAGGTACACGGTCTCCAACAGGGGATGCATTTCAACAGACATTGCAAAGCTGGTCAACAGAAAAGCCTAAGAAACCCCCCAGCAATAAGGCTATTTGACTGCGCCAGTTTCAGCAGTGCTACAGCTACTAATCATAAGAATGTTTCTCTCACATGGCTTTATAACATTCCTTCCATGGAAGGTAGGGTACAACCTCCTCTTTTCCCTGAAAGCGTCACTGAAGATATTGGAGGAAATGACTTTGCAGGTCATGGGGTAGGTGCTTCCATATGAGTAGTTACCTGGCTCCAGCTAAGCTAGTGATCAGCTGTGGGGTTCAGGCTGGAAACTTAAAGCAGCACCATCAGTATTTATGACACTGCTCTCTCTGGTTTTCAGCACTTTTTTTTCCCCAACCAAAAAATGCAGATCTACAGAATAAAGGTAGAAAAATCTCCTTGCTGAGATTAAACACTAATTTGAGATAAAAAAAAAAATCCCCCAAAACTACAAAAATTGTAGGATTAGGAAGAAAAGAAATACTTTGGACTTGGCTTCAGAAGGAAACTGTGAGTGAAAGAAGCCATCTCTAGATACAGTTGTCCTGAGGACAACTACCTAAAAAAATTAAAGTTAATAGTGACAAATTTCTTGAGAGCTCATTAACATACCAGCACAATACAGACAGCATGCATGTAATCTTGCATCCTAGAAATGTGTATTATTGTGTCAATATTCCTGTTTCAGAATTTGCTGGGGGGATAGTTTGATGAAAAGTTTCTGGTCTTGTGGGTTTGAGTTTATTTTAATCCACAGAGCAAGCCATACTCTGAAAGACATGGTGTCAGAAAACTATTTTTCCAACGTGCTCTCATCCAGCATAGCAGTTATGGTTTGTGACTAAACTAACCAACCAATTCACATTCAACTACCAGCAGTTTATCACAATTTGGAGGACATAAAGAACTCCAGAAAAACAAAAACACAAAAGATGTCTTTTTCAGAAAATGCTTAGCACTCTTTGGTAACCATTTGCTCATGCCAGAAAAAAAAAATACTTCATGGAGAATTTTCATCAGCATGCATGCAAGAAGGTATTCCTCTCAGTGAACTTACAACACAGTAGCCTATACTTACTTCCACATGGTCAGAAGTAGAGAAATGGGCACTTAAAAGTCTTAATTCACATTCATCTTAGAGAACAAGTTCTGCAAGTGCCTCAAGCTACAAAACGTATGAAGTGATGATCTCATATGTTGAAGACAGTACTCAGTTTGAAAAATCCCAAGTTCATAAGGAGTTCTAACTTCTTATTATTTTCTTTACTTTAAATCTCAGAACCTTGAGTGCAAAAGCTCACAAACCACATAGCAAGGGACAGCTTCCCCACACTGCCCCAAGGCTGAGTCAGGGGAGATATGGCTGGCAGTACATCCTCAGAAAAGGCAGTGTGGCAGAGAGCCTGCTTCAATCTAAGCTTCGGGAAAGAAGCTACCCACCAAAGAAGGCAGCAGCATGCTGTGATAGGAGACTGAGTACCAAAACAAGGACAAGGAAGAATGGCTTTAAGCTAAAAGAAGGGACATCCAGATTAGATTTTATGAGGGAATTCTTTACTCAGAAGGCAGAGTGGCACTGGCATAGAAAAGCTGTGGGCACCTCAACCCTGGAGGCACTCAAGACCAGGCTGGATGGGGCTCCAGGTAGCTGGATCTGGTGGGTGGCAGCCCTGCCCATGGGAGGGCTGGGTGAAACTGGATGACCCCTTTCAATTCAAGCCACTCTACGAAATGCTTGGCTGGGAAGCCACAAAGGATATCAGAGGGCAAGGAGGCACCTAGGCCATGGGCCCTTAAGTTCTCTTTTGCTTCTGTCACATCCTTGTTTCCCATCTCAACAGTTGCTTCCAAGAGGTCTCCACCATCTTGGGGAAATTGAAAGATGGGAGTACCTGCCTTGCCCTGGCCAAAACAAGTTTATTTTTGCAGACAGGCACAAATGATGATGAGAAACTGGAGACGGGTCAGCGAAATCGCTTTACTGACCCAAAGCAAACAGTGCAATTGCACATGCAGCCAGCACTGCACACTGCAAAGATTTCTGGAGTGGGCTGAAAATAACTTCACTACACCAGTGATCATTAAGGCAACCAGAGAAGCACTCTGCTGTACCAACGAGCTAACAAAGCTGACTCATGGGCAGAGAACAACCACTTGGAGAAAGAAGATAATGGCAGCCCAATACCATCCTTAGATGAAGAGAATAACAATACTAGCAGAATTTCAGTGCTGGACTGCAAGAAAGCAGTTTTTGGCTTGCTCAAGGACCTGCTTGCCAGGTTCCTATGGGAGACTGCCCTGAATGTCCACAGGTCCCAAGAGAACAAGCTGATCTCCAAGAACAGCCTTCTCAAAGCATAAGAACGGCATGCAGAAAGTTACAGGGGAATGGTAGAAAGCCAGAATTAAATGGACAGAGAACTCCTGCCTCAGCTCAAATGCTGAAATGCAAAGATGGAATATCAAGAGATCGTCCAAACAGAAGAGCTGGAGCTACCAAAGGATGCCAGTAACAACAAGGAATGTTTCTATAGGTAAGCAAGAACAAAAGGACAGCTAGAGTTACCGTGGTTAGTGCTTAGTTATGGACGGGACACAGCAGCCGAGGACACAAGAGATCCACGGTGTCTTTGTCCTACTGAGGTTTGCCCTCATATCTCCCAGATCTTCAAGCACAGTGTCAGCATCTGAGCGAGTGAACATTCATACACCAAAGGTGGCATAAGCTAACTGGACCAAGTCCACATGACTAGACAGGATGCATTGAAAGGTGCTAAGCAAGTGGCCCAATATTACCGTGATGATGGTCTCTCATCTTGAATAAAATAAATACAATTTAAACCACTGTGAGAAATCTGATGACTGCAGAAGCAAACCACACATTGTACTACGTTTCGAGTTCCTCATGTCATTGCACTTGCTAGGTTCTTCAAATACAAAACAAAATGTCACAAGATTGGTCAGTCTTGCAGAATATCTCATTACTCTGATTAGAGACGTAAGCATCTCATTCGTACTTTTCAAAGCAATATGCCTAAGCTATAGATGAAGATCGTAGAAAAGTTTACTTTGAACTTGAGAAGGATCCACTGCAACTGTTTAAGATTAAACACAAACACTTCTTTGCTTCCACTAAAATATCAGTTTTACAGAAACCCCCATGAGATGAAATAATGGCCTGTCACTCTTTTACACTAATAGCTTCAAGAACTTCTCCAAGAAAGGTGCCAGTGCCACTTTGATAGAAACCCCCTCCTGAACTGGGCAAAAGTATTTGGTATTCTGGGGAACTTGCCAGAATGACAGTATTTACTGTATGACTAATATGCATTAATGAAGCACAAATGGACAACTATTTACTTGTGCTAATAACTAAAGCGCTTTATTAGAGCTTAGGCTTCCAGCATGAAGGATTGCCAGGCTCTCCCTACTTGCCAAAATTATGTCAAAAAATGAACCAGTGTGTAAGACATCAAGAGCTACAGCCAGTGTGCAGTAGTCTTAAGCCACTGTTTAACACTCAGTCTGCAAAGGACAAGTACACTCCAAAACAACTGGCTGTTTCTGAGGGCTTGTCTTTCCATTGTAGAGGCTAGAATTTCAAACATGCACACTGGTCTTACCAATAGTACACAAGCCAAAGCTATCTTAAAATAGCAGTAAAGCTTGAGAGCTAACATTTGTGATCTACATTTGATTGCTTGCTGTTCTTTCAAGAGAAGAAAGAGAACACTGTATCATAAGATGTCAGATTAAAATATCAATATTATCTATTATGAAAGGCCATTAATGCCAATAATTTGCCACTTTCTACATGAAAGTTTTCTAAAAGCCAATTAATTTGGTTAAAATTCCACCTGGGAAATGCAAAGCCAATTGCTCCAGAACAAGAATGAAGTCCTAGTTCAACTTTGTGTTCTCAATGTAAGGATCATACCTGTAATGCCAGAAATGAATCTGTTAAAATCGCAGTTTTGTGGGAATTAAGAGTTAACTATGAGGTGGTCTGCAAGCACAGATTCAAAATGAGCTCTGCCGTAAGACACTCCATTAACAAAAACATTAGGAAATGTAATCCATTGTTTCATTTTAGAAATAGAAAAATTCTGCTCTCAAAGTTGTTACATTTTATGCAGAATTAAGGGTTTCTGTCTGCTTGATTTTTGTTGTTTAGTTAGTTTTGTTTAGGTTGGAAAACATCATTGCATAAGTGCTTATGAAATAATATCCTTCCTTTGATCAGTTTCCCTTCAGACTGTGTAAGGCAAGAAAAATCTGTTGGGTATAACTTTTAGCAAGGTCTGTGTCTAGATATATTTCTTAGAAATACTTGTGTATAACACAACATTATATCTGTTCTTTACCAAGGACAAAAAATGGTTAGTCAGAGCCAACTGGCATGGACAGTAACACTAAGAATTATCTGAGCCACAGCATTTTCTTGAAAAGTGACAGCTCCAAATGCACAGGAATCTGATATTTCTCTTAAAAAAAATAAAGTTGTCTCCAGCAGTTATTGTTTTCTCATAAGTACAGAACATCTGCTGAAGAAAAGTTCATTAAAAACAACTCTCCCCAAATATCACTCAAGTAATTCCAGTTGACTATAGTAAAGCCAATTTTAAATCTTTAAATTATTCTATATTTACAGAGTTTTTTGAAGTATGAAGCCAACTAACATCAACTTCTCTCTCGTATTTTGAGTTGATAATAACTTGCATACGTTATGCAGTAACTATCTTATATAGCTAGATTCAATATTTCCTCTTCCAAAAATAGTATTGCTCCTCTCCAGGTGCAAGACTTTGCTCTTCCCTTTGCTAAACCTCCTGAAGTTCTGTCAGCCTGTCTCTCCAGCCTGCCCAGGTCCCTCTGAATGGCAGCATGGCCCTCTGGTGAATCAGCCACACCTCATAACTTTGTGTCATCAAACCTGCTTAAGGTATGCTTTGCTCCACAATCCACATCACCAGCAAAGATGTTGAACTGGATCGGGCTCAGTGGTGACCCCTGGGGTACTTCACTCATTACTGCTCTCCAGCAAGACTTCATGCCACTCACCACTACCTTCTGCAACCAGCCATTCAGACATTTTCCAGTCTGCCTCACTGCATACTCACCTGGCTCATACATCAACAAATTCTAAATGAATAACTTGCAGGAGAGAGCGCCGAAAGCTTTACTGAGTCTAGGTAAATTATATTAACTGCTCTCCCCACAGACATCAGTCCAGTCATTTTATCATATACTTGGATAAAGTTAAGTATGACTTTTCCTTCATAAATCCGTGCTGACAAGTTTTGACGATTTTCTTGTCATTCACGTACCTGGAAATTTTCTTGCCAAGTAGTCTTACAAAGAATCTGAACAAATTCCATTATGTTTTCCCTGTAAGTTATGTCATCAATTTTTGACTGCAGCTATGAGACTTACTAAAAATAAAGAAAACAAGCATTACATGCATTTGAATGGAAAAGAATGGCATAAAGGAGACACGTCTTTCAACTCTGTAGTCAGTTGTGAATGCACTTTAAATCTGACTTACTATACCAGGAGCCTTATCAAGGGATTCTTGAGAGAAGCACTGAACTCCGGAGATTTAAACACTAGAGATTAATCAAGAGATAAATCTAAGAGGCTGCTCATATAAAAGTGATGATTTAAAAGATAGATTCTATCTACTACTGTCCAAGCATAAGCATAAAACCATTAATATAAATATACAAAATTAAGCTTCTTTACTTGCAATTTCCTCATATGATTTCCAATATCTAGATAGTTTCCTTACTGCTGTAAGTAGTAATGTAAGCTGTAAATAGGAGGGATGCTTGGCCATTAGAATATTTTGGGTCTTTTTTTGTGAGTTGAAAATAATATATAAAGAAATCTGGATCTAGTATGCTGAACTTTCTTGTTAACATTTAACTTTGTTTAAGAAGTCTGGTTTTGCTGAGCAACTTCTGTGTAAATTAGTAGGAAAAAGCAGAAGTGCAAACAGTTACGTACCGTTTTTTTTTTTCCAATTGAAATTGCTGAAGGAGACTAAAAAAAGAAGTAACTGGTGGGTATTTAAGAATAAAAACTACATAGTTTTATAAAAGCTTCAAAGGATGATACAAATTTCTTTAGCTTTCTTTTGCCTCATATAAAATATTCAGATCACATGTGCACCACACTTGAATTTCCACATCGGTGGAAAAAAAGTGCTTCTGGGACAATTCTTATAACAGATCTTTTCAACAAAAATGTAGACCAAGGCTAGAAATCCATCTCCAGTTGCTCTTCAACAAAATCTACTAAGTAGCTTCGACTCTATCTGTAAAAGACATTTGCAATCTGCACTTGGCGAGACAGATTTCATAACTTCATGTTGGAGGCAACACATCCTGTTAAAACATTCACTAATGTTCTCACTGCTTTGTACTTTACGTCTGCTGCAGTCCGTCAACCCTATACGCCATATACACCATGTAAACTGTTAAAACAAGAGCATCATCAACAAAAGAACTGTTGACTGACACCATATTTCAGATATCTGATGACTTTTTGCAATGGCAGAAGCAACATTTCAGCTTTATTTCTTCATACTATACACAGAATGATGCAATTCAATAAAGGCACTGGTGTTTTTTTGCTCAGCTACAACCAAGTATTTGAAAGCCTGTTTGTATCTTCCAGTTGATCTATATTGCCCTGTTGAGATACAAAAGTATTCTGGATCAAACTCTTGTACATTTAAGCCCAAAGAGGGTAAGTTAAACCACTATTTTGAACTTTAAAAATCCTAAGAAAGAATGTCTGCATACTCTCACCATGCACTTGACACTAAATAAATGAAGGTGTTTCCAACAGTGTCAGGCAGATATGGGGGCAAAACATTCCTCTTGACAACTCTACCCACATAGGTTTTCAGGCCATGTGGACACAAATTCTGCAAGTGATTTTTCATGCTTTCTAACAAAGCAATGAAGACATTTTATTCACATAAAAATAGCGCATATAGAATCACATACACCTACACTGATCCTGAATATCAAACTATTCTATCCTAAAGTAACAGAGATGAGACTAAGTCACATACAGACTAGGCTTCTGACATCTACCAAGGCAATTCTGAGGTACACATGTACATCATGTGGGAAGAACATAGGAATGCTGTCCGGACTTGCAGAGACAGAATTAGGAAAATCAAGGCACAGACGGAATCAAACTCGGTGAGGGATGTTAAAAACAACAAGAAGGAATGCTACGCATACATATGTCAGAAGAGATAAGCCAAAGAGAGCACGGGTCCTCTGCTAAAAGGGAAAGAACTGGCGACAACAGATATAGAGAAGGCTGAGGTACTAAATGAGTTCTTTCCTCAGTCTTCACTGGCAACCAGGCTTCTCACAATGCTGAACGTCACATCCCTGAACCTCTAGGTGGGAACTGAGGAAGCAAACCACCCCCCTCTCCCCCACACACAATGTAAGGGCAAGAGCAAGCGTGAGACCAACTCAAGAGACTGAATGGTTAAAGTCCAAGAGGCTAGATGACACGCATTCCATGGTCCTAAGGGAGCTGGCTGATGTGGTTGCTGAGACACTCTCCATCATATTTGAAAAGTCACAGCAGTCAGACCAAGTCCCTGGGGACTGGAAAAGGGAAACATCACACGCATTAACATGAAAGGGAGGAAGGAGGATCCAGTGAACTACAAGCTGGTGAGCTTTACCTCTGTGCCTGAGAAGATCATGCAATGGATCAGCCTGGAAGACATACTAAAGCACATGAGGGATGAATGCTGACCCAAGACTATCAGCATGCCTTCACTGAAGACAGGTCATGCCTAACCAATTCAGCAGCCTCTTATGATGAAGTGACAGCATCAATGGACAAAGGAAAAGCAACTGATGTCATCTACCTGGAGTTCTGCAAGGCCTTTGGTGTCATCCCTCACCACATCCTTATCTCTAAATTGGACACATATGAATTTAAAGGATGGACTACTTGGTGGATAAGGAATTGGTTGGAAGGTCACAGCCAAGGGTTGTGGTCAATGGCTCTATGTCCAAGTGGAGGCCAGTAACGAGTGGTAACCCCAGACATGTATACAAACTGGAAGAACTCCTTGAGAGTAGCCATGCTGAGAAAGACTTAGGGGTCCTGGTTCATATGTTACACATGAGCCAGCAGTGCATGCTTGCAGTGCAGAAGGACAACGGTATCCTGGACTCCCTCAGAAAAGGGGTGGCCAGCAGGGACAGGGAGGCGATTGTCCCTCTCTTCTTTGCCCTCATGAGGCCCCAGCTGGAGCACCATGTCTAAGTCTGGGGCCCCCAAAACAGGAAAGATGCGAAGCTTCTGGAGAGGGTCCAGAGAAGGGCCATGAAGATGATTCAAGGGCAGGAGCACCTCTCCTATGAAGACTGTGGGGAGAACTCATTGTGGCCTTCCAATATTTAAAGGCAGTATATGAATGAGAGAAATCAACTCTTTACACAGGTAGATAGTGACAGGACAAAAGGGGAAGGTTTTAAACTAAAGGAAGGGAGATCCAGATCAGGTGTCAGGGGGAAGTTTTTTTTACTGAGAGAGTGGTGAGGTGCTGGAACAGGTTGCTGAGAGAAGCCATGGATGCCCCATCACTGGAGATGTTTGAGGCCAGGTTGGATGGGGCTCTGGGCAATCTGATCTAGTATGTGATCTAGCGGCTGGCAAACCCACCTGTGGCAGGGGAACTTGATAATCCTTGAGGTCCCTTCCAAACCAAGCCATTCTATGATTATATGATTATCTTTCTTTCTGCTAAAACGGATTCCCTCTTCAAACAATCAAAGCAAATAACCCCCAAGCCCCACAATTCACAGAGATGAAACAGCCTTGCAAAACAGATATAACCTAAAGATGCCGCAGACTTTGATTGTATAATCTCCAAAGATACCTTTCAATTCAGTGTATGATTTTACAGAAAACAAGAATCAAAATTGCCATACTAAAACTAGAAAACTTGTGCTTCATTGTACACCCAGCTCAAGGCAAAGTCTTACTAGTTCTGTTGTATTAACAGCAATCAATTTTCTTCACAACTACAGTTCTAGCTAGACTCTGCTTACTTCTAGTAAGTGTTTATTTCCCTGATCTTGAAGGGCTCAAAACTTCTCAAGTATAACGTGCAATACTATGCCATCTCACCTGGTCAACAGGACCAATCCTGAAATGCACCAGGCTATAAATGTCTTCTCCATTTTGTGATCACATGCTTGTAGTATATTTTATGCAAAGCTAGCCATAAGAGTACGATGTGAACAAGCTTTTTCTCTAGTAAAAATCCAGCTCTCAAAAACCAAACTCTATGAAGCTTAATTATTCAGAAAGTCATTCCAGCATCACGGTTATGAGAAAATAAACAGAAGGGAGAAAATAGATGAACAGAACACCTAATTCCCACATGCCTAGAATTTTATCTTTAGAAGCTAAGAAAAACATCATTTTGCTATTTATGTCACTAAGACTTGTACAATTAATGCGTCAAAGGGTTAAAGAACTAAATCTTCCCCAAGAGTTCAAGTCACTGCACATAAATACTGTTGTGACTACAGATTGCAAAAGAACGGAAACACAGTAAATCATCCCATTTTTTTCTGAGAAATTCTGGGACTATGTTCTGAATTTCCAGGAACAGAAGACAAACACTGCCAATTCTCACTGCCGGATTTTTATTGAAGAGTTAGAGAATTTGGAAAGGGCTCCTGAAAGCCACTAAAAGGTAGTATTGATTTTTTCCACAAAGCTAGAGATTGTTTCTAGGAGAATACACACACTAAAACTGTTTTATGTGCTAGGTCCTGAGAAAACTAAAATAAATGAATGAATAAATAAATAAAATAAGCTCTTAAAGAAGACCTCAAAGCTTCTAAAAGCAAGAAATACTGCAAATGAAGAGCCCAATACAGAAGTCAAGAGATGCATATCTTTCCTCTCTCCCCAAAAATAAGAGGGTAGAGGTAGCTCAGCAACAGACCATCCTAAAGGGCATTCTGTAGTGCATATTCACCTAGCTAGGCTCTCAGTTCGCTTGCCTTATGTTTTAAATATAGTCCCAAACTCGAATGTGTCAATTTATTCTAAATATTGAAGTTGCTGCTCTAAGACTCCAGCCTCAGAGACCCTGGAGAAGTGTTTCATACAGGCCTCCATTCGGAAGTCAAAAAACGTACTCCAAAAAAATAGAATACTCCTCACACTCTAATCTAAAGCATATTTACTTTAACCTTCTTTCAGCCTTTTACCAACACAAAACCGGCACAGTAGCCAAAACTGAAAGATAAGTTGATGAAAGCTTTTAAGTCAGGTTTAGTAGGGGTGGAAAAACAGATGTCCATTTTTTTTCATGCAAACTTAACTTCTGACAGAAGGCACAATAGTTGTCAATAGGCCTCCAAAGCTCATCTTTAAACCTGTTACAAGCACTCAGAATAGCTAACACAAAATAAGCTATGACCAAAAATACTAACAGGGAGTCACATTCCCACCGCCTTATACTTAGAGAATTCCGGTCTCTAGGCGGCCCTAGACTAAAGCTGATTATCTACAGGGTTTGGAAAAGCAAGGTAAATTCAAATTCTAATTTGTCATGAACCAACAGCCCTATAATGTACCTCAAGGCTGTTAAACAGGGGTACTAAACATACTGTTTGCATGACAAAGTTTAACATCCACAGCTCAAAAACAACTACCTACACTGCTTACAAGTGTCACATTTCTCTCACAGAGTTCTTCTTTCCCTCAGCCTAGAATCAGGACTCAAGTAATGCTCCAGATGAATTGGTAGCATAATTTCAAAGAGCATCACATTTATGAAGTCCATCTATTCATGTAGCCTTTTAAAATTACACCTAAATATATAACAACAGATTTGCAGAACACCTGATTTCTTGAACGGCATTCTAGCAGTTATAAAGGAATTGTTATATTTCTCATGCTATCAGGAGAAGTCTTCAGGTACATCCAGCTGGCAACTCAGCAAACACCAACATTAGTATAAGCGACTAATAGTAATTAGTTAATAAATTTGAAGTTTCCTGTTGGGAAAAAATTGTTAGCTGGCACATTATGAAACAGATGAGTACCCCGTTGAGGATTTTTTTTTCCTCAGATATGCAGCATGACTAGTAATTACTATTAGTAATGTTTCTCTTGGGACAAAGAGAAAAAAGTTTCTATATTATAGTATATTCTGTTTAATCATTTATGTATCTGCAGGGCCCAAATTCATAACGGAATCCTTAGGGTAGTAAGTACTGTATGATAACAAGAGAAAAAAGGGCAAAAAACAGGTCATGCCTGAAATAACAGATTTGCAGTTCCATAAAAATTACAAAGCATGCATTATACCAACAACAACTGCCTGGAGAAAACATACAAAAAAAAAAACAAACATGAGAACTTGCATGCATTTTTGCCTGCTTAAATAGAACCATGACAGACCTTTAAATTAAGATTTTTTTGTTTGTTTGTTCATTTTAAATCTAATATTCTTTGTAATATGCCATATTGGCTGCTTAGATACAGCACAAACTTAAGACGTGACCAAGTACAAAAATCTCTAACATTGTTTCTACAAATGCAGCATTAAGCAAAGAATCCTTTTTGGTGCAAGACATTTCACCAGTACTGCAGCTCGTCTTTTTTTTCTTGTTGTTTTTGTTTTCTTTTTTTTTTTTTTTTTTGAGGGAGATGGGGGAGAGGAGAGAAGGGAGGAGTAGAGGAGATAGGATAGTGAAGACCAAGTGCTTTCTTTCAAATATGAACTGACTGTTTTGAGGACAAGTATCAAGTCTTAACCAGTGACCCAAATTATTATGTGTTAGTGACCCAATTTTTTCAACAGGACTAAAATACAGGATAGTAACAGAGGCTCTGCTACTAAATCTTAGCAAAACCCAGAGAACTGCCAGACAGCTATTAGCAGTTCGATGGAAAGTTTGAATGCACAATCAATCACTGGCACATAGCAATATGATGCTACAAGCTGACATGCACATGCAATTTCGTAACTTACTATCCGATAAGGAAGATGTAAAAAGGAGTCTGGGCAGCCAGCTAAAGCCATTTGTTCCTTCAAATTTTCTTCAAATTACATCTAGTGCTTCACAGGACCTGCAGAGTACAAACAAACTGTCAGAAACCATACTGAAGATATCACATCAACTTATTATTGAAAACAGTTGGAGGGGGGAAGACCGAGAAGAGCAAGATGAGGTGACAAGGATTTGCATCAACTTGAAGTAGCAAATCTGCAAGTTTGCTGTCTGTAGCCTAGAATACATATTCAGATTGATATTTCTTCATAGGAAAAACAGCCTACAACGCTGTTCCCAGGCTGGGTGGATCCTCTACTTTCATGATACAGGCAACAGAGGAAAGCCATTCATCTCACACAGACCCAAGCCCCCCAGAGTCTGGCACTTACCAGCCAATGCTACATTCTCAATTGTAGGAAAAAAAAGAAAAAAGATTGAAATCCGGTAGTTAATGCAACAACCACCTTCAATAGCCTTCAATATCTAGCTATACAACCTCTCCCCTTTACCCTCTCCAGCATGTCTTTTCCCCCGCAGCTTCATTCTCATGTTGTTCATCAGTCAGGTTTCCCATGTAAATTTGCATTCAAGTCTTGCATTTCCTTCTCCAAGTGATTATTAACAGGAACTTGGTAAGCTAAGCAGTATTTCTTTTAAGCAACACCTCTACTCTCAGAAACAATTTGAATTCTACATAATTTAAAGGTGCATCTGGCTATAGAAATAAAAAACTAATTAAAAAAAAAACCAGTACTAAAATAAATAAGGCCACTGCATGTGAAGAAAGGAAAAAAGCTAAACAAAAGCATATATGTTAAACAGTATTTGCTATTCCCAGTGTTTCTCCCAACCAGTTGCATCCAGTGTAAGATACCCCTGCAATGCCAGCCAAGCTACTTCACTTCTGAGCAGATGAAAGAATGGATGGGTGGAAGCAAGAGAGGAGACTGCAAAGCAGATACAGAACTTTTGCTTCTACCACAAGCCTACTTCACTACTACAGTTATCAACTACGTTCTCAGAACAACAGACTAAGTTCACAGCTCTCCAGTAGACATGAACTATTACCAAACCAAAGCTCTTGAGGAGATTTATGTGACAGTGAAGTCACGAACAAAAGTAAAAAGACCTTGGGAAAACTGCTCCAAGAGGAGGTGCAGCCTATGGCCCAAGGAAACCATCCCCTCACTGAGGCAGCTCTATTCTACCTAGCTCCAGGATAGATTTAGCTAAGATATGGCAGCCTCCCTGCCCTTTAGAAAGGCAGATGCACTTTGTGGAGCTTCTTTCCAGGAAGAAGCTACTGTGCTTCTGAGGTTTTCCTGAGGCACTAACTTTCTGGGGTCAATACTTATAGCCTATTGCCTTGGCAGAAACCAGTTTCTGGCAATAGCAAGAAATTCAATAGGGATAAATCAAGTTGTTTATTCAAGATACTTTGTCCATACCATTTACTTAAGTTTAAGACTAAAATCTTACTGAATTCATTTGTTTGGTGGGGTTTTTTTTTTGTTTTTTTGGGGGGATTTTTTTTTGTTTGTTTGTTTTTGGGAGGGTGGAGGGGGGAAGGGGAGAGACTACCTCAACCATGTAATTCTGTAGAGATGAGGTCAACTTGTTGCTAGGATCTTTCATCATAGAAGCCTCTAAACACAGTGGTCTACAGCTCCCTAGCTCCCACTCCACACCTCTTAAAAGAGAACTGAAGATTTCATTTTCAGAGCGAGATTTCCCATTCTTCTACTAGGTTCTGGAAAACAGAGATTCACAAAAACCCTTTAAATCTTGGCTGATCATAAAAACAAAAACATACAAAAAAAATAAAAAAAAATCTTTTAACTTTGGGAGTACAATTTTCTAAGTACCTCTAAAGTGAAATTAGGCAAGCCACTAGATCAACTGTTCTCTAGTTGGTACAATACAATAAGAACAGAAAATTGTATTACTAGTCTCCGAACCCACAAAGATTGAAGAAACTTTGCCTAAAGGGATATAGGAACAGATTTCAGCCTTGCATTGCAATAATTTCACATTTATTGATTACTTCAATATTTAGAGAACAGGAAATCAGGACTGCTGTAAATTCAACTGTAGGGTTTTTTGAACTAAGTATCAAAATGATGGCCTTTATCTTGATGTTTCAGCAAAAGCCACTGTGATTCACTTACAGCAAGAGAGATTAAATACGCTCCTAAACAATACCAAACCAATTTGTCTGCTCTAGGGTGTGCTGCAGTTTATGCTACAGCTCCATTACAGCAGTGGAAGATCATCAATTACCTCAAACAATAGCTCTAGTCAAGACTGCATAATTTATCAAGACCTATTTGCTTCACTGCTACATTCTTCAGTACTCACTTGTTAACACCGCAGAAACAGAGGAAAGCAATAATCTTTAGATGATATCATTCCTTGTCAGTCATACATTAACACTGATTTAAGATCGCATCTCTTTTGTCTGTCTAAAAGCAGTTTATCAAAGGAGCCTTGCCCTAATAATACAGAAAGCCTTTGCTCACCTTTGAGATATAAGGCTTTACTGTAGCACAACACTGATATGTGATATTTTATAGGAACAGAACTCTGTATCAATTCACATGTTAGTTGATATGAGGATTAAAAAATAATCAACTTTTCTTTCCTATTGTCTTTAAACATGATTTTTAGCCTGTACACAGATTCACATGCTCTCCCATGCACATGAAACACCACAAAAAGGAAGAAAGATATTCAAGTGCCGGTTTTCTGCCCTTTAGATGCAGTAGATGGTGGAGGGAAATTCCACGTGCTTTTAAGTAGAAAACCAGCTTTGCAGTCAATTACTGTCACAAAACTCGGTACATTCGTGGACAACAGTTCATGTAGAACAACAGTTATGCAGCATAAACCCAGACAATTTGGGCACATTGAAAAACAAATGACTTCACTTGCTTTCAATGGCCAAGGAGGTCTTCCATGGATAGTAGCCCTGAACAATGTACAGTCAGGATAAACCCAATTTCAAAGGTTGAAAGAAGATTCGCTTTCAGTATGATATCCACAAGTCTAAAGAACAGTCTACTGTGAGGCATGACATCTCAGTCTCTCAAAAGTATTAAACCAACTCGCATAATCCAAACAAATACTGATATTCACACAGGTATGTATCCTGGAGATTAATGCTGGTCTCAAAGAGTTGCTTCTACTTGCACTGAAATTACTTGGCAAACCAGTAGATTAAGTTACCTATTAACTGGAAATTACGCTTGTCACCAGGCTATGCTTTCTGATCTATCACTTGTTCCTTACATACCCTCAGCAAAGGGAATGGCACCTCTGGAAGCACAGAGCCCACACACCTACTGCCGCACAACAGGGAGATGGCAACAGTATGGTCACTGCCAACCCAGGAAGGTTTCCAGATTCTACTTGTGCCATCTGTCAGAGTCTTTAAATTCAAGAGAAAAATAATTAAAACAACAACACTACAAACAACTAATCTGCAAGTGATTGTTAGGAACAGGAGGAGGGTAAGGAAAAAAAAAATAAAATTCAACCTGGCAGAGTTGCAAGACAAGCTCCAGAGCTCTTGAAAATCAAAAGTTAGGTTCTTTTATGAAAGGTAGCTTAACAAATCTACTGGATGCTATTCTCTTTCAAGTCCTGAGTAATTTAGTGTTTGGTTTTTTTTTTTTTTCCCTGTCACATTCTGCTTTCTTCAACAGAACCACTGTGGAAAAAAGAGAGGGAAAAAAGCTTCAGTACTGCCTTACATTTTTACCTACCTAGTCTTTCTCCAAGTCCTCAGGTGTAACCTAAAGGTTAAGAATCTTTCCCTCTCTTATGCATCTTTCACAGATACTGTGTCACCATTTCTCCCCACACCATAGCTTTAGTCTGCACTGGAAATGCTATGTTTTGATGAGAAATTAAAACAAAATCTTAAAACCAAATTCGTGCATTACTCATCTCTAAGTCACCTTCAGAACCACCTAGGTCAACATTAAGTTCAATCTCTTGAGAGGCAGGAAAAAGAGGCTATGTTTTGTTAATCCACACAAAGAACGTAATCTACAAGATTCCAGCTCCTTCCTCTCTGCTTCCAGGTCCTCAGAGCTTCATGCCAGTTAGGAGAGGTTTTTGCTTTCTCTAAAGACTCAAGTCCTGAAGCCATGCTTCAGAAACACATGAAGGCATCTAATAAGCCCCAATACCAATGCAAGGCATAAGGACTTAGACTCATTCGCCTTCTTATTAGGCTACTCCTACTGCCACAGCTACAATGGAAACAAGATTTGGCTAACAGCAGCACAAGGCACACCAACACATTTTCTGCTATTGAGACTTGCAAGCTAACAAAGGCCCAGTTGCACTTCTCTACATGAAGAGATCAAGATGACCCACATAGCTGCTCAGGAGGGAAGACGTGCACATTTGCCACCAGGCTTCAATGTCACTTTAGCAATCAGTACATGGAAGGATTTCTAATTGACCTTCCCTCTTTTGGTGGTGATTTCCATAGAAACTGTCAATTTACAAGACAGAGGAACCCCCCAGTATCAGTTTGGTCAAGAAGGACCCGAAGTTTCCATAGTGCTAGCTGGCAAAACAAATACACCCAAAAGCCCGACTTTCACTTACTGTTGGTGATTTCCTGCACAAGTAACAGCACCGTGCAGCTCTGCTAGGTATATATTTAATAAGCATACTGCACGGCAAATGTAGATTAAAGGTGTCTCCCCACACCTTCTATGTTTCCATGGGCAACCCAACAGCATCTGAACAGATTTCTCAAAATTCATCTCTCCATCACTCCAAACACCTGCCTGCTTCTTTCCCAGCTCTCGTGGTCCCTCCCTGCACTCAGTCTCTCATTTTCCCATGCTGAAAACCGGTACTTGGACAACTTCCATTTCCAAAAATCTCTTTTGCCTGATATTCCAAAATTACCTCATCAAATACTCCAGAATGTCATCGCTCTGCAACGGCAAAGGATTCAATGACATTATCACTGACATCTGATGGCCTACTGAGATTAGTATTAAATAACATTGAAGAATACTTGCAAGTTTCCTAATTTCGTCCCATTTCCCTTGCACAAGGTGGCATGTGCGCACACATTTTGTTAAAACGTAAGCACCCAAAACACATTTGCAAGTCTATGATACAGAGCAACTGCCTAGCTAGAGTAATACTTTGAATACGTCTTCAAAAACAACGCATTGTTCTAGTTAAAATTTCAAGTGAGTGTTGCACACTAAAATGAAAAGCACTTTTCAAAATATAAATCATCAATCAAAAGCACTTCAGTCAAGTCCAAATACACCCACGATTCCATACTAAAAAATCTGGTCTTATAAAAAAGGGGAATATAATTCTCTTTGCCATTCTTAATTGCAAAGCTGTTAGTCTAAATATTACACCTTGTAAAGGAAGCCATTTGCCATTGTAATTTTGCCAGAAAGTGAAGAATCTTGGCAACAGCAATTCAGGCTTTTGAAAGCCAAAACAGATACATACTTCAGAAGAAGCACAGAGGAATCGATGCCATCCCACTTTAACTCTTGCCAAATAAAATTAAATAAAATTAAATAAAATTAAATAAAATTAAATAAAATTAAATATAAATAAAATATAGGCAGTTCAGCATTTTTGGGTTTCCTGAAAATTCTGAAAAGGCTCCTCAAGACTCAGAGTTCATGTCTGTCCCACCAGGACAACTTTGCTGACATTAAAGATAAAAAGTGCTAGGAGAAAAACAGCTACTTTGCGCCTTACCCATTTAGGCAAGGATTTTTCTCCCTGTCCCTGAAGAAAGTATTCCAGCTTAAAATCAAACTTTGTTACAAACCATGAAATATTTATGAAACTGCAGTTCTACCATCTCCCTTGATCACTTGAAATCCTGTTCTACCCTGTAATAGTTAAACCTATAGCTTTGAAGCAGGAACTTTGATAACTAAACAGACTGCCTCCCAGTCTAAATGAAATGTTAATTAGACACAAAGTGAAGTAAAGAACTCTGCTGCAGCATACAGTACACAGACCCATTAGCCATATGCAGAAGTAGGGCAGGTCCATAGATGGCTAGGGCAAGAGATGCATAAGAAGGCTGCCCATGGATGTCAGCTGAAAATTCAGAGAATAATTCAGGTCTGTAATTTTGCATATACGTTTTCTCACTACCTTTTCTCCCACAAAACAAAGAAATTCACCCTTACACACTACTGATTCTGTCCTCTGTGTTGTTTTTTCTTTTTCTTTTTTTTTTTTTCCCCACAGTCCGTTCACATTTCTCATACTACGCAAACCAAAGTTTTGTAAATTTGGGAAACAGCCTAAATAATTATTTCCTTCTGTTATTTTAGGCTTTTATTATCTAACCTGAAGACTTAGAATGAAGTTACACAACAGTTGGGATGATTTAATAGCTTATTACTGCCAAGAACAGGACAGGCATCCCACTCTTCATCATCTCTTGCTCTGCTTTCTTCTTCCACTTCCTCCTAGCCACTTTCTGGCATTCCCTTTATCCCCTCTTTCTGCAACTTGTATGGTCCTTAATGAGTTCAGTTTGCAAAATAAAATAAATAAAAACTTCTACGTTCTCTTAATTAGCTCATTGTTTTTGCTGGGTTATTTTTCTGTTAAGTTTATTAAACTTAGGTTTGACAAGCAGCTTGGCTGGCACAAAGCGAATGGCAGCAGAGGGTGTGCAGGAAGGGAAGGGAACAGGAGCACTCCTTTCCAGTGGCAGCAAAATATAACTTTCATTTTCTTTGTCTACTGCCATTAGGAGCTGGCAAACCTTTGCTGTTGCATGTCTGTGAGAATTATGGCTTTCCAAGCATCTCACAGAAGATAAACATTTAGGTAAGTCTCCAAACAAAATATAAAGTTGCATCTTCTCAAGTGCACTTAATTTCTGGTTTTCCTGAGTACTCACCAAAGCACAGGGCTTTAAATCCAGCACACTAAACCTCTGTTCTTTCAACCTTCCACTGGTGAGAATGGTCCTTCTTTCTGACATTGGGGTGGGATTCGAAAGCCAGTGGCTCTTAGCCCCCAACTCAGATCAAACTACAGAAAAGACATTTTTCTACATAGCTGCTGTAGAAATACAACAAGCGCATCAGCTTTCACACTATGCATTTTGCCATTGCCGAAGGAAATCATATCATTACAGATTCTGGCCGAGAGCACAGCTTAAAACGATAGCATATCATTAAGTGTTATGTCAAGATGTACTCCAGAATTTCTATCACCTTACTAAGGTGACAAAAAGATTGGATGCTCCCCTCTCCTTTGATCTTTGGAACCCCCTGACAAACGTTAGCAGAGCACGTAGTTGAAACATACACATGCATCTGGGGCAAAAGGGACACTCCAATTCACAAAAGCAGTCATCTAAAGCATCTGCACCCTGTCTTCCCTCTGTTTCCTCATTTCTCTGCAATGTTCCTTGATTTAGGAGGAACATCTTCGAGAGCTTTACCTCCCCTTCTAACCAACGCAAAATAAAGAGAAAAGAAAAAACTAAGAACAAAACCATCTCTTACCACACGACAATATGACCAGCTTTCACCCAAGATCCATTCTACAACAATCACAGTTATTCACAGCTTACATTTTTTTGCCTGGATGCTTTTTATATGGAAGCTTCCCTCAGAAGAGGGCTTAGCAAAGCTTCTCTCAGAACTCAGCAGTTTTTGTAATACAGGACCAGCTACAACACCTTAACCAACCTGCATACAGAGGCGTAGGTAAGTATCTGTCAACGCCCCCACGATTCTTCCTCTTGTCTTTCCTGCCTACTGAAATTTTCACGTAGGTCAAAATATTTCTCTTGGATTTAACTACGCCAGAAAAGCATCAATGCAGAGCAAGGACGTTAGAAAGGTTTTTCATTTTGATAATTTACAGCACTTACTAATAACAGTTAACACAACACTCAGCTTAAGTGTACATGTGTCACTCACTGTTCTCTTTGTACAAGTTCTCTTTTTTTTTTTTTTTTTTTTGGAAAGTTATTAACTAGGATTATCAGAAGCTTATATTTAGACAGCGAGGCTCGTGTTTTTAGAGCAAATCAGTTGACTGAGGCTTTTACAGTTATCTATAATTTATGTTAGTGAATAAGCACTAGTTTATTTACATTGTCTAATACCATAAAAGCTGAAGCTGTAGGGCAAGTTTAGACATTCCAATTCAAACAGAGTGCTTCTCACTACGATGGTATCTCTGAGTACCACAAGAGGTACACTTAAGCACAGAGGTTATTCTCGCTATACTCCTCTTTGACTTGGTTAGAATGCTCAGAACAAAGTCTTCCTGCATAATCTCTGCAAAAATTACACACTGTAAGCAGAGATGCATTCCCCAATCTCAACAGCACATTAATTTGTTATCTGAAGAATTTCAGGGTGACATATTCCCAAATATGGTTTATTCTAAAGAAGTCAGCTGTTCAAACAGCCACAAGCCAGCTGAAATGCAGCAAAGGAATAAGTAATAACAGTAACTATTAGCAGTGAACAAGGAAACACATTCTACCTCGCAGAATAGGAATTACCATGGTAGAGCTGGTAAGTGATAACACATTGAAGCTACAAGTAGCTCAACAACATAACTGAGTCCTAGACTACATCAACCCCAAGCAAGCAGATGACTGCTAGCTCAACTCCTATTTGTAAAGAGAACAAGGAGGCAATACCAGCAAATGTTACATGGCTCTCAAGATGAACAGAAGATTCCGACTTATTCAAGAGAGATATAGTAAAGAAGTGCAAGAAATGCAAAAGATAACCCACCCAAACAAAAGCAACAGGTACATTACCAAGCGACTGGAACACACAAATTGCACTAGTCCAATGAGTACAGTGAAACACCAGCTGTGCCAGAACACACTCAGCTGCAAAAAGTACTCTCACAGTGTTAAGATACTGATGTCATAGTTACCTCATGTGTATCTTAACACTGCCTTCCCAACAAATCAGAGCAATCTCTTATATCAAAGAGAGCATTTTGTAATCTCAGGTGCATTTGCTGGTAGCATACAACACAAATGCTGCAAATGCATAGGTGATTTACAACCCTGACTACCTGCTGGGAAGCATAACACCACAACAAACGTAATGGTTGTTGGTGCTCTATTCCTGGACACAGGTTGGGAATTTCTCCTTAAAAATAAATAAATAAATAAATACCAGAAAGATAAGAAATGCAAAAGTATTTATTATTCCCTTGATCTTTTCAGCCCTTGAAAAAGTTTCAATCTGATATTTTAAAGGCAAGTATGTTGGTCTACTAACAAAAAATATCTCCCTCGGACAAACAGGTCAACGCTTTTCCAACTAAGAAAACACAAAACAGAAAATAAACTTACAGAATAAGTTAATATTTTATAGAAGGGTTAATGTGTTAATGTGCAAAGGAAAGCTGAAGTGTGGCCAGCGGATCACATGTTCCATGTCCGTTCATGTACACTTATTGTTATTAACCTGCACCTGCAGAAAGAGAAAGAATATTCCTTCCTTTAATGCTCAAGGTCATGAGGTGACTGAAATCCTAACTTAACAAAGACTTTGGAGAGGTTCTGTTCTAAGTGTCACAGTTTCCATCAACCTTTTCAAAACGCAGCTTTGGAAAGCACAGGAAAGAAACCTGAAATAATACCACCCAGGCTTTGCAGACTATGTCAACTTAATTAGAATGGTATTTTGGCAGCACCCAAAGATTACATATCGAAGGCTGGGTAGCAGGCCAAATACTTGACTTGACTAGAACATTTTGCCAAGCCACCTACATTAAGAGCTACTTCCCTCTTCTTTCAGGGTGCCATATAGGAAATGTGCTGTTTCAGGTCTTATAAGACTATTTAACAGAGGAACGAAACAGTGAAAGTCACCAGCATCAAAGGCTAACTGGATACGCGTTAAACTAGAAACATGCGTAGTTAACCTTCAAACTATAAAGCTGCTGAAGGGGAACATTTGTTCTCAGAGGGCGTAAGCTCCAAATGTGGTGAAAATACCTTCTGTAATTTCTTACTCTACATACCAATGTATTTTAACCCTCAGAACACTTCTACCCCAAGCTTGGAACCCATGCTCAGGACCCACCCACATTCTTCCATTCCCAGTGTTGTCCATTTGGTACTGGAAGTAGTGAGCCATGTTGCTCACTCAAGTAAACCTATGTCCAGAACTGGATTATATCTCTACTACAGGATAAGAAAAAAAACTTTGTTAAAACCCAGTGCTGCTTGAAGAGATGGCCTCATATAACTTCCTGCTTTAGACAAATACCTGCCAGAGGTTTTCATGTTGCTTTCTCATGAGAAGATACACATTTTCTTTACCTAAAGCTCTGCTACTTACGGATCTCACAGAGATCCCTTCCTTGTAGTATCTTTTCTCCTTCACTTGAGCTGTAGTACCAGTACCTGATAGTCTGTCCACTTTATAGCTTTGTTGGTCTTAGGCAAATTCTGCTATGGTTTAGATGCCATCACGCATTTGTTTTCTGCAACATCTTGCCTATGTCTCTTCTAGTTCAGGAACTCATGTGAGTCAATAGCATTTTCATGAGAACTGTCTCAATTAACTAAACGTTAATCTCTTCATTAAGCAAAACAAGACAAAAAATGCTTCCCTACTTCAGAACACAAGAGAAATGAAGCTGGATGTCACTCAAAAGCAAGGCTTGAGGAAGCTACCTCATAGGAAAGAAGTTTTGGGGTTTTTTTGCATGGTGTAGGAGATGCTGTGGTTCCCAGAAAAGCTTCAAGTTGTAAGCCAGCCCAGTGCTGTCTCCTGAACTATAGTCATGCCATCATACTCCATTCCTGCTGAAGTGCAACCCTCTGTGTAACAGCATGTTGCCCAATAAAGTATTTTGGTAAATTGCAGTGTGACTACTCAGAATGGTGAGGTTAGTGGCAAGAATAACAAGGATATCATTTTTCCCATAATTGCAAGCAGAAGTACCAGCCAGAAAAAAATCTTACAGCTCAAGAAGTTTAGGGTGGTAAAAAAAACCACTGACAACAGATGGAGAAGTAGAAACACTAAGCAAACAAACATAAAAAAAAAAAAAAAGACACACCTGAATTTCAACCAGGGTCTGAGAAATGTGAAAGCATGATTGCTTTCTATCAGGCTTTGATGACAGAGCCCTCAATCTTTTGACACAGACAAGTGCTCAGCTAGTGAAGCCTTTTAAACTTCTCAGATCTTATGATACATATATATATATATATATGAGATATATAATATATAATATATATTTATATATATTATATATATAATATTATATTATATATATTATATATATTATGTATATAATATAATAAAATATAAAATATAAAATAAAAATATAATAAAATAATATATATGTAAGATATATATATAAAAAATATATAATATATATATATTATATATATCATATATATATCTATATATAAAAGATACCTTGGAAAGAGTAGAATTGTTTCCCTTTTGTGCCATGTGAAAACACTATCCAGGGACTACAGTCCTACCACCTGCATGTGAGCATCACTGAGGTTTTCATTCTTTGGTGACGTGGAACAAGATGTCTATAGAGAAAATGAACAGCAAAACTAACAAGTGTCCCTGTATGGTCAGGCAAATTCAATATAGGGATTCTTACTTATTAGGAATCTTTTTGAGGAGGATATTTCTTTACACTTACATGGCTCCATTTGTATGAATACTTCTGAGTGAAGTTCAGGACATTCTCTTTGTTTTGAGAGTTTCTTTTCTTCGTATTTTTTTTTTCCTAATACATTAGCAGAGGTCCCACAAGCATTAGAAATCAGCTACTCACAGTGCAGCCTCAACAACCACCTGTAGAAACAGCCAGCCAGAAGAGCTGCAGGTGCTCCCTTGACATCGGATTTCAAGAACAAATGGAAACAAGTTAGTCAGGTGCAGCAAATTACCCCCCTAACAAGCCAACCCTGCTTCACATCAAGAAAAAAATCCAGTGAAAGTCGATGGCAGTTTAGGAAAACTCATTTTATTTGCTATCAAAAAGGACCAAGCTGTCCATGCAGCCAGCAGCGGGGTCTGAAGTGAGGGGCCAACCACAGAGCAAGGCCACACCACTGCCGCAGGTTCCATTCACCATGCCTGTGCACAATTCCCACTGCTCGGCATCAGCACGCAGCTCTTGGTCAAACCACAGCCTACACAGCTGGTGGTCACTTGCACAGGGATGGCAAGGGAGCAGTTAAAAGCGTGGATTTCACAAGCCCGCAGTTACAAAACAGATATGAGCAAGTACTGTGCTGGCAATTACAACTCCAGCTTTATTTTATTTTTTTCCTACCATAAGAGCAGATGTTGCAGTTATTTGAAGGTTTTCACAACCTTAATTGTTGACCTTAATTGTTGTTAATCTTTCCCATGCAGTGGAGACAGAGAGACGCCACCCGTGTTTTCTGAAGAAGATAGTGTCCTACGGCGTATGAGTAATAAAAGACAGCATTGTCTGCTTTCTCCCTCCTGTATGAAATATGAGAGCGTTAAGATTGGCCAGCAGCATGGAAGAGAAGGGACAAATGAGTGACTCAGCGATTTTATTTATTTTCTGCAGGACACATCTGCTGCAGAACAGTGCTGCGACACTGAGGCTGCTTTTCCTCTCCCTGCCCTGAGCATGGAAAAGCTTCTGAGCGCCAATGAAGGAAGCACTGCATTTAGACTTCAAGATGCCTGAAACAGCTGATCCACAGAGCACTCTGTCCACCTCATTGAGCATCACTGAGCTGTAGTATTAAGAAGCAAAGTGTTGAGTATAACAGTGCAATATTAAGTTTCATAAACAAGTTCTCACACTAGGCAAGAAAGTAACGTTCCAGCCTGTACTTAGGATTGTTGCAACAGATGCACAAAAGTTTTCCTGGTCTTCCCTTGTGCTAATTGGAGGCTTGACAGAGACTTCTTGCTCATCAATGGAAGCTCATCTTTTTGCCACAGACCATGGAGACCGTTTTCTAAGAAGTACATTCCTCCAAATTTGTTCTGCCAAGTGTACTTGAAGATGTTAACTCAGTGTCCCAGTAACCTGAGAACCGCCAACACTGAAGTGGGACGCTGAAGTTCCTAAGTGAAACACAGGATGTACTGATGCTGCAAAACGCACTCCTAGCCTAAGACATAAGCTCCAGAAGTCAGGATGGGGAAGATCAGTTTCATGTTTATGTTTAGCTTCAAACAAATGCCCAGAGTGAACTTGGATACAAGGCCAAACCCAAAGACCAGACTGAAACGGCATGTGTTGTTTCAATGCAAAACACAATAAACTAAATCTTTCCTTGCTCTCACCCTACAATTCACCTTATCTGCAAATGTTTTTAAAGTTCTTTAACAGGAAGAAAACAATGAACTAACATCACCTAAGCACTGTTGTTCTGTTTGCTCGCTGAAAGAGAAATAGTATAAAATAAAAGTTGCAAAGTCAAGCTTCAAAAGCTCACCAGGCACCATACATTAGGCAATGGCTGATAAAGGACAGCTCGGGATGTTTTAGAAGACAGAAGTTACTAGAATGGAAGGAATACAGACAATATTTTTGATTGAAAACATCAAACTGCCAAGCTATTAATTACAATTTAAACTTCAGCATACCTCATTTGAGTTGGACATAGCACAGCAGATGGTAAGTTCAGATTCGTTTTCAGAAGCAAGTTTGCAATCTAAATCCTTTACAATCTAGAGTATGACAAAGAGTGAGGTGATAAAGTTGTTGACAAGGTGAACTATTAAGTCACCTTACCTAGAACATCACCCAAAGCATGGTGGAACAAATTCACGATCCTGAGCAACTGAAAGACTAACTCTGACTTTCCATAAACCGAAGCCAGTGTATAAAAAAAATTAGTAACAACCCCATCCTTGAATATCACTGCAATAGCTATCTTAAGGCTTATTTGAAAGCATCAATTTGATGTTCAGAAGACAGACAATACCTCACATGGAAATACAGCATTCAGAATTGAGAAACTGCTGCAAGCAAAGCAGAATCATGACAAGTCATTAAACTCAAGGCACACCCACTTCTCAAAACCTGTGGGCTGTTATGACACCAGAAGAGTAAAATAGAATTAGAAAAAGTACAGAGGAGAGGAATTCCGACAGCAGAAATTAACAGGCCCGAATCTTTCAGCTTTGAGGAAAACAGAAGGAGAAGACAGACATCTAGTCAGTTATGAATGACACTAGCACAATGCCCAGAAAATTGACTATTCCCTCTCAAAAGGAAAAGGTAGATAAAAGACCTAACGTGGATAAGGGATCAGAGAAGAAAAAAAAAAAAAAAAAAAAAAAAAAAAAAAAAAAAAAATCACTTCCATGGGATGATCTGGACATATAAGTATGTTAAAATAATTTAGGCTGAGTACTTGAATCAGCTTGTCAAAAGCTCCTTTTCCCTTCTTTGGAAAAGGAGCCCTGTAACAATTCAATTTTCAAAGAGAGAAACCAAGACAACCAGAAAGGATTTTGAAGCCACCAAATTGGCCCTGAGCACAGACAGCAGCAGAAGGCAGGTTCCTGAGCCACAGGCTCTGCAATTCAAAACATTGCTACCTTCAGCTACCAGCACCAGCGTCCCCCTGCTCAAGGTCGTGTCCTCCCCTAGAGGCTGCAGGATAGAGGGCTACTTACCCCTCTGCTGGGCTCATTAACATAGCACTTCCACAGGTTGTGAGTGACAATGCAAGTTAACAGCACTAGTTCTTTTTAAAGTTAATATTCCTGCTGTGAATGTGGGTGCTAGATACAAACCTCACTGTGATGGTGAAGGAAAACTGGAAGGACAGATACACCGGAGATTAAGAAGCACAGCCTCAGCTCTACCACACTGCATCCTCCAGAAGGTAATGCACCACTTAACAGATTTGTACCTTCAACAATTTGGCACAGACCTAAAAACTGCAGTTGCTAGGCATCTTCCAAATAGAATTCACTTTTAACAGCAAGTCCTGCTGAGTGCTGCAGTATGCAGAAGGTAGAATACATATAGCTTGTGAGTTGACAAGCACACGCCTAAACACTAGCTCTATACAACACAAAACACAAACTCCTTCACCAGAGTGTCTGTCCCACAATTTTCTATAAGAATTTCCTGCACCTAGGATGTGCTGCATCTCAGCATGGATTACAAAAGGTGTCATTTTCATGCTGGGCAATTGACAAAGGCTCTTCCTTTGCGTATCAGGACAGAACAAGAGCAAATCTAAATGCAGGATTTAAAAAAACATGAGACTTTGTACATCAGAATGAACTCCTCCTAAAATCACAAGTCCAACGCTGTACTGAAAGCTGTTAAGAGTCAGCAACTGAACAAGGTCTCAAGCTCCTCTTTCATCAGCCTTTATTTTGAATGAGATGAAAAATAAATCCAAAATAGCATGAGAGTCACAGCACCAAAAGATTCTGGTTTTTTCATGTTCCCAAAATAACATGCTAGAAAGATATCTACAGAAATACCTTTTCGGTGCATTCAGCTTTCATCTCAAGCATCGTCACGATTCTATCCAACGTGGTATTTGCATAAAGCTACACGAAGCACTACCTCATCAGCAGCCACATTCCGACAAGGAGAGAGAACTGGAACCAATGGCTTCAAAGCACCAGAGCATTCACATACCATCTCCTCGTGTACAGAGAAATTCAGATTCCACTAGTTTACCTCACTGACATCTGAGTGATCTAAGAGATGGTGGCAGTAAGTAGTGTCATCAGAGGTAAAGCCATCAGGGAGAAAGTGCTGAAGTGGAAAATCATGCTTTGTTTCAGATGCTTAAAGATGCAAACTGTTTTCACTGTACTTTTTGACCGGGAAAAGTTTTGACAGGGGAAAGTGAGCAGCAGCAGTATATTTGGGTAACCATACCCTGTTTCCTTTATCTCTCCTAGGCAAATCAGGGAAGGATGTCTTCTTTGGACAAGTGTCTGCTCCTCAGCTCACCTCAGCATTCCACTCATGGGGAAGGACAGCCTGCTACCTGTGGTGAGAGGGCACAGCACAGCCACCATCACCTCCCACACTCAGCCTTCTAGGAATTTCCCAAGTGGCTGCTGCAGGATTAGGAGCCATAATGCTGTCAAACACTACAATATCAAAATCTGAATCAAAGTACGCAGTCTCTCTTAAGAGGAGGATTTTTCTTTTTATTTTTAAATGTCTGGAAAGGCATCTGAGAAACACCATCAGGAAGCAAGGTCAGAACTGGCAGCTCTGCAAGCAAGACAGTAGGTCTTACTTTCACGTTGTACTCTGCCTACTACTTTAGATTACTGATTGCAGAGCAACAAGTTATTCTCTCCCTAATTGGGTCCCAGTCTAAAATAGCCCTGTTATTTTTAGTACAGTACTTAAGTATCTAACCGTGGCCTGCACTGCAAAAGCTGGCATGTGTCCCTGGCCATACCAGAAATTCCAATATTAAACAAGAATACACATGCCACATATCTAGGCCGATTTTTGTTCTTCTTTGTTGTCTTTAGTGGGAGACTTTAAAGACATTAAATGCTAACAGCAGGCCAAAAATGGCACAGGCATATTCGCTAATGTTGCATTTAAAGCCTCTCTACCAGCTACTGTGTGACAGGGGAATCAACACAGCAAGAAGAGAGCACAGGGCAGGGTGGCAGTGGTGGAGAGTTCTATAGCACTGATGAGTTAAAGAAAAGACAGTCAACTTACAAGATAATGCTTAGGTAGAAGAGAATGGGAGTATTTCACTCAGCTTTGCTTACTACAAGTCTCACAAGTTCTGAGCCGCTAGAGAAGAGAAACTCTAACTGGAGCCTGTAACTCATTGCTCCCCTGCTCCCTTTCATGCTGCACATACACACTGATAAAGTTAAACTACTGTTTAAACACGTATACACACACACGGGATTATGTAAGCCATGTCTGACAAACAACACACTACTGTAAAAGAAACAAGAGAAGATCAAAGCAAGACTTCAGCATTTCCAAGTCAGCCTTCCCACCTTCCATCAGAGGAGTGACCACTGTCCTGCAACACACCAATTCCGACATATGAAAACTAGAACAGGATCAGAAGCATCATCAAGCAGTTCTAATAAGGTCTGTCTACCTCCCGAGATTACTTCCTCTTACCATGCACTGTCATCGTGAACACATTTTTGTTAGACAAGGAAGAACAGCTTTCTAAAAGGAATTTATTCTGCCCTTTTATCATACGTTTTGGAGAAAGGAAGTCAACTCCCTGGAACAGCTTTCAAGAGAAGATTCTAACCTGAAAGGAGACTGCCAGCCAACAAAAATTTGTTAGTGTCTATTACTACTAGACCATCTGTTCTCGAAACTGTATGTTCCTTTTCAGAAGGAACAGTTTTGTGAACAGTTTTATCATTGTTCTTTGTTTCCACTCCATAAGCATCCCCTTACCCAACATGTTTCTAGATCTGGTTATGACACATGGCCAAAACTGTAGTTTATCTAGTCATCTGGGAGTATATTGATATAGTTGAGTGCTTTTTAAACAATCATAGTCTCAGACAGCAGAAGCACCACACAAAACCTCACAGAGCTTATGAATTATAACTGAGCTGACTGGAACATCAACTAAATAACGTACTCAAACTCAAATTTGACAAAACTAGCTAACATGAAGATTCAACCTTTAAATGGTTAATGAGCAAACGCCAAAAAGGGCTGATTCTGGATGAAGGACTTTGCCTTTGTATTTTAAGACTATCTTCTACTATTCCCTCTCTTCTCTCCAGTTTAATTGGCTTCCAGTTAATCCTCAAGTCCAGTACGTTTAAGTTTTAATACTACCTACATATAACCAAAAACAGTAACAGTTGTTTCTTCCTCCCCACCAGCTACGCACATCATGCATAGTCCCTTCACCTGCATTATAACACAGCACTGAAAAGATTACTGAAATTCTTGCAAAAAGTGGAAGTGAAAACAAGATACAATAACAAGTAATTAAATAAAAAACCTCATTCTATAATTCTACAGCAATAAACTAGTGATCAAGAAAAAGAACAGTTCACTCACTTTGTCAGAAAAAGCTGCAGGAAACAAGATGGCCAAAACAAACAAACAAAACAAACCTAAAAATCTAATACCAATAAAAAGGAAGAATAATATAAAAATATCACAGATCAGACACCACTAAGGTGAAAATATTCTCTCAAATTATCTGGTTTTGATTGATTCATGAACATACTTATCAGTCAGAACTTCTGTTAAAAATTCAAGCCATTAGTAAACATTTTTCAGAATCCATAGAGGGCTGATGAAGTAACAGAGGCTGGAAAAGAGCAAACAGCAATGTCTTAAAGTGAGAGGGGAAAGGAGTGGAAAGAACCTAAAGAATGATAATCGTGTCTTATTTGCACTTGGATTGTTGTTAAATCTGTTAGCACTGAGAAGAAAATAAGAGATCAGAATAAAAAAAGCCTGATTGTTTATGGATAACCCAGGTCAAACAAACTCAACTTCCAACTCCAGAAAAACACAGCAGCAGTGAATACAGAATCCTGAAATTAGCAAAACCACGTCAAAAGATTCAACCCACATCCTTACAAAAATTAGGAAAGCTTTGTCCTACAGCAGACAATGAAAACAACCATCTTATGGTAGACTGAAAAGTGATTGGCAACTGAGCTTATTTGCTCGCAGTAAAAAGAAAAAACCTGAAAAGTTTTAAAAACCTGAAAAGTTTTAATAAAAAACAAAAAACAAACAAAAAAAAAACCACCCACAACTATGATACACTAAATAACTGCTGCAGAGATCTACCTAAAGATCTCCACTTCTATTCTAACAGAGATGCTTCAGGTAATGAAGGAAAAAATGAACTGTAAGACTTAGGACAGCTGCTAACTTGGATAAACGTGTCAGCTTGCTGGAAGACTGAACTGAAAGTAAATTTTACAAACTAGAAAAATCTCTGTTATGGAAAAGGCAAAATACCATATAAGAGTGTATAGGGAACATATGTGAGAATCAAGAAGTAGCAGTTCTGTTCTACTCATAGCTGATAAAGCTTCCAGCATGATGCTGTATCCAGTTTTCAGCAAATTTCAAAAAAGATCAATTGGAAAGAACCCAAGCAAAAGCAATAGGAACATCACGGAATTAGAAAAACATGACATCTGGGAGGGAAAGAAAAAAAAGATCTGGAATAAAAAAAAAAAAAAAACCGAATGAACTGGAGTTCAGCCAAACAAAGAGAAAGTAAGGGTCACAACAATATCCTTCATATATATAAGCCTGCTGCAAAGAAAGAGGAAAGAGTTCTCCATGCCCACAACCTTCAGAACAAGAAACCTAAGTTTAAAAATCAGCAAAGAAGATTTAGGAAAACATCACTGGGTGGAGTGGCAGGGAGGGTGTGGTGTGAGGGCACTGAAGAAAGAGGAAAGAAAAACACCAAATCAAAATTGCTGAAAGGAAAAAAACAATGAGTCAACAAACAGACTGACTGGAGAGTACATGGAGTCTCCCCATCAATGTTACTAAACTTCTGACAAAAAAAAGTAACTACTTTTTATACCTCAGCTTTTCATTGCCTAGTTGACCTCTCTAAGCTCTCCAGATCTAGGACTGGGCCGCAAAGAAATAAAGCTTAAAACCAATGTGTTGCAATGAGAAGGTCAATGAGACACATGCTGGCTGTAACTTCCTGAGCTGGAATAATTTCAGAGAAAGATAACCTGTTACAAACTCTGTTAAAATATCCTTTAAAAAAACATCTAACCAATGCACTTGCCTCTTGATACAGGATCCAACTATTTCCCAACACTACAAACCAACCAGAAATTAACAACAAAGAAACATGTGGCCAATGCCCTGCAGAGAACAGTGCACAGAGAACTTTTCTGGAGGACAAAGAAAAGAAGGGCCGCTTTGAGTCCACTGTCCTGAACATTATTATGTGCTTAGCCATAGCCTATGAGCTGCTGATCAAAATCACAAGGTTTCACTGCCTGTCAGGTTTTTGACAGGTACAAAGAGCGATGAAAGATCTTCCAAAGGAATGTGGAAGAGACTCATCTACATATGGTTGCTCCAGCACAATTAAGTGAAGTTAATTCTGTAAGATACAACCCTATCACACTGCAGCTTGGAATCAACACTAGGTACCAAGAGTGTCTGAAAGTTATTAAAAGAAGAAGAAATACATCTCAGTCCCTTGAGTATTTTTAGCTCATAAACTGTGAGCAATGAGATGTACCCACCAGCAGACACCAAGCCACATCTACATTTGTTCTGTGTAAAACCCTGGGGAACATTTACGAGGGTGGGGAAAAAAAAAAAAAAAAAGAAAAAAAAAACACCACCACCAAACAACTCTCACTAGACACAGATGCAAATGTTTTCATCTTACTCAACTCATTTTCTCTCCCAAACTCACCTTCACATACACAGCAGTTTGGCTTCCACCACTTACATCAACTGAAGTAGTCTGGGACGTGTATTTTACAAATCTCACAAATCCTCTGCTCCTGGGTACAGCACTGAGCTTGGATTTTAGCTGTGCAACTGAAAGGTATTTAAAGGAAGCCACAAAGGCTTAAGGGTGGCTTTCACATTGCATCTGCTTTATAACATACAGTGTCAAAAAATATTTATCTGTCATCTTTTTGTGAGTATACCAGAGCAACATGCTGATTCAGGGAGAAATATTTATAAGGCTGTTTCATGCAGTTTTTCTTAAATCTATCAACTAGACCTAACCATTTCTTGATTTAAGAAATAGGAATTTATGTAAATATCACAGCAACATCAAGGAGAATCTGTGAGTTAAGATCAGGTTTCTATGCTTGGGAGGGGCTCACTGTGGATTTACCAGATTAGCAGTGGTGCCCTTCCCTCACTATCAGGAATGACTTTCCACTCCCTGCTTTGCATCTTCACAACTGCAGATACTGGGATGGTTGGAGTACTAGGCTGACAGTCCACAAAGGCAAATTACCAGTCCTTCCTAAAGAACGACAAAGCTGGAGGGAAAGAAAAACAAATAAAAATAGGCGTAGATGTTTTAAGTCAAGATAGCTGAGCAATCATTACCATTTCATAGCATTTAGAGGTACTATCATTTGCATTCAAGCCAGAAGTATTTTTGCTTAGCCACCTCACTGTGTGATAAACCCTGAGATTCTCGGCTGTCCAAGTTGCCACCTGACCACAACATGGCAAAAAAACATCTACTCAAAAAATGACAATTGTGGTTTAGAGTAACACTGAAGTCAGGCCAAATTTTAGATGTGCAATAGCTACCTGTATCCCACGTGGGATGTTTATCACACATTGCGGTATAAATATTCGGTTCTCTCCTGCTTTTTTTCCCCTTCTTCCTAACATTTCCTCCACATTTGAAAAGGCAATCATCTCACAAAATTTAATTTCCATAAACTGGGATTTAGAAACCAATACAGAGCAATATAGTGATCACACAGGCAAAACACCGCCCCTAGAAACAGAGGTTCAAGAGGGGCTCCAAAAAGCGGTACTCTCACTCTGAAGAGATCAGTTCTCAGCTCTGTCAGAACCACAACTTGGCCACCCCATAAGCTAAGACTGCTCCCCATCCCAGCTCACATCTTCCACACCCTCCTCACCTGAAGGATAGGACAGAAGCCTGCTTTATCATCACACTAGAACTATCTACATAGACCCAGAAAGCAATCTGATTCCTTCTTCTCTCACATTGCTGAGAAATGAGGGCACTGTAAAAGCCAAGCCAATGAACAAGTTCAAAGCTACATCAATATTGCCTTCTTCACATCTTCCTTCATCCGCACTGACACACATGACCAGAGAGGTTGCTTAGAAAAAAGGAAATCAAATCTTCAAAAGCAGACTAGAGTAGCACTTATTTCTTCTTTTACAGCAAGAATAACTGTTAAGGAAAAGAAATATTTTTAGTTGATGCTTATTTGCACTCAAAAATTGGTTTTCCAAGAGTGTCATTTTATGCTGCAGTGGTACTTGGTGGAATAAGTTACCTAGTTATATCAGTACTTTTAAATAATCCCAGAAAACAGTGGGAAGAATAAACTGAAGCTCTCTCCTCCAAACCCCTCAAACTTCATGTGTAGCTGCAGCAGCAACAAGCTTCCAAGGTATCACAGAACCTAAAGAAACCACGGCCTTATTAAAACCACATCCTTGATACCAATGGACACAGATAAGTTCTGTGCATGCAACATTACTGAAAGGCTTCCATATGAGATCCCAACAGTATCAATGATGCATTCCATGAGAGAAGGATGCAGATTGTTTAAAGGAATTATGAAGGAGACAGGCCCACTTCCTGCTAAAGAGCATAATACTGGTGGAACGCATACTCTACTTACTAATACATTTCAATTGAAGACATGACAATGACGCACTAATCCTTACTTGCAGAAGGATGCTTAACACCTATGAGAAGCAAATATATTCCTCCTTTCACTTTTCCCTGTGTTCTCACTTCCCACACATTGTGAACTGCCAGCTTTATCTAGACACCAGTTGCAAGACCTGTAACAAACTTCACCGCACCACAAAACTACTTTAATATTCATTAAAGATCCCCTATGAGCACGTCTCCAACACCCATAAGGTATTCCAGAAGCTCTGTGCAGATGTTTTCTGCACATAGAACCTGTACTCTCTGTGATATAACCTTGGTTTGACCTAGTATCAGCATAGCACACTAACATAGTGCAAAGCGCAAGGGTTGAACTCATCTTACCCAAAGATCATTTATTTTAAAGCATACCTCTAGCCTTTTCTAGACAGCTTGAACTTGCCCTGATTCAGTGAAAAATACCAGTGATTAGTTCCATTTCACCTTTAGGAGAGCCTGCTGAGGAAAGATTATTAATCTTTCAGACATTGATTCTTAGAAGTCCTCTTAGGTACTTCCTCCACAACACTGTTGCTTACCACCAACCCCAGCTTGCAGCAGTTAGTCATCACTGGGGACTTCCACCAGCTCTCCTGACGCAGATATATATATACTCCTCCCAACCTTGGACCTCAAGAGAGAAAGGGAGTATTTGGATAGCAGGGAGGAAGCCAGCACAGCCATAAGGCTGCTCAATGCAAGGCTGGAGGTATTGCTGAAGAGCTGCACGGAGATGGCCCTGGTTGAAGAATAGAAGGGGGACCAGAAGGAACCATTTGGGAACTTCTATTCTGTACCTTCAGCAAACTAGGATCTATAAGAGTTTGAAAGCTCCTTAGTCAAAGTATACATTTCTTTGTGTACAGACAATTAAGACTCAGAACTAGAGGATGCCTGCATACTTGTAAGAAGTGAAGAACAGCTACAGGATGAAAACACTGCTGCCCACATAGCACAGTGATTTATGGCTCAAATATAGGTTTAGGCAAAAATTCACTCTGACCACACAGCTTTAACGTAGATTTGTATTCAAACACTGACTTTAGACAAGCCACAGTCAAAAGAAAAAAGTCCCCACGGATGCTTCTGTCTGGTTAAGTCCTCCCTGAATCACTGCCAAAGCCATTATAGATGTGACATGGCTGAAGTCAAGCAGACAAGTCTGCTAGATCTCTGCTGAGAAGACAAAGAAGCCTGGCTGAACTACACAACCATGTTAGCATGCCCATAACATTACTTCTGTCGTTCATTACTTCCTTCATTCCAATAGCCCTAAATCCAAATAAACGGGGACTGAAGCATTTACAGCAAATGTTGCTTATAAATTTGACCTTTATTCAGTAGCTGCTAAGCTATAGTACAGAGCACTCAAAAGATGGAACAGTAAGACTATTTAATATATATTTTTTCCAAATGACTTTTCAAAAAAGACAGAACATTATTTTAGACCAAGGCAGACCCCTGTAAAGAAGGCCCAGGATAGATCTCTTCCTCAGAGCATTTGAAAGTTCACATGCTACAGAGTTGGTATCTAGCCAGAAAGTCTGAGCTAGTCATGTAGCTCATTTTTAGCATTAGAATTACAGAAAAAATGCTAATGGTGAATGTTTCTGAAGAGAAACAGCATTCACTACTGTGTAATCAAGAACCTAAGAACTCAAGAAACCAAATTTCAGCTCTTCACAAGTCCTGGCCAGTAAAACAAGTAAAGCCATGATCTGTCACCCAACCCCAAAAATGATTCCACAT
Organism: Tympanuchus pallidicinctus; assembly: GCF_026119805.1. Taxonomy (NCBI): domain Eukaryota; kingdom Metazoa; phylum Chordata; class Aves; order Galliformes; family Phasianidae; genus Tympanuchus; species Tympanuchus pallidicinctus. The sequence continues at coordinate 10,097,717 of NW_026294769.1, forward strand.
TTCCAAGGTAACCAAAGACAATTCTTCATTTTTACCACAGGCAAGGATAGTAACTGAAATTACTAAGCAGCATCTTATTTTGCTGTTTCTTTGCTTCCCCACCTCCCACCTCAGGTTAAAGAATATAAGGTTTAGCAGGGCTGAGAAATTTGCAGCTCTATGAAATGCAGCCCCTCAAGATTCACAGGAGTTTGAGTGAGACCTGCTCAACAGAAACTAGTATCGTTTCCCAGTAGACACAACAGCAGTCATCCGTAATGCCTTTTATTTTTTTCCCCTGCTGTAGAGATCACTTTTCAGAGCTGAGCAGAAATCTTGGGCCTGTGAGACGCAAAAAAAAAAAAAAAAAAAATGTTCCAGGAATAAACATTTCGACCCATGACTGGCCTGAAACAAGCGTGTTTTACCATAACGGGCAAGTGAATCCAATCTCCGTTTTCCCCCGTAGCACTGAGGTAAGTATGAACATCTATTACACTCAGTATTTCTTGTTACATGAATAATGATGGATTTATTACCAGTTACTTCCTTGGTGTTTCTGGCTTATGGCGATCGTATCGTAAGATACAGCTACACACTACTTGCATAATCACCTGAAACTGCAGATGTACTATTTGTGTTCTTCAAGTGCTATAGAAACATTTGTGTTATGGCTGAGTTACTCAATCAAAAAATCCCCACCTCACACTGACACATTCTGCATTCATTTTAAGAAAACAACCAAATGACGTGCATCTAAAAAAGACTGAAATTGAGACACCATCACTCAGGTTCACATTTCAGGGTAGTATGCAGATCAGATACATAAGACAAACTCAAGTTCATCTCTCCAAATCCATACACACACTGCAAAAACTAAATACATAAATAAAAATTCCCTTCCACAGCTAACCCTTGCAAATTCAGCCAGCCACTAGAAATGCTACGCAAAGCCAGATCTAACCAGCAGCTTGTCTGCTTGCACAGCTCTGTAACATGTTTAGAAATTTGTAGGAATAAAAACTTATACTGGGGCTTCATGAAAATAAATAAATAAATAAATAAAAATAAAAAAAAATAAAAACCAGCAGGCTTCCCTGGCTGAGCTGGCCCAGCAGTTTGCTATCACTGAAAGAAAACAAGATCCAATCTTCTTTTTGCCATATCTTCCCTATCCTTTTCCTGCAAGGGCATGTCTCTTTGGCTGCCCCACTGCATGCTTCCCAGAGATGATCCCATTCTCTAATCCAGAAAGAAACCAATTCATGAGAAAACAAGCATGCAGAGCAGCTCTATGCCTAGTTACAGCCAGCACTGAGCACATATAGCAAATGAGCAAGATGGCATAAGATAATAGACATTCTGGGAAAACGACATCATCTTTCAGCAGCAGTGAGCTCCTTGCATTGCTCACACCTTTTGCCTCTTTTTCACAAAAGCTTATTCAATCTTTTCACATCTGCAGACTTTTCATAACAAAATTCAGTATTTCAGCATTAGAAAAAAAAAAAAAGTGACTTGTGTCACTTCTGGTTGTATGCTACCTGACTCCTTGACAATGTACTGAGAGCTGCCAAATTGACCTGATGAGTTACTCCCGTGATCTACAAAAGTATCACCTTGGCTTGCCTGAATTTCAAATGACGTGGGGAGGAAATCTTGTAAGGAAGAGTTGGACTACTATACATTAAGAGGACAAGAAGTACTCAGAAAAGAGTACCAGCAAACTTAAAGTAGGATCATTGCAGCACAGAACCCTTCCTTCAATCTGTTTTCTCAGTGTCACCCACAAAACCTTTTTCTACTGCTGAGAAGAGTTGGACCACACAAATCACATGCTTACTAAAACTGGCTAAGACTAGCAAACCATCTTGTCATTCTCTACCTACGACAGTATCAGTAGGACTGTTTTCCAAAGAAGAGGTGAGGAGAAGGTTACCTGACTGTAATTCAACCAAGTGTTATCATACACCTGCCATTCACAGCATCAGCTGTGGATCCTTTCGCAATGCTCCTCTGACTCTCCGTGTGTTAACAGCGTAATCCTCCTCGCTAGCAAGGAACTCCAGAGAGATTTTTCCTGACCTTTTCAGCATCAGCACTGGAACAGCAAATGCATATGAAATCAAAAAAACAAGCCCTAGCACACAGTGAAGATAGCATTTGCACTCCTACAGCTCATCTCATAGCCTCCTTGTTCGATTCTCCCAAAGTCTTTTTGAAAATAAAACCAATGCCTCCTCCAAAGCCTTTTAGATGTTAAATGTCATGGCTGTGGGTAATGCTACAATATCCTACCAGTTAAGAATTTCAAAAGCCATCAGCTTATGGAAATCAAATATAATCTGTGACATTATATTTTGATCAGTCCTAGAGCATAGTAATGAGCTATTTTGATCTCTTTCTCCTTGCAGAGCCTTCGCTAAGAGTTATCACTTAAAAACAAGAAATGAAGCTACAGTTCTAGCAGCAAGGAAAAAAAAAAAAAAAAAAAAGACAAAAGCCAAGTTTTCCACCTCAACTTTTTGGAGTTCAGAATCCACAAGATAAAACACTTTATTATCACAATGGAAAAAAAAAACAAAACCACAGACTTCAAGTTGATGAGCTCTTTCATAGATTGTTAAAAATACATAAATATGTGCCTAAAGCATAGATCCTGGTAGTGAATCTGCCTCTAGGGTAAAATTTAATGGCAAGCAGTAGTCTGTCCTCAAAATTACACTGCACAGATGCTTTTCTCTTGAAAACTGTTTACTACACTCCTTGCGGTGACCAAGCACAGTAACTTGAACGTAACAGTTGAAATGAGGCAAGAAAAAATAAAGCAATCCGACCCACCAAGAAAGCGTTTGCTGGCACTTGAGCCATTGCTCTGTGAAATATCAAGGCTTGAATTCTGACATAATCCCCTGACATCTTGGGTGATGTCAGCACAAGCAGCTATTAGAATGAAGAATGATCACCCACAAGACATTAATTCGGGAAGAATCAATGGCCTTGTAATATATATCCCTTCCTTAACGTTCTCCTAAATGGACTTTAATACATTTAAGCCAGAAGGGGAAGCAAGACTATAAGAAAGACTTTGGCACAAGACTAAAATATCACAAGCTTCTGAATTTTCAGCTTTCCAGGCTCCCTGAAGTTTGTGCTTTAATAGAATAAGATTTACTTACTACTTTTCAAGGACATTCAGAGCTTTTAACAGCATACTAAGGAAGGTGCGAAGTCCTTCTCACTTTCTCCTTCCCAAATCCCATTTAAGAGGAAACCTTCTCTGCCTCACAGTTCAGCGTAGATGAACTCAGGAAAGAAGTTAGAAAGGACCTGTTATCACCTACCTCCCCCCACTCCCCCAAGAAAAATCACACTCATTTTGGCTCTTGAAAGCTTTTCCCTTAGTTCCTTCTAATATATAATATTGTCCTATTATCTTCAATTAGAATCAAGATCTGGGGAAGTTCACTCTAGAAAAGGATCCAAATCCCTGTTGCCAGTTAGTTCTGAATCCTGAAGCACTCTACAAATATGTGAAGCACGTACAGTTATACAGCACAGTGGCAATTCCCTGATCAAGAATATGTTTAAGTGTTGAATATATTAAGCATAACAGAAATATCCACAGTGAATCAGACTCAGGTAACGTGACAAGGATTCCCTTCCCCATTGTTTCAGAACTTACAGTAGCATCTGAAGATGACTTAGAATGAAGCTAATCAAAGGAAAAAAAGAGCTTCTGAAAACTCTGTGATACAGACCAAGATGAACTGTAACAAAGCTGCAGCCTCATTATCAAGTCATCAGAAACACACAATTTAGATCCCAGGCATTAAAAGAAGTCTCCAAGCGTTCATCAAGTCTTCATTCCCACCATGACAATTCTACAAACTTAAGAGATTCTTCCTGTCTATTGATTTTCTCACCAGGGATACATAACAGAAGAACAATACTGTGTCGTGAACTACTATCCACCCTTATTTATCTGCAGCCTTCAGCGTCCGCAGGCTCTGCTTCATAGCAACCACTTGTTTTCTCCCATTTATCTGTTGACATAAACTCTGCAGCAGTTAAGTCTGAAGGAAGCATAAGAACTACACTCTGAACTAATGCAGAAACCCCTACTGCCACTCAGCAGAAGAGCTCCCTCCCACTCCACTGTAAGTTTATTCAAACTGGATGGTATGGCATTTCCTCTACGGTCTGCCTGCCAGGAAAGTCATTTCCTATTTTCGTCCCGTTGAGACCTAATAGAAGCTGGCATTGGTCAAGGCTAGGAAGAATCAGAGGCCGGTTTGCTAGTGGTTTAACTAAACATGTGCTTATAATTACTCCAATCATCACGACCTGCATGCATACAACTGCCTTTTTGAAATTTGCCCACGTTCAAAGCTGAAGCCAACTCACTAAGAAATAGATTATTTGAAATATCAGCACTATTTCAGCAACTGTACAATAGTTAATAACCTAATCATTAACATAACTGTTGGGCATTAAGATCAACATATCTGCTCTGTTTACTGCTGTTGGCCTACAGACAACAGCTTAGCAGCAGGAGGGTTAGATAATGGGAAAAGCTCTCACAGTCTTCTACTGGAGCCCAGCAAAAGAACACAACAGAAATAGGACAGTGCTTTTCTTTCTTACATACTCTAGAATATTGGTCCTCAAGAACAGAACAGTCAAAATGTTCCCTGTAAACTTGTTTTAGGCACTCATCACCTCTGTATTCAAAGACCTCAACTATCAATGCAGTTCCAACACACTGAGGATATAATGACTTGCCAAAAATGATTTAAAGATTCCAAAAGGCTTTGGGAAGGAAGAAGTCTCTCACACTAATTTACATTATTACTCTACATGGAGGTTTTTATTTTGTATTTGACTTGCTGCTTTCCAAGTGTTGAGTGTTGAAGGAAGTGTTGCTTCCCTACTCAGCTCTGGTAAAGCCACATCTAAAGTACTGGGGAAACCAGATCCGTACGCAGCACAAGAGAGACAAAGGACACATCAAACATTCTTCATGTGAATGAAGGCAGAAAAGTCCTGGGTCTATTCAGCCTGGAGAAGAGAAGGCTCAGGGTGGGTCTTACCAAAGCACGTAAATACCTGACAGAGGGACTAAAGAGAAAGCTACACTCTTCTCAGCAGAAGCTACTGACAGGACAAGAGGGAAAACAATTTCATGTAAGCTGTTTCCACCTCAACACAAGAAAACACTTCTTTAAAGTGAGGATAATCAAACTCTGGAACAGGCTGCCCAGAGAACAAAAAGGAAGGTCTCCATGTGCAGAGCTATTAAAAATCTAACTGAACACAGTTCCAGGCAACCTGCTTCTACTGGGTCCTGCTTGAGCATGAGGGTCAGACTAAATCACATCAAAAGGTCCTTTTTAGCCTCAACAATTCTGGAAAATTAGTTATATTAGTTATGATAGCAGGGCTGAGGGGGAAAGGGCTAGAAAAATCCTTCATCCTTCTCAATCCTTATTTTAAGTTTGAGAAAGTTCCCCGTCCAGCAGAGAAAATAAGAAACTTGCATCTCACTATGGACACTGACATGAAATACGAACACTGCTATGCAAATACCAAGTTACTTTAAAAGTTCTTTTGGCTTACAGCAGAGTATTAGCATTGAGTTTTGAAAAAAACTCATGCGATTCATCTTACCTCTTCTCCACAGTTCATCTTTCCACTCTGAGTCCTTTACTTGCAAAAACCTCAAGAATCCACACAGCCCCCCTTTTCTCCTAATAGAGAGTGACTCACACTGTAGTAAGAATGTCTTCCAACAAGTTCTCAGGTTCACTGATGTCACTGGCTCTTCATCAGTTGAAGCCACAGAGTAGTAGAAAGGATTGGGTAGGAATGGATCTTTAAAGATCAGCTAGTCCAAGACCCTTACCACGAGCAAAGACATTCCAATAGATCAGGATGCTCAAAGCCCCACCCAAAGATCTGATCTCAGGTACTTCCAGTGATGAGGCATCTATGACATTTTCAGGCACTGTCCCACCACCCTCACAGATAGGGAGGGAGTGTCTCATAAGCTTCCTTAAAGTACTGAAAGGCTACGGTAAGATCCGTGAAACTCTGATGGCAAGTTGTGTCAGCAGTGTGCCTTGGCAGCCTAAAGGGCCAACCATACCCTGGGGTGCAGCAAGCCCAGCACAGCCCCTGGGCAAGGGGAGGGGCTGTCCCCTCTGCTCTGTGCTGTGTGGCCTCATCTCTGCATAAAGGTTTGGGTGCCACAATATAAGAAAGAAATAGAACTATTAGAGAGTATCCAATGAAGGGTTACAAAGTTGGTGGGCGATCCAGAGCAGAAGACATATGAGGAGCAGCTGAGAGCCCTGGATTTGTTCAGCCCAGAGCAGAGGAACTGAGGAGAGGCCTCACAGCAGCCTACAGCTCCACATAGGGAGCAGAGGGGCAGCTCAGCAACAGAGCCCAAGGGAATGGCATGGAACCGTGCCAGGGGAAGGCTGGAAGTCAGAAACAAGTTCTTCACCAGAGGTGGTCAGGCACTGCAACAAGCCCTTTACAGAGGTCAGGAAAAAGAACAGTTCACACCAACACTACTCTAAATTCAAGTTTGAATTTGTAATTCCCATCCTTACAGCTGTGTATATTTGGGCTCTGTGAATTGACCCACCCAAGGAAAGCAAAAAGGGGAATGAGTTCATAGGCAGCACATACATCATAAGTCCAAAAGCTGCTACAAACTACAATCACCACCACTTCCAAATGAATGTACTTCTGTGAAAAATGTAGCACCTGCCTCTAACATCAAATATCCACTGGCAAGACAGTGTCCAAGGGAAAAAAAAAGTGTGACAGAAAAAGTCTTTGTAAGTATATGCAACCAGACCTTAAAGTCAGGCTGTTCTGGTTACTTCCACCACTGAAGAGTTTAAGTCTGCTTGTAGACAGGATGCATTGCACTGATCAACAATTTCCTTTTCTACTGTACTCACAGTGGATTCTGGCTCCTTTGAATAGTTCTCCCCATATCTACAACACAAGAGAGAAGTCATACTGGGCTAGTAGGAAAGCCGTTGTCCAAGAAGATCATCCAATTCAACAGATGGCATGAGAATTGGAAAGACTTGGCAAAGGACAAGTTCAGAAGTGTACAGTTCAGCAAGTATAAAGAAAGCTAGTAATGTGACATCTGTTTACTTGACAATTATTACTTGTTACAATAGCCACTGGTTTGGGAGAACAATGATGGCAAACGACTACTTCGCCATAGCCTAGTTTAGGCTGTAAAGAGCTCTCCTGACCAGCAGGTATAAGCAGGGTAAGTAAAGTTCAATGCTCATAGAAGGACTGCTTGTCAACCTCATAGTTCCTAAAGAGATCTCAGTTTCACCTTTCAGTTAAAAGATCTCCATTCCTAGATTTCCTTAGGTAAAGAGTGGCAACTGCAGTATTTTGGACGTGTCCAGGAGCAGATCTCAGTTCCAAGAAAAACAATCCTTACTTCTTAGCCTGTTTTCCTACAGAAGGAGGCTTATGCAATCACCCTGTAAACAAGCCATTTGGCAAATTTCATGCAAGCTGGATAGAAGCAGAGGTCTCAGGAGTTACCTTTCCCATTTGAGAAAAAAGCAGGCTTGGTGGACCTATGCAAGGAACATGGCCCTTGGACCCTGCACAAGTACATTCAATATATAAGAACCCTTTACAAACACTGCTGACAATAACAGTTTTGTCAGAGCTCATGATGTATTTGACAAAGGAAAAGAATCACGAGACAAACCCAAAGACAAGTGGGCTTCCTCAGTCCTAGCTCTCACAAAATTTTAGGCTTAAAATGAAGAAAAGCACTTCTGTTGCCCACTAACAAAGTTCAAAGAGATTTAGAATAAGAAGATCCACGAATACAGCAAAACTACCATCCCCAATAGTTTTTGCTCGAAATCAACCCCAAACAAATCTTAGGCTTCTATGGTATGCCATGCAGAAATTAACAAGGTTTTTTCCCCAAGTTGTTTGCTGTAACCACTGAAATTTGAACCTGACCAAATACTTCAGTGCATCCTAAAAACACACCTCCCTGGTTATCAAAGAGGCACCCATCCATCTCCCACCTCCCAAGCTTCCAACACTACTCTGCCTCTGCAAAATAAAGTCCTTGAGCGTATTTCCCCCACACTCCACCTCCCACAAGAGAGCTCTTTGGTGTAAGAAAGAATTCTGCCTACAAACCTGTCCTCATTTCACACATCACTGTAAACCTTTATGCCCATGGCACAGAGGGGGATACAACAGCAGGGAGAAAAAAAATGTGACAGCACTGTCCCATCCCATGCCACACTGTGCAGGATTCCATTCAATTCCATAGCTGTCTGTGCAGGGGTAAGCTGCCCATTCCTTGCTATGTAGAGGGACATCTGATAGTTCAATACTGTCAGAAAACAAGCTCCCAGTACAATACTCTCCTGCTGCTGGCAGAAATGGCACATGACCCAGCTATGCTTTTCCTCTGCCAGCTGGGAACTCCCCACGTCAAAAGAATCCCTTTGCCAAAGAGATCCAGATACTTTTAGCCCATTTATACCCAGAGTGCTGCTGAGAACACAACCAAAGATCTCTAAAACCTTTGTGACAGTTCCTGCTAGAGTCAGAGCCAATTAGGTACTTGCAAGATAGAGAGTTGCAAGTGTTTGTTTTATTCACAAAGCACATGCTACAGTCTTAAGCAGAACTTCGGAACAGATTTGCATTTAGGCAGCACTTTTGGACTATACAATAAAAACATATAGAAGTACACTACTGAAATCCAGGTGCGGCCATATCTAAGGATAAAAGCCAACTCACACAGCAGTAAGGGAGGGGATATTTTGATTAATAAAACCAAGGAAAGACATGAAGTACCACAAGATCTTTAACAGGTAGCCAGGGCAAACAAAACCTACTTTAAGAACAAATAAAGTCCAAGCAAAGAAAATAAATCAGAGTATAACATGGTAAAACGACCACTGTATGAAGCACCAGGGTCCACTGCTCTGTCCATTTACCACTTGGAACAAGGCTACCAAACACCACTCTCCAGGCTTTATTGTTTGCTTTGCTCTGCATAGAATTTTAAAGCGTTCTGGTTCAGAGAAAGCAAGCTCTCAGTATCAGCACACAACCATGCAAAGCCAGCCAGAGGAGCACAGCCCTTGCTCAGCTCTGCTCTCATGCCTTGCCGTTAGGTGAGCTCTTTGGAGAGAGCAGCACACCGTCAGCCCAACTCCCTCCCAGTGGCTGGATGGCCAGGAAGCACAGCCAGAGCCATCACATCAAGTTTCCAGCCCATTTTCCTTTTCCACGCAGGTTTTCTAATCTCCATATGTTTTTTGTTTGTTTGTTTGTTTTTAACCTGCCCTCATAACTCACTCCTTTTAATCCCAGGATTAGCCTCACTGCCCTTCTCCATACCTTTTCTGGTGCTCTAAGTACAATGAGCCTCCGGATGCAGGAATAGATCGAGCTGGAGTATTAGGGCATCACTGCTGGGCACCCCACCACGTCTTTGTTAAAGCGAGGAACTGCTCAGCACCTTTATGGGGCATCATGCTCCATCCCAAAGTAGTGGCTCCCCACATCCCGCCACCTCAGTGCTGGTTGTTCTCCCCCTTCCCTCCCTTTATTCACTCTTTCCTTTCCTACGGAAAAGTAAGCCACGTTCTTGGGGCTGTTCGAGAAAACCCAAGCAGTGCCACTCTGACACAGCAGCAGCACATATTCCCTCTTCGACACATAGGAACGTGGTGGCAGACCACCACTTCAGATGGAGCAGGGCTGCTGAATCAGCACTTTCCGTCCTGCTGGCAGTACGGAGTTATGCGAGGCTTCAAAGGAGAGCAGGGAAAAAGGGGGGCGGGGGCGCTGGCACTTCAGCAGCACAAGTGGGCAGGAGGATTCTGCACGAGTTCGCCTGCCAAACCCATTAACTGCAAACTGTGCTTACAGAGATGCCACAGCGGCGTTCCCGCAGTTACACGAGGGGAGAGCCGCGTGCTCGGAAGGCTCCAACGGCCCCCCCAGCCGCCGGGCGCCAGCAGCAGGCAGCGCGGCCACGAGTTACCGGGACAGGTCCGCAGCACTCTCCCACGCCGAGGCCGGCTCGGGTCGCTGCCCGCGGGCACGGGGTTCGGGCGAGGGGCGCAGGCGGCCCCAGGAAAAGGAAGTCTGCTCCCCTCCTCCTCCTCCTCCTTCTCCTCCTTCCCCGGCCTCCGCCGCCGAGGAGCCGGCAAAGCCACCCCGCGGCCCCGGCGCCACCCCCCGGCTCCCCCCGGCCCTTACCTGCAGGGCTGCCGGCCAGCACCCGCCCGCCCGCGGCCCGCCGAGTTCCGGGGCTCGGAGGAAGGGGTCGCGCGCGGCCGCGGTGAGGATGGAGGGTGGTCTTCGGGGCGGCGGGGCTCCCACAGAGCACGAGTTTCGGAAAGCAAAACTTATAACAAAAATTAAAAAGAAAAAGAAAAAAAAAATCTTAGGAAGCGACAAAAAAAAATATTACAATTAAAAACATAAAAACAAAAACACACCCGGCGCGTACGGGGACCTCCGCGCCTACCTAAGGCGGCCCCGGGCTGCGGGAGGGCTCTGCGGAGAAAACTTCTGCCCGCGCCGCTGCTGCCGCCACCGCTCCCGCTGCTAACGGCGCCCCGTCGCCGCCGCGCGCTCGCCCCGCGCCCAGCTGACTCCCGCCGGCGCCCCGCCCCGCCCCGCCCCGCGCCCGCCCCCGCCGCACGCAGCCGCAGCCCCGGCCCGCGTCCCGCCGCCGCCGTGCCGTCGCCGAGGGCAGGGGTCGGGCGCTCGCCCCGCCGCAGCGCCCTTCGGCGCGGGGTGTCGGGGCCGGATGGCCTCGAACAAAAGCACGCGCACAGGTAGAGCGGGAGCGTGCTTTGCGGGAGCCGAAGGGACGCCCCTGGGTATCTGCGAGTGCGGAGCTGTTCGAAGACTCTTTCTTGAACCTCGCTCTGCGCGCCCTTCCTTGCTTTCCCCCTCCGACCTGTCCCGGCGGTTCGGGGATGGGCTGCCGGAGCGCTTCTCCGTGCCGCGCAGCGCCGCGACCGTCTCGCTGCCAGCCGCGCTGCGAGCTGCTGCTGCCGGATGCGCTCGGTGCTCGCTCCCTGCGTGTCACCGCCGAGCCCCGCCGGAGCTCCGAGCCATCCCGGACCGAGAGAGAGAAAGCTCCTATGAGAGCAAAGCTGAGCGCTTCCCTCAGAGCATCGCTAACCTCAGCGCAACCCGAGGTGTTTCCTGAGCAGAGTATTGCCTCCTACAGAGTGGCCAGCGCTATGGAAGGAACCGAGGGGAAGCAGGAGAAACCTCCGTGCACTTACCCGAAGCCACACAGTTGCATCCCGGTGGCAGCGTGTTTGAAAATGTAACGAGATTCATCGCCTCCCTTGCTCTCGTTCTGCCTTCCTCCTTAGCTGTACCTCACTGTACTTAAAGAGAATGGTTTTGCTATCAGCCCTCTCCCCCCATCTCCACGTTTTCAGCTCTTCCTATCGCTTGCTCTCTTGCTGACAGCTCCATACCTTTCCATTTCCTCACACGCATCATACCAGTCAATCTCTGGCCATTCCTGGCACTGCTCTCTGCCTCTGGCCACCTCCCAGATGTCCACACAGTGTTGGCATCCATCCCGTCCTGTACTACTGCCATGTCCTGGCCCCAGGTCACCTCTGTCATCCCACTGCCATCTCGGCCTGCCCTGACTTTTCACCAGACATTGCTCATGCTCTGGAGATGGAGTCACCTCCAACCTGTCTGATACCAGGACCTGCATACTTGGCATCGTGGTCATACATGCCCACACTATATTTAATCACATACAAAGTATAAGCAGTACCTGTTGGACTTGGCCAGGGTTTTTGCCATGGGCTTCCCCATCACTCATTTGTGCTTCTCTCCTACCATGGGCAAGGCCAAAGATTTCAGTGCTCGCCTGTGTTGCACACTGTTTAACGCTCTTTGCCCTGGCACATCCTTTAGCCACATAACGATACTGATATGCTTTGTTGTCATCTGTATTTCCACCCCAGAGGATCACCCTTCAGCTTGGCAATATGGAGAATCCTCCAAAAAAGATGCGTGGAAAGACATCAGTCAAACAGCCAGTCAACCATTCAGGCGCCTCAATGCTGCACTCAGGAGTTCCTGTCCTTCAAAATATACCTCTTCTTTCCCAGCATTCTGATACCTCAGCGGCCTGACAAGCACTTCATATATGAAACCTTAACACCATAGCCTGCTGTTAGGCATGCACACACTACATCCAGTGCTGGAGCAAGACCAGAAGGGTAGAGCTCAGGTGTTTTGGAACCATCCCACAGGCAGTCCCTGGCAGCCTTCCAGCATGCTCTTCTTTAAGCGTGCCTCTGGAGAAGACTGCTGATCCATCATTAATCGTATTGAGTAAGTACCTAAAATTAACTTTTAAATTATTAATGCATGAGAGCATATCCGTTTGCCATGCACATTATTTTAAAGGATTACAGTGTGTACACTGAGTGCCATTAGCGTTACGTTCTGAAGACAGCAAATTGACTTGTATGGAAATCTGAAGAGTTGATGGATTCCTCCACCAATGCTTTTGACAATGATAAAACGTTATGTTCAATTGAGTTATTATTAAGCACGTGTCTGTATTTTAATTTCTTTCTGATACACACAAACCAAGAGACTGCAAAGCCATCATCATACAAAATTTTTCATTTTGTGGTGGGTTAAAAATACAGAGATACGTGAGCATTGAAAATGTTCCTCTGACAAACAACAACACTAGGAAAGATATGTTTAGTTTCCTAGACTACAGCTGTGTCATTCAAGACAAAACTGTGCTGCCATAAAATTGTTTATCAAAAATAGCGCCGTTAAACCTGTTAAATGTCGAAGTCGCAATACATCCTTTCCCTGGCCACAAAAGGACATACCCATGGCAGTTGTCTTTTTTCACTTAACTAAAAATTTTTTGAAAAATCCTATAGCATGCCATACTGTGAAAATAAGGACCTGAAAAAACAACATTTTCTCTAAGAATCATGATTTTCTACAAGAAATAATGATGTCAATAATGTTCTGTGACTGTGCAAACATTATTTCTACTCCAGGGCAGTCAAAAAAGTAAGCAGAACTGTTAATGCAGATGCCGTGGTGTCTTCTGGGCTTCTGTGCACGGGAACTTTTGTAGAATCATAGAATACCCTGCGTTGGAAGAGACCCATAAGGATCACTGAGTCCAACTCCTGCCTCCACATTGCACCACCCAAAAATCAGACCATATGACTGAAAGCATTTCCAGATGCTTCTTAAATGCCAGCAGCTTGCTGCCATAGCCATTGCCTTGGGGAGCCTGATCCAGCAGCTGATTAGCTTCTGGTGAAGAACCGTTTCCTAACGCCCAACCTGACCCTCTCCTGTTTCAGCTTTCTGACGTTCCCTCAAGTTCTACCACAGGTCACCAGAGCGAGGAGATCAGTGCCAGGTGAGTTAGTCCCATCTTCCTGCCTTTTCCTGTGCAGTAGTTAAGGTGGTGGGCAGAGACGTCTGGCTGTGCAGGCTATATGAAAGATGCAACATTCTGGAGACCCCTTACCCCACTCAGGAAGCGAGGGCAGAAGGGGATGGGCTGAAGGCTTCCGGAGGCTGAAGAAGGCCTGGGTGCCACGTGGCTGCTTGGACAGGCTGAGCTCAATGTGTTCTACTTCTTGTTACTCTTGAAACGTTAGGAAAGAATAGGAAAGGTCCTCTTTGCCATTTTTACTTGTAAAACTTACATTAAGTTTCTCATATGTTAAGGCTTTGGAAACACATCCAAAACACAAGCCAAATACTGGCTTTCTCTATCTACACATATTTAGGACCCAAGACCTAATGATAAATGCAGTTAAAGTTCAAGTACAGTGGACTTAGTTTGCTTTGTGCTGAGACTTAAACTCTGCAGGGTGACTTTTCTTCCTGGAACTTATCCAAAGGACACTAAGCTTTGCAATTCAGCTAGCTCCACTAGAGAAAGAGGTCATTTTAACTTATTAAATTGAATGACTAAAATTCTCTAACAGATACGATGTTTTCTTTAGAAATAGCCTCAGATTTCATGCATAATCTGAGAATGAGCATAATTTTCTTTTCCATCACGTTGATTTAGGAAATGAAAATCCAATAGTGTAAGATCTGAAGAAGAGAGATCAGAATCTGGCCACCACTTTCATTCTCAAAGGCACTTTCATGAAAGCGTTATATGAAAGTCAGCACTGAGCATCATCTTTAACTAGTATCAATGCATTCATAAAAGCCTTCAGCAATCAAAAGAAGGGTCAACGTGGTCATTATTACCTGGTAGGTATGTAAGCAAAAATGCTGACCATCCTTTCAAATGGTAATATGTTTCTTTTGTCAAAGAGGAGGATTTTCACCTTAAATAGACAGGAGATCTTCTAACACATCAGAATTTTCAACAAGGTTAAATCTGGAACAAAACCAACTTAAAATTAATATGTCTGTTGCTTTTACTACAGATGAAGCAAATGCTTCAAATATTTTTAAAAGCCCTCCAGAAAAAAAATAAAAGCCTCTTTAATGTTAAGATATGGAAAAAACACATTCTCCTTCCTTTCTGTCTACATCTTTCATTCTCTTTGTACTTGTGTTACTGCTGCATGCAGGACATTGAAAGCTGAAAGGGGAAAGGAAAATGCTCAGGAAGAAAGCTCCTAAACACATTTATAAAAACATTCACTAAGTATAGCTGTATGAGCTAAGGATATAGATGGTACTTCAGTGCTCAACAGAAAAAGTGACATTTTTCAAAACTTCACATTTATTCCATTCTCTTTTCATTTGGCCCAGCAACATACTCTACCTAGTATGTTAATTTCAGAAGCTTAGATAATTTTTTCCTGCCCAGTTATCAGCAGGATTTCTTAACACTAGTTGAGAATAGAAAAGGCTTTTCCTGTATTAACAACAGGAAAATAAGAGCTACGGCAGAAACATAACTGAATAAACTCACCATGTTCATAGGCTGCATTATGGAGATCTACTTTTTGTTGCTAGGTGGGTTATATCTCTATTTACGGCTTTTTCAAAAGGCTGAATAGTCAGGGACATTTGGTAATTTGAGATGGAGTTGTGAGCTCCAGTGAAAGATATGTGCTCTTTCTTGGCTGTACAAAATAGAGCAGTTACACAAGGTGGTAGAAAGGAGAAGGAATTCTAAGAGAGATTGATGATCCAGACAGAAGCTGTATTAAAAAAACCAATGCATTTAGCCCGACATTCTGCAAAAACACATCTGTTCCCAGTGCTAGCTGACAATTAACACACTGCCTAATTCAATGTTAATGACTATATATTACTGTATTCTCTCAGTTCTGATCTAGAAAGCTGAGTACGTTTGGACATCAAAGATGTTAAGTGAGATGACATGTTAAAAGTATTTCTCTTTTTCCAAATCGAAGTCAGCTGCTTTCCAGATGCATAATTTTTCAACCAGGATGCCAGATAACACTAAATGGGAAGAAAAATTCAAAATTATACTGTGAAAGGAGGAGATTCAGTTCAAGCTATACTATATATTCTCATTTTTGACAGGAGAAATTGGGATTAATTCAAAACATGCCATGCTCATTCACAGTTTTGCCACAGAGGAGGAGAGAACACAACGAGTGCTGTGACTCAGAATGAAATCCAGCCACACTGAAGTCAGTGGCACAGCTCTCAGTGAGCTTAGCATGACCATGATTTCATCTCAAGTCTCTTCTTGGTTCCTGGAGGGGAAATAAGAATAAAGTCAAAAAATAAAAATAAAAACTTCACCGCCATAACTTGTCCTGCACGCTGACGCTATTAGGAGCATATTTTCACCATTCCCATAGCAGGGTCTTCTAGCTAGTGCCATCTGAGAACCAGAAACGTTACAGAAATGTAAACAGGAAGAGATTACAAATAGGTAGATTTTACCAAGCTAGGAGAAGGGAGACAGCAATCCAGCCTAACTGGACCCACACCAGCTCCTCCCTCAGTTTGTGCACCAAGCTGTGTGTGCACAGTGCAACACCCTCTGAATTGAGAAGTGTCTGTACTGCACACGCCACAGTGCTGGGTGCCTTTTGCTGATGTGTATGGCCTGCAAAGCTGAGGCCCAGCCTGGTTCTCCTTGGCTCCTGCAGGCACCACCAGGCTGTGCAGCAGCCAGCTGCCATCTCACCCCTCACTCCAGTGGGAGCCTATGCACAGATTTGAAAGCATTTCCATCATGTGGATCTAAATGAGCAAAACTCAGACACCTGACTGTCAATTCAAGTCACTGCCCTCTGTGGGAACATCAAACCTTGCACAGTGCCCACTGTTGTGCGCTTTGTGAACGAGCAGTAAATTGATTCATCTTGCTGTGACAGGTGGGTCTGCAAGATACTTCTCTTAAGCTGACCCACAAGGGGAGAGCAGGATCAGCTAGACAAGGTGCTCCCCTAGGGAATGTCTGTGTCTGCTCACATCCCTGATCAATCTACCAGGCTGCCTGGCACACAGCACTGTACGCCCCTTTTGTAAAGGACTGGAAGGTACTTCAATGTACACGTTAGAAACATACACAAATAATGTCTCTTACTCATATCTGATAGAAAACTGGGAGTTACTTACGGAATAGAAATCTTTGTATTCTTCTCTCTTGAATTTTCAAGGACACCTATAATTTCAGGGTTGCAACACATATTTAAGTCAAGAGGAATTTCCTAACTGAACTTTCAAATTCGTAACTTCTTGTATTTAGACTGCAGTTCCAAAGGAAGTCACATTTTGCTTTCCTGGCACAAGAGATTACAAAAAAAAAAAAAATTCCTGAACCAAAAAAACTGACACAGTATAATTATCATCTAAATTAATCCCTTGTCATAAAGTTGTAATCCCTCACAAACCCTCCTTAGCCAATTAAGCCAAACCTTTCTCACAAGTCACCTGGCAGCAGGAGATTCCCTTGCTCCACCCATGGCAAGCAGTGGTTGCTATGCTTACGCAAAGTACTGAGAACTTACATCAAAATGCAAGTTGTGCCTGCAGCAATTGAACATCTTATCTTCTACAAATCTTGCCTATTTATTGGACTATATCAGAGGAGTAAGAAGTCATTCTCAAATGATCCCCTCTTGTATTAAATATGCATATATAAATATATATTAAATAAAAAATATAAAAATATATATATAAAATCAGCCAAAGGGAGAGCATGAATATGAACGACCCTGAGACTTAACACAGCCTTCCAGGACAGGAGAGACTTGCACTTCAGATTGTCTGTCCAGAAGCAGGCATTTACTATATCTTTATTATAGAAGAAAACTTGGGAGGACAAATTGTTCCTTGTCATATACATCCTTTGTTAATAGATCTCTTGAAACAGAAAGGACTGCCTTGTAGCTGCTATCCTGACATAATGCAGATCTCCTCTCAAATTACAAAGGTTGTCCTTTGTCAAAAGATGTCCTTTCCCTGATTGTCAGAAATATGCAAGAATCTGCATATATTCTTAGCTTGATTTGTAACATCCTTGGGAAAGAAATTTTTGAGAATCTGCCTACCAAAGGATATAATTAATCTTATTAAGGTCAATTAAACTTATGGAGGTCAAGTTGTTCCTAATTGTTTTCTTCTGATTTTTTAATCAGTTGTGAAGTAGAAAAACAAAGCCATGGCACAACATAGTAGCCCAGATGTTCCTCTTCAGCAGTGCATTTAGGTCCAAGAAGGATGACAGGCAGTGAGATGTCTGAGGGAGCCTTGCCAGAGCTTCTGCAAGACCCACTGCTGTGCCTGAGAGGAGATCCCAGTGCTTCTCAGGAAGTTCTCACATCTATAGCTGGAAGTTTGGGAGCAGGCAAGCTTGTTAGCCATAGCCCATAACATAAGTATGTAATCTATTTTTCTAAATTTAGCCACGTAAAGATGCACTTCTGCCTAATACCATAAACCATTCAGACCTTGAAAAGATTAGGGAAAGTGAACTGAACCCTTGTGGAAAAGTGTTTCATGACTGTTTCACCTACCAGACCTCCTCTTTGACCAAGCATCTTTCAAGATACACTTTCTCATGGACATACGTGCACATATATGCCACTGGATGGCTAGCATTCAGGCCTGAACAGAATCAGGACTTCACTGAGAAGGGCTGCTTTGAAGCAGGAATTTGACTTCTGTGTGAGCACTTGCCCACTACAAAGGCGTGAGTTCTGTTCCAAACAGCCTCTGCTCCACAATGACAAATGACATTTCTGGTCTTACATTGATCGCTTTGTAGGTTCTCCCTCCTCCCCCCTCAAGATTTGGTGATCCTCTTACACTGGTTATTGTTTGGGAAGCATTTGTACTGACCTTTATTTCACCCATGCCTTAGGGATGAGATCATTTAGAAAACACCATATTAAAAAAAAAAAAAAAAAAAAAAAAGACTTCATTCTGTGAACCACAATGGAGTGAGGACACTGCAAGGATATTTAGAGCAAATCAATGAATCTTACTAATTACTATCCTCTAATTTAGAGGATTTACTTTTATAGTGGGAGCAGGCTAGTGGTGGAGTGTTCCTCACTCTTTAAGACCTAGAGCTACATATGTCATATTGTGAAAATGTGATACAAAATTGATTCTAAAAAATTGCCTTCAGATTACTCACCATGAAGCAATTGGAATCAGGCCAGGAGCAGATGGTAACTCAAAAGGCAATCCTCTTCCTCCTCTAGAAGTACTATTACTTTGTACTTCAGTAGTGGCATTGATCTAAGAAACCTGCTGCTTTTTACAAACAGTTACAAATGACTTTCTTGTACCCTGATAGCACACTGAGGAGGATTTCTCTGCCTCAGCTTGTGGAGTGACTGATGCACATGGAAGTGAAGTTTACATTATTCCCACACTCCCACTTTACAAAGTGATCACATTCTCTATTTGCAGAAAAATCTCTCAGCATCTCCAAAATCCCAGCATTCTATCACAAGTTTGTCATGTAAAGATCAAGCATACAGAATTAATGGACGACAATTAGAAAGAAAGCCATTACCAAACTCACATAACTCACAGAAGGCAGTACGCGGCAGAGGCAGGACCCCAAACTGCTCACCACTGCCCTGTGCTGTTGGCACCCCGTGAGGTGTGCCCGTATGCTCCTGAGACTGCTTGCCCTCACAGCACTCCTCTTAGAGGAGAGAAGTAGTTGTTTAAAGCAGGAACTGACATCTTGAAGGTGAATACCAGCTATGTATTACATCCTGCAATACAGCTGGATACAGGGAACACGCTGAGCTGGTGAAACTGCACAAGCATGTGTGCAGTATGCTTTCCTAATAAAGGCCCAACTCTTCAGTAACAATTCTACATTTTTTTCTGTAGTAAAAGCAGGCAGATTTTCCTACTCCTTTTTACATCAGTATCGCAACCAATAGCGTCATGATATTGAAATGCAAAGAATTTCAGCCCCAATGTTGGAGGATGGTAAGCAGGTTAATTTGAGACTGGAAAAAATCCTGCACGTTTCTGAGACCTTATTCTATATGTAGGGAAGTCAAAAGCAAAACCCTCAAGCAGGAACAACATTGGGCACATAACAGACAACTCCATTGTAAATTAAATTGCATATCTGCAGCAGCAGATCTTGAGCTGGTATATGCCAGCAGGAGAGCTGTAAAAACATTTATCAGCCAAGTGCTGTCTTCAGGACCATCAGGTATGCAGTACACCTGATGTATATAAAATAAACTGCATGACTTGCAAAGCTTGCAGTGCCACTTAGGTTAGAAGTAGGGATTCAGCTCACAAATATTTTATTTTGCACTTCTGGTAGCATGATTTCTCAGAGATGTTTGAAAGTTGACTCTGCCAAAATTGAAATTCTTGCATAACAATCTTCACTAGGTAGGTGAGCAAAAAAAACAAATGAATGGCAAATCACCTAGGAAGAAAAAAAAAAAAAACAAATGCACATTTCTGGAGAGGCATTTCCTTTTTTTCCTACCATCATTTCAGAAAGGTAAGTAAGCAAAGAATAAATATACATTATGTTAAAAAAAAAAAAAAAAAAAAAAAGTGCTTTACTTCATAGAATTTGGCTTAATGTGAATGTATTTCAATGGCTAACATTCACGTCCAGACATGCTACTTTGCCAGAAAGCAGGCTGTATTATACGCTAGGATGCAATGCTGGGCACAGTGAGGCTCAAGTGCAAGTCCATACAGTGAGGTAACAAAGTAGAGCACCTTTCTATTGCCACATATGGACTGACCAAACATTTAGAAATGGAAAGAAATAGAATATTCCTCCAAGACAGTAAAACACCACCTAATTACATGCTTGCAGAAAGCAAGCAGTAACTTATCCTAAAATCCTAATACCGAACACTGTGATCATAGCGGGCAGATAGCTCTGATACCTGAAACTAAAAGATCCCTTCATTCAGATTCATAGAGCACTGCCTGGGAAACATGGTCCTCATCACAAGATGATACAGACGATGACTAGATGATGCCATAGCAAAGCAAAGAACACACTTACAGATGTGGTTACTGCTGTATAATGGAACTAATGTATAGAACAGGAGAATGCAGTTAAACCTATGCTTCTGCAGACAGAGGATTTTGTTCATTTAATAGAGAGCATACACTTACCCAGACAGACTTCTAGCCTATGTTGTTTGCTGTTTCAGGCTTCAGAGAATTACTCACAGAAAGAAAGCAAATCATCCCCAAAAACTAGCAAAAATCCAAGTATCTCTTTCTCCTTGAAAAGAACAGAACACAATAAACCCTAGCCCAACATGCTAAGCCCCTATTGCTTATACAACAATACCTTCCAAGATCTCTAGTCACACACCAGAAAGTCATTGCGCTGATCAGACAGTGGAAGCATTTCATTAGCTGGTAGAGCTATTAGCCCATCTCCATCTTATTAGGAGCACCCCATAATTGAATACACTTGACCTCAAATGCAATTGTAACAAGTGAAGCTGCTCTCGCTTTCTCTAACAGGAGAGTTTTGCAATGCAGCCGTACCACTTCAAGCTCACAGTGCAAACATTAGATTTTGTGTAAATAGAGTCTTATGTGACAATGGCATAACTGTATTTGCACAAACTTCCCCTGGTCTGTGAGAGACCTAAGGGCCAAAGATAACAACAGAACACGTTGGGACCATTTGGGTAATCAGGCCACTAACCCTGTAATTGCAGGCAGTTGTGTCAGGCAGAAGCACTGAGCACTCAAGAACTTCAATCATCCAGTTCAGTCTTAAGAAAGACTCCTGCTTAGTGTACAGTCCCTTCTGTGAGCTAATCAAGCTGAACGATAAAGCAGTTTAATATCATCTCTCCACTCAATTCTTCCAATTTTGAGAGCTGGGTTAGAATTGCACTCCTCAGGTAGTCGACAGCCACCTTTTAATTTCCAGACAAAATACAGTCACAGCCAATCTTATTTCCTTTCTGCCACCATTTGTCTGTCTGGTCTATTTGTGATTCAGTCCTTATTTATGACTCACCAGTGTGAAAGATAAGATTTGTGGCTTAGCAAGTGGCCTAATTGCCCAAGCAATGATTACATTAGAAATGCTCAAAAGGAAACATGTGAGTGCCCTTTTCAAAGCCCAATTAAGAATATATGTTTACATCTAAACAACTCTAAATAAAAATTTTAAAATCCATTTGACCTGGAGTTTTCTCAATAAATATTTATGCTGTGTTTACTAATTAATTACTGCAGGAATTTTCCCTCTGATCCTCTTGTTCTATGTGTGTGAGGAACAAGGCAAGGCAATTGAATATATGATGATGCCATCTTTCTCTGTTTCATTAGCCTCCAGCTGTGGGAGTGACCAGCTCCCTCCATGTCTGTGTTGGACGGTGGTTCAGATGAGCTTGGTGGAGCTGAGGGCAGCTTCCAAAACAGCTGGAACAGATGGCCAAGTTATCTTTGCTCCACTGGTCAGGGGAGTTATATTCTGCCTTCAGTTCACCAGCTCTGCTCCATAATGGTCTGGCTGGAATTTCAGCTACTCCTAGATGTCTGGATGAGTGGACAGCAGCTTTTTTTTTTCCCCCAAAATGTGCTAAGATCTCATTTCTGCAGTGTACTAAAAGTAATAGGATGAAAGGCTTTGCAAGAGCAAAAATAAAGGCTCATAGACTATTTGGGGAAGGCTGTTCTAGTATTAGTTATTAATTTGTATTATTCTTCCCTAGGAGAATATAGGTTCTCCTATTCCCTAGGAGAACCTAGGGGCTCTAGCAGAAGATGAGATCTCTGTTTTCTCCAACATAAAAAGTTGGAGAAAATGGCCAGCTCTTGACCCAGAAAAAATTACATTTGTTGGAGCGATAGGAAACATTTTCTTGGAAAATGCTGTAGTATTATTTCAGGGCAGTCTATCAAGTCCTAGTTTCAGATGTTCTATCCACCACTTATTTCACGACTGTTATTTAGGCCTTGGCCCTCAGCTGGCATATATCAAGTATTGGGCTATGTAAGTCAGCAGAGCTCCGCCATTATGTTTGCTGCGTCACCTCAGTGAAGCTGATGAAGTTATGCCAACTGACATAGCTCAGGATCTGGCCCCTAGCTGCTGTCAGTGCTATTTAGTGCAACCCTTCTTTTTCTGCTGCTTCCTCAGCACTGTGAGATTCTTCTGGCCGACTGCAGGAGCCAAGAGAGACAGCTCTGCTTCCTGTACCCAGCCTCCTCTCCAGCCTATTAACTCCCGTAGGAACAGGGGTGTGGGAGGGGAGAAGATCCGGCCCCTTAGAGGTGGTTCCATTTATAAATATTGACTTTAATGTTAATTTCATGTAGTTGCTTGTAAAAGTCTTCTAGGCTGAAGCAGAAGGCATACTGCAGATGGCAAGTATATTTTTCACAGTTTTTATGGTGGATAACAATATACTTGACATTTTGCTCATTAAATGTGAGCCCTGGTATGTGAGTAAACATGCTAGGCATCTGCGCTCTAAAATTACCAGCGTGAAAAGCAACAACTGAAATGTTTCAGTCAATAAATGTACAGCACAGAAGCAACATTCAGCAACTTTCTGAATGCTGCGTGCAAGGCGTGGACTCAATTTGCAACACTACATGGAACACTCTAGAACCAACAAGGGAGAGGCAGCATATTGCTTTTGCGTCTGTACTTTGGAGAGAGAGAACTGAATCCAAAATTCTCAAAAGTCAATGTAAACATGTGGTAGACCATACCCATCCATTTCTGTTTCTAAGGAAATCAGCACATGCATAGTAAAACGACAAAACTACATCAGAAGGAAAGGAAGATAACCCAAATTAGCCCAAACGATGATCTGTGTGATCTGTGTTGATCTATGGAGGGTGACCTATGAAGAGAAAGGCTGTTTGCTGTTGGGACGAACAGCATAAGAGGATAAGAATGGGCAGAAAGACAGGTGTGCAGTGCAACGTAAGCAGTAGTGTTGTGAGCAACCAGAAGGAAATCAAAGAGAATGGAAGGCACAGAATTGGTTCTCCTTTCTACTACAGCAAGTTTTCTTTTCCTTGTTTTTGGATTTTAGCACATTCTTATGAAATGAAAAAGAGAAAAGCTGAAAACTAAAATGGAAATCTGAAAGGATATGGTAGCTGCAGGATCTTAAATTAGTACCTGTTTTTTACTTCATTTTAAGCATTCTGGAAATACTACCTTGAGATGGCTGCAGTTTAGAGCAGTTGTGAGATAAAATAAAACTGGAAGTAAAAAAGAAAAAGAATTAGCTTAAGACGTCTTGTAACGTGCACAAATCCAAGCTGTTCCAGAAAACAATGTCATGTAGCCAAAAATAGCAAGTTCAAATTATAAAAAAAACATATCTAGATTAAAGGAAGAGGAAGACTAGCGTCTCATAGTTTCGTTCTGTGATTTAGTATGTGTTTTGGCACATTTCTTCCTGAGAAGACAGCTAATTTGTTATTTAATTCTGTAATGGGAAAAGGTGTGAAGAAACTGAGACATCACATGAGATGGCGATTTATTTTTAAAAAAGGCCAGGAGCATTAAGGTAATGTTAACTTTTTCATTATCCTTCATCTCTTATAGCAGAACTGGTCAATACAACATGTTCTTTTATTCCCAATACGCATAAATGTCTCTCCTTTTTTTCACTACTCCACCTCCTCTCACGTCTCCCAGTTAAATCTGTGTTCATCCCAGTGTAAAAATTTCCATTTTTTTCTGACAGTTACTATGCCAGACATGCATCTTTTCTTCCTCTGCCTCCAAATAAGACTCCTTGAAATATTTTATTATTTTCAGGGAAAGTCTTTGGTAAATCGCATTGTGATTTTAGAGTTACTTATAAAATGAAATTATTAGAAAGTCATGCTGAAATGTAAACTTCGGTATACATCTGAATATACTAATCTCAGCTATAGTACAAGGTTCTGGTCAACTGAAGTAGTGGATTAGCTTTTGTTAATGTATGTAGAAATGAGATCAGCTCGAAATTGAATTAGATTGGCTGGATTTTACTCGGGAAAGTAAGTATCTAAAATCTTTGAACGCTTAGGCACATCTAGCCATCCAGTCCAAGAATTCTCATGCTCAAACAATGCTTGTGCACTTTTTCTAATACTTGTAAAGCCATGAGAACCTGAACAAAACCACAAACAAGCAAAAGATGGCTTGAAGCCTGAATTTGCTACAGAACTGTTTAAGCAAGTGGCAAGTATCAAACACCAGACTCTGCAAGATCCAAAGAATTACTGAAATCCCAGAGTGGGGTTAATTAATTTGCATAATAAACACATCAAAATGTCTTCCTGATCTTTGAGATTTTTTCCCTACAACATCTTTGTCTCTCTTCTCAAAGACTTCCAGAGATAGGCCCTGACTTTTTTACTTACAATATCAAAGCTGGCAGGTAGCACATAGCATTCATGAACTGTCCAGAAATTATAATGGCAGCTAGGTATGTAATTTATGTAGCCAAATCAATATGACAAGTTTTGAAAGTGTAATATCAGAGCCAATGGAGCAACAGTCACCATACCAGCTTAGCCATCCTGTATTGATGTCTGCACTGAGGTCTACAAAGTCCTCAGACCTGACATCAACCACATAAAAGAGCTTTATGATTAGCAGTTAGTAATAAAGAGAACAAAAGGGTAAAGGGAGCAAACATGTTAAATGAAACAGACCTCGACATACAGCTGAGATCCAGTAAATAAATGCATGAATCCAATCATACACTTTTCCTTTGGCTCTAATGCTTCTTTATGCAGTAGTATGAATATGCAAAGCTGCACCTTGACAATCTCTGAAGATCCCATTGAAACCAATCGTATAAAACTCACTGAAATGAATAGTTTTCTTTCCTTGTCCCCATTATCTTCAGGAACCATCAGATAGGTTCCCCAAAAAACTAGAGCAAAATCTCATAGTTAGGTATCATGCAGCCCTTGCCAACTAACCACAGCAAATTGGGATTATAATGGCTTCTGTTTTGTGCTGTGTCCAGAACCAGGGAGCTGAAGGAAGAGAGGTGGGTAGTGGGAGACACACATAACTTGTACTCTGATGGTAAATACGCTATTGCTGCTCCACTGAGCAATCTGTAGAGTAGCTCTGGAAGGCAGGAGGTTTGACATTACTCACCGCTGGAATGTTTGAAGTGAGGAAGTGTGACAGGATCTATGCTGCTCCATTTTCCTATAAATGCTTATAATCAGCTTGTTGTGATGAATGATCCTTTCTACTGTTTAATACTGACAGATCATGAATCCTTGTTTGGTGGGCAATGAATAAGTTCATATGTTCAATATTAATATATTCCTTATCTGACACCAGGGCATTCAGAGCACAAGACATTTATTTCAGACAGATAGCGGTGAGGTATTTCCAATTATTCCTAACAAGCAGACTTGACATTATGACATATACTCTATAATTTAGAAGAGAACTGAATAGTAAGCTGTGGCATCTGCTCTGCATTTGTTAAAATGTAAGACTTGTAAGACAGAACTGCAAAGATTTTGCTATCAAAGAACTGGAGACACTGCTAGCATAGCCTTTAAATGGCAAATAGTAGTCACATCCCTAAGATCCTCAGAAACTCAAAGCATACCATTTTCAGTATCATGGTATGATGTGCTGTGACATAACTGCTAATCTGAATAAAGCAACTCCTTTGGGGATAAAGTATTTCTGAGAGCCCTGAGTCTTGCTCAAGTTACCACACTTACAATATTGTCAAATATCAGTTGAAATGGGATTACCATTTACCAACCTGAAGCAAACCTAAGGTACTTCAACAGTCTGAAATGCCTGCACAAGACAAGAGACACATGTTCTCGATTGAGATTTCCAGGATCTGTTGAAACCATGTTGGCAGAGAGATAATGCACCATCAAAAGTAAACAGTGCAGTCACTTGGTGATTAGAATCCATTCTCAAATATGAGGACTGTGCATTCTTTGTCCGTTTTGACATGACCCTTTTTACACTGCTAATGGAAAAAGACTATCTTTGGAGCTTTGTCACAAAAAGAAGCACATTTGGGATTGGTTTTTGAAATGCCTTCTTTTTCTCACCCGTGTCACTTTTCCACAGCTACAATCAGATGAAGAACTTCAGTGTGCCATGAGGTGAGAAGAAGCTAACAAGGAATGATTTTAGCTGTAGCACTGATGGAGCAGACCTCTTGAACTGAGCATGTGCAAGGACTCTATCATATTAGATTGACATCAACTAGATGCATTTTCATAGATAAAACTTCATGTACTGCATCAGATGAAAGCCTACCAACAATACATCATACCACTGAAATTGACCAGCAAATAGAGGCTTATGGGAGAGTATAATAGCAGGACAAACGTAATGTGATTATTTTCTTTCAGTAGTTGCCTGCTCTCCAAGATCCTATGGTTCAGAGATTGCCTATGTTGGAGCCCTTTCCACTTAATTTTTTTGCCAATCATTTTTTGGTCTTTACAACACTGCAATTAAAATTGAGGAAGACCTTACAATCTGTATAATGTAGCATTGCTGCCTATTTTACACCTTTGCTTGCTATTCTTCTTTTTTTTTTCACGTCCTCTAGTTCTTGTGTCAGAAATCAGGTGCCGTATCTGTATATCTGTCCTTTGCCACATTACTCATTGAAAGAATGTGGCTTTTGTAAGGGAGACCTTCTGCTAAATCTCTTATATTCAAGCTTTCTTGCTCTGCCTGAAAGGTTTTGCCCTGGACTGCCTGAGAAGAGACAATTCTGTTATCTAGTTCAACTTTTCCTTTCTAGCTACTACTTCATTTCACATGCTGGGAGAAGATAATCCTTCTAACTAGGCAGAACCAGAGCAGGTATCATGGCAAAAGAGTAGAGGAGGGGAGAGGAAAACTGATTTCAGAAAGCATGCCAGAAATATGAAAAGCTTAGCACAAGCTTCCCCTTAGGGGCTTGTCCGCACTAGAAAGTGCCTGCCTGACCAGCTGGGGAAACACTATGACACAGGGAGAATAGAGGAAGTACAGCAACTCCTTTTTCCTAATCCCAAAGCCTGTGGAGGCAGGTATTGCAAATATATCAGTTAACCAGCATTTTACATGGATCCTCTCTGTTGATGGGTACATAAAGAGTGAGTTGGGAATAGGTTTCCAGGAGAAACCGTGAAGCCTTTGCCCTGCAGGGAAACGTGGGACATTTAGGGATGAATACAGTGACGAGAATATCCACACGAATTTGCTTCAAGGTCCACGCTGCACAAGGACCTGTACATTAAACAAGGATATGGGTTAAGTTGTATCTCTGAATGCATTTGCTCTCTTTGCAGAAGTTACCATCACGCAGAGCAGAATAGAGCCTTTCACGGAGAAACCTGCTAGGTCTGCACTAACAGGCTTCCCTGCCAAAGCAAACATTGCTCCCACAGCCCCTCCGTGGTACGTGAGGAGTACAGTTTCAAACCTCCCCGGCTTGTACAACACTGGGCACCAAATACAAAACTGCAGCCAACCCCTCAGCTGGTCCAGGCTGCTTCGATTCCTTCGAAACCAGTGGAGCTTCACACCACGGTCTGACTGGGGTTCTGTCCCAACACCTCACCTTCAGCCCTTCTGAGAAGGCGAGCTGTGGCTGTGCCCACCCACTGCAGACATCTCTTTTCCCCCTCTCTTCTCCCCTTTCCCCTCTCCCCCCTGCAGCCATTTTCCCCTTGTTCCCTAGGCCAGGGAGGCTCACACAGAGGGCATTGTTCGTTCCCCTTTACAGGGGATGGAAAGCACTAAATCATGGGTTAGGAAAATAAAGCTCTTACCCTGCAGCAACCTGAGGCGAGTAATACTTCACCACTGAAACAGTATGTGCAGTGGTGCATTTTAACTGGATTCCAGGGCACAGAAATACTTGTTGGTCTCGATCCTAAATTATACTCACATGCAATATCTTGGATTTTCATATTATTCAAACATAAAACTGTCACCGTGTACATTTGGGCTTTAAATTATGTAGAGATGATATTTTATTGCATAGAATTTGTTTCACATCTCTGTGGAAACCTGGCAGCCACTCCACCACTGAAGTCCAAAGGGGCAGTGAAAATTGAGGAGCAAGCTGAGAAACAACACAAGAAAACAAGCTACACATGCTTTGTTATCTAATTGCATTCCTTAATATTGGAGGGAAAAAAAATCCTAGGAAAAAACATGGTTAAATAAAAACTGACCTTAAGTAGTTTGGACCATAAGCTAAGCAGCAGCACAGGATATTTTCACAGGAATTGGCCTTCACTGGGTTAGGTTCTTGTTTGGGTCAAAGCTAACTGCCATATGGGATTGCATAAGCTACGCCTATACGTTAGCAGGGGAGAGCACCTGGTTGTCTCTTGCATGTAGATGTGAGTGGGCAGACAGGCCTGGGTGGTGGCCTGGGCTCCTGGTGAGCAGCAAAGGGACTGCAGAATGCTGGGACGCAGCTGTGCCTTCCCTAGGGTGCTGGCTGCATGGTGTGTGCACCTGGAGTGGTTGTGGGGTTGAAAGGAGCGGTGCCTGGGGTGATGAGGTGAGAATAGGTGGGTGCACGCCCTTGCTGGCCTCATGCACTTCCCCTGTGGGGTAATGGGCAGGTAGGGAAGCAGCTGTGACCTCCAAGTGCAGTCCCACCTCATCTCCAAGAACAGCACAGCCACATTCCTACACAGGGCAGGATACAGAAGGCCTTCCTTAGTCACCCAGAGAGCAAGATTGTTGTCTGCTCCTGGGAACCATGTGTCAGACCACGTGGCTTACTTCTGTATTTTATCTGAGTTGGCATATCATGCCCAGTGTGAAATTTGATGGAAAATGACTTAGAAAATCTTGTGATTTGCTTGCTGGTGTGTGCATGTCTTAAACAATGGGAGGGGAAAAAAGAAAGAATTATGCCTTGGGTTGAAAAAGAAATAAAAGAATTTCATTATGAAAGCTGGACTTTGTTAGAGGTTTTCTTTAAAAAGAAAAAAAAAAAGCAAATGAGACAAATAATGTATATACACCTCTGAACAACATTTCCTCTAAAGCAATAGAGAATGTTGCTAACTGATGTTAATTTTCATGCTTCTGTGGGAGAAGTGAAAGAGGCTTGCTGCAAGGGATATTTTTGAGACGCCACTAATAAAAATGCAGCATAAAAGTAGCACCTCAATTCTGTCTTCATGTCAGAAAACACTTTTCAGCTCAGGTTTTTGCTCATTCTGTCCCTGCTCTATCTGTAGACCAAATAATGTATATATACACAGATATTTATATATCTACCAGCTATCGCTAGATCCATAGCCCTACTTTATGTGGCTAGCAGAGCTAGCATTTATCAGAATTATCTCCCTCCTGAGCTGTGCTTCATGCAGCTAGTTGGGCTTGTGAGAACCCAGTTTCTTCTTGTCCTCACTTTCGGTTTTGGCTGGATCCTACCACAGACAGGTGACTGTCTTGTTAGCATCCTTGTGATTCATGGAAGACAGGACAGCAACAGGCCCTGTGCAACAGCCTGGCTTGGCCGGTGATTCTGTGCCTGTGTTGGCCTTCACTGAAAGATGCTGTATGAAATGGAAGACCTTCCAGGCCAGCTCTTCTCCTGTTCCCCATCCTGTGCACTTTGGAGAAGCCATCTTGATAAGGAATTGCCTGAATGTTTATTTCACACGTGGTGCTTATCTCAGCCAGCTCCTATTTTTGTATGTGTTGTGTCTAAAGAAGGATGCGCGGGTAAGTATGCCCTGGGCAGCGAGGATTAAGCACAAAGAAGGTAGCTGACGGTAATGCCTCCAAAACTGGTGTGCAGTATTTTGAGCATGTGCTTACTGGGGTTGCTGAATACCCTTAGTATAGCTGGTACTTTCCCAGAGCAACTGCAGCTTTGTTCCTGTTCTCGACTGCCCATACTTCTGTGTTCAGACAGAGCCTCCTCAAATGCCTCCTTTCTGAAGAAATCTTCCCACTGCCTTCCCACTTTCTCCAGTGTTCCCACTTCGCATATTCTTGCTCCCTGCCATTTCTATTTCGTGCCATTTCTATTTCATGGACCCCAACTTGAGGTTGGGGTCTGAAGGGGACCAGAGCACTCCTGTTCTTCCCTCTGCCCACAGGATCAGCCCTGGGCGAGGCAGATCCCTCTGTCCCCAGTGCTCCCTCACACCTCGTCCCCGGTGAAAAACCTTTTTCTTGTTGCAGAACAAGAGCTTCTCCCCTCCTGCTGCTCTGTGCTGCCTTTGCTTCTCCCCAGAATGAGCGGAGCTGTGGGGGAGGGAGGCACAGAAAAAGCACTCCCTTGTGCAGGGAGGATCTGCAGGCACTTGGTGCTTTTGTTATATAAAATTTTAAGAGTGGATTTGCAAATATTCAACACTGCTGTCACATCTACAAAGGTGGAAAGGCTCTGAAAGAGGAGCTCTGGGCCAAACATATTTCAGGGTAAGAGGGGAAGGGGGCAGAGATGTCTGTAATTATATTAAGCATCCTGCTTTATCTTCTGTTGATACTTATATCTAGGGCACATATATTTGTGAAATGTTAAACCCTAGTAAAGGAACAGCTTCAGAAAGATGTCTCTAGATGCATATTTATTTTTTTAAAGGGAGTACATAGCTATAAAACTCTCCAGCCAATTTTTTATTGTTATTTTGTTAGACTGCCTGTGCATTTCTTTGTAAAACGAGCTAATAAAGCGAAGAAAACTGATGACACTGGTGCTTGGACAGCTATCAGAGGAAAAGAATAAAGTATTAGTGTAGGGAGAGAATTGAAACATTTCCAGAACTCCATTAACAGAATGAGAAGTGGTTTTAGAGAAGATGAGCTTCTATATTAGGAAAGCTTTACTTATTTCCTCTGAGATTCTGCCAGTCCCGGGGGAGAAAGAAAAGGCAGCGGTGGGGGTAGAAGTGCAGCAAAAAGGCAGGAATTGAGTGGATGATGTGGAGAAAAATACTTTGCCACTGTTTATGCAGGATAAAGTGGGGATCCTGCCCGAGCATGCAGAGCTTTCTGAAGTTGCACCTGCCTCAAACCTCTCCTGCAGCCTTTCAGTCAGGGGTGCCTGGCGGACAATATCCTTTGCCCTTGCAGCCAGTGGAGTGGCCTGAACACAGGAGATGACACCAGTCACTGCCGTAGACCCACGCTGCTGTGCAGCCACAGCAACAGGGATGTGGAGCTGCACAAAAGCACCCACCTAGAGCAGGGCACGTGGCAGAGCATGAAGTCAGTGGACAAGTGTCCTCTGCATGACTGCGCTGCAGCAGCGGGAGCAGCAAGGAGCTGAAGTGACAGCAGCAATTAGAGACAAGAACAGCCAGCATTTGTTGATGTGCTGCTGCAAGTGAGATCTGTATTTACAATAGCGGAAAGAGATTAGAAGGAAATTTCTGCTCCTCCCCTCGAGACATTATACAGCTCTCTTTATTTTTTAAGTTTCAGCGTCTTTCCTCTTTAATTTGTCAGTTCTCCATGTTTATGCAAGTCCTATTCATAACGGTGTGTAAAAGAAGACCTAGGAAGATAGGCAAATATGATTATGACCTCCTCCTCAAAAACCTGCATGATTTTGTAGGCAATCACATTTCCAGTTTGTAATCTAAAGAAAAAAAAGTCAATTTAATTTGCAGTCAGTGTCTTTTAAGTATTACAGAAGATCTGTGGCAAAGAAAAACATGTATTAAAACATTACAAAAAAGCAAAAATGATGGGAATGAAAGGAGGGAACTGTTTTCTATAATGACTATGACTTACTGTAGTTATAGAAAGATCGTTATTTACTGCACAATAAAAGCATGACACCACAGTTAATACTTAGCTAACACTGGCCCCGTAAGCTTTCTAATCTCACACTCTGCTTTCCTCCATCTTGGTCATCCACACTTACCAACGCGTTCATCAGACATAGATGAATTTATGGCACTCTGGTTTGCTGGAGTTTTACACCTCATTTTTATACAAGTAAGCCAGCAGGCAAGCTACGGTGGTAGTTCTGCAATCAGTACATCAGTGCATGGAGAAGGGGCAGCAAAGAATGGAGATGCAATTAAACATGACATGAAGTGCAGCTGCTCAGCATACACAAAGCCTCTTCTTATATTGCAAAGCAGAAGAGGTTCATCCAAACTGAGAACAGAGAATCTCTCCATCATCACCACAAGGAGAGATCAGACATCCAACCAGGAACTCCTACAGCATTTGGAACAAACCCCAAAGGTAAGATTATATTGCCTGAGACCCATGGCATCTCAGACTTCTGATGAAATATTTCCCTACTACCTGCAGTGCCTCAACTGAATACTTGTAATGACCCTGCCATGTAGATTTTGAGACAATCTGCATGTTTCTACCTCCCAGCGATAAGAATATTAATTAATTAACCCTCCCACCTGCCTAGGAAAGAGAACAAAGACAAATGAGGGAGCATGCTTTGGAGGAATGAAAATGTGATAATAGAGAAATCAGCATAAAAAAGATAGGGTTTTATATGTGTATTTAAGTCTGTCCATGTTAAAGACAAACATAAGGAATGCAATGCTATTGATGTGTCAAGGAACCCATCAAAGTAAAGAACTATGCATCAGAAAGAGCTGTGAGAGGGAAATTCTGACTTAGATTTTCCTTGAATGGCTGCTTGAACACAGTACAAATTTTTTAGTTCTGCTTCATTCACATGGACTGGGTTTGACATCTTCTGGAAAGAATCCATGCATCATCCTCAGTTACGCAACTCCTGGGTGACCATGAAGCTCTGATCTGCTGTGGCCTCTGTGTTGCTCATTGCTGTATATCCGCACACAATTTCTCAAATTCTTTACAGATGTCAACAATTCTAATGTCTTCCAGCCGTCAATGGATTGCCTCAGAATGAGAGGCTTCGCTCTCCACCCAAATCTAAAGCTGGACAACATGACTTTAAACATGAGAGATGGAAGAGTCCCAGTTTTCCCAGGCTAGTTCACACAGTTCAGTGGCAAACTACTCAAAAAAGCTAAGCAGGATAATTGGAAAGCAGTTTCTTCCTGTATAACAATTAGTCTTTATCCCTTAGAGCCTGTATTGCAGACTGTACGTATTTGTAACTGTGTTGTGGTTAAGTCCCCATATAACCCCTGTAATTATTCATCTAGATTCTGTAGCAATTTCTTGGAACTTCCTAGTTAAGACCTTTAGATGGAAGGTCATTCCCTCAAAAGCCTCTTCCATTTGTATTTGTTGGAAAAAAATTCTTACCCTCCTGCATGAAATTTTATGTGGAATAACAGACTTTGTTCCTTCTTATCTTTATAACAGTTAGAAGAGTGAGCAAATTTCAGGTCTCTTCACACGTTGCATAGGAGAGAGCAGGTCCAAAATATTCTGACAAACATAAACATAGAGGCTTTATTCAACAGTTATTTATCTTTATCCCCAGCTCACAGTTTCTTAAAAGGAATCTATGTACAGAAAAGATGATCCAGCAGAGAAAACAGATATAGCTAGGAGGATATTGTGCCTTATGTTACTAAAAAGTAGTTAAAATCTACCTGAACAGAAGACAAGGTCTCTAGATGAGAACATTCAGGATCACATTAAACTTAAAACTTTGCCAGTCCCTCTAGACAGCAAAAGGAAAGTTCTTTTACTTTATTCCTGATAATTCACTTTTATATCAAGTAATCTTTCTTTGTTTAATCATATGGTTTACCAGTAGGATAACCAAAGGTAAATGCAAAGGTGTGGTGGATAATTTGGGCAAAAACAGGTGAGTTTGTCAGGCTTTCGTTCACCGCTACAATCTGAATGCTACATACACTTAAAAGACAATTTAGTATTCAGCTCCAACAGCAAGTCTCAATGCTGCACTGTATCCTTATGCTTTATAAAGCTGACCCTACTTTAATGAGAGTACATAAGGAATTTTTATTCACTTTCAGTAGAAGTGAGGCCAGACCTCTGTAATTTACAGAAACAAATCTAGGCTTTCTCATGTTCGAGCACAATTTCTGAGCAGATAGCTGACCTCATTTCCCTAGGCACTTTTCTGACAGATAGGGAGCAATGTACTCTTACTTTCCTCAAGCTTCTTTTCATTTGTCTGTCTACCAGTTTAATATTACATGGTGCAGAAGTTTCGTTGGGAATGAAAATGCAACCAATATCTAGGTGAGCTCTGTCCTATCACATAAGCCAGGTTATAAAGAACCACACATTTATGCCATCTAAAGCCATCACACCATCTACTTCATTTTAAAGCTTGTTTTTGAGACACATATGCTTTGTATTGTCCTTTAGGAGGAGTAAAAATTGATGGCTCTTTTATGAGCCTTGCAGAACTTCTCTAATGGACAGTGGAAGGCTGAGCAGCACAGCCGCCAGGCACTAGTACAAAAATGATTTGAGTTTCTTTTCCTTTCATCCTGGGGCCATTTCATGCAGGTCTTCACAGTAATACTGCAGTGACCTTTGCTGGTGCTTACTAGCTCTAGTGGATGATGGATTTCAAGTTTGGAGATTTTGTCAGGATGTCTGCAAACTTTGTGGTGCCCTACACATATGGTGCATGTAAAACGAGCTATATCAACATCATGCATAATTATCTCATTGCTGTCCAGTCTTCTTCTAAGAAATCAATTAGACCTTACTTTTGATTGAGATACAATCACTGGAACAGGTTGCCCAAGGAGGTTGTGGACGCCCCATCCCTGGAGGCATTCAAGGCCAGGCTGGATGTGGATCTGGGCAGCCTGGTCTGGTGGTTGGCGACCCTGCACATAGCAGGGGGGTTGAAATTAGATGATCTTTGAGGTCCTTTTCAACCCAGACCATTCTACCATTCTATGATTCAATACGTGTCTATTGCCATACATACTGTAGTGCACAAAATAATGCACTGATTTCCAACAAAATTGTTTTTAATTTGCTTTGCACACAGATGATTACAGATGTGGGGGAGAAGAACTTCAGAGATGGAGAGTCGAGACAAAAGAGAAGGAGATCAGCTTGTGGCATGCAATTTTTACTTTGGAAACATGTAATGGTGACAAGTAGACTCTCTTGATTACTCAAGCCATATTAAATATGCTTAGGGCTTTTCCAATCAATATAATTTCTTAGTTGTTTTTTTCTGGAAGGTTGTTCTGATCTCAAGAGAGAAACCATATCTCAAAACATGGATGATAGAATACATCGGGAAAAATAGGTTTTGAAATAAGTCATTACAAGAAGGAGCATTTAAATACTTTTTCTTTCTGATTACATTACTTAAAACAGGCATGCAGCTTGTGGAGGTGAGGTGATTACAAGCAGCAAATCATCTCAATTGAATCAAACTGAATTAGACATCCTGCTGGCTGTACTCCCGTGCTTAGACATTTACAGGGTTGGGCTGTTGCCTAGGGAATTGGCCTCATTAGGAAACCATATCATATATGAATATGACTATGGACTCATTTATATGGAGAATGACTGGCTATTCTTCTGTACTGCAGAACAAGAGAAATCCTACTTGTGCCAATGCTGATTTAAGTTTGGTCTTTTAACATTGGATGGGCAACACAGAAAGGAAATGTTGCATCATTTATAAGCATATCAATGATAAAGATTTGTTAAACATTCCAAATTTCATGGAGGAAAGTGCTTCAGTCTAGAAACACTAGAATAATTGAGAGACTGTCTCAGGTTGTACATAGTTTTCTTCATCTTATTCAGTGCAAGTGCCTCTAAGCAGATCAGGACATCTCAATAAAAGCATTAGTTTTGCCAACAGCAGTCAGATAAGTGTGTATGTATGCATATAAATATATATTTTTATATATGTACACATAGATGTATATCAATCATATATTTTTTAATTTAGCGTTAATTTAAAATGCCCAAAGACATTTTCACTTATTTTAAAAAACAAAACAAAGCACAAACCTTCATCTAAGTCCAAGAACGGAAATTGTACAACAATTCAATTTCCATCCAAGTCAGAACCTGGATGATGTTGGGTTTTGCAGTGCTTTTATAATTGCACACATGCAATGTTTTATATAAACATGAATCTTTCAAAAGAATCTATTTAAGCTAGGTAGAACTAAATCACTTACAAACCATACGACATTTTTTTAAATCAATGTAAGAACAACTTTGTTGTGTAGGCAAGCCCTTAAGAAGTGTCAAATGTGGGAAGCTGAAATTGTAGATGTATTTACCTGATAGTGTTAGCAGAGAGGTCTTCAACACCGCTATTAGTTTAGAGCTGTAATTTGTCAGTACTGCTGACTTTTGGAAGGGGTTAGTCTCTAGTTAAAGGTAGTGATCCCCTCCCTTGTCACCACGCAGAAACAGTAGGCACTATACGTTTGTAAACTTGTTAAGATTCCCCTAGTCTAGTATGTAGGCATAAATATATAAGCACAGCCACCACATACTTAGCACCCAGACTTTACATCCACCAAAAATGAATGTACAGTTTCCAAACAGAAAGGCTGATTAGTGAAAATAATACTGATACATAAATGATATCTAAATACAGACATATAAACGCCAGAATAGCTGATGGCAGATCCGCAAAAGAACATGGAGAGATTTCCTCTGATGACATTAGGAAATAACATCTCTGAATGAAAGACTACCATCCGCCCAGGTTTGCCCACCATGCTACAGCCCACTCCTTCTGGAGTTGTATGGCTCATGCCCAATATTCTGAGGCTTTTGGGAAGCAGCTGATGTGTGGTCTGATACAAGGACAGTGCGTGCGCAGACATAGCTGTCAGGAAAACAGACACATTTATTCAGTTGTGCATCTTTCTAAGTGTGTTTCCCCTCCCCAAATAGGAACTTCCTGATTAGACTTTTCTTTCCCATATAGTTTCATCAATTGTCTGCTGCTGGAGAACAGCCAGACACAACTCCTAGGCCTTTGCTCTGGGGCAAAGAGATCTTCAGCAAGCAGAACTTGGAAAGTCTCCAGGCAGGAGCAAGCTGCGATGTGTGCTTTATACTCAATTCATAATTCTGTCTATAAGATCCTGAGATAATCTAATCTTCACAGAGAAAGATAGGCTGTCAGTGAGAATATTTTAATTTTGCCTATTAAAAAGGGAGAAAGGCCATGATACATCAGCTAAACAGATTAAAGGTGTGGGGATCTTTGCAGGGAGATAAGCTGATGAGGAGTAGCTTTGAAAAGTAAGAAGGAAGACAGAAGCAGGAGAAGATCTAAATGAGTGACACTAATTAATAAAATAACAATTTGTTTTAAGGGTTGAATGTGTTGTGGAGAGCTAACCTCAAAAAAATCACCTTGTTTTGGCACTTCGGCTTTTAATTTTATAATTCACAGCGTTAACATATATTGAACCAACCCCCCTCCCACTTCCCTCCCCCTCCCCCCCCAAAAAAATAAAATAAAAAATATATATATATACAGCTGTTTATCATTAATTATACAGCTGTTTATCATTAATATGATTATACTAGTGAATTTGCATTATGACATGAATAAAACTAATGTCACCAAATACAGTGTCAGCACTTCCACCATCTAATTTCATCTTCTTTAACATACAGAGGAACAAGAAGGCTCTGAGCCTCTGGTTAGCTTCTCTTGCAAGTCCTGACTGCCTTCTGCCTACATCTCCCGTGCATGGGAACTGATCGCTCTGCTCTCTACTGCTTATTTCCATGGAGCTGCCACCTGTAACAGGCCCGCCTGGAATAAAAAGACCAAAAAAGCCCACTCAGAACTCTAGAAGCACGTTACTTGGGCTGCCCTCTTGCTTTTTTCTACCCTTCCAGTCAGGCATGATTTTAACAGGTTCTATCTTGAGAAGTACTAAATCCAGAAACCAGTATTTTATGCCATCTGGAAGCTTGATATCCTTGTTTTTCAAATGGCTTACAAAAATACATCTAATTCTAAATACAAACTATGGGCTGCTAAATTCCAATTCAGAGCAGAATAAAAACTAATGCCATTGAGGTAAATAGAAAAGCAGATCCATTGCAGTTCACTGGGCTACTGGAGGAATCAGTGCAGAAGAGATGACTGAGAACTGCTGATGGGCTGGAACAGGGAAGGCATTTTCCAGACAAGAACAACCCGAGCATGTAGACATGTTCTTGCAGCCCCAGGACAGAGGAAGGCAAGTTGTGCCAAACAGGACTTTGGGCACAGATCTGAGTGCAGGTGGCAGGGTGCTTGCAGTTGCAGCACTCTCAAAGTAGATACAAGCGGTCAGCAGCATGCACAAAACAGAGGAGCCAGCTGAGAAGCTCAGGCAGGGGGTCAGAAGCCTTTTTATTGCAAAACACCAAACAGATTTGAATAGAGAAAGAGGTGAAAAGTGTGGGGGCTGGAGAGAAAGAGGTTCACTGATTGTTCTGAGGAAGAGGAGAAGGCACAATGAAGCAGACTTTTGGCCAGCCTCCTGGGAGATCTGCAAGTGCTGCTGCTCTTTATCCATAGAATCATAGAATCATTAAAGTCAGAAAAGACCTGTAAGATCATGTAGGTTGACCATCAACTCATCCCCACTATGACCACTAAACCACATCCCTCATTGCCACATCCACCCTTTTATCACTCACGTCCAGGGACTGTGACTCCACCACCTCCCTTGGCAGCCTGTTCCAGTGCCTCAGCACTCCTTCTGAGAAGAAATTGCTTCTAATATCCAATCTGAGTCCAGGGGCAGAGTTCCTTGCCTTGGGTACTAAGAACAACTCCAGCAGGAAAACCAGCTTCCCAAGCTTGGCACAGAGTTTAAAGTTTCATGGAATATTTCTGTTCGGTATGTGTGTGTATAAATGTGTGGATATATACACATAAACACACCTTTTGTTCTCTGTCTTTTCACAGTTGCAGTAAAAATAATCAATGGTATTGCCAGCTACCCTTGAGCTTGCTGACTTCTTAAAGATAAGCACTGGTGCTTCCATGGTACCTCCTCAGCAAGCACAGCAAGGAGGTAAAAGGCAGGCAGAAAAAATGCACAGCAGAAATAAATAAAAGTTAAACTCTAATAAAGGAACCATTCATCTTCTCTATTCTGTTATTCTTGGGTACAATATAAAACCAGTCTTCTGCTCCTGAATAAAAGTAATTGCATTATAACTTTTTTTTTTAAGAAGAAAATGAGGACTGCTCATGGTTACATAACGGACAAGAAAAAATTGATTCTGGCTGCTTGTGAGAAGTTTACAAAAACTTGGAGAGAGAAGGGAATTTTCCACTGTCTGATGTCTTTGGGAGTTATTGTGGTAGTATAGGAGTGTTGGGTTGAGAACACTTCTTAGAATTGCAGCCAATTAGAACTTCTAGTTACTTTAATCCAACCCAAGCTGCAGGCAGCCCTTTTTGCAAAGTTCAGATCTGCAATTCTAGTTAAGTGCTTTCAAAGAAGTACGTTAGGCATATGCAAACTGAGGGAGAGACACTGAATTCTGTGAATGGGCTAACCCCACTCCCTGCAAAGGAAAGGGAATTCTCCCACTGCTTTGGCTGGAAGCAGAGCTCTTCCCATTACTGCTGCAGCACATATTTGAGCAGGAGACATTCCAAACCTGACCAAACATTATTTTAAAAAATGAGCCATTGATCCGTAAATACATCCCCAGATGTTCATACTGAATTTGCAGTATTCAGCATGCTGAGCCTAATTGTCCATTCAAATCACCCTAGCCGAGGAGTTCTCTGCTCAAGGGAGTTACCATATGCCAATATAAAACCTGTGTTAAGTGACTGGAGAATCAAGCCTACGCTGTTTTACTTTACATTGCTATGCATTGCTCTAATCTGAGCAAGAAATAATTGCAAACGTTTTAGCTGTGAAAGAATAAGGAGTCATAAAACCTTCAATCATGTTTTAATATGCAGTCACACTCTACTTGCATAAATAGAAATTGGAATAATTATAAAGACATCATTTTTAATTGTCACTCATCATTCAGTTGACTCCTTCAGTAGAACACACATTTAATTAATGCCTTAGATTTTAGTGTCAATTACCACATTAGATGTTCTCCCATATTCATTCCATCTGCTGCAAGTAAATATATTGCCACTGAGCAGTTATACACCCATACAGGAACCTGATCACAAATTTTCCTGCCTCCTCATGACCTATTGTACAGTGAGTGGAAACATTTGCAAAAC
This sequence comes from Tympanuchus pallidicinctus, assembly GCF_026119805.1. Classification (NCBI taxonomy): domain Eukaryota; kingdom Metazoa; phylum Chordata; class Aves; order Galliformes; family Phasianidae; genus Tympanuchus; species Tympanuchus pallidicinctus. Next base: position 10,138,312 of record NW_026294769.1, read on the forward strand.
ACAGGCACAAAAAAAAAGGTTTGGCTTGAAATTAGAAATATTTTCTTATGAGCATAAGGAATTTGCTCAACTCGCAGGTATTGGTTTAGATAAGAACGATATGTTGCACTTAATGAAGATGCATAATGAAGAACACATCAGGCACTGAGCAGTCAGTATCTCTCAGTTACTCAGCACAAAGCATAGAAGACGTCATTTTGATATTTCACTGTTTCTATTCCTTCTTATCTTATATTTTCAACAGCCAGTTTGATTTAAATTCTTCAGATGACATAAATTTGACTGTTCTTCAGAAAACAGCATTATGCTCACAAATAACCACTAGACCACAGTCCTTATACCATTTGCTGAAAGGCAAAGTCTTTCAAGTTATTCTTGCTGCTTGTACCTGTCCTTTTCCAAGTTTTTGTTGTTGTTCTGGCGCAAATCCTCAGCATTTCAGCCACGGTCTCTGAACAGGCAGGCACAGCAATCTCTCTTCCCTGCTCCAGCCCGGTGTCCTCTGACTCACTTGTCCACCTATGGACTCTCAGGTGCCCTCCGAACAGCAAGGTCACTCTGGGAGATCCATTCAGGTTACCATGCAGGCAGCACGCAATTAGTAGGCTGTTACCAGCTCAGATCTGGAGAAAAAAAAAAACAAACAACCAAGGCAAAAGGAGAGGAAGAGAACACACGGCCTAATTTGATGGGACCCAAGAGGCAGGTAAGGCACAGAGAAATCTTGCAGGTGGAGGAGCATAGATCGGGGATGCCGATGTCACTCAAGAACATTGCTCCCTGAGGTGTACTTTAATGTAGGATGCTGGCCATCCACCTTTCTGGCTCCTTGTGGCAGGGCCTGGGGCCTGTTGTGAGGGCATGGCTCTGAGTGCTGGAATGGCCGGTACACACAGGGCAGTATGCAAGGCGCTCGGCTGCCCCGGAGTCTGACTGGCACCAGCCTGCCAGACAGCTCGCAAAGGAGAGCTCTGTGTCTTTTGGGCCATTTATTGCTGCTGTGATGATTTTCAAGCATCTGAAAGCTTAAGGTGCAACAGCTGATATGTGCTGGGAACACCTCTGCAGGGAGCAGGTAATGATGGCCTTTAGCCCTGTGATTACAGGGTGTAAGAGTGGAAAGGAATGTGAGCCCCCATGGCTCCTCTGAGGTGCATGAGGCGCACTGACAATCACCTCCCTAACAACACCACCAGGTGCTTGTGTGCAACACAGTTCACTTCTCTCACACACAGATATTTCCTCCACCAAAGAGTCCTGACTTGCGAAAATCCCACACTTAGCCATGGTCGTTTGCTGAAGTGGAACTCCCGAACTGATAATCCCTGTTATGACTTCCTCAGCATCTGCCCATTGAGTGGAATGACCTGAAAATCAGGAAGAACAATGCTCCCCAGGATCCCAATCAGTGCTGGCACTCCTAATTGCTGTCCTGCACAATGGACTGCTGTGTTACCAGTGTGAGGGACTGCCCTGGGAACTCTGTCATCTTCTGAGTAGTCAGCTCGGTCTTTCAAAGTCATCTCTAACAACTAAATAGCACGGCTTCAGCATTTTCTCAATCACCTGGCAATTTCCTACAGTAAGACAGACTGCAAATGTTGCAGAGATGATATCTAGTGTTTTAAAACAGGTCTGTAATTTACTTTATCAAGTCATGTAATTTTAAAATAATAGTACAGGTTTGGACACCTATTTAAAAAAAAAATGGACACCCAAAACATGAAAAACACATACTTATCAAGGTGCTATTTTATAGCAATGATGCATTATGAAATCTTTATAGGGTTTATAGGTATTGCATATTTGACATGATAGTGCTGTCAGTGGTAGTAAATATAGAATAGATATTTTATGAGAGAACGCTGAAGCCAGCATATATTTTTGGTATAAGCAACATAATGATTTGCTGGACTTCGTTAATGCTAAGTTTTAATTAAAATATTTTAATAAACATTTCAAAATGCAGTTTTCACTAGAAGAATTTTATGAGCATTTTATGGGTATTTTAAGGAATTCTGAAAGACTAGTACTCCAGAATACTTAGTTTTATTTTTTTGTTCAAATGCAAAAACCCATTCACTGATGCTAAAGACTTCACTGTCTCCTGAACAGCTGTATATCTACTTCAGCTTCTGGATGTGATTCATATTTAACATTTTGCATCCAATCCAAACAAGGCCTTTCAACTAACTGCAGTCAGTATTTAGCCTTTCCTATTAACTAGCAGTGAAAAGCAGCCGTTTTGTTCAGATTTTCCACATAATTCATCAAAAATCTAAGTCAGTTCCTAAACCCCCGGAACCAAGAATTTTACAATACAGCTGAATTTTAGAGATGCCAGGTTCACTTAGCAGCTGAAACAGAGTTCTTCCTCTGTTGTTGTTCTGTAATCCACTCTTCTATTTCCTGAATGAAATATCCTATGATATTGTTAGCAAAAAGAAATGATGAACATGAATGCCTTGTAGGATAGAGGAGCAATTAGCAGGAAGCATCCATGGAGTATCAAGCTGAGTTCTGCTCGTGGATGGAGGAAAGAAGGAGATGCTAAAGGAGAAGGAGGGATAGATGATCCTTAGGGCTAATGTTCCACTTCATTGCACAGACACTGAATAGGCCTATTGGAAGTTCAATACTGAGACAGACTGATACATAAATTGTCTTCATTTAAATGTTTCTGACTTGAAAACAGATGAACAAAACCCTGAAACAGGCTCTCTAAAGTACAGGTACAAAGAAAGGTGACATTTCCATATTTCCCCAGCATTAGTTTTGAAAAATTGTTCTGAAGCTGACTTTTCTCTGTCCCACATCTTTCACTGACTTTTCTTCCAAAATTATGCATGTACTGTCGTCAAGCTCTGTGTTCACGTCTAAATCCTTGTTCTAGTAATTCCTGTAATGGGCAGAACAGAAATGGCATGGGAACAAAAGATAGCCAGAAAGCAAGAGATACTATCCAAAAGCCAGAGTGTGGGCATTTCCCCACTGTTTCTGAGGCTCGTTATTCTTTCTGTCCACTACATTTATTGCCATGGTGTTTAGGAATTTCAGCCCTGGGATCCCATAATGAGCTATTTCTGTGAAGTGCTGTATAAAGGCAGAACAAAGAGATGGTCCTTCCTTTAAGATCTTACCGTGGACGGCAACAGATGGTGATGAGCAGACAGAGGGGGAGTACAGGAAAACAACAAGACAACTGTGAAACTAATTAGGATTGTAAAACTCTGGACAAGTCTGGTCACAATAGAAATATTAGTGGTTTCGGAGGGTACATTATTTCAACTTCAGAATCACTGAAGCAGCCATCAGAATGAATCTGCAGGCAGTGTCCTTGTTTTGAGAAGGGAAATTGTATTAATCTAGTAGAAAGCAAACACCTCAAATCAGTATGAATACAAACAAAATATGGGACTTCTATATAAAATCATTGCTTTTCTGGCCCTCTTTTTGTTTGCCTTGCATTATTGCAGCTAGGCCGAAATTCAAGTGTTTTCACTTAAGGACAGTTAACTGTCCTTTGCATGTCTTCAGGTGCTCTGCAAGGTCCAGATGAATGCTTTGATTTTCCTTTTTTCTTACGTGGCAATCATGTGTCTCTTCATAGGGATGTTGTTCATACACCATATCGATTTTTACCACTCCACCAGAACATCTGCTTCTGAAAATCAGCATTGTATCTGTGTTAATAATGCTTAATTCAAAAAAGAAATAGGCACTGCTGTCTTTCACTTCAGAAATTAAACATTCCATTTCTCCCTGCACCATTTTATTTCTCCCTGAGACATCTAAGTGCTGGCATTGTCTCCACATTAGTCATGTTTCAGAGATGGCAGAATCAGCTGAGAATTTACAAATTGCTTTTATATCTTTGGCTTTTTGGTCTTCAAATTCCTCCCTGTTTTTCTCGTGTTCTGTCTTCAGCTTGTACAATCCATAATAATTTATACTCCCTGCTGTTATCTTTGACAGAAAGTTGTTCAGTAGAAATATTCCTTCCTACAGCTTTCTTTGCATTCCATAAACCCCATTTGTTTCAAGTTATTAGTCTATATAAAGTAATGTGGTTCTTCTTTCTGATTTATCTCAGTAGGCCTTGGAACCATGCTAATCGCCAAGTTATGACTGTGTATCAGCCAAAAGAACGTGTGGGTAGCATTTGTCTCCATCAGGAGGGAGTCCAAGAGCCAGCCATAAGGATATTATTAACATTGTGTCTTAGGTTTAAATATTAGCATGTCTCTTCAGTGCACTGAAAAATAAGCCTGAAGATTCTACACAATATTCTAGGCTCCAACAAAAAAACAACAACAATAGCCAAGCTCCAGTTTGATTGTACTGTTCCCATGTTGCTGAAATGCTGAAACAACTGTGAAATAAAAAGGTAAATGTCATGTATTCAAAGAGTATGTCATGGCAAGTGTATTTCCTCCCAGATGCTCCTTCCTTTTGAGTTGGTGTCTCAGTAATGGTTAGCAAAAGTCTGGGAAATACTGATGTGAAAGTGGAAGTAAATGTTGTCACAAGGAGCATCACCTTTTCTCTGTGCCCTGGGAGAGGATGAAAGATGGATTAATGGTAACAAGCTTCTTGGCCATGCAGCTCATGGTTTACATTTTTGAAGCCCTTTCCAAAGCCAGTCAAGACTAATTAATTCATTGTATTGTACTGTATTGTATTATTTCATTTTATATTTAATTTTATGTGTTGCTCCTTTTGTTCTAAGAATCAGGTTGAAGTGTTAGGTTTCCAAACCAAAATGATTGTCTAAATTGCCTCCATAGTCACTAAGGATTGGATTGGGTGACCTCCCCTGCAGGGTAGAGAGGACTAAATTCTTTACTTCTAAATAGGTGAGTTGAGGTGCAATCTGACACATATGTACCTTGCTCCAAAAGTAATGCCTCTTATGTATTTCCATGGAAACAACAACAGATACAAAAGGCACAATAAAACTACTTGATATTTAGCCTGGGGATGGATATTTAATCTGGAGAAGAAGAAGCTCCGGGAAGACCTTGTTGCTTTTTACAGCAACCTGAAAGAAGGTTGAGTGGAGTGAGGCTTGCCCTCTTCTCCCAGGTAACAGTGACAGGAAAAGAGGGAATGGCCTCAAGTTGCACCAGGGGACTTTCAGGTTGGATATTACAAAGAATTTCTTCTCAGAAGGAGTGGTAAGGCACTGGCACAGGCCACCCAGGGATGGAGTGAAGTCACTATCTCTGAAGGTGTTTAAAAGAAGAGTAGATGAAGTACTTAGAGACATGGTTTAGTGGGCCTTTCTTGGGCTTGAACATCATGTCTGCAGCGGAGTGAATCAGACAGATACTAAAAAATCCTCAATTTTACCACTTTTAGGTTCTGCAGTAGCTATTCTTTACTTCTATCAGAAAAGATCAAAGACAGATTAGCTAATGAAAGTTAGCTTGAAAAGGATATCATTCTTCCTGATGTTTTTCAGCACTCTCAGTTTTCTATTGAAAGACTCAACTGAAGCTAGCGTTGGGTTAGGCTGTTCATTATTGGTTTCAGAAGGAATGAAGCAGCCATTTTATCACAAATGAGCATGTAGAAATGGCTTTTCTCCCACCTATCTGTAGGAGTGTATTATCTTGCTGTCAAAGAAGAACTGAACAAAAGTCTTCCAGAGCAGAATATAGAGGAAACTACTAAGGACATCAACTTGCATTATCTTTCAAATTACCTTTAGACACATCAGGACACGTAGTTAATACAGCACTACATGCAACTGACTTCTTTTAGAGACGATAGTTTCCATGCATACTTGCAACAGTTGATGTTTACAGATTTTTAGTAAAGAGTAGTGAGCATTGCTGTGGATTACTTTCTGAATATTTTTGCTAAATGACAGTCTAGCTTTGAAGGACATAAAGGGGGAATATTTTTAGGGATGACTAAAAGGAAGTTTTGTGCTCCTAAATTTCTCTCTGATGGAGCTGGATTACCCCCTCCCTTTTTACAAGATACTGTTTTTATGGGCCATTACTTGCCTTAGTACTGCATATAACACTATTGTATACAAAGCATTACTGTCTGACCTCCTCGTTAATTATGCTAAGCACTACAGCTGCTTTCCACTAACTGGTGAAATAAAACATAATAGCTGGCTTGCCTGAGGACGCTGGCTCTCCACGTCAAAAAAGGCAGAAACAAAGTCTGACCTTTAATCTAGTATAAAGTTTAGATATGTGCAAGGGGTGACTGGAGACACGACTCACGCATGCATCTATACTGCTGACTCCAGTGTCTGTGGCTGTGCATCCTGTCTGTGACTGGGATGTGGGGTGAAGTGCTGCTTTCTCCTTCACCAAGCTGCAATGTAAGCGCACGTGATGTAATGAAGCAAAGATACAGTGTGAGTTTTAATGGCAATTCTGGTTGATGAGCTGCTCTATTCTAAACACTTCTTCCCGGTCATCTGAGGAAATCATGGAAGGAATCTGCATTTATTGATGATATCCTTATCCTAAGAAACAGAATTTCACTACCACCTGAAATAAGGGTTTTTTGAAGAATGGCTAAGCAAACTAAAGAAGCCACCTCTGTTAATGCCATCTGTGCTGTTTGTTGATCTAATAGCTGTTCTTCTTTAGCAAGGAACTAGCACTGGTGCTCCTTGTATCAGCAGCACCACAGAGGCAGACAGAGAGATCAAGTCACAGTCTTAATTCCCACTTTGACCTCTACTATCCAGTAATTTCAAAGTGGATTAGATTTCTACAGGTGTGTTGAGTGATTTCAATGCTTTTGTGGACTTTATTCTTACTCTCTAGATAGACTCTGGTAAAATAAAATATTTCTCTGTAGCCATGAGTATAAGACTTTGTCTCTGAACATTTCAGTGACAAGGATATGTTAAAAACTAGTGGGAGGATTTGCTTTCCACATGAGGAACCTGAGCCATGGAGGAACTTAGTTACTCAAATTCATGGCAAATAAGTGAGGGCATTGAGCAATCCTTTTTGGTGCCTGAAAATGCATGGCTGAAGAACATCTCCACCTCCGATGGCATATAAGGATAAGTCTGTCTTTCCCTGATAGCTGCAAAAAATAAAGAGATATGTGTAGTCACAGGAGTATCTCATCTCCTAGAAACTGCTGCTCTGTTATTGCAGGGCTTTGCTTTGTCACTGACACTCATGAAGCCAGAACAACCTTTGGCTACTCCCCACATACACTGCTACAGGAGCTAAATAAACGGGCATGATTTCTCAAACATTACCACAGAGTTTTTAAATAAGATTGAAACAGAAGTCATCTTTTACTGAAAATATTCACTGCAATGAAAGCTGTGGCAGAGAGATGATGCCAATGCAAGAGTGACATCAGGATCCTCCAGAACAGCGAGGAAAGACCTTTCCTGGGTCTGTTTTTCAAGTGCCCCTCAGACAAAGGGGACAGTTTTCCTTCTTGGCCTTCTGCCATACCGTTAGCTGGGCTGCAGTGTGCCATGTTTACAGTTCACATTGCTGAAGATAATCCTGACAATGCATACAGTATAAGGAGAATACAGCTGGGCTGCTGAGAAAATAAAACATCGGAGGATGAAAAAGAAGAGGAGGTGGGGGCTTGGGAGCTTCGAGATTTTTCCCCTTCAACTAGGGTAATCAACACAGTCATAAATTAAATATTTATTCCAGGACATCACATAAATTACTCAGAAGCCATCATCATCACAGGGCTCTTATTCACAGAGCCTGTACATAGTTGGAAGGGAAAAAAAGAGTATGCTCAGGGAAGTGTTGTTTTTCTAAGTAGTTAGTCAGTATTTGTGGTCTTTCTAGATAAGAGGGCAGAACATATTACACTACTTATCACCAACATTATCAGCCATTAGACAAACTGAACAGGATCACTGCTTCTATTTTTTATTTCTTTGCATTTTTTTCGGTAAATAGAGCCACGGAACAGTTACATATAACACAGCTCCATACTATCTTTTGTACTTTCTCCCAGTATACAAATAACTTATTATGCAACTGTTTGTTCAAAGAATGAAATAAATTATTTTTCAATATGTACGTATGACCTTTGTGGCATTAAATGTGACACTGATCATGTGTGGAGAGAAGACTATTTTAAATTTGTCTAATCGAGTGTAATGTAACATTGATACATGTTCTTCATTAATCCAGAACTGAAGTTTATGACCAGAAACAGTGTAGTAGCCATTACTACTGTTTATTTAAAGACAGAATATAAAGTCCATAAGGTACAGAATGTACTTGATAGGCTCTTGCTCTATTTATTTGAAACATAGAGTGTAAGTAACATGTATTGGAAGAACAGTTATGGAGGTCATTGAACTCAGCACTGCATAAATTTCTGTGGTATCCTCCCTTTTCTCTAATCTGTATGCCAGCCATGAAGTTGTTCCTACTTTTGCCTCTACGTGTCATTTGTTTCAAAACTTTGATAGCTGGTTTTGATGAACAGTTTAGTGTATCTGCCCATGGTTGTTTATCAGCTTTACCACGTTGGCTTATACTACATCATTTTAGCACTTGGACCTGATGACTGAAAAAGTTTACCTTGAAGTAAACAAGCAATCCAACCGCCTCTTACAATTTTGGATCATATAATATTTCAAAGTAACAAATACTGTGACCCCACAAATAACTCAAGTAGCAAAAGCTGCTATCCTACAAGTAGCTGTAAAGCTCCATCTTCACGCATATGTTTGCAAATACTCTCCTTGTCATTCAGCCAGCTTTTAAGATAGTCACAAACAGTGTTTATCAGGCATTTAAAACTGTAAAAGCATCTGTCCTGGAACTACCACTGATCAGTTTCAAACAGTAAGTCACTAAATCTCTACAAAATGTGGAATTTCTGTGAAATGTAGAATTACTGTGGAATTTCCCTCCCCAGTTCCCACATACATACGTAGTTTAGTCTGGGGCTATACTCAGATATAAATTCTAATAAGGCAAGAAACAGAAACTCGAAAGTTACATCTTCTCTTTCCTATTCTTTCCCTTTAAGGGCTTTTATTATATATAGAAAACCTGTTGCAAGATGGTTTCCAGCATTTATCACCACATTTTATACTTTCTCCCTCAAGGTCTGTATGGTAGCTGCAGAGTATGACAGAACTCTCTGACTTTATTACAGACTAAATTGCATGAAAAATAGCACTAATATTAAAACTTTCTCTGTATTATATCTGAAAGTGGCGCCTTTTTAAAGGACATTGTCAGCATATAGAGAGTGTTTGATAGTACTGTACAAGTAAAATGTTGCCAATTATTGGGCATAATTTGCCATTTATTGACTGGTTTGAAGGCTTTCAAATTTCAATTTAAGTGACCATTTCCAAGTTCTATTTTTAACACATTCTGGACTGCCCCATTTGGGTACCGCTGGAGTGACCAGGACACATTTAAGCTGGTTTAACCCGGGCTAGGATATCTGCCCTTGCTCAAGTCTCAAAGCTTTGCTTTCTGTAACTGTTTGAGAAACGTGAGGAATCCCCAAAATTAAGTCTTCAGTGACTTTCTGTCTTTCAGATCCATGACATTAGTTAACAGTTTGAGGGATCCATGAAACAAACATAAACTCTTACTTGGCTGTTTAAAATAAATGAATGCAGAAAGGCCTAAAAGTGAGCAAAAAAGCAGTGGCTGCCTTTTGAATATAAAGAGACCGCACATACACACAGGCCCACAAATGGAAATGCACAGGAGTTGCAACAGGAACCCAATTTGACCTTTTCTTTAGTTCCAGGAAAATCTTATTTATCTGGGATACCAAAAATGTTGCTGCCCCTCTTTTGTTTCTGTGAGGCTGGGAAACAGGAATCGAGCAGCAGGAGGACAAAAGCTATTCTTACATATTTCCCAGCTCAGCTAAACCCAGGACTGACTGGAAGGCCACCAGGAAAGCCTGGACTCTGGAGACCTCCAGCCCGATCCGGAGACTTCTGGACTCTTATCCACTGGGAACAGAAACACCGAGTCACACTTGGAGCCAGGCTCGGAAAGTGTCAAGAATAGCGTCTGGCACAGTATTTCTGTACTACCGCTTCCTGCCCATGCTGAAACAAGGAAGGATAAGGTATGTCATTTTTTAAACACAGTTCTCAAACCCCCGGTTTTGATTGCTTTTCTATTAAAGGTCAGGAACCAGGCAGCAGGGCTAATGAGATTGTGTGGGACGTAAGTCGTGGGTAGATGCAGCGTGCCCTCCCGTTATAGCAAGCGCTGCTAAGTGGATAAAGTGGGTGCTGGGGACCAGGTGCTGGGATGCTAGTCCTATTTCTGTTCTGCTTTTCTTGCAGTCCATGCAGCCTGCTTCATGGGTTTCTTCTACTTCACAAGGAGCATGCTGTGAAGGCTTTTTTGAGTCCCAGACAAATGCTTTGATATCTTCTGATAAACAGATACTTCAAAGGTGATAAGCATTATCATTTCTATAATGTAATACTGAAGGATGACTCAATACTGTTACCTATTCCAGAAGGATGCAGTTGTGTCTAAATCAAATCAATCTGTAATTTTTATATAAAATTAATGTTTCCATACTTTCTGTTTGTTGACATCCACAGTGAGGTTTACCCAGAACATTACTATAATAAAACCATTACAGTTCATTTCTACGTTGGTGCTGTTAATATTTAATAGACAATGTGACAGGTGTCCCTGTTTATGAGGCCATAATACATTGCCTGACTGAATAAACTATGAATGCTAAAGCGCTGAATAGTTTTTTTCCCTCGTGGGAATGTGACTATTGCTAATAAGGTGTCTTTTGTTTTGTCCTGTGTTGTCCTGGTTTAGGAAAGGACAAAATCTTCCAAACTGCCTGCCAGTCCTGCTTGCTGCATTCAGCTCCCAGTTTCTGTGTCACAGAAACCATCTCCCAAGACTTCAGCTACTTAACTCAGAAGCTAAGAGTGTCTACCTGATGTGAAGCAAGAATGAAATGGCACTATTTACTCTTGTCCATCTCAAAATTAATCTTTTCTTAAACAACATCAAGGAGAATGAGATGCTTTAGCTTTCTTCAGTTTGAAAGATGTTGTTGGGCTGCAGAGTAAGAGTATTATCTAAGTCTGACACAAGTCTGTAGAACTCCCAGAGCTGGGATGTGATGGGTAAGAGATTGTCTAATAACATAGTAGGCTCAGAGGCACCTGAAACGAAGCCAAGAGGAGCATCTGTGCTAGAAATTCCACCTCTTGATCACGGTTCTCTTTGTTCTACCTCTTACAGAATCTGAGCTTTCAATTTTGGTTTTCACTGAAAGGCTTTCCTGCTTATTCTAAGATGCTGCATATGGTATAAGGGGAAATAGACAGTCTTTGGATATTTCTCAGCTGAACACCTATGATACAAAATTGCAGAGAATGAAATTCAATAGCTGATGTTGTCCTACGTACTCATTTCTACACCTGTCAGAACTATAGCTAAGAAAGTAATAGTAGTTTACAGTTACATACATGTAATGTTACCCTCTTGCTTCTGTCTGTCCATATCAATCGGAGCCCATCAACTTAATATGTTAGCCTCAGGTGCTAAGGTGTTTTAGTGAACATGTTCCTCAAGGATGAATCTCTTCAAAAGTCCTGCTTGTGAAGTTAGTCTGAATGCATCCTTGAAGCAAATCCAGACGTTCAACAGGTCAGCCCTATGTTGCATTCCGCCTTTCCTTCATCAAATCGTTTTTTATCTGCCTTTTAGAATGCAGGTCATGATGAGTCCAAGACTATTCACCTTCCAGGGAAAAATTAAACAAGTACCAAAATCTCCACAAAGCTTACCTGGTTTTAGCTAAAATAGGGCCTGTAAAGAGACCAGTGAGACCCAATGGGGACTGGCCTAATGCCACCAGGAAAGGCAATGTGGCTGAGCACAGAACGGTATTTTTCTTGAGGGAAGGTAAATAGTAGCAGATCTGCTGGTATCTTCACTCTCCATGTTACAGTCTCAGTAATTTGAGGGATCATGATCAAGAAAGACAACTCTTAGCATCTCCATGGGTGCAGACAATGGTGCACATGTGAAAGGGAGAACAGCCCTGAAAAGATCATTTGGCTCTCAGGCAGCTCACAAACATACATTTCATTCTTTTGCTGATCCCTATCCAGAACGCTTCAACCATACTTTTTTTTCTGAGCAGGAAGTTATTGCTTGTATTAGCAGTTCATAACCTGCCCCATCACTTTCTTTGTTTTACAGGGAGACTGATGTGGCCTTGTCCACGTAACTCTCATCTGGAGCTCTGAGGAGTGAGCACTGAGTTTAGTGGAGCTATTAATTTATTTCATGATTGTGAGGAGAAGGGAAAATGGCATGCAATAACTTCTTTTAAATTCACTGACCTCATTTCTTTTCTGTTTCTTCTCTGAATAGTTATCTTCCACGCAAAATGAAAATTAAAATAACCACAAACCCTCAGCTCCTAGAATTACACAGTAAAGATAGGAGAATGTATTCCGAGCAACATCAGTTTATAATTAAAACATTTTTCTTTTACAAAAAGTGCCTAGGCTATTCTTGCAGGATATATTATTTTTCGTAAGATGCATTTTATGCAGATTTCCTTCTTGTTGGAGAACCAAATATTTAAACGCATTAAGACTCAGCAAATCATCTTCTTTTACTACCATTTTTATCTGATGCATTTGGGACTACACAGACTGCAGTGTTCTTTCAATTAGTGGTTAAGATCATCACTACATGCAAATGTTCCTCATAAATAGCCACAGGCTCTGCTTCTGCAGAGTTCTAAGCAACTTCAGCTCTTACCAGTATAAAATGCGAGTCTGGCAGTCATCCCACCTGTCAGAATCAGAAGGACAAAAAGGACAGAATTTCTTTTTCCTGCAACTGAGATGTTCTTGAAGATACAAGGAAGTTCTTATCACATTCATAATTTGAGCCATATCCATTTGAAACCACTACCCACCAATTTTTCTTTTTTCCAACTTCCAATGACTGGGCAATCAAAATCACTAGACCATTCACCATATTAGCGGTGATGGAACACTTCATTGGGAATTTTATGTTATCTGGCACTTTTCCTGGCATAGCAGGACGTTACTCTTCTATTTCCCCTCAGCTTTCACAAGGGCAACAAGCTTACTTCACAAACCTCCTCAGCCCAACCAAAACCAGAGCCTCTAGGTGATGTAATTCAACACAGTCTCATCAAAGCCATCCCGAGAAGACATGGGCAATGGCCTGGAGGTAGTTCAAAGCCTCCCAAGCACTTTCTGCTCTCCTGAACCATTTTATTCTGTCCACCTCAGCTCTTGCCCTGTCTCAACTTGTGCCTATTGTCTCCTCAGCTTCACAACTCACAAGATATGAAAAACATTTTGCCATGTTCTCTTCCTTTCTATAGCCAGCATTTCCTAATAGTCTGAGTGCCTCAAATTCTCAACAGCTGGCCTTTAAGACAGTTGCGGCTGTGGGTGCAGGGCTGGGTATATTGGCTATGGTCACGATTTATTTTTGGGATGCAGGAGTATGCCCACATTTTAGCAGCTGTGAATGCTGGCATGTGCTTGGGACAGAAAAGGTTTACATTGTCTGGATTCCAAGGGACTGATTTAGAGCAACTCATTTTGAGGCAGTTGGCCAGATAAAAGCCATGCTGGCTCCTTCCCTGCCATTTAAAAATGATATGGTCACAACTTCATCTTCCAGGCAGTTGCCCTCAAGAAAACCAGCAATTGCTCTGGGGCCTCTTTCTGTCTTGTGCCAATCCCTAGTGGGCAAAGGACAAGGGGCGGACGCTGTGGCTATTTACTTCTTTCTGAGATGGAGGTCTCCCCCAGCAGTGCCAGGGCTGGCAGGCTTCCCTGCAGGGACATGGGAATCAGAGCTGTACAGCTCAGCAGCTGAGCCTGTTGATGGAGGCATGATTTGTTGTTCGTTTTCCTTACGGTCAGCATCCCCAGACCATGGTGAGACAGCAGATGATTAATTTTTACACTTTTTGCAATGGTGACTAGCCCATGGAGCATTCTGCCCCAAACCAAAGAAAGATATGATGCAATGATTCAGGGAACAATTAAAACTGATTATCTTTTTTAGCAACTTTACTAATGACAGCAACAGCAGGAGAGTTTGCCCTCTCTGAGCATGCATTTCTCAGTGACATAATACATTTCAAGCTTTAAAGCACCCTCGTGGTTGTGATAAATGAAACAATTCAATAAATTAAACATTGCTCAAAGACAGATAGCTGGTGAGTGCTAGCTGACACTTGGTTCATGCAAGAATAAAACAGCAGAGGTCCCGAGGCTTCATGCAAAGCTCTGCTTTTGATTAGGCTTGCTTGTGGTGTGGTAGGAGGTTCTGCGACCTGCTTAAGCTGCCTTGCAGGACTCATCTCTGCCTCATCTGCTTTGGATTCACCGCATGACAAATGCTATCACCACTGCACAGCTGGCAAGAGAGACATGTCCTGAGGTCGCAACTCATGAAAAATCTGGGTGGGACAGCATATATTTTAGAAATGCCTGATGCAAATAAATTGCTGAAGCAGCCCCTTTTTGCATAATGGTTTAATTAACAACTGCCATGCTGCTGGGTTCGTATGATTCACCATTCTTATCAGAGGGCTGCTTTTCTGAGACAGGAACCTTCTCTTCCTGCAGTGGTTTACAGGGGTGATTTCTCTTCCTGCAGTGGTTTACAGGGGTGATTTCTCACTCATGCAAGGCCCCACTTCTCCCTTAGCCCCTAAGCAGCACAGTGAGGCAGGCAGTGAGTGGTCACACTCACTAGGAAGATCCTTGGCCATAGGGAGCAGAGGGCTTGGCTATTTGTGGGCTCCTAGCCTCTCCCCTGAGCAGGCAGATGGTTTTGTCGGGATTCTTGCATAGCAGGGTGCAGGAGCTCAATGCAAAGTCTCATAGTAGCCTGAACCCCACTTTTTATTCCTTGTTTCTGTTCCATTTCTGTTCCACGACCAAAATCATCTTTGTCCTGTACTGGGACTGGGAGAAAATGACAGAGTGTTCCTTAACAACTCAGCTAGAGCAGAAGATGACCCCACGTAACAGCACTGTCCACAAAAGAGACTTTGGGCAATGCTGCTATTGAGTGAAATTTCTTGAAACTAACACAATCCTCTACATTTTTAAAAGCTGTTTGGATTCCGAGCTTTTAAGCTCTGAGGGAATTGGACCATGCCTCTATCTAAACTGTAAATAATTTGTGGAGAGAGCTGTTTTTATCACTGTACTTCAAACAACACTCAGCATGCTACTGGAAGCAATTATATAAATAAATTATATAATATGACTTTGGATAACTTAAACACCGTGCTGAGCAGCCAATGGTTTAAAGTTGAAAGGTGCTGAAGTCAAATTTAAAAGCAGAGGGCTCTAAAAACATCAGATAATTCAGTCATATTTTTAATCCTTTTTCATTTTCTGTGGCGGGTGGCAAAATAGATAGACCTCTAAGTAAAAACTTCAGTGTTCTACAGAACAGATGTTTCTATATTACTTTCTCAATTGTGTCTAATAGAATATTATATGACATGCTGTAATAATAACACTTTGTTAAGAAACTTCTGCAGATACAAATTTACTTTTGATTAAACAAGTTGTGCTGGGACTTCAGTGTGTCCCAGTGTAATTAGATATTATTCTATTTTGGAACAGTTAAATAAACTGCACAATGAGCTACTTTAAGAAAAAAAATGAAGAATAACTTTCTTCCTAAAACTTCAGATAAACAAATTTAATGCTGAATGCTGCATGCTGTTGAAGTTCAAAATAAATCCTATTTCTCCACTTTAGCATAGTTTTTTGACAGTGGCAAAGCATTGGGCTCAAAATACAGGTTGCAAAGTGAGGGCTAACGTGAGCTCTGAGCACATAACAGATATGGTATACAGGACACTCCACAGATTTAAATCAATGGAGCTAAACAAACTGAAGTTTTGAGCATGAAGGACAAGATATATGCCTGTACTATAAGGCCAAGTCTATATGAAAAAAAAAAAAAGGAGTTTAATAGCAAGATCAGCTAGTTTTGAAGGAAATTATGCTACTGGAACTGGAGAGAAACAAACGTGAAATTACCATGGAGAAAGGCAGGCAGGCAATAGCAGTCTAGACAAAAAATCAGTTGATGCGAAAGATACCCTCTTTCTTACCATCAGTTTTCAAACATGCTGATTAAAATGTCTCTGTATAAGTGATTATGAAAGTCAGACTCTCCTACCACAATTATGTACTCCCTCTATACCTTGATTCATGATATCCAGAAGGCGTCTGGCAAGTTGAGTGGCAGTTTATGACCAACATTGTGCAGGAAGGTCAAGGAGAAACTGGGAATTCTGGAGAAAGCACAGCTTTAGGACTATAGGAACAATCTCATTAATACAGCATTTTTCATCACACCCATGGTAATAGGGAAAGTGTCTCTATTCAGGTTACTAGGTCAAAGCATCCTTGACATGGGTAACTTGATCATTAACTTCCTAGCACAAAGTCTGAACTGTAACATGTATTATTTAGCTGCATATCATATAACCTCAGTGTATCTGTGTGACGGAGTCCCCTTATCTGAATTATTAATATTAAATCATAAGTAGTTGCTAAAAAAAGGTGCAGGAAAGATAAAAACAGTGCCCTAATTAAGTACCCTCCCCTCAAACAGATTTACAGCTCCAAGGTGACAGTTGTGGCTCCACAGTCCAGAGGCAAGGTTGCTTGCCAAGGTTTAGAGGAAAGTAACTGAAAGGCAGCGATATGTTAAGGACCTGATTCCTTTAAAAGGGAAAAGACAAAATTTTAACTCACAAAAGCAAGCAAGCAGAAAGTCTACAGTGTAACCAGGTTCTCCAAAGGAGGGCATGGATATTATGCCTTCTCAAAGTATGAGGTGAATTCCAGGCTGAGGTCCTACAGCATGTAAAGAACAAGCACCATACTCAGCCTGGCATGAAGTTACTGCCTGGAGATGGAAGTGAGGAGATCATTAGCTCACACCAAATAAAGAAGTGAAGGGACCTGCCTACTGCTCGGAAAGGTTGCCCTCAGGTTGCTGGGAAAGGTCTGAGGAGAGACAAGATGGGTGACAGATGGCATCAAGGAAACACAAGCTGCATCAACAGCTCATTTGAGGAACATAAGGTCACATTCATAGTATTTGCTGATGAATGGGTAGATTTTACTGCACATCCTGGGCAGTCTACCCCATGCTATTAGGAATCATAAAGTAATTTAACACACGATGAGTGTGTAACTTGATACTAACCAAGTCTAAATCTCAGTTTCTGCAAAGAGTCACACCCTTCTGCTTAGACAAACTGCTGAATAATAAAAGTATTTGGACTCAGCATTCCATGACATTTGAAATCAAGGTTAAATGTCAGCTCTTCAGTTCAGACAGCTAGGGCTGGCCTAGGTGAGGCTGTCTGTCCCTGAGCGGGGTAGGGTCTGCCACACAGAATGAACTGCATCCCAGTTGGTAGGATCAACTTTATGGGTTTTCAGGCACACTGGAAGCTAATACCTGCTACTTGGGTAGAAACTTCTTCTCCTTCTATCTTGTTTATTTCACACAAAAAACCTTGAATTGCACTTTAAAATATTGGACAACATGTAACCTTAGGAAACCACATTCCCAGTGTTCTAACATATTTTGAGGCTTTGCTAATATGATATTGAAGTGTATGAGACATGCTGGATACCATTTGGTCTGAAGGAAACAACAGATGCCAGGTAAAATAAGAATCCAGTGCTGCCAGTTGCAGGGCCTGGAGGAAATACCAGAGATGTCAATGGAGCAGAGGACAGTGATAATTCTAGGCTATGTCTACACAGCTTGTCAAGCAAAAATAGGGAAAGTCCGATGCACCTCCTGACCCCACTCTTTGCATTTGTGCCGCCAACTCTAAAGTTCCTCTCAGTCAGGCTTTTGGTATCCACACTGCATCAGAAACTTGGAGCTATACATCGCATTTACTTCTAGGTCAAGGAACATCAGGAGCCACGTATGAAGGATTGCTTAGACATGGGCACAAGGGCAGATGGGATAGATGGTTGTCACCAAGGCACTTAAATTGCATCCATTCTGTCGGCACTACAGTCACAAAACATACCTCGACCCCCTCATGTCTTCCCTCACCCAGATACCTGCATGCCCTTTCATTCCTCCTTATATTCACATCTGAGTACAAGCACCAGAGATCTGTGGATAAACTTGGACTGAAGTGTAAGCCTAGGCCACTCTAGACAGGCAGTATTAAATATACCCTTAGTATTCAGAGAGATCTCCAGAGGATTCTTTCTGGCAGTGCTTTGGGTGGAGAAATTGAACTTCAGGTCAGAATTTACCCATGGTTCTGGCAAGGAGCAATTTCAAGTAATGTCCTCCAGAAGTATAAGAGCAAAAACAGAAGGCTGAACAATTTTCCCCCATCTCTAGGATTTCAAAGTGAATGACCCTTTAGATACTCTTCAGCTGCCGAGCTTTACACCTCTTTCATTTTATCTTCTGCTTTTGACTCTTCACTTTTTTTTTTTCAGAGGAGAGCTTATCCAAGAGTTCTACTATCCATTCTCTGAATTCTTTATTTTAGAGATATTCTTTGAACACCTTGTGTCCCCTCCTGCACCTAAGTGAAGTTCAAATGTCCTAGATGAATGTGCTTATTATTTCTCTGGAGACGACTGACACGCAAACTCCTACTGTCTGATTTACTCAAAAGCAGGGTCCACATGAATACAAAGACTGTGGACAAAACGTTTCAGATGCTAGAACAGGAAGGCTGTTCAGAACTCCTGCTTTGCAGAATAAATAGCCAGAACCAGGGTAGCTATAGCAACGTGTATCCCCATGTTAAAGAGAAATCTAGTTCTCATCATGGATAATACAATCTAGAAAACAAAGCAAATAACTACATAAATCTAATAAAGTTATTAAAATAATTTAAGATAAATACAGTAATATAAAAATCCTTTCCACGCAGCATGCAAGTTTTGACTCTTCAGACTTCTACATCACCAGTGTCAGAAAAAAACTGCTACTTAGAAACGAACTTCAGTTGTCAATCTGATGTTCTATACACACATGCACACATATGCACCCACATTTCATACAGACAGTCTATATGTGACCTACATGCACAAAGCTCATGCACTTGTATGTATTCTGGAACACTTTTAACAGTCATACTCTTCCTTAATCTCTACCATAATTTTATCGCTGGTGCCATCTACACAGGCAGTAGTGATGTGGGAGGATTCATGTCCTTCAGCTCTTCAGCTGAAGAAGAAAAGGCTCTTGGATCTGAGCTGAAGAATTTCCTTCACCTGCCAGCAGCCCAGGGCTTCAGATGCATCCCTGTATGGCTTGAGTACAAGGAAGTCTTTAGAATTAATCAACTGCCTTCCTGTCAAATCCACAGCCTCCTGTTCTGCTGGAGTCAGGGACACACTTCCCAGTGAGTGGAGGATAAATAGTTCCTTTAGTCTGAAAAGCAGTGAACAATTCCTAAAAGTACAAATTTACATTTTATGATTTTGGCCCTTTTTCCCTCCACTGTTCCTCATTCTTGGAACTCCTTCCCTCTTTTATGATCCAAGTAACCACCCATTTTCATTTAAATCATTCCCTGAAACGTGCTTTCTCTGGGAAGCCTGCAGCTACAGATGACTGGATATGGCACAAATAGTGTTTGAATTCAGAACAAGGGTTTTGTTTGAGCAAATTGGGGAATAGCCACTTTTTATACCACACCTGATACTCAACAGAGTATTAGCATGCAAACAAGGATTTCTTTTATTCACGAGTCATTATTTCATTATTCTTCCACTTAAAAGAGCTTCAGTCATCCAATCACGGCACTGAGGAAACAGAGAATTTCACATCACTCAGCATATCAGCTACAGGCCTTAAACAAGGATGAGCAAATAGCCACCGGGAAGAGTTTGCCAGTTTGCCTACTCTCTAGGGTGGAATTAGGTTCTGTTTACAAACAAGCAAACAATGCGTTTTTTAGGAAATATGTTTGCAGTCAATAGCTTAGCAACTCTTTTTCCAACAAAAATCTGTTGTGGAGAAAAGTTTATTTAAAAAGAGCT
The DNA here is from genome assembly GCF_026119805.1 of Tympanuchus pallidicinctus. NCBI lineage: Eukaryota > Metazoa > Chordata > Aves > Galliformes > Phasianidae > Tympanuchus > Tympanuchus pallidicinctus. Next base: position 10,158,392 of record NW_026294769.1, read on the forward strand.
AGGGAAAAAGTTATCATTTTAAACCATCCTCTTTAGTTGAATGTGGATGGTCTCTTCACGTTCTTCTGTAAGTTATTTTACAGCTTCATATGAGAAAGGTTTCTTTCTGCCAAAGTTATTGAGGCTGTAATATTCCTACTAAGTTTCTGCAATAGTGAAAAGGCACATTTTCTTGGATTGTGTTAAAAAGCAGAATATAGAAGAGAGTCTCAAGAGAGAGCTGGGGATAGATCCTCCCTAGGCTCTAAACACAGATGCTTTGATGTCCCTCTGCTCACATGCATTTGCACATGTCAGAAGCTGTGCCCATCACATGAGTGCAGTGCACCAAAGGCCACTAAGAAAAGGTGACAACCTCAGAGAGGGAGCCGCCAGCAAAGCCACTGCCACCAGCTGCCTGTATCCTGGGGGAATTCCTCCCACAGAGAAATAGCAGCGGATTTATGGACTACATACAGGAGGCTGAATAATAAAGTGGTAGGAGGAATGCCCAGTTGTCTGTGTGGGCGCATAGTCTCATTGTCAAGTGCTATAAATTCCTCCTGTGATCCTCCGAAATTGTGTCTTCAATCCAAGACACCATTAACCACAACAATCATATTGTCCCTTTGTTTTCAAGGCTCTATTATTTTTCATCTACTTTCTCATTATCTGGAGACCCTGAAAAAAAAGGCTGGATCATGCTGACTTAACTGCTTTGTCAAGGACTAAGTGGATGGGAACAGTTGTGTTCCCTGAGAAGAACCCAGCTGAACAAAGCTCACTGGACCATTTGATACCACTGTTTGACATTGAATAATCAGGTAGATGCTGAGAAATGCCATGTGGTGAGGCACAAACATTACATAAAACAAACCCAAGCAAACCCAAACATTTGGGCCATCGTGAGGTGGCACTGGGAGGTCACTATTCCTGAGCACACCATGCTGCTTTGTGTCCCTTTCCCACCAAGACCTCGGGTGCCAGCTGCTGGCTGGCTGATCCTAACACTAGAAAGTGCTGTACTGCATCAGCCCGAACTGCAGAAAGCCAGGAAGGACAGTGACTAGACAGCCTTTCCAAACAGTACACACTTGTGTGTGGGCATGGGAAATAGTGCAGATATGAAAAATGATACGGAAAAGCCAAAAAATCATATCCTCATTGCAAAGTTAAGATACAGACTGCCTATGCTGTAAGTACATATACTAGGTTTCTTGCTAATTGAACCTAACACCATCATATTCCTCACTTAATCCTCTAAGGAGGGGGAAATTGCTACCAGTTGTGCTTGTGCAGCAGAGCAAAGCCTTATTAGCACATCCTGCAAAATGCTAACTGGCAGTGTGAAGTCCTCACCTAATATTTATAAACACTTCCTCATAAGAAACGCCAGGCACTCCAATGTTTTTAATTTTAGGAAAGCAGCTGGTCCAGAGCAGTGGAGACAGTATTATTAGTCTCTCTCTGGGGCAGGACTGATCATGCTTTTCCAGGGAGAGACCTGACAGGCGGCGTTTTGGGGCAGTTCTAGTGCCATGCAACAGGCTGATGCAATTCAACTGCCCAGCAGAAGGGACATGACCAAGCTTTTCAATCTCTAAAGTCTCATCTCAAAACACATTCTACATTTTTATCTCAAAACATTGTTCTGTGATTCATAGCAGAGGACAGAGCTTCTGACCAGCTCTTATAAATACCAATCCAGCATCTTCATAGAATCGTAGAAACATTAAGGTTGGGAAAGACCAGTAAAGTCATCTAGTTCAACCATCTTCGTCCCATCCTGTACCTGGAGAAAAGCTGTGCAGAGTGAGCAGCATCAGAGTATCCACCAGCCCAGTTCAATCCATTACAAAGATGGACCTGAGCTGCAAAAGCTCTTATCTGAGTGCATGTTCTGCACCACTAGGGCCAGGTGGTGCAACCTGAGCTTCTTTTAACTACTGAGCATGGAAAAAACATATGGAAAAACTCAGGATAGGGACACGGCGTAGAATGTCTTCATGGAGCACCTGTGCCAGTTACACTGCCCTGCGTCTCACTAGGAAGCAAGCCAGGGAAGCACAGCCTAAAATGTTTCAGCAAGAGTTGATCTAAAAGCCCTGATCCAATTTGTACCCAGCTCAGCGCCATGACTGTCTCTTAGCTGCTTCAAATTGCTTTTTTTTTGGCAGCCCAGAAATTCAATGTTAACTCAGAGAACTGTATTAATCTCTATTAGCAAGGAGCTGGAATCTAAACAACTTGAACCTAGGCCTTCTTATACGTCAGCTAAAGCAACATGCATTTATCCAATCTAGAAATCAGTTTGTCAGGCAGAGCAAGCAAAAGCAAGTGCCATAAAAATACAATGTTCTAGGCATAGTGCTTACTTTGAAATTGTTTTATGGCTTACTTAAGAAAGATCCAAATAAACAAACAAGCAAAATTATGACAAAAACTGGGAACTGATCTAGGAAGGCTAAAAATACCAAAATAATTCAACATTTATTTATTTAAGCCTGTCCCAAACATTGCTGCAGGTTTTCAACTGCTACCGTTGTGTTTCTGTAAGAGAAACTCTCTTAAATAGCTCTCCCATAGAAGAAACTGGATTTCTTCTGTACAGTACGCTGTGCATAGAAAATGCCTGCTTGCCACCTAAACCCATTTCTCTTGTTCAGGCAGCAGCAGAATGCTCAGAGGGAAAAAAGGGCAAGAAATGCAAAAATGAACAATTACTGAGGAACCTGCCCCTAGCCAAAGTTGCGTTCTAATCACTGGGCAATTTATTGTTATTTATGATCTAAAGCATGGTGATTTATATCCCTTGTAATTTGTTATTCTACTCAGCACAGCACTTGGTGTTTGTATTATTCATGGGCCTTTTTAAATCTTATTTCTTCCCTGACCTCAATAATAGCAGCTGGGGCAGTGAGCTCCACAAGTTAATTACTGGTTGTGTATAAAGCACCTTCCTGAAAAGAATAGTATTTTACTTACGTCTGCTTCCTAATTTGTTTGAATCTCTCGTTCTTGCACTCTGAGTACGGCTGCTTCGTCTGGAAGGTTCATTATCCTGCTTTAAACACACTTCTACAAACCATTGCTCATCTGTCTCTTTGTCAGCTCTGAGCTTGTGTATCTTGTTATACACAAGCTCACGTGCACCATGAAACCTCCATCAGCCTATGTCTGAGGGGTTTTGGTGAAGATCCTTGTCTTGCAGAATTGCTTTGCTCTTGCAAGGTGACCACTGGAGTGAATGCTGGGGCACTGACAAACAACAGCAAAAAATGAGGAATTCTTTTTCAATTCTCTTCCTAATTAGGAAGCACGCCCCTGAGCACGGCTTCAGACCGGCCATGTTTGCACTGTCTGCCAGAACTGTCACAATGGGGAAATATATTATCCCTGGACAGACTTTGCCTGACAGTAGGGCCTGAAAATAGTGCCTTGCTGGGCCTTGCTCCTGCTCCATGCCCCTCACTGGAGCTGCCTGCCCTCTCACTGCTGCTGCTCTCCAGCTGCCCTCTCAGACGGGCTGCAGCTGGCAGGGACAGGGAGCGGCTCCCTTTAGGCCTGGTGCCCACATTGCCTGCTCCTTCCCTGTCCCAGCCCTGGAGAGAAAGGGAAACACTCTGGTGACTTCCTGCCACGACCAGGGCCTGACCCAACGCCTCACCACCCACCCTGACGTTGTACAGGGTTAATTTCTCAGTTGACTAGCCTTGGGGGGGGCAGAAGGGCTTCTTATTCCTACTTCATTCATCCCCCATGTTTGACACCAAGCCGTCTCCCACACTGCTTGTCCAGCTGCTGCCTTTATCTCCAATTTCCTCCTGGTGGAAAAGTGCCCCACACCAGGAAACTCCAGCAGGGCCAGCACTGTTTCTTGTCCCTCTGCACAACCAAAGCCCTAGAAGAAGGTTCCCATCCCTGGCATGCCATGTACCTGCTCACAGTCACTGCTACCGTGCTTCAGAAGCAATGATCCAACAACCCATGGGAATATTTTTGTGGTTGTGTCCAGTAAATCAAGCACCCACCAGGGCTAGGCTTGTCTAGTCTTCTAAACAGCTTCAGGTATTTGAAGTTAACAGTTCTTTGCTTGTGGGTTTCTCTCCTTTTTTTTTCCCCTCTGTTCTCAGACCATCTCCTGGGTACAGTAATGCCATTTGAAGCCCAAGATATTTCTGAGTTTGGCTGTTTCTACTAAAAAAGTTAAAAACTGGAATGTAAACATAGAATCTAAAGCACTAATTTTAAATTAGCAGAGCATTGAATAAAGCTGAGTAATTTGAGATGCACCCTAATGCATCCTTCAGGCTAGCAGAATGAAGTGTACCTCTAAAGTTTGTTTCAAAAGCTCATGTATTTGCCTGATACAATTGAACCAAGCCAGAAATACCAGCATTCCTTCAAAATCAGTGAAAAGGCTGTTCCAGAAATCCTGAATTCCAGCAGGGGCCAAAACCTGTGTGCTCTGCAGGGATGCTGGAGCAGGCTAAGCAGCTGCCAGGTTCCTGGCTTGGGCAGATGTGACTGGACTTGGCTCTCTGCCCACGGGTGTTCTCACACCTCACTGTGCTTCCTCTGTAGCACAGACCCTTAAGGTTAAAGCTTATTGATCTCTCAATGGAATGTATATGAATGCTGTTAAATTGCGGCTGGCTTTCAGGGAATGCTTCTGCCAGAAGCATCAAGTTATGAAAGCAGCTTCTTATTGATGAGGTAGAAAAACCCTTCTCCTTTTGTCAATTTTAAATAAAGTGGGTTTTTTTTTCACATGACAGTATGTACACAGACAGCAGTACCACTGCAGAAGAAGCTAGTGTCCCACAGGGCAAAGAACTTTTCCTTGAGGACTGCAGGAAGAAAAGTGATAAAAAACCCTAGCATGGGACAAACTTGCAAATAAGTGGTAGAAACCACCAGAAAAAGCCAGTAGATTTCATTGTTCTTCTTTACATAAGGAGATGTTGTAGATGCATGGGGCAGAGATGCATGAACCAGTACTCATCTGAAGCAAGAATAGATACAGGTTGCCAAGGTGGAAAAGGGAGAAGGATGAAATGTATTGTCTGCAGGATGTAGGAAAAGAAATCCATATACTCTGGTGTAATCATAGAATCATAGAATCATTAATGCTGTAACGTGATGGAAAGCATAGCAATGACAGCAGAGTAACAAAGTCCTAGGCTGCATCAAGTGAGGATATACTCAAATGCAGCAGCTGTGGGTACAGAAACAAAGGAAAGAATCTGCTTACCTTTGGAAGGCCTCAGGTAGGCAGGGATCTCACAGTCACAGGCTTCTGCGTTGTGTCAAGTTCAGTGGCAGAACACATCACATGGGCTTTGCTGGAGTGCCACAAGTGCTGGGGAAAAAGCACCACTGCGCTCCAGGAAGTCCTGTGCAGTAACCAGCATGGCTGTGGATGGAACATGCTAGAGATATGTTAAAAAAGCCTATATTGCAGGTAGGAATTCTACAGAAACATAAATAAATATAGCTAGAAAAATGACAGGAAAGTTCTGGTACCAGTGTTGCAGAAAAATGGAGTAACTTTGCAGATGCTGCTGTTCTCCTTTTTCTGACACAATTTCTTATTCAGGGCTGGGCTCACACTGCTCCCTCCATCTTGAAAGGGCTTGTGCTTTGACTCTGCTGGTATCATAGCTATAGCAGATGAATACTAGAGAAAAAAGTTCAGGCTGATGTGTGTTCAGGCCAGGACAGGAAGGCTATGAATGCTGACTCAGCAGGGGCTGTGTTTTCTGTAGGGAGAGAAGAGGATTTGTCCACACCCAGCAATTAAGATGTCATTTCCATTTGATACAGCAATCATCTCTGCAATTGCTCTGCAGAGCAATTTGCTTCTACAAATGGACTTTGGTCCTATTACTTAAGTTTTTCCAATATTTAGCACAAGACAGAACCTATATAGAAAGATCACAAAGCCCTTTGTGATCTAAGAAAACACCCAGAAGTCTAAAAGAAATGCTGCACGATGAGAGCAGGACTGACCTTTCTCAAGACAGAAACAACAAATTATCAAACTGAAAAAAAGGAAAAGCAGTCCTTCTAATAATGGAAGTGAGCCTGGGAAACCAAGTAATTTAATGGCCTTTAATGTCTCCAGACAAGCTTCATATCACTTGGAGCAGTAAGAAAAAAAAAAGAAAGGAAAGAAAAAAGAGAAAAAATCAAACCACCTTTAATTTCACGAGAGGTCACAGAGTTTATTATGTCCAAAGGCTTACAGCCTGGTGCTAAAGCTACGAAAACCAGCAGGGAATATTTCTTCATAAAATGATACATCTTTTTTGCTTCTGTCAAGATTTTGCTGCTTTAATCAGATAAGATCACTTATTATATTCAGTATACTTTATAAAGAAAGAAAAATATGAGATTGTGGCTTTTGTTCAACTTCTTTAAGGCCTTAAAGAGAACCGTAACAGAAAATCCAGTCTATCTGCCTGACTCATCTCACAAAAAATAGGAAGACTGTTAATGTGTTAATATATTGTACTGAAAGTTTAGCTCAGAGGTTCATATTCTCTTTTTTTTCTTCCAGCTCAGACTTTCAGGCATGCTTCTTGTTGCCAACTTGATGTGAGCACTGAGGACTTTGGAAAATCCAACCTACCTCTGCCCCACAGGAGAGCCTGTGGAGTACCACTGACAAGCAATCATGTAAGTGAACATAAATGTGCCCATCTCTTTGTACACTTGAACTCCTAGCAGTTCAGGGGAGAACTGAGGGAGAAACTTTTCTAAAAAAACCTGACTTTGCCTCTTCAATGAGAAAACTCCCAGTTTACTTCATTGGTCCTCTCAGCAGGCATGAGTAAGGACATCATAAAGCTACCTCACAGGTCAATAAAAATAAGTTAACCTTGTAGGGCTTCTTCATGCACTTTAATAGTAATGGAGGAAAACCAGTCTTGAACCGATGTTCCCATCACAGAGACATCAAAGCTTTTAGGTCTGGACTATTGTAATGCAAGATGATCCCTCAAATTCCTCTAAAACAGTTTGTTAAGCAGGGAGGTACCTACCTGTAAGGCTGAGCAGACTACAGAGCCCATTAATATCACAGAAGTACAAATATACTCCTCAGCTACATGGCTGCAAGTGAACTCAGATCTGGGCATAAGGGAAAAACTGTCTTTACAGTCCTGCTGCCTGTGACAGGATAACTCACAAAAAAGAGTCGGGCACACCTGGGAGCTCATTGTCACTGAAGTAAGAGAAGTCAATGTTTAATACCTTTTTTGACTCAGGAATGTGTGCAGCACTTTTCCAACACTTCTAAAGGCTAAGGGAGGTAGGAACTCCACATGAGCACTTGCTGATTGGACTTAAACAAGAGAAGAAAGGAGTGAAAGGAGTGAAACAGCCTTCCAGCTGTTATTAGGGCCACAGACTCTAATGCTATAGAAATGATAATCCATGAATGGGATATTGTTGAGCAGGGCTTGCAGCAACAGAATGAAAGACTTTCTAGATCTACACCCCCATGAGAAATCTTGCATTAGGAAGCTCACAAGCTAGTGACAAGCACATAGGCAAGACATGACCAAAAAGAATGACAGCTCATAAGCAATTTATATACAGCTGGAGCAAAATGCCAGATGTGTCATCGAAAAATGTTTGCTTAGGATCTGAGGGAAAGATTTATACTGTCAAGGGAGCTTCTTTGCCAGCCAAATCAAGCATGATGAAGTTTTAATTAATCAGCCTGCAGTAGGGTAGGAGAAAGGAGGTCCCAGGTCACTGAGAGCACTTGTCGCTACCGGGATTGTGCTTAGATGAGACTTAGATGAGGTCCTTGCTATGCCCCTTTAACTATCTTCTGTCAGATCATTACAAAGAACCATAATCACATCAGAAACTGGCCCAAATCCAGCTGGATCTGGGACAGTGTATGTAAAATGAGCATAAAGCCATCATCAATGACTCTCCTTCCTGAGGGGCAGCATGAGTGGCTCTGAGGCCACCCCAAGAGGCCCAGCTGTATTCTAGGAGACATACTGCACGATGCTGCCTTTGAAAAGCAGCTTCCCTCCTTTGCTATAAATTTCCAATAAGATAAAATGCTTGCCTGTGATCAGGCAAAAATGAATTTTTCACATTAGTTTTGCCCACCACCTCACATATCAGGCCTCTTCGTAGCAGCATCCACTTTACTGCTCCTTCCCTCCTTAAGGTTTATTTGAGCATCAGAAAAATCCCTCTAGGAAGCTGGAGCCATCCAGACAGTTAGAAAGACCTGCCACCTCTGGAGGAAGAAAGCCAGACTCATTTGGTTGTTATCCAGGAGGAGCCAGGTTATCCTGGCAGCTGACCCAGCTGCTTGCCAAAAGAGCTAGGGAAGCTGGGGAGGGTGTTTATAAGGAAAACCTCCGTGTTTGGCTTCAGATGTGTGGTGCAAGACCCAGGGATGAAGTTAGGCTGGAATCTGGAGACAAGAAAATATTTATTGATGCTTGAAAAGTATTTGCAGAGAGAGGGGAGGTGTGAACTGTCACTGATTATGGAGGGAGAGCTTGGAAGGTGTGAGATGTGGAGAAATAACAAATCATGCATTTTTAGACATTGCTAATGATGCTGAATGAGCCTGGGGGCTCTGAGGATGGCAGGATTTTATAGAATCATAGAGTCACAGAAATACAGAATATATTTCTGAATTAAAAGGGACTCAATGAGGATCACTGAGTTCAGCTCCTGGCTCCATACAGCACCATTCAACATTCTAACCCTATGTCTGGGAATGTTGTCGAAATGTTTCTTAATCTCCAGTACCTGGAGCCATGCCCACTGCCCTGGGCAGCCTGTTCCATCACCCTTTGGTGAAGAACCTTCTCCTAACATCCAACCTGACCCTCCCCGATGCAGCACCATGCTGATCCCTTGGGTCCTGTTGCTATCACCAGAGAGCAGAGCTCATCACTGCTCCTCCACTCCCTGTGAGGAGCTTTAGGCTCTGTACCCATTCTGGAGGTTTTCAGCTGATACTTCAGTAAGTCTGACGAGCTTGTCAGTGTCCAACAGAGGATGCATATTTGAATGAATGTATTGAGGACTCCTATTTCCTAATCCATCACTCATAGGTTTCTGTTTTAGCCTCCTCAGGAGGTATAATTCTTGCTTGCTTTCTTCCTTTGATGTGTGTGCAAGTGTGTTTGTGCACATGTATTTGTCTAATGCCTTCCCCATTCTACTTCAGCTTGGCTTACTTTAGAGATAAGGCAGCCAGTGCAGCTCATTCTTCATATTTATTTCTATTTCTAGGTTTTTTCATAAAAAGGGCTTTTCAGGAACATGTTTGTCTCAATCTGTCATCTTTTATCAGCTTAGAAGAGAGAGAAAAAAAAAGGAAAGAGTATGTGGTGTAAATAGGATAATTCTTCACTTGGTCCACTATGAATGTTTTATTTTTTAAGTGGGTTGCTGTATCTTGAACACACAGGCTTGAATAAAACACATTATTATAGAGTTTTTGTTTATTTTTTGCTTTCGGCATTAGAAAAGATAATCGGAGGTGGAAATAAAACTATTCCTCTCATGAATAATCTTCAGTAGGAGCCAGTGAATGCTCTGTGGTCTGTAAATCATTGTGGCCTGGCTGTGTAGGCTGTGAGGAGACCTGAAATTCTGAAAATCTCTGACCTTTTCCCCAAGCAGTGATGCCATAAACGGCATCTTGGGTCCCAAGCCTTACAGCTGGAAATAGGGCTGTGAGCAAGATGGTGGGAGCTGAGGACATCTGTCCACATCCCAGAACCACACTGGTGGGCTTCCGAGAACAGACTTATAGAAGGAGATGTGGTAGAAAAGAGAAACTGCCCGTCTAAAAGACCATAGCTAACCAAAACTGTGCCATTATTGAATGAGCCTACTTCAGTTAAAGTCTTCCAATTGCTGCCAGTAGTCCTCTACCTCAGCCTACTTTGCTCTGCTTAAAGGCTTTTGATTCTGGTCTCCTTTCTTGAAAGGTCCTATGAGGAGCATCAGGGAATCAATCGTAGAATCATAGAGTATCTTGAGCTGGATATGACCCATAATGATCATCGAGTCCAACTCCTGGCTCCACACAGGACTGCCCAAAATTCAAACTCAATGTCTGAATGTTGTTGAAACACTCCTTGAACTCCAGCACTTGGAGCCATGCTCACTGCCCTAGGCAGCCTGTTCCGTGCCCACTGATCTCTGGTGGAGATACCCGGCCCGGCTCTCCCCTGACGCAGCTCCATGCCGTTCCCTCGGGCCCTGTCACCGTCACAGAGAGCCGAGCTCAGCGCTGCCCCTCCGCTCCCTGCGTGGAGCTGAGGTGGCCATGAGGCATCCCCTCATTTCCTCTGCTCTGGGCTCAACCAATCCAGGGACCTCGACTGCTCCTTTTACATCTTGTCCTCTAAAGAGCAGCTCTGTGAATCACAGATTAATCCAACTGAGCAAATCTACTGTGGGTATAACCAGGGGACAAGGCATAAGGCTTCTGTGTGTTTTCATCACACGATTCTGCAGCTGTTCCGTGCCAACATTATCCCTGCTGAAAGTCGTCTCTATTGCCCAGGTTACTGTAGGAGCACCATGGTTTAAGATAACAAATATATTCAGTTTTAATTTCATTAAAGAGCATGTGGTGTTTGGGAACCTTTTCTCTATATTGGTTTTAGAATTCAGTCATCAGCGCCTTTCTGTGGTTCTGTTGGTAACCTTCTCTTTTGGTTAAATGGTTACAAAGAGACAACACTAGAATGTATTGCACTTTGCCTGTCAAATTTTTGTCCTACACTCATTTGGAAACTGCTTGTGATTGAGGTCCTGCTTCTGTTTGTGCTAATGCTAATGAGTTGTGCCTTTTACTTAATATTCCTGTTCCCAATTCACTTCCACAAGAACTTGCTGAGATCTCACGGCAGTAACAACAATTGAGCACCTTTGATCTACCAAGTGCCTCACACAAACACTACCCACACCACCTTTATGAGCCAGGAACTCATCGTAAACATCTGCAGTTTCCCTTCTAGGAAGCTACATAGATTAAATTAATCAACTTATTATTATAATACAGATATGTTAAGATGATCACATCTGCTGCCCAAGACTTGGACCTCCCTTTGCTTACCAAGTAAATAGGAGTGCGGACAATTTCTTCTTCTCTGAGAGTTTTATTTTGAAGCAGATGGAACACAGGAGTCTAAGAGAGGGGATACCTTATACAAACAAGGGATTGAAAACCAGGGTATGTGAGAGTTAAGCAACTTGCCTGGGTCCATAAGGATGTCTAATAAGGATGTCTAACTCCTCCTAACAAGGAGGCTGCAATGTACGTCAGGCTTCTGAGGGGTGGGGACCATCTTGTGTTCCACAGTGGAAATCAGCCAGAAACTGCTTGGAAACTCGGAGATTTTAGCTCCCTGTCATATACTGAGATCAAGGAATTTTGTTTTCTTTGGGTGATTTTTCCCATTTCTCAAAAATTCCCAATAGAAGCCACATCCATTTTGGAATCTGACTGCTTCCCTTTCAGCAAAACACATTAGAAACAGCTAGGAGAGGAGCTCATTACTGCAGGAAGCCTGTACTATGGGGATAGAGCAACTCACCATGGTCTGACAGCGCTGATGTATAGCTCCCTTGCAAATCCCCAGCAAGCATTTACCCTTTATAGCTAACCTATCTCCTCTTTAACATGAATCAGTTGTGTTTGTTCTGCTGATAAAGTCTTCACTTTTCTTTCTTTCTTTGAGCACTTTGGCTACCCCGACCTTGCAAAATGAGACGAAATACCACACTGGAACCAAATGATTTAAAAATGAGACTGCACATTTCATCTTGAAATAAGGATGGTCTTATTAAAGTGTGAAGGGAAAGCGGTCTGAAGTACAGCCTTTTGTGTTTGGTTGGGTGCATGTATTATTTATGATGTAGAATGAATGACTGATTGCCTTGAATTTTGATATGTGAGGCAAATGAAGAAACGTTACCTCTTCACATGCAGTGCTACAGGAAAATGGTTTCTTCAAGTCTCTGATGTGGGAAAAGTTGGGATATGGAACATTTCGTATAATTAAGCTGTAACTGAAAGGTAAACAGGCAGAGCTGATTTAGCAATGAAGACCTACAGTCACCTGTAGTGCAAATGCTATTATTCATCGTATTTAACAGTGCAGTGCTGGAGGTATATTTGCTTAGAGTGTGCTGATTAAAACTTCATGTGACAAGCATTGTGGTTACTGGCAGGGCAGTGACCTTCACCCCGAAACTCGGCTTCAAGGCACGCAGAGCTTTGTGGCTGAGTAAGACTTGTGTCTGAGCCTCATAAACACTGAGCTGCTGCTCTGACTTTGTCATTTTCTCATCATGGCCGTCAGGACAGCAGGTGAATTAATCTCTTTTTCACGCTGTCAAAGCAGCCTCTAAATTATTCAAGAGATTAGAACTGCATTTGTATATAGCAGGAAAGGATTTGGGTCATCAACTTGCATACTCTATCAATAAGAAATCCCACTGTCTGCAGGTGTTGTAAAGCCATTTTGACCCTATTCCTCAATTACCTTAGTCCAGAGACAGAGAGGTTGATCCTGTGGTTCAATGCAGCTGAAGCTGGGAGCCTATGATGCCTGTCCCTTCCCTCCCATCCAACTACGGGCAAAAAGCAACTTTCCAACCCTTTGTCCACATGGTTCTCCTGCTCCATGCACTTACCATCTGAGTGCTGTCTGCTTTTCTGTTTATGCAGAGCTTACGAGAAGCAGAGTGCCCACACAGACAAACTTGCACACACATATGCTGGTGAAATGAGTTTAAATATAACTGGAGTTTGCAACGTGTTTTAAGGTGAAAAGCTTTATGTTAACTGCTGACTGTCATTAAAAGTCATATTTCTCCTTCCTTTTGCCTGGCAGATGCTGCCTGTACATGACAATGTTACTAGGCACAGGCTGCTCACAGGGTAATGGCTTTCTGCTGCTTTGCGGTGCTGTGGTGGACTGGAGATATGTGTGTGTGAGCCCAGAGACACTCAGTGACACTGCTCTGCTACCATAGCTGTATTCTGCTCTGTAACACCAGGCTGGGGCAGACATCACAAGAGTAACTCTTCCTCACTGCAGCATGCTGCAAAAATTGTCTCTCATTTTACCCGCCATCTGCTTCCAGATATGGCAGAACTGCCTGCCCACTGGTGCTAGGTACGCAGCTATTTGTACCAGGCAGTAAAAGTGAGCAAAAGTGCTCTCTGCAGCTCTTTTTGGCATGGCAAGGCCCTGGCCATCATGAGGGTTTTGCTACACAGATGTTGTACCAATGTGAAGGCCTGGAAGCACAGAGCTGTAGTTAGGCCGGTAGAATAAAAATGGTATGGCTTCTCCAGGTAGAAAGATGTTTATGCAGAAATTTCCATTTCCATACTAGAAGGCAAACAAGTTGTACTGGTAGAGGTTCCTCTTTGCCAGTGCAAGTGTCCCCAACCTGCAGTCATTTGGACCCATTTATTTCAGTGAAAAATATCACACCCCTAAGTGGAAATACCTGTACCAACACACAATCTGTAAGGATAAATTTCAAAGACAAGCTCAGTAGTATAAAAACCCACCTTCATAAATGAATAGGCTGGAAATATTGGAGCCTTGTGCTGCAGAATCTTCTGGTGCTCACTGCTAAACATGGGGCACATCAGCAGGCATGCTTTTCTGCTGTAATGGAAGCCCTATGCCACAGACCACCTCCTAGATTTGCAGCTGCTTCATGTGGGTTTCCCTGCATAGCTGAGGGTTGAGGTGGGAGAGGAAAAGAGCTTCTGTGGAGAGGCTGTGGAATCTCTGATATCAAGTGCAGACCAAGCTACAGGGCAGCGGCAATAACCTTACAAACAAAAATGCAACCCTCATTACCCTGCACAGCAGCCTTCTGACTTCATGGCCCTGACTCATCATCTTCATAGAATCATAGAATCACAGAGTGGCCTGGGTTGAAAAGGACCACAGCGTTCATCCAGTTTCAACCCCCTGCTATGTGCAGTCACCAACCAGCAGACCAGGCTGCCCAGAGACACATCCAGCCTGGCCTTGAGTGCCTCCAGAGATGGAGCATCCACGTCCTCCTTGGGCAACCTGTTCCAGTGCATCACCACCCTCTGATTGAAAAGCTTCCTCCTAATATCTAACCTAAACCTCCCCTTAATGTAAACCATTCTCCCTTGTCCTATCACTGTCCACCCTCATAAACAGCTGTTCCCCTTCTTGTTTATATGTTTCCTTCAAGTACTGGAAGGCCACAGTGAGGTCTCTTTGGAGCCTTCTCTTTTCCAAGCTAAACAAGCCTAATTCCCTCAACCTTTCCTCATAGGAGAGGTACTCCAGCCCTCTGATCATCTTAGTGGCCCTTTGCTGGTCTTGTTCCAAGAGCTCTGTGTCTTTCTTATAATGGGGGCCCCAGGCCTGGATGCAGCACTGCAGATGGGGCCTCACAAAAGCCAAGCAGAGCGGGACAATCACCTTCCTCTCCCTGCTGGCCACCTTTTTTTTAATGCAGCCCAGAACACAGCTGGCCTTATGGGCTGCAAGCGCACACTGCTGCTTCATGTCCAGCTTCTTGTCTATGAGGACCCAAAAGTCCTTCTCCACAGGGCTGCTGTCAAGGGGTTCTTTGCTCAGTCTGTATAAACACCTGGGATTGCTCCGGCACACCTTGCACTTGGCCTTGTTGAACCTCATCAGGTTATGAACCTCATCTTCATTGCTGATGATGCATCTGATCCTCTGCTCAGGTCTGGAAGATTTGAGATGATGGGTTTCTTCACGCATTCCACCTGTTGCTTCAATGGAATGGTTTGTGTTGGGGAGCTCCTGAGAGAAATCTCCTCTTAAAACTTTTTCCTAATTCCACCTTTGATTGACAATTAACTGTCCTGCTCACATCAGGCAAGTACCAGCAATCCCATTTTGGCAATGGTGGGGAACGTTCTCTTCGTTAAAAAGAGAAGGTACTTCAGTGATGCAATGTGACAGCAGCATCCTGAGAAACACAAAAGTCCTCATGCTTTGTGCCCAGCTTTGGGGTCATGCAGCATGTCATTACCCTGGACTGGGCTCCATGTCATCTTACAGCATAAGGAGAAGCATTCAGAAGATGAAGGCCTGTACCGCACGGGAGACTACACAAGCTCAAGAAGGGTTTTTCAGAGTCAATGCAAAAAGAGAACAAAGTAGGGCAAAAACATAAGTACAGACCTTTTTCTTGCTTGTGCAATTACTTTGCTGAGTTCTGACCTTTGTTAGAAGCAGTATAATTCTCCCAGGATAACTGGAGAATAGCCATAGGTGGGTTGGAAGCTGTAACAGGCACAGATGCTATTCAATGACTTGGGAACTTCAGCTGTGCAGAAAACCTGTTTCAGGTCGAGCAGTAGAACTCCAGCTTTTCTACTGTGTGTTTGCTGGAGACTTGTCTAGTTTGGATATAAGTAAGAGCAGGTTCATCTAAAACCTCATCCAATAGGGAGAATAAATAAAAACATGAGAGCACATTAAGGATGTCCCATCCTGGAGGCACTCTAGACCAGGTTGGATGGAGCCCCAGGCAGCCTTAGCAGGTGAGTGTCAGTCCTGCCCATGGCAGGGGGTTGGGGCTGGGTCAGCTTTGAGGTCCTTTCTAACCCAAGCCACTCTGAAAGCCAGCTGAATGGCTGCTTTCCCTGCATCCCTGTCACCAGAACTATACATTTGTTTCTTATTTGATCCGTAGCTGCTCCGCACAGTCCAGGAAGCTGCATGACTGGGAAACATGGCCAAGCTATGACACACATATTCTGATTCCCATCCCAAGTCCTAGCTGTGCCTCTGCCACCTCGAGCAAGGCACTTGAGCACTCTGCTTCCCTCTGACCCTCTTCCTGACTCTTCTGGTTTGTAAAGGTCTTTGGGGCAGAGACAGTCACTTGTGTTTGCACAGCACCAAACACAACTGGGCTAAGGAGCTCAATTAAGGGTTGTATTTACAAATATAAGCAAAGAGTAATATAAATAGAAGCCATTCTGCCAGCTCAGCATGCTTCTGCTGCAGAAGATTAACCCATTCCAGAAGTCCAATGTCTTCTTGACCGCTTTGATGCCAGGACAATATGAATAAAACATGCTACTCATTACTTCTAAAAAACATTTGCATAAAATATATTGCTATATTTTACTACATTTTCCTGTTATGCAAGCCCACCTTTATGTGGTAAGATTTATTGCAAGCTAAGATTTATTGACTTATTTCAGCATGGAAATGACTATTAAGATTGACCTGTCAGCAGTTTTTAATTTAATTGCTCTTTGATCCCTCAGCTCTGAACTTATTTGCATTTTCAGCTTAGCATCTCTTGGCAACACTTGTAGCACACAGCAGAAGCAGCAGCCGAGATGCAGAGTCTTAAGAAAACCCATGAGTCTTTCTCCACTTCTGGACATGTTCTGGTACCCAAATACAATAGCATTTCAATCTCACTTTCTCTGTACAAGTGAGCTTGTGGGTGGGGATAATAGCAGTTTGTTGTCATTCCCCCATCTTTCAATCCCACTCTGAGCATAGAAGAATCTCAGGGGAGCAATTTTCAACCTGAAACTAAAATAAGATACACTCAAAACTGTCCACATTCTGTGCTCTCTACCAAAATATGTGCACAGGACTCATTCACAAGAGAGGGAGTGAAACCTGTGGCTGCTCCACATGGTATCTTAGTTTGCTCCTTCATACAAAGCAAAGGTCTGTGAAAACAGACGATTTCCATGGTGTTTCTATGGAAAAAATTACATCTCATCCTTCTCAGTGAAGAAAACCTGCACTAATCAATATATACTCTCCTGTGTAGAGCTGACTATTTAGAAAAGCACTGTGATGATCAGGACTATAAATGAGAATGAGAAAGGAACAACCCTCTCCTGGATTGAAAGACCTAATTCCCAGCTTGAATCTGGAGAAATTCTGTCTCAAGGCAGACACATAGGATAAAACTAGCAAGCTTTAACTTGTGTAACTGGGCTTAGAAGAACACTTTGTACCAACACCAGCCCCAGCAGCGCTAAGGCAGTAATTTTACATAACACAGAATTGTTGCTAAATTATTCATTAACACATAAAAATATAACTCTTTGCACTTCTGTAGCACTGGCTATCTGCAAATTGCCTTTGACAGTTCCTTCCATAAGCTAAAATGTTCGGAATGTTAACAGCAAGGGCTAATGAGCAAGGAAATATGCACTGTGCGGGCAGCAGAGATACTGGCCTGCGCTCAGCATCTGCTGGTCAGAGAAAACACAGGCTGTGCCCAGAGCTGGGGCTGGTGGGGGGACTAGAGCTGTGGGGAAGGCTGAATTTCATCAGCAAAGGATCTACAGTGCACTCGTCTTGAGCGGTTGCATTAACAGAGGTATCTGCAATCAAGGGTCTCTGCAGTGACTGCCAACATCCAGTGTGTTCACCAAGCATACTGGTTTCAGAGGACTTTTCATGAGGACAGGACAAGGGGGGGAATGGTTTTAAACTAACAGAGGGGAGATTTAGGTTAGATGTCAGGGGGAAATTCTTCACTCAGAGGGCAGTGGAGCACTGGCACAGTTGCCCAGAGAAGCTGTGGTGCCCCATACCTGGAGGTGCCAGGTTGGATGGGGCCTTGGGCAGCTGAGCTGGTGGGTGGCAGCCCTGCCCATGGCATGGGTTCCTTATGGTCCATTCCACTCAAACCAATCTATGGTTCTGCAGTGCTGTGACTGTTGATCAGGTGCCCTCCTCTGTGTTGTTTTCACTGCAGTGTGTTGGTGGAAGGCTGCAGCTTGTTGGCTTACAAAAGATTTTGTCTGGGGGCAGATACATCCATTTAAATCTCCCCATACCATTACCTCCCGTTTAAGAATAAGAGGAAACTGTGCAGACTGCTTTTTCCTGGGACCTGGGTACTGCAGTTGTATCCCCCTTTCACTGTGCCAAGCACTGCAAGGAACAGATCCAAGCACATCTGACAGAAACTCCTCTGTTGAATGCATGAAATCAGACAAAGGAAAGCCAGGCGTCTTTGCACTGTGTTTGCTTTGTTTGTACAGCAGTAAACACAGGTTACAATATAGAAGACAAGGATGTTCCACAGGCTTGTTCTTTCAGCACGGTTTCCGTTTCTCAATTCCTGAATTGCAAAGTGGACAGTGTGTTTGTGCAGAAATAATGTCCTCTTTCAGTCTGATATATAAATGCAACAACGTTATGCTTGTTCAGGGGAAAACCTTTTAGGTCCTCAAACACAATAAAGACCTCAGAAAAGAGACATGGCACGTGCATGTTTTTATAAGCATACAGACAATTAAAGTAAAGAAGGGGAAAAAAAAAAGGCAAAAGAAGTTGGCTGAAGACATTCTCTGGACTTAGATTCGACATCACTTTCAGCAATGACTGCATGTAGCTGTTGTGACTGCATCAGAACTTGGTTGCTGCCTTTCTGAAAGTTCTTGATTCATAGGATAAAAAGGCTGCTGTCATGAAAGGAGCTTAAATAAAAGCACAAACCCCCTTAATTGCTGGACAAAACCAGGAGAGTGTGACTGTTACATCCAGCACAGCATCACGCAGTCTGTTAGTATTTAAACCAAATTATACTGCTCTAAGAAATACTTAAAAATATCTAGTAGCAATAACAATATATATATATACCTTGTTGCTCTTAGAAAGGTTTATCCATCTTAGCATGCTTTGTTGACCAACCCCATGAATGCAATGACACGGAAACTTTTTCAAGCCAAACGAGGGCATCAGCAACAAATCAACCCTCTGTGCCCTATTCAGCAACAGAGAAATGCAAACTGAACAATGCTCCACCAAATCCAGGTGAGTGCTCCTGAAAATCCAGGAATTCCTTTTTTCGTTTTATCTCAGAAAGAAACACTGCCATTGGAAAGGTCATTTTCTGCAAGTGGGGAAATGCAACCACCATGGCAGCTACAGCTGCAGGATGCAGCCTTCCATATTTTATTGTGTGTGCCCAACAGTAACAAATGAAGTAAGAACAGGAATATTCTCATAAATCTTAGTGCACATCTCAGAGGCAAAGGACACTGATACACACAGCACATACATAACTCAGAGGAGGAACAGAGATGAGTAAAGAAATTGTACTTTAAAATGCACATTTACTGTTGTCAAAGACAACTATTTTTCATACTGCAACAACGAAGTACCAAATTATGAACATTCCATTCAGACAAACTTTGACTCAAACAGAGATGTGTGCACATTTTTGCATTCAAATTAAAACACACACTTAACTGCTAAGCAACACTAAACAACAGAACTGATTCTCTTCTGGAGTGATAGGAAGAAACACATCACAGACTATCTCTGGTGGCATTTTCCATTGTTTCATAATTACATCTCGTTCTCTTCCATCTTCCTACACACTGATGAAGTGCCAATTTTTTCACTGCAGTAAATATCACATAAATTGTACCAATCACTTGTATGACCCAGGGAAGTTAAAACATGCCATGTTCAAAACTGTAGGTGGACGTCCATGTCAAAAGGCCTTTTTATGCAGTACTTTGCATGACCAACATTAGCAAGCTGGCTGTTCAAGAAGAAGGAATCTATAATGAAGTCCCCTAAGTCAAACAGCTCATGCAGACTAGATACTTATTCAGAGCTACTTAATGCTTTCTTTATGGTTGAGTGATATTCTGAGCTCAGAAAAAAAACCAACAAACAAACAAAAAAAACATGTAAAAAAGAAGGGTAGCTACAAATTTTGTTTGAGACATAAGAATAGATTCTCTAAGCCCTGATCATTGATTTATCCCTATACAAGGAATGAAGACAGCAAATCCAAATTCTCCATCCCATTTCCCTGGTGATGCTATTTTTCACCTCATTTAAATATATCTTACCCCCATTAAAGGACAATATAAAGGACCAGAAGAAGCAGAAGCGTATCAGATTCTTTCTTCTGGTTGAACTGAGCTAAGGGAATGTAGGCCAAGAGACAAACAGGAGGAAAACGGAGCTTGCTGCCCTGATTTCAGTCCTTCAAAAAAACTGCCTGCGGGTTTTCTACCTACAAGTGCCATGAAAGGACACATCAAGGACTAACCTAGGTGGCAGGTAGACCTCTAGACATAGGCTGTGTTTACACTAGCAAAGTAGACCAACAGGAGCAGAAATATACCAAGGCTGCTTCAAAAATAATGCCTCCTATTTTATGATGTTGGCCCAAGACATCAGAGGCAGATGGTGGCAGAGGCAGTAGAAGATGAACCTTCCTGTCAATATGCCAATCACATGTTGCTGTGCAACAAATGGCAGTAAAGGGGCAGTCTGACAATATGGCATTGGACGTGGAAGTACAGGTGTGTCACTGAATTCCTCCATACAGAAAATGACACTGACATTCATTGACACTTGCTGAACATTTAAAGAGACCAAACAGTGGATGTGTGCACAGGAGAGTGGTGTGTTTCAGCAATGGCAAAAGCAGTGTGAAAGACAAATCACGTACCAGATGACCACATGGATTTTTACTAGCACAGCTTGCAGGTTCTTGTTCATTGCTGGCAAAAATGTTTAGTTAACAGTCGTGACTACATTGAAGAATTGTGTTTCGTAGCTGAGAATTTGCTCTATCAAATGATAATGCTATTTTGCTCTTTATTGTAGTTTCCATGGAAATATATAGGAGGAATTACTTTTGGAGTGACCTACATGGATCAAAATACTTGATTGAGGAATAACATCTTTATCATACACATTTCAGGGTCTTTCTTTCGACTTAGGATAAACTCCAGCATGGTTCCTTGGACTGAACGTTACTTTATGATGGAGCTCATCTCCCAGATTCACTGCATCCAGTAACAACCCAGTTCTCAAGTCCTGAATCATGGTAAAAGTGTGGGTGACAGGATAAGCAGATTCAAAAGCACTTGCCTGAAATGCACCAACCACTAACAACATATGCTTACTTCCCAAGTGAAGACTGCTGCAAGCCTTAATAGAAAGTTATTGTATGGAAGAGTCATGCCTATAATTAGACTTTCTTGAAAATGGGTTTATATTAAAATTTGCATTTGTCTGGGCTTAAATTGTCTACCAGGAATTCTACAACACCTAGGATGGCAATGTTAACAGCACATCAGAAAGAGAAGGGAATGCACACCCAGTCCAGCTTCCTATTGTAGACAGCTGAACTCTCCATTTTTAGCTTAAGCTGTGAGTGAGCCCGCAGGAGAGCAAAGGTGAGATCTCATCTCGCACTGTTCTTAATCTTAAAGTATTTTAGCCACGAGAATTCGATAATCAGCAGTTTATTCAAGCGTAAATCTTTTATAAACTCTGGTTCTATAAAGCCAGATGAAACATTTGAATCACAAAGACCGGAGTTTCTTGTTATCTCAAAATCCAGTTTTGGATCCTTTACATTGAAAAGTATATATCTATACAATTTGTTAAATAAAAGGAGCATTAGGAATGAAGAGCTATAGAGGCAGGGCCTTCAGACAACACTAAGAACAACAAAAGAACTGCAGTGTATTATATCTTTCTGCACCTCAGCAAGGAAGCTGTTTTAGCTACTGGAGGGACAACCTGTTCAGTATTCAAGCCATTAGAGCCTGCATCCTTTCCTGCAATACAATTTTAATATTTCTTATCTAAAGCACACTGAGAAGATTTTCAAGGAAAAAGAAAGCTAACCAGTCAACAGAAGTTATTTTATTTAATGCAGGGCACGAAAGAGAACCCTAATTCTGAATGTATTAGCTTCCCTAATGATGAAATGGATCTACAGCAGATTAATACCATAATGTATAAAACCACTATCATGATTCTCATTTTGAGACATTTTTTGTTAGAGCCGAGATATCAAACACAGCATAATGGTTTGCTTAAGTCCATCTCTAGTTCCAATTTCTTTTTGTAAATGGAAAGCAGTTGGCAAAAAGAGTCTTTCAAGCCATGTTTTCGTTTTATTTTTATTTGTGGCACTAACAGACATCAATATTTTACAACATATAATATACAGTCATATTAAATGCAGATGGCTAAATATTCTCTCGCTTTCAACATTACACAGCTATACATTTTAAATTTGAGCCTCAAAAAAAAAAAAAAAAAAAAATCTACCAACACTCTGATCTGTGATTATAAAAGTGTAAATGTACAAACTTCGTCTTCCTCAGTTTCATTACAATATGGGAAATACGAAAAAGCATTTCTGATCTCTCCTTTATAAGTTAATCATTTCAATTCAATGAAAGATTGTCAAAATATGTACAACAGCAACTACCAAAGTAGTTAACATTTGAGAAAGATGCTGCTTATAAATATCCATGAGACAACATACAACAACCATACAATCTGGAAGCAAATGGCGAAAGTACCCACAACTGGACCAAGAGACAAAGTCCTGGTTTCTAATGCAAACCAGCTTCACTTCCTTTTGCAGTGCGGGAATAAATTCTAAATCCTGAACCTCTATGGAGCACTCTGAAGTCTTATTTATAACTCTCACAGTCTGCTGCAAATAGAGATTCTTTAAGGTGTCTCAGTTCTTAAAGTGCCGTGAACATGACTAGGGCTCGGTATATCTACACATACAGGTATTTGATACGTCATACCCCATAAGTCACTCTTCAGTAGACACAGTCTCACATTCACTCTTGATTGACTGCTTTCTCAGAGCTCCACCACAGATATAACATTCACTTAATCTTAAAAAGACAACAGTGACTCCACGTATGACAGCTGACGTTCCTCATAATGTACAACAACCTCTTCCTTGTGATTATTTTCTACGGATCTTTATTCTCCTTTTTCCCCCTGATCATTTACTGCCCTTTCTAAATCAAAAAAGAAGTAAATGGTTTGAAACAGTTACATATTCTTAAGAACTGGAAATGAATATTACTTTTCAGATAGCTAGCAAAGTCTTTTCATTTTGCCCATAAACACAATTAAGTATGAACACAGGACCGCACAGTGTTTATATTCTTATTAACCTGCCAACAAGAATAGTTTATTGGCAACCTTAAATATTCAGAGGCAAAACACAATTCCTTGGCACAGAAGCTTTACAGCAGAGCAACATATTTTCCCCTTAGAACCATTATGCAGGAACACAAAGAAAATTAACTACAACTTATTTTGGCGTGTAGACAAAAGAATAAACTAAATGTCTTGATGTTTTTTGCCCTTCAGATCTTGAATGATGATTATAGGTGCTTATGGGGTTAGATTTTCGAATTACTTGTTCTTCATACATGATTCAAACGAGCAGAGGGACCTATAACAAAGAAAAGAACACGATCATTCAAGATATTTTTAAACCCTCATCGTTAACCAAACATTCTCCTGTGAGGCTGTTTTCAAACCTACTCTCTTCTTCAGCTCCTTAAGACATGGAGCTTATCTATTCTTTCTAGCTTTATCAGTTGGTCTTAAGGAAAGTCATGTCCTTCCTTAAAACCCCACTCCTCATATATACAAATCGTAGTTGCAGTTAACATTATTACATGGAAGTTGACAACAGATTTTTCTATAAACTTCCTTCATTTTGTGGATGAACAGAGATCTGGCTGTGAGTACGCAGTGTCTGACAGTCAAAAGCTGTGCAGTATCGGATAGCTGTCACTGGTCATATAAATCAACTGATGAGCACTTGGCTTCCTGATTGAATGACAGAAACTTTTATAGGCTTTGATGCAGGAAAATCCTTAAACAAATGCTTATCTTCCTTCCTAGTCCTCAGGTCATCGATGCATTTGCTTAATTTTAATGCCAGTGTACTCTTCCAAAATCAAAGATACTTGGCTTTGATTCTATCAGAGAGATATACATTAAGGGGATCGCAGAAGCTAAACAGGAATAATGTATTTGATTAAGTTTCAATCTTCTACTTCTGGCCTTCGTATCCACGGCAGAAGCTTTATTCATAGGGAAAAAAAATAGGTCATGGTACAAATTCTCATTAAGGTGAATAGTTCAAATAAAATTTAATCTTTGAATTCAAATGAAGTAGCAGCATGCAAATGTCTGTCTCTCACTATGCATGGGAATGAGAATCACCTTCTATGCTCATTTGATTACCTGTATATCAAGCTTGGCCAACCTTTTAGTGGGGCCTCCCACTCCATTTCCAGCATAGCAGTGCCAACATCAACCATGGCTTTGAGTCTGTAATTTCTGTCATTGCACCCACAGACACAGATCATTATTATATGAGGAGAATAATCCAGTGCCAGACACAGAGGTACAGAACTAGGCCACACTTCCAACAAGACACTGAATGGGCCATAATTCAGATCAATGTATTACTCATTGGCAACCAACTTCAAATTATCCCAGCATATACCACAGATCTACTGTAATGGGTGCAGTAATTACCTTACCTGGCTCCTCTGATTGCCAACAGAGTGATATACTGCACGTATCAAGAGTTCATGTGAGTAAATGCCAGTGCCAATGGAATGAATGTTTGTAGATACTGCGATTGAGCCAAATTTGTATTATTAATGCAAGACTGCTTAAAATTGCATGGCACTTACTGCTACTGGAAAATGTGAAGTCTGTAGAATACCTCTTGCATATTCTATTAAAAGGTGGTTTACAGAAATACTTTTTCCACAAGCAAAGCCTATTTTTCAGATAGGCAACTTGCCTTTTCCACGCTGTGAAGGTACATTCTGCAGTATTTCTACCAAATCCCTCAAGTATTCCTCTAATATGAGTAGATGGTATAATGTAGCATGAGCAACTTTTGTAACTTCTCTTTGTTGGGTAAAATTTTTCATCCTGCATGGGCTTGTGCTGCAACTATACCAACAGCTAGACGTCTAACAGGTTATTTGCATGTGTAGTTGTGTTTTTTTCCACAGATAATCATAGTAAATCCCAAGGCAGGTTACACAGACAAAAATATACATGTAATGTTACAAGGAATTGCAGAAATCTAGCCAGATTATGTTGCATTTTCTAAGACAGAAATAGAAAGTGCGAAAATTAATCAGAAGGATCTTAATTGTATGAAACCATGAGAAAAGTTCCTTAATATGATAAAGGAAAACATTAGTTCATATTTAACAGCAGAAATTCAGATGGTACAGCTTTATGACCTGACTAATAGAACTAGCCAAAATTTGGTCTCAGATCAGTTGTTTATTTCTCAGATCAACTGATCATCCTTTGTACAGGAGCCAGACTGCATGGCTAGAAAGCAAGCTCCTTGCTAGTGAGACCCCATTACTTCTGAAGTCGACTAACAGCCAAAAGCACCATATCAGCCATCCTGGTGCTGTCTCTGCTTCACGCCATCTCCATGATTTGCTATTGCACTTTGGGTGTGCTAAGCAAGTTGGAAATTGAAGAAAAAGGTTACTTCCTGCATCTTGTAAAGTCTTTTCCAGCTTGGTAATTTCATCACCTTTCAATAGCACAGAATGGAGGTGAAGATGTTTGGGTAGGATATGAAATCTAACCCCCCTTTCTGGCATCTCTCTGAACTGCACTGCATTGGGATGAACCATTTTCCGGAGGAGACCCAACTGGGCTTGGCATCCACAAGAATTTTCCTTTAGGACTCTGTGGACAGCAACAGTGTGCAATAAAACAGAAGCCATTTCTCCAAAACAAAGTATGATTTATTAGCCAAAGCAGGCAAAATACTCCAAGAAATCAATTAAGGAATGGCCAGGGAACCTATGCACATACTATCTTATCCACACTTGGCATTTTCCACAAGTACCTGTTTTTGCTCTGGTTTGTTTTGGGTGACCCAATTACAGCCGATGTGGTGCAGGCTCTGACTTTGAGCAAGCCTACACCAATTTCTCTCCTCCCTTCCTGCACAGTGGATCTTTTAACCTTAAAGTTCATGACTTTAGTGAACAGCTGTGTAATCAAGGGTGGAGTGGAGGAGTTGCCTTTTCACAGATATTAATAGAGCTCAAATTTTTGTTGGGATGCTCCTTATCTATGCAATTGGTTGCTTTTTATGTTTAGTTCTCCTGACAGCTCTGTTTGATCTACTTCCACTGCAAATAACCCCTTATAAATAAGGCCAAACTGAGTCATACATTACTTAGCAACACAGTTCTTAGTCTCAGTTCCCCCACAATATTAGCTAAATGAATGACTTCACCATCAGAAGCCCCTGTTCCATAAAATTTCAAGAAGACAATGAAGGAGAAACAGACACAATTACAGAATGGAACGACCAAGTCTGCTGTCTAGCTGCTGAAACCAAAACCTTCTAGAAAGCAAAGCCAAAAATGGCCCTGTACTCATACCTCCAAATCATGGCATCAGAGATAATGGACACGTAAGGCTAAACACAGAAAAAAGTTTGCCTCAGCCCTGGTGCAAAACTACCTGCCAGCCACCCTCTGTCAACAACTCAGTGCTCCTTGGAGATATATTCTTCAGCTAGGAAGGAAGAAAAGAAAACCCTGATATGCAGACACATGCTTCTACCAATTCAACTTTTGCTATCACAAATTGCCTTACTGCAAGGAAAAGATCGGAATTTAGCTCTCACCACAGCAAGCTAGGAGAGATTGTAATACACAGTGGATGCAAGCTCTTTGAGAAATCTGAATTTTACTTTTATCACTGATCAAGGGCATGAAATTTTAGATGTCAAAGTGATACGATGCCTTTAGCATATACTTAGGAGTTAGCTTGCATATCCAATACATGAAGGACAGCACAATAATAAGACCACCTTACTTTGTTTTGTACAAAATGCTCCTCTCTTTTATTTTCATAAAAGATCTACCCAGTAAGAGATGCACTCTTCTGTCACCTCAATGTCGAAACTACAAAAAAAAGTACTCTGTCTTGAAAACAGAAAAAGACAGGCACAGCATTTAGCGGAATACATTAGCATATCTAGACCACTTTCATGGTCTGCAAGGGCCATCCAACTGTTTCAAAATAAATCCCCAAGGATATAATAAAGGCCTGTTTAAATGAGTAGTGGTATAGGTCCCCTCAGAGTCGGGTTCCCTCAGAGTTATGCAGTTGGACAAACCAGGAATCAACAGCATGAAGTATTCTTGAATGTCCAAATTTCTTTTTCTCTTCTGTAAGCTAGTGAAGTATGGAATCAAAGGCCTGACCTAGAGTAGCAGTTCTTCATAATTTGTCGTCTTCTACTAGTATGCATAGTATCAGTACATCTTTCCACATAGACAATAACTGCACATTCAGACTTCTGTTTGCATGCTGATGTGAACTTCACTGAAAGTAAAATGAATGTATACTTTTTTGGATGATTCTGTGGAATTTCTGATTTATCAGAAACAAGATTTCAATAGATAGACTTTTTATTGTTAAAATTTGATCACATTTTCTGAATTACTTGAAGGGGACAAGAGAGCAAGGTTAAAGTATATTTACAACTTCTGGTTGTCATTAGCCAAATGACGTGTTGGGAAAACAGCATCTGTTTCAGTGCATTCCCTGAAGTCTGTGGATCAAAGTCCATTCTTTGATACTGCAGTAAGATACTGAGATAACTCAACTGAGAACAGCTGATCTACTTCTCCTCACCCACTCAAGATTCGGAAGAGCAAATTTTGGTCAAAGAGGTATGTGAACTTATCTCAAAAAATCACACCAGAGCAGCAGATCATTTAGCCATCTGGGAGTAGAGTAACCCACGATGGGCCACAGAACTGATACATACAGGCATCCAATTAATACAGTTCAGATTGATACTAAAAGGAACCCACAGGTTTTACTGACAGATCCTATGGAAATCAAAACCTACACGTAACTGAAGTTAGGACAGAATATTTACCTCTACAATTGCTTTAGGGTCTCATATCTGATCTTTTTAAAATTCTCCTAGTCTGAAGGACATGCAGTATTATCTCATATTCACAACAACAGAAAAGAGCATGGAAATACTTTCTGAAGTGATATTCATGCTCTTTAAAAAGAACTGGCTGCTCATGTGGTTCATATGGTTGTGTATAAACACAGGCATGTTTTAGCATTAACAGTGCATTTTAATACCTGTTCAAAGGTTTGAAAAACACTCTCAGTCTTCGACTCAGCGAAAACACTGAATGCACAGCTCTTCTGATGGCGGAATGAAATGCGTGGCTAGAACAGCTTGTAAACAGTTTCCAAGGCCAAGAAAGACCAAGTTTTTTCATTCACAAGGAAATATAAAAGTGCATTTACCTTTTTTAACTTTGCTGCTCCAGCACCAGAGCGAATGGCCTCCATCAGGGCTCGCCTCGCCTCTCCAGGGTCACCTGTAGTTGTGGCAGAGAATTTAAAAGTCGCTGTTGACAGCTGAGGGGGAGGTGGTGGTGGTGGCTGGGCAGGGGCAGGTGAAATACAGAGCTGTTCTTCCTGAGGGTCTTCTGCTTTCTGTAAAGACAGTTCCGCATTCCTAAAACTCTGGAGTTCTTCAGAGGCCAATGAGGAGATCTGTTCGCGATGCAGTTGAAAGGAGACAGTTAATACCAAGCATGACTAAACTGTAATTACTTGACATTTGATGCACTTTAATTTCAGTACCCTAATTTCACTTTGCTTGAATGACATAAAACACGTAGAGCTTTTTGTTTGCTCATGAAGCTGAACATCTGTTACTACTCACTCACATCACTCAGCTGGGCTGATTACAAGCATCAAGGATTTGGCATTGACTCTGACTCAGAAACTCAATCTTTATTTACCACAAGCTCCAGCATCCTGTAACTCTTTTTGGCATTTAAGGTAACAGACAGAGAGTTGGACTTGGAATTCATTTGCTAAGAACCACAAGGGGTTTTGGAATCATGAAGACATATTAAGGCTGCTGCAGCCACCCAGGAATCTTGTTACTTTTCACATTCTGGCCTACATAGAAATAATCTCGAATGACAGAGATGCTCTTCTAGATTTGAAGCTTTCAGACCTGGCTTCAGTGAAAAAATAATATTAAAGTTTCAACTCACACTGGAAAAAAAGAAAAAATTAAAAAAAAGAAAAAAGAAAAAAAAGAAAAAGGTAATACAAGAGAATTGTGTGAAAGCACTGGGGGAGAAAAAAAAATCAATAGATTACTCTTCCAAGTGTCTTTCTGTAGAATTTCTGAACCTAAAATTCCAGCACGAATTACTTACCTGGAAACTTGTTCTAGTTTAAATAATGTAGGCAAGGAGGTAATCTTTTAGACTAAGCAACTGCCTCAACAAATATTTTTTCCACTAACAACATTACTAATAATAATCACAATAAAGTATTAGTAATTATAAGGGTTTGGCAATTATTAGGAAATTCAGTACCATATGCCAAACAGGAGGTTTTCAAATAGATGCATTACCATTCTGTTTCAATGAAATTAAGGCATAGATCTTCTCTAGTAAAAAAGAACTCATCTCTCATCAAATAATCCAAACTCACAGAGCCCCTATGTTCTGTTACTTCACTGTACATACACACACACAAATACATGGTAATAATGTCATGTCAGATAAGAACATTTGAGATGTCATGGAAGGGACAGCCCTTTAATCACAGTACATCTATCTACATCTATATCCTGCCCTGTATGCATACAAACATGGTACTTCATCTAGCACAGGTGACACTGTGAAAAAGAAGCCCATGGTTTCTAGGCAACTTCCTTTAAAACTGCAGGGAGAAAGTATCCTAAAAAGTCTCTGCGGCAATACAACACCATTTCACTGTCAAAGCCTCTTTCACACAGATCTGCATTTATTCCTAATGAACTCAGAGCGCAGTTGTGTACACGAAGGTGACTGCAGCACCGCACGTTCTGCTCCCAAGTTCAAGGGAAGCTGCATCCTAACTGAAACAAGGGCAGTAAGATATTCAGAACTGCTCTGAGGGAGGAAATAATTCCCAAACAGAGACAAGGGAGACTTTCTACCTAGTGCCAGCTCTCTGGATATGTGCTAATGGTCTTAGTCATTGCAAGAGGGAAATGGGAACCTCCTTGCCAATACATGTCCTTGGCTGGATTAGTAACTGAGTGAAATCTGAGGCTAGAACAATGCAGGCTTTGGCTACTGGGGATAAGAGATGCTTTAACGATTAGGTAAATCTTTCAGATAGGAGGAAACATTCTGCTGTAGTGAAATTTTCCATCAATTACTTGCATACAACTTGCGTGCATCAGTTAACAGATAAACAGCAGGCATGAAAAAGTCCTAGTGTTATGAGGTAACCGGAACTGGATGTATACAGAAGGTAATGCAAATATAGTAACTGCATACCCCCAACGTACAAAAAACAATGCCTAAAATGTGAAAGCAATAAACATTTGATATTTCCTGTGTACATTCCCAATAATCCATTTGGACTATTTCTCCCCTTCTTTCTCAGTTGAAAGCACACCAGTTGAGGTAGTGCTAAGTTCTATAGAGAGGGTGGAATCTGACCCTCTCTGCTATCTGTCTAAGTCAGATCTGGTCTTGCATCATAACACTTTCCCCCTACACTCTTCTCTTTCCAATTCAACTCGTAGTTTGCATTTTCTCTAGGTTTATTTGAAACACTCGATAAGAACAGACCACACTTAGAAGATCATTTATCATGTTGATTTCTTACTTTTTTCAGCTTGGAAGTGCCACTGTGACCTCTAATTGCTGCTAGTAGGGCTGACCGCTCATTCTCTGGCTCACTGTATGAGGGTTTCTTGTGGTTGCCATTTAGCGCGCTGTCTGAAACCTACATTATGAAAAGAATACTGTTATTAGACGTTTACGTACAGATATTTTGGAAATGTTATTAGAAATATTTTTAGCTCTTGCACTGGAATGCAAGCTATGGGGACTACTCAGTCTGTCTGCCTATGTGCCTGCTTTTATAACCTGAGCTCTCACAGAATGTAAATATACCTGTAGGTCCCAGTTACCAACGCCACACATAGAGATGCAGCCTCATATCCCCTGAGCATAAAATCAGTGGCTAACTGGTATTGTCTACTAACAAAAACTGGTGTCTTCTTTCTTTTGCAGGTATTTACAAGTTTCCTGCGTGCTGTGTGTTCCTTTTTTACATAACACACTGAAATGCAGGCGAGGCTCCCTGGCTAACTTCAATTACCTCTCCTTCATGTTGTTTCTCTCCCCCTTTGCCTCTTTTAGCTAGGGCAGCAGGAATGGTGTTGTGTAACTTACAAGACGTGCAAAATAACCACTGGTGTGGTCTGCACTTTGCCACTATAAATTTTTCAAGTGCCATGTATGCTGCAGCTTCCTTGCAGATGTGCCAGTTATAAAACCTCTGGTGTCTGAGGCTGCCTACAGGTTTCTGCAACCTGAACAGGCTAAATAAAATCTCCACTTTACCTTTCTGAGTTTCTCTTTTCCCCCTCCTGTTTGAATAGCTTCCATTAGGGCACTGTGCAGCGATGTATCTTTTGGAATTGGTTTTTGGACAACAGGCTTGAACTTCTTCTTTGGTCCGAAGATATTAGTCTGCACATTAACATCCAATTCACCGATAGCATTAACAGCTGAATCATCAGATCTGTCGTTCTGTTCTGATTCTGCCTTTGCTGTCACACCATTGAACTCGGGCGATGCTTTCAGGGAACTAATTTGCATGCTGTCAGCAGGAGGCCATTTAGCAATACGCAAAGATGAGCTGAAAGAGGGTGAGGCTCCTTGGAGATCAGGTGACTTGAGAGAGGAGGCTGAATTACTACGGGGCAAAGTCTCGCTTTTCTGTTCAAACAAAAGATGCATCTTTTTCTCTGCTGTATCTTGTTTGCTGTTTAAACTGTGATCATCTTCTGCTTTGTTGTTATCCTTTGAAGAGGATTTACTAAGTGGGACACTGGCATTCTTTTTATAGAAACTAGCAGGAGTTGCTTGACTCGGTGCCCTGATGTTCACTACTTTGTTTTCCATGCCAGAATTATCACCAGGTGTGAATCTGTGGGATGCTTTTTGACTACAAGTAAAAATACTTGAAATTTTTTCTCTTGTTTCCGCTGATTCTGTTTCCACAGGGCTGTATTTGGCCACAATAATACACCTTTTGGGGGAAACATCAGCTTCAGTTTTAACCTCTCCTGCCCCATGCTTATTTTCATCTCTCTCATGAAAATCTGTAGAATCAGACTTAAAGGTAGGTAGGTTGATGTGTTTTGCAATGGCAGAGGCCACATACTGACTGGAAGTTCTCCTGTGAGGCTTTAGAAATGGAAGCTCTGGCTTGTCCTTATTAATGGCTGGGACCACTAATGGTTTTACCTGAGACTGCGTAACTGGAAGTGGTGGTTTAGTCTTCTCATTCTCAGACTGTTTTTCACCTACCTGGGAAATAACAGTTTGTGGTGCTACAGGTTTTGAAGCTGCAGGACAGACGGGTTTGCATTCTTGCTTTGTAACAAAGGACTTAGAGTTTGTGGTAACTGCTGGCTTTTTAGCAAGATGCTCAGCAGAGTCATCACTTTGTTTTTCCATAGAACTTGACCTCCAGAATGCCTTCACTTTCCCAAGAGGAATTTCCTCACTTTCACCAGCAGAGGAACCTGGTATGTTCTTACTGACAAGAGGCTTTGGGTTGATAAGGTTGCCTAGTTCATCGATCTTAATGGCACCAGTGGAAATCGAAAGTCCTCTATCAAAATTTTTTACTTCAGGTTTTGGAGGGACAACTTTGAAGGTCGTCAAACCCATTTTGGGTTCATAATTTGCTTCCAATTTCTGGGCACGATGACACCACGGAGGTGTTGATGGAACTTCTTCTACTTCAATTTTTTTTGCAGGTGGCCGTTTGATTTCTAGTTCTGACTTACTTTTTTTCAAAGGTCTCTCCCTCTTACTACATTCATTAAATGGATTTACTTTCTCTTTCGCTGTATTGATTTCAGTTGCAGTCTTGGAGCAAGATGAAGTCAGCTTTGATTTACACTCCTCAGACTTCATAACATGTCTAGGCGGAGCTTCTACTTTTACATTCTTTTCACTTCTTTTTTCAAAGGAGGATGTGAGAGATTCAAACATATCCCTCCTCTGTTCCACGGGTAAGTGACTGAACTCATTATCAGACGGCTGCTGATGTATTAGGTACTTGGCTATACATGCAGATTCACCATTGGCATGTCCTTTATCAAAGGAACCCGCATTGTTGTTTCTGTTTGTAAAGCTTCCCATATTAACAGAGTCAGCGGATGAATTCCGTGAACCCCTTGTCTCCTGGTTTCCAGCTGAGTTATAGATGGTAACTTCTGGAGCATCATCTATGACTGTTACTGGAACAGAACTAGCAACATCGTGGAGGACCTCAACTTTTCTTGTATGTGGGTTCAACACTTCACCCATGCGCTCAGAGTCAGAGTTACTTAAAACATCCATTGCTGTAAAACACATGTAGTATTATATTCAGGCAATATGACTTTAAATTACACAAGCAGCTAATACAAACATACCCAGATCAGATATTTTAGTTCCACTAAAACTAGCAGGAATATATTTATATTGCAAAAAAGGAGAGATCTGGGTCCTTTTTATTGTCTGGCTGCTGATTAGAATCAGCCAAAATATTCCTGCAGTCCTTCTTCAGCCAGTGGGAAACATACAAATGCAGCTGAAAGCAGAATTTAATCTATTGTTCATACCTTATCTTTGACTAACTTCTCTCAGTGATAAACATTTCACCACATGACTCCAAAGGAGAAACATTTCTGAGAAACAGTGAGCAACTTCAAATTATGTTTCCCAGACCTGGTTAGTAATAACAACCCAGCTGAAGGATTTCCTTGAGCAAGCAAACAAAGAAACAGTACTTGTATTTTTTTTTCCCTCCATTCTTTCATTTTCCTTCATTACCAATGACTCCAGGAGCCTCACTGTGCAAGAAGCTTAACTCCTCTCTCAGATTTGCTAGTATAAATCAAGGGTTACAACACAGAATGTAAGAAATGACAGTGTCAAAGAAATTAAACTGGAATTCAGTACACTGCCAAAGTTCTGAAATAAGGATGGAAATTTTTTAAAAAGTATTGAACATCATTTCGTGATGAACTATTAATTATGAAATGTTTTTATTTACTGTAGGATAAAGAGAAGCACAATATTGCTTTGTGGTGAGATTTTATCTCTTCTTATTGTTTCTTTTCACATTTTTAAACGTTTAACTTTAAAACACGTCTGCTAATAGAGAGGAGGGATTGATTGCAAGAATGTCCCCCCTTCTCCATTTCACTATGATAAAATAAGCAACAGGAGTATTGTTTATGACAGACAACTAAACTCACTACTGATTTAGCTTCACTGAAGTAAATACCAAATTTAGCTCACAAAATGTGTCCATAATCTGTTGTTCGTCTCTTTCTGGTAGCAGACATCAAAATACAATGACAATCAGATAAGCAGGTTGAAAAATATTTTGTGCTGGTGTATAAAGAGTGGCTGCCCAGGAAGCAAGGGGAAAGAACCCACTTCAGGTGGACCACATTCTGACTCAGACCTGTGAGTTGCTGCTAGTGATCTTAGTGAGAAATGAAGGTGTCTCAGAGTGCAGTTTGTCTGTGTTTCTTCAGGCTGTGCCTATGTCCTTTATGCCTCTGAGGCTTTACAGTTCCCTACCTTCTAAATCTTCATCCAAGTCAGCCAAAGTCTGCTGGAGTTGTGCATCAATGAATACATCCTCATTCTCATGCTTAGCCGCAGCCATTTCTTCACTTTTACTGCTAAATAAAGAGAAAAAAATGTCGGGTCTCCTGCTTTCTTGCCTTGTGCTCCTGCTCAGAAATATACCCTCATTTCAGCCCCTTTGGTTCCACTGAGGTTTTGAAATCCATTCCCCAAAGTACAAAAAAAATGCAGCCTTGGACACACAAACCACATACATCCAAATCTAGGAGGAATCTCAGCAAAGACTGAGCATACTCCATGTGCTGGTGATCAAAAGATTAGGACTAATAAACTCCATCACAAAGAAATGGTCTGGCTTCACTGTGAAGCGTGCAGTTCAGCCGGACTGCAGAAAAGCAGCATATGCTGAGGCAAAGCTTTTGTATATCCATGTAATTTTAAAGCAGACCACTAGCCATCCCATGTACACACTTTGCCAACAAATCTGCACCTTAATTAAATAAAAATTGCACGATGATGAAAAATAGAGTGAAATAGTGTTAGACAATCACTCTGCATCCTGGGGGAAGGGAGGGGAGGAGTAAAGAGAAACTAATCCCTTGAGAGCTGTTTCTAATGAAAAGTGGCCTGATTTTGCCAAGAAATAACTCTATGCTTTTTGACAAACTTGTACAATAATCTAAAAACAAGTATAAAACCAGAATGAGTGCCAAGTGTTGTCTTGGCTTATTAAAAGACGAAAAGAAGAAAAATCTTAACAAAAAAGAACCTGAAAAAAACTTCAACAACAAACACATAAAAACCTGTTACACAACAGACATTCTGTTTCCTAGGAAGAATCCTGACCAGCAGAGCTTTCCTATCTCAATCAGTGAAGCCAGGATTTCACACTGGGCAATTCATTTTTTCTGCTACCTGATCCTCACCTGAAGTCAAAACGTCATCTGTGACACTGCCTCTATGTTCTACCCTTGAGATTAGACTGCTGACAAAATAATTTTCCATTTAACCACATCTAAGCCACTTTGGTCAGGTGAAGCAACTTTACCCTTTTCAAGATCAAGCCCTTAATGTCACAGATAAAGTGACAGGTGACTTTTTTTCTTTTTTTTTCTTCTTTTTTGCCTAGCTTACCAAGCATCACCTGAAAAAATGCACTTTTCCGCTCCCCTTTAAGATAATCTTTTGAATAAATATTTGCGGATGATTCTTGACACTGATTTAAATGATCTCTAACGTGTGCCTTCTCTTTTTGCAATTGTATTATTTTTCTCTTGTTCCTAGCAGGACTTGCTGAAAGCATATTTTCAAGCACCTTTTTTGTTTGTTTGTTTGTTTGCTTGTTTTTTTTGCATTCACCTCTCCTTTCCTTGTATCCTCTGTAGCATTCTTGGAACCTGATTCCCTTTCCTAAGCAGGGATGAATCCAAGGTGGCAAAGCTATGTATAATACCTAAATTGTTTCCCAAATTGGAATATATATATTTCTGAAGACAGATATCTACATTTATTATTTGAACACAGAGGAAGAGATGCAGTGCAGGAAGCACTCTCTGCGTGGAGTATCATTTCTCCCAGCATCTGCCATTGATCAGAGCTTTGCAGGCCCCAAGCACCTCCAGAAGCCAACATGAACTGATGAAGCTCAGGCTCATTCTCGTAATTCAGGATCACGATGAACTCAGTTTTCTCCAGGATGGATAATGAGGAGGGTGACACAATTCAGTCCAAGTCTCTAATGGGAGCAACTGGTTCTGTAAGACAGCAATCCTACTTGTAGCCTGCAGCGTTCACACACACAGATCAGTGAGACCACTCATCTGACAAACTGACAAGATTTAAGCTTACTGCAGTATTCAAACTAAGCAGAAGCCTGGCAAAAAACCCTCTCAACCTAAAGTTGGCAAGAACTTTGAACCACCTGAATGTCCTACTGTTTTTGCAGTGAAAAATTTTATAAAAATAATTTAAAAAATTACTTGCTATCCTGAGTGCACCATTTATTTGCAAAATAATAGAAAGAACTTTCTATTTTTCACTGAGAAAAACGATCAAAACTGTGCACCAGCTGAACGATATATCTAAGCAGTATGGAAGGCAAACACTGTTTTCTTCTTTACAAAACTGGCCTTATGAGATAGTTTCCCGCACTTGGAAGCAAGTTATTGACCTTCACTGAGACTTTCTCTGAGCTACTTAGAGAAAGTGAAGAAGGCGCTTTGAGCTTTGGTTTGAGAAAAACCTTGGAAAATAAATGTCTAAATCCACCACCATCAGAGAATGTGACCTTGTTCCACGAAGGCCACGTAACTTCACCACCTTCTGCTACCTGATTTCTTCTGTTGCCTGACTCCTTTTCAACACAGCCAAAATCTGTATTACTAAGGTTGTTGGTATTGGGCTTTCTCCAGCAAATAATGAAAATAATTGGCTTGAGAATTTTATGGGCGACTCATGTAAGAAAACATATTTGGGGCCTGGGACAGAGATTCTTGGATTCCAAACAGGGTTCACTGCACTGACCAGATCTTTTCTCATGACAACTGGGGAGAATCTTTCAAAGACTCAGAAAAATCACCTTCTCCTTCATAGGTGCAACAGTCAGCAGAGGTGTCTTTCATTATCCTCTGTGCACTTATGCAGTGTAGGTAATTTGCCTCTCAATTTCGGCTTCAATCTCCTCATCTAGGCAAATGGGATAATACTACCCAATTCAGAGAATTTTTATAAAGGAAAGAGAACAATGCACTGAAAATGAAAGGATTCTCAGTCCTTTACAGATGGAGCTTCAGAAAAAGCAGATCTTTCCTTCTGCATTTCCAAATTCCTAAAAGAGCTATTGTTCAATTCATCTCCAAACTCACCTAAAAAGCAAGCCAGAAGGTGTATGTTAATCACAGAGCTCTTCTTTAAATTCTTAGCATTGGGAATTTAAAATGTGATATGTGTTTTGAGAGGTGAAAGTCTGGTAGTTTCCAGTAGCTCACACAGTCTATAAATATGCCTAAAAAGACTCTTTCACACAACAGTATTTGGGAAAAGAAAACAAGAGGGCCTCTAATATTTTTTCAAAGCCTTCTTCCCTTCTAACGCTGCACACTTTTCTTTTGTTGACAGCTCTATTTTGGTCAGAATCCAAGAAAAATACAGGACTTATTCCAGTACTACGTTTTACATTCTGGACAAACATTACCAGTGGCATTTTCTCACACATGCTTTTTTTGACTTAAAGAACAACTTGATAACCTTTCTGCTGCCTTTCTGGTAACGTGAGGTGTTAAAAATGGGGAGTATTTAGCACAAGCTCAAAATGGCAAACATGTATGGTTCCTGGAAGCCTCCTCACTTATTACTTATGTAGATTAGCTGAGATTTGTGCAGGAGTGCAGAACCGAGCAGAGAGACTACTAAACTACCGCCTTTAGTGCTCCACTGAGCTCAGACTACAATACATAATTATTCCTCAGCAGTCATTCGCGCAGTTGGAGACAAAATGAAACTTACTGCAGCATTTTGTCAAATTAGTGCCATGAGAGACAGACATTTATGAGAA
Organism: Tympanuchus pallidicinctus; assembly: GCF_026119805.1. NCBI lineage: Eukaryota > Metazoa > Chordata > Aves > Galliformes > Phasianidae > Tympanuchus > Tympanuchus pallidicinctus. Next base: position 10,196,503 of record NW_026294769.1, read on the forward strand.
AGTTTACACTCTAAGAAAGAAGAAAATCTCTGATAAATCTTGCTTGAAATGCATTAAAAAGAAAAACCGAATGGCTAAAGTACAACAGATTTGCATAAACAGAAGCTGCCATTTTGTTCTACATTTTGTTCTATTGGGGCTTTGCAAATGGTACAACAGACCAAGGCTTCTCTGGGCGCCTCTCAGGAATTCCGGAATGCCTCCCCTATGGAATCAGAGGTAGATCGCAGCTTCCAACACAACTGAGAAAATACAATGCAGAGCTATTTAAACTATGGGGAAAAGATCCAGTTGTCCATTTGGGACACTCAGTACCATTTGAAATAATGCAGGGCACTCAAGACATCTGTGTGGGGCTGACAGACACAACGTAAACTGAGAGACTGCTGGAAAAGCAACAGGCAAGAGAAATGGCAGCAGACATTTCTCAAGTTCACTGAATGCTTTCTAAGAGCTTCACCTATTTTGTGCTACCTTGATTAAATAAAAAATCTTGAGACCATAGCTCCTCTAAATCACCAGCTGGGGAGGGCAGATGGAACCACTGTAACAGTCAAATCCAGAAAGGCTTACAGTGCAGTAGTGCACAGGAGGAAGGAGTGGCTTCCCTAAGACCAGGTTCAATGGACATGAGGGCATTCAGCTCCCCATATGCATCTTCAGCAGCCAACAGGAACTGACCAACGTGGAAGACTAGTATTATGGTGACTCTGCACTGGGCTTTGATGCATCTGGGCTACCTTCTCTGTTCTAAGTGTCTTCTCAGTCTGCTAATAGGGATTTAATTTAACCTTGCTGCATATATCCCAATTCTTCCTCTTCAAAATGGATTGAAAATATTCTCCTTTTACATAAATGCTGGGGACATAAATGCTTCCACCTAGGATCTATCATAGCTGGTGTTACAGAAAAGGCTGATGTTGAATGATGTAGAAAGCACGGTTGAAAGTGCATTGTTTTTTAATATGACTTGCAGGCCAGAAACGACAAAGTAATTTCAAAGTGCTTATTCACTTGCTTCTGTGATTGATGCAGCAAAGTACTCTTCAGAAGTGGAGGAAACTATTTTCCAGAGTAGTCAGGAGTTTACAAAATCTTAGGGACCATTTTTCCATTTTCTGCATTTCTTAAGCTAGATGATTTTTTTCTCTATTTCCTTTCAAGGAAAGAAGAGTAGTCAGTATAAGGAATGGACTTTCTAATAACTGAGGCTATGACCAGACAAATGAAATCCTTGCTTAACGCTACCTCCTGTGAATGTGAGCATGAAGTTTCAAAGTTCTAGCTTCGAATGACCAAAGAAAATGGTCGTACTGCTAAAATGCTGACAGTAGACTGTTAATGTACTGGAAAACACATCCCACTTAGAACTGGCTAGTTAACAAAGTCCTCAATTGTCTTTCATGCAAGATTTCTGAAAGTGGCAGAAACTAAGGAAAGGAAAAAACACACACATTCATATTCTGTTGGATGCCATGTAACCTTGCTTTTTACATTCTTCAACAGCCAGTTAAAAGAAGGCTGTGCATACTTTTTGAGAGCAAGGTGCAAATATCATTTCTGTTCCAAATTCTTAGTGTGTGTTCTACTTTTATTTCTGTGGGACTGCAGTGGTCTTTAGGCAGCATTTATATCTGTGCTGAATAAAAATAATCAGAAATTAGATTAACCTGCTTTCCAACCCTAGAATAACAGAAGTCCAGTAGTGACCTCAGATTTAAAACCACCTGATTAAGACAGGAATTTACAAGTACAGAGAAGGAGGAAAATAGTTTTTCTGCAGCAGATATGTTTACGGACCTTTCACAGTCCTCCTCCATGTCTATCAGTCAGAAATAGAAAGCAAATGAAAAAATTTATGCTTATTTATAGCATTTTGTGTTTTTCAGTCCCTTAATGCTAGAAATCTCTAAGCCTGTTACATACCATGATGATTTAAGCTTTCAGAGCCCCAGACGTATGTCTCATACGTTTCAGAGTCCTCCCATAGGCTGCAGAGGCAGCAGCTTGCAGTTGCTATACAGCTGGAAGCATGCCCCCACTCCCCCTCCTTGCACTGGCCTCTGGCAACAGCTTCCCAATAGGAAAGCCCACAGGCAGACAGGATCACCAGAAATAGTCAGGGAAGTGAACTAGCTTGACTTAATACAGCAACGTCACTTGGGCACAGTAGTGCTGCAGGTTAAATGATGGCACAGTGAGGTTAAATAACTTCTCTTGGTTTACACACAAAAAAATATGAGAGGAAAGAGCGGAGCCCTTTGCTGCACCTTTAGCAACCCAAGCTGCTTCCTAACATCCAATGTGTTACACAGCTCTCAAGTATACAGCAATTTTTCCAGCCAACAAGTGTAGCAGAAAGGCTAATCTGCACTCCTGCTCTACAGTGATTGTGAGTATCTATTACTTAACCATAACATGATTAGTACCTTCCCTCCATGAACATCTGCCAGAAAAAAAGTGTATGAGAATATCCAAATCGAAAGAGTTTTCTGGAACAAGAGGAAAGGGAAAGCCAGAGATAAGGAAGGAAATTAGCAAAAGTATGTAAGGAGCAGAGGCTTGCAAATCTGTCAGACATCTGGGGCTTAATTAAGTAATTTTTCACCCACAAAGTTCTCTCTGTCACATTAACCCTTTCTCTTCCTTCCTCCCTATCAACAGTAACTTTCTGTTACAAAAAAGTGGAACACATGTCCACCCAGCCAAAATAAAACTTATCTTACAGAGGAATGACAAAACAAAGCTTTCCAGTATTTCTCTAAGATTGCTACAAGTGACAAGTAACTACATAGAGTATATTTGTGCACACAAATGTGTGTATATATAATATATACATATTGCTATTTTCATTACAGTTCTCCCTCCCTACCGACTGCCTTCTGCCACTCACAATTCTACTTTCTCTCCCTCTGACCTGCTTCATCATTAAATTCTCTCCAGCTACCAAGTTCTTTTTCCCCCCTGTCCTTCCCAAGTGGAACACAAAACCTTGTAACATTTGAATTTGAATGGGCTGAAAATTAAGCAGAACAAGTTCACCCACCCCTATCCTTTCAAGCACTTGTTTTAATCTAACTCATCAAAACCCAAAGAATTTTGTAGCAAACAGCTGAGTATTTCTCAGGTTGGTAACAAAGAGAACAGTTTTCCCTCTCCTCCCTACAGCTCAGCTACCACAACCAGAGCCAAAGGTAACAAATTCTCCCGAGAGAAAGGGAGGAAACGGGATTCTCCCTGTCCAGATCCACAGCATGAACTGATCTCTGCAGGGTTCCCCACCCCCATCCTACGCCCTCAATTAGCTGTACGTGAAAAAATAATCCTCCTTCATGGCTACTGACACAGGAGGAACTCAAGGGAGAGGAAAATCCCTTTTAGGCCTTTGGAAAATATTTCGTCTTATTGTCCCTTACAAGTCACTATTTATGATGATGCATTTATTCAGCTTTCAAACCAGCAAGTTCATACATTTTAAAAAATCCCACAAAAACCTTTCTAAACTTTAATAAAATATATTGTATTTTGAAGTATTTCAGTGCTCTGAGTGGTAGGACAACCCACTCTAAAGGCCACTTAACTCTTCTTTCAGCTACCTACACCTTATGCCTTTGATAGGTGGCAGTCCAAAGGCAACAACGTGCATCATGCCTATGAGCATTCTGTTATTTTATTTGTGCCAAAACACTTACATGCTTTTGAAGAATAGAGTCTGGAGGAAATGAGAGGTGCATTCTGATACATGAAATTCTGTCTGAATGCTCACCGCTCTGACATAAATGGGTCCTGTGTGGTTTACATGGTCACTGGTCTGCCTCGACCCTGTGCATCAACTTTTTTTCTCCACAGTAAGATAATGCCACAATGCCTCCTCTTCACCTCACATGAGTACTAGGATGAGAAATTAATGAAAGTCTGCATGGCACATGGATACTAGTGTGATGAGTAAGATAGAGCAAGAGGAAATTAAATGGTCCTGGCTCTAGAAGAGAATGTGAACTGAGAGCAAACTGGTATACCTGCTCCATTAATTGAGCTCTGAAACTTAGAAAAAATGAGTATGACCATTTAACGAGAGACTTTATCATAGTGCATAAAATGGGGGGAATTAAGGTTAAAGGGGGGAAACTAAGGTTACACGGTCTTATTATTAATGTTAGCTAACTTTGAGCATGTGACTTAGCATCCCTAATAACATTATTTTAAAATAATTTTTAATGTGTAATTATTTATAAAGCTTGAGACAGTAGGTGTGCAGGATGCTTTATAGGCGTATAAAATTGACTGATCCCTGCCCCAAGGAGCTTGCATGATGACACCATACAAGGGATGGGAAAGGAGGGGGTATGGGAGGACAGAGTTGCAACACTGTGAGATCATGAGATGTGCTTACTGCTACATAAGCAACATTTCAGCTTCTTTGTGGTTTTCTTGTTACTCATTTAACACTATATATTAAAATTTGGTGAACAGATACATAACACAAATCAACTGTAAGGAAGGATACGAAGAAAGAGAACTATGTTGTACTGTGTTCAGAGTCAGCAGTTACTAAAACATTCACAGCCAATATCATATGTAGTCAATTATTTATAGGGGTTATCCTGTGTCACCTCCAGCTGAGATCAGGATTCTGCTCTACCAGGCACTGCATAAACATATTGTGAGATATCATTAACTGTGTGCAGAATTTTACACAGTAAGTGGCTGACAGGCATATCAGAGGCAGAGACAAAGATGGTTTAATAGATTAGAGGCAGAACCAAGGGTTGAGTGATTTGGTACTCTACACACTAACTCTTCTGTTTATTCGCATTAAGGCTGCTTAAACAAGAAATCCAAAACAGAACAAAAAAGAGTGCACATACAAATGGTTCTTACATACAAATGGTTCTTACATACTGAAAAGCAAGACTACAGAGGACTGGAAATCCCTGGGCTTTGGAGACATTCTTTTAGAAATGTGTCTATCTTCTTTAGGAACAAGATTCATAATATGTTGCAATTGCCATTTCTGTACGTACAAAGTTTGTACATGACTTACTACCCTGTCCATACTATTATGCTGCTACATGCAGACAAACCTATTGCATATTGAAGACTGCATCCCTCAGCACTCCACTCTATCCCTGACTTCTAACAGATGAGGTACAGACCCTGCTGTGATATTCTAAAGCTATGAGACATTTCTGCTGCACTGAGACCACACATTCCATGCAGTGAATGGTTCCGGAAGCTCCAAGAAAAATAAATTTAAAAATACATATACAATTAACCAAATAAGCAACATGACAAAATACTCGTCATGATCTGGAGCGCAGTCTAAGAGCTCAGAACAAATATACTGAAGAACTGTGGGCTTGACTGTGCTCTTCACTGAAGTTTGTCAGGGTGCATAAGCAAAAGATCACTTGGTCCTTCCTTATAGCCTCTTCACACTCTAAATATAATCTGCTTCCACTTTAAGGGTAGTTTTTATTACCCACAGAGTACAAAATGATTGTAGTATACAGAATTATAGTTATTTCACAGGGTAAAAAGCCCCAGTTTTTGCTAGCTTTACAATTTAAAGCTAAATATTTTCATGATTTTTATTAACTTTTTTTCCCCCCAACCCTGGGCCAAATTAACTACAATTTCTGGCTTCAGTGGAGCTCAGACTCAAGGAGGACGCTATTTCACTTCCGCTAACTATTGTTTCTTTAGAGTATTGACATGTTCTCTAACTTTATATTTTCATATCTTCCTTTTAGAACTGAGTTAGATCTTGGTACACGGACTGGAAAAAGACATAAAAGATTTGTGAAACTCCATGTAAAATTTTCCTTCAAGTTCTGTAGTTTTTGAAACACATTTAAAACTCTGTGTAGCTTGGTATCGATTATTCATTCAAACTGCACTTTGACTTGTCTGGGAATTTAGAAGGCTGCTTTGGTCCTCAAAGCAGCTCATTCATCACAAGAACTCACATAATGTCAGGTCTCCCAGCAGATTTTATCACTGGGGTGGTGGCTGCTCTGACAACAGCAGCTGAAATTGATGCACTCCAAATTTGACTGTACTAAATGCTGTACTCTGAACTGATTTAAATCCCAGAAAAACGAGAATTTAATATGAATAGCTTAAAAAACAAAAACAAACCCACGGCCATTTTGTCCTCCCCTCTACATTGGGGAAGTGGCTTTTAAAAACTCAGCAAGGTAATCTCAAAGGGATTTAGAAGAGCATGATTTTCTGTTTTTTCTACAAAAATACGTTAGCAGTGGGACTGGATTTACCTTCAAATATTGCTGGCACATTCAGAGCACAAAAGTTTAAAGATTTTACTATTAGTATCTTCTCTGTGGCAGTCTCCACGGTTGCTGCCATGAGAATAAAATCCACTATAAATGTTAGACTTCAGCTCTACCTTAAAGTTGATTTGAAATAATTTTGCTGTCCCAGAGACTAAAATACCCACAATTAATGAAACCCTCTACTTTAGCAACAAAACCATCTCCTATTTCCTCTCCTTTTTAATTACAGAACCACAGAGTGGCCTGGGTTGGAAGGGACCTCAAGGATCATGAATCTCCAACCCAATTATGTCCTTTATTAATAGTAGAATTATGGACATATCAGACAAATACAGAATATTTAGAATACTAAAATCACCTAAGTGTAATCTGGGAGCCTAGTTCAACCTGCTTCTCCAAGCAGGGATAGTTTCAAAGTCAGCTGAGTCTTTCCAAGGCTTTGTCTAGCTGCGTTCTGAAAACCTCCAGACACAGAGATTTCTCCAAGTCTCTGTGCAACATGCTCCATTGCCTATTTTGAGGAATTTCCACCTAATATTCCATTTTTATTTCCTTTACAGCAGCTAGTAACTATTGTTCCTTCCACTGTGTACCCCAAGAAGCCTCTGCATCCAGATTCTGCTCACAGTCCTGCTTTTGTATGGTGAGAGACTGCAGTCAGATCCCTCCACATCCGCATTGCTTTTGCAAGATGAGCAACCCCAGAGTTCTCTCCCCCTCATACTTTTCATCTCCAGCACCCTGTCAACTCTGTGGCTCTCCTACAGACCTTCTGCAGTTTGCCATCCTCTCTCGGGGCTGGATGCAGTACTACAGAACTGGACTCCCAGATGCAGAGCAGGGGGGACCATGACCTCCCTGATTACGATGGGCTGCGCTCTTGCAGCCTTGTATGTCTTTCCACCTTCCAATCCTCCCACTTGGCAAGTGGCAGCCCTGCTGACCAGCCAATTAAATGGTTCCCCAGGTCAGTGGCTTTTGCAAATTCTAATAATTATGTGTTTTGTGTCACACTGTGTCACACTGTCCTGCTGCCTCTTCTTTAAATACCCTTCCCAAATATTAAAAATCAAAAATTTAGTTTGTCTATGTGGCAAAAGCAAATCCAAAATCTAAAAAAAGTCCAAAATATTTTCCATTGATTAGGATTTTCTTACAGTGTTTTGCCTTGATGTTTTCACTCAGTATTATGGCAATGTTTTTTTTTTTTTTTTTTTTCTTCCCCTAAATGTACATGTGTGTTTTCTTAGCTCTTTAGATCCTTGATTGTAAGGAAAATTGGGACTGCTTAGTTATCTTAATATTGAAATTAATGGGTTGCTTTTTTGGATCAGGTCTGGAACGGTAACTGTAACTACTACACCAGCCTATTTAATATTCCAAACTATATCAGTTTGATATTCAGGACCTAAAACACTGCAGAAGGAAAAATCAGAACTAAAATGTATTTCTGAACAAATATCTAAATGAGACTTGACCCTGTTCCCCTTGGTATTGATGAGAAAAGAAAAGCCCTGAAATCATTCCAATATGTTAAATACTGACTTGGCCTAGTTTATACCTAATTCATCATCCACTGCATGATCCAGGATGAAGTTCTCCCTCAGAAATGTGTGGAAGGAAATAACTAGGTCATGATACATGTTCTTATGAAGGGGCTACAGATTAGTAGCTGAATGGAGACAGACCAGAAAGCACAGACTTTGTGTCAACTGAGAATTCAGAGGAATTTCTGGCCTCTGTCCCATGACTCGGCAGCATCACACAGAGTGGATCCCTGTCAGTATTACCAGGCCACCCTCCTCGCTGAAGGCACAGCTTCCTTCCTATTTGGCCAGTTTGTATTTGCAAAGTCCTATAAATTTTGGGTTCCCACTGTGGCTCTGCCACCAACTATGTGAGTTTTGGCAAACAAACAGTGTCAGAGTCACTTCTGATTGAGGGCAGTTTCTAGTTAAATTCCAGGTTCTTGTACTTCCCTGCAGAACTGCAGCACAATGTTTGTTTATACAAAAAAAAAAAAAAGAAAAAAAAAAAAAAAGAAAAAAAAAAAGAAGTGTAAAAAAACACCAAGGTACAACACCAGTGGAAGCTAGCAGTAAGTGAACATACATATGCACGTACATGCACACACCCACAAATAAACCCCCAGATTTCATGGAATATATCCTTTTCTACTTGACTTTAAATGGCTTGAATTTTCCCATTTTATGAATTTTTCCATTTATGACCTGTAAGTTATTTTTCTAGATCAATACAAAATATCACTTCAAGTACTTCACATACCATCAGAACCATAACAGAAGCCAAATTGTAACAAAGTTGCTTCAAACTTTTGGGAGAAATTAACTCTGGAGGGCAGCACTCTTTAGCAAGAAACTTAACTACAAGTTCAAACAGAAAAGTGACCTTTGCCTGTTGCTACAAGCATGTCACTGGAGGGGATTTGGCGCAGTTTTTCCTCAATGGGAGGAGTCACCTGGCTTGGGTACTGGTTTATGAAAGAGCAGAAGAAAGTAGAAGCAGCAGCCGGCTTTCCTAAATGCCTCCCTGCAAGAAGGACATGCAAAATATTTTCCAAGAGTTGGCTTCAAATGAATTCTTACCTGCGTGGAGTACTGGCATATCCCACGTTATCGCAGTACGTGTTCTTTACAGAGCAAGTCTCTGTACCATAGATCACGTCTGAGTCCACGTAGCCATTCACCAGCTTGATGTCTCTCAACTTCGTACTGTCATTTTGTGAATCCAGTGACACAATGTCAGATGGGGAGCTTACTACACCTGAGTCTTCAGTAGTGTCCTCAGATGCAAAGCAGCTGCTTTCTGATGCTGTTTCTTCTACTTCTGATAGCTCCATAACTGTATCATCCGCTACATAAAAATTATCATGTGCAGGCAGCAGGCTCTCTAAATGAAATACACCAAGTAAAGTTAGTTGAAAGTAGTCACAAAATAAATACAGAGATCTACTGCTTTGTAAGTAGAAAATGAATACATGAAATCCTTTAGAAACAGTACAACAGACCAGAGCTCAACATTTGTGTACAAAGGCTGCTCTAAAAATACAGCCTCCTATTTCAGTAAGTTGTCTCATGATGTCAGAGGTAGATGTTGGTATGGGAGCAGAGGTTAAACCTTCCCACCAATATTCATTACATTTTTTTGCCGTGTGACTGATGGTAGCAGAGGGGCAGTCTGACACCATGGCACCTAACATGCAAGTGCATATGAAGGTGCAGATGAATTCCAACTGACATTCCTCCATATTTGCTGAATGTTTCTGGAGACGACTAAACTAAAGTTTAAATGATGGGATGCAAGAAATGATTCCTGTTATGGCTTGTGATGACATCGTCTAATTGCTCCTTTTAAATTTTGCCAAATTATCTCCCATAATACTACACATAGATAAAAATGAGCAGCATTTCCCAGGTAACACACTGAATTGGTATAATAAATCTACACATGGCCCACAGGATGAGTCACTTTATTTTACCATCTTTCAATTTCCTATGTGTTGAGTGGGTGAATAACAATAATCTCTTAGCAAAGCATAAAAAATCAAGTAGCATTAAAAAAAAGTAGACGCAACTCAAAGCAGAACCTTTCCCAGCTTTTAGTCATATGTGAAAGAAATCAAGGGATATGCTCTTTGCATGCTTAATTGTATTAAGAGTTGCAAGTGATGAGAGATGATTAGATATGGTATGGTTTTTCATGTTCTGATCTAGTTTGTTTCCTATGAAATACTTGTGGGCTGTTGTTACTGGGTTTTTTTGTGTGTGTTTTTGCACCACATCATTTAAACATTTTGTTCTGTTGGTGGTTTTTTTTGGTAAGAAATACAATTTTGTTATTTTTCCTTAGGTAATGTAGAACTCTGCACTCCACCCTGCAATCACGCTATTAAAGGAGAATGGCTAATAACGTCAATAATTTCAGAGAGTGACTGAAGACAGAAGCAAATTCAAACACACTACTTGTGATCATAATGAATCAATACAGACTAATATGAATGTTTAATTGATAATTAAAAGTGTGCCTCATTTTCTTCAACATCCATGAGCAAAAGGAAGGTTAAAAAATTGGTTATGTTCTGATCTTGCAGACACCTGTGGTAGATGTTCATTACATGAAGAGTCCTATGTCTACAAGTGTGACTAAGATTAAACATACACTTCACTATTTCTAAAGTCATAATCTACAAGTTTTGAAGCATACATGAAGCTACATGTCAATGAAAATTATAGAAATAATTCTGTATCACACTGTATACACAGAACTATTCTCTTTAAGTCAGGGAACTGACATCAACTTTGTTAAAAAAAAAGTATTACAAAAATAATCTTCGAAGGGTGTAACTTAGTGAAGCTTCGAGTAAAACTAAAATAAAAATCAAACTAACATTCTCCTTGACTGAGGTTACAAGACACCATTAAGTACTGAAATTGATTTCTGACAGCAGAAGCAATAAAATTCATAGGGTTACAAATCATGATTCAAGTTGTAAGTGCTGTCAAGCATCAATATTAATGATGGGAGATGATCCAAAGACTCTATTGTGACTTTGGAAGTAATGTTACTCCATTTCTTTGACCTTATTTTCTGTAACATTAACTCCAGGTTCCAGATTAAATCCAAGAGATTGTTCCATGTAAAAATATCAATTATAGGAATGAATTATGTGACACTGATGGATTATGGTATGCTCATGGCAGAACTACAATTAGGACAACACCAGTATCAAGGAGAAATAAGAATAACTTGACATTAAACACCCAGCAATAAACACCCACAGAAAAATACACTGAACGAATAGGTAAGAGTACATGGCCTGCTTGGCTTTTAATTAAAAACAAAAATTCCCAGCAACAATCTACCACCAAAGCATTAGTAAAAGTTACAATAGGTTAAAAACAGAACAAAGTACAGTATGATACAGCAAAGAAATTACAAGTGGAAAGTAAAGAGTAGAAGCACACATAAAGTTTTGGAGTAATGCACAATGCAGTATATTTTGATGCAAAGGGACCTCAACATAATACTGGCTACAACATTTGTCACCAGGATGCCATAAATGATCTTCATCCTGCAGTTTGTGACAAAGTACTTGCTTCCAGTTCCTGATACCAGGGTGGCAGGCTTTTCCTCTTGAGCTGTCTCTCTCATTTCCTGCTCCTCCTTTTGCCTGCCTGCAACTATTTCTGGCATCTGTTTCAGATTATAGATCTTTGGTCACACAGCCTCACTCACGTACTGCAGTAGCAAAATCCTTTTCTCTCAGAGGTTTTATCCAGCAAGGTGCCCTGCCGCAGGACCTCCACACCCCAGCCCGTTCCTCACACATACTATCAGAATGAAAACTGATTCTCTTTTTATCAATGTCCGCACATGTGAACAGATCCCTATCAGTTATGCCTGGGTCTTGGCAGCTGAATCGTCCTGTTCAGTGTAAGAGCCTTCTTGTTTAGCAACATCTGTCTGAACAACGGGAATACAGAAAGACAACTTTCAATTCAGTGATTAAATTCCCATGAAAAACCAAAATGACTCTCTCACTTCAAGTCTATCACTTTTGTTGAAGCAGTTCCCTCATCTTTTATCTTCACAGAGAAGATCCTTTAATTCCAGCATTAACACATGTCAACAGAGTTGCTTGATGAGGTAAAACATTTTGATTATCACTACTGCTTATCTTAACACGTGGGCACACACGTGAATATTGACAGCTGAAGTTCTATGTTATCTTTCAGCGGTTGTGAATTGGAGCTATCCTTGGATGATTGAAGTAAGAACCTGTTCTTCCTTTCACACACCTGAACAAGTCTTCACCAGTGCAAACTATGCACTGTGCAAACTAGGATGTCCAGGCCACACGAGGACACAGCAGTTTCCTCAGAAAACACACAATGCAAAAAGTCCACCTCAACATATTGAGTGGTCTTGACTCAGGGAATCAGAAAATAGCTTCTACAGCTTTCTAGTCTTACACAGATGACCAGGTAATGAGCAGTAGCAGATGCAATTCCGTCCTACAATTTTTGTGTATCTTCTCCTCACACTGAGTGTGCATGCACAAAAACACCACACACTGAACACTGTATGACCAGAGTAGTGCCAGCCAACTGAGGTAAGTCTGTGGCCAAATGAAGGAAAAATTTACTATTTGATGCTCTCTTCTCTGTCATAATGCTAACAGCACTTCAGTTTGGCCTCTGATTTTCAAGATCTTATGCAGACACAAAACATCCAGGTTGAGATACAGAAAACTGAGCTTTTACTCCATGACCTGGCACACAAATAACGACTGCCACAGACAGCATACTACTGAAACAGTGCTGTACCTCGGAAGACTGTCTGAATTTCTGAAGGAGTAACAGTGCCAAGCTCTTCTTTCAGTCAGACATAACCCACTTACAACTATGGATATCCTGAGCTGTAACGGTCCCACAGGGATCATGGAGTTCAACTCCTGACTTCAAGTGGATTGTCTCCAGCTCGACTAAAATTTCTGTGTGATATCTCATCCACAGCTTCAATCAGTGTTCCTCCATGCCTTGCACTGCCCTGCACCTACTCAGGACAACAGGAGGAGATGCTGCAAGGCCCAGAGGAGTGCCCTGACACAGCTCTGCCCTGCTCCCCAGCACCAGGCCTGTCGCTGCACAATTAGGTCAACCACAACCGACAACGGCTTTCTTGGGGAAGCTGTTAGCAGGAATGTTGCCCCTGATCATCAGGAAGCAAAGGGGAGAGTAGCTCATCAGTAAAGAATGCAAGCTTCTTGTTTAATACAAAAGAGATTTCGTTGCTTTAATCTCAATAAGCTGTAAGTAATTAGGAGAACACTGAGCTCTGAGTTCAGAAGAGCCATATCTGCACTTGTGCTGCTTGATCCTGCATATACGTACATATTACTCACACAGAATGCCAGTGACGGAGAGATAGATAAACACCTGGTTTAAATGCCAATACACACTTTCAGAAATGAAGACTAAATTCAATACAAAATGACAATCATGGGTGAAATCCTCAATTTGATTACTGATAGAAAGTAACCACCGTCTACTTCAAACAGGACTGAGATCAGATTGAAGCGTTCAAAAGATGCACGTCTCACCCAGATGTATGAAATCAGAACCCAAGTCCACAACACTGAAGACCAAACCACCCCTCCCTCAGAGTCCACTACATACAAGGCATATGTCTTCTCTTGACAAAGTGCAACTGTTCACTAAGAGCTGCGACCTCCCTCCTGCTTTTATGACACTGCTGGTTGTTTACTGTCACATTCAAAGACAGACTACAACCAAAGGCGTTTTTCAAGAGACAGCAGCTGATGTGAAAAACTGGAACTTCGTACTGATTTTAGAGATGCAGATTTCCTATAATTCCTCTGAGTTCTCCCTAAGCGGTTGGCAATTATTTTCCAATTTCTTTCACCACTTGTTCCACTGAGAAAAAACTTTCTTTTCATGGATTGAAATTGCTCTGCTGTAGTTCAAATGGCCTATTACACTAAAATTGTTAAAAATATTACAAACTTCATCATGTTAAAGAATAATAATTCTTATAATGATGCCCAAATTGCAACACAATTATTTTACTGACAGTACTTAAAACTTCTAGCAAGGGAAAAAGTTGCTCTAATTCTTTGCACTGGCAGTACAAAGTAAAGATCAGTGTTCAAGAAAAGTATGCATTTTTTCACGTACTTGGAAGAAGCCTCGTGGAAAAAGATGGGGAATTATGGCAGTGATTAACAGAGATTATAAAAATAAGCAACGCAGGAGCAGTGTAAGAATTTTCACACAGGTACAATGTGCACTGGTTATATTTTACTCATTCTGCTGATCTATCAAAAACTTGTACGTGAAGTATAGGTTCAGTTAAAGAACAAGACAGAATGGGCTATCTGCTCTGAATTTATGGCAATTTACATTCAACATGTTTCTTAGTATACTTGAGCCTGCATGCCTATTTTCACTTTTTAAATTTAAATACTAATTATTTAAATAATAGCACTGTTATTCATTAACAATAGAATTAGGGAAGTCAGGGAACAGACTGAGCTCTGATGCATTCTTTTCAATTCCCATAACTGCCCTGCAGCAGCTGAAGATGTGCCCAAGGAATGTGATGGTGAGGATGCTTTACAACTTCAGTCCTCCAAAATGAGGATGTAGGTCAGCTTAGTAGTCTCAGTTCATTTAGCTAATAGAATTCCAGAAAAATTTCATTCAAGAAGTACCTCTGGAGGTCACCTATGTGAACATCCTCCTCAGAGCAAGGCTAACATGCAGCTTAGATGAGGCTGTTCATGGCCTTGATCTGCTGAGCTCCTAAAATCTTCAAGCACAGAGACACCACAGACATTCTAGAAAATCAAAAATCATTCCCTGGGCAACATTACAGCTTCTCCCCAAGATGAACTTTTTCTTATGCCAAATTAATTTCTTTTCCTCAGTCCAACTTGCTATTGTTGCCTCTTAGCCTTTTGCAGTGAACCTCTGAGAAGAATCTGGCTCTGCCTTCCTCGTCCTGCACTACAGCATTCAAACCCTCATTATCCTTCCCTTTAGCAGGATCAAAAAGTCCTGTGCACCTCAGCATCTCCATGTACATGTGCTCCAGCCATTTCAGAGACCTTCTACCAGGCTGCTGCCTTTGGTCTGGTTTGTCAGTATCTTGTCTGAGAGAATGCAAGATTGAGCCCACATTTGGACAGTGAGCACACATGTGGCTTCAAGACAGCCAAGCAGAAGGGAGCAATCCTTTCCCTTGATCTGCTGGCTGTGTTCTTGCTAGTGCAATTCAGTATGTGGTTAGTGCTTCATCACCATGAGGGCATGTTGCTGATTGATGCAGTCACGCATGTGACTCGCATTTCTCATATAATGTGTTATTTTCAGTCTCCTTCCTAGTCTTTTGTCCCATACATGTTTTCTTTGCCAACAGGTTCTTCTTACTGCAAAAAATCTGCAACTAGAAACTATCAACTCAAGTAAATGGCTGCTACCTCTTCCCATTTCAGACCTCCAGTTTTACCATCTGCCACACAAGAAAACAGAGAAAAAAAAGTTCAAAATAATGTAACAGATTTTTAAATAGGAAATTAACACATAGGACTTTATTATCCCTATTTTTTTCCCCACAATCCTTTCTTCAATGACTACAGAAATCTCTCTGGCCTCTAAAAAAACTGATATGTCCTAAAATACTCCTACTGTTGTTATAATGATTGTTATCCTTCCCCTTCTGGCACTCCTTTCAAACTCACTTTTCACTAGTTCCTTCGTTTTACAAAGACCTTAAGGCTCTGATGACTCCACAGTATAGCCCTCAACTGCTCAACCTTCTTCTACAAGATTAGACATAACAGATTCCAATCCTTTGCAAACGCGACACAAAGAGCAAAATGTTCTTTACTGCAAACAAGACCAAGTGTGCAAGTATCACCATGCTTGGAGAAAAATGAGTTAATAGTGCGAGTTTTCCACCTCCTATTACACACCATGAAGTATGATGGTGTCACTTTTTAAGAGTAAGCCAGAACTACATACAGGATGCTTTCCTGGCTCTCCTTACTTACGTGCAAGGAGCAAGGCAGTGTGCCTCACCTGTGCAGCTCAAAAGACTATGAACAGACAGCACAGATTAAAGAAGCAGGATAATGTGGAAGTATATTTAAGCGTATACAATAGATAGCTTCAGAGTTGTACTTTATAAATCATCATATGTAATACCAGAAACATGTTGTGATCAATACTGGGGCTCTTTGGAGGCCTTTGTGGGAAAAGAAACTCTAGATCTAACAGAAACTGTCTGACATAATAAGCCTGATGGAGAAATAAACCACTCTCCACATTTTGCTAGCAATTATTAGTCATAAGTGATAGATTTTGGTAATCTGCATCCTTTACAGAGGTGGTTGGCTTCAATTCAAGTATGCTGCAGAATCTAAATAAATGGACTGTGAAGGTGATTTTCATGAGCACCTTTGAGTACAGACGGTAAAATTGTCTGAAAAGCGTATGCGGTATAATGATTAAAACCAGAAATGATTAGTGCACCTATGCAATAAAACAATGTTTAATTAGGTGATTTTTAGGACCACAGAAGAAAAGGCCATTTGCTCAACATTTCTTCTTAAACTTCTCCATCATTTTCCCTGTCCATTCTCTTCTTGTCAATTCACTCCCTTCTTTGCTGTCTTTACTGTTAACAATTTCATCTAATCTGTACTACAGTTTCCTATTGCCAGCACAATCCGGGGAAAAGAACCATAAAACACTTTCGCATTGTAACTGTATTTTCTTTCCCCAGAGACTAGCTGCTAGCAAGCTCAGCAAGGAAAAGACAAAAAAAAACCTCCTAAACCAAACATGCATACCCACACACTTGTGGGATTTAAGAACTCATTCTGTGTTACAGAGATACCATTCCACTCCCAACCGTGCATTTATTTCTGATTGAAAGTGATTTAGAAGTTGAGAACTGTGGAAAAGAATAAGGTTTATCTGTAATTGACTCTCCGTTACTGAGGCCATCAGGAACTACATGCATACAAGTAAAAAATTTTGAACAGCTCAGTTCTGATTCCAGGACAAAGTATACTTGTTTTGTGCATATAAGTGCTTCTATTGAGAAATACTGCGCAAGTGAGAAGAAAATATGTGTGGTGCCTTCCTAACAATATAGATTTATTGTGCAGTAAGGGCAAAAAAAACCCCCAAAACTTGTTTCATTTAATAGCAACAGCTAAGAGTGAACTTTGGACTGGAGTGGAGGATAACTAAATGGAATTTCATCACCTTGTTGAGTTTTTCTGAGTTCTCATTCATCCTCACAGCACCTCAGTCCATTCAGAACCACGATGTTTCCCTTTGGTCCCCCACTCAGTGCATCCATCATGCTTCCTTACATCACCTTCTATCTTAGTTCAGAACAGCACCGACAGCACTGCCTGAAGTCAGACAGAGCCCTGAGAAAATGAAATGTTTCATGCACAAACCACTTGTCTAACTTACAATTAGGACAGCACAACATAACTCCATTTAACTGGTCAAAGCACACTTCAGACTAACCACCAATAATATAAATACCTTTGCAGTAGCTAGCTCCAAATTTAGATATGAAAATCTTTTCATACATGTCTGTAGTACAACGACACAAAGCTCACTCTTACCTCCTTTGTTGTACATTACCAGACTATTTCCCTCTCGGACCATCATCAATAGAACACCTGCTTCCTCTCCAAAGTTCAAACTCCAGCAGACCCTTCAATATAGTTTGGTTGTGATTTACTTTGTCAGTTACATTTGGAGGAATATTTTATCCTATAAAAACATACTTCTTTTCTGAATTAAGGATTTTCACGTTTTACTGTGCATTCACACTCAACTTCTCTCGTAGCTAACAAAATCGAAGACCAGAGTGTATGAAGTCTCTCCCTGAAGATCTTGCATAAGACCCCTCAGAGCAGCATTGCGCTATTATCAATGGACACTTCTTGGCTGTCCTGCAGATGAGACTTCCTGCTGGGCAGTGTGCAAACCAAGGGCAGCAAGACCAGGATGCTTGTCACAAAACACACTGCTTGGGACTGTGCTGTCAGCTAAGAGCTACTGACAAGCTGCGTAAAGGCCCATCGAGGCCACTACTTGCAGGAAGGACACTAAAGGACAGCTGTTTTTTCCAATAACATAGACATAGCCAAGAAATCACTGCATGGGGCAGGAATCAATTGCTTAGTACCACAAATTCCTATTCAGGCTCTAGCCACCTTTATCTTTTTCAGACATGCACAACGGTGAGAACTTCCTCATCAGGAGCTTAGTTAGGAGGGAATACGGGACAGGTGGAGAACATGGTGCTCACAGAACAGCTCTGCTGTGAAGCAGAGTCATGTCTGCATGTCATACACCCTTTGACAACACATGGACTAGATCAGGTCATTTCAGACTTAAGCAGAGACGAGAATACCTAAGTTAGAGCTGAATTTGGCTCATTCCTTCACAGTCCTCTTCTGAAGCAAGCTATCTCATCAATTGTGCTTTGCTCTCAGGCTCTCCTTCCCTGCTAACTTAGAATACCAGCAGGAGGAAATGCAAATAGGCAAACGTCGTAAGCGGATGTTACGCTTTGTAATGGTTTGTGTGTAGCAAAATGTTAATGGCAATACCTTCTCTGGTACTCCTGTGACCAGCACCCTCATGGAAGAAAAGGTCTTCTTTGGAAATGGGTCTTCATCTCAGCACTGACTTGGAATAAATTTTTCCCTTTCATATTTTACTGTTAGCATCGGGTCCTGCTTCCATTTAATCAGGTGGGTTTTGCCACTGACTGCAGTGGGAGCTGGATCGGACCACTTACTGATTAAAATGCAAAGCTGCAGGTATCTCCTCCATGGGAAGAATCCCCACAGGGAAAATCTATGTGCATTTTTATTCACGTGAAGCATTTTAAGACTTTCATTTACACAGTTCGTTCAATAATAACGTGCATGCTGTATAATGGGGTACCCGATTAAGCATGCTTAAGTGCCTTCCTGGAGCAGGGCCATTTCTAGAATATGATGGTTCACTATGAGCATATCCTCAGAACAGACACGCTAGTTTGGGAAATTTTTCACCTAAGTTAATGGATTTAATTCTGAATACGATCAGCATAAAAGCTCATTTTTCCTACGCAAAATTCTGAATTTTCTGTTTTTAATTTTTAGCCTCAGTTCTCACAAAAATAAAATTGAGAACATCACACTGATGTAGGTTTGAGTTTGTCTATGAAACTCTCTAACTTTTAAATCCTAAAAATTGGCCATTTTTTTTTCCTGAATTAGTCAGGAAAGGTAACAGTGCTAAAATTCAATTCCATGAGTTTCATCAAGAAGTAGAAGAACCTTTATAAATTATTAGAGAAAGAATATCTATCTATTTATTCATCTCATGACAGAGAGACAGAGGCTACAAGCTACAACAAAACTCCAGAGTTTATCTTTTTTTAAATGTCTAGAGAAACGAGTAATTAAAGCAGCAACTGCTTAAGGAATTACCTGATGGAGTCTGGAGGAGGAAAAGCAGAAAACAAAGAACAAGAAAAGGAAACACAAATCTTAATATTCAAGTTGTCTTTTAAAAGCAAAGTGATGAGATTTCCTTCTCCACCTATCTCTTCCTTTATAAGTATCTCTTTTAAAGATTTTGGTTTTTACCCCCAAAAAACCTATGCAACGATTCTGCTTGGAAAATTTTACACGTGTGACAGGTTACTGTACCAGTTTGTACAGTACAGTTTATACTGTAATGCTCTAACCTTATCTTCACTCTCCTGATTGCTCATCATAACCCTTGCACCTTAGAGTGGCCCCTATCAGACCAGTGCAGCATTGAGTTGGCGGCTTGTTATTACTCTTCACATCATGGCATGTAAGTTTAAAGACTTCTGTGCTTTCAGTCTGCTAATTTTCTCACAGGCACTAATTTAACTCCTGGAAAACTGCAAGGAGTTGCCTTGTGCAAGGATTTTTTTGTGTAAAAAAATTCAACCAGTGTGCTGCCAAAGCCTTGTATTATGAACAGTGACATGTATTTTGTGTACCCTGAGAGTGTAAAAAGGCCTTTTTAGTACAATCTGTGTCCCTGGTAGGAGTAAACTGAAGACAAATGATTTTATTTGAGGAACATCTGAATCACATCGATTAGCTTGATGAATACAGAACAGGAAAGCTGCCAGGTACAAAGGAAGCTGGGCATGTCCACAGGGGAGTGGAGCAAACAAGCAAATTACAGTATATGCATGGGTTTTTTTCTTCCTTTGACCAAATGTTTTCATTTGGAAAACTCGGACACTTAAACCTCAAAGTTTCTTTAACAGACCGGTCAGTTAATCAGCACAGCTGTTTCTGAAAGCAAGTAGAAAAGAAGTAAAAAAAAAAAACATGTATTTTTAAATCGTGACTGATCATGAAAATATCCATATATGTTGTGTTTAACCAAAATAATATTTCTTTTGGGGAAAAAAAAATAAATTCCTTTCTCTGGGAGGAAAGCAGGCTAAGTTTTACCGGGCAAAGGACAATCATGTCATTCCTGATCACTGATTGAACATGTCTGAGAGACTGTCAGTACCCAAAAAGAGTGTCAGATAAAACTGAGATAGCAATGTGTTCTTCCGATAGTTCTCTAATATACATTTCTGCTCTCTAATAACAAGAAGCGACATGGGCTGGCCCTTCTAGAGCACTCAGCTGGCCACTATTAAGCTGCCTTCATAAAGAGTCAAGCTGAAAAGTCTATTTAGCTTCCAAACTGCTCCTTTTGTTACAATCAACAGCCAACTGCAGAAAATTCTTACTGTGAATTCTAAAACTTTCCCAGTACTTTAGCTTTTTAAAACGTTCATACATTTCTTATATAATTCTTTATAATTCCTACAGATTACGAATTATAAGAATTCTTGAATTCTTGTCAAAGACTTTCCCATATAGGAACAGTTTAAGAATAGATTTTGGCTGAGAAAAAATGTTCATTAATTTTCAATGTTTTACAAAGTAAAAAAAAAATTTTTTCAATGCCTTATCAAGTGCTAAAATTGAGGAAAACTTTTTAAAATTAGGTATCAATAATAACCTTCATAATAAGCTTGAATGAAAAATATTAAGTATTCCCCTAGCACTGCTTATGACAGGTTCCATATATATTTTAGCAGTTTTACTTTCATCTTTTAATCACAATAGTCTTATAAAAAATATTTGCAAGTTACAGTGTTCCTTTCTCATTCTTTCCTCCATCTTCTTTAGGTCTTTGTCCTCCATTACACCCCACCTTCGCTTATGGTACAGTAGGTTGGAAAGTAATTCTTTTATCCATGCCAGGAACCAATTATGGAATCCACAAAAGGAGCTGACAAAAGAGGCTCTGTCTCCGCTCTCAGCCTTTTGCTCCCTCAGGCCCTAAAACCCAGAAGTGAATGTGCATGGACAGAATTCTCAATTTCTTAGAAGAAAGCAGGCAGTCATCTTAGTGAGTGCTTACTGGCTTAGAAGTGGTAATATGAAAAGCTGAGTATGAGTATCTTTGAGGTTGGGCGAGTAGTTTGGTATGAGCATTATCATCTACCTGGTACAGAAAACACAAGATTTTCAACTGTTTGCTTTCTGCATCGCTGTGTCATGACTACACTTGAATCAGCAGGATCTTGTACCACAAATTTTCATTCCAATTTGAACACCAACCACCTGTTTGATTTGGTCCATTACGCGTAAATGAAGCCTAACTTCCAATCTGTACTAGGGACTGAAGCTTGGAGACACACACAGTCACTCCATGTGCACATACTTGGCTGGACACAGATGTTTAGTCCAGCTTGCTAGTGAGTAAATGAAAGTTTCTCCGCTGGTATGGGTGTGACAGTTTCTAGAAGTCCCACAGAGTACATTTAAGATGCTACCCAGTTATTAAAGGTGAGACTCAAAAAGTTAATCTCTTATTCTGACTAAGGAAGAGGAAAACAGGGAATTTGGTTTCACTTAGAATAAACAAAGTTTATCCACAGACCACTTGTATGGCAGAATTGGGCTTCAAGGGAGTTAGAAGACGAGAAACTTTTTAATATTCAGTCAGAGTGGGAAATGGGAAGCTAAGTTTTACTCCACACATTATGAAGTAGATAAATAAGCAAAGAGCTAAATATGAGGAAATGAGATTAGAAAGACAATTTGATTCACTGGTGTCCAGTCTCTTGCTTATTCTAACCTGAAAATATTTTGTTATATTCAAAGGAATTACACCAGGGCCAACTTCTGCTCCAAGTCTGCAAAGTCTCTGGTATTATTTCCAGTACTATGACAGCAAGCTGAGTGAACATGTAAGGGAATGCAACATACACGCTTTATGCTGTTGCCTTTACAAAGGACTGCATCTTCTTCTTCAGTGATTTCTCCAGTCATGAGAAAAATGACAGAGATTTAGTGACCACTATTTAGAATCTGCTTACTGGAACTGAATAGAAAAATAAATCCCTGATGTTTAAGGCACATTCAAAGGATATAAAGGACTTAACAATTATGTACAGCCAGTGTATCATCTGGTTCTGACACAGCTCTTGCTACTGGGATAGTTCCTTTTAACAGCCGTTCACCACCTGTAGTTAAACCATTACAGAAGAACACACAATAAACATCACCAAGCAGCTTATTTGTGCCCAGAAAAATACAAGACCACCCTTACCCTTCTCCATCTCAGCAAAACACAGCAAAGATCATTATGAATAAGCTTTTCTGCATGAGCAAGAAATTAATTGTGTCACTTTTTGTTCTGTCAACTTCTTACATATTTCAGCAGTGGACTTCTGTATAGTGCCTGTATGACCAGAGAAGCTTATCTGCATACTGTGCATGAGATACGTAAAGAAGTGTGTAAACAGTGACAGCAAGTTTTCTCACTGTCCCTGAGGGGGGAGTTCATAGTTTTGCAATGACATTAGAAAACAACATGGCTGTAATTTTGGAGGGATGGAATAAGTTACATTCTGTCTTCTAAAATAACATGTATTTTAGTATGGAAAGTTAAATGGTGCCTACTGCATGAACTAAATATATATTGAGAGTCACGGTAGTGATGAGAAGCCAAGTTAGGGAGACAGAAATGCTGTTTTATATACACACGCTGAGAACAACTCTCACACTGAGGCACTTCATACTGCGATGGAACTGAAAGGAGGGCTTAAATGCAAAGAATGAGCATGTAAGAATCACACCCACAGTGCGGACTTTAAATATGCAGAATACAGGGACAGATGATGGGCATATGATAGACTGCATGGCCATGTTTAATAAATAAATGCATCACAAGCCTTTGCAATCTACCACATCATTTTGACTGGATGATCCATCTGCCTTTCACTCTCCTCACCACCTATTTGAGTACGTTAGACCCCACAGCCAGCTACAGATAACCCTCTATAAAAACTGATAAAAAAAATAATTTCTCCTTTCACAGATATATTTAAAATATTCTCTCCCCACCTCACTCAGAATAAGTTTCAGTTATGGACAGATAGAGCATATTTTCTACAGATAAAAATGGAATTAATTCAAAGCTTAGTATTCTGCAGCTCTGTTGCTGGAAAAGAAAAAATTCCAGTTGCTCAGCGCAAAAGACAGCATACATTTCAATCCTCAAAGATAAGTCATAAAAAAAGACAGAATTTCATGTAGAAAAATATTTAAGGGTGCTGGGAGAGTCTCTGAATCTTTGGTTGGAAGATGACTGAATGACTGAATTGCTGGTAACAAAGTCACTTGACTGTGGAAGAGGATGGACACTAAAACTATCTACACACACCTTTGAAATGCTACAACTCATGCTGATAAGCATTCCTCATAGAACACATCCTTTTAGATCTACACTCAATGTGGCCAACTCCTATGTACTTGCTCTTCAGCACATACATCAGCTGTATGCACTGATTTCCACACCTTGGGCACAGGCTACAATAAATACACAGGCAATGTCTGCACTGTAATAAGTAACAAAACATGCCAACACCCTTTGCAAACACACCTAGAGTTAAATTTTGAGGTCATGTCTGGAAAATGCCATCACAATAGCATCATATGCAAATATGATTTGGTTTCAAATTTGTGATTAAATTGATTAAAATAACAGAAAAACTACTTTTATTTTTAGTTGATGAACAGAAGAACTCTGTAAACCCCATTTATGTTTATGAGTTTCTTAAAGGCTGAAATTATTTGCATAAATGTGATGATACTTATAGTTTAACATTCACCTTTAGCATTATCCTTACTTGAAACTTACTGCAGATATTTGACAACGCTGGCTCCCTCTGGTGGTCAACATAAAATAAAAAAGTTTGAAATGTCTGGTCAGTAAAATCTGTCCACCACGAAGCCTAATCTGTTAATAACTCACAGGATTTTGTAGGGGATGAGGACGTTTATCATGCATCAAAATGGCAGTAATCATTAATCATACATCTGTCCTTATTTCCTAAAGGGACTGAACGTTACAGCCACCAGAGTCATAAAACTGCAAGTTATTTTGATCCATATGCTAACACTGCATTTACTTACCACACTCAAACACTTCCCAGCTGTTAGGGGTTTTTGTGTTTTCTTTCTTTCTTTCACCCCAGATAGAAAAGTATTCCTCCCTGAAGTACAGTCTTTCAGCAATGCTGTTTGGTAGTGCAGAAAAGTGATGAATAACTTAAATTTCTTACTAACTCTGGTAAGACCATTTTGATGGAGAGGTCTAGCATAGCAGTCAATTTATTATCACCTTCTCCATCTCATTCTCGTTACACTTCTCTTTTCTCTGTAGATAAAATGAAAGGCATAAAACTATGCCAATGCACAGTTATATCTCTGCTACCTTAAGACTCCATCAAACTGAACTAAACCGTCACTTCTTCCAGTCACTGAAAATAACAAACATACTCATTCATTTCCAGGAGCAGAACTGAGGTGGCTTCAGAAACCCTGGGTAAGGCACGGCGCAAGGAGGGATTCCCTGAGCGCACCGCAGTGCCGAGCTGGTGCTTGCAAACCAAACTTCCATCAAGTTCATGTTCCCATGGTCTCACTTTGCTTGAATGCTCTACCCCCTCATACACACATTATTAATGAATTAACAGTCATGAAATAGCTTATCTATGCGCTTCCATTGAATAGATTTGGATATAATGAGTGCCATTGGAAGTTCATTCCCACACTGTATATAATAAAGGGAGGTTTTAAACATGCTAATGTTGGAGCATGAGCACAACTGCTTATAACTAAGATGATTTCTTGTAAAGATACAGCTTTTCTTTTTTCTTTTTTTACCATTTAATACTATATGTGTGTACCTGGCATTTCTAAAACTTGAAGAAACAAAGAGTGAGCAAGAACAAGGAAGGACTTATGTTTTTGTTCTTTTTTAAAAAAAATTCAATTCTTCTTAAAGTTAAGTTTTTCTTAAATTCAGAGCTAGCAGTTAGAACTGGTCATCACGATTTTACACAGAAATTTCATGGAAAACCCAAATTTCTACAAAGACGGGGAAAAAAAAGGCAAAAGAGGCAAATTTGGCATTTTAATACAAAAATGAAATAAATTAAGGATGAGCAACGATTTTCTGAGTTTTTACCCATAGCACTTTCAAATTCAAGCAGACCATCTGGAAACAGCTTTTTAAAGCAAATTTGCCAGATAGGTGGTGAGGATTATAGCTGCATTCTTTCATGGCAAGGAAACCTTTTCATCAAAACTGTGACTTAGTTAAAAAGTTGACCTTCCAATAAGCTGAACTCGTGTAAATGCAAAGGACTGCTTTTACAGTATACTGCACTTTTACACTGTACTCAATACAAACCCCTTTGTTTTTACCACTTCATTATTCTGTTCGTATTCTAGTCTTAACTCCATGGGGCATGTAACTCTGTGGAGTTACAAATGGGATGTAAATACAGTAATAAGAATAGGTAAATTAGGTTCTTAATTTTCACATTGTGTATATCCACTTTTTTTTTTTTTTTTTTTTGAGAAGACGTACAATTAAACTATTGTCTTGTCTTAAGAAACTATAACAAAGTACCTGGCAGCATAGACAGATCAATTCCACTCCATTTTTATTAGAATACCTTAGGGTATTAAATATATATTCTTAGGCATCACTTAAAACTTATTAACTGCATGTCATATTTGTATTAAAAGGCATCAAAACCCTTTCTAGTCATGTTTCACATGTAGGAATGCTTTGTTTTGTTATTCTTCATTTTGCCTACCTGGAAAGGATTCAAGATGAACATGATTGTTTGCTTGAGGGTAAAACAATAATTTTTCATCATTTAAATTAGACTTCTGTATTGCAACTCACTAATTTAAGAAGCTTAAGTGTCTTAAATCATGGCACATGTGAGGTCAGAACAGTTCTGGGTGTGTGCACCATTGCAACTCATAAAATGTATGTTTATAATTCAAAATGATTAAAAATACATGCCTTATGGGCCACTCACACGAAGAAATTTCTTCAGTGCAAATAAATTTTTGGTAAGTACATTCCTGTAGCTGATATTTTAATTATAACTCACTGAATATTCCTATTACAACTGTAAAAAGGAGAGTCATGGAACGAGATTTATCTTGAGCAAAGAGCATTTGCATCGTTTGTTACAGAAATAGAACACACACCTTGAATGCCATAGAATGACTCCAACATCAAGATAAAATTAATCATACTAACCACCAGGATGAAAGCACAAGTAAAGCCTATGAATCAGTATATTTGGTACTGATTCTTAGTATTATTTAGGCTTCTTTTAATCAGACAGATCTTTCTAGTTCCTTTTTTCTTCGCATCTTGAATGATAGCCAAGATACAGAAAGAATCCTGTACTTCAACTTAACTAGGCCATGCCCAGTTCTACTTTTGTTTCAAAGGAACAAAACATATGCAATGAAGGAAAAATAAGATATATTTGAGAATGTAAAATGCTATACCTAGGCTAATAGAAAAAAAGAAAAAATGCTTTTAGGGAATTTTCATGAAATCTTCAGGTAGTACTGAGAGACACCCTTCCCCCATACCACACACTGTTTGAAACACCAAATCAAATTAAACCATGACTCAAAGTAAAGAGAATCCTTCAAAAAAGAACAGACAAATGTACAGATAATGCTTCTGAGGCTGATATATAGATTTATGTAACACAGCATTCAGTTCTGGAGCATACATCTCACAAATGAGTATGAAATGAACCTCAGCCAAAAATAATCAATAGTAATTAGAAGAGAATGTGAAAGTTCAAAAAGAAAGGAAGCCAAAATCTCAGTCAGAAAAAACAAAGGTTCTTTTCCAGCAGGGAAGGAAGAAAGGCAACAGAAGAATCGGGGTAGCAGAGGCAACAGGATGTTCAGAGGTATGAAGGTCATAGGAAGAGGGTCTGTCAGACGCGCTTGTTGTATGAAGGGAATGATGCACAACAATAAACTGTTGGGGGAAAAAAAGAGTAAAACAATAAAATAATGAATACTGTGTAAGAAACACAACAGAATGGCTAGCATGCTCAGCAACCTTCAAGAACCAGATGCCCAAAGGAACTGTCACTACGTGCGCCCATACACTGAAATTCTGAATTCCGCAGATACTCTGAGACTGGCTCCCTGGGTTCAGGTATAAGCTAACTCAATCCCAACAATGTGACACCTACTGATATGCAATGTGTCCACAAACTTTGCTTAACTTGGCCTGAATTTAAATTCTCTAGAAAGTACAAGGTACTGGAGATTCAAATTCATTCTTTTTCCTCAGATCAGGCTGGACAAGTATGAGGCATGATGGTGGTATGAGCCCTAATGTCATCCTTACCAATTTTCCTGTTTTACAGATCATCTGTAAGAAAGGAAAGACTGGGCCACTTGAAAGACTCCTTCTGCGTCACTGCATTACGATAAGCCAACAAAACTACCTACTCAGCAATCTCCAGTTCTCAATTAATTTGGAACCACGTGTGGTTTTCTTTCTCTGACTTTCTGTACCTGTTTTTGCCTTAACAAAGTCCAACCCTTAAGAGACTATCCCTACTGACTGTGGAAGACTGCATATATATCCAAGGTGACTGAAGAAACATGACCAAATTGTGAAATAGTCACAGCTTTTGCCAAGTGGCTTATAGTACCCATCAATATATCACTGACATAATGAAAATATAATTAGATTTGGGGACAAGGCTCCTTTCTACTCAGATTCTTGAAATGCACTGGGTATTACCCAGTTTTTTGAGACTTCTCAGACAATATGACATAACCAAAGCCATGCAAAAGAGGTGACAATCTCCATTTCTGTATTACCAAAGCACAGTTATTTAATTGTACAGTCACAGGCCATGAAAAATTTGATTAGTAAGATAAGGAAGAAGACAGGATCCCATAAACATATCATTTTAAACATGCATACAACATGCAGCTAAAAGTCAGCAAGACCAAAATTAACAGGAAAGCCCATGAAATGAGAATAAAAAGATTAAAAACCAAAATCCAGTTGGAACAATTGCACTCTTGTTTGTTTGAAAGACTCTTACCACTAGAGCCAGAAAGCCCAAATATCTTAGCAAAAGCCCTATTCATGAATGACTTATGCTTTACCTAAGTTTGGAAAACTCCATGAAGAGCAATTACCAACATCCTCTATGAAATGAAAATTCCTCAACGTGGATTTCTCAGAGCACAATGGGACAACTGTGTGTCTGCTGGGAAGGAACGACGGGTGGGGCAGTGCCTCACAAACTATGGCAGATCATAAAGAACAAGAATTTAAACTCCACACGATCACATAATTATAATTTCTGAATGGGAATCACATCTTGTCAAACTGCTGCTGACAGTCACCCACTCAGCAAAAAGAGACCACAATCATCATCAAAGAAAGCTGTTTTGAGAGTCTTTTCAGAACAAATATGCCTTTCATCAATATCTGGCATCAGTAGCTTATCCTCCTTCCCACCTTGTTCTATGAGAAAACACATTTACTGAGGTTAGAGTCAGGAAGATTGAAAACTTTGTTCTTCTTTGAATCTACCGCCAAAGTCCTATTTGCAGTGCTTGAGGCATTCTCAGGCAATAAAAACCATCATTGCAAAACTCTGTTCTTTACCACTCAGTCACTACAGTATCTAAGCACCTTTTGGAATTGAATTAGGCAATGTAATTAGCATACATCATGTGTGCTGCTTACTCTCATGTGTACATCTACACACGTTTCTCTCCTGTAAATCTATATGCGTAACTCTATCTATGTAGCGTACAGCGTAATTATAAAGCTAAACTTGTCCCTCTCCAACACTGATGCTTCATGTCTAAAATAAATATTCACTAAACACTACGGCTTTGCTCTCAATAAACCAAGGATAATAAAAGCTCACATTATGTTTCCATGTACAAGCTTAATCAAATCATTTTGGCTAGGATATTGTGTTTGTTTAAGAGCAAATGATCAAGCTGATAATATCAGCGCTGCATTGATTAAAGTGTATTTGATCAGCAAGGTAGATCAGGAAAGCATTGCAAAATATTGGAGTGGTAGAAACTCAAATGAAGTAGAAATATTAATGTAAAGAAGGTCACAACAGATTTTTAATAAAGAGAATACTGTAGGCAAGCTGATGGTATCTAGCAAAGAAGGATTTTAGGGATGATACGATTTCTGTGCATATGTTGGTAAATAAATGAATTTGAGTTAATCCTCAATAAGGGTCAGGTTTTCTGTCAGAATGGATTGCCTCAGTTTTTTTCTCTCCCCACAATAAAACTCAGCAATCATTATTTCCTTGGCACAGTTACAAAAGCAACACAACACCATAGATCAGTTGGTACTGAGCAGCAAAACCACCAACATTAAAGTGTCAGCTACTGCTACCTGTAGAATAATTTCAGTAAGAAAACACCCTGGAAAGAAATCCTTGTCAAATTAGCAGCTAATGGAGGGATTTCTCTACCCCGTGGCTTGGAGACAGACTCCTAACCTTCAAAGAAGTGTCCATGTGACGCCATAATACGCAGAGCTTTGCTGCCTTTACAGGATCTCCACGGGTGTGCAGGTCAAGCCCACAGGGAATACACTACATGATCAAAGACTTGGATCATGTACAAAGAATTAAAGACAGTCAATGGACAAGCAGGAAAAAGTAACGAAAACGTGCTTTTCACAAATACCCAAGGATGTGGAAACTATTTTATTATTTTTGTCTGATAACAGTTAGGCCTCGAGGGGAAGAGCACACAAAAGAGTATCCAGAGATATCAAGGAAAATGTATCCATTAGGACAGGAAGGCCTTTAACAACATACAGATCGTGTAAATGGTTTAATTTTCCTGAAGGGAGACACCCTGCAGTTTTCAACCTAGACTCACAGACCCACTGACTCCCAAAGGAATTTGTCTCTGCAGAGAGAAAAAGTGTTAGCACAGGAAATCAAAGACGGAGAATTAATACAAGGCAGTGAATTTTTGCTTCCGCTTGGGTGAGTTCAAGTGTTTTGATCGTTGTTTTAAAATGTTGTTAATGGCCAGGGATCTCTAGCAAACCTGCCTGCAAACAAGTGCTTAATTTACTTTGCATTAATTAGTTACACTGCATTGGACATTTCAAAAGACAACAGGCTGGAAAAAAGGGAAAAAACAGACACATATGTACAGAGAGGAAAGTCTGGAAAAGCTACCCCTGAGAGTAATCATCAGAGATGAAATCAAATACATATATTTTGAAACATACGTTTAGGTACCAGTTTTGTTGGTGCTGTAACATCTGCTTCTCTGTAAGAGACTGCTGGATCCATATTGTCTCTTTCAGGAGGAGGGTAAGGTGGGGGTGGGGGGATCACTAACTGGGGTGGGTCACGAGTGGGGCCCCTAGGAGGCTTTTGTGGCACCTGCCGTCCATCACCTACAGGGGATCAATTGACTAGTTACTTCAGCATCAAGACAATAACTGCTGTGCTTACTGTTTTTATAACATGCGTTGATTTTCCTTTACCCATATCCGAAGTTCCTCTGAATACAATTCTGCTCTTATTTAACCCCAGGTAATTAAGGGAGAAGGAAAAGCCTGGACTCCTACATCAATGAGAGTAGAACCAGGCCCAAAATATACATGTACATCACAACTAACAGTTGATATATTTATCGGTGTTTTGCCAAATAAGGAAGGTGAAAAGTAACTGAAAAAAAGTGGGGGGGGGAAAAAAAAAAAGCTATACAAGGAAATGAAACATGAGAAAGTTATATTATTCCTAAGTATCAAAGTTAATGAATTTTTCACTTCTAGGATACTTTATGAGACTATTTTCCTCACTCTGTAAGAGAAGAAAGGAAAATGTCTCAAATCAGTATTTTTAAGTAGGTATCTTGACAGGTTCTTCTTTATCTAGGTAGTTTTTGTATCATTTTGTCACCATGGGGAAGCAGCTGATTAAGTCATTCTTAAAAAAAACTGTTAAGCTATCATAGGAAACACTCATAATTTTGACTGGGAGCCTATTTCAATCCTACATGCAATAACTAGATAGATAAACATCACTGCACTATGCTGCAGTGCTGAAAAGATGCTGCCGGTTCGTAGTGCATAGGCCTAGAACAACTGCAATTCAAAATGTGCTCAGATGCTGAAAGCAAGCTGAAGAAACACAACTGTCTGTTTGCTCTGCCCTCATGCCCTGCCCTAGGCATCTGCACATTGGTCATTGACAAAAATGGATACTGCTGATGGACCTCTTGCCTGCTCCATTTTCACTGCTACTGCACTCTTATGCTCATGCTCTGGTGCTGTTGAGAAAGGGAGTAGCACCAAGAATGAGGAAAAAAGATTAAGCCATTATGATTACTAGTTAGGAGTCACCAGTTTGAAGAGACTCACAACACAATTAAATGCTGCCAATATGCATTCTTTTTAACTGCTATGAGAAAACAGCATAATGCTTTGGGATCAGAGCAAGTGAGTCAATATTAAATACTGAAGTGCACCCCACCTGCCTGTTTGAGAATATTTTAAATAAGATCTTTTGCTCAGATTCATGAGGTTAAGTTGGGAGATGCACAGGTAGCTTTAATCCTTTTTCATCATGAGGCTGCCTATTTCTCACAGCACATTTCCCCCTCACTACTGTCTTGCTTTTTTCACAGCTTTTCTTTCCTGCTTTCAGAGCCATCTGTGCTTTCTCATCGTTTTCTCCCAAGGACCTAAAAGAGAAGCTGTTTTACCAATCTTCCTTTGCTGTAACATTTCTTCTTGTTAATAAACGTATTCATTCAAGAAAGTAGCAGAAAATGAGAAGCACTGAAGATTGAGCTACCGTGGGATAAGCTCTTTGTTGGTGTAATTAATAAGGCTCCACTAAAGTAAACGATACTAAACCCTACATCAACAGTCTGGCCAGCAAGCGCTTACGTACACAGCACTGAACAACTAGAAGTGGTTCTGCTCTGCTTTATTTCAGCTGCAATACTGAGCACTGATACAAAATAAACTTAACACTTAAAAAAAGTTAAAGCACTAAGCGTTATCAATCATCAACTTGCAATAGGGCAAGATGTGAGAAGTGTCAGGCTGTGACATCAGCAATAGTTAAGACTATTTGCTGAAAACTCCTGTATTATATAGCACAGACATAACATTCCCCTTGGGGGGCTTAAATAAGAGATGTCAATGGAGTTGAGCATGTCACAAGGTAATGGACTCCTGCTGCTGCATAAATGCTGAGGCATTAAATGTGAAGCATTTACTGAAAATAAATGTTGGAACAAAGCCAAGAGGTTTCTTTCTAAACTGTGAGGCATTCGTAATGTAAGCAATTATGTATGACAGGATGTCATATCTGTATGTCTTAGGCACTTTATGGAACATGAGGTCAAAGGCATGAACTGAAGTGCACGGAGTGCATTACAGCACTTAGAGAATGATTCTCCTAATGTACTGAAAAATGAGTTCCAATACGTGGGGTTATTATCTCATATCTTTACCCATCGTAAAATCACTTTGTTTGCTAAAAGCATAATCTTGGGGTCCTCACTTGGGCAAAGCTCCCACCGACCTGAATGAGCTTGCAGTCAGATAACAATAGAGGTCTGGGAGACCATTTTTCACTATTCCTATATGACAGTAAATGTGTCACATACAGCTGAAGACCACAGTTCTTTGCTGTCTCCAGCTACATATGGAGTACCTTTAAGAACACCAGTTCTTTTCTTCTAGCTATAGACTAAGGAGAAATAAATTTAAAATAACATCAAGAAACACATTCAAAATAAAAACTTCACAGAACATGGTGAGTCGATAACAAACTTTTGGAGGACTACAGGAAAAGAAAATGTCTTTCAGTTTTAGGAACATGTAGGAGAACCTGAACAAGCTTGACTGTACTTAATTCTAGTAGAATTCCATGGCTACAGATGGATTCAGAGTTGCCTGGCCTATTTCCTCATTTCCCTTTTACTAGCAAAACCACCATGACCTTAGAGGCACGGAAAAGGCCCAGGACAAATGCTTTGGAATATCTAACTTGTACCAAACATTCATATTGTCCACAGAATTATCTAGCTTTTACTACTCCATAGTCCTCTGAACGGTGCCATTAAAACAAGAGGCAATATACAAATACTTATTTCCAGACTTTCATTCTGTAGAATAAATGTATTTTTTTCCTCCCAGGTTATAACATTTCCCAACTCACAGCATAACAGAATTAAGAAAACTCTGAATACTAAGTGCCAAAAGCACATGCATGGATTTACACAGGAGAAAAGAATGCCTCTTACCCATTGTGCTCTTCCTCTTGTCTTCCATCTCTTCCCTCCTATTTGGCATGGCAGGAGTAGGTGGAGCAGACTGAGTTGGTGGAAGAGGTGCACGCCTCTTCTTTTTCTGTAGATCGTTAAGCGATGCTCCTTGTGAAATCTAGTAAAATTGAAAAATATGCAAAATAAAGGATGTGTTGGTGGTTTTTTTTTAAGTTATCAATAGCATAAAAAGTGATTGTCATATGACCTAATTTATTTAGCACACAGAACCATCAAAATATTTAAAGTAAGTATTTACAGTAACAACAAGAGATTGATGAGACAGAAAACAAGAGGTATAGTAATGCACTCAGACAACGATAGGCAAGAACTGCAAAGAAATGTCACAAGAGAACTACCATTCTATTCCATTAGACACTTGTGGTAGGAGACTGGAGAGCAAAGCATAGTACGAGACTACGTGTAACAGCTTAACTCAGACTATGCTCTTGTTTGTACAATTGATTTCTTCAGATCTTAAATTATGGTTAAAGACTGCAAATCAGTATATGTAGGGAATAAATGTTCTCTTATTTCTTTCATTTTCCTCTCAAAATGATGCTTCAGGACTTGTGAGAAGAGAATCAAAATCTGAAGTCTGTTTGTATAATGATTAGAGATGATACTGTAATCGATTTATATTTACTGGACTTCTCAGACAAAGTTCCAAAGATCTCTAGCACCTCTACATCCAAAAACTGCAACATGTTGGTTGGCAAGCCAAAACTTCATGACTGTTTACAGTGCTTTTTATATTATGAAAAATTTTATTAAGTGTCTTGGGTTTCACTTCATTGCATAATATTTTCTTTTGATCGTTGGAACATAGCTCTGTTCTCCTTCACCAGAAAAATAATTAAAAAAAAAAAAGAAAGCAAAAAACGTGTATGAAAACCTGCTGAATCTTCATATTTGAAAAGTACCAGCAACGATAGACAGAACCAGGCACAGCTGAGGCAGAGGGCAAAGCTGCCCACACATAGCATGCTGTTCCTCAGTGCTCCCTCATATCGCTTCACTGCTCCGTCCATCCTGATAATTTACCTAGCTGAAGATACTTAATATAAAGAACTGCCTGGTAGTTTTCTAATATTAACAAAGGCCTAATAATAACCCTTCCTTTAATCCAAAAGACTAGTGAATTCTTCAAATACATTTGTTGTGAGTGATTTCATTAAATCAATACCAGCTTCACACTGCTCACAGGTATTATCAGAGATCAGAGGAAAAGCATTCATTTGTATGTGTCCTTTCCTAGGCTGAGTGGAAACTCCGGGCGTAGACAAATTTTACAAAGAACAGAGCCTCCATCTCTTAACCTTCCTTTTTAGAAGTCCTCAAGACTGATCTGGTTTATAAAACAAGGAAACTCAATTACCACCCAGCAGGACAATGCTCTAACCACAAAGCCACAGGACATGTAGATGCTCTCCACCTGTTCTCCAGCACACGGAGAAATCTGGTAGTAACCAGACTGCCATTAGAGTGCATTAACCAGGATGGGCTGCAGGCTCCAGCAAACAGAGACTGAAGGTGGGGAAAGAAAGGTGTCCTGGTTTTGGGCTCCACTAACATAGACTACTTCTGAATTTTATATTAAATATCCATTGGACACAGCATGTGATTAAAGCCAGCGAGGCCAAGCTAGATAAAACTAAGCACAGCCAGCGGCCAAGAATGTTGGCCAAAACTTCACGGAACTTGAAAAAAATACCCTTCTCTTCAGAAAAGAGCACCAAGCCAAACATTCAGTAGTAGGTACAGCAAAAACTGAGAGTTTCTTAGAAAAAACTTTTATTCAAATTATTATTATAAATGGGGCACCTTTCAATGAAGAAACTGTCTGCTAGTTGTTAGAAACAGACTACAAATGACTAAATTGGATTTAGTATTTTTTTAAAAAATGTTCACTGTGCCAAAATGCCCTATATGCAGCTCAATAAAGATGGGAACCTGTTCAGCGAAATAGACTCATCTGGCTCTGGTTTTGCAGACTAGGAATTACATGGAGGACAGCTACCTAATTCATTTTCATGCTTTTTTAAGGCAATTGGGAAAAAAGCACCTAGAAAAAAAAAATCACGTATCTGCTTTGCCTTTTAGAATAAGCAAATACATTTAAGCTTTTAATGCTTGATTCTTTAAGGTGGTACTTTACAAAAGGGTAGTCAGGCACTGGAAATGGACTGCCCAGGGAGGTGGTGGAGTCACCGAGCCTGGGGGTGTTCAAGGAAAGGCTGGATGTCGTTTGAGGGACATGGTTTAGTGGGAGCTATTGGGAATAGGTGAACGGTTGGACTGGGTGATCTTTTAGGTCTTTTCCAACCTTGGTGATTCTATGATTCTAAAAAAGAGAGAATCGTCAAAGCAGGGATAAGACTGAACATTAAAATCTGACACTAGTGTCCAAAATTCAGTAGCTACAAAAAATCATCTGAAAGACAGGCAGAATTAGAACTTCCCCCACACTTGATAAGTACAGGCAACGACTTCTGCAGCTACTTAATAGCATTTTTTAGCTTCCAGATTCACTTATGTCTTTCCAAGCAGAAAGGTCACTTTACTTGAGGATAAAAATGGATGACTGGTGATTTAAATGATAAGCCTAGGAAATCTCGAGAATCAAGACAAAAAGAAAAGTGTTTTTCCACTTGAAATGATAGAGATCAGTAACCAACCCTCACTGAGTACCAGGTAAGTGAAGCATATTAGTCTAGTATAACCAAATTCCTAAAATATATGTTATGGTGTTACAAAGAAGAAAGAACTCTTGAGTGAAGCCAATTTATATCAGCTGTACGTGTTCTTATTTGGAGGAACCTTCTAAGGAACATTAGACAGATGTATGGGTAAATAAACTACTACTGATGAAAAAAAAAAGCTAAGGAATAGACAGTACACAGTGGCAATAACAAAAGTTTGGTCAAATACACACAAAAACTTGTATCGTATAGTCAGCTAAGCAAAGCATACTTCACAAACACCATAAAGAAGATGAACACTGCTGAAAGCTAGACAGACTGCAATGTATATAAAAGAGACTAGTTCAAGAACAGGTTGTAAAAAATTGTTAAAGTAGTTCTTTAAAGCTAACCTCAGTAAACACATGAGGCTAAACATCAATACCAAAAAAACACAGAGAACATTCTGTTTCCTTCTTGCAATTGTATACACTGAAAGAATAGAACTTGAAAATAATTTGTTACAGCTGGCTGCTTATTTATAAAGAAATCAAGCCTTAACAACATTATCTGAAGTAATTTCCCATTCAAATTTTGTTACAGGAGTCCCGCTCCGAGTGTAACAGAGTATTTCCGATTCTTAGCACCTTCAAATACCATTTTTTAAGGAACTAGTTGAAATTACTAGGTGATTTTCAATTCATGCAACACTTAATAACGCATTTAAAAGTCATGTCTGTTCTCTGACTATAACTAATACCATCAAGTGAACTAGAGATGAATGAAGTGGGTCAAAAGGACCTAAATCTGACAAACAGTGTCGTTTGTTTCCATACAGATGACAGCAAATATGATAGAAAAAAAATCCATTAAATTCACATCATGGCTCACATGTTGTTTGAAAAATTTTTCCAATGCTGCAGACAAAATATTTGAGAAATATTCTGAATGTG
This sequence comes from Tympanuchus pallidicinctus, assembly GCF_026119805.1. Classification (NCBI taxonomy): domain Eukaryota; kingdom Metazoa; phylum Chordata; class Aves; order Galliformes; family Phasianidae; genus Tympanuchus; species Tympanuchus pallidicinctus. Next base: position 10,233,770 of record NW_026294769.1, read on the forward strand.
GCTTTTATCTGTCAAAGTTCAAAACCTTCATTAAAATTGGAGGGCTCAAAAAATACTTAAAGCAAAACAACGTCACGATGAGGCGATGTGCCCAAGGAATGGAGGAAGGGTACCCACAAGTACGATGATAGTGAATTCTAATCAGTAGCATTTGACAGTCACCTAAGTTGCAAAAGGGCCCTGGAGATTATACCAGTAAATATACATATGTATATATAAACATTTTATGCATAAGAGTTCAGTATTTTGACTGGGTTACACTGCCCCAAATAAGCTGTCATGAAAAATATTAATGTAGATTGAAGGAAACAAAAGCCAATGATCATCAAAAATTCACTGAATATTCAAAGATATATTCAAAGGTTCTCAAATAAACTTCCAGTAGGAGGTCTACTCCTTCGCCTTGCCTGTCTTGACTTATAGGTCAGCCACCGCTTTTGTTTAATCACTCCCCCCACTATTAAGCTTCTAATTGTAATGTCTATCTGTGTAATTACTTGCTAAGTCATCTGGCAAATACCATGGTACTTTTATTTTATATTTGGTAACTATTCAGTTACCAAACTAAGCCAAAATATACTGCAGGCTTACTGCTCCCCAAATAACTTTTTTCTGCAAGCCAGAAACCACACTGATGTATTGCACTGCTCTGTCCTCCAACATCTCCCAGCTCTGCTAGTCACCTGCTGACACTGGCTATGTATCTGTCTTGTCGATCACTACACTGACCAGGAAAGAAATCTCACTGTGCTGTTTCCAAAGACAAATTAACGACTGCAACAGCACATTTGGAGAATCACACATATCCATCTCTGGCCTGTTAAGGGCAGCCCACAAGCACTTGCCACAGATGTTAGAGAACAAGGGTCTGGGCTTAATTCAGCCTTGAAAGATGCTTCTAGTGCATCCTTAAATAACAAAATACAGCACTGTTCTAATTACTACAATTTTATCTTGCCAATTAAAGTATGAAGCAAGTAGGAATTTATTTCAAAATGGTGATACTAGCAGGTAAAAATGCTTATGCTAATGCTAGAAACCCAGCAGCGTTTTGTGGGTTTGAGATGAAAATATCACAAAACTTCTAAATTGGATGCTGAAAGCCACCTTTGGCACTTTCTGTGTACTAATGCCTTTCAAACAACATATTCTGTCCATTTATTGAATAGTTGTGGAAGACCTGATGATCTTGAACAATTGCTGTGTTGGGACACAGAGACCAGAAGTAAAAGACACATTACCCTCCTTCTGCCAGGAGTTATTTTGGGGCGAAGAGGTGAGAGCAGACACACACTTTTTGAAGGACTGAGACACGAGCCTGGAAAAAAGCTCAGTGATTTCAGCTTGGAAGCACAACTAAGGGCACAAAAAAGGATCAAACCAAAAACTGTAATGGGAAGACTCCCTTGGACTTGCACGTTAAAAGCAAACAGCACCTTCTTCAGTTACTTTTGGATGAACAAGGTTTCCACTGAACAACTATGGGTACCTCTTACCATATTCCGTGTCTACACCCCCTGGAGAAAGTCTCAAGGAATCGTAGACAGCTACAAACTGTTCTAAGTGTGCCTTAGAAGAAATCTCCTCAGTGGACCCAGTCAACACATGTCTGTAGTGTTAAAAAAAAGCGTTTGGTTTGCATTTCAAAATCCAAACTACTCTTTCTAGTACTTCCACGAAAACAAGAAACATTTGTCTTACAGCAACAGATTCTTCCTTTCACTCTCACTGCTATCACTTTGACACAGATAAGGAAAAAAGGAAACTTGAAAACCTAACAATTTTCCAGGGTTTGATTTTTATCAAAATCACCATTCAATTATTTTATTTTTGCTTAAACATCCTAGAAACAGATGATAAGCACATTTTAGCAGCAAAAGAATTATATTTGGACTAAGGACCGAATGCAAAGGATGCCCCATCATAGCTCAGAGTATTCAAGCATTTTATAGCAAATAACATAAAATGTGTGAAGTAAGCTCATATACTCTCTTGCTCATTTATCTTTCTTTATGCAACATCACAATTTAGTATCTTCCACTGTTTTACAGAATGTTAGTATTGCTGTGACTTCTGTCTCATCTGTATATAAAACATGCTGTTCAGGGAAACAGCGAGTGATTATCTGTAGAAATTACTTTTAGAACCAAATAAGGAGCACTGGAAGAACACACATGGATTCAATTGCAGGCATGTCTTAACTACAAATTGATTTCTGTCATCCAACACAGACATGACACACACTGATTTAAGCAAGCCAGATTTTGACACAACTGTTGCTGATGATACTGTGTGGGTCAGAATGCCTACTTAACTGCAAGAGTGCTTAAGTATCAACCACAGAAAATTCTGTTAGCTTTTAAGTAAACAAATGACAGTATCACATCTGACTATCCCAACCCCTTTCTCCTCACAAAGAACTGTACAGTATCTTGAAACGAGAAATTTCACAATAAGATCTAGAAACAAAAAGACAATTTTTACTAATTGTTTTCTAGATATAATTGTAATTGCACTGATGCTTTTTCAGCAGTGAATGAAAGACAAGTATAGGTTGGTATGCTAGTAAGATTTATGGCTTGAGAGTCTTTAAATACATTTATTTTGTATGATTTTGTACATAACTTAAAGCAATTGTGAAAAAAATATTTTGATCCAAGAGGAGCCAAACTAGGAAAATCAGAGAGATAAATCTTTCAGCTGCAGAAGAGACATAAATCTGTCCTCGACACTTGATGATATAAAAGCTACTCCATCCAGATGATTCTGTGCTTTCATGGGGCAACAGATTCCTCAACACGCCTAGCACCAGAAACCACAAGAAGTCCCAAATGAACATTAATTTGTCTTAAACAACATTCACTCGTATGTCTAATATTCCCTGGACTGGTCATATATTATTAGGCTTCTCACTGACATTAAGCATAAACTGACCCAGAGAAATTCTGGGAACTCCCTAAGAAATAGAACTTACAAACAACTGGTGAGGCCAACCACTGCCAGTTACATTGTTATATTGTCTATTTAGCACTTACTTTCTTATTGGGCAGTACTCCATTTCAGTTAACTGAAGACAGAATTTTTAATCTCTGAGTATGTTACAAATGGCATTCAGAAGCGGCAGTCTGATGTTTCCCAAAAACATGTCTTTGTTGCAGATTGCATATGAGTGGTGGGATATTTAAAATGCCTGCTAGGATTCCATGCAATGCAACAACATATTGTAAAAGCAATATACACAGATATACTCACAACTTGGCACATGGGAACAAATTAAAGAGCACAATATTTGAAAAATTTGTCATTTTGATTAAAAAAAGCATAGAAATGATCACACTCTCAGAAACTAGCAAGCTATTTTGCTGCATCAGGCATTTTTGTTCTCTACATCTTGGTTTCCTAGTTCTTGATATCGCAAACCCAACAACAGAAGGAATAATGATAAATGTAAAGAAAGAAATTAAAATAAGCGATAGGAAGTTAAGAAATGAATGCTGCTAAAAAGATTGATGACCTGACATTTGGATCGACCCAGTGTATTGTGTTACTTTGGATACACCAGTTTCACATGGCACATTTCTACATGGGGAAATCTCAGGCTGCTCCCCAACCCAACACCAGCTAACTCATCTCTGATAGTTGGGCTCACGAAATGGCTGTGCCTCAGTCATATTCATGGCCTCAGTTTCTGAGCTGCGTTCCTGATAGAAACGTTCAGTCACTGTATCAAATTAGGAAGTCAGGCTTGTAAGAAGGGTGCAAACTGTAGTTCTATTCTGAAAATACCATATTATTTTACCAATTATTTTAATTAGATGCCACAAAATATTGTATTATTCTGCCCAGTTTTATGCTAATTTCAAATTTAATTCCTCACTTTATATAACTCTTGCATTAATTTTGTAATTTAACAGTCACTACAAAAATCAAAGATGTGACCACAAAAACATTTCAACATTAATAATAGATAAAAAGCTCAGCATCACAGAATTCTACAGAAATCGCTATGTTCTTGTGCTTTATTTTTATTCATAAAATGAAAATGACAAAATTCAAGGATGTCCTTGAATACTCAGCTGACTGGCAACAGAAAGCTAAATCAGTTGACAGAAGAAAGCCACTGCAAGGTGAAGGGGCAAGCTCATTTTTCCATCTGTTTTTATTGAACACACCCTTTGTGAATCGTGATGGTCAAGGGCAGTTAAAAATTAATGTCATTCTAATCTTCTTTAAACACTTTAACTTGTTAAGCTAAATGTGTCAAACAGGAAACTATCTATAAACAAATCTGAGATGTTAAATTACTAAGATAGCTGTGATTTCCTTCTTTTGCAAAATCTCATTACTAGCTAGAATATTATTTCCACTCAAGGAAGTCACTCTGCAGCACCAAATATTTTCACATGCATTGAAACATGTAGACTACACAAGTTTGCGGATGTTTGTTTTGGCAGAGAAATGAATTTCCTCTGTTTCTCTGAATACAATATAATCCTCCTCATTTATGTCTTCATTTAGGGAAAAAAAAAAACCAAACCCTCGGATGGTTAAAAATCATATTTTAAAACCACCATGAACTGACTTGCTACTAAGATCAATTTCTCTTGTAGATATAGACAATTGAGTCAAAGAGAAAGGGCAAAAATATCCTCCTTTTTCATGTTTGTGCTTATCTTTCAGCTAGAGCAAATACACTTGATTGGAACAATTGAGCAGCAGTAAGAGTTTAAAATACACAGTAGGACTGCTGCTTTATATTTCTTCTGGCAACTTTATGAATGAATCTGATAGGTATCAATTCCCTGAGCCAGTAGTGCCTTTGGAAAAGGCCCTAGCGTAAGGATTTTACAAATAATCTTCCTCTGTCTCATATTCAGGATTACATGCTGGTTGATTGCTTGGTCTGTTTGTCTGTCCTTAAAAATCTGAGAGATGTCATGATCCAACTGCATATCTGCAAAACTTCATTTGCATCTTTGTCTAATTTTTTGCTAAATTTTTTGCTAAATTTTGAGCTGTAGTCTAATTCATTATAGGTCTAGAGAGCAGAATACAATCTCACAAATATCTGACCAGAAACAAGGAGAAGCACACCATTTCTACTAGCACTAAGCTACAAAATTCTCTGGAGCTTAAGTTTTCCTTTGAACTTACAATTTTCTCCTATTGGAATAATCAATGTGAATTTCAAGCACTCAGAATAGCACCAAGCCCTAAGTAACATCGTCACAAGTTTTCTCATTTTAGAGAAGAGTATTTCCCCTACTTAAGTTAGTTCTCTCTGCCTGCAGACACACAAAATGCCTGGGAAACCTATTCTGGGCGGAAAGTCAAGTGACAGTTTCATGTCATATATATTTCACTGCTCCCTGAAAATTTCCTCTCTGTCTGGATCCTTCCAGGACTTATGAAGGGTAGCCAAAAGCCCCTACTTCCATAACCTTCAGAAATCAAGGAGAATAGCAAAGTGATAGAAAATTGTAAATTAGATGTATTACTATGCATTGTAGCCTAACATCGCTCTACATCAACCACTCCTTACAAGTGTCAGATTTTTATAATCTAAAATAATGAATGTGCTCTGCTGCAGACCAGTTTGAGAAATGCACTGTGACACTCCACTTCCTATCCATGACTGGAAGCAGCACTAACATGCAGCTGAGTAGGACTAGGGGACAGTCTGCTAAGCTATGACATTCTAGTTAAGGCAGTGCTTGCACTTCCATATTTCCACTGTACTTTCTCTAAAGAGGTGAAAAACTGAAGTGGTATGCAGTTAGAGGAATCGGATTTGCATTCCCATCTCTCTGAATGATGAATTAACTCAAGTGAAAAGTGGCTTTAGGTATCAATGAACAGTTTTAGTACATTATATTTACCTGGGATGTTTTAACTTGTTCTCTTATTTCTATCTAGAAACTGATCAGCAAACAATGCCATCAAGCCATTGAATTACACCTGATTTACACAGTACACATTTAAATAGTTAATTTTTCTAGTATACACATGCTTGCTGTTTTTTTTTTTTTAATTTAATATATAAGAAAGGTGGAGTTACAAGTGAAATCTGAAAAGCGACACAAACCCAGTTTCTAAATTAAGCATGGTGTTAGGGTCATTTTTCATTGCTTACTGAACGCTAGTTCTTCAGAAGCCTTGCCTTCTCCATTAGCTTCCCCTAAATAATCTGCCTGACAAAGCTAATAATTACTCAACACAAACTACTTCTTTAATGAGAGTTAACTCTTATGATGACATCAGCCTGTTCTATTTGTCTGTGACTTGCAAGCCAGATGAAGTTTACTTACTAGATTTTGCAATCCTGCCAAAATCCAGGGCTGCATAGAACAGTATGTTCAGGCCCTGATGTCTTGCCAGTTTTCAATGAAGTGTTTGACGGAAACCACATGTGGAGGTCAAGTGATACTATCATGATCTCACCAGATGGTAAACTGTGGTATTATTCCCAAGGCAGGTAGCATAATCTGTTCAGAAACAGCTGGCAGGTGATCCATGATCTCACAGTCAGAAGCAACTGGATTATTGCAAAAGATAAGGAATGTTACTGATGTCGGTGAAGAGACTTTTCCAAGAATTTTTCTTGCACATAATCTAAGGATTCAACTCTCATGCTGTATGTTTTCTTCTAACAACAGCAACAACAAAAAATCTATTTTATTAACTGCTAAGTCAGAATCTTTCCTGCCTAACAGATCTCATGCCTTTACATGGTTATGATATGATGCATGATAAGTGGTATCAAAAGGCAAAGCAAGCTCAGGTTGCTTGGGTTCCTTTTACTATACAGGTTAGAGGGCAGTACTGGACTACTGTGCAGAGAACAGGAAAGTTGACCACTGAGGATTCCTATAACATTCCATAGGTCTTCTTTTCCGATCCCCCTGCAGTATCAGCCCATCCAAATCGAAGTTTGCACAATCCAGCCTTCAGTTAAAGCAAGCAAGAATTAAATATCACTACTGGACACATACGTATCACTCCACATTTCCTGGATGAAACTGCAAAATAAAAATTCCTGAAAATGCAACAAAGCTACACGGTAGACTTTCTCCTAAGCAACATTTTCCCCCCAAGCTATAGAGACAATATTCTCCTTCTAAAAAACACACACCTTTAAAGCAGGTTTAGAATTTTTAAGTTTGGTGTGATACCATGCTTTTTATATGAGCAAAGATTCTCAGAAGGCCACTGTAGAGGCAGCATCACCTCCCCTTGCACTTTCTAGATAACATCAAAACCTCTGTCCTCCACTGAAATTCTATACTAACATATTTATCCACACTGGCCAAATTTCAGAAAAAAAAAACCAAAACAGTTTGTGACTGAGTAAGCTGACAAAGTTGAGCACTAGAAAGTCTACAGAGGATGGGTGACAATTTGCACAAATCATGGAATTTATTATAGACACAGAGAAAAAGTTATATAATATAGCATTCAAATGTAACATATCCTCAAACAACACTCTTTTAAGATACTGAGAAAGTAGTCACTACAGTGCATAATAATCTACCTGTAGTCTTTGATAATAATTATAAAATAAAGCTTGTTTAAATGTGCCTATATTGGAAATAATTTTTCAGATGTTTTTTTTACAACTACTCATTTTACTAGGAGCCTCTTTTTTGAGCCTTTGATACAATTCCTAAATTTGATTCCATATATGACAGCGAGATAAGCCTTCAGCCATGACTGCACTTTTCTCTCTTTTAATTTGGGCCTACATCATTAGCCAAACCAGAATGCACTTGTCTAGCTAAATTAAGCATCCAGACTGCACAGCAAACATTATCTGATGTTCCGTCGACTAGTATCATGTTTGTCTGAGCACTGTTTTGTCAGACATGAAAGGAACAAATCTGGATACCTCTCATTCAGCTAACTCAATGTCACATTTAAAGCTCTTTGGGGAAAAATGAACACATCACCTTCAAATTAGAAATTAATTGTTCTGTGTTCTAATTTCATAGTCACTTACTTCAATAAAGGGCATTCTAAGGAGCACAGACCTTTACTGCTCACAATTGCTTCCAGTAATTGGTTACGGTACATCTTGATAATGGACTATGTAATAGCATAGCGCTAGTCAGGTTCAGCTCCAGTGAAAATATTAAATAGATAAAACTTTCCAAATTTATCATCGGTTACAAAGACCACTGTTTCTATAAAATGTAATTTAGTATGTAATCACAGATTGTCATGTCTATGAAGGGCTACAGTTTATAAATGGCTTTTTCAACATGAAGCAATTAGCTTAAAATCATTAAAAAAATACTCCACCCTTATATGCTCATCTTAAGGAAAGGCATATTGCCTAATCCGTTGGAGAAAACTGGACAGATCCAGGCAAGCAGCATGCCGTAAGAGACCTATCTGACTTGCCATCCTAGGAAAGGAAAAAATATCATAATTTGCTAAGCAAAACAATAACTTCATCACATTACAAGGCAGAAGTGTACTAACAACCCATTTCTCAAAGAACCTGTAATCTAGACATCAAGCACAGAAAGCGCTGAAACACAGACGAAAGCAGAGCAAGCATCAGCAACAGAAACAGTTTTACAGCTTTTTGCTTTAAAACAAAAACTACCCCAAGAAAAAGAAGTTCTATACTGATATTGAGTGATGATGACTGGACTTAAGAGCAACAGCTGTGGGGTAAGGCTGGGAATGGCAGCACACCTGTAGCACAAAGCTACAAGTGTAGTTCTTGGAGAAAGAGAAATGAAAGTGCAAAACATCCCAACTATCCACTCATCCACTTTTGTTTCATCTTCCTCTTTAAATAATAAATATATTTGACATTAAAGATGCTGATTTCACATAGAATGGAATCAAATCTTTCATTTTTCTGTTTTTCGTCAGTTACAGTTCAAAGCTAAAGCGCATATACCAGGCAAGTTGCTTTAGCAATCACCTTGGAAAATTATTATTGCTTATATCATTTACTGGCAAGACTTAAGACCTAATTCTGCAAATGCAGAATTTCACTCTTGAGACCACAAAACAAAGAGAGCAAAGATTAGGAACTGGAATAACATACAGCTGTTTCTGCATTTCACAAGAGACATGCTGCCTAGTAATCAAAAAAATCAGTGATAAGACAATCTAGTGATTTCAGTGCAACTATCATCTATGACTTTTCCAGACTGCTACTAGATTACATGGGTCAAATATCTAGGTTAGAACTTCTTCAATTTTCTCCTAAAAGAGCTGTAGTGGATTAGATCAAGATTCTGTAGCAAATACTTACAAGAGGGCAGGAAAAAGGGTATGTTCCTTCCTACTGATGTTTTGCAATCACCAGCCTCTACAGCTAGTTACCTCCTGCTGTGATTTCTATTTAAAAATTCTGAACAGATTTTTCTTTCTTGCAGGATTTCATTAGTTTCCTTTTGAGCCCACATAAATTCTTCACACTCACATCAACCCTTGGCAAGGAGCTCTACTACTTGCATGAACAACCATATTCTTTGGTTTTACACGTTTTGCCTTCTATCAGCTTCAGATGATGTCCACCTGCTCTTGTAATTGCTGGCTGAATAGCTGAACAGTCAAATTTCTATTCGTAGTCCTCATACCACTCTTTCAAGATAAAAAAAACAGCTTACTTAAGTTGCACAGCTGTCCTTGTGTTAATCTAGTCCACACCTCTGATCGCAATTGATGCCCTTCCAGGAAGCCTTCTATTCTTTCTGGGAAGCAGCACTACTAGTATTCAAGATGGCATAAAAAGAATCACAATAGAGTAGAATGACAATTTCTTTTATCTTCTTTTTCTCTCCTAAAATACTCTGCATTTGACTTTATTTCATTGCTATTGAGTTTTGAGGTGACATTTTCACAGAACTATGTGTTATGAACCTAAGATCTTCCTAATTGCTTGCTACCACACAAAAGACCACTTTACAAGCTACTGGGGAAAACTGTAGTGTTTTTTTCTCTCATTTACATCATACTAATTTATAAAGAATTTCATCTGCTCATTGAGCTAAGGAAAAAGAATCAATCACACACATGAACTCTCAAAATCAACTGAAATGCACAGATGAAGTTAATAAGCTCCTAAATAAAATTTCAGACAGGATGGCTGAAATAAAAGTCCCAAAACAAGAGATACTAAAAGCCCAATGAAAAGTCTTCTAATTACCATAAAATATTTGCAGCCTACAACATTTAAAATAGCATTTTCTACATGAATTTATTGTGAAATACAGAGAAATACATAGTTAGCTCTGAATGTAATGCCTCCTACTTATTTCCATGGGAACTACAACAAATATAAAGAGCACAATAGCTCTGATAGAGCAAACTGTCAGCTACAAAACACTGTCTTTCAACATAGCCACCACTATTTACCTATGTATTTTTGCCAGCAATGACTAAGAGCCTGAATGCCACACTTGTAAAAACCTGCACCAGTGGAGGTGACCCACTGTTTCACAGCTTCTAGGACAGCATAGTTGCTAGGACTGCCCATGCAGTCCATCCTTCACCAGTCCATCCAAACAGATGGAAGTTGGAAGGCACCAAATCCAAACTAATGTGGATACGGCAATATGCTCCATGGTCTTTGAACTCTTATGTGGCCAGCTGTTATCATTTTGCATGAGAAAGGTTTTCATCTCAGTCCCGACTCTTGGTCAGCTTAGTCAGCGCTGTGATGTAGCAGACAGCTGATGGTTTGTTTGACTGGAAATCCAAAAGGATCACCTCTTTCCTATCCAAATGACAAGTGCATATCACCGTACCCACTGAGGGCTGCATCTTGATCTTTTTCTTCAATGCAGAATTCATGTCTTCACACCATGGATTGCAATTAGAGTCTGGCTTGCAGTGGTGACACCATATCTTGTCACTGGTAATAATGTGACCCTGGAAGCTGTCTCTTCAGCCTCATACTACTGTTCCAACAGGTCCTGACGAACTTGTATGCAGTGCTCTTTCAGATCCCGCATAAGCATTCTTGAGACCCATCTAGTGCTAAATTTGTGACATTCCATTGTAGCAACTATTGTTTCCAATACATTGAAGCCAGTATTCAGCTCTGTACAGTTTCTTAATCATAATCTGCTGATCTGCATGGATGAGCTGCTTGAGATGCTCCTCATTTTGTGGCGTGACAGTTTTGTGTGGCCACCTGGAACAATGAAGTTTGTCTTTCAAGTCACTGTTGCCACTTCTGAAATGCACTACATATCAAATTCAGTGACATGCCTTTGCTTCATACATACATCAGATGACATATGTAAGACTGCCACTCTGCTGCCATCTGTTGCACAGTAACAAAAGGTAATGAAATCCTAGCAGGAAGGTTCAGCCTCTACTGCCATTTAACCTCTGATGTCACGGCCTCTGATGTCATGGGCCAACATCATAAAATAGGAGCTGTTACTTTCAGAGCAGCCCCTTGTAGACAGAACTTCCATTACGAGTAGAGTTCTCTATTAATTATCTATCTATTCACATCAATACATGGAGGTAGACTCAATCACACTGTGATCCTATCAAAACACTGACTCATGCAAATTGTGTAAGGAGTCTTTGACATTGTACAGCACTGTACTAAAATACAACAATTGGGAAAAGAGGATGATTTAGCAAGTTTTCTTAGCAGTTGTAATACACCACTCAAGAACTCTGGTAAGTAGTATTAGGTTTATTTTTGAACTATAAAAAGACCTCTATACATCCTTGATTACCTGTTCACCACACACAAAATAGTGTTCTTTATGTATACTTACATAACCTTGGGCATCTAAACACTGTTTCCAAGAAACTAAACATCTTTTAGGCAGATTCAATATCCTAATCTTCATCACAGAATACTGCTGAGGAATCCCACAAATCGCCTAAGGGTTCTAAGATATTGGCCACCAACATCAGTGACATTTATAATCTAGCACTCTTGATGTCCTCAGTCAAAAAGGACTATGGAACTTTAAAAATAACATGCACCATTCACGTATCAGGTCTTCTTAATGCATAAAATGAACACCAAAGTAGAAGAAACAAACAAAATAAAAAGAGGTACAAATCCAGTCATTAAATTTCTTTTCATCAACGATTAAAATAAATAAATAAATAAACCGTGCTCTCCTTCCTCTTTGGAACAAACCTTGCTTTCTTATCTGCAGAGAACTTACTGAAAACTGACAAGCTATTTACAAGATGCAGTATTTTGTAGAGCTAAAGGACACATTTTGATAAACAGATTTTTCCTAGTGCAGAAATTGATTCACTGCATCCTTTCTCAGAGCATGCAACATGTATCTGTTATTCTTACAGGAGACTTTTTTTTTTTGAGATTCCTCACAGAAAAAAAAAAAGAAAAAAAAAGAAAAAATAACCACATTCACAGAACACTTAAGGGGAAAGGAAATGTGTCATAAGAGAAAGGTTGCAAAGTCCTCACCCAGAAGACCTCTGAGTCAAAAGAAACCTCCCTTCCTCTCTGAAAGATGATTAAAAAAACCATACACTCATATCTTGTTGACTTCAAGCAGACATTTTTGACTTAGGTGTAACCTGTGGAAGGGAGATAACTGATCGGAGTCCGTCCACCCTCTTGTTGAATAATAGGCTCCTTACTAACAAAGAATACAACTGTCACATAGTCTCCACTATGAACTGCTCATTACCTTTCGCTCCACGCTGAAATACAGAAAAAAGTGTAATTCAAAAGGGATAAAAATACCTACAGCAGAATGGTATTCTGCTGCAATACAAAAAAAAAAAAAAAACAAAAAAAAACAAAAAAAACCCTTCTCTTCCCTCTGTTACCCTCATGTAGTTATGACTATAATCACTTGTGCAAAAATAGGACCACCTCGGTAAATATAAACAGATTTCAGTCTCCTCCTCTCAGAACACAGAGCTCTAGCTGGAGAGAAGTTTTCACAGTAATGAATGGGAGCAGCTGCACAAACGAGTCTGCAGTGGTTGTTCTCATTCAGCTGTTGTGAAATTGAGGAACAGAGTCGCAATTGCAATGCCTGGTGGTACCGTGCCTCTCCCATAAAATAATCCCTCTGATAGTCAAAGGAAACGCATAAGAAAAAAAGGCACAAACACAGGCTCCTTGCTAAGCACTTAGTGCTTCCCAGAAGTGAGGCCCACTGCAGGAATATTATTGCTAATTTAAATGCCAAACTGATACAAAGTACACAGGGACAAAGCAGATTCAAGAAACTTTAACTTATGCAGCAGAGAGATGGAAAGCTCTACTGATGGCCTCTTTAATGACACAGCCTTGCATACTATAAATGTACCTTATTCCACACTGTCCTACAGTGTTGTATCCATTGCCTTAGGGTCTAATTTGCAGCCACATGGAAATATATCATTTTGAAAACCTGATGTGAATAGCAGTAACAGTATGATTTCAAACCAATCAAGATTATCCTTGCAGTCAGAAGCCAAACATCTGTGCCCTCAGATTACATAAAAGGGAAATGGAAGAGTGGTAACCACACCATGGAAATGAGCAAGAAAGATATCTATGCAAAAAAATGAGAGGATGCTGAGGAGGAACATGAGTGGAAGAACGCTCAGATGTTCATATTTACAATCTTGATTCAAATTTTGCAACAGAAGGTGATAAAATGAAAAATAATATGATATTAAAATCCCAGTGGACAGATAATGAGTTGCTGAGCAACCAGACGTAACTTCTGACATCTTAGAAGTGGAAAACATCAAGCTACAAACTGAGCTTCCTAATTATGAACAGCAGAGAACTGTTTCTAAAATCTTGGCCACTGTTCTAAAATGCATTTTACTCTTAAGAAAGATAATGAGTCATCATTGCAAGTGGCTTCCAAGTTCATAACTGTAGTATGCACACGTATATGGGAAATCTGATAACTACAAATTCAAGGACAGAGTGGAAATGAGTTTATGGTTTAATAATTATGCTGTATGTTAATTATTATTTCGGTATAATTTCATTCATAGGTTTTCTTTAATACCTTTCCTTCACCTTCACTACTCAAAAATTCTGTGGCTCTGTCTGTCAGAACAAACCTCATCTATGTTTTCACTACACACTGTAACCATGTGATTTAAAGTATTTCAGGGTTGTCTGCAGATAGATATAAATTCAGTGGCTTTCAACAGGTCATTTCATTAGAGTATCATTCTTTTGACACGTTCCTAATATCCTCAATAAATCAGAGAGCATGCATCTTTCAATAACTGAAGTATTCTATTTATACTGTTTTATACTGAAAAGGATGAACAGTACTGTAACACAACTTCTCCTGTGAGAAAGGCATCACTACCAAAGTCATGAAAATGCTTCTCAAGGCCTAACCTAGGGGCCTGCTAGTTCAGTGGCACTCCTCTTGTTGAATGCTGCTGGAATCACAACTATTCCAAGTGCAAGATGGGCTGGAACAGGGGCTGTGTGAGGCAGGTGCCACCCACAAAAGAACAGGAATACTCCAAAAAATAAATAAATAAAAACAACAAAACACCCTTATGTGATGGTCAGTAGAAATTTTTAACGAAGATAGTAAAAATAGCTGATTTTCTTCAAGTGGCTTACTCACATGAACGAAAGGCTTTCTCAAGACATTGATGGCAGGTTTTGTTCTCTCTGCCTTCAGTTCATTTTGACCAATCTTATGTCTAGGCAGAGAAAAGAAAACTTGCTATTAAATGCTTTGAGTAAGCCTTTTATTCATGTGAGTAAGCCTCTTCAACAAATCAGCTATTTTTGGTAATAGATACTTGATAAAACACTGGGGGCAAGCAGTCTGCTCTAAAGGTTGCCAAAAGACCAAAAATAATGAGTCAGCAACTGTCCTCAGCAATCCAAGCTTGAGATTTTAATACAGAGGAACATAAGAAGCACAGCAAAATCCACAGAATGTCAAGGTTGTTTGTTTGTAGCAACCCCCAAGAAATCATGTAAACATTGAAAAAACCTGAAAATTTCATTTTTAGTGCCTTCTGAAAATGTGAGGCTATTTTTACACCTGCAATAAAAGCCAATGACACAGTTTTTATTTAAACTGACTGTCTTGTAACATTGAAACATTAAAAACTACAAAACAAATGTTAGAATATTTGTGCCTGTCATACTGTCCCACTCTTCCATGCAGTACAGGAATTTGACTGGCTAATAGCAAAACTTACATGCTTTATATCTACATGCAACATGAAAGACTTCTGATTCTGAAAATCCCAGCAGCTGAATCAGTACACAGCTCCTTTATCACAATCTACAAATTGTGTTTTCTGGCTTCTGACATTAAAGCTATTAAAAAGATGGAAGCACTGAAGAGCCCTCTTCTAACTCTGAAGTTGTCTCCAAAAAGCCTCATGATTTTGCTTGGAACAAACCACTCCATTTCATAGAAAAGGCTCTTACAGAAAGCCCCTCAGGCCTTATTTATCATCTCCCTTCCATAAACTTTATTTTGCCAGTGTATAATACTCTCCATCTCCAAAAGATTTAAATACTCAGTTGTACAACTCTTCCAAGAAATGATCTGAACTATACTTCTTTCTCTTTTTAAGTAAGGTCACTGAATCAGATGTGCTTAATTGTCAGATATCATGTACAGCTTCTCTCCATGTACTCTACAATGCTCTACTCATACAGATTTTCCCTCATATGTTTTGTCCAAATGATGTCTGCTTTTTCTGTTGGTGACTCATTTTATACTCTGCCTACCATAAGGTGACCCCGGGTTTTGCTAGCACATCCTTGAAAATGCTGGGACAGTGAACAGAGAATGTTTGTAAAGGAGTTTCATCTTTTGTTCACTCCATACACTACTATTCTACATATCTGAACAGTGCATGCTCCAAGTTGCAACTTACCAAGGAAAGGATTTCCTTGCTTCTACAAGCAAGGCATCTTAGTTTTTGGATTTCCTATTGGAAATATTACCATATCTTGGTCTTTCAAAAAATACTTTTTCACATGGCTTCCCATCATTCTAAATTGCAACGCTCTGGGGATGTTTTCAAAAGGAGGGTAAAAATACTTTCTAACGAAAAAATCTATGTGCTTCTTTCTTTGAGTCTGCCTGCCCATGCAAAATAGTTGGTGCATGCTCAGCACACTCTGAAACACTGTTCAACTGTCATCTAAAGCGAAATGAATACTTGCTAGAAGAGATTTAAAACAGTTACAGAGGAAACAGTACCTTACAGCAGACACTGAAATAAGAAAACTAAACATGGAATAGCAAAACTAATTATGCTACACTATAAGATAATTAGAGTTACTGCGGGGGTCTTACCCAGAAGGAGGTAAATTACTGCAAGTTCCACAGAAACAAAACTTGCACTATAGTATGATTATATGCAGTGACTCACCTACTCAGAAAAATGAGCAGAAAAAATGTAAATTTAAAAGCTTAAACATCTCTGATCTCTTCATACACATGGAAATTTCTGGTTATAATTACTAGGCAGGGAGACAAGATGTATATTCCTAAAAGCAACATCTACACTGTAAAGAAAATGGAATGCCCTAGAGCTCAACAATGGGTTAAAAATAATGTGCTTGTTGGGTTGGAAAGTCAAACTGCATGTCTCCATAACAGCTACAGTATTTGCTTTTCTACGCAGCTTTATGGAAGGAGATAGTTTGAAAAGAAAAATGCTTCTGAAAGTTCAGAACACCACTGTTTTCATTTTCTATTAATGTGCTAGTTTCACTGGAAATAAACATGTTCCCCCTTTGCAGGATCTTCCTGTTAGTAACAGTTGCACATAAATAAAGTTTTCTAAACAAACATCTTATCTTTTTATGGAAGGAAGTCCATTAATAAGGAATTGACGTCCTTCCCTGAAAAAAAAGAGATCAGTGCTAATTCTTTCCCATAAACTAAAGAAATAAACTTACACCCTGAGATTTTTTACTCTATATTCACAGCAAACTGGATAGTCTGCACGTAGATAAGAAAGAACTGTTTGGGCATTCATATAAATGATATTTCTGTTGCTGCCTTCCCACATAATACATAACTAATCTCTTCCCTCAGTT
Source organism: Tympanuchus pallidicinctus (assembly GCF_026119805.1). Taxonomy (NCBI): domain Eukaryota; kingdom Metazoa; phylum Chordata; class Aves; order Galliformes; family Phasianidae; genus Tympanuchus; species Tympanuchus pallidicinctus. Next base: position 10,250,793 of record NW_026294769.1, read on the forward strand.
TTTGATTGCTTCATGGAACTTGTGCTCCATTTCAACTGTACTCCATACATTCTTGTTTGAACTACAACAGTGAAGCCTGTGAACCACTGTCAGTGTAGGAGCTTCAGGAGCACAAATCCAGTTTTGACATGGGCGATTGTTTTCATAAAGACGTCTACTACCCTCCAGAAATGCAGGCAAAGTAACTCTAGCAACTGTGTTATACTTCTTACCATACTATTCACTGGCTACTGTTAGCTGTTAGCTCGACAAGACACCTGTATTGCCCAAAATTCTCAGTGGAATATCTTCTGATGCAAACTTCACCTCTTTTCCTTCAACACAGCTTTTCCTTTAGACTATAAGAAATTGACAGAACTGCATGCTATTTTTGACAAATACTTTTTTTTCCAAGTGGTTTCAGAAATCCAACACTTTTAGTATCTATAACAATGCTGAAAATACAAATGCTAGTATTAAAAAGAGATTAGCTTCTGACTGGTTTTGTCCAAAAGAATGCAAAATGTCAGTGCCACACTACAAGCAAATAAGCCTAAGAGAATGGCAGAATAATGCGCTTACTTTAAAATTTTTAAGCGTTTGAAGTGCCATAACATTTTCATAGAAAAACACCTATTTATCTTAATCACAGTGAACACTTAAATCCAGGGGACACAAGAAACCTCATCACAGAACCTACAATAGGAATTTCAAAAGGAAAACAAGGAAAAAGGAAACTTAAAACAAGAAAGTGCACCAAAGTCTCAATATAATTGTTTCTCTTGAGCCATGTCTGCAAAAGGAGTGTTACATGTTTTGAAAGATGAAGCATTTTCATGTCCCAGCACTTTTGCCTAATGTAAGCATTGGAAAATAAGATCCCATGATTCTTTACCAAGTTAACTTACACAATGATTCATTGGAGAAGGCACTCAAGGTGTGTTCAACATAAGCAAATACAAGAGAGGCAAGGAGTTAGACTGAGCATTAGACTCCTCCTCATCAATGGCACTGAATTTAAAGATTCCTTCCAGACTCCATTTTAGACTAACAGTTCACTTTCCAAAGATAAAACTGCTATAGATAAGACAAGCCCGAAGTAGACAAAGCCAGTCCCATTACATGACCTTGAAAGTATTGGCTCCTTGCACTCTTATTTAGTGGAATATGTCTAGATATATCTAGACTTTCACAGTTCACATTTAGAATGCTGTTTTTAATTCCGGATACAAAAATCTTAATGTGCTTATGCATGTTTGATAAGTCCTTTCCACTAAACACCATTTTTTTCAAAGGGTTAGGTCCTCAGAAAGGCTTTTCTCCTCAATTTCTATTTAAATCAGGCTGACTATGTCATGAAACAGCAATCCTTTTTAAAACACTGCATTGTTTTAACAGACCACATGGCACAACTATGAAAACAGGGTAGATCTTCTGGTATCCAGCATAAGAAACAAGGATGTAGGCACCATCTTGACCAGTATCTGAGGAAAAGAAAATTTTTCACTAGAAGACTCACCTAATTTCCAAGACTATCCTGGCCAATAATACCTAGCCACTCTATATAATTACCAGCTTTTCTATTCTTATTTTTTATTCTCTCTCCTTCTTTCAGCATAATAATGCTTCACAAAACTTTTCCCATTTAGAAAAATTGGTAAAAGAGAAAACGTTGGGGCAGTCTCAAGAAAGCCCAGTAAATATGTACAAAACTCCAAGACTTTTAACGATTTTATTTTCTAAGATCAATAGTTTCAGTGTGCAGTACTTAGTGGTTTGTCAAAATGTCTGTGAATGACTTTAGATGAGATGAACGAACTGATGGTAGCCAGCATACTCAGCAAAGAATTCACTTTCTGTGGTGTCCCTGTTACCTGTACTGTTGTCTTCTCCTGTCCGCTCATCTCCATATTCTGCAACGGAGGTGTCAAAACTGGTGGAGGAGGTGCTCTGCGCTTTTTCACTTCTGGGTTTGCTGTCATTCCTGAGATATTACCAAGGGACAGTGATGGACCCAAGGTACTGGAACGCGAATTCACTGAAGGGGAGTTTGGTGCTGTGGAAAAACCCTGTAAATGGATTAACATTTTGGATTAACATCACTTTTTAAAAACAGTGGGAGAGAAAGAAGAAAAACAACACACATCTGGTTACCGTTTAAAACAATACGAATAGTCACGTATGTTCATCTGCCAAACTTGTTGAACTGCAAACTGTAACTTTTGGACACTTCTAAAGGTCAACTGGAACAAAGCCTACAAGCAGTATGAATGTCAGAAGGCACTACAAGCATCTACTGCAATATTATGTTACAGATGATGGGAATATTGCCACTGTTTGCTATTTAAAATGGACCATATAAATATGGTCATCTAAACACACTTTCAGTTATATTTGAATTACAAATACCACACATATCTAAAAGCAACCTTTACTCTTAATTGAGAACACTGTATTAATTGTATGCTGCCTGAATCCCAGGCTTTTATTACTAGTTCTCCACAGATTTACATAAAAGAAACTCTGCTACCATAAAACTATTTTCATTTTATATGCATAATCAAGTGTAAACATTTACAATCTACTAACACCAATCGATGAATATGCTCAAAAGAAGTTCCACTGACAGACACCATACTGCATTTAAACATGCTCAGAAGAAAAGCAGAAACTATCTCAGTATTTCTTTATGTTAAAAATTACTTCAGTTCTCATTCAAAACTTATTATAATCAAGGGAATAATTTTCACCGATTTCTGAACAAGACCTTTATACATTTTTATGTTAACATTCATTCAGAAATACATGCAGTCATACAGTAGTAAATCTAACAGGAGAAGATCAGGAACTGAAATTGAAAGAAAATTTTGATTTTTTTTTTAGTTTTACACTTTAACTCAATTTTAAAATCATATTTCTGAACTTGCTAATTAAGATCTTTCACATTTCTCTCAAAACCTGTTAGTCATTTTTTGCTACACTTATTAGGAGAAGCTTCTATACTAAACAGAAAATTACTTTTCAGTTTAGTTATGTGACAGTTATTTCTGAAAAATGGTTTCTGAGAACCATTACAGTATCAACCCACTCTGAGCTGGAGTAGGATTCCTACTCTGGAAAGGAAGGTTGATGACTGTGGTTGGTAATGCTGTTCTCATCACCACAGAACATGGTACTGCATGTGCAAAACTCACCACTCAGTGAGTAAAGCTCATGTAAAGCTTTCAGGTGGAATTCTGACCAAGACTGGCATGAAACTACAACTCACCAGAAATATCATCATTATCCAAATAAAAGAGGGAGTTCTTTGAACCAAAGTTCTAGTCCAGGAAGGGCTGAAAAGAGTTCTGCCTCTGTTGCTTTATTATTATGGTGAATATCTGTGATTTCTGTAGGACTGTAACTGTCAAGGAATTTGTTCATGACATAGTATGATAATTTCTTTCCGTATGTATCAACATTGTTATATGTATGATATATGATATATATGATACATATATGATATCATATATGATACGTATATGATATGTATCAACATTGATCTTAGCTAAAAGTTAGAAACGTGGAGCAACAAGCTCAAAAAGGTAATTCATTTAATTATAGTACTTTTGAGGAAGTACTTATGAAGCATAAAAAGCTAAAAAAAAAAAATTTAAGCAATGAAAAAACAGACATAACACAGGTTCCTGACTGCTTAGTAAGATTCAGTGTTTGCAGATTCCCGTGAAAGCAATTGAAAGTGGTAATGCAGAGAGCAAACCCATTTGCGTCCTATCCTGAAGTTGCCATGTATGTGACTTCAGGCTAATATCTGGACTTTTTTGTTACCTTTTATTTTGCACGCTGCACAGACTTCATGCCAGAATTGTGTATTTAGCACAAACAATGCATGGTACCAGACTGCTCTGATCAACTACAGTTTTATTAAAGAATCAAAGCAGTATTTACCATGTCTTTTTCATCACTATTCTCTGAACTTACTATCATCCACTGTTCCTAAACAAAAGAAAACAAAAAAGCTCTAAGTGGAAGGTGGTGTTTGAAAGACTGGAAGAGATCTCATAAGGAAACATGCTCTTTTCTTAGACCTGTATCTCAGGCAGTGGGAAAAATAGCAATTTCATCTAACCCTACAAGGTTTTAAGTTCACCTCAGTGCATATTGCACCTCATTCTACAAAATAAACTTCTATTTTCTCCTGAAGAAATGTCTGGGCTCACAGGGTGAAATGAGCAGTAGTCTCCATTTCCCACATACTTACAAAAACATTTTGAAGTCTACAGGCTATGATTTTGTGACGTTTTAATTCTTTGGTCCTATTCACTGCATCACAAAGATGAGAAATTTTGTTCACATATTTACAAGATACATAAAACAAGAAACAGCTTCTCTCCCAGCATTAAAAATACAGGTTACTGACAAAAACATAGGGTGTACCACAGGTGGAGGGAAAACCAAGCTCATGTATTGCAGTCAATATAGTTGTATGAAGAAGTATGCCCTTAACATCTGTTTCACTTGACAGCAACAGGTTGTGGAAAACGTTCTGCTGAGAATCAAATTCAGTTTCTACAATCTGAGTGTTTTGTAACTGCACTGTAGAATTAAAAAAGAAAACAGGAAAAAAAAAAAAAATCGCTGGATTGAATTATGTAAAGTTTTTCAAAATGCCTCTACTTGTAAAACCCAGTAATTACACTAGCATTACAGAACTTTGCTAGCAGTTCCAACGATTAAGTAATGCAAACCAACAAGATCCTTCCCTTCCCTTCCCTTCCCTTCCCTTCCCTTCCCTTCCCTTCCCTTCCCTTCCCTTCCCTTCCCTTCCCTTCCCTTCCCTTCCCTTCCCTTCCCTTCCCTTCCCTTCCCTTCCCTTCCCTTCCCTTCCCTTCCCTTCCCTTCCCTTCCCTTCCCTTCCCTTCCCTTCCCTTCCCTTCCCTTCCCTTCCCTTCCCTTCCCTTCTGAATTAAGCTGAAGAAAACCCATTATAAACACTTGCATCTGCACAGGTCCCCAGTAAATCTGGACTCTAGCTGAGCAAGAGTCTTGAACAGCTCCTATACAACTACAGCCTAAAGTTCATTTCAGTTCCGCAAGACAGATGTTGGAAGGAAGGAAGAAACAGTTTGTAGAACTAGAGAGTACCATCAGATTTCATGTATATACTGTTTAGTGTTAGATTTGCCATCTAGTTTCTTTCCTGCTTCTTAAACTCCTGAAATATAAGGGACCTTCTTTTTTCTTAATGTACCTGACTCTTCGAGGATAAACAGTTTATTTTCAAAGTGTTATCCCACTTCTTGAATTTAGCTTTCAAAGACCTTTTGGATGGCCAGAGCAGGACTATTTAAAAATACAGGGCACATAAAGGCTCAGAATAAATCGGTGGTTCAGACATAACAGTTTCATTTTCAGAAGAAGTCAACAAGATTGCGGAATACCACAGCCCATAGAACTCAACTCAAGTATTATAAAATGCCTTTTCCAAATTATTTCCTTTTTAAGTATGAACTTAAGCTCTGATGTCTTACAGGTATTTAGGAAAATTTTAGTGATCATATTAATAAAATTATGTGAGATTATCAATTAAGATCTACTAAAATATAAATAGTGCTGTTGTGAGAATCTCATTTTACAAAAAAATATCTATAAAAATGGAAGTCAGCTTCTGTTTGCTTTCAAAAGATATCCTTGATACATAGCTCTCTGACCCAAAGCTCTGTTACTAGCATTTCCTTGATTTTCTGATGACACTAAGTGGTATTTAAAGGTCAGCAAGGAAGAGGCTGCAGCTTGCCTGTGAGAGTGATCTGACTTCCCGTTCTCTGTCCACACCGGACAATAAAAGTTTTTCAAAATGTCAAGTTCCTTTCTTGTGAGGCCTTTCTTCCACAGCTCTTTGCCAAAACTCACATATTTGAGATCTCAGTCTTGTTATGCAACTTCCTTCTTAGGAGTTTTTAAATCAAAGGTAATCAATTGAGTTGTTTTTTTAGCACTCAACGTACCAGATGCATCAGCAAGATGTAGTTGTTTGGGTTTTTCTCCAAAAACAAAAGAGAAAAAATAAAATATAAAGGAAATCATTTTGTTTGAAAGTATAGTGTGGGTAAACCTGAAAAATAAGATCTAGAGCAGGCACGCAAGTTCAGTTACACAGTGACAACAAGAGTAGTTTTACCTGCTGGAAATTTAAACTCCATTAACGCAATGCTTATTGATTTGCTGAATGACACAGCAACTGGCTACAACTGGCCATTTAGAATACCAAACATGTTAGATCAGATCTACTGCACACATTAAAAGTCCGAGGCCACTTGCCTTGAGATGATAGTGAAATTCTTTATGCTAGCATTAAATTTGACAAAAAATGAATCCAAGCTCCTGTTTCAAAATAGAGCAAAATACTGTGATCATAAGATTACTTGGAACCAAGCTTTTTTTTTTTTTTTTTTTAAATAAACTGTGACTTCCCAAATCTTCCTTTTCAACTGGCCACAATGAATACAGTTTGTTTTTTGTACTCCGTGATGCACTCGTGACGATCACTATGATACCTGCATACAGCCTGCAGCCAGAAAGGAAAAAATACATGCTTCGTTGCTCCAAAATTTTTTAAAAATGCATTTTTATGCAATTTACTCATGTTGGATTATTGTTTCATCCCATGTTTGCATTGGCAGGAAATAATCAGGTCACTCATCACAGTATTAAAAGAGAAAGACATTCAACATCCATGGTAGTAACTCATATGGGAAGAATCACGTTGATTTTATGCATCTAATGAAGCTTTCAAGGTCATCTTATAAAATCTGAGTTATGTTTTGAAATCTGTACACCTCCAACCCCATTTTATCCTCATTTAAATCTGTTTTAGTATCAAGCTAGCAATTCCAGTTTCTATGGTCAGGCATCAAGTGGCGGACATCAGAACTCAAACAGCTTGAATCACAAATGTCTGAAGATATTCTCTGTCCTATGCCCTGTCAGTTCTCCCTCACTATGGCTGACCACACTCCTGTCATTTTAGTAGCAAGTCTGTTTACCAGAATTCCTAGCAATGCCAGGTGCAAGCAAGAGTGCTCCCGTATCAACTCATCATCTCCCAGCAGCAAAGTAGCATTACCTATCTGCCCTTGCAGAGGTTACTAAAATCTTCCTGTGAGAGGTATACACCATTTGCAACTACTCTGTTTTACTGCTGAAACTATCCTTATTGTAATGTACTTTTTTCCTCGTAATTTAATTAAAATTTCCCTTCCTAGAAATTGATTTGATTCTCTCCTGTCCTCACCGCGGTAAGGTCACTCAGTGTAAAATATCCCTGTATCTCTACAGGTAGAAATGTGTCCTCTATCTATCCTCAATCATTTCAATCACTGTAGTAACTCGCAAGCATGCATGCTATGGGCCTTGCTGAATCAGAGCTGAGGAAGCCGGCAACAGGAAGAACGCAAAACAACATCCATTCAGAGCTCTCAGAGTTAACAAGTCAACTTCAGTCCAGTAAAGTGAAAATGAACTTGCTACAGACCTTTCTCATGCTCAATTTATTTACTTACTGTTTACTTTATTTAGTTACTGTCACTGTGTCCTGTAAAGGATGAAAAATTGTTCTGTTGAAATCTGAAGCTAATTAATAAAATAAATACACAAATAAAAAGAAATAAAATAAATACACAAATACAAGAAACTTAGGTTGCTGAACATTCTTTTCTAACAAATGTGATTGGTATTGGAAGTAGGTGTATGTTCAAAAAAGCAAGCTTTAGCTCATAACCACACAAGCTGATATATCTTCCACTTAATATTCCAAGTACAAAGTACTTTCTATCTTCCACCAGATTCTCAATTTCCAGAAATATAGCTAAAGATCTGTGAAATGTGAAGTACTTGAAAGACATTTCAACACTGGTATAAATCTAATGACATCCATGAAAGCCACAAGCTTCAGCATGCATGTGTTACTTGCATGTCCAATCCCATAAAATGCCACATCAAGATTAGGGTGACATACAGATAACAGAGAAATAAGACATGTTTATGCAGAAGCTTCCAGAACACGTCAAATTCCATCACACCCTCACTGTGCCATGTACTTGATACAATCAGGATAAACACTTTTTTTTTCTTCTGGACGATAGATGCATTTTAAGTAGCTTTAAAATGTAAATATTCTTGGTTTTGGAGACGTAAATCCCAGTAAGATGACAAAACCCTCATTCAACATAGCACGGAAAGCACTTCTGCAATGGATATTTTCTATGGCACTTGGTAGCTTCATACAAACCTTACAGTTCATCACTGTGGTGAGAGGTAAGACTGCAGGCCGCAGACGTTCTAGGAAGTGAATTTACAAGTCAAGTTGAACCATGGATGAAGATCTGTACTGCTGGCAGGTGCTTAGAATAAGGTTTCCTTGCATTTCATAAGTGTGAAATGACTGATTTTGACTTTCAGAAGTGCACAGAAAGCTGCCTCAATTGTTACAATACTGCTTTTGTTGTTGTATTTTTTTTTTTTTTTAAATATTGCTTTGGGAACATGTCATAATCTGTTTATATATAAAATGTACCCTTTCAGAGCTAACTTATATCTTCCAGGTTAGACTGCTAGAAACTTACGTTCCACAAGCCCAAACCCTTAGTCACAGCACACTGTCAAAATGTGTCAGCCCATGAAAAAAAGATTGCATTTTGAAAATAGGTTTTTCATAACTGTCAAAAATATGAATATGTAAAGGCAATATAGGGAAAAAGATATTCTCACGAGGGAGCTTCAAACAGAAGTGTCAGCAAATTTCCTTATTCATGATATTTATCATATTTTTGGATAGTTAAATGCATATGCATTAAAGATCCAGACCCCTCACCAGCTTTGTTGCCCTCCTTTGAGCCCTGGAACGTGTTCAAAGGAGGGCAACAAAGCTGGTGAGGGGTCTGGAACACAGGCCATATGAGGAGAGGCTGAAGGAGCTGGGAATGTTCAGCCTGGAGAAGAGGAGGCTCAGGGGAGACCTCATTGCTCTCTACAACTTCCTGAAGGGAGGCTGTAGTGAGCTGGGGGTCGGCCTCTTCTCTCGTGTCATCAGTGATAGGACCGGGGGAATGGTTTCAAGTTACGGCAGGGGAGATTCAGGCTGGACATGAGGAAGTATTACTTTTCAGAAAGGGTGGTCAGGCACTGGAATGGGCTGCCCAGGGAGGTGGTGGAGTCACCGACCCTGGGGGTGTTCAAGGAAAGGCTGGATGTTGTGTTGAGGGACATGGTTTAGTGGGAGCTATTGGGAATAGGTGAACGGTTGGACTGGGTGATCTTTTAGGTCTTTTCCAACCTTGGTGATTCTATGATTCTATGATTCTAAATAAGAGTATCATGACCTGACAGTGCAATGACAGCTACATGACAAAAAGAAAAATGTTTTGTTCTATGCCAGTAAAAAAAAAAACCAACACAACAACAACAAAACAAAAACCAAAACAGAAGACAATAAAGAAAAAGGAAGAGTTATCTATTCAAGATGAAATATATCATCAGAGAGAGATCAGAGATGAGCTTGCAATGAGAGAAGTAGAGGGAGTTCAATGAATTATAATAATACATAGGGAAAAATGTAGAAAACACTACATGTCTCTTCTGGATATCCATATAGGTGGTACAAAAGAAGAAAAGAAATAAGTCTAAAAATATTTTTATATATATAAGAAGTGAGAACAGCAACAAAATGATGATTCGTTTGACAAAATGAAGTGGATATGTTCTCCAGATTTGACCAGTGAGGTAGCCTTTGCAGAAATTCAAAGATGATAATCCAGAAAAAGACAGAAGCAAAGCAGAAGCCTTCAGTAAATGCTACAAGCTCAGGCACTTACGCACAACAGAAACTATATTCTGCAAGAAAATGCAATGACTGTTTATATTCACTGGCAAAGTGAATGCTCATTTGTTGGTGTGAAGATGGTGGGGGAAAAAGGTCACATGAACAGAACTCAAATTGGTAAAGACTCAGTAGTGAGAGGAATGGAAAAGGGGATGAAAATACAGATTTGTGAGCAAGCATTAGCTATTTCTGTGGTAAAAAATAAATGCAAACAAAGACACACAACGAAAATGGATGAAAATAATCAAAGAAACATCATAAAACCAACCAAGAAATGTTTAAAAACCAGTGACAGACCTAAAAGAAAAGTGTGTTTAAAATACAAAGGAAAATCCACATGGACACTAACATCCAGTTAAATCTCAGTATAGAACAGAGACAAAAATATCGTAACAGAAGTGAAAAAAAAACACAACCCAAGGATAGAACAATTGAAAAGAGTCTGTTTACACTTGGCCGCAAGAAGACCATTAATAAATCTAGTGAGAACAATCTTGGAAGAATCAAGATGGAAAAAGCCAAATTTTTCTAAGTCTGAAAAGGCTGCTTACTTCTTTTCGCTTACACTTCAGTGTTCTCTAAAAATAGATGAGCTCAACCAAATAGCATAGCACAACCAAGGCAAAAACCCAGATCTATCTTTATTAAGGCTTTGGCAAGAGACTTCAGGAAACAGAGTTCAAAATGTCAAAGACCAACAACAGTAAAAAAGACATTTTCATAATTTCCGCTGGTGTTAAGCATTCATCAATCATAAATAACCACAGAAAGGATCAGAGATCTTGAGCAAAACTAATTCATCATTGCAGTAAGAAGTCATTTTTAATAGGCTTCATCATTCTTTTAAATCGCTCAGCCAATATGCTCAGTCTATGGAAGACATGAGTCGCTATACTTGCGATATATACCTTTATGAAATTCAAAATACTTCCAAAAACTACCGAGAAGAACTTCTACTGCAATACAGGAAATATCAGGCCACTAAATTTGACTACCTTCAATGCATTTCCATTGTAGATATTCCAACGTGTACTGGAGAAGCAGATGAAACGTAAAATTTTCAAAATGTCTGCTCTAATGCCTGTGTAACTAATTCTTACGGAGATCAAAAATAAGAATAAATCCTGGCAAAAGTTTTTTGTGTACTTGTTCTTCTGGTTTTAAAGAAAGAACTTCTAGTTTTATTGAAAGTGTTTTTATTTGAGGTACACTGAAGTGTTCCCCCTGTCTTTTAGTGGAAGTGGTGTCCTCCAGTGAATTTTCCAGAGACAAAGTATATTAACAATCGATTCTCATCGTTGTTCAGTGGCTGCTGAGCTTCTGGCACACACAACTTTTGGCCTGTGAAAATTTCATCTCGGTAAAAACAATACAGCTGTTGATGAATGGAAAAAAAATATATATACTGATATGCAAAAGCTAATTTTCACTAAGATCTGCAGAACTTCCCTAAAGTCAAAAAAGCTGCTCTGATTTACTGAAGCTCAGAGAACTGGCTTTCACTTCCAGTCCCTGTAATCCAATTCCCACACAAATACGTGGTTAATTTAGAATGAAGTTGTGCAACTATTTTTCCCTTTGAAGTCTATGGTGACTGTATGTGTTTAGCTACAGGGAGACAAAAAAAAAAAAAAAAAAAAAAAAAAAAAAAAAAAATCACCCAAATGTCAAAGCAAATTTTCAAGAAAGAAGCATTCAGAGTTTTTAATGATAAAACTGCCAAAAATATTACTGAAAAATGATATAACCTCCAAAGATATTAAAACTTAAATTAGATGAACAAAACAGCTTCAGAGCTCTGAAATTAGTGCAGATCATAAAACAAATGCTAATTACAGAGTCACAAAGAGGACTCAAGTCAACAGCCAAGAATTATACTATTTCAATTAGCTCTTTCAAATGACTATATGTGTACATATACACGTATATATATATGTGTATATATATATACACATACATAGGTATGTACACACATTGCTTGAATAAGCTCTTTCAAATGTCTGTACGCATCATTATGTGAGCATGTATACATACCTGGACACAAAGAGCACAACAGCCTGATTCTTAAGCCCTAGATGGAAACCTAAGACAGTCCTCAAACTGCACCTACAGTTTCCATGCTAAGCATTTCTGGCAACAAATAATTAGCCAAAGCAGACCAACCCTTTAAAACAAACAACAATGTACACAAACTGTGCTCCAGCTTTAGATCAGGTATTGATGGCAATGAATCATTTTGATTCATAACAGCTGAACATCATGATCAATAATGGTGGTCAAGAAACAATACAAGGGTGAGGAGAAGGTATAGAGAAAACATTTTCTTGTTGGACAATGGATGAAGCACATCCAAGCGGATGTGCACATCTGCCTTCTGCTTCGTAATGATAGAGATGAATACCTACAGACATTAAGTTTGTTCCATTAGAGATGAAACATTTCAGTAGAAAATACACATAACTCTGAAAAAGTCACAAGAAAATTCATTTCAGGATCATAAGAGATTCAGGTCCCAAACTTCCTCTCTAATCAGAAGCATTCTCCAGAGGCTACTCCCTTTGGAGAATAATCAATACGCTAAATAAATAAATACCGGCAAATAAATAAATACCGGCAAAAATCTAGCAAATTTAGTAATGAAGGAAAGAAGAGCACTTTAAGAATAACAAAGCATATTCACCTTACAATTTTCTGAGAATTTTATTCCATCATAACCTCAAATATCTTTGGCTTTTTTTTTTTTTTTTTTCTTAATGGAAGATGTCACTATTAGAGTTTTAACTCTTTGTCTATGCCAGTCCACTTTCTAAATAAAAGTCAAGTTGGAATACAGGCTATCGCAAAGTGACTGGAAGTACAGCTGTTCCAGAACTCAAGCTACTTCATCCTTTTCCACTTATCCACTTCATGTACATCATTTCATATTTTTATTTTCCTTTGCAGTATACAGCAGTCGACTGAGTTTCTCCAAGTCAAAAAATTCAGCATGATTTTCCATAAGACACCAATGTATGATTTCTGATACTTGTATGAGACCAAATTTGACACTGCACACAGCTTTGTTTCACACATGGATTTTGCATGAACTTCTATGAGATCAGAATTCAGGCATTTCTGATTCAAGCTGTTTGAAGATGTTCTTCCTCCTGTTTTCAGTCAGCCCTCCCTCACCATGGCTGACCACATTCCTGCTTTATACACTCACACTAACAGGTGTATTCCAAACCATTGGTATCCTCTCCCCATCAAGGAGCTGTGGCAGAATCCTTCCAAGCTCAGCTCTAAATTTAGGTGAAACTTAGGCTAACATCTGTGAAAACAGACACAACCATGCCTGCACTTACACTTTCAACAGCACAGTAACTTCTGAAAAAGGGGAAGCAGTACTGAGAACTGTGCTTACTTTCTGGGTATGCATGTCAGATAGCAAAGAAAAACTTGCTTTTGCAACAAATTACTGGTTGATGAAATCTGCTCCTTACTTTGCCACTGTTTGCAATTCATTTTCTGAAAGACTTAACAAGTTCTACTTTTTTCTCCCTTCTGGCTTGAAAATGTTCCAGAAGCAACTTCGAGGACTTTATCTGTGTCAACTGTCCATCAAAAAGGAACAAAGTTCATATATTTTCAAAGATGACAGCGGAAGTGGCAGCAGATCTTTCTTCTTACGAAAGAGAATCTAAAGTAGCACGAGGAAGAAGGATTTTAAAATGGCCTGGCATAGATAACGGCTAACAAAGCCATTATAGCTTACAGAGGACATGGTCCAAAGCCAGCTGAAACCAGCAAGAATTTTTCCACTGGCTCCAATAACTTCTGTATCAAGTCTCCAATGGACACACACTAACGTTATGATGCCAAAAGACAGCAACAGTATGCTCTGAACTATGTTGTCACTTCTCCAGGAAATCTTTTTCTTCAGTATATTTCTGAACTCATTGACAATTATAACAGTGCTAGCACAGTTCTAATTTTTTAAATACATATTTTGGCTTCATATATCAATACTTTCTATTGTAAAAAAAAATGAAGAAATTAAGGTACCTTCCAAAAATACACACAACAAATAGGTAAAGTGTTGTATTAAAAAGGTTATCTAAACACAAGAACAAAAACCACAAGAAAACAGCACACAAACCAATGGAAAGCCTTGTTGTGTAACTATTTGGAAAGGAGTTAAAAAAACAAAATGTAACCACTCCTAGCCCCCCCACCCAGATAATGTAGTGTATGGAACAAATGACTACTAAGAGCTAATAGATCCTACATCGCTTTCAGCTTCAGCATGATGCTTTCCTTTGATTTCATATTCAGTCACAGGAAATTAAAAGTAGAATAATAAATTAAGACAATTTACAATCCAAAGCAAAAACACTGCAAAGTCTTGTCTTTTGCATGTAGTAGAAAAGTTTTTTTTCCTTAATTCAACAGGTTGCATAGAAAATTTTCTCCCAAAATTCTTTTTTTTTTTTTTTTTTTTTTGGGTTATTTTTGAGTGGTGTGGGCAGTTTTGAAAAGACAATTTAATTTTAATTAATTAGTAGTTAATGACTTTGACTTCTACAACTTGGTTGATATTGTCTTTCTGATCTATAACCTTTAGACTAGAAAAAGGACCTTGTTTAAAATTTGTTAAATTTAGACGGCGCCACAAACCAGTATTACCCCCCTCCTGCCCCTGCTGCACTAATCTCCCATGCCAGCTGCTCAAATGTTTACATTTGGAGGGCTTTCTCTGTTTGTGCAGAAACGCTCTCTGCACAGTATCTCTCATCTGTACATTTGCCAGAATCAAGGCAAGAAAAGCCTTACTGCTGGAATTCTTGATTAATAAATAGTCTTAAATGTTTCTTCTGCGCTTCCCTCTTCTGTCAGATCCACTGCCATTAGGTTTTTACAAGGCAAAACTCCACAGTGCACTTTACTGGCCTAACTCTCGTCCTATGCAAACAACTGTAAATCAGAATAAACTGAACCTGTGAAATTACACCATCTTTGCGCTGAAATTGAGATGTGTACCTGAACATTTGCTGGAATGGAAAGAAGAGTATGTTATAATGAGAGGAAAGGAAAAAAATTAAGAATAACCATATTATAATGGTAATCCCTCCATCTCTCTGTGCCGGCATGCTTCAGAGTGCCTGCTCAGCTCATGTCCCAAACATCAGTTCCACCTGGCTCTCACCAGGTCACCAAGGAATTGAAGCAGAAAAACTCTAACAGGTGCTCAGTATTACACTGAAAATGTCACTGGGTCCACCTCCTGCAGCCTGTCATAGCTTTAAGAACTCTCCAAGGCTGTTTTTTGCTGTCTGCCTTGTCTTCTTCTAGCCCTCCTTCTTGTGTAAATGACAACATAAACAAAGAAAAAATAACTACAAGAAAGAATATTTACATGAAGGTATTACTACTTCACATTATGTCTTTAGAAAGCCTGCGCACTATTTGACACTCTCCTTTTCCTTTCCCACTTGCCTCCCAAAATACTGCCAAGAACTGAACTGAAATATTAAATGCAGGAAGATAAGAGAAAAAGCAGCGCCGGAAATACTTGCTACCATTTTTGTTAAGCTCATAGAATATCAGCTTTGGAGCTGCAAGTAAATGACCAATAAAATCTAATTTAGCTCTAGAAAAGAAGAATGTGTAACAGCTACGTAGACTACAGGCACTACGTCTCTCCTAGTAGCTAACAGCTAAGTAGCACAGACAGTAAAGAGTTTCACACAGTCCTTGCTTCAAGTACACAACTTCTATTGAAGTTTAAGGGTGACCTGTAAGGACCGCTAAAACTTATGTAAATTTGACTTTGCATGACAGAACTAAGCCACAAAGTTCACTTTGGAAAACTCCCCCATCAAAGTGAAATGTTTTGTGTCCTGTCAGCAACTGTTGTTTTGCAAATCCTCCCTCATCCGTCATAAGATGTTATTGAGACATACGATTTCACACACTACCAAGCAGCTCAGTTTTGCCAACGAACAATAATGCACAGAACAAATACATGTGGAAATCATTAGATCTTCTAATTAAAAGAAATGTTATTATTTGCCACTACTTTTAATGAAATTGAGTCTTTGCTGTCCACAGAAGAGGCTTGGAAAAGAACCAAATCCTATTAGCACTCATGCTTCAAAAATTCTTTGCAAGCAAAGAGACATTATACCTTCACTGATATTGAAAATCTCTACTGTATCTAAAAATCTAGTAGGGTATTTTAGACTAGCATAATGAATCTATGGTTACATGGGACTTAGATTATGCCACTACAAAAACAGGTGTTATTGCCAAAAAAAAAAACAAACCAAAAAACCACCAAAATCTCTATTGTGTGTTACCAACATGGAGTCCATGGCATACAATTAGCCATTTCTGATTTCATCTACTGAAGGGCATTGGCATAAATACACCTTAATCCTTTCATTACAGCAGTTACATTTGGAAAGCTTTACAGAAACGTACTTTGTAATGGAATTAGTAATTCCAAATCATTCCAAAACCATTCCAAAATTAAACAGAAAAAACATTTTATGTACACAGAAATATGTGAAATTCCTTCTTAACTTACTATATCTCTGCTTATCCAATATTCTTTAAAAGTGGTACTTTCAACACCACTGTATTCTTGCCAGTTACGCTAAGAACAATATGCTGAATAAATTACGACCAAATAGGAATTACAAGGCTATTATATGCTATTAAGGGGCTCTGGTAATATTAAATGCCAAGAAAGCAAAGCCTGAGTGGTTGAGATGTCACTAGAAAAATCTCAAATGGAATTTAAGTTTGCTTGGATATTTTTTTTTATGTCCTCTTATTAATGCAAATTAAAAACCATTGGCCTTATTAGCTGCTGCTTTATTCTTTTTTTTTTTTTTTTTCTTTTTTTTCTAACGAGTTAACTTCAAAACTTTTCAGTGAAATCAGTAACAGAAGATGAATCAGACATAAAAGGATTTTGGGTGGTTAAGGGTGTGTCACAAGGTCTTAATTAAACATCCGAGGGAGATATCTGAGCCAACTTACACCAGCCCAACTAGGTACATCCACAAAACACAAAAGGAAGACATGTAGTCCAGGTTTGGAAGCTCAATTGCCTCATATACCTGGCTAGCCTAACTTACCACGTTCTCGTTAGCTTGGGCCTCTCCAACTCATACCTCTCAGTGCTTTCCCTTCAATAAGCCTGACACGTATCCTTATGATGCGCTTACTCTCATTTTAGGGCTTGAATTCTGCTTCTGGGCATGCTATGCATAAAACTGCTGAGAACCCATGCTCCTAACTTCTTGCCTAAACTCCTAATCTCCATCAGGATCCATGAAGTTGGCAAATGTCTGTCATCATCAGCAAGGACTTAATCCAATTAGGCAAACCTAAGAAACCTAGCTCCACACAAAACCCAGCTGCTGGAAGAAGCAGCTGTTATATTTTTCTCTCCTGTCTCATTCTCTGCACCCATCTACAAAGTTCAGTGACTCTGTAAGAATATGGGAAATCCAATTCAAAACTTTATTCCAGTTGAGAAGACTTAAGCTTCCAACCCACCAGAGCAGACTGCTCAAACACACAAATGTGACTTTAGGTAGACAGAGACTGGAGACAAGGTGATCTCAACTGAGCAGCAAGCATCAGCCATTTGGTTTCTCCAGTTCTAGCTTCAGTGACTTATTTGTTGGATCTAACATCTGCTTAGCATAAGACATACAAAAACATCTCTGGCGTTGGCACTGTAACACATAGCTGCCACCACACTTAAGTTAATTTGTTGTTAGTCTGAATAGTTAAGCTTGCTCTTGGTCTCTCCTTCTGAGTCACTGAATATTTGGGTATCTTTACAAAAGGATGCTTCCCACATCAAGAATACCTCACAGCTTTGTTCCAGTCATCTCTATCCCAGCCAGTACTTTGGTTTACATTACAAAAGAAGAAATAATTCTCTCAATAATGGTCCTGAGAGAGATAGACTGGCTGCTGTCTCCAAATGCACAGAAGGGATCCCAGACTTTGTTCTTTCACATTTTGGCCACAATGGTAGGTGGCAGTTTTATAAAGTAAAAACCTTAAACTCAAGATTTCATCCTGAGTAGAAGCAGGTAGCAGATGCACAAGTTGGCCAGACTTTAATGCATAAAAATTGTGTCCTGATTTAAGTGGCTTGAAAACTCAGTAAACGTGACTCTGATGCTTAGATTTAGTGTCCAAAATAACTAAAATTACTTCCTTCAAAATACCCTTCAAAAGCCATTGGAGGAACAGAACTTTCTGAGTTGTCTTTTTAAAAGTAGAACCGCAGGGGAAATGATACAACTCCAGGTTTTTTATGTTTTGTTTCTTACTATTTTTAAAAAGCAGGTGAATTGTAGTGATTATATCAGAGTGCATTGTGATGATTTTGCTCTCAATCATGATAATTTTATGTAAAGACAACTTCTGGTGACTACTATGTGACAGACCTTAATTTAGTAAAGTTTTTCTTGCTGCAAAAAATTATTTAGCAATGTGGCTTGTAAAACCAATTCTCAGCGGAGGAAAGGAGGGGAAAAAAAAAGTTCAGCCTAAATGATTTCTATTCTCTTTTTCTTTTTTTTATTTTTATTTTTATTTTTTTTTATTTTTTTAACCAAATGACTTAAGTCACTCTTGCTTGGTGAGGGTGGGAGCTAACTGACTCCTGAATGCATAAAGTTGGCAATCCTGTGGCTGTACAACCTAAGAAGCACAGCCAGAAGATGGGTCAGCCAACACATCTCTTCACAAGAGTCTGTTTTCAAGAGCTTATAACATTATGATGCTTTAACCATAGCTGGTGAGACTTCCCATTCCAGGTGTCTGCCTCTGGCTAATTTTTATTTTATTTTCTTTGAGCCAAAGTAGTTCAGCTGGTTCTGAGAACCAGAATTTTCTTTTACACTCCACATTAACTGCAAGGATGTTTTCTTTGAAGAGGTATAGTAACACTACACTTTGGAAGAAGAATTTGAAGGCTGGTGTCAAGCAGCCACTGTTTCAAACTCATCTGCTATCACATACTGTAAGGAAAATTTAAAAGTATTATCATAAATATATGAATGTATCCCCAACTTATATAACTGAAGACAATGAATCCTCTAAGTGCACACCATAAAAGGAAATGGAAAATGCTGCATCTTTTCAGCAGATGTAATTCTTGCTGAGAAGCACCAGCGCAATCCACCTAATCCATCCTTCTGCTCAAAGACAGAATCAAATGTGTGTAGCTCATCTTCAAGACATTTCTAGAGGTTCTGCAGTATCAGGTGATCGGGTGAAAAATACATCACAGTTGCTTTAAAACCTACTCTGTTTTGAAATTTCCATGCAGTCAGATTTTTTTCCAAGTTAAATTTTCACTGTGATAAAGAAAATTCTCCTGTCCTCAGCGGAAAAGGAGAAAGCAAGGTGATCACCATATGTAAGCTGAATGCCAGTTGCAAGCAAGCTAAATCTAGCAAAGCTCACCTCATCAGCAAGAAAAGTTCAAAGTTTTGGGTTTTTTTTTTTCCAAAGGATGTAAGGATGTAAAAATGAAACTAGCTAAAGTTACTACTATCATCATGACCCCTACTCTGAGTTATATTTAATGAATTATTTTTCTTTTAACCATAAGAACAGGTGCAGATACAAAATCATTTTTAATTCTGTTATATCTTCCTGAGTGTTATGCTCCAGCATCTAACTCCTTCTACTTATAGACATCTTTAACAAAAGAATGGTGAGGACAGACCAGTCTGCTGTAATACTTAGATGATTCTCCATACTAATGCTGGGATTTATATTTTACAAACAAAACCACACAAAGCTATGCTTCAGTTGCTTCAAAGCCAGATCACAAAGCTACATCTTGGCAGCGTGGTCTAACTCTAACTGTTAAATGCTGTAGAACTGTTGCAGGATTTGACCCTGTAAGTATCAATAAAGCACCCTAAGAACTGCCAGGAGACCAAGGAACAAGCAAACAAAAACAAGGCTATAAAGTGAATGCAATCATCAGAAATGAAGAAGTATTAAAAGTTGATAGCTGCTCATTTCCATTTAGATACAAGGACAACATTCTCATAGCTGCAGCTTTTACTGCCTACTGCCCTAAACAGTACCTGGCTACCTGAGGTCAAATCTTGAACAGTGGACAAGGCATTCAGTTATTGCTTGACACCTAATATGGTTAAGAAGTAATCACATTTTCAAATTATGTTTGTGTAACTGAACTTGATCCCTCTCCAAACACTTCTGAATTGGGAAAGTGTATCGTGAATGCTTCAGCTCCTGCCAGCTCTGAAGCATGAAAGTTACAATACATGAAGAGCAAACAAGGCCCTAAAAAAGTGAATAATGTACATGTATGTTATTCCTAGGGAATGTAACTGTTTCTTATCATTTAACAAGTGAGTGTCAAAGTTACGAATGTACTAGAAGTCCTGATGATTTTTTTTCCCCAAACTTAAGGGCACTATCTTTCTTCTGAAACATAACTTTGCTTCCTGTACAGAGACTAGAACAGAAAGCAAAAAACAAACAGCAACACCTCCCCACCCTCCTTTCTTAAACCATCAACTACCCCTAAAAACAAAACCGAAACAACAACAAAATCCCTATATATATCCACAACTTCTCTGCTATCTACTTGAAATCTAAAATTACTTTTTTTTTTCCTGGATATTTTAAGCATGAATATATTTATAGCAGCCACGACAGCTCCATTAAGCAGCAAATTTCCAGATTACTTTCTTTGCCGAAGTTCATTGATTCTGTTATGAGTAAGACATTCAAATACATACCCAAGACTAGATTATTATTTTTTTTTTTTTAAATTTCTTCTCTAAGTACTGACAAAAATCTTCTAACTCTGGTCTGCTGGTTTGAACTAGAGAAACCTTGCGTGATAAGACTTTGTGCTGAAATTTCAAATCCTCTGATAAATGTCCCTGGCCGTACTTTTTAAATATTTTTTCCCGAGCTGATTTATTACATAAACAAATTCCACATCAGAGATACACATCGTTCGGCACTTGGGATGTATTTTTTTCACTCTTGATTTATGAAAACACAAAGGCCTCTAAAATAAAACCAGCTAATTTTAGAACTGCGTTCCAAGTATCAGGTTTCATCTTGATCAACTGTTTACTTGAGGACAGTGCCACCAAGTGGCAGAGATTACTCACACTCCCTCTTCCCAGCTGTTCTAAAATTCCAGCTATGAGACCAAATACGGTACCCAAAAAAAGGAATATGGGTTAACCCTTCTGCATCTCCCAACTGCTTTATCTGTATGTTGTATTTATAAGCAAGAATGCTTCAACTGTGGTTGACTTGTGAAAAGGTACTCTGGTTCCTCTACTTAGCACAAAACAGTACATATTAAAGGCACAGATTTCTGCTTCATTTGCAATACACTGTTAGATTTCAGAACCATTAAATTGTCTACTGATGCACGCCATAATGTTTTTTGTGCACTGTTGTGGACAATTCTGCCATTTTTTACAGTCTCTACAGTGTTTAATTCTAATTTATTTTTGCTCATACTCTTCGTGTACTTTCACTTCAGCACAGCTGTTGACTTTCGCATCTTGACTTAGAAAATCTGATTCTTCACCAGCAATCCAAATTACTTTAATAATTCTAACAATAATTACAAAAATATGGAAATGGTGACAGTTTGGTTTATAAAAAGAGAATATAACTTGTGCTCGAATATATACCAAAGATCTCTTACAGCTTTATTCCATTCTGCATATTGGCCGCTTTTCAAACAACAAAGAAAAAAATAAATATAGAACAGTCATTATTTTTTCCACAATTCAGTGCACATTACCTCCACATAACAGTGGTAAAACGATTTAAACTAAGAATACCAGCACACCTCATCCTGCCCTTAGATCAGCTGTACTTCATCAGCTGCCCATTTCCATATAGGTAAGATTTTCCTGATCTTTTCACTATGCCAAAGGTAATCTTAGAAAGACAATGCAAAAACTACTCTGAAACTTGAGTTTTGATTTCTGCACTACAATGAAAAATGCTGTCAAAATGACCCAAAGCAGTAAAAGAAAGCAGACTTGAAGATACCACCTTCCACTGGATGACATGTAGCTGAAAGACCTACCTTACCTCAGTGAATTTTCTTTTCTGTATAATGAGATTTAAATGTGCATTTGACATATAGACTGCCATGTAAGATACCACTTTGCTTGGGAAAGGATACTCAGTTCCACCAAAGCATATATAAGTGAGATTATCTTTTGAGCAATCAGGGAATGAAGAATTACAATGACTGAGCGGTCTCAAAGCCACGTCTATAAGCAATCACTAAAACAAACTGCTAACGTTCTGGAAGTACCTTCATTGGAAGTTTCATTAATTTCATTTGAATTTTATCTTAAAGTAATACAAGTGACTTATACCAGCAAGCTATGCCAAGTTTATAGTATTTTATACTTATTTTCCACCTGAGACATACAGTTGTTAATATTTGTTCTTGAAGCCCATCTAACCTGTTTGAAGGATGGGCATTCTACGCTGCTGAGAGGATCAACTGGACTAGTTTTATACATTTTTTCAACTAATTCTAACAGAAAAATGTCAATTTAAACTGAGCTATTACAATATATTCACATTTAAGCATGTACTTGTGTCATGGTAGGATCAGTGCTTATACAAACAGAAGTGTCAGGCCAGAAGTGAAAGACATATACGCTAAACAATGACTATATTGATCTTGAAGATTAATGGCTCTTAAAAGGGAAAAAATCTGTATTTGTGTAATTGAATACAAAGGACAGCTTTACTACCTTTTACTCCAAGATACGTCTGCTCTCTAAGCTATATTGATCATGCTTTTAAAAGTTTTTGACAAGTTTTTTCACAGAAGACAAAAGAAAAAAGGTCTTCAATTGTGATCTGCCCTATCCAATTCCCTACAAAGATTAAGAGATGTCTCTCCTCAAAGAAGGCACCACACACAGGTGGAAAACACAGTTCAGAGTATTTTAACTACCTTCACTATATCCTCACTTGGAATCCCTCTTTTTCTTCTTCCTTCTCTTGTCCTAGCTGAGTATTAAGACAAAGAAATATACAAAGGCAGTGAATACAAACTACGAGCAGGTTTTATTTTGGGGGAGCTCATGAAGCTTTTTTTCTATACTCTATCTCATATGTTTCAGTTACCAATGTGATCTTTACTACAAGAATTTTATATTAACAGAAAACTTAATAAAAGTTTGTAGTTCTTCCATACAGTGCCACCCAAATTCTTACTGTCATATGAAGCATTCTTAATTCTGTATTTTTTAATCATGAGTGTTTCACAGATTTGAAATCATGTGTTTTTTAATCTCCTGATTTCTCCATTTTGCCCGTGTCTGATTTATTTTATATGACCCTTTTAATTTGGGTTCTCCTCTTTCACTCCTGTTCCAGTTTTTCCACGATTTTCTGCAGCTCTTCTCCTTGACTGGTGAATGTGCATATTTTGTGGATCATTTTCCAAATATTTGTGAAATGGGGATTCAGAGCTGAGCCACACATTTCAGGCTTCTATTATGTTATCAACATGGTCTTCTCCAGATTTTGAAAATACAAGGAGCCAAGTAATTAAAAAAGCAAAAAGATACATCCAATTAATTATGGTTACAAATCCATCAGAACAGCTTTCAAAAATATTTAAGATTCACACTTCCTAACTAGAAACCTAAATTCTTTAATAGCCTGTGGGGAACTTAAAAACCTTCCTAAATGCAGTTCATAGGATTTCTGTACCACAAAACCTACTGAAGTACATAACAAAAACCCTTATGCTATTAGCAGAGGTTTAAAACAAAAGTAGTCACCATCCAGAAGTTACTTGAGAAACAACTGGAATGCTGCCATGCAGAAAGTAGACATGTAAAGGAATAAAAAAATAAAAAAAACAGGAAAAAAAAAAAAAAAAAAGAGGTGTGGTTCCCTAGAAAAAAAACCCACAAATGTACAAAATAACAATGAAAGCCAACCCTAAACATCATTGATAAGGCTTGCATAAGGCAGCATTCTCACCATCTTGCAGGCACATCCTTGGTTAAACCACTTTTTGCTCACAACTGCTTAGAATATTGCTTTGAAAGAAACCTGTTTTTTATGGTTTAGGTAGCTAGAGTTTAACTGAAGAAAGTGCACTGCATTTGAAGACATGAATTATGAACTGAGATAACTAAACTAGGGGGAAGAAGGTTGCAACTACTTCTACTTCACTAAGCACAGGGAACAGCAGCAGGTTCTGGTTATAAAAAATGCTGGATCTAAAGGAAAGCAGTAGCATCTACAAGCCACGTTAGTACTTACATCCAAGCTTCCTTCACTTGTAGATGTAGAACTAAAAACATCCTCCTCACCATAATCTCTGTTCATCCTCAAGTGTTCTTCTGTCTGTAACACAAACAAGTATCCTACACAGCAGTAGCAACAGAAAGAGCAAAAACAGGCCAAAGCAAAGCACCAAACCTGATCACAGAATGAGGACAAACTGCCCCTGTAACGCTAGACTGATTGTTGATAAACACTGAAGGAGTCTGCAAAATTTCTGTGAGGTAGGAAAGCTCTTAAGAAATTCATTAGCAGGAATATAAAGAATTTTGTTTTTAATATTATAAAAACAGAACAATGCTAAGGCAAGGAAAAAGAAAACAGGTAGCGAGCAGGTCCTGCAGTAACGGCAGCCATGTTGCCAGTTTCCACTATACCTACACAGACAGACAGAGGAGCAAGCAGAGAGCTCCTTCCTCCACACGTCAGAGACAAGACTGCTTCTGCATCCTATCAGATACCATCTCAAGATCCCACAATCATCTGCACAAAACCTCTGGACTACTGGATTGTACAGCACTGCCTATTCGATGTGGATGCAACCTCAGGCACGTGACTATATTTCATATCAAAAGGCATGGTATTCTGCCACCTTTATGTCTTTATGTCAGCTGCAGGAGAACAGAGGGTAACTGATCCAGAATAAAATTAGAATGGACTGAAGAAGGTGATACCTGATCTGGCATTAAGCCTGTAAGCAAAAAGTTAACCTACAAGATATTTACAACCAATTTGTATCAACCATGAGAAAAGATCTCTGTTTTCATTCTGTGTGATGGTATTTTACATATAGTTGGAAAAGAAAACAAACACAGAAGAGTTCAAAAAGCTGTATCTAGTGCATTGTCATCCCATGATTACTGCCTTCAGTGAGCTGAGAAAGTAAGAGTGTGTGGGCATGGAAATCTGAGCGTGGGCCTGCAGAGTGGAGCGACACCTGATCCAGGACATTTTGCAAGACGGGCTAATACCCTGTTCTTCCCTTGCAAACAAAGCCATCTTACCCGTAAATGACTGAAACCCCACAGCACGTCTTCAGTTCAAGACTTCAGACAATTCTTGCTATCAGCTAGTTTTAAAATAGAGAATACACATGACCACATACAGTGATCCTATATTTGTTTGTGTGCATGCAAACGATAATGCAAAGAAAAAAATAAGCAGAACCGAAGTCTTGCAAAGGACTGAAATTTTAACTGAGAAACAGTAAAAGCAACTTTGGAAAAGGCATTCTGGGACTTCACATGTCCTGAAACCACAGGACATTTCGTAATACAATCCCTTCGTAAACCTATTAATTCTGTCTTAAAAGAAGTTAATGAATTTGCCCCAATTCTGCTAACTAAGTATCTTCAGCAGTTTCAGCTGTAAATCTGCCATAACACTGTGTCACATCTACCATGGCCACTTAACATCTTCCTTTCCTTTGTATGATACACTATTCTTCAGTTTTCAGTAACTCTCCCATCTGTTTGGGCTCAAACTACTACAGAACATACTAAAAAGGTAACAATGATCTCCTTGCAGCTCTAAACAAAATGGTAGGTAAATCTCTCTTCTTCTACTCTTCATCTGAAAGTAAGAGTCCAATAAGGAAACCAGTAGGAAAAATCAATTAACTTATCAGAACTAGCAGCAAGACTTAAAGCTTCATCTCAGATTCTGAAACTGTTTCTTCATATTTGTTTCTGCACTTCCCACCATATCCCAGGACAAAAATTACTTGCAGATTATTAATATATTTCTAATATTTTTAACATCTATTAAAATATGTGTTTTAAAAAGCAATCTCAGGCTATGACCTCTTATTTTTTAACAAGTATGAAAAAGAGAGTTGGAAGAGAGGGAGGGATATAGAAGCATAATAAACTTGTAATCCTAGCTGTGAGAAACCCACTGCAGTAACCAGAGCACTGCCACATTTCACAGCAACGTTTTCCAATGTTGCAAGTGCAATTATTTTACAAGCTAAATCTGATCTGCTTCTGGAATTACAACTCCAAGAGCACGCATTTCATACTGAAGTTCAGTAACATGGAAACAGATGGAGATTGAGGTCCTTTTAAGGGACCTTGAGGTCCCTTCCAACCCGGGCCATTCTGTGACCAACTACCATGCAGTAAACATGCTATGTTCAGTTCCTCCAGAGGAACTGCAGCACCATGGTATGCCCCTGGAGTTCATGTTGAGCTTGTTTGAGAACTATATTCTTCCAGGCAGATGCAGCATTATTGCTTAAGTTGTGTTTTTGTTCCACACTAAATGGGAAAAATACTTGCTTATACAGGATAAGAACACCAAAACTGACTTAGTTTCCCATAAGATATAGCTCTGCTATGTACTTTAACAACGTTAAGAACAGCTCAGGATCCATGTCAGATCAGATATTTCAATATGGTAATTCCCAGTGTTGATTTGGAAGCCACCACCTGGCAAAATAACTCCAAATTTGATCATAATGAAAAATGGCGAGAACTGAAAGATTCTGGAAAGTTTATACAGTTTTAGAAACGTGACTGTAACTGTAATACCAGTCCATCAACAAAACAGATGTTACTTAGTACCAGGTCATCCGATTTCACTGCAAAAGCCTTAGAGGATTTTTAAACTCAGATGAAAGAAAATATGTTCTTTGCATGTACTCAAGTGAGACAATTTTCTGTATTTAATTTCTGTAATGAGGAGCGCATATTTTTCAAAAAGCATCTCAAAAAATTCTAAATTTCAAAAATACGTAGAATGCATAAACACTACTTTCCAGTTTTCCCCTTACAAGAATACTGTCACATCTTCTATAACTGTTCAAAGTTATTTAGATTTAGCAACTGTAACAGTATCTTGAGCTTAGTTTAATAAAGTTTTTTCCATCAACTTTCCTTTCTGAAAATTTAAAAATGCCTGACATGCACTGTAGCAGACACTGATCCTTCAGTGTATATTATTCCTTTTAGTACAGCAAGTTATTTTTGAGTCATCAGTTTTGCAGTTGCATTATTATCATCTGCAAGTCTGCACATAACTTACTGCAGATATACATTGCTTTAAAACAGAGTATCACACATGCACAGAAGAATTAGAAATATCTAACGTGTTCTATATTACATCACTTCCTTCATAAATGTTTGGTTTTTTACCCTTCAGTCTATGCATTACTAAGTGGACTAAAAGGTAATGAGCTCGGATCTCCATCTGTACTGATTAACCATAGTTAACACATCTGCTGAAAAATGACTCTTTGGAAAAAAAAAGAATCAACATTAATCAAAATCAACAATGACAAAAACAAACAAAGCCTACTACTCACAGGCAAAATATACATGTAAAGAAATGCATTTTCTTTAGTAAAGCAATATATTGATGAACACTTACCTTGCTGTTGCTTCTATTAGCTTTGAAAAATCCCAGAAATCCTTTCTTTTCTTTTTCTATTGCATCACTGCTTAGTGAAACACTTCGACTTGGTTCTGAAATAATTATAATAGAATATTTTTACATTTCTGAAACAATGATCAGTATTTTAACATATCCGAGGTTAATGCTGTACTTTTATGAGTTAGAGATTTTATTATCTGAGCTGCATTATCTGAGTAAATGCCAGATCCTGCACTTTATTTTTCATCTGACTTTTCTTTGCTCTGAGTTTGTTCCAAAAATTTAGAGATGGGAAATGGAATAATGCCATAGATTTTGGTAAGTTTTCAATCACAATTTAGTGACTCTGTGATCACTCTGTCTCCCTTCAACTTTCCCAACACTAGCTGAGTTGGATAAGCAATGTGATAAGGTCACACATTACAGAGAACAACCGTTAGTTTGATATTCAATATACAGACTGGAAAACACTACTGTATTTTTAATGGTCACTGCCTACCACTAGAGACTTCCCTCTGCTTTCAAGAACATCAGAGTACCCCACTAGCACAAAGAGTTTGCAAAAAAAAAAAAAAAAAAAAAGTTACATTCTGTTGAAAATATTTATTTAACAACAATTAGTAAGTGTACAAAATGGCTTGTTTCTTGCCAGAAATTAAAGGTCTACTTCACAAGAAACCCTCATCCCAGAATTCCTGTGAATTTACTTTCATTTCACACATAGCACATGATTTTCATGAAAGATCACTTTACACATCAGTAATTTCAGCTGTTAGAAGGTGATAAGCAAATACAGTAGTTAAAGCAAGGTGGAAGAGTGAAGGTGGTGAACAACTTGGAAAGCAGGAAGAAACTATCCTTAAGAAAGGCTGCAACTCCCAGCAAACAAAGAAAGAAACAAAAAACCAAAAATTATTACCTTCCTCAAATAATGCCAAAGCTCAATCACCAGAAACCCATTTTTTTTTTGCTCAGGGCTGGGCTACAACTGGGTATGGATCATGACTCCCTAGCTCATCTAGTCAAAAACAAGCAGTAATGACTAAAGGGTAGCATAAGCCACGTCTGATCATCAACAGTTTGATGAAAATCCAAACTGGGATTTTAAACACTTTAAACATTTTAAACATATCACCTCAAAACAACAAAGAATCTGGATAATTTTTCTTAAATAAATAGAGTAGCTATGCACTCTATTGTGATGCTCTGTATAAGACTAAGCCACAGCACACATGACATAGGAGTTAGCAGAAAAGTCATTGGATTCAGTGAAGCCAAGAGCCAGCAGGCCCTTAGTCAGTCATATCCTCTCCATTGCTGTCACTGTCTGCTGGAGATGGACTTCAATCCTCACAGTTTATAGAAGTTATCCACTGCTTTATTTTCATTGCATTGTGTTTACTGGTAACACAATGATGTAACAAGTCAAGCACACCTTTCTAGAGGATAATTAACAATGTTATATAACAGACTCAAGTAGGGGAAAACGATATACTAAACATACATCTTTTCTGTTTAACAAGAAGCAGAAGCACAAATGTAATCTAATGAAATCATGTCTATTGTAGCAATTCAGAAGTCAGCATCCACCCAGAGATATGCAATGTGTATGCACACATTTCAGCTTGAGATTAAAATGTTTCACTACAAATAGATTAAAGTTAGTGAAACATCTCACAGAACTCAAAATACTCTGCCTCTGCTTCTGTAAAAAGTCGGAATCTAAAAGACTCAAAGCATACAGTAGTTAACTGACAGGATTTGTTAATGGCTGGCATTTAGTGGCAATTACTGAGTAAGTATGCACACAAGTGTGTTTGTTCTGACAAAAAGCATGGCCCTGGAAACAACATGGTCCAAAAGACAACACAGATCGTGACAACAGCTTGTTTCACACCAGCATTTTACAGTACAATGTTAAAAACACATCTCCCAGAACCACATTAAACAACAGCAAGGGAAAAGCAGATTTCCCCTCAGCAGCACTGTACAGTACCTCTGTAGTTCAAAGAAGGTTCAGACTGAGTTTTTGATGGAGGAACTGGAAAAGGCAGGCAATGAAAGGAGAAGACATATTAAAGTTCTAATATTGTTCAGTAAGCCACAGTATTCATTCACTACTCCTAATAGTTGTGCTCCTAGGACTGTAGAAACAAAACCTTACCTGATACTAGGCATGCAGAATTCCTACCAGAAGCTACTTAGCTGAGAAAAAGTTTGCTCCTTCTGTATTCACTCATGACAGCTTCAGCTGCTACACCAAAGAATGTTAGCAGGTGGCAGCAGAGTTTGCCTTTTAAATACACTTTGCCTTCAGCACTTTATTTCAGGGAGGAAGAGGAAGACAAATATTTTGTTTCTCTAGAACCTGCTCTTACAAACACAGCTAGTGAGAATGTACTTCAAAAATCTGCCACTTCTTCTCATAATTAGTGAGCCTGGACATCCTATTCCATGCACAGTCCACAAAACAACTATTATATAGAGCAATGGGATTATTCCACAGGAGTGAAAATACAGAGGGAAAGTACCTGTTTGAAGAAAGGGGAACCTTTAGTAATTTGTGTATGTATTTGACATTATTCTCACAAAGCATCACAGTGCAGAGTAAGAGCAAGGCAGAGAAGGCAGATACACACACAAGATCGACGGAATACTGTCATAATACACTGGCACAGCTGCCCAGAGAACCTGTGGTGTCCCATCGCTGGAAGCACTCAAGGCCAGGTTGGATGGGGCCTTGGGTCAGCTGAGCTGGTGGGTGGCAGCCCTGCCCACGGCATGGCAGTGGGACTAGGTGGGCTTTAAGGTCCCTTCCAGCCCAAGCCTTTACACAGTTCTATCATTCTAAGATGACAAATGGCATGCTTAAAGTTATATATATATTTTTTTTTTTCTGATGCTGAGAGCAGTACACTATCAAATGTTACAGATTTTCTGCTGTAATCCCAGGACTGAAGTATTGTTTTTGAATATACAAGGTTTTTTAAACCTTGACTTGAGAATACACACAGCACCAATATATACACAGCCACCTTCATTTAAAAAAAAAACAAAAAGGAGTTTTACTAAGGCCTCTGGTAATTATTCTGTATGTTGTTTCTGTAGTATGATGAACATTTCTTGTTGAATGTTATGCATTTTCAATATGCTGCTCCAAAATGCTTAGCTTAATTACAGTAAACATGTCTTTAAAGAAAAAAGAAAAACACATAATTCAGTTATGACACATTGTCAGCCACTTTTTGAGCATCCTGACAATCCAAAGAAAAAGGAGACATTTAGTTTACTTAAGAGTCTAAATTCATTGAAATTTGGCTCCTAAAGAGGCAGAACTGTCACTTACCAAAGGAGTTTGAAAGGAGAGACAGAACATCAACATAAATAAATAACTGTATAAATAAAAAATAAGCCTGCTGTTCAATGCATACAAGACGTTATCTAAACAATAAGTAAGGACATCTATTGTGCTGGAAACGATACTGATTGAGACAAACTGCAGGAGACAGCACTAATGAATATCACTTTCTGATCTCAAAGGAAGCAGCAGTTGTCAATACGTATTTTTAAAGAACGTATACTTTAAAGCACGTAGCATACTTCTGCTTTTTGAATACACAATTAGGCTGATGAAATTCAAGCTCCAGCTGCCACTACAATACTGTCTATGAGAACAGAAGAGGAGGGAGAAAAAAGAAAGAAAATAAAACTTTAAATATTAATACCTCTTAGCTTCTTTTCACAAAATCATCAGTAGCTTTGCTCCTCGGAGGAACCACCTCCGCATCCACTCACAGTTTGTTCGTCACAAGCCCTGCTCTGTTGCGTCTGCCTCTCAGCTTTCGCAGCTGCCATGACTGCAGCACGTCTCCTCTTTCCTTCTCTTTGACCCACAGCACAAGTCGGCAACAGGCCCCTGGGTGACGTGCACCGGTACCAACAGCAGCTCTGAGAGGTACAAAGCTCCTCCTTTCACCCTGCCCTAGGCCAATGCGTGCTCTGCCAGGGCCAGCACAGCTTGGCACTGGCTCCAGAGCAGCTGAGGATGGCTGGGCACACCACTGACTTGGCTGCTACTGTCTGGATTGAGGCCCCCCAAAATGCTCTTCAGTTGCCTTTCTAACTGTTGGCACCTAATCTAACTGGGTAGGAACTGCTTTCAGTTGTAGCTCACCTCTTTTTCGGTCCCAGGCATACAGCTCGCTTATTCCCAGCTCCTCCAAGGATTTGGTAAGCTCCAGCTCCTCCCCGGTGATGCTGTCTCGCAGAAGAACAATGTGCTCCTGACTGACCTCACACTTCTCACAAATAGCTGGGATGATGTTATGAAGAGGCACGTCTGGGCTGACTCGAACCACTGCCTTCTGTGTCTTCAGGTAATTTACCACCAGCCTCACAGATTTCTGCAGAAAGAAAGTACAAATGCTCAGTCCTCACTTTATAATGGCCATGCTCTCTTACAATGAGAATGGCATTAGGGACGTCCATATTGACTTCATCTCTCTTTGGCTACCTTACCCCACATGCACATTTCTTGCAGAAGAATACTATTAATAAAAGAAAAATTATTGGAATGTTTTTGTCTCTGAAGAGACAGTCAGGAAATTGGGCAAATAAGGAAAAGGAATTACAGGCAGCCATCAATTTTGTGCCACTATTTATAAAAAACACCATAAAAATTTCAGCAAGAATAAACTTCCATCTAAACAACCACATGCAACATAAAATTCTGTGTAAATGCTGCAGTCCAGACTGGCAGCAGCCAGTCCATGTGCAAATCAGCTAAACTAGTAGAGCAGGTTATAGAAAATCTCAAGCCTCCACCACCCGGTCTGAAGATGCAAAGACTGGAAAAACTGCTTGAAGTGATAAGAACAAAATTATGCTTCACTGTTTTAGGGCTACATAATACTGACCTCGGGACCCCTTGGTAGAGGTCTCTTTATCTTCTCTTCAGGAACCTTCTCTTTCAGGAGTACTGTCTGTACGTCGAGTGCTCCTATCAAAGTGTTTGGCTTGTAACTCAAGGGTTGTTGAGTTTCCGAAGACTTCAATTCAAGACTGTACTGGGATGGATTCAAGTGATGCCGGCTGCACAGATCAACCAAAAGATCCATCACAGCTTTACTGTAAGGAAGAAGACATTCACCGTTAGCACAGAGAACAATATCTGCAAAAAAATTCACTTCTGTTTTAATATCAGAGAAAAAATACAGGACAAGCTGGGGATGTGTTGCTAGCAGGAAACAGTGCTGACGCTACATAGATCACATGAAAACATCTGGAATTAAGAATATTAGAGACAGACCACAGTGCTGATATAACACTAACAAACATAAGCCTAAAGTGGACAAACTGTGTCTTCTCTGCTAATGCACATATTAAATTCTCCAGCTCAAACTCTGCTCTTAAAAGGGAAGATACAAATAAATGACTCGTTCAAGGTACAGTAACCTCCACCTACATTTGAATGAAAATCAAAATGGAATATGAATCTGGAACAAGAGGTAGACAGGATTTTTTCAGCTTAGAGATTGTTCAGAAATTTCTACTGTCCTCCCCAGTTTGACACCAGTAATACTTTCAAGCACAAAACATCCCCTCTTTATTTGTTTTGGTGAGAATATTAATTCAGTTTACAAATATCTGTTTTCAAGTATTTGCTTTATCAAGACCTCTCATTTCAGATGTGATTCCCAAACCACAGGTTTAAGAAGTCTGTCATTTCTGTCTCTTACTCCAAGATACAAAGCAGAGGTAATAACTCAAATCAAGCAGTAAGGCAGCTTGATACTGTCTGATACAGTGGATATAAGCTATGTCTATCTACACCTCAGCAAGCTTTTCTCAGTACCAAGGTACCAAAAATTCCCAGTAAATACCATTCAGGATCAGATAAAACATGTTTATTAAAACTGCTGATGTTTATGAAAAATTCTGATTTCGTAAAACTTTATCTTCTATAAACAAACAACCAAAGTCAAAATAGTTACTGGCCTTACTTGAAGACCCTAATACACAAATGGTATTTTTATTCTAGTGGAAATCAAACATTTAAACAGCATATTTCCCAAAGGAACTGGCACTTATTCTTGTAATGTGCATAGTGGAAAAGCGTATAAAGATTCAAAATGCAGAGAAAATCTAAGAAAAAGAAAAGAATTCTTTACAGATTATTAACTACCATTTGTAGCCCAAGAATTGTCCTCAGCTGCAAGCTGCAGGTATCTGGAGATTACTCTTGGGGAATGCCCACCTTCTTTCTAGGTATATACTGTTGGCCAACAACTGGACAACTGGTCAAGAAGTCTCTGAAGAATGCTGGAGGGCTAATGACAGAGAAATGCAATGAAAATGGAAAACAAGTCTACTCTCTTATTAATGGACAACAGACTAACACATACATAAATGCTGGCTCTTGTGTAAGAGATAAGAAATAGTTCAAGGACCTTCTTTACAGTAATCTATTTCAAGTTTAAGTGAGTTATGCAATGTGAACTGAGGAAGTGACATGCACTGAACATCTGAAATACATGATCACATTTGAAGAGAATGAAACTGAGTGAGAAGATGAAGATTGAATGAGGAAAACATTAACACATACAGGAGGCATCAACTGCTAACATAAAGATTAGCTAAACAGAAACGTGTATCCAGGTCACTTCATGACATTTTCAGATGACTTATTCTGGTGATATCCTCAAACTGCAGATGCCTCTATTTTGCAGTGACTATTATTTCAAATGTAACAACCCACAAAACAAACAATTATATATAGTAAGTCCAGACTATAGGAAAATTCTACACACTCTGATATTTAAATAAACATTCATTATGCTGTGCAGTAGTAAGCATTTTTAAAAGTGTCAGTCTGTCTGATAAAGATCTCAGCCTGTCTGCTTACAGAATCATTTCTTTTAAAGTGAAATTTGCATGCTTTTTTTCCCGCTCAGCCTTATTACTATTGTTTCAGAGAAAAATAAATAACCCGGCAGAACCACAACACATGGTGTTCTATTTGCTACGCATTTTTATTTAAAGTGAAATGCTAATGTATCGTTGTAGTGCATATTGTGATAATTCATTCAAGTGTAGACTCTTATTGCACTCTAAACACTAAAAAAACCACCAAGAAACCTGCCCTCAAATAACACTTTCTTTTTAATACAAATCTATATTCCACCAGAAGAGCAGTTTATAATTCTGTGTACTTTCCAGCAAAATTATGAAATATGTTAAGTAGTAACAGTGTCTCAATTTCAAGATTAGAAACCTCACCAGCCATTACAGAAAATAAGTTGCAGACAATCACGAGTTGAAGAAATTTGTCCAGACAATGAACAATTTTAAAATCCAGCCAAACATGAGATTTCACTTGATTGTTGATTACAGAATAGGTTAACGAAGGTTAATGAACATTTAATGAAGTCTGAAGCATCCTATCCTGTTTCATACTGCTCAGAATATGCAATTGTTTCATGAAAAGCATTCACCTGTACCATTTAGGAGTAGGAATTAAGCAATATCTCTGAAGCTTTTGAATGAGCTTCAAAGTGCATAGTATGCTTTTCCCAAAATGTAAATTAGGGAAAAACATTTCAACAAAACTTCAAAAGGATAAAAAACTACATGAGGTTTTCAACAAACAAAATTTAAAATTCGTATGTTTCTAGAGATGTAAGAGTTGGGAGTCCTTGAAATAAGGTTAGTCTTTTATCAGACTTCAGTTTCACCAACTCCACAAATTTTTCTTTTCAAATGCAATACTGTTCAGACTGACTTAAACTGGAAGTTTATTTCTCCATACGTGTAGCACATACAGAAGAGAGCTATCAAGCACAGCCAAGAAAACGGTACTGAACCACCTACTAATGTAAACCTAGTTTTTTTTCTAAAATAACTTTTCCTGAGATGAATGTAGCTCTTGGAAGATGCAAAGCATCACTCCTTTCCCTGCTTCAATCTTGTTCAAGACATATCAGTACTTTAACCTCACTGTGAGATAGGGTAGAAAACAATTTGAAATCCAGGCAAGTTGGACCATAAAAGACTAATTCTAAAGCTGAAACAAATTAAATGCCTCTGTATTCCCAAATGTTGAGCTAAGAAACATACTACTTTCTCTTTTAGCAAGACTTCACTGAAGTTAGGGTGGAGACCAAATGCTATATGACAGATGCTAAACATTCATCACTGATAAGCAAACAGAAGAGCACAGAAATAAAAATGGAAAATGAACCCAATTTATGATTCAGACAAGATGGTTCAAACAACTATTTTTAGCAAAGGACAATATTTCAGCTTCATCCTGATGTTGTACTACTAAGCTGTTTGACATTTGAAAGCAAGTCTGGAAATTAGAGATTAACTGTTGTGTCAGAGATACTCATCAGGCTGAAGTCTGACTCGGTAAGAGCATGTTGGACCATTTGTGTACAGCTGTTCACAAGTAAGAGGTAGCAAAGACATCTAGAATTTCAGAGGCAGAAAAAAGAGCAAGTTCTTTTGGATGTGGCTTGACCTAATCTCTCTGGGACCATACAGAATATTCTATTTTAAAATACTATCTTGTACATCTAGGAGATGATAAGAAAGCTGTATGACATTGACTCCCCTGCTCCCTTCTACTTTCATGCTACATACGTTCACAGAATCTAATTGGAGGATTTTTTTTAAAATTTAGGTTAATTTCAAACACATATTAGGAATCGACAATGATGGACTGCAAAAGACAAATGGTAGCGTTGAGAAAGTGAGCTGAAGTCTGAGGCTTTACTCATGTGCAGTCAAAAAACAGAGAACCATCACTACTATTT
This sequence comes from Tympanuchus pallidicinctus, assembly GCF_026119805.1. Classification (NCBI taxonomy): domain Eukaryota; kingdom Metazoa; phylum Chordata; class Aves; order Galliformes; family Phasianidae; genus Tympanuchus; species Tympanuchus pallidicinctus. The sequence goes on from NW_026294769.1 coordinate 10,287,198, forward strand.
TCTCATGCTCCAAAGCAGACCAGGAATCTCATGAAAGGACTAGTAGTTTTCCAACACAACCAGAAATGTGTAAACGCAGAAGGCAAACTATATCATAAGAAGTCAGGAAAGCATGGTAAACATATTAATAAACGCTTTCCTTTTGTTAATTTGCTGAGGAGTGTTTGGCTCTCATTTTCTATACTGGATATTCATCAGGAAAGCAAGATGAGGCAGAAGACTGGGTTTGTCAAGCCTTCCACATCTTCAATCTTTCATTATTCTCCATGTTGAGCTATAAGCCAACAATTATTATCAATAAAGTCTCTCAATGCAAATTATATGAAAATATTCTGTGATTATATTAGCTTTTTGTTGCAAGTAATGTATGCAGACCAATCTGTCCTCCACTATTTACTGAACAGGACTACTGACTTATCAGGCTGCTGACACTAGAGGTCTGTATCTGCATTAACCAGGAAGCCCTCTTCAGTGTCACTCAGCATGAATGCAGACAGATGCATGATCCCTGTATTTGCAGGTTACCCATAATTTGTGAGAATCAAAAATAGAAAAGGTTTCTGGTAATTCTTGTGAGCTTTTTCAATTATGCTCTAAATGTCTAATCATCCCCTCTGTCAGATCTGCTTACAGTTGGTGTGGATCTCCTGCAGCACCATCTATCCTTTCAGGACTTCATGCAGGCCTCATAGAACAATATAAATATGGGTTAGTTGTGGATGGTATTTTATAATTCTATGGGGATAGGCAAGTAGACAGAAAGCCTAACAGTTCTGTATGAAAACTTCTACATGTTTTACAACAGAATTTGCAGGGACTGTATTTGTTTTTGTTTTAAGTGTTTTTTTTTTAATACCATTTTAATGCTATACACACTCCTCAAGGACTCAACACTCTTAAACTGTGCTACGCATTTCCAAAAAAAAACAGAGACTATCAGCCTCTGTTGATTTTTGTAAATAAAGCTACTTCAAATTTCCAGATTCTAATAAAATATCTTTAAATAAGACACATTTTCTCTTTTTCTTGAACCATCTTCCAAGGAAATTTAATGATAATTTTCTGTCCTCCTGCTGAGATTTAGCAGAACTTTCTACAAAGAGAACAAAGCAAAATTGATGACATACTCCCTTTGCTTACATACAATGAGCAATTTGAAAGAGAGAATTTTAACTCTTAATTTGGTTAAATTATAATAACTTTAAATGATACTAATTGACTACAGCAACTACATTTTTGAACATCCTCTAGTGTACTTCACTGCCCTGTGAATTATTTATTATTTATTGCTCTTTTCTGAAATTATCCAAACATTTTTTTTATTATGATGCAAGGGTTTGCAAATTTTCCTATGAAAGAAAAGCTATTTTCTTTAAGTATCACTATACTTAAAAAGAGCAAAAGAGGAAAATAATGTAGCAACTGAACTAGCTCCCATACTTGTTCCAAACTAAACTAAGCTTTTTTTAGTCTGCTATCTTCTCACTAAATGTTCACCTCTGATGATCTCTGTACTTCGCCCAGTTAACAACATCAAGGCAATGCAAAAAGATGAGAATATCTGCACTCTCACCAAAATCTGGAGACCTAGGTCAATCCAACCTTTAAAAATTTCAAATGCTTTTGGGATTTATTTCAAGCTTGCATTCCAAATCCCTTAATCTGTAACCACTTCTAACATACGGAAAATTTTATCGTCTGCTGGTGAGGAAGAATAGCAGCACCCATGAGGACAATGTCAGACAGGGCTCATTAGACAGTGCTCACCTCCTGCTCCATCAATTGTTTGGGTAAGGCACCCAATCCTTGGCTTCCAAACCCTTTCCCTTCCGACAGCTAGTTGCCCATGGCAGGTGCCAGTAGCGTCCAGTCCCAGGGCTCATGGCCATGATGTGGGAAAAGACCCACTGCCCCTATCAGGCATCTGTGACACACAGGTCAGCAGAGGAGTGTTAGCAGCGCTTTCACTGCCACCTGTGCTGGAGCCTCAACATGCAGTCCATGAGGGGAAAGCAAACAGCTCCACAGAACAAGGTGAACGACATTTTCATTGCCTTGAGAGCTTCACGCAGACCAGAGGAATAGCCCTAATGAAACATCTAAGGTTTAGTTTTAACACTCATCTCAAGGTTTCAGTCCACAAACTAAAGACTACAATAACAAAAATACTCAACTTCAACACAAGGGAGGAGAAACGGAGGTGAGAAGAAGCATCTGAGACAGACTGTTTATTATATAGGGATCCTCCCATTGTCCTTTGCTCCTCTAACTTGCATGTTATTCAAAAGGTCCCACTAAAACACTGCTCTTGTAATGATCTTGGAGTGGATGGTCTTTGTTGGTTGTTTTTTTTTTTTTTTCTGAGGGAAAAGCTACTCATACAGCATTGATATCTCTCTATACAAAATGCTGCAGGAAGATTAAAGGTCCTTTCCAACCCAAACCATTCTATAACTCTATGATTTCCCTCTCATTAGCTCTCCAAATGCCTTTGCCAATGAAATACTAGTTTTTTATTTTGCCACCTCAAGGTCTGTGAATTTCATTTCCTGTCCTAGTTTCTAGATCTGTTCATTTCTTTCTCTCACTAAATCCAAGCCTCTGCCATAAAATTTTGACCACTAAATGTATAAGCAAAAAGCTCTGATGGGCACTGCTTTCTTTTCAGACCTTCAATATCATTCTGGCTTTAGGGTCACAGAAGTTACTGCTAGCACTAGCATCCTCACTGTGTCTAAGCAAACACTATCTTCAGCAAGAAATCAGAATGAAGAGCGAAGCACCAGAAACTATCAGCCACAGCACAATTCTTCCTCAGCCATCAGAATACACGAATCAACAAACAGTCAGTACAGACAGCTATATAACATCAAGATAAAGTTTTACAGGAAAGCAGATAAACTTACATAGTTTACAGATGTAAAATAAGCACAGACTCAGATTTATTGGTGGGCAACTATACATCCTCCTAATCTGGTATCTGACCTTGGTAGTACCTAATGACAAGGAGAACCTCTTTCCCATTCCATGGAAAATCCAACATGTTTTTATACAGAAAACGTTTCCCCAAAACAAGCAGATGCTTTGCTACCTATGAAAACATAATATATTTGTGAAAACAGGATCTCCAAATTTGATGGAACATTCATTTTCTGATCTCATTTCTTGGCAAATGCTGTTTGCCAGCAGTACTATGCCAGTACCTCTGTATCAGAAGATAACCCAGCACAGCCTAAGCCTAGCCCAGCAGCCCTACGTTAGAAGACAGGGGCCCATACGTATGGTGAAGGTCATTCACAAGAAACACAGTGACACAATAACTGCTAGTTCTTTCCTTTCTCATAAGAAGGGTCCCTTATACATGGGCTTTCAGGACCCTCTGGTACAGCAGATGTCTAAAATGTAAGGAGAAGCAAGATAGAGGAACTTCGTCAACCTAAAAAAGGAGACACAAATATCATTAATTATTCTACTGGGAATGGAAGGCTGTAAAATGAAGAAGCTAGTCAAAGCCTTACCTTCCTTGTACTGTGCACTTCTGTTCTACCCCACTGGGTAAAATGACTATGAAGTCCACCATTCTATTTATCATATTCTCCTTCATGCTCACAAGGTTCTGATCAGAAATGACGGCTGTCTCTGCAGGTGACTTCTGCTCACTGTGAGTTCTACTGGCTGCAGAAGGTTGGTTTGGTGGAGGAGGAGCACGAGCTTTCATTCTTCTCCTTAAGAAAAAAAGGCAAGAAGAAAATTAAAAATTTTCCACGAGCAAATTAAAATATGCATTAACGAGAAAATACATCCTTTCAGCCATAATCTCAGATAATTTCTAGAAGTTCCTACAGCAAAAGTCATTTTTCTTCACCACAAAACTCTTCAATAGAGCTGCATTTTATTTTTTACTTCTTCCTCTATAAAAATGCACTAATTTTTTAATTATTCGTGTACTCCTACTGCTTGCTTTCCAGGCCCTAAGGTAAGAATCAATTCCATAATTAGGGTATGAAAATAATCATTCTTCTGTCAAGTACAAAGCACATTTCTATGAAGAGAGAATCAGAACTGGGTCCAGTCCAGACCTGATTCAAAACACAGTTGTATTTATGTAAATGAATGCTTCCAAGTAAGAGGAGCAGGAGTGGAGCTAGGATGAACTGTAATTCAGCAATGTTTGGGTTCCACAGCACTATTCTAGTTGAAATACTGTCTCTTTCTCTGTCTTAGTGAGTAGGATTAAATTTGGCTCATTGTACTTCATAAGAAAGAGCCATGAGATGCTCAACCCCAATGATACTTCTTACCACCCAACATAGAGACTACAGTGCTTTGAAAGCAGCCAGGAGAGCTCATTCTCCAGCAAAGGCATACATGCTGTGAGCTACATACAGAAAAGCAACATCAGCTTGCACCAACCAAGCCACACGATTTGCAGAAAGATAAAACTGCCACAGACTCAAAGTCTCCTTTACTGGCAAGCAGTGTGGTAGATAAGCAACTGCTTCATGCTGTCAACTTCTGAATAGCCGACCTCATACCAAGCATGTGTTTAAGAGAAATTATTCTGATTATTAATATCTGTCACTTCTACTGATTTTTGCCTAATTTAAGTCAGATTTCAGTGAAACAGATGGTAAAAAGCAATAAAATATTTACTGAGAAATTATTACTCAAGCTTACTGACTGAATTTTCAATCCGTCTTTAGAGTGGCAAGAAGAGCATACATTATGATTCTATACATAATTTTCATTCAGCAAAGAACATAAGCAGACCCAAAAAAAAAAGAACACAGAAAAAGTACTCTATGACTGCAAGGTTTAGTGTTCAATCAGACAAGGGCAAAACTGTAGTCAAGAGAAAATTAATTTCAAAAAAATTTCGAAATCTTACAGCTTCTTCATCAGGACATCGGTACTTCCATTAACCTGCTACATGCATAACAAACAGCTTTCCCTACAAATAAGCAGGGAGCTCTACTGCCATCTTTACTACCATACAGCATTTTTTTCCTATGAGACATTTTCTCTAAACATTCCCTTTTTATCCTACACACACCCAATGTGTCATGAAGGCCATCAACTGCTAACTTGTGGCTTCCACTCTCCTGTCATGGAGGTGATGATAAGAAGTTCAAGGTTTTACTGTTTGGCAAATTACCTTCACTTTCTATACCTCCCTGAACCAAACTCCTGATTTATTTACTTGTCTACAGAGAAGAATAAGAAATAAAAAGAAACTGGGTTTGTCTTTGCTCAAATCCCTTTACGCCCAGCTACAGTTGTTTGTAAGCAGGTGGTGAGAGACATGGGAGTTTTGCATAAATCCATTTCTTGCCAATTAAGTCATTAATATTACTCAGTTAACAAGTACAACACTGAAAGACTTCAGATCAGTTTACAAACTACGTAACTCTTACCCTTCATATCACCAACTGCATCAATGTAAGCAGCTTATACACAGCTTTGCAAAAATCATTTCAAAGCAAAGCAAAGCTTGTGTCCTGAGCCTGGCACAGCTGGTTGGTTTAATTATGGTTTACCTGTCAATTACTGTTTACTTGTCAATTCCAGACCTCATAGCAAACTGGGAAATACAGCAGTAAGCAGGAAATTCAAACAGCTGAAACTGAAGAGACTTGAAGTGTCAGTGGAGAAATGAAAAAAGACTGAGTTTTGAAGCTGATGAAAAAGCTGGGAATGAGTTTGGATTGTGCTGTGTCAGTGTTATTCCTTAGCAGTAACATAAAGGCACAGTTTTCAGACTGAACAAACAAGACCTGACATCTTAACACCAATTTATAGCTCTGAAATGGGAACATGATTTTTATTTGGCCACTTCTTAAGTGTTCTCTATATGCAGTGCTGCAGTTACAGACTTTGCACAATGCTACTCTTGCAGGTGTAATTCAGGAGTCAGAACCACCAAAAGATGCAGCTGCACACTGACCAGTGATGCTCACTTTACCTCCATGTAACACTAAGTTGTTTTTGGCACTGAGCAGTCAAAGTCTTTTACATGCTATGGCCCTTCTTATCTTTTGTTCAGGAAGGACAGTACACACCCGTTTCCTACACAGAAATGGGAAAAAGGAATCCAGGAAGTATTCCCACTACAGCCCTGTTAACCTAGCAACAGCTCAGGTGACCTCAGTTGAACTTTCTCCTGAAAGCCTGCAACTGCTTTCCAATGCTTTCCCAGGTGACAGATTTGATGGTTCCAGTGGAAGCAAGATCCTTTCAAGTTCACCAAATCACAGACTGTCAGGAATAGGAAGGGACTTCAAAAGATCTCCTAGACCTCACAGTCTCTTTGGGCAGTCTGTTCCAGTGTTCTGTTCACGCAGTGAGATATGTGGCACAGGTCTGCACTTCCCAGTCACCTTTTTGAGACATCTCTGCATCATCTGAGCAAAAAGCAGCTCAATGAGTCAGTGAAAGAGAACCTGAGCTCTTCCTCAGATCTGCAAGTGTCTGCTTCCCAGCTCACTTCTGTCATAGCCATGATCCTCCCAAAGGACAATACAACATTAAAATGTACTTAAAATAATGAATTAAAAGCTTGTTTTAAACGCATTTACTTTCCATGGTACTTATATAACATGCCAAAAGTATTAACAAAAAATGAAAGAAGTTGCATATCTTAGCCTGAGACAGATTCAAACTAGACTTAGCAGCAAATTTTGTTTGCAAACACCTTCCCTATGATCGACACTGAGATACCAGCTAGGCCACTGGCTGCTATTAGCCAGCTGCTGCAGTCAGAAGCAAGAACATTTCACACGTCTGATTCACTCGTGGTCACAACCACTGTCTGCATTTCTACCCAAAGAGACAAAGCCATAACATCCAGCTGATCCTAAAACAAACATACAGTAACTTCTAATGAGGAATGGCATAGTTCATTTCATTTTCTTCTGAGCTGACAAAATGCACGTTGCCATGAAATAACCAGGCAGAACACGTAAACAACCTACCAGCACCATTGTCAGCAACAGCATCAGGATTCCCAAAATAGGAAAAAAAAAAAACCCGCCACCAAACAGAGCAACAGCCAGCTTAGCTGTAGCACATCCTGCAGAAGAAAAGCAATAGAAATGAAGAAAAGTTTTACCAAATTAAGGAATTCAAGACCGTGCAACACAAGCCCTTTGGACCTATTCTTAATTAATATATAACTATCAAGCAACAAGATCCAACCTTGACTTTACAATTCCATGCTGAAAAAGCATGTTTTCTCTTTCAAACCAAATTGGTTCAGGGAGTTTCAAGGCAATGATGGCAATGCAGAGATAAAGAAGAAAAAAAAACGGTGATTTTACTGACTCGACTTTCATGTGACTGCAGTCTTGCACACATGTGAACTATGAGACGCACCTCATACGTAGGAAAGCCAAGGCACAGATGAAACTGAACTCTGCAAGGAAGGTGAAGAATAGTAAGGAGGGATTATTTAGATACACTGTTGTAAGAGACAGATGAAGGAGAATGGATCCCTCTGATAAATGAGAAGAGAGAACTGTCTTCAACTGACATGGAGAGTCCTGAGGTACTCAATGACTTCATTGCCTCAGTCTTCACTGGCAGTCAGGCTTTTCACACATCTCATATCTGTGAATCTCATATCTTGGAATTCTCTGGCCATTATGGTATGTAATTGTTTTACACTCTCCTCTTTTCAAACATTTATCTGAATTTCATATTATTTTAAAAAGACCATTCCATTTTTAAGGAAGGCTCACACTGACAGATATGATGAAAATGGTTTCCTTGAGGCCATGATAAAGTCACCCAAAATAGACAAGAAAAAAATAATTTGTTTCTGGCAAAGAAATTAAAGTCATTTAATTATATTTTTGATCTTCCATTAGATTCTGCTGATGAGAAACCCTACAGCTTTATGTATTTTAAAAATAAAGTGTTAATGCCAGGAGGAAAAAAAAAAAATTCCAAGAAATAAGACGAGTGAGAGCACTGTGGAGGAGGAAGCAGGGATTAAGTACATTGGCTATGCTTCCCTGAAGGTGAAGTTAAAGGAAAATAAAAATCCAGCTGACACACAGTTTAACAGAAGTAGTTCCTAGCATTGCAGCTCCAGTTTCAATCTTTTTGCAGGCTTAAGCAATAGAAATCAATCATTAAAATGTATAAAACGTGCTGTAGTTTTCTGGTCTCATACATGCAAGCAAAAGTGATTGTTCTGGATTTGCTCCCAGAGATGTATCCCCAGATCTGGCCCACTTCAGCAAGAGACTGAGGTGTACCTTCACCAGCAGAGCTTTGGCCACAGCACGAGTACTGCCTACTGCTCAGCACAGGAAGGCTGCACCCTCCTGCCATGGCTCAGCCTCCTGCACTGGTGCTGCTTCACTCAAACGGCAAGGACCAAGCGAGACCAAACTGTCAGTGCACAGGTTGCTGTCCTCAAGTTTGTGGGACTTATAAATCCCCCACGCCTTTAATGAAGCACACCCTATCTTCCAGTAAAAGCCTGATCTTTCTCCCAGTCACAGGTATGGCCCTTTGTACACCAGTAGAACAAAGCTCACCTATCACAGTCTCATGGCTGCTGAAAAAGTAACGGCTCCTATTTTATTATGTTGGTCCACAACACTAGAGGCAAATATTGGTGGTATGGCAATAGAGGTTGAACCAAAATTCCATTACATTTTGTTTCTGTTGGAGAGATGGCAGCAGAGGCGGTCTGATAAAATGTGTATGACATGAAGGTGTGTAAGAAGCAAAAGTACGTCACTGAATTCCTCCATGTGGAAAAAACAGCAGCGATACTGAATGTTTATGGAGACCAAATAGTGGAGGTGAAAACAATGATGCAGTGGTGGTGGGTTTCAGCAGTGCTGACAGTGATGTGAAAGACAAGTCATGTTTCAGATAGCCATGCACAGCTGTCACACCACAAAATAAAGAGTGTCTCAATCAGCTCATCTGCACTGGTCAGTGGATGATAACAAGGAACTGTGTATGGAGCTGAAAATTGGCTTCAGATGCACTGAAGCCATGATGACCACGTTGAAATATCACAAAGTTTACACCAGCTGGGTCCCACAAAAGCTCAAACACGAACAGAAAGTACATCGTATGCAAGTTTGTCAGGACCTACTGAGCCAATAAAGTGCTGAAGGCGATGATTCCCTGGATCATATCATTACTGGTAGTAACGCTGTAATAGGATGGAAAGTACCATGATGATAGCAGGGTGGCAAATACATGTGCTCATCCTCATTTGCTGCACCCAAAGTACAGCAGCCACAGATGCAGAAAAAAAAAGGAAAGAGCTGCTTACCTTTGGAAGGCCTCAGGCACACAGGTATCTCCACAAGAGACACCCTCACCACCCCCTGCCAATCCTTAAATAAGGTCTGGGAAGGAGTGGACCCTTGCTTAACGCTTTCCAGTCACTGCTTGCACATGTTTGTAACACCTACGAATCACAGATACACTAGGAAGCCTGACAGAGCTACCTGTATCATTTCCAAAAACAAAATAAAATACATACACAAGCCCTAGTGAAAGCCTTTCAAAAGCAGCCAAATCCCAGCATCTGGGATGCCTGCTGCAGTAATGGAAACAGTGCTCTAATAAGCACTACAAGATCTGGCCTAAAAGCTGTATCACAGGACTTTAGAGATACCGTCTGTCTTCGGTGTGTGCGGAAGATCATACTACAAGCTGGTGCCTTTGAGCTCAATTCCACCATCTTCATTCACGCTTGTGAACAGGAGTGAAATGGGAGAGGAGCTAATGCTGGTATTTGCCTCATCTGTTGAAATACATCTTAAAGAAAAACAGAAGTCCTTTGTGGCTAAAGGCAAGAAAGCATTGAAATACTTATTCCAGACTTCTATGATCTAAACTACAGCATTATCACATACCTGTGTCTGAGATATACTAACAGGTTTAACTCTTTAGCTGGGATATGTGACCTGAACAGAAACAAAAGCAACACTAACCATTCATAATGGAGATTGAGTAATGATCTTTGCCTTCATAAAATAGAAAAATAGGCTACTAGGCCAGGATGGTAGAACTTTTTGTTTCACAGAGACATCTGCCAAAGGAAAAAAAAAAAAGCTCAGATGAAGAAAAATGCGATAAGGGCAATACAAATGTAGGCTTTTGGATACAAAAGCTTAGCTTCCAGCATCTGAGCCAAAACTACACACCAGTCTCTGAGTGAGGAAAATCAAGGCTATGAGACTGCTCAAGTGATCTACAGCGAAACCAGCAAAAAACTGGTGCCGTGCATTCAGTGACCAACTCTCTAGTCCTGTTTTCACGATTATCTGTGTCTTCTTCCTCCACTACTCACACAGTCGCACTGTTTTTTGCCCACTTACCAACCACTGAACTATTAGTCAAATTTCATTCCAAGCAAGCAGACAAACAGAAAATAAAAATCAAGAAAATACTGAGGTAACCATCACATTGCTTACACTCGTCTGAAACACTACCAATTATCTTCAGCTATGACTAATGTGATACAAAGCAGCCTGATATAAAATGGAAGAACAAAGAAGAAAAAAAATTGCTATTTCTATGTTAATAATGCTTAAGCACAATGGCAACAATAAAAAGATAGAAAAACGAAAAATGCCCATATTAAGTTCCCAAATAATACGCATCCAAGATACCACTGCTTACACTTGCAGTGTATTACCCAAGCTTTGCTACAAACATATTCTACGCTTCCCTAGTGATCTGATATCTTCATTGGGCTCCTGTAAGGGTGCATGGTTTTTCAGGAAGAAGGCTACAATCATGCAGACAGCCACTGCATCGCGAGCTCCCTGCAGATGGTAACTGCTGTGGCTGAACTGAGAAAACCACAGCATTAAAATATCATCAGCTGGTAAGACAACTAGCAAGCTTTCTCAGCACTGTTCATGAAGATGTAGCCAGGTTCATGCTGGCTAACTGGATTCTTCCTCGCCAGGCTCACCTGTGGGAATATGCTGGCAAGAAAACAAAGCCAAGAGCACTTCTAATTGGACTGACATCAACACTGGCATTGTGTCCTCTGCACGTTCTGGGCAAACATGCATCCTGCCAACATGCTCTTTCTCCTACTGCCAGCTGGCTCCTTGCAAGGACACAATAATTCTCATCTTGTTGCCTGTGATTGGTGCCACAATGCATCCTGAGCTCTCTAGCAAAACTCTGAAGTCTGGAAATGTGATGTTTCATAGGTTTCATTAATGCTGAATAATTACAGCAGTGTTCATCATGTTTATTAATAGCAAGCCAATGAAAAGCAGTTAAAAGGTAAGTTGATTCTAGACTGGTCAAAAACTACAAACACTGTTAGACAAACCAGAGGCACACCCAGAAATCCCCAGTTAAGGGGTGTCTTCCAAAGTTACCAGTGCTTTACAGATTTCAGCATGGCTGTCCTTTCTTAATCTTTTCTTATCACTAATTACTTTCAATACGGTCGTTTAAGTAAACAAATATAAAGGTTTATTGCCTAGCAACACATAAATTCTCCTGTGGCAATTAGCATAAATTTTGAGATACAACTACAATGTGTATTTGCAGGGAACTGATAATTAAAAAGAGTATACTAGACTGTATTCTTTGTGCTCAGAGTTTTACCTCACTACCATCTACTGAAAATTCCCCTCCTGAGCCTTGCAGACTATAGATTAGGACTCTGCTATAGAAAAATTTTTCTTTATTGTCTTTTCACAAGGTATATAGAAGAAGGGACAGAGAAACCAACAGCATGTATTTCACTACACATATATATGCACACTGTGAAACTTGACTGTATTTCCTGTGATAATTTATAGTTTCATATATGTTTACAAGCTAGTGGGCATTTCAGTGAAAAAGTACCTGACATTGCCATGGAATAGCATTCCTACTGATGTTTTTTTCAACGAAGAATGCTCTTGAAAAAGTGTTCATCTGATGTGCAGATGGGGAAGAATTATGTTCAAGGTAATTAACTGCCTAAATACACACATCTATGCAAAACATTAGTATACATAACCAGGAGCCAAGAGATTGCTGTTTCTCATTTAATGAGAATGCTCTAAAACCATCCTGCTGAAATTCACCCATTGCTGAAAACAGTTCATCTTTTCTGAAACAGACCCTACAAAAAACACACCAGCAGCAGTAATGAGGGAGTTTAGCTATCTGCAGAATTAAACCAATAGTCTGTCTCTGTGGCCTCAATGCTCCCTGTCAGGTTTCCCTGCCCTTGAAGAAGTGCTTGTGATCTTGTCACACTGACCTTACATGAAACTTCTATGGGTGGGGAGGTTGCAGGATGCATCCATATCTGATGCCTACTGATCCTACGTACTTAACATCCAGATCTGATGACACACTGGAGAGAAGCAGGGAGACAATTTACTTACATTGCATTGCCCAGTCATAAAAAACAAGAAACTGTCTCCTCTTGTTTAAAATTATTCTGTAAACCCCAATTCCGTAGGAAAAAAAAAAAAAAATAAAAAATCACTGAAGAAGTCAGAGCCAGAAGTACAGGGCTGACCAGTTTCTATCTATAGCCAGATCAAATGCCCTACAAGCTTGAACAGTATATTTCTGAGAGCCTGCACTCATATTCAGAAGAATAAAAAATAAAGATACTAATATATTCTTTCCTCCTTTAATCATCTTCTTAATTAGCATTTATAATTTGTTCTTAATTCACACCATATCACACAGTAGGAAAATCACATGTATCAGTATATCAAAAAATGTTAATGAAGCAAGTATGTAGCGTCAATGAGATAAAGAAATACCCAACTTCAACACAACAGTATTAACTGTGTTCTGACCCCATATTTATGGGGAGCCACAGTTGCTTTTACTAGGAAATCCCAGTGCTTCAAGTGGTAATCGTTTCCTGGTAACAATTTACTTCATAAAATTTCTTATTAAAAAAAAAGAAAGAAACAAACAAACAAAAAAAAAACCCACAATAATTTTGCTTTCAGTTTTAAGATATTCTGTTACTACCAAGGATACAGGAATAAAGTATTTCTTAGTTTGAATCGAAGCCAGATTATTTTTATTAAAAGGAAACCATAACTTTTGTTATCATTAAGTTTAAGTCAACTGAGTAAACCTAAATAAAACCTAACTGTAAAGTAACCAATCCTACTCCAACCTCATCTCCAGTGTAGAAGGCCTACACTAGTATACAAACAGAAAGCCTGACTGAAAACAAGAAAACAACAACAAAGAAACGTGCAAATGCTAAGTTAACACAGATAAGTACACTAAGAACACCCAAGCTGAGAAGTAGGGCTCTGAAGTTTTATCTTGATTTATTAAGAACAGAAATGTTTTAATGCTTTTAAATGTCAGCAAAAAGGATTTGTTCATTCAGACTCCATTTAAAATCCCTTTAATGTATCCTTTAGGCACATGCAGTACTTAATGGATTTTAAATCTAAAACCAAAAAGGGACATAGTCTCAACCTAAGCATTTAACAGTATCATGAAGTGCAAACTGTGAAGTATCAATAAACTAAAAGACATGCCAACATAGCCTAGAGAAATCAAATTAGAGGGGAAGGAGCCAAATACTCTTCATCACACACACTCAAATCAAATATTCGATCATACTGAATATTTTAGTGATGTGATGCACTGGCTCAGCACGAGACAGGCAAGAGTCTGGGCCGTTATGGACTCTGCAGAGCAAAACCAAGACCTTGAATCACCCCAGGACCAGACTGGAAGCCATGGAAACATGCTACACATTGTAAATGAGAAATACTAGTAGAGAGCAAAGGTACTTACCACTGAGGAGATTTAAATCCTACTCAGAGATAACCCAATGCAAACATGCCAAAGGCTGCTCTGCAAGTACTGATGGGGCATCACAGCAGTGACAGCAAGTTTGTACAGACATGCCTTAGCTAGCTGCAAACACAACACAGCCTACAAAACCAATACAGGATTCAAGATACACTGGCTTACTTTACAACAAACATCAACTGCCATAGTCACATTAGAAACAGCACAAGCTATGCATATATCAAATGTATATCAACAAGTCTGAGAGTTTAGAACTAGTCTTTTAACCAAGAGAAAGAGGATTTCCACTTCTGAAACACTGGATGACAGCTTCCAAGCACCCTCCAAGCAAGGTGATTAGAAAGCCTCTTGTCTTTACTGGCCAACAACTTCTCAAAGGCTCTTTAAAAAGCTATTATGTTAGGCTTCTCTTTCCTTCTGCCAGTCAAACTGAAAAGAAAACATAATTCCGTATGAAAATCATGTTAAAATCTGGCAGCACATGACTCTACAAGAAACAGGGGTGCCTGTCCTGTCTTCTAGCTGCCATCTAGACGCTGGATGAAAACAGAAGAGAAGAGAAAGGAGAGCCTACAGTTTCCCCCTCCACACATCTGAAAGGGAGAAATCTTGACCTCAGTGAGGTCAATGGGAGTTTTGCAACTGATCCTGTAGACCCAGGCTCCCAGCCTGGCAGCAGCCAGTAGAGCTCAATGAACCCTCTGCATCATACTTCCCAGCCTGGGTACAGCTGTGGAGCACCAGGACACGCCTAGCAGCAGAACAGCACCTGGGAGAAGCCTGGGGCACCAGGAGCAGCTGCACAACACTGTCCTGGTCAGATCTGCAAAGGTACACTCATACATTCTCAGTAAATCTTATCAAAAACTGGAAGTACCATGCATAACAAGTATATCTAAAAATAAAGTTACATTAAAAAAAGGGAAAATCTAAGGAAAAAAAAAGTTAATGAAAAATGCAAGCAAATTTATCATCATACATCACCACTTGGACTTTGTATCATTTCCGATTCTAAAATGGGAGACAGAGCTCAAGGAAATCTGAGGACGCAAGATCAAGTAGAAGCTGCCTACTTTCACATCACAGCCTCTCTGGTCACCCCTCCAAAATAGGAAGGTCAGTGGCATAGTGATAATTGGTGAAATTACCAGAGTGGAGCCAGCACTGCCCAGGCCAGGGCCTGACAGCTGCTCGCTTAACAGATGTTGGCACCGTTCTTCCCAACAAGAGACAAGAACGCTTGACTGCAAACAGACCCAGCATCCTCTCCAAAGTGAATCCTATGTGCAACTTAAGGCGCAAACTTCCTCCAAAGAGGTCTCTTCTGCTGAACCTGATGCAAATGGCATCCAAACAAAACTGCAGGGCAGGAGAAACACTGGTGAATTCCAAAAAAGTGAAAGGGATTCGTCTTCCTAGCTGAGTCACAGGTTCTCCACGGTCAATACAGGAGAGCAGAAGGCAAGAAGGGAGCTGAAAGATTTAAAGACAGCATTTCAAGTTGATGAAAGTCAGACCTAATCCCTCAACAAGCAACACAGAGCTCCGGGATATCTGATAGACCCTACAGAAAAATGCTGCCTGTTATATGGGGGGTATGCCTAGTTTCATAAGGCATGCCTAGTTTCCCCTTCTTCCTGCATAAAACCTTTTTTTACAGCATTGTTTGAGTGTCTTTTTTGAAGTATAAGCCTAAGCAAAATCATGCATGAAAGCTCCTTCCTCCCTCCCATCTCCTTCACAGTACAAACAATTGCAAATAATTACTGTTTCATGCATATGAAATAACTTTTTTCATACCCTTACAAAATTCTACATTCAGAGGTTGATTTCTGCTGTCACAAGGTGGGGTTACTTATGTCACATCATTACAAGAACTCTGCTTCAATATCTTGATAGCCTGTCATCACAACAGACCATATCAAATCTTAAGCAAATGAGTTAACAGTCTGGTGGTACAGTACTGCTACATGGTTCCGGTACCCGCAAAAAATGAAAACACTGCTACTATTCATTACACTAACCTACCTTTGTTTTCAGTGTCTTACCAGGACCCAGAGAAAACACATCTGCTGTCTCCCCAGCAAACCTGGGTGTGCCGCAGTACCTGTGGCTAATTGCATGCACCGAGCATGAATCATTAACCCAACAGTGGGGCAGGAAGGCAAGGAATAACCAGCCCTCACCCCACTGCTCACTCACAAGTCTGATTCTGAGTCCTCTCAGATCTGAGGAGAGAGATGCTGGAGGCATCTGTAATCCATGAAGTCTCTTGGAGACAATACTGCCTATATCAAACCCTCACAGCAGGATATACTGCGTATGACAGAGCAGTTGTTGTGCTAGGTCCATAAACACAGGAACAAAGTACAGTGAAGTTCTGCCCGGCCTATGTGTACCAAAACCTGCATCCCCTGCTATCAGACATCATATATCTTGGCTTTTGTATGAGGAAGCATAAAATTTCTGGAAGCTCTTGACATACACCAACAGCATCAGCTTGACATAAGCAGCAACCTCAAGTGCACCGAACACACACAAATCAAAATACTACTTGCAAGCAGTCCTATCTCTGTCAGTGTACAAAGACTTACTAATGCATCAACCTTACTCCAACTGCAGCCACACAACTGTTAAGAGCAAAGTTTACCACAAGCTTCCTTGATTGCAGGATTAAGATCCAAAGAGATGGGGTAGGAGGAGAAAAGTGAGAATTTCATTTCATCTCTGTTGCTTCTCTCAAAACAAATAATGAATTAAAAGCTTAATCTTTCACTGAATAGCTGGCATGTTGACAATCATGGCAAATGACAGTCAAACGTATACAAATGGTGTCACATAACAAGTCTAACCACTTATTTTTAAACTTGGAAGAGTCTGAACAATTGAAAATATCTGGGTTGGGCTTACTAAGTAATTCCACACACCCTTTCCATGTCCTTACAGCTGGTAGTTGCATATGGCACCGGAAAGAGATAAGAAAACTGAAACAAACAAAGGACTACACTCATGGTATTCATGAAAGAACAGTACATAGAATATTACCAGTTTTAACTTCTACTGGAGAAAATTAAGGACTGGGAAGAACTCAGTATGTAATACCAACATAAAGAATTGGTGCTAGCATAAAAATGCTTCAGAAAAATAAAATATTCTGACCTGTTAGTGGTCTCTCCTGTCAATTAGCAAACTTATCCACATTAACTTAGTCCAAGCAGACAAGAAGTAGGCTTTTAGATTTTAATTATGTATTTATGCATGAAAAGAGAATTTCTAACAATCCATAAACATCTTCACAATTGAAAAACAAACAAACAAACAAACAAAAAAACAACGTTAGCAGAAACCAGACTCTGCCTTCATTTGTTTCTGCTTCAGCAAGACCAAACACAGCAGTGTATTTCCAAGTATTTTGCTACTCATTTTCCATATACAAATTATGGCTGTCAGAGGTGGATATTCTAAAGGATGTGTACAGAGGCCTGCATGTCTAAGTGGAAAGGCGAGTCTTCCACCTGCCTGTCTGACAGGCAGCAGCCAGGCTGCGCTCAGGCTCATGGCCTTCTACCATTCTCCAGATGAGGTGACAGCAATGCAGGGCTGGGATAAGCAGTCTCTTCCTGCCGCTCCTTTCTCCTCACTCGTCTCCTCTTCACCCTTCTCCCGCATTCCACTGTGGGTCCTCCTCTGCACACCACCAGTCCCTTCAGTGCTCCACCAGCTCTGCCAAAGAGCTTCTCCTGCTATGCCTGCCCCACTACTTTCCCATTGCTGCACACTTGCCATCTTTTACATAGAATGGGATCTTGCTGTCCCCTCTACAATATCCCTCCATAACCCAAAGCAGATCCCTCCACTTCTTTGAGCTCATCTACTTTCTACTTCTCCATCAATTCAAATATTAATCAAAGCGTTCAGACACTGTGGGAGCAGAAAGCTTAGCAAGCTGTAAACAGAGAAGACAACAAAAACAAGATTTCTTGATGATGCGTCTAGTGATCTACAAACAGGTCAATATGTAGCATGTGGGTTGAAATGACTCACAAGCAGACCAAGTGGCAGGCTGTGTATGAATAGGCATGTGCTAGATAATCCATTGCTTCTATAGAAAAAATACAAACCAGTTGTAGCTGAAGCCAGCATCAACAGTCACCACTAAAACCCATGTTTGTGCCAAGACCAAGAATGCTATGCAGTAAAAATAATGTGCATCTCTTACAGCCAGCTCACCTCCCAGGGAATCACCCAGTCCACCTTCATTCCATGCCAATGGTGCTATGTACTTTATGAAAGCACAGACAAGTCAGTTATGACTCTTTATTAGAATTACTTTTTGGTATCTTCATTACTGACATTGACAGTGGGGTCAAGTGCACCTCAACAAGTTTGCTTATGACACCAAGCTGTGGGGTGCAGTTGACATGATTGAGGGATGGAATGCCATCCAGAAAGACTCAGACAGGCTTGAGCACAGAGCCCAGGAGAACCTCATGAGGTTCAAAAAATTCAAGAGCAAGGTGTTCTTCCTGGGTCAAAGCAACATCTACTAGCTGGAGAATGAAAGAATTGAGAGCAGCCCTGTTGAAACACCACCTACCTGGGGGTACCCATAGATGGGAAGCTGAACATGAGACAGTAATGTGCCCCCACAGCCCAGAAAGCCAATCATATCCTGGGCTGCATCAAAAGAAGCATGGGCAGCAGGGTGAGGAAGGTGATTCTGCTCCTTGGTGAGGCCTCACCTGGAGTACTGCATCCAGATGTGGTGTCTTCTGTACAGGAGAGACATGGATCTGTTGGAGTGCATCCAGGAGAGAGCCATAACAATGATCCAAAGGATGGAACACCTCTCCTACAAGGACAGGCTGAGAGAACTGGGCCTCTACCAGCATGAAATCTCTGATTATTTCAAGGAAGACAAAGCTCCATATCATTTTTGCCCTGATTTCTTCCTCTGACACTTAAATCTAGCACACCTGAGAAACAGAAGTGTTTTATTCCTAAGTGGTTGTTTGTGAATACCTTCAGACAAACTTCTATTAAACTTTCAAAGCTAGCCTTCACTTAAACAAACTTCCAAAACTTTTCCTGAACACAGAAATAAAGCAACTCAAGCACCCAGTGAAATCAATTACACGCAAAAAAAAATTTCTAACAGTTGTTTCATAAAGCCAGCTAAAAAGAATGTTACTTCAGTGTCAAACACTAAACACTAACCCAACTCCTCTTAAGGCATAAGGAAGTAGTGAAAGATCTGAATAATGGCAGACAGACTCAATATTCTAAACTGCAAAATACCATATCCATATTTTTGTTTCAAGTTTTCCATTAGCTTGCTAGTGAACACAGGCCAGTAAAATAAGGATTATAAATATTTAAGATATTAACTTCTCACTCAGAAGAGTTGGTAGTAAAAGTTTTCAAAGCAATGAGCCAAATTGATACTCCTACTCAACCTGGGATCTTCAAACAACGCAGCTTTAAAAAAGCAACTCGTAAAATACAGTACTGTCACAGTAATGCAACTGTCTTCCTGCAGCCATGCTTACACCCTGCCACCCTTTCCAGGGAGTTAGAGCTGCTTGAACACCACTTTCTGAAGACAGATTCTGGGTTGTTTCCTACAGTCAGCAGTTCAAAAAGGCACACAAAATCTCATCAAGTAATATGCTTCTATTTAAATGGCTCACACTTATAGCTTTGTTTCTATTTTCAGAGCCCTAAAACTTGTTATGTTTCTCTTGGGAGGTATGAAAAGGAGAGGGAGAAAATAAAAAGGTGTTTATTTACATTGATACTATGCATTTGTCTCTGGATGTTTGTAAGTAATCTTAATTCAAAAGTTTTTTTAGCACAGCTGTAAAATGAAAGCATGTCCAGAAGCAAAGCATGCCCAGGGAGGCAGACGTGTCTGTCGGGGAGCTCTGCTGGGTAGCAGCAAGACCTCGGGTGCTGGAGCAAGGAAAGCAAGCAGCACAAGCTGCAATTCCCACACTCCACAACATTCTGGCGCTTCAGATGTGACAGACACACATGTATACTTCCACCTGCTGAATTCTGACTGCTCATGATGAAAAACAAGTATGGGAGCCAAAAGAGCCCCTTCCCTTTCATAAAACTATGCAAATTACGCCATCATCAGAGAACTCACTCAAACCTCAAAAGGCAAGAAAGCATCTCAGCTACCTTGACTGGATAGAGACAAGAGAGTAAAAATAAATAAATAAATAAATAAATAAAAAGCCAGGGAGTCTCATTTTGTAACAGCCTGTACAGAAATAACACTTATTTATAAGCCATTAATTGCCTGGGTATGTAAATCAGCATAGTCCATTAGGTTAATTTAACCAGTGAAAGAATCATTGCTTTGGATCTCTTTAACGCACATTCTATTACTGAACTCTATTTTTGAAAAAAATTTCTGTGTCCCAAACTACGTGTAGAATGTAAAGCTTTCATTTTTTTTTTTCCATATTTGAAAAAGAATTAATAGATTTTGTATAAAGAAAAATATGTCTAAGGCATGGAAATTTAAAAGTGATTCCAGTTGTCATTACAGTAACATAAATAAAACAGTTTAAAAGGTAAATATAGAGTATCCATGAAGCATAGTTATAGTATTTAATAATTACTTTGAGAATGGGAAATCAGTGGTTTATTTTTTAATCATCATATCCAAATTGTACAGCAAGCCCAATATACAATGACAGCAGTGTTATCTTTCTCAAACCCAGGAGTCTAGGAGAGCATACTAATAGCACACGAATCACATCCTTGGGACAGACAGCGTTAGCAGAAGGAAGGAGAATATGAAATGTGTATTTGTGCAAAGTAGGATCCAGCTGGGAAACAAGTCATACAAAATATGTACCTTCTGAAAAACATTTACTAGTTAACGTGATTTATTATTACTGGACCACTCATCCTCATCACGCTTTACTCTTATAAGCTCCCATAAACTAATAAGGACTACATCTTACATTTTCAGTACCTGCTTTTAAGTGGCTGCAAATTGTAGACATGTTACTTTCTTACGGTGGAAAATGAGAAAAAGAGCGGGCAACAAGGTGCCCAGCTCCCAGCAGAAAACAACAGCAAAGCTATGAGAAGAATTTGATGCACACAGAACCACAGGGTTGGAAGGGACCTCAAGGATCATGAATCTCCAACCCTCCCCACCACAGGCAGGGCCACCAACCTCCACATTTAATACTAGACTGGGCTGTCCAGGACAAACCACTAAATGTTGTTTCACCCAAACAGGAGGAACAAGAGTTGGGGTTCTCCTGCAAATATTTTCTTAGCTACATTACCTGTCATTCTGCAACTTGTTATGCAGTTTTAAATTGCTCAGTTTTATGTTTTCAATTATTCTTTAAGATGGGAAGTGGAGCCCCAGCCAGACTCATCAGAGGATGGTTGAAGTGCCATGCCTCCCAGCTGAAACGAGCCTGCAGAGAAACTCAGAACTGCAGATAGCCAGTGTATCTGTGCTTTTTTCAGTTATTTGCTGAAAGCTAATCTTCAGTGTCACAAGCAAGCCATTGTGTGCAAAAAAAAAAGACCACTGTCCCTACTACTGCTGCAAATACAGTAACGACTTTACAGTATTCAATTGTGAAGCAAGAAAGAAAAGCGGAAGTGGTTATTTACAGTCAATATAATGGGATTATGCATCCAGAATAAGAAATTGATGAATTAAAAAGACTTGTCAGATATATTCTAATTCCTACTTCCTGGCTATTTATCAGTATTTTTGTGGAAAGCTCACAAAGAAAGAAAAAAGCTTAACATTGCATGAGGCATGCTCATTCACATCTTGAGGTAGTATTTTATTGGCATTTTTAAAAATCATTTATTGTGTTTGTTTTTTTTTCACATCAACATACTCATCTCCAGTTTAATTCTTGACTAAGTTAAATCTCGCCTTCTGTTCTGTATAGTGGCACATCCTGATAGCACCAACGGTTGAAATGAAGCCAGCTTTTCATGACCTCTCAATTCCATGACCTCACAAAACTAACAGAAGAGTCAACTTTTAACATGAGATTTAATGGAGGGGAAAATTCCATGCCCATTAGTATTTTCTGTACTTAAAAATACCTGGAGCCAAACTGCTCTTTCCTACTCATTACTGTTCGGGCTGCACGTAACAAAAGCCTAAAAACAGCACTAGCAGAGGAGCTGAAAGATGGACTACTAGAAGAGATTTGACATTTACTGAAGATTTTAATAATGGTCTCACCAGCTATAGCAGCAATGTGGATCAGCTTCTAATAGACTGATAGATAAATTCCTTTTGCATTTGAATATAAGATCCACAGTTAGAACACTGAAGATCCCTGATAGCTTGTTGAAAAATTAGTTCCAAAAGGCAGTAATCATAGAATCATACAATGGCTTGGGTTGGAAGAGACCTCAACAATGTCAAGCTCCAACCCCCTCGCCACAGGCAGGGCTACCAACCTCCTTATATAATAGCAGACCAGCTTGCCCAGGGCCCCCATCCAAACTGGCCCTGAATATTGTGGTTTTTAATAGCAACAAGAGCTCCTTTGCTGTTGAATTGCAAGTTCACTAAGAAAGGACACAGAGTGTGAAGAATATGCAAGTCCTGAACAGCAACAGATGCTTAAACAAGGATTCCCAGATGATAGTGAGGAAATGGTAAACTATTATCAAGATAAAACAACAACAACAAAAACCACCAACCAAAATATGTTTTTAATATATTTTAGATCGTAACTTTATTCTAGAAAAGCAACTGATCTGTTACAGTTAGAACAACCTTGGCAAAAAAGGAGTCTGATTTACTTCCTCAGAGCACGCTCCACATTCCTTCCCATTACCAGTCTGGTCCCAGACTAAATACAGCACACAATCCAATTCAGAAATACTCCTAAAATTTGTGTCCAAAAATTGATATTAAGAAAGGACACCCTGTAAAAACTATCCTTGTACTTTTGCCTCTACTCAGATCAAGACTGGAAACTACACACTGTTATGTCCTTGCTTTCAACGTCTTCCAGTCAAATCCAAATTCTGTGTATTCTGAAGAGCTAACAAATTACATGAGTTATTATAAGCAGCAGCAGTGCCCTTCTGAATAACCTTTTTGCTCTCACCACTCTATTTCAGCACCAACCTTTGAGTTAACATCTACATCAATCTGCCTGCCAAGGGATGCTCAGAACAGTAACTGGTATGAATCTAAAAGTTGAAAATCACAACTTAATCAGAGGTGAAAAAGTAGGACAGACTTCTTCCTATTACCTTGGGTATATCACAGTATATGTTTCTTCAAATATAACATCCAGACAGTTAAGCTACTTGTCTTTTCTGAAGTAACTCAAAAAAATGAGATGGAGCATTTATGCCACTTTCCATATAATGTTATTTTAACTTTCATGTACCTGCAGTACACTACATAATCTACCTGGGGAGAACTTTGCCTGATATCACTCTACACAGCATCTTAATTTCAGCTGCTGAAGTATCACATTTTCTTCATTCATCCTCCCAGGGCAATGAAAGAGAAACCATTTCCTACATGGGACTGGAGCCCCACTTTTTTTTTTTCTTTTTTTTTTTCTGGATGCTGGATTTATATTTGTAGCTGACCATCAACAAATCTTCACTAAATGATAACAGCTCCTCTGTCTGAAGACAACAAAGTCATGAAAGGGAAATGATGCTCTCCTTCCCACTCAAAAAGAGAAAAAGAAAAAAAGAAAAGAAAAAGAAAAGAAAAAGAAAAAAGAAAAAGAAAGATACAGGAGTTGGTTTTGTGGCATCACAGTGTGGCAAAAATGCATAAGATGTTTTCCTTATACCTTCCTCCTGCCTGCTCATGCCCTCCTCTCTGAAGGCAGTTTACATGTGGCAACACCTGTGTTATCTTAGAAATACCTTGGCCAAGAATAATCCAGCACACAACAGCAGACTATTTACACCTGACTGCTGAATACAGAAGGGCAAGTACCCTTGCCAGGTGGTATTGGGCTGGCATAAAGTTTTCTCTGTAAAGCAATGGAGCAGAAGCAGTGGCTGTGGAAGGATAGGATGTGCCAGCAATTCAGCTCAGCAAAAAGTGTGGATGGAGACTTGAGAGGAGCAACAAGCTGGAGAAACATGTCAGACAAGGCAGACATGAAAGCGTTCAAAATATCTCAGGGTGTCAGGGAGATCCTGCATCACGCTGGACCTGTGGTGAAGCATGTAGTGCAACAGGCATACCACATTTAGGTACGGAACACCTGCAGAGGCTCCCATGCATATCGGAAGCTTGTCGCACCTTTTAAAGTGCATTTCTGAATACCCCTCATTACTCCCTTGCTCCTTTTCCCACACCGAGAAAACGAGAACAGAATTGCGTAATTCAGAGCTGGCTTAAGCCCTCCCAGGTATACCTCAGCCTACAGTGCATCCATTAACAGAGATTCAAAAACCATGAGGACTCTGGATCCTTACACCGTATTTTCCAATGGCTGGATCAGCTGGAAAATTCCACTGCAATTTGCTTTAGCAAAATCAAACGAATAAAAACTACCTTCACTCTGTTACAGATGCCTACTGCATCAGCAGGGTCTAAATACAGTATCGCAACAAAAAGAATAAATAAACCAAAACACACGCAGTATGAGAGACTGCTCCTCCTTTCTGCGGGCAATGCTGTCCTGGGATAAAGTTTGTTTGTTGTTATTGCTTGACCTCACAGCTGCAGAGCTGTGTAATTAACCAGCACTGTCCCCAAGCAACACGACAGAGGGCTGCTCAGAAATGGGCTTCTGTGCTGGAGCAAGCTGTGATGCAGCTCCCTTTCCTTGACAGAAAGCTCCTCACAGTATCTGCTTTAAATCAAAGCTTCAAAGGTTACTGAATTTGACAGAGTAAGGAGACATACACCTGGGTAAACAGTGTAACCTCAGGTGCTGCTGAGGCTCTGCCTCCACAGTCCCATGAGCTCTATTCTGCAAACTTCTCAGCCAACCTCATGGCTCTTGAAGGCAGACAGAGCTAAGGGCTGAAGCCTACAGCTTCAGGGTGAAGGGACAGACCTTCCAGATTTGCTCCCACAATCCCCAAAGATTTGCTTAATTATGATAAATTTAAATCATACAATCATTTTTCTATGTTAATAGCATTTTTTAAAAAAGAATCCTCTAATTTATATTAAAATGCTGTATAGCCCAAACAGGTTGAAGGCTCACATCACTTGCAAGACAGTGGCCATAGTCTGGCAAATCACCAATTTCCACTGAAATGCTCCTGATGTGTACTCATATGCAACATGCAGATTTAATCTCGTGGTTGGCCTCTTCCCCATACATACAAAAGACAGCACACAAAATTCTATGAGACTGAGCTTGAGCTTTGCTATTGTCATCCCACTTCACATGTGAAATTTGGAAGCTCACACACTTGTGCAAGAGATCAACTTCATTGGGCCAAACACAAACTCTCTGGTCCTGAATATCTAGTTTAGCTTGCGAGGAAAATGATTTTGGTTCAAGAATCCTAAACATACATTGGACATGTGCCATGTTCAGGAAAGTGAGCGGCAAGAAATAAACTTCTGTAACATAAATATACTGTCACATGCAGAGATCAGGCAGCACAATTTCATACGTAAGCTTGATGTTAAGCACTGGAAACAATAACACAAGACACCACCCAAAAATCTTCAAAACAGGACAAAAGACAGAAACTCAATGCTGCATTAATTCGGTACTGGAGTAACAACAGGATTTTACAGGGAGCAATGCACAGGTAGAATTGTTTCATCTTAAAGCCAAAGAGTATATATATATTAAAAAACAAAGACATGTGCAACTGTCATTTAGAAAAATACTGAAACTGGAAAACAGAGAGCAAGCTGGTTAACCTTTACAGCTGTACAGAGAAACAGCCTTACTGCTCTCCAAACACTAGTGTCACCCTGAAGAATCATCTTTCCTAGCAAAAAAGGATCCTGGTAAATCTCTGTATGAGGGAGATACTCATTTCTTTAAAAAAATACTCTGAGAAAAAAAAAAAAAAGAAAAAGAAAAAGGCTTGTAGCTGCTGTTGGCTATCACAAGGAACTGCCAGCCACCTCTCTTCTCCATCCCACCTGCTGCACAACAGCGCATTCATGCAGCTCAGCAGCTCTGCCAGCAGAACGTTTTAAAACCCTAATCAGAATGGGAGTATTGTCTTGAGGATTTACACCAAGCCACTCTCTTTTTCCATTAAGGCTAACTCGCAGTCATGCGCACAAAGATGGAAAAGCAATTTCTCTCCAAAGGGGAATTAAAGTATCATACTCCTTAATTTCCCTGTAAAAGAGCTACCAGAAGTAACATTTTTTTTTGTTCCTCTTGCTATAATAAAACCACTCCCAGTCATGTACCTGGAATCAAGTAATACTCCATGTTCTTCACGCTAACAATATTCTACTGCGTAACACAGAAGGGGTTGTTTGAGAGCTTCTTCCTCATCCTCTCCAGAACAGAAATGTCTTGAATGGAGCCCCAGCCCCCTGAAACACCTGAGTGGCTTGGGTCTCACAAGAAGGCTCCCATCAGAGCAATCTTTACTGCCTCTGGAGCTTTTCCTGATGCTGTCACTGAAAACCTTGCTGCTGGTTCCAAAGCCTGAACCCTCTTCTAACCTTCAGTCAGCACTGGAGTGGAAATAGCAGAGGAGGAGAGCTGACCAGAACACGGCACCTTTGTACATTAAATCGCAGTTATGTGTGTGTGCATAACTTTATGTGGGTTCACTGAGCTTAGTTATTTCAAAAATCCTAGTCAGCGTCTCAGAACAAGATGAGCTCAACCCATCGAGTGCAATTCCGCAGTGGGTACAGCCACATTAGGCAGACCACAACACCTTTCAGTGTAAACTTGGGCAACAGAATGCATGTACTATTATTCTGTGCCATTTCTATATCTGTTTATGCATGGGGAAATAGTAACTTATATACACATACATTCATGTAACCATTCGCTTGAGGAGAGACAAAATTATGTCAGCTTTCAGAGTAAAGCTGGATTACTAAAAGTGCCCTTTTAACGTTGCGTGTTTCCCCATGGGTCTTTTCATACTTTCTACATGATTTGCAACTAAAATGCAGCTGGCAATCGCCTTGCGTTTGCAGTCACTGAAAAGTCTCATGATTCCATGCCTAAATAAAGAAGCCAGACCAACCACAAGCCTGTCCTTTCAACGAAAGCAGGGCAAGGAACCCTCCTCCGCCCCACGATCTGAGCACTGGGCACTGCGCAGCTCCTCTCCAGGCTCCGAGCAGCCCGCACACCCACGCCACATAAGTCCCAGGAAGATCATTTCCCAGCAGACATTTGCAGACTCGTTACTAACGATCCAGCTGCTAATTTAGCATCTGCTCATGTTCTCAGGTTACCAGTGGGTACCTCCCCGCCCCAGCAGCCTGCTCTGAATGGGTAGTACTCACGCACGGCTTTGCCTCTCTGAAATACAGGGGTATATTTAGAAACAGCCAGCAACTTCACACGGTAAGGCGGCAGCATGCTTCAGATTAAGTAGGTAAATAAAGCCCAGTCAAAAGCAATTAAAAAAAAAAAAAAAAACCCTCAGATTTTTCAAGACAGCGTCTTCTTGATTTAGCCACTGCCAAGAAAGACCAGAGGAAAAAAACTTTTTATATTGCAACTTTATCCAGGGAAAAAGATACTTCTTTTTCCCTGCCCTTTCTCAAAAAAGCAATTTGCTGCCGCTTATTTGAAGTAGTTTCTTCAATATGAAACTAAGGCATGCAAGATATGCTATATATATATTTACTGCATAAAGTGAAAAACCTCCTGTTACTACATTCTTGTTTGATTTGGATTCAGATCCTAAAACATTACTTTTAACTCAGCTGGAAATGAATTTGCCACCAGAAAAGCTGTGCGCTTTCTCTTCAGACTAAGTCTGTGGTGTAGATGAAAAGATCCCTACTCTTCGTACGCTCTGCGTCTTCATTTCACGACTAGAACTGAACTTCGTGGCTTATATAATAGTCTCAAAGTTACACAACATACACTTGTTTTGATTATTAGGTTTTGTGATGAGGTAAAAAAATAAAAAACACCAAAACTTGCTGAAGTACTAAATCACCATGACTCTATTCATGCAATACGTACATAGACGTTGAACCCCTCAGCGACAAAGAAATTAATGCAATGAAGCAATAAACACTACTTAAAAAGGAAAACATTTTTCACCGTAAAAAATAAATGTGTTATTAGCTAGTCAGCTCTAATAGAATACATTTATTAACGCAAGCAATAATAATGACAGCACATTATGAATTACAGGCTGATCCAAACACAGAGGCACACTCAGACATAATAAATGAGTCGATGCCAATATTTAGATCTGCAGCCAGAGGACATCTGGCTTGTTATCAATTTTACGTAATTGCAAAGGTGCATATCAGAATACACCCAGGTTAAGTTTTAGAAGAACTCAAATCAGACTACGAGAACACATTTTTTCCCCTCTTTTACTGCAGGACATGAATCCCTGGTTAGACAAGATCAGCGCGGAAGCTTGAAAAATGTCAGGAAAGAGGACAAGAACTAGCTTAAGGAAAGGGATTAACACAGCAACACACTTAGGGACATGGTTTAGTGGGTATGGTGGTGATGGGTTGACAGTTGGACTAGGTTATCTTTGAGGTCTCTTCCAACATTAATGACTCTGTGATTCTGTACCTTCACCGCGTGCCCAGCTGGGTCCTCATAGGTCCTGCAGGCTGTGAGACCTTACACCAGCAGGCTGCCATCCATTTGGGCCACCAAAGGCCAGGCAAGTCACCACCTGAGTGGCAACCCTGTCACAAGCTGAGATTTGCAGAGGGGACACGAGGGACCAAGGAGCAGGCAAAAATCAGCCAGAAGACAAGCAGGGACAGTGGAGGTTCCTTCCAGCTCCTTTAAATCCTGTCCCCTGAGCAGCAATAGCTTTACTGCAGCTGTAAATTGAAGGATGCATTTCTACTCTTCCATCAAAATCAAAAACTTGCAAGAGAGTTTGCAAAAGAGGCCAGAAAGAATAAACTTTTCTATGAAGGGAAAAAATGTTTTCTTCAAGATTTTTCTTCATTTGTTCTTAAAACCGCAAATACCACCAACTGCTGAAACCTGCACACATCATTGGCTTTACCTACGACACTGACCACACAGAAGTCTGAGTCTTGTCTCATACACAAGACTACACCGAATTTCATGTGATTTGGGAGACTGCATGGCTGCACCTCTGTCAGGCAGTAATAAAAGAAGTACGTATCCCTTGGCCCTTGCCTCCCATATGCATTTTGAGGAACACAAGCCACCTGCCAAATTTTGTTTCAACTCATAGTACAGCTTTTCTCTCCAAATAATCGGAACTTCATCAGAAAATCCTTAATTTCCTCAAGTACAGCACATTTTACAATCAATATCTTGCACAGTTTTTCAGACTATCATCCTCATAAAATCCATCTAGGACTCTGTACTTGTCAGATGTAAATGGTCCAATGACCAATTCTGAAAGGACCAGAACAGCCACACAATTTCTTAGACACACTGACTCTGGAAGCAAAGTTACCTGCCAAAGCATTTTCTTTCAATATTATTCAGTACATATTATCCAAAGTTTAATCTTCTATCTGACACTCCATGTGAAACAAACAAAATTAATTATTCAGAGATAAACTGAAGTTTGCTAAGAATCCTAAAATTGTTACACTCTTGCATTCAAATGTCCAGGGAGCCTAGCAGTAAGATGAAAGAATATACTTCCCTCTAAGAGCAGTAAGTCAGCTCAATGCCAGGCAGTCACTCACTTTTGTGCCACAGCACAAAATCTCACAGAGACCAGTTGGACACTGTGTAAAAAGCACCTAAATATTCTCATCCTTCCTTAAACCAATACCAGCTAGTACATATACTACTCACCAGAAACACACAAAGTAGCCCAGAAGAGAAAAATCATCCACTTCCCAAACAAGCCCCATGTGAATATAACTATGGCTGCTTAACTTAATTAGGAAGAACGGAGGCATTTTTGTTACGGTACAAATCACAAGCACTACAGATTCATGAAGTCTTCATTTCATTCAGACCATCAACATCTTCGAGTTTTATACAAATATTTATCTGGCTGCTAGAAAATAATACTATTTTTACTCTCAGCTGCATCAATCTGGTACAGTTGATCGCCATTACACTTACTGGTTTTCTTTCCACTACAGAGTTATGGTACCCTTGGTAGAAGGTAAAAGTAGCACAGAAAAGTAAGAAAAGTCTAGACAGTTTTAAGGTTTCAACCTTAAATAATGCTTGGTGAAAGCAATTTAATACAGGAAACTCCCTGCTGCTGATTTGGGATTTTGTCTTAATATAAATAATGCTAATGAAAAATTTATAGATATTTGAATATTGTTGCATACGTACAGCCAGGTGCTAAACAGAGCATGTGGGGTTTGTTTGCAATTTGAGCTTCCACATGTTTTTCCAAGTAACTCTGCCTAGCCCTTCCTGAGCAAGCTGGGAAGAGAAATTTAGTCCCCATGCTAGCAACATATCTGCTCCTATGTGGTCAGGATTGAGAGAAGAACCCAGATGATTCTTCCAAGATTAATCAGAAGGCTGAAGTACGAAAGATAGCCTACAAAAGAAGAGCAATAGAATATATTGCCCCTTCTGAAGAATTTGGGTCACTCTGCACGGTTTTTCTGCATCAAGGGGCTGGCATGTACAGGCTGCCTAACCATGCGGACACTGCATGCTGCCCAGTGTTCACATTTGGCACCCGAGCTCTGCAGGCAAAGACTATTTACATGAACACAGTTCTCTGTTTTTTATATACTGCACAGAATTGTTTATCCTCTAATCATAAAAGTAGGTGGCAAAATAGGTTTGAAAAGACAGACTAAGAACTGTTCGTATATATGTTTCTTTTAAAGAAAAGTTCATCCGCACAAACACAGAATATCCAGTACTGTTAATTTCTTCCCAGGTAAATCTAAGCTAAACTGCAATATACAGGCAATTTAAGACTTATATCAGTTCAATACTACACCAAACTTAAAAAAACAACCAAACAACAACAAAAAAAAACAAACCAGAAATTATTCTCAGGTAGCAAATTAGTAATATAAATAATTGGCAATGCACTGCAAACAGTATTACTTTCCAAGTAACTCCTTATGAAAATGAATCAGAATGGGGAATTTACGGTGCTTTTCATGGCAAGAAACCCAAGGTATCTGTACAAACAGGTTTTATACTTCAGGCAGTTTTATATTTGTAAAATACTTTCCCGTAGACTTGGATCCCATTTCTAATAGGAGAAAGTATGGAATTTAACCGCTTGAACGTAAAGAGATTTCATTCCAAAATAACTATGGCTAATTTGAGAACACACAATGAGAAACAATAAACAATGATATGGATGAGCAGACGTCTTAAATACAGCTGGGGCAATGTCACGACAAGCTGTGGGCGTTTTAAAAAAATAAAAGTGAACACTACCCGGTCCTGTGAAAAGAACAAGAGCAAAAACAGAAACAACTGACCTCTTTATCTTCAACCAATTTGAGCAACTTCTCGTTAGTGCCTAAAAGGTCTTTTGCTGTAAAGTACTAGTGGAAAGACAGCACTCTGAAGTTCATTATCATGTAAAGAAAGAAAAACAAGTTGAGAACAAACACAGACTACAAAGCACAGCCCCGGTAAAGAGGCATGGGCAATGAGTACCTACAGCCAGTCCCAACGTGCAGGAGTGACTCTGTGCTGGTCCTTCTCCCCATCCATGGTACAGCAGTAGATGCAGGCATTTCAGTTCTCCATGCCCTGAGCCAACAGGCACATGGATGTGCCCTCTTTCCTCCCCACTGAGCGGGTCCTACAAATTCAAACTACTCCAGAGCAGCTGACTAAAGCCCCATTATTCAATATTGCATTAAATAATTATCCAGTGCTGTGGCTGAGCGTCATTTCCTGGCAGGTGCAAGCAGATTCATTCCCTCTGCCCCAATGGAGCCCAAGAAACCACAAGCATGGATTGACTCTGCCCAGCCCTACTACTCTCTTTGTGCAAAATTACACTGATAAATACAATGAATATATTAATATATATATATTCAAAACAACATATATATATATATATATATATATTTTTTTTTTTTTAAGGCCCTGGTTTGTTTTATATAAGGGTGGAAGAAAATAATTCTTTTTAAAAAATGGAAAGAAATAACAAGAAATAACATAGCTGGAGGGTGGGTGTCGAAGGAAGAACTTGCAACTTCATCCTTTCATCAAGCGCTAAAACCACTATTTATTTACTGCAAAATAAAACTACCAAAAAAAAAAAGTAGTAAAAGTCTCTCATCTGTCATTATTTTTAACATACATAATTTGTCTTCTTCAGAAAGAAGAATTCTTCTCCAAAGGTATAATAAATTTTCCTTAGAAGATTAATTTTTTTCTTCATACTTGTGAGATTGATTGATTCGTAATAGTTGCAGAATAACTACCTGTATTTTCAGGATGGTGTTCTCTTGTTTCTTACAAGTCCAAACAAGAGCTGGAAGGAGAATACAGTTAACTGTATTAACTGCTTAAATATTAAGGAGAAAAGCAATTTTACCTTCATCACGAAATAGCTTAATCATGAACATACAGTTCCAGGTCTGTACTTAGAGAGTCTTTTTTTAAATCTACACAGGAGGTACAATCTGCAAAAATTGAATGGGAAAATGAAAAAAACAACTAAATTTATGTGTTAGAAGTGCAGTTTAACTTTTTACCCTCCTAAGTACACAGTAATTTGTAAAATCCACAAATATCTTAATTTACCTTAAATTATGTTCTGTAATTACCCATGTAAAAGGCGATACATAGCTACTGTCTTTTTTCCATTTCTTTTATATTTTGTGTCTGATGCTAGACTCCATCCATCACATGTAGATTTGTCTTAAAATAGAAAACCCAGGTTTGGTAAGAAGGAAGCAATGTTGCATTAATATACACTCAGGAATAACAGACTCTACATGACGACATGGTTCTTCAATTTACTAATTTAAGGCTAGAATTAAAAATACACTCCAGTGTTAAATCAAAGCTTTGATTTAAGGCTGTATTAAGTTGTCGAGTGATGTCCAGGCCAAACACAGCACAGCTAGCCT
The DNA here is from genome assembly GCF_026119805.1 of Tympanuchus pallidicinctus. NCBI lineage: Eukaryota > Metazoa > Chordata > Aves > Galliformes > Phasianidae > Tympanuchus > Tympanuchus pallidicinctus. The sequence goes on from NW_026294769.1 coordinate 10,320,169, forward strand.
TGATGGATGCCCAGCACACATCCATCACGGGAGGACAGGCAGCTCCCCTGTCTACAGATAGACTTGGGATGGGAAATCAGCCCCTATCTGTCTGCAGAAAAGGAGCCATGGCATTCAGCAGTCCGCAAGGAGCAGCAAAGTGGCCACAAAAAGAACACACATCGCAAAAGGCCTGCAGTTATGGACACCAGGCACCAGAGCATTACTTCTGCATGCTGTGCTGCTCTGAATGCTATGAGATGACCAAATGATTCTCCAGTTCAGCACAGGCAAGAAAACAGAGGTAGTTAAGGGCAAGCAAAATAAATAATCGTGATTACAATGCAGCAACATGATCTGACCTAACTGTAACTGTACACAGTGAATTTGTAGAATCAGTGTTGGGAAGACCTGAAGGTGTCACCACTCCAGGATTTTAATCACTCCCAAAGCCAATAATTGGTATCCTTCTCAAGGAGAAAGTCTCAATAGCTGAGATTTGTCAGCACAACACAGCGCGGTCGTCAGAACAGCACTGATTCTGAAACATGAGATGCATCCCCTGAGAAACCAGGAGTAATTTCTTTGGTATCTGTGTAGGCTTTGGAAAGCGTAGGCTCGGTACCAAAAGAAGATACTAAAAAGTGTATATATATGTATGTAAATCTGGAGTCAGACCAAGATATTCCTTTATCACTGTCCAGAACCACTGTCACACTGTTCAGAAACACAAAAGTACAACACTTCATCAAGAGAAGATATAAAAAGAACACAGGAGAGGAAAGTTTCTTCCTCCAAATTTGGCTGAAACTATAGATTGATTTTGGAGACTGCCCTTATGGAACTGAGAGACAAAACCAAAATGGAAAACACACATCCTGTGTGCAGTAAGAGCAGACTTGCTGCCCTTTGTGTATTTATCAAGATAGTTTTTTTGCTGCATATGCAAGATTGTAATTTCAAAAAATAAACATAATAAACAACTCTCATATGAAAGAAAGAAAACAAAAGAAGGAAAGGTCACTTAAGCACAGGAATAAGAACAAAAAAATAATTGTTTTATCCCAAAATAACTTGGGGTATTGAGTATCTTTTTGGAATCTACGAGACCAAGAAAAAAAAAAAAAAGCTGATTATATCCTTAAATAACTCTATGTAACCTACACGGAAAATAAAAGAATCATTACTACTCTAAAGGTCTTATTTTCTCTTACATTGGAAGGATGCTGCCACAGCTCCCAAGAGATCTTGGAAGCAATCACAACAATATTCCCCACTGTGTGTGGTGCGGGAAGAAAGAAGTGTGCTTTTAAAGCTAAAGTCACGTAGACAACATAAAATTGAGCTCTTCACAGCTTTGGAGAAGTCGGCTTTGACTGAGGCCTTCCTACATCTGGCAGCTCCTCCATAGACAGCAAGATGAGGACCTTGGCCCAGCCCTGGAGGCCAAGCTGCTCCTTGTGTCACCACAACACCATCTCCTACCACCAGCTAGCACAAGTATTGAGGAGAAACCCAGCAGTCTATCCTCAAGCAAAAAATTGCCTTTTCAGAGGAAACAGAAGATGACATACAACCAGTATAAAAGGGTTTTTATATTGGTTGCATATCATCTTAATATAGATGGAGGCACATATGGTTACTAAAGCAATGTTTGAAAATTTAGAAAGCACCTCATCAACCAGCAACATTACTCAATTTAAAACTCTATGTAGCTGTGTGGACTTGAAAAAAACATAATTAATTATCACTTGTGGAAAAATAACAGTTCCACTCTGGCTCAACATAACGATGGTGTTTCAGTAGCAGCTGATTGGCTCAGCATGCATTTACATTTAAAAAAAAACAACACAGAGATGGAAAACAGGTGTGGTGAATAGAGAATGGTAGTGCTTGTTCGCTGTCCTTACTGAAAACAGGAAGGAACTCTTATCTGATGAAGTGCTTCTGGACTGGTGCTTGCTGTTAAACTTTACAGTATGTCTGTATTTAGAACACTGATAACATAAAATGTAATTTTTGTGCTCAAGCTCCATGCCAGCAGTGCTACTTTTCATCTTATCTGCTTATTTTATTGGGTAAGGGGGATTTTAACTGTTAGCACCACAAGCCAGAATAGCTCAGAAGGACTACTTTCTTCAGGCTTTGGCATTGTTGCTAGGGCTTGCAAGAGAAACACCAATTTCAACACAACAGCTTTGGAAATACCAAGAGGCTCATGTTTTTTTGGCTTTTACTCAAAGCAAAGGGGACTTTCAGGTGGTTTTGGCAAATTTTGTGTAGCAACAGTTAGTGCAAGATAAGCCTTCACCCCTCCCATGCACAGCTGGTCCTTGTATGTGGTTCTCTGTAAGCTAGCTCCCAAATGGCCTGGCTGCTGGTTATTAGGTGAGAGAATCTCCATCACACCTTAGCAGGCTGTGCTATTTTACATATATCACCATAACACAGAGAAACTCACAGACCTGCCTTCTAACTTCGGCACAGCTCAATCACCTTTAATAAAATATAACTTATCAGCGTGGTATCGCTTTTTTGATTCTTACAGAAAGTTTTACACTGCCATCACTGGTGTGATCACAGGAGACTGCTGACTTTTCCCATGCAGTACATTGCAAGGAACACATGAAACGCAGCTGAATACCACGATGAGTTTACTGGATCAGCAGTTAGAATTATTACTATTATTTTTGGTCCAATATACTCCCCCTATCTGGAAACCATAGTGATAAAAAAGGTTCATTAAAATCACTTTAGGTGTCTTTCCCCCCCCCCATCCCTGATGACAAACTACACAAACACCCAGTGTTTTATGCAGCTTTTCAGCTTGGGAATAATGAATCCTAAAAGCTTTCTGGCCAAGATTCTAAAAGCAGGCACTGGGCACTGTGTGCAGCAGCTATCCCCGCACTGCCCTGCCACTCAACCTCTGACTCACTCCTTGGCACATGGCTGGCATTGTAATGCTGAAACTATGACAACAATACACTATTCCCAGGATCCTTTCTTTAATGATAAGCAGCCCAGCTCATGGGGCAATTGATAGCTCTGGAAATGCCCTATACATTAAGAGGATTAGCATGTGCTGCAACATCCACTATCTGGAAATGCAGCTACTTCTAAAAGATCCTTAGGTCACAAATCTCTGTGGAAACAGAGATAGTAAGCTTTTTTCGACTCCTGGCTTCTAATGCAGGAGCCGGCTTAGCCCACTAAGCAAAAATACATTTCTAAAGACCTTTCAGTCTCTTAGAAGAAGCATTAAAGAGTCAAAGCTGTCAATTTTATGGAAATGACAATGGCAAAGCACCACAAAAAGCTGCAGTACACAGAACATTGTCATTGCCAGAAAATCAAGTGTTTGCTGATGCTGAGAGAGTAGCTAAAAGCCGAGCACAGGGGAAGGCTTGTTTAGGCTCTGAATTGGGATTCAGGGGAAGAGAGTTGTTTCTCCAGCTCTGCCACAGGCCTCCTGGCAGCTTTGAAACAAGCCATGTAAGCACAGTCGCATGCCTGCCTGTATAACATGGACTCCCTAAGTCCACTTATATATTAGAAGAATATTCTTAGGAAGCCTTCACAAACGCTTCTAAAAGAATTCAAGTCCATGACATTGAGTCTTAATACATACTTAAAGCATAATAGATGTTAAAGACTATATAGATATATTCAAAAAAAGTCTAATTCCTTCGTTGAATGGAAAAAGAAAAAAAAATTTACACACTAAGCCACCATATATTTATCAAACTGACTTCCAAATAATTTAAGAAGTTGCTTTTTACCTTTATGGGCAACATCATCTAAAACTGTACAAATAAGAATGGTCTAAATTGTAATCAAATCCCCTCTCCCAAGTTTTATCCACTGCAGTATTCTGAAAAGTTATCGTGATTGGTGCAGCTTGCCCTGATGGGGCAGTAAGCAAAATCTGTCCCACCAAAATGCAGTGCTACCCCTGCTGAGCACTTATATAAAGATAAGAAATTTGATCATGATGTAAAGTTAGAGAAGCAAAAGCTACAGAAAAATGAAGTTGGAATTACAAGAAAAAAGACATGAACAAATGAGACAGCGGAGAGTAGGAAAAGTTCAACTCCATCCAATACTGGCAGCAGTGGCATAAAAGAGAAAGATGAAAAAATATGGAGGATATCCATAAGAAAATAATGAGACAATTAGGAGACTGGGAAAGTGAAAACAGATTTTCTGGACAATCCAGAAATAACACTTTAAGTAGACTTCTAGAAGAAAGGGAAAAAAAAAAAAAAGAAATGAGAAACCAAAATTCAGAAAGAACAGCTGTTGGGATTGAACTGCACGGCTTTATCTCACCCTTTTGCTTATTCTTACGATTAGCTCACTTATCTTCAGCAATCATGAGATATTAGTCATGACTGAAAATGCCTGTGTTTTGCAGGTCAACAGTCAGGTACATATAGAGCTGCAAAATACAGTAAAACCCACCCTATTTCAGTTTACATAATGTAAGCTCAATTCTTCTGCTACTCTTACATGTTTTATTTTGTTGGGATTTTTTTGTTTGTTTGTTTGTTTTGTTTTTTAATGTGATCTGTTTCCACTGACACAAGAAGTAATTTGAATTCCAATTACTTGTGAGAGGAGAACAGGGCTAACACTGGTGGTGGTACCTACAACGTACACACTGGCAGGAACGCCATCTGATTCCTGCAAGAGAGGTGTACAGACAAACCAAAACACAAGATGAAGAATAACACCAGACAAGTAGCAGCCTTCCAGCTTGCCAGCAAAGGAATTGCCAACTTTTCTACCATGCTACCTACAATGACACGCAGTCATCGTCCTTTGCCATCCAGCACTCTGCACGTTATGTGAATGTCTCTCATAACACAAAGTAGGTGAAAAATTAAGTTGAAAAATGGGAAATTTTCAAGGTTAATTACATGGTTGTTTCCATATACCTTAAATATTGTAACATCTGAAGGTGAGAAATGGCACAGCACAAGTTATTTTATGCTGACATTTACACATACGCTATGAGGACAGTAGTCCTGTCCAGGCTTTTCCATACAGCTATCATAAGTAATATGCTAAACATTGTTGTGGGCTTTTCTGTTTTATTTTTTAAAAGGTGGATATATGATTTCACAATGCAACTTGATCAAGGAATACCATAAAAGGTAAAGGCTTCAGCATGTTCAGATATGTGACTTATGCTTTACCCAGGGGTTTGCTTTTCCAAGTTCAGCATGCAACGTCACTGCTGTTTTGCAGTTTTTATCTCACTTACGGTCACATCAGTCCACTAGATAAATCACTCCAAAGCAGGTGTGTTTGCATGTGCCTCTATTTGTGATAAGATCCTGTGAGACAGGGAGGGAGTCTGCAGTACAAGAAATAAAGGTCCTACTCTAAACAAGTTGTATGGGTGCCTTCTTAATGTAGGCACTTCTCCCACCTCTGCTGCAGGTTGCAGAGACACAGCCATACGCCATGAACTCCAGAGGGACGACGATGCTTGCACTAAGGGAGGATAAAGCTCTGCCCTTTGCAAGAGCTGATCCTGCAAGTCCCCATTTTAGGCTTGAGTTCTCTATGTCACTTACGATCAACATAGGCCAATGTTTTCCATGTTATAGTCAATAAAGTTCAGGAGATTCAGAGGCCTCTTCTCTGCTCTCCCTACAAAAATAAATGCAGCTGCATGCAAACGAGGCTGTAGGTTTTCAACAAGTGTTTTTCCCTCTTCCATGCTCCCACTGCACAACTACAGAGCAAATCCCATGTTCTGCTACTAGTATTCATAGACTCATAGTATCATAAAATGTCTGAGGTTGAAAAGGACCACAATGATCATCTAGTTTCAACACCCCTGCTATGTGCAGGGTCACCAGCCACCAAACCAGGCTGGCCAGAGCCACATCCAGCCTGGTCCTGAATGCCTGCAGGGACGGGGCAGCCACAATCTCCTTGGGCAACCTGTTCCAATGTGTCACCACCCTCTGTGTGAAAAACTTCTTCCTAATATCTAACCTAAACATATTCAATGTCTTAAATTCACATCCTTAAACTAAAATAAATGTTAACTAAGTGAGGCACTATGAACTTGATAAAGCTTCACAAAGCTCATATCCAGCCATTAGCATTAGTAAGATTCTTTTTACTGATGTCCACAATTATTCTTGAAACAGAGCAAAAGGAAAAACCCTGCAGCAACAACACAAACAGGATCTTTTCCTTTGCCATTTAAGACAAAAGCAAACAAACAAAAACCCATCAGCATCCTACTTTAAAACGTGCAATTCCCAGCAGCTGCACCATGAACACATGCAGCCAGTTTATCTATGCAGAGCACACAGCAGATCTATGCTGAATGATACATTAAATCAGCTCACTGTTTAACAAGGGAAACTCTTAACATTGCTGTTAATGATTTACATAGAGACAAAACAGCTCTGCCTAAATTTTGTTAAAAATTATAAAGCTGGGATCATTTTAACTCCTTGCTTTCAGAACTGCCTGCTAACTCAATCAATAAGCTGGGAATGTGTAGTGCAGTTCTTCTGCTGCAAAAGGAACACATTTCTGTCACAGTCATCTAAAAATCCTTGCTCCCAGACAAGTTTCACAGCTGTCGCTAACATCTGGATCCCTACAGGAAGTGACAAGGACAGAAGAAGCTATCCTTTACTGGTCAATTTCCTCATGGAACAACTAAAACCTAATTTGGGCGCAAACATCCACTGATTTCCAATACTGATGTTGGAAATTCAGAGAATTACGTACTGCTCAGTGAAATCCACAGCTGACAGCATGGGCACATCCAGGCTGAGATTCTACAGCTTCCAAGGAAAAGCAAGAGTACTTCAGCGTTTAAATGAACTCAGGGCAGACAGTACTGAGTACACAACAGATCTGCCACCAGCATGCTGTTGTACAATATCCCAAGTGCAGTGTAACTTTAGGATAGGTTCTGCTCCTTGGACTATACTGGGAATTCTGTAACTGAAGTTAATGCACTTGCAGGAACTTCTGGCCATCCGTGCGGTATCCATCTGCTTGTGGAACAAGTTCCACGCTCACAGAGATGAAACTAGCTGTTTGTGAGTTCTATTCAATACATTGCTGAGCTGTGAGATGCACAAACAAGCAGCTTTCTCATTCCAAACTATAACGAAATCCCAGATACCCAGCAAACAGGACAAGATTTTAATCAGTGTTACATAGAGAGGAGTGCTTCTTATTCTTCAAAGCACTCACAGAGAAAGCCAGCAGCCTTGCCTCCCAAGTCCAAGAAGCATTACACACAGTTCTATTACTGCAGCATCTTGGCATCTTTCATTACCCACTGCCCCCTGTTCTAATTTTGAGTCACTCACTACAAGGCTTCCCATCAAATAAAGAAACGATGGAAATTAAAGATTAAAAATCAAAAAGCTAAGCTACCCCTCAAGCACGCACTTCAATGCCTCTTTTTATTTAAATGCATTTATGACATAAATATTGAGACTTCAAACGAAAATTAAAAAAAAAATAAAAAACTTCAGAACCAACCGCAGTTCTCCTTAGCGCGAGCGGGCAGCGTGAAGCAGAGCAGTAAACCGCACCGAGCGTTCGGCACAACCCTGAACTCGCCTTACTCCCGGCTTCGACCAAAGCGATCGCACCTCGCACCTCGCCGCTTCCTTACCGGTCGAACCCCCCGACCCGCCCCTCCGCAACCCCTCGCCCAGTCGCTCCTGTCACTCGGGCCGCCCGCTCGGCCCAGCGGCCCCGAGCCCGCACCCCGGCCCCGGAGCCGCCCCACTCCCGTGCCCCGTGCCCGGACCGGGCGGCACGGCGGGGCCCCGGCACCTGCCGGCCGCGAGGGCGGCCGCTCGGAGACCGAAGCCGGGGCAGGGGTTCGGGGTTCACTTACCCGCTGGGCGGCTTGCCGGCCGTGGGGCGGACGAGGGTCTCCATGGGCGTTCTGAAGGGTCCCGGCGCGAGGAGGAGCGAAGGTCGAACAGGGAAACAGAGGACACCGAGTGAGCAGCGTCTCCTCACGCCCGCACGCTATCCCCCCGGCCCGGCCGCGCTCCCGCAGCCGCTGGCGGGGCGGGGAAAGGGCAAAGTTACCGCTCCGCGCTCTGCGACGGGCGGCACTCCCGGCCGGGGGCGGGAGCCCGGCGGGAAGGAGGGAGGGAGCACGACGGCCGCCCCTAGGGCCGGCACGGACGCACCGCCCGAACTGTGACGGCTCAGCCGGGCCCTCCTACCTGCGGGCGCTCGGGCAGGGAGCAGCGGGTGACTCCGCAGCTGCCCGCTCCCCTCTCAGCGGCCCGTGCGGGGGCGAAGGCGCACACGGAGCCGTTTCCATGTGAGCACCCGGGACAAACACAAACACGGCCGCCCCCGCCGCCAACGCACCGGGCGGGGGAGCGGAGGCTGCTGCGGGGCGTCCCGGCAGACGCGCACCGTGCCCTCGGCGGGTGCCGGGCGAACTTCTCAGCTGCCTGCGGGGCCGGCGGCACCTTAACGCCTCAGCCGTGTCAAAAGCACTGCATGTCCCACAGCAGAGCAACTGTTATCCTTTTACTTGAAAGGAAAGCTAGCTGGGGCTTATATTACCGGAGGATGTGCTCATTTTCTGACGTGCCTCATTCTGGGCACCTTGGCCCCTCGCAGGCATTTCAGGAGTTTCTCTGCTCTGCTCCTCTCCAAACTTGAAGCAAGTTTGCTTCACTTTGCGTTCCGGGTCGTGATGGCAGATGGGCCAGGCCACTGCCAAAGCACTGAGTGGGAAGGCTGAGTGGGGTGAAAACCCCATTACAGAGCTAAGGGTAGGGGAGCTGCTTTGGCCATCTCCCTTTGACAGCATGAGGACTCTTCTCAGCTTCTGTGTGATAAGCAGAAGTTGAGAGCAGTTTTCTGTTTCCTCCTCCCCATCCCTGTCATACAGAGAGGGTTTGGTGAGGGAGGCAGCTGACCATCCTGCCATAGGGAATGAAAACAATACAGAAGCAAAGCGTTACGGATCTCTGATTTCCCTGTTAACATGGGTAAAAGTTTATTGAGTCACCACAACTTGTCCCTGGTCATCTAAGGCACATGTCATGGTAATGAGCCACATATCTGTAACTTGTGCCCCTACGAAAACAGACTGGCTTGCATACGTTATTTTGCAAGGGAATTGGTCTCTCAGAGGCAGTCTCCCTGCTGTCACTTACCAGAGCTCCAGAAATGAATGGCGATCCCAGAGAAGCTTGCGGATGTCCCATTCCTAGTTGGATGGAGACCCGAGCAGCCTGATGTAGTAGGGAGCATCCCTATGGGACTCTGAAATCCCTTCCAACTCAAACCATTCTATGATTCTATTAAACTGCAGGATCTCAATTTCATAGCACTATATATCAGGCATTTAGTACATTTTTAACTTCCCCTTTTCACTCCTAAATCTAAATGACCACTTTTTTACCCTAGAACACCTGCTAAAGCTGCAGAAACACAAAACCTCTACAAAACTCCAAAGATCTTCCCACCTCAAGAGCAAACTGCACTGTTCTGCTCCAGAAACCTGCAAGAACTTAGCACATCCCACTGTGCTGTGCTGTGCTACACCTGAAGGAAGCTGTGCTCACCGTGCATCCACCCGCTCTTCCTCCACTCACACCCACCCATGTGTCCAGTGATGTCCTTGTGGCTGTCCTGCAAAGCAGCACTCTTGCTGTCGTCCCTACTGCCCAGAGTCCTATTTCGGTTTCTTTCACCCTTTCCCATTGGCTTCACTGTACCACATTAGTTTATTCTTTAGCAGCATTGCCTAAATATTTTCTGTTTGATAGCATTTTGTCTTCAATTCCTATAAAACAATATATATTTGACTATATAGAGTATATAAAGGCTGCTACAATCCAGCAATGAACAACAAAATAGTATTTGCTTATTATGTTTGCTTTATTTTATACAGCAGAGTGAAAGACTGTCATAAATCTCTGAAAACACCATCTCAACACTGCTCCAGAGTGCGAGGAGCAGTAACAGACTGCCTACATCCAAAACTTTTCAGTCCCATTTCGCTGATGGAAGAGCCAAGGGGGATTTGTGGAGCATGCACTGCGATGCAATGTAAGAACACGCCTTTGGTGTACAGGCTCCTTGGCACCCAGCCCAGCCCTCAGAAAAGGGCAAAGGCTATACTTCTGGTATGCATTGTCATCCCACCATCAGGGTGCACTGCTCAGATTTTAGGCATGTGGCTTTGGTGCTGAGAGGAGTGATAGAAGGGCTTGCAAATCTCATTAAACGTCATTCAAATTGAACATATTTACATCTTCCCCCCCCTCAAAAAAAAAAAAAAAAAAAAAAAAAGGAGGGGGGAATTTCTTTCTAGTCTTTATGAGAGATCTGTCTTTATGAGTAGGATACTGTGCTTGGCTCCGTCTATAATGACATAGCAAATCTCAGAAAAGTTAGGGAACTTAGGAACAGTGATTTTGTTTTCTTCTGTGGTTTTAGAGACACTGTAACAAGTCTGTGATGTCATTTGGGAACCCTATATAAGACCGAAATAATCAAAAAAAGGTACTAATCATGTGAAAATATGACAAAGAAGCTATCTAAAAAAGCACATGGATAACGGATAGCTATGTTATATTAAATATTATGAAGCTACAGCTGAGATAATTTGTACTTCTAGTGAGTTAACAGGTAATTACTCAAAAAGACTGAGCACCATCACACGCTGTGGAAGTATTATGGAAAGAGGGTGTCCTTTTGCTTGAGAGAGTATTTCAGAGCATGCATACAGAACGTGGGATGTGATATACACTGGAGGAGAAAACAGTTTAAAACTGTGATGTTAATAGAGCAGAAGGAATTTCTGTGAACTCAGCCATCAGGAAATTAAAAGTGGCTTATATTAAATGTGGCTAAAAGCGGACATGGCAGACACTGGCATAACTCAGACTGAGCCTGGTATGTCTCTACAGTGTGCTGACACAGTCTTGAATCTATGAGTGGCTCACACTTTGGGGATTTTATTTTAAAGATTGGGAACTGATTACATGCTTATTTATACAATGTTCTTCTCTTTTCCCCCAAAATGTTATGGTTTGTTGCTTTTCCCCAAGATTTCATTCTGTATATTTTGTATATATCCTGTATATTTTGGACAAGTAATCTTCTATATCCTCTGTTTTCTACCATTCCTGTTAGGGGAACTTTTTTAGGATTTGAAACCCCGGCTCTAGTCTGCAGTTAAACAACCCTTAATGAAAGGATGTTTACCTGCACAGAATATTGGCCTCAGCAAGTGACTTAGACCTCATGCTCTTGGGCTCAGCTGTGGTCAGAGCCTTCTTAGGAAAGATGCTAATGTGAGATGCTTCCTAAAGTCAAGGAGTTATATCACTCATACTCATCTGAGAATAGTATAGTGGAAGACAATGCAATTATCCAGGGAAAATATTAAATTATTCTTTAAGAGCATATCATACGACATGATTTAAAAAAAAAAAAACAACATTTGGACCATTTCACCAGCTTGTGAACTAAACTGCTTTAGCTATTTGATGTAAATGTATCTTCCTTGTACTGAGGTGGGTAATCCTGCTTAACGTGCTGTTCAGCATGACCCAGCTACAGCCATTACTCGCTGCAAGGATTTTGTTCTTTGTTTATTGAGCCAAGGAGCGTTTGAAATTGTCAGAGCAGCATTTCAGAAAAGACTCACAACCTCCCAAGTACCAGTGCCACTGACACTCCCTCCAAACATTACTACTTTCTGTAATGAAAAGACGTTGTGCTATGCTTAGAAACATCCATTCCATTTTCTTGGAAGAGAAGGAGACCTCTCTTTTGGACCACTCTGCCCAGCAGGACTAGCAGAAGGGGAAATTCAATTAGCCTTCAGTGTAAAGAGCCTTCCATTGGTCTGAAAACAGGTTGTTTAGAAGCAAAATCATAGCATAGCACTTTACTTTGGCACGACACTTTTCCAGTCATTGTAGTATAGACAGGCCACACTTTAGTATAGCAGGGTAGGACTGACAAAAAGATGGCAGAAAGAACATTCCATCTATTGTCCCATGCAATAAGAAAGAATAGAGAGAGCTCTCACTGCATAAATTATTGACATGGCATGTTCCCTATTTCCCTTAGCAGCACAGTGCACATACAGCAACACATGGCTCCACCATTTAAACCTTCCTGAGCCACTCCCAGGCTTAGCTTCCTCTGAGCAACAACTGCTTGTGCTGTAAATAGAGGCAGTGAGGAATGCCTTCTTTGAAACACTGACGTTTATGCAAGACTTATGCTTCTAAATGTGAAATAAATTAGTCCTTGCAGTGACCAAATGTCTCTATAAAACAATTCTCAAGTGCCTTATTGTCTGCACCAAATATTCAATATCAGTTTCTATTTCAAGAAAGCTATTTCTGTTTTCATATATATAATGTAACTGAGCTATAATCAGAAGAATTATATCCACTCACAGTCCTCTCTATAAAATATCAAACACTGAATGAGAATTATCTTTATCAACAATGTCTACAACTATCTTTTACCTTACAGACTGAATTAAAATTAAACACAATTTTACATAGATGTTTCACTGCAGTCTTTCACTGAAATTTAGAAAGTTATAATCTGTAGTAAGTAGTGGTATCTCAAGGTTTCAATCTGAAAGTTCAGGATGGATAAAAAAGAACCAGGATCTTGCAGAGTTTCAAGATTACCATGTAATTCTCCTTTTATACTTGCATCACCTGGTGCACGTTTCATTTAAGATACTTAATCTGGATTGATAGCAGCATAAAATGAAAACAGGATTTGGTTCTTTATTTAAGTCAAAGCTCATATGCCAAAGATAGAGACATACATGTTTGAACTTATGCAAAAATTGAAAAGTAGCAGGCTTTGTCTACTGGTATATTTATTAATTTGTATTTGCCTTAGGTGAACAACACCTTAAAGCACACAAAGATTTAGACACGTGAAAGTTCACCAGTATTATGTTGAACTTATATTTGATTCTTTAGAAAAAGCAGGACCCTTTGACATATTATCTCCAGAATTCTCCACGGACTGAACGTATACTTAGTAGATACATGCTGTTAAATGTGGGAGCTACATATGTATCCAAAGGCCAGAATCACTGAATTATAGCAATACAAGAATCAGACCCCTAAAGGATAGACTTTCAAAGGACACTGTTGTCAGGAAAGCGCCAGGCAGGTGAATTGTGAAGACTGACATACATAAGACCTTATATGTATTTCATACCAAAGTTACAAAGGAAGTAAACAACAAAAAGCTTGCTTTGAGGAATTCTCACTGGGCATACTTGGATTGTCATCATGTACAATACATTTTGTAGCCACTACCAAGTCATGGCACATTTTCTGGTGCAGAGGCTGGTTTCCCTACCACCCTTCTTTCTAAGGCCTGCAAAGCTCTCCTTTCATACATTTCAGAGGCTCATTTCATTTCATCACTTTTTTTCTTTTTCTTTTTTTTTTTAATAACATACCTTGAGACCAATGCTGCCGCTTATCTTTGTTTCCAGAAGATACAGATTAGCTGAGTATAGCAGAAGAAGAACAGAGGTCTTCCAAGGATGTCCAGTTGTACAGATCCAGAAGAAGTTGGGCTGAGGTGATGTATACAGTTGCTTCACCACAGTGTCACTGGACAGCTGCAGACACAAGAAAAGGTACTGCTTTACTCTTTAGCAAGGGTTGTGGTCACCTTCCTCAGCCTGCTCCTAAAAGCAACATATGACTAGAAGCAAGAAAAAGTCTTTGAATAAACAAGAAAGAGATTGGATAAACCAGTCAGCAAAGAAGGGTTGATGAAGTATGATCAGGTGAACATAACTGGCCTGATCTATATCCTCCTGATATTAGCAAGGTTTTCTACAGGCTCTGTTTTTTCCAAATTTTTCATCTCACTTGTAAACATGGGCGGTAATGACTGTGAATTTTACTCAGCCTTTATTCTCATTTCCTCTTCCTCTTGAATGTGAAGTTAATCATATCTTAACCATACCTTTAGTCACTTGTATTAGTACACCCAGAACAGTCTATAACTACGTCAACTTGAACAGAAACCTTTCACTTGCCCATGAAGACCAACATCAAGGGAGGTCTTCACTGTGCCTTGAATAACCTGCTCCTTTTATTAAGTGATTGATTAACCTTTGGTGACTTTTTGTTTCTCTGTCCTCTCCTGGTTTGTCAGCTCTCCTCACTCTGCAACCTCAGTGTACGGGAGGAGTGTAAGTTATGACATAGTTAAACTGAAACAACACTCCCTTTCTTTAGGTGAGTCATACGCAGTTATCCAGAAAATGTGCAGCATGAAAATTACCTCCGGTTTGGAGGTATTAAGAATACAAAGTAATTACTTAGACTTACTTCAGAAAAATAAATATGGAAAACTTCTAATTCATAAATAAATAAAACTAATTGTCTACCATTCATGGTAACTGACTAGAACAACCAGATTAAAGAGCCTCTTGTGCATTTGCAACCAGACACTGCTGGATTGCTTGCAGGACAGTACAGAAAGCAAATGGTGATGCAAGGAGCTACACGGGGTTTCTCGTCTCCCTTGTGGCAAGAGCATTGCCTGCAGTAGTCTGGCACTGCACTCAGTGTCCAGCCTACTGGCACAGCTCTGTCTTCTAGAAGAACAGGCAGCAAGCCAAACCCTTCCTGTTCTCCACCTTCTCCCTCCACAGAGAGACAAGAGTAGAAAACAAAAGTCTTGCACACAGTGCAAGAGTTTTCTACACAGTGTGCATAAGACAGAAGTAAACTCACTCTTTTTAGTAAATATACATGTATCTGTAGAGACTTAAAGGAATACATTGGTTTAATTTTTATACTGATTCATAACCTGAACAACTATTAAAGAAACCCACTAATTTATATACAACTTTTTTCTTTCAGCAGAAGATGACAAACAAACTTATAAATCCTCTTAAAATGCATTAGATTAGTGCCTGTCACAATGATTGAGATGCTTTCACAGCACTGATTGTTGTTTAAAATCTAGTTGTCACAAATTTGACTTCAATAAGCACAAGTGAACCAAAATGGGCATGTAGCTCTTTGCAAATTTTTACTCAAACCATATTTTGAAAACAGCCCGCAGCTTCCTTGCAACGTGATGAAAAACAAGAGCAACGTTTTGACTGATCATATATGCTGTGCTTACAACACATTATACAGTCCCAGTATTTACGAAATGAGGGCTGCTCAAGAAAGTCGACTTTTATGTACACAAGCAGTAAACCACTGCGAGCTCTGCAGCAGCCTTCATGGCCTGAGGCATGGCTTCTATAAAGGTCTCTGACCAAAAATGGAGGTTATCCAAACTGAAGGTTTTCATGCACTCTCACACAGCTGCTGCAGCTCAGTTGTTCTGAAACTTCTTCTCTACCAGATTGCCCAATCTCAGCTGAATTGTTGCCAGCTCCCAGGCTACGTAGTAAAGCAACAGGTCAGCCTCCAGTGCCTGGTACAGCTGGAGGCTATACAGCTGCACAGGTACGGCTTTCTCATACAGAGATGTTTCGGTGTCAGAGCATAGGGAAATAAAAGAACAACTTGTGCAACTCAAGTTGTGGTGTTTTTAACTATTTGAAAAAGAATGACATTTGCAAAGGTATCACTGCAAGTTAAATATCAAGTTTCAAATTTAAATATTTTCTAGATTTTTCAGTTTAGCAAGTTATATGTGGTTCATTTCTACATGACAACTGAATTTCCAAACTGTTGACTAATATAGATATTATCTATTACATATATTGTCTAATACGGTTGCTGTAAATTACATTTCTTACATTACTGCTTTATGAATACCTCATTCCTTATCAATGAATAAAAATGAATAATGGCTATACATTTATAAATGGATGTAATACAAGCTGTAAAATACATATCTTTATGAATATACATATATATGATTTTCTGATTTCAGAATTTTATTTTTTCCTTTTATCACCCTCTGCCTTATTTTTTTTCTTCATACTGTCTCACTTGGAAACTCCAAATACCTGTGGCTTCTTGATTGCCCAAATGAGTACAAGAGCATATTTGGGTATGCATATTAGTGCACCCAAGCAAGATCATTGCATTTATTGTTGGTAAACTGAGGATTCAAAAGTGAACTCTGAGATTGAGAACTCTTATTCCTTAACTAAAGTTTTTCGAGAGAAAGAGAATAGGGTTCAACAGTTGAGCCAAGAAATTAGATAAGAACTTGCCCTTTGTTTGAATTGGAAGCACAAAAAGCAATTGAGTTTTGCAGTGCTCTGGTAAGCAAGAGTACAAGGACATCATGAAAGCAAAGCAAGAACAATCCTCAGTTTGATCCCTCTAAAGGACTGAATTTTGGACTTAGCTCAAAAATCAAATAATTCCCCTATCTACCTTGAACTCTGAGGGGAGGGAAGCCCCAGCAGAAAAGTTCTCTTTTGCCATTCATAAAGGCAAGGAGGAGTTGAACAGAGAGCAGCAATAGATGTGCCCTAAATGTTTTGGGGTTTTTTTTTAACTACATTATGTTAGTGTGCTTGAGAGGCATTGCAGAGAAATGGAGTTACAAAGTTTAAAGCTATAATAATAGCATTTATAGTTTCATAACTTGTTTGCAGCTTTGTGAAATGTATCTAGGGAAACTGGTGTCCCAGTCAAAGGCAACAACCAACCTCTGGCAGCAAGTGCAAGGTTAGCAGTGAGGGAAGTCATGAGTTTTGTGCTACAGACTGTACAAAAACTGAACAGTCTGTAGCATAATTTCTGTGTCTTCTTGAAGGTCCATTCCCCACTCAATTCACTTCAGCTATGGCTAAGATCTGTAGAAGTCATGGGCCATGGTTATTTATCTTATGGGGGTCTGTTTGCTAGTGCCCACGGGCTTTGAAGAGCTGGAAGCATGGCTGGCAGGGAGGTGAACAACTGGCAGAACATCACTTGAAATGGCTTTTTATCACCCAACAAACTCAGCTTTCACTGATTACGGGGAAGCAACTGGAAATTTCTTCCTTACAGCTGTTAGAGCTGAAGCATAGCTATAAGTTACTATTACTCTGTTTATCTACTTGGTCAAATTCTTCATTTTTTTATTTGTTTGTTTTTTGTTGTGTTTTTTTTTATTTTTTTCCTCATAGAAAACCAAAAAAACACCTCACCAAACAACAAAGAAAAAAATCTGTTAGCCATTTGATTTGTGTTTGCCAGTAGGAAAAATTACTTAATTCAGTGTAATTTTCCCAGATGTAGCCTCAAGTCATAGAATCATAGAATGGCTTGGGTTGAAAAGAAGCACAATGTTCATCTAGTTTCAACCCCCCTGCTATGCGCAGGATCACCAACCACCAGACCAGATTGCCCAGGGCCACATCCAGCCTGGCCTTGAATGCTGCCAGAGATGGGGCATCCACAACCTACTTGGGCAACCTGTTCCAGTGTGTCACCACCCTCTAGGTGAAAAACTGCTTCCTAATATCTAATCTAAACCTCCCATCTCAGTCTAAAACCGTTCCCCTTGTCCTGTCACTATCCACCCTCGTAAACAGTCATTCCCCCTCCTGTTTATACGCTACCTTCAAGTACTGGAAGGGCACAATGAGGTCTCCCCGGAGTCTTCTCTTCTTCAAGCTAAGTCACTGCTTTAGGGGCAACTCCCATAGATTTGTACTCAGACCCTGCTACTGCCAGTCAAGTCTTGGCAGGAAGGCTGCATCTGAACAACATGAGTAGTGTTTCAGCTAAATGACAGCATTTCTTTTCCAGAAGATCTCTGCTACCACTTGTATGTAGGATGGAGGCTAGTCTGTGGATATGCTGACTGTGTAGTCTATCTCATTAGTTGGAAAAGGAAGCAAACAATGAGATTCCAGGGAGAAAAAAGGGCAATGTTGCATTAAAGTAATTAAATGCCATCCCAGGCTCCAACAGACTCCTTGGCTCTGTGTAATTATGAATAATGCTGTGTGCACAGGATGAAACTTAATTTAGTCTACAGTTTCATAGTCACTTCAAGCTAATCTAAATTGGCAACATTTATAAAAGAAACAGTCTCGCCGTCCTATCTTGTCTGTCCCCAGCAACAATATTTCCTCTTGTTTGTTTTTTTTTCTTGCTGCTGCTCCATTCTGTCTTTTCTCCCCCTGCATGCACAGAGCACCTTTATTTGTTTCTGTGTGGCACGAAGTGGGGTAAGAGGCTTGTCCACTGCCTCCTACTGTATCAAGCATGCTTACTACAGCATTATAGGAAAAACAAACAAAAAACCCACCCACCCAAACCAACAAAAAACAAACAACAACAACAACAACAAAAAAGCATAACAAAAAACAATTAGGTCACCAAATAGACGAACAAAACAACCAGAAATAGCAGAGAAGAGTTCATTATTTGGTTGGGATAGATTTAGAGAGTGCTGCAGCAACAAATTCAAGCACTTGTGGAAGTGTGACAAGTGTGGAAGTTGGGTTTTGTTTTTTTTTCCCCCTAGTATGGTGAAACTGGAGCAGCGAAGACACTAGGACTTGAAACACACTCAAAACAGCACTAATTCTAGCATATTCTAGCTTAACATCATTTTAAATTACTGTTGTGTAACATATTAACTTCTAGAGGTCACAGCCCCTCATCCCTGACCCATTGGTCAGTCATCCAAGTATTGGCAAGCAAAATCCTATTTATTGGATCTGGGCCTGGGCAGGCTTTCTTTCTAGCATTAAAATATATATATACAATGTTTGGCCTTTTAAGATTGACACTCTTCCACCCTTGTGAAAAGGGAGTTTATTTTTGGATGTTATGATAGGAGATTGACTTTAAGAGCTGTTGATCCCATGTCAGGAAGCCTAAGCTGAACTCAAAAAGTTCAGCTAAAATATGTGCACTACTAATTCTACCTTTTGTGAATTTTGTGTGTGTTTTCATGAATGCAAACTTAATTTCACAAATTAACATCTGTGCTTGTTCTTGGGTAAACACACAAGACAAAATGGTTAAAGTGCAGTAGCATTTTTTAAACTTAAACTGCATATAAAAGAATGGAAATCAAATAGTTACCTGTGCTAATTTCTAGTGTCATGTGCTCATTCTGTTGAAGGTTAGCTTTGTTGTGCCTTACAAGAATAAAATAACGGTAAAGAAAGTATAACTCAAGTGTATATTTTATTGAGATGTGCAATATTGCAAGAAGTATGCAAAAGTTTCCCATTTAAACAAACACTGTTTACAAATGCCTTCTCAGTAGCGGCACTCTATTGTTAAACATTAATTCTCAGGAATGTGTATGTTGTGCAACCTTTTTACATGCTGTTTGGAACTGTTAACAATTTGTAAGGATATTTTCAGTAATTTTGGACCAAAGCACAGGTTTGGAGAGAAGTTTTCTACACAGAATGTAGGATAATACACATTAAAGAATAAAGTTTTTTTGTTTTGTTTTGTTTTTAATTCCCTGGCAGTAAAGGTGCTCTGAATTCTGTGTAATAAACATTTAGCTGTTAAAAATGGAGAGCAAAAAAGATACCGAAAACTTCATCTCTCTGGTATGTTTGCATTCCACCACTGGAGGAAAACAGGCGTACAAGTGCTAAAAGCAAGCTGTCAGGGAAGGCTGGGGGAAATAGCCTAAAATTTGGGATCATTCCTAGGGATGCGAGCAAGCAACTGCACTATTTTTAATGCAAGCTTCCTGTTGAAATTGTCATAGCTAAGAAGTCGCTACTCCACCTGTTACAGAAGAGGAAAACAAAAAATTCTCCATAGATAATTGTGATACAAATTGAGTGAACACTCATATTTGCCCACATTTCTTAGGAAGTGTGCATCAGTAGTTATGCATAAGCTGAATTTTCTTTGTCTTTTTGAAGGAAATGAATCAGAATCCAAAGAGAATATTCCTCTCCCTCCCCTTCCCACCTGAAGGCCCCCCCCCAAAAAAAATAAAATAAATAAAACAAAACAAAATAAAATAAAATAAAGGCATCATCTTTCCAGCAAGCTACCTTGTGAGATCTATGGTAATGACTTCAGAGGGATTCATGGACAAGTGTACCTCACTATCCAGATCTCATACAGAGGTGCAGAGGTGTGTTTTTGTGCTTTTGGGAGAGGATTTTAAGGTCTGTTACTTTGGAGCACTTTGATTATTGGTGATGAAGTGACCCTAACAGGCTGGGGCCGACATACCAGCAGTACTGCATTCTTTAACAACAGAGAGGACTTAATTCCATCCATTGTTTCACAGAGTTTTCTGCTTTTTGCTTATCCCAAGTTGATAGCCTCAAAGAAGAATGTCCAATTTGCTGAGCGTTTGGACATTTATTAGCTAGTAGAGTTATATGCCAAGAAGCATTGCATCTGGCATCATTACTTAGCAGTTAAAGGTTTGTTTTGATGATTCCCTGGGATATTGGGCATACACTTAAATCTTGTCTGTGGGAGAGCAAATCAGTGACCAGCAGAAACACACATACACACACACACTACATAAATGGCAGCATGTTAAAACACTTGTGTAAGGAGATTCAAGCTGACTCTAGTAGACAGAGATAGCTAATGTGCACTTGTGTGATCTATGGTTATGACTTCAGAGGATTCATGGACAAGTGTGCCTCACTGTCCAAATCTCTATGGACACTTTCATTCAAGTACAATGAACACAACAAAGTTCAGTGTGGTGTCCAAGTATCAGAGCCAGTCCATTCTTTTATATTCTGTAACCTCAGTTTTCCTATAAAACCACACCATCTCATCATCTTTTTGAGGGCCTGATTCTTCTTGGGGACATTTTCCAAAACGCTTATGATAGGAAGAAATTTCCCATCCTATATTTGAAGCCAAGAAAAAATCCTACAGGAATCATTGTAATTCAAGAATAAACACTCTCTGCCAAACTGGAACAAGTTTTAACAGAGCAGGGCTTACAATCAATTCATTACGTAAACTTTAGATAAGGGAGTGGCAAGAAACTTTCCTGCCGCCAACCATGAAAAATAGTCAAGGGAAAACAGAGCAGCCACTGCATCTCCTTTTAACGATCTACTCAATCTCAGCAGCATAAGGGCCCCAAAGGGCCTGATGGAAAACACAGAAGAAATCAAAATCAGATATTAAGCTACTGTGCTGAGCCAGAGTGTCATTTCATTTAAAGTCTTCAGGCACAGTCTGCAGCTGCAGTTAAGAAGATAGCCTTAGGAAACAACTTCTTAGTGCAACAAAGCAGGAGAAAAGTCATTTTATTTCCTCACATTCTTTTTGCAGTATGTGTTGCTTAAGTTACAAAACTGCTATGAAATATAAGAATAAAGGACAGTTCTGTGTAGCCAGAAAAATAAGACAAGTTAACCAGCGTATCTCGATCCCAAGCAGGGTCCCACATATGTTTCCATGAGCTGATACTTTCTTTGTCATCATACCACTGAAATGCAGAGACACTACTGCCCATTACTGGTAGAGCCTCTGAGTAGAGCTCTCAGTAGAAGCTGAATGTGTAATGCAATTTGGTGCTCTCTTTCATATCAAATCTGTCATACTTCAGTTCTTTGTCTTGGATATACATTCACATTAATGGCCAGAACCCTAGTAACAGTTATTACATGGGCTGTGCTAGAAAATACTGTCAAAATCTAGGTGTAGAGAAAGCATTGAATTGGATGTTCATCCAGTGAGATGAAGATACTGATTTCACTGGTCTACTTCTTCCCAAGTGAAAGGAAGTTTTGTGTGCAAACAGTGCATAAAAGGATCAATAGATGGGATGAGAAATGCGATCAGTGAAATATCACTCCATTAACAGAATGCATTATGTGCACGAGAAGTGAACCCCAAAGTTTTTCCACATGTATCATGGTGTTTCTTCATGCAAAAAGATACGTCTTTCCAATTCTTTTTCACTATCACATAAGTGCTCAAATGTGGCACTTAAAAGTGCAAATCATACTAAAACTTCCGTATAATTTGGTTAGCTACCTTAAAAACAAAATTATTTAAGTAATGGAAAGAACCCATGGTAAAGTTAGAAGAGAAGAGTACAAGATGTATCTTAGAAATAATTAATCTGATGATGTCTTCATTCTGTCTTTCCACTTCCTTCATGGCCTGGTTCAGGTCAGGGCAACAGACAGGGCTTAGCTTGATGCAAAGGAATTCTCCAGCTAAGTGTCCTAAGTCAGAGTTGAACAGTAAAAAAAAAAAAAAAAAAAAAAAAAAAAAAAATCTTTCAAAGACCTAAGCAAACAAAAAAAAAAATTTCCAACAAATATAGTTTAAAAAAAAAAAAATTTAATATATATATATATATATATATATATATATATATAAAAAAAAATTATAAGTATAACCAGATTAGCTCAGGCTGAAGATCATCTTTGGAAGAAAGAAAGATCAGGATAAAAGTAAAATGGTAATTGCAGGGGCCTCAGTAAATGTTCAGCTACCTAAGTAAGATAATACTTCATTTACGTTTAATTGAACTCCACAGTCTTTATAGATGCATCTTTTTTTTCCTAAAATGAAGGAATAAGGGAGAGAGGAGGAAGTTTAGCAACACTATAATTAACTATTTAGGGTAAATCCTCCCATCAGATTCACGAGACAGATTTCAGATAAGCAGCTCAAATGAAGGATTATCTTGCTAGCAATGCGGAAATGCTGATCAGCTTGATATTTCCATTCTGCAGGCTAGAGCTCATACTGGCTGTTCACTATTTTCTGCAAGGAGGTAAATCTCCACAAAGGTAGCAGGTCTGACCCAGAGGGGATTTTATTTTTAAGCCCGTCATGTGACAATCTTCTACTTGTCAGGTTTCAGGGAGAAATGAGATGTGAACATAAATGATGCTTTTAGCCCATTTGAGCAGGGTTATTAGGCAGATGAGTGCCATAATGGTGTGATGGATGGAATGGAGCATATTGCATATGTGCTAGTATTGTATCTTAATGCAAACATTAGCGTTTGCAAGCATTATAGGGATCTCAAGTTTTCTGGAAATATTAAGTTCAATTAAAAAATAATCATCTATGATTGAGACAACCCTCTTAGCATATGCTTCATGGCATTTTAAGACAAATGGAACTTATGTAACCAGTACATTTAAATTTCAAGGAAAACAGTTCTTTCCATCATCAGGAATCCATTGAAAAAAGCAAACAAAACTTAAGCCTTCTGATATAATTAGCAGTCTTGCATGCACCAATCTTGGCTGGTGTCTGGGCTAATAAATATGACTAAATAAGGGATATACTTCCATTCCCAGTGGAAAGGAGACATAACATTTTGTGGTGTATCATGCCTGTCTCTCACTCTGCCAGTACTAGTCCATAGGAGGGGCTGCTATCAATTACTGCCAGCCAGACAATGCACTGCAGAATATTTCAGCATTGCTGTCTGTTTTTCTTTGCAGCCATTTCTCCTGATGGCAATTATATTGGCATAGCAGGTAGCCTGTCAAAGGATGAGAAATATGAGCTACAGTCTGAAACTACCTTCCAGGCAGACTTTGAGAAACTAGTTTTTTAGAAGATAGACATGCATGTCAGATGTTGATCTGTGTTAGGAAAGCAGTGCAAGCACGTGCAAGTAAGTTATTCTGTACAGCTAGGACACTGCAGCCAGAAAGTTGTGAAGTCAAGCTTTGATCAGAAAAGTGAGTATTTGCTAGCAAGACCTTATCATGCTTCAAGTCTGATTCCTTCATTTACTACAAACCAGACATTACAGGAAAACTGGAAGCCAATAGCCCCTACGGGGCAGGCAGTGTAGGCATCTTTTCTACAAGATCCTATAAAAAATTTATACAAACACAAATAGGGAGGTCTATCATAATATTACTTTGGCATCTCACGGGTAACAGAAGCTTAACATAAAATACTGTCCATCCTGACAAAAGAAGAAGTGCTGTAGTCATGCCTCACATTTTCTCCATGTCACAGGTGTTCAGAAGAAAAATATGACAGCAAAGCATTCTACCTTTCTTCAAAGAGAAGGCTGTTAATTTAAAACCATGACAAACATCTCGTTAGCTGCAACTTTTGTTTTGTAGTGATAGAATGAATTTGTTACAACAGGAAAAAAAAAAAAAAAAAAAAGTGTTTTAAACTAGGGACTTAGCCCTGCTCTATCTTTATTTATATAAAATCCCCCTAAAAAAAATCCCCCAAACAAAAATTATTTTTCTTGAATGCATGCCTAAACAGGTAAGCCTCATGATGAGATTTCCAAAAGTACTTCGGGGACTTAGATGTGAAATTCCCCCCAAATAAATTAAAAAACAAAAACAAAAAAAAGCCCCTTTTCCCTCCCAAAGCACTTAGATAAGATCACATGTAGACATAACATCATGCTCAGCTTATGTCTGTACATTTAGCTCTGAAGTGCTCTTTTCACTTCTAGAGATGTTCAGTTCTGGGCTCCCAGGCACATGAGCTCAGTCTGAGTTGTACGCTCCTGCAGATTGCTATTTCCCCATTCACAGACCAGCACTTAATGCATCATGGCTGATCTCAAGAACACCAGCAGGGTACCTCACTGGTGAGTGAGAAGAATGCCAACACTGATGCACAATATAATTTGAAGCCATACAGAGCAAACTCTGCACTAGCATCTCAACACAGCTGTTGCCTTTCAGGAAGAAAAAGCTCAACATGCTCACAGAGAAAAACATAGCTATTGTATTTTTATTTTTGTATTTTGCTAGCTCTGGTTTCAGAGCTGGTAGAGGGTAGCCCCATTTCAAATATATCTGAAAACACTTTTGCATGGCACTAAGGAGACCCATAATATGGAAAACAGCCAAATGACATAAAAAGCATAAATAAATCCAGTAGCTGTCTGTACCATACACACAGTAACAATGATCACTTGTATGCTCCCAGGCATACTAAATGTAGAAGCCAGATGAACAGGTAAATTGTTGATCAGCCCTCCAGCAGGAGAGTCACTAGGTGGGATCATTTGTATTATTCTCCTTAACCTCTTAATCAGTAACCACGCTACTGACAATGAACACACCTGTAGATGCCTAGCTTCCTTCATGGAGAATAACAAACCAACCAACCAAAAAAAAAAGGTAACATCTCAAGCAACTTTTCATTTTTCTTCTCACAGTATGTACATGCAGCCACTGAAAAGCAGTTGAGTCCCAGAGGCAGCCTCTGTATCTCCCCTGCAATGCCACCAGGAAAATTACAGCCTCCATGACCCTAAAGACAACAGCCTAAAAGGATTTTTGGTAAGCATCCAATGTCAAGATGGATTCCATGATATTGTTTTCAGACAAGAATTATTCCATAAAGAAAATGCCTTACCTATAGGAATAGTTTAAGGCTCACAAATGACAACAAAATACTGCATTATTTATTTATTTATTTATTTTCCCTATGCTTAACCACTACTATTTCAGGCAGCCTACAAGGCTCAACTTTACAGCAGCTACAGCTCTGGATACAATCCTTTTCTATCCTCATTCCTCCTACAGACAGCTCTTAAGCTGTAAAAAGCCACTTCTCTAAACACTTATACATAAAGTAAAATTTACGGTGAACATTCAAAACAGTTTCAAACAATGTAGTCTGTAGCTTGCCTAAAATTCACTACATTGTATGAGATCGTTGCAAAAAGTCTTACTTTCCACAGGAACAGTGTATAAGAGGGGTGGGAAGCTAAGAGGAGAGCAATGCTCTCAAGCTCTGTAGCTGCCCGAGGCTTGGCTGTGACTGCAAAGTTCCTGTTCAGTCACATTGGTGTTTGCAGTAAATCTAGTTCAGTTTGCTCTTGGGAAACAATTTGTACTTCCCAAAGGGGAAAAAAAAAATAAAAAAATAAACAAACCTGTAAAGTACAAGGGCTCTGCAAAGTCTTGTTTACTGTTTGGTAGCTGCTGGTTATCTCATTTATTCAATAACAGATGGAGCTTTCAAAGACCTAGATACTCCTTACGTGCTACTTAATACTCTCAGCTTCTACTGAAATTAGTGGCATTAGGGGATTGTTACCTTCAGGTGTTTAATTTAGGTAACCCAGTTCATCCTCTCTCACTTTAGACAGTGCCTCCCAGAGACAGAATTCTGTTCTGAGCACTCCAGTTTCTTGATTTGGAGAGAAAGCTCAATCCTTCGTTCTTTCTCCATTAACTATAAAGGGAGATGTTATTTTCTTACATGATAAAATGTATGTCAGACAAGTGACTGCATCACAACCTCCTTGTTAAGATACAATAAGTAGTAATAAATAAATAAATAAAGTTTAGTCCTGATAATACTGATTTTGAGCAAGAACACCAGAGAAAAGATCTTGGCAGGTCACTTGTCTGAAAAGCAGTAATTGTTCTCTAATGTCCTTGTCCAGACATGTCATATGGTGAGGAAGGTAGTCCAAATAAGGGGCAAACACCAAAATATTTTCTTCAAGCATAAAAAAACAGAAGAAAGTTTGTTCAAGTCTACAGTAATAAAGTCCTTTACTTCAGCTTCTCATCTTTGAATTCACTCCACTCTTTGCTGTTATACAGTGCATTTCTTTGGCAGAAGACAGTCTTTGCTGTCTTACTTGGTTTGTAAATAAGTCACATTTATAGACCTGAAACTGTATTTTAAAAGACTAGGAAAAAATGGAACACCTTTGTTAACCAAATATGCTGCTTCACAAACACCAGTTTGATAATGAATTCACCAAGTCAAATTCACCAACTCTCTAAAGCAGCTATTGAGAAAATAATCAAATGGGGGAAAATAAACAAACAAACCAACTTATTAAGAACAGCTATCTCACGCAAAGTCACTCAGGTAGAGCTTCTAGCCAGAAGATATTCATTAACAGTATCTCAGATGACATCTTTGGAAAGTGGGTCCAAAACCTAAAACACTTTCTGCTGCTTTCCAGCCAGTTCTCAGGAAGCATTATATACATATGGCCTACTGTTACCTATGCAATAAAAGTGCATCAGTTTTCAGCTTGCTGTCAGAAGACAATATACAGAAGGTCAACATTCATCTTACAGGTCTGTGACTCTCAATTCTAAGGAATGAAGGGAATATACATGCTGTGTATGGTCTTCAGATTTTACCTCTAGTTAGTATGTATTGAGATGGATGCTTCCAATTGCATATTCTTCTGATTAAAT
Organism: Tympanuchus pallidicinctus; assembly: GCF_026119805.1. NCBI lineage: Eukaryota > Metazoa > Chordata > Aves > Galliformes > Phasianidae > Tympanuchus > Tympanuchus pallidicinctus. The sequence continues at coordinate 10,347,263 of NW_026294769.1, forward strand.
ACTGTGACATTTCTGATACAAAGTTAAAGGACATTGAGGAATACTATTAACCAGTTCACTGCTAATGATTCTAGTGGTGACACAGGAAAACTTGACTAAGCCTTTTTCTGCCTTAATAAAATCTACTTGTTCACTAATGATTCACTGGAGGATTATATTTTTGATATGACTTCATATTCTGTCTTTCCTGGCACATTTTGTTTATATTCTTCATTCTCTAGTTGAGCTGTTTTCCAGCATAGTCTTTCATTGAGGCCAGCATCTTTTCACAAACTGTAATTCCTAGATATCATTTTTTCCAGCAGCTGTAGCTGATTTCCAAACAGCTCAAGGGAAGATGTGGATAATATTGCTCTTCCATGTAATACAGTTAACGCAGCTAAGGTAATTTATGTAATAGATGAAATCAGCACTGTACATCTTGCTTATTTTCAACTAAACACTGCATGTATAAAAATGTATGAACTCAAACATAGGGTGGATTTTTCTAATAACTCTACGATAGAGCGTCCATTTTTTTCTGAAAGTTCACAATCTTCATTGTTTCTATAATATTTTTAAAGCATACTATTCTTTCTATTATTACTTTCTCTGTTAACATTGGAGAGATGTGGGTTTGGTGGATGAACTATTAGATGGAGTAATGGTCTGGATGGCCACATTCAAAGAATTATAATCAATGTCTAACTGTCCAAACAAAAACTATTCAAGGGTAGCATCCCTCAAGGGTCTGTACTGGGACAAATATTGTCTTCAGTAATGACATGTCATGGGACTGAGTGCACCCTTAGCAAGACTGTGGAGAACACCAAGCTGAGAGGTGCAGATGATATGCTGAATAGAAGGGACGCCATCCAAAGGGAAGTTGATGGCCTTCAGGGGTGGGTTCATGTGAACCTTTTAAAGCTCAACAAGATCCTGTGGCTGGATCACAGCAATCACCACTGACAGTGCAGACTGTAACAAAAGGATTGAGAGCAGCTCTGAAAAGAAAGGCTTGGAGCCATTGTGAATGAAGATTTAGATGAGCAAGCCATATGCACTTGCAGCCCAGAAAGGCAACTGTATCCACTGTGACAGTGACATGATTTCCCCTTGCCTCTGCACTCACAAGCAATCGTCTAGAGAAATGCATGCATCTCTGGGATATCCAGTGCAAGACAGACATTTACCTATTAGAGCAGGTCTAGAAGAGGGCCACAAAAATTATCGGAGGCTGGCTCACCTCTCCTGCGAAGAAAGACTGAAAGAGTTGGGTTTACTCAGCCTAAAGGAAAGAAAGCTCCAGAGAGACCTTAGAAGCAGCCTTTGAATACTGAAAAGGGACTTACAGGAAAGATGGGAAAGGACTCTACCAGAGCATGAGGCGACAGGACAAGCGATAATGGTTTTGTACTAAAAGAAGGTAGATTTAGATTAAACATAAAGAAAAATTTACAGAATCACAGAATTGTAGGATTTAGAACAGACCTCTGGAATACAACTATATATCCCTACTAAAGCAGGTTCTCTACAGCAGGTCACATAGGTAGGGATCCAGATAGATATTGAATATCTCCAGAAGAAGCTTCACAGGCATCTCTGGACAGCCTGTTCCAATGCTCTGTCACTCTGACAGTAAAGAAGTTCTTGCTTGTGTTAGCATGGAACTTCTTGTGTTCATTTTCTGCCTACTGCCCCTTGTTCTATTGCTGCACGCCACTAAAAAGAGTCCACTCCATCAACTTGACTCCTGCACTTCAGATCTTTATAACAGTTATGAGATCCTCTCTCAAACTTCTCCAGACTGATGAGTTCCAGGTCTCTCAGTCCTTTTTCATATGGGAGATGCTCCAGGCCCTTAATCATCTTTGTTGCACTCCACTGGATTCTTTCTAGGACATCCCTGCCTTTTTTGAACTGAGAAGCCCAGAATGGGACACAGCATTCCAGATGCAGAATTCTGGATGCCCTGCCTCATCAGGGTACAGTAGAGGGGAAGGATCACTTCCCTTGACCTAGTGGCCATGCTCTTTTGAGTGCACCCAAGGATACCACTGGTCTTCTTGGCCACAAGGGCATACTGCTAGCTCACGGCCAACATGTTACTCACCAGGACATCAAGGTCCTTCTCTGCAGAGCACCTTTGCTCCTCTCCGAAAGGTCAGCTCCTCACCTGTATTGATGCATGCAGTTATTACTCTCAAAGTGTAGGGCTTTACACTTGCCCTTGTTGAACCTCATCAGGTTCCACTCTGCCCAGCTTTCTAGTCTGTTGAGGTCCTGTCAAACAGGTCTTGTTGTTCACTGTTAGAGTGATTATATACTGAAACATGTTGCCTAGTGAACTGGGTATTCCATCACTGAAAGTATTTAAAGACAGGTTGGATGGGGGCAACCTGACATAGTGAAAGATGTCCCTGCTCATAGCAGGGGGTTGTAATAGATAATCTTTAAGAGTCCCTTCCAACCCAAACCATCCTATAATTTTTAATTCATTTACCAGTTTCCTTCCTTTATGGAATTTAATAAATATTAGAGCAACTTGTATGACGAATTCTGCAAATAATGTAGCATACATCATTACTATCTAATGACAAGGAGCTTACAGATGACCTAGGCAGTTACGCCTTGTTCATACCCCTTTTGCTGACATTTCAGAGTTCATAGATATCAATGAGTTCAGTGCTTCTCCCTCCCCCCCCCCAAAATGAAGACCCTGTTTCTGTTCTTCCTATTTGTACAGACAAGATCTGAGGATCTCAGTGACTAGGGCTATCAGTGGGCCAGGTGACAAGGTAACTTTGCCTCAAATTTGATTAGAAAAATACAGGGTTACACATTCAAAGTATCACCCTTCTCTCTGGATTATTCTCCAGAACCTCACAGGGCAAGTTTCCGTTCACAGTAAATAGAATGTATGTTGGATATATTTTTTTCCTTCAGGAAAATATTTAAACCACTGATCCCTATTAGTCACCAGCATGAATAGAATGCAAGACCCCCTCTTCCCCCTCCCCCCCCAAAAAAAGAAACAAAACAGCAAAGTGAACATTCCCAACCATCTTCAGAGACAGAATAAAGCTTTGATACTGAGTACTATCAAATACAACAAAAAACAGAAACACAGAAAACCAGATTCCAATACTTTATTAAAACTAAGTTAAAGTTTTAGTGTAGTTTTTAAATGATGCAACTTTTGATCAGCCACAGATCAGCCAGACAGAAACATTACTGTCTGGTGCATTCAGTTTCATTTTCAAAGATATCAAGTACTTCAATTTTTACTGTTTGCTTGCTGTAGTCTGTGAGAGCTTTGCTACCCTCTTGTAGTTCCATACACTGCCTGATTATTCATTACATCCCCTCACATTAAGAGAATAACTCACAAGAAACATGCAGGAAAAAATTACTGGGAATTCCCATTCCCATAGCAAAAAAAGTCAGGAAGATTTAATCTGGATCATGGCTGGGAGAGTGAACAAATGGCTGTTTAGTGCTAAGCCACCTGTCAGGTTCAACCACAATGTGTAAGTGATATTCCATCTGCATCAATGTAAGATTAAATAAGAATTCTCTGCAGATATTAGAGAATTGGCCATGACTTGAGCTGCAGGAGCAACTTGTGGTTTGAGAGACTCCGTGCTAGTCAGCAGAGAAAGCAGCTGCTAGGAATTCAGCACCAGAGTCCATGCAGTTCAAAGACAGTATTCAGGACTCAAAGTCTATTACAATTAGTCTGCAATTAATCAACAGATGAAACTGAGGCCGTGTTCTTTGGAAAAGAATCATTCCTACTGCCTGATTCTGTCTGAAATAACTGCCAGTTTTCAGATCTCTTAAGCAACTGTTTGTCATACAGAGACTGTTCTGCTAAAATGGATGCATCTTAGTCAGAAAGGCAGCATGCACTGTGTGCTGAGACCATGGAATATAACAAACAGCAGCACTCGGAAGGCTGCCTCTAAAGTTAGCCTTCCTCCACAACATATTTAACAGTGCGTAAGAGAGTCTGGTATAATAATCATAAGCAAAAGTGACATTTGATGAAAACTATTTTTTTATGGAATAAGTAGGATGACAGGCTGGAAAAAAAAACATTTTTCTCTTTTAAAGGGAAGTGACTGAGCTCTTTCTGTGAGAAAGGGAAAGCATGCTTAATAAAAAAAAAAAAAAACCACCAAAAGCCTAATCCAAAATCAGCTCTGCAGTATTATATGCTTCAGCAAAGATGATACATTGCCACAAATTCCTTCTGTTATTTCTCACACAAGTTGCTACTGTTAAATTCTTTTTTTTTTTTTTTTCTCCAAACTTGTTTTTAACACATTTTAATTTAGCTAGGGTTTATTCCAAGGAATGGTGTCACATCAACTAATGACATCAGGCTATCAAGTGTATGAAGCACACAGCAGATGTGCAAATGAATATTCTTTGCAAGCCTCCAGGCAAATATTTTAAATGAGGCTTTGCTTTGTTCCTGCTCATACAGAAAAAAACTGTTCTTACATCTCAGCTTTGTGGCAAGGCCAGCAGCATGCGACCAAAGTGGCTGTGTTGCTCATTGCCAGCTCTGCAGGCCGTGGGTTTGTACATATGTTCTCCCGCACCCTTGGATCAATCTCCAAATTGTGATCTGGGTATGGGTCCTCCTCTACCACTTCCATTCAGCTCCAAGGGCTGAATAAGATAGCTCTGCCTTCATGCTGGTAAGAAGTGAAGGAAGATACAGGCAGACAAGCACCAAAAGGGCTGTAAGAGAAAATGAAACTTTCCAACTGGCTGCTGCACTGCATTGTCAAATGCAGCAAGGCTATGATTTATCTGATTTATGACACTCTTTTGCATCTGTAGGAGAGACAGAGCTTACTCCTGTTAAGAGCCAAAACCACTAAGAGGTTACCTTGCTTTTGTCTCAATTCACTTTGAATCAGTCCCTGAGTATGTGTTAAGATGAAGGAGGGGAACATGAACAGAGTATGCAGCTGCACTTGTACCTCACAGCCTGCAGGCAGCTCACAACAAGCCTTTGTCTGTGAGGGCGTTGGAAGGCTGCAAATGCTGGTGGCCCTGAAAACTCCTGCAGCAATGCCACTTTGACTCCAATTGCTAATACAACATCATGCCATGTGTATAGCATTCATCCCACTCTCGTGCCAGCTTCATGGCTGTACCGAGATAAGCAGGGTGCTATAGACCTTCCCCAGACGAAGGTCTGGATTTTATTCAGCTATATGGAATTTGCACATAAGATCAGATCATAAGTGAAATGCCACAGCCATTAAAAAGCTGTGTGAAACTCCGAATGCTGAAGGGCATGCAAGATGACTCACTGTACTCGGCTACAACACAAGACATCTGCTTAAATATGTTTCCTGACAGTCCTTGTGGAAATAACAGGCCAGCGATTCTCTCCTGCTCCACCAGGCCTGGCACCAGCAGGCTGGAAAACTGCAGTAGGCTGTCTTCTGTGCTTCCCTTGGAATGGAGGCTGCTGCTGTTCGGCTACCAAAGTGACCAAAGGAGAGCAGAAGCACAGAGCTAGTTCCAGCAGCCGCTGCAGCTGCCCAGCACTTGTCCGCAATGCTCCAGCCATGCCCATGCTCTCACTGCTCCCCCAATGGGAGCATCAAGGGAACGCAGAGTCATTTCCATTGCATGCCCCTGCCCTGGACCTTGCTGCAGAAGTCTGTTGGTCACATCTCTGTAAGAGGCCATGCTTGCTTTCTGCTCAGTTCTTGTCTTACATGATCATAAAGTGTTGTGACATCACAGTTTAGCACAGCAATGGCTGCAATGGTTCCAGCAACACAGCAATGCCACTGAAATTACAAAGGCAATAATTTCCTCTGACAGTAGAAGGTAAAACACTTTCAAAATAAAAACCAGCAATTTGCTGAAGCTTGTGTCTAAAACCTGGCACTGAGCACACAGACTTTGTGACACAACCTGACTTCAAAGACAGCATTATCATATAAGAGACACAGATATGCACCACTGTACAAACATGATGAACAACGAAGCAGTCATGGCCTTCCACGTAGAAGTTCTACCTTAAGAAATGCATGCCATCATATTTTCTCTCTTCTTCTAAAGGGGCAGGCTTAATTGTGCTGCTTTGAGAAGTCAGCATTTCAGCTACAAATGAGCTCTCAGAATTATTTCCTGTTAAAAATAAACTTTAAAGCAAAGCACCAGATGCTGCCTTGGAACATACCACGGAGCTTTTATGCAATGAGTGCATCCATCCAGCCAAAAGAGTGACTGCTTCAAACAAATTAATGCCTTTTCAGTGCTGAGAAAAAAAAAAAGAAAGGGGGGGGATGAGGGGGGGCAGAAAGGTAAAATGCCATAGGAAGCATTGAAGAAAAAAAAAAAAAAAAATCTGTGTTGGGGTGGAAGGACTCAGCAAATACTTTTTCATCATAATGCATCAAGAAAGGAGCAATTTTTTGTACGAATGAAAACGCAAAGTTCAAGAGGCAGAGACCCATCTCATCTTATGCTAACTTATTTCTGCCTGCAAGCTTTGGGAACATTACAATTTTGCTGAAACTTTAGCCTTACTTTAAGCTTCAAGGAGATGCTAATACCTAGTGAAACACTGAGGCATGAAAAATTTGCTTGCATTTAAGTGTTTTCTTTAGTTGTCCTATTCCTTATAGGAATGTGTGCTAAATGAGACTTCTTTTAAAGTCTTCAGCTTCCTGGCTTGTCATCTTAGTAACCTCAGTTAGTCTTCAAAAAGTTAATATATCTAGACTGCACACAGAACCTTTTATGAGTAAATCCTCATATGCTTTACTACGCTTTACTAACAGTCTACCTAGATTTTACAACAGGCTTATGGAACAGTACAGTATTGAGAATTATATGCGGTTTACAGAAGATGCAACTGAGCCAACAAAGGTAGGCTAACAAGCGTCATAAATTCTTATATTTTTTGTTGGGAGGCAGGCAACACATTTGGTTGCCACATAATAGATGAGCATCTCAAATCACAAGATGTACAGTTATTTAGTCACTGATATATAAGAAAGTACTAGGACATTTACTGCACGTGCCCACCATGAGTTTCTTCATACGACAACAGACATATACTGTGTTTTATCATCTCAGGCCTTACTGGCTTCTATTCCTGAAGGAAGACCTTTGCACCTTAGCTCAAGTATCTCAGGGCTCATGCTTGCCCACAGTGCAGCCCTAACACACAACTGGGAACCATGTAATTAGTGTATTTCCCAAACACAAGTGGAAGAAATGGAAAATTTTGCAATTTTAGAATTTCTTATTGAGAATAAAATATAATATTTCCAACAAATGAAGTAGGACAGCTGAATTAACACACAAACTTTTAGGAATATGGAAATGGAAAGAAGAAAACCTAAACATTCTTCTGTTCTGTCCATTTTATAGTCAATTCTGCAATTGTACTACTTCTCCTATGCATAGGCCACTGATACCTACAGTATCCATACTTGAATACTCCTGAAAAAGCACTCTCCAGTATAGTTTCCTGAGCCAGCAGTGCTCAATAAAAGCAGAATTTTAATTACACTTTAATTTAGTCTAACATCTAAACCATTGTAAGGTTTGCTAAGAATTGATCTCAAATACTTTTTCCTGCCAAAATCTAGTTTAGTCCTTTGTGGCTTTCTATCAACAGCAGCATATTGAAAAAAGAAAGAAGAATTTACTTTTTTGTATTGCCGTAATTGTTATGGTCATTAACCTACACTGATAGCAGAAGGAAAAACAAACAAACAAACAAACTCAGGTGGTTATCAAGCCAATAAAATGCATATATTATTTAAAGAAACAAAAACAAATTCACATGTGAAAGATTTCATTTTTCCTCAACTTTGCATATTTTATTCCCAGTGAAGATGATGGCCTTTGCAAAGCTTGTTATCTTATGAGGTATTCTTTTCTACTTTTTCAGGCAAGGAGTAAAAATGCAAACACCTCTTGACATTGAGTCTCTTTGATCTCCACCAGATTAAAAATCTGCATCTTCTAAAAAAAACATCCCCATTGCTATTTACCTTCAAAAATAAAAACTGCTTGCCTCAATTGTAAATAAGAAGCGCCTGAAGATTTTTTTATTTTCTTTCATTATTTTTGACCAGTCACAAGAGCAGAAAAAAGCCACTCTTTGTCTCTTTGATATGCTCTTATGCTATTTGGCACAGGGCATAAGTAAATCAGCTGGCTGGCAGTGCCTGAACAAGACAAATAGTAGTTTCAAATACTATATTATAGTAGTTTCACTCATTATATAATATCTTCCAGCCTTCCCTTTATAATTCAATACATAGCCATAACAAGAGATGAATCTTCAATGTCACTACAATTTTGTTAAGATAAACCATTTACTGAGAAAGAATTTATTTCATGAGAAAACTCTCATGCCTGGAGTTTGAGGACAGGTTTTTTTTAATTGAGTTTTTATTGCCAACTGTTGTATTATTCATTGACAGAATTTATTAGTAAAATAGTGTTCTTTTAACACATACATTGCACCAAATCAGTGTATGTAATAGTGCCCAGACTTCTGATTATCTCAAGACTGGATTTGTCATAAAAGATATACATTTGACCTTGTATATTTATTTTTGGCTTGTTTCTTTGTCTCAATATGATCAACAAGTCAAGGATAGAGAAGATAAAATTTACTGTCACAGGTCAGCTGTGTAATACTTTAACAAGGCTTCTTTCCCCTTAAGTTCACAAACATTTTTTCTCTTTAAACTAAATTCCTTGCCACCAGTACTTGACAAAGAGTTTTTGCCAGCAATAGGTAATGTTTCCTTTCTTTGCTCTTACATGCACATTAGAGTTTATTACTCTGAGGAAAGAGATAGCCCAGGTATTTCCACCATCACTATTTTCTCCTCTGAACTTTCTTTAGCTTTGCTAAAAATCCAGTCAGCCATTTGAGAATAGGCACTGCCTATAAACCTTGCTTTTGCCAGAGAGCTTGCTCAAGCTTTCTGTGCAGGCTGCCCTTTAGATGACCACAACATTGGTTTTCAATAGATGCTTTCATGCGAGGCAGGAGCTGTGTGTACCAGAAGGCTGTTTGTCTCAAGGTAGGGATGAATTCATATGCTATGCTGAAGCATCTAGTTTTGTCAGAAGTTTGGATGGTAGTTTGTACTAGAAACTGCTTCTCTGCTCGTGATCTGTTTCAGGAGCACTTAAAAACCTGTCTGCCTAAGAACAGAGTTTGTTCTTTTGCTGGAAGAGCTCTCCACCTGAGAAGTTTCTGTGGTATTTTTTGTTTCTGAACTATATTCTTTGTGTTCGGTCACTTCCAGCTGTGAACAAAAGAGGTTTTACCAAGTAACACTGTTGTTAACTGGAGGTATGTCAAGATAGGTAATGCACAACTCATTCTTTCCATCACGCTTTTATCAACAGATTTAAACACTAAGTAACTAATAGTAACCAGCTAGGTTCAGATAAGAATACAGCAGTTTGGAGATGGGAATACCATTTGGAGATTTTTCCATTAAGCACCACTGTGCTAACACATTACAAAATCTAAACATCAGGAGACATTTAGAGAGCATACAGTAATCAAAGCAATTGCAAAACTTGCTCTTAATGGCTACTCTTCCCACGATTTTTTCCAAAGCAAACTTGATCCAGCACTAGGTAGGCTGGGCCAAGATATGATGCTTAGTGAAGGAGAGCAACTCCACCCTTCTGGAAAAAGCTGTGAGCTACTGAAAAGCCAAGGCTGGAGAACTGTCAGCCTCTCACCAAGTCTCAGTTCTCAAAGCTTTCCTCAAAGGTATTTCTATCATGACATTCACCATTTATTTTTTTTTTAAAAAAAACAACAAACAACTTTGTTTATTCAACAAGCTCGCCAAGTCTAGGTTTGAGAGCAGTCAGCAATTCCAGGGGATTTCTTACTGAAGAAAAGGCCATCTCTACTTTTAACCTGCCAAACAGGTTTAAACAAACTCTAGCTCATGCTGATTCCACAAAGAATCTTTGTTACTCACAGATTTTCTCCCCCTCCTATCTCCCCTAACCTCCCATAATACTTGCAATTTGCAATTACTTTTTTCCCCCCCTGTAAATGATTTAGTTACTAAGAAGTGTAGATTGGTATGATTTCACAAGCTCAAAATTAGTGATTTCCCTCCTGCCCCCAGATACACTGGACATCCCATTATTCATTATTTCTAATTTAAACTCTTCACAAATTACGTGAACACAGAGAGTGAGCCAGAGACCTCAGAAATCTATGGATTTTGAAAGGAACAGAATTAAATTTTTCATTAAGAAAAAAAGCTTTGTTATTTACTTTTTGGAGAACTGAAGTCAGGCTCTTCACCGCTTCACCAGGGAGTTATAAAATCTGTACAGAAACAACATAAGTTGTGAACTCTTTTGAGATCAAAAGATATTTTCAGGTAATTTTTGTTCAAAATCATTCAGCCAAATGGCCTGAGATAAGATTATCTTCTAACAACTTTGAGGAAAGTTCATCCTTTCAGCAAATTCAGGAAAAAACAGAGGTCTAAAGCAGTGTTTAAAGCACAAAGTTAGCTGGTATCTGGACTGCAAAACCATCTTTAATTATTTATTCATTCTTGTGCCAAGGCTGCTCCCATGCTGATCATGTGAATAGAATACACTCTTCATTTGGACACCCATTACTAAGAAGCCTGACTTGACTTAAAACATAATTGAATGGGTCCTTTTGTCAGCAGTTCTACTGGATGCAACATGGACGCCAAGTGGTTCTGCAGCGTAGGTAGGCAGTTTGTGAAAAAACATTCTTCTGTGCAATCTTAATGGAGAATGAGAGATGTCCTCCCTTCGAAATCTTCTCTGCCCTGTATTTTTAGAATGGAGACATGAGTGGAAGCCATCCAAGTTCCAGCTGACTGTACAGGCTGTGCAAATGTGTGTCACTTTGTAGCTTCTGTTGCACTGATGTGTATGAATCATACTAAACCCACTAAAACTCATTACTAGAATCCTCAAATTGGAGTATCTCTGCTCAGCTGGGGATTTCTTTTTTCCTCCTGCAACAACACGCTGAGAAAGTATCACTGATTGATTCATGATGCTCATTTATTCAACAGTGAATTTCAGAACTCTGTGGATAATGTCGCCTTGAATTTCTTGTTAGATATTTTTTAACATTAATATTTTTAAAATGAATATATGTATAATAATTATTCAGCAGATAATTCATCTATCATACTTAATGGTATTTTAAATAAGTATTTTAAAAATGCATACAGATGTTTTTTTTTTTTTTTTTATTCAGATGGTTAACAATCATTTTTTATTACTCTGTAAATGCTGCATTTCTAAAATCAAGTCTTGATTTCTTTGAATTCTTTCCAATCAGTGCTTAAAAATGAGAAATTTCCAAGAAGATTCCTGCAAGTAAAACTGCTTGCTTTGGCATATGGAAATGTAAACAGGACTCAAATACTAGGTTCCTACCATCAAAAAATATTAAAGTCACATCAGAAGGCACATGTGTCCAAAGGGAACATTTTTGTCATGCCTAGAGCAGTTTCTCTGTCTTCAACTGTTAAGCTACACTTCTCCCCACAATGGAAAACAAAACACAAAACCAACAAGACCACAACAACTCAAACCACTTGCTTTCTTGACCTTTTCAAAGGGACAGCCCATTGGGGATAGGGAAGTTGGGGATGATGACAGAGGGAGGAGGATTCAGCTTTTTCACTGGCTGCAACTGGCCAAAGAGCATCAGTAGCCACAAAGGACTTCTGAGTGATTTTGAGACCCTGCCTCATAAAATGGGAAGTGTGCTGGCAACACTGTTTTGCATTAATTGGATCTCTATTAATTTGGTTAGTGGTACAAATCTTGGAGAGCTATAAGAGGTAGACTGTGTTTTCTGTCCAGGAATGACATTAGTTACTGTTATTTCCACATTTATGTGTATTACCATAACCCTTCTGAACATTTATTGGCAAGAAATAAAAAATACACTGTGAGACAGTATAATCTGCACAGAAGTATGATGTTTCCCTATTCCCCTGTTCCTATAGGAAACAGCAGTCTAGTTATATGAAAACCCTGATTAGACCAGATTTAAACAAAAAAACCCAAACCAACTAAATAAAAATTCAAACCACACAAATATTTTAGTTTGTAAAATGCTCCTAACATATAGAGACACTTGTTATGTCTCTTAAGAAGCACTGATCAGTGTCCACTGAAATGCACTGTAATATTCTCGTACCCTTTGAAGGTTAACTGTGAATAAACTCGACAGATATGCAAGTGATATTGAGGATGGGTTATTCAGTGCTATTCTGCATAAACAAGTCAGCTTCTCCATCTTTACGGCTCTGCTACACAAGTAAACCAAATTTTTCTTTTTTAATTTTGGTGACATTTCAGTCTCATCTTGTTCATGCAGTTTCATGCATATCTTGTTCTTAATTTTGCTTTTTTATTCTGATCTTGATCACATTTCTGCTGCTGTATGAACACCTGCCTCTCCAGATTATTCCACACCCTCTGACCCTGGCAGTCAACTAGGTAACCACCAAGGCAGGCACCCAGGGATTGCTGGCACACTCATCTCCAGCATGCTACATTCTGAACTTCAATCTCATCCCAGCTCTGAGATTCTCCTCAAACATGTATTAACAGAACTAGACTGCAGTGATACTTCAAAGCAGTTTTTTTGTTGTTGTTGTTGTGCTTTGTTTTTTAACTGTTTTCAAAAGGAAATTTCCTTGGTGTCTATCACAAATCATTTTCAATCTCAATCTATTACATTTTCCACAACTCACTTCCTAATCTGCAACACATAGGTTTGAATAATCTTTTGTTTTCACTGCTTGTATTGCCAGATATTTGAAGACCTGAACTGACAAGGAATATGCTTTAGCAATGATACTGAAGGCAATTCTCAGGTCCATTCCAAAAGGAAAAGAACTCTATAGTGCAAATTCTAAGTAGGTAATGGTCAACAGAAAACACACTTCTTTCATGTGATTTATGCTCTGTGTTTTTTGTTGTTGTTGGCAGTGGAGAAATAATGAGAAACAGCAATTTTCTTTCTCTTTCTTCCCCAAGAATTGTAGTACTGTCCAGCTAAGTTTGACAGCATCACCTGACCAGGACCTATCCTTTCAAACAGGATTTTTTAAACACCATAAATTAATTAAATGATGGACATCACTGAGAACATAAAGCATTGTTTGTCCCCCAGGCAATGCCTTACACAAAAGCTTAAAGAACAGTAAAACAAAAGCAAAGAACAGCACAGAGCAACTTGTGGCTGAAGTTCAGAAACTTGAGTGCTAATAAAGCTGGCTCACAAAAACTTACCCGTGTACTACCTAACACTGCCTAGTCAGCACTCTTGTAAGCTTACATCATGTATTTTCTGAGCTAAGAAGGAAAATGTTTTGTTTTTCCAATAATGTTTAAAATTTACTAGGTTTAAAAGAAATATAGAAAACAAAGCAAATAATTGAAAACTAGCATCCAGCCTGTCTAGTGAACTTATTTAGGTAAGAGAGCTGCTTCATAGAAGAATAATAAAAAAAGAGTGATCCAGTCCCAGGGTGTCTTCTACACAGAAAAACACGTGGTGCAGCAACAACCTAATTCATAACTAACAGGTGTCTGGATACTTGAAACTGTACCAACAGAGAGATGCCTAGAGGAGAGGCACATCTTGTTAGCCAAGACAGAACACCAGGCTGTTGTCAGGGCTTAAACTAATTTACTTGCTATGATGTTTTTCACTTCGCCTTCTGATCATACTTGATTTTTAAGTGACATCAAAAATCATCTGGCTATCTGTTACATTGAATGACTATTTGCAAATTAGACCTCCCAGGAAATACACTGTGTACCTTCTGGTTTCACAGCACCTTATCCTCTTTTGCTCTGTAATTACAGAGCTCCTTGTTAAGAGCAAGTAAAACCCTGAAGCCTACTAGAAATTTAGCATTCAGAAAGTCATAAGGCCTCTTCATGACAGCATTTGGTTCAGGTGTGTGGGACAATGACTAGCTGAATAATGAAATTTCATGGCAGCTTGCAGATTGAACTAAACTAAATAATTCAACACTGGATTTCTGGGAAGTGCTGTAATAGTTGAGCTCTTCATTGTTTCTTTTAAAATAGGCTGGCCCCATGAATGAATAAACAGCATTTCTTTCAGATACATACTGCTTCTTTAATGCAGGTGTGCTGCCTAAAAAGTACAAATGCAAAAGGCAAAGAAAAATGTTATGGCATAACAACATTTCCTATGTCAAAGCATTCCAATTCTTAATTCCAATTCTTCAGTGAATGCAAGTTCTAGACTTCATATGGAGAGGTGGCATCACCAGCTATAGCAGTGTTACAGTATTCTACTTGCTAATACAGTACTCTGAACTCCATCATATCCATTTACTGAGCCTTTTAAAACCTGAGCTTGGAAAAGAAATGCCTCATCATCTGAACACACCATTTTCATTACGTATAAAAATTATGTATAAAAGGTTCAGAGAAGCTGTTGGTGGAGGCAGTTGGCATGAGTCCTGTCTATGGGGCAGTAAAAGGCCTTTCCCTAAATGCATTTTGTGTGTTTTGGAAGAACTTTGTTTTTTACGATACTGTGTTCAAAACAAGCATATGGTTATGAGCCTTCATTACACGGTTACCCTAAATTCCACTTCCAGACACAGTACAGCAAGGTACTTTGAGGCTGTTGTAGATTTCTTACTACAGTTCAAGCCTGAGATAACAATTCAAATAAATAAGTGAGGGAAAAAAAAATAATATATATATATACTAAATAAATACCAAGATTAAGGCAATTTTTCACCTTAAAATATCACTTGCTTAGCATCTAAAATAAAGACTGGCCTTGAAGACATGCACACCACAGTTTGTACCACTTCAGACACAGTTTGGTCCTAAATTTCAATCTTAAGCTTTTATCTTTACACACTTCAGTCACCTAGGAATACACACAACCTCTCCTAGGAAGGCTGAATTTGAGTGTAAGGCCCAAAGGCAGCAGAAAAAGGCTAGAGGCAAGGGATAGCAACCAACCCCAGTATTAGGCCTTCTCTCTAGTGAGAAGTAGCTGATTCTGGCATAATTAAATGACATGGATGCTGTGCCAGTCAGGAAATCAAAGAGTAAAGATCACCTTCATGAGATGGTGCACACAGAACTTTGAAGAAATCTGGGGTGTACAAGTGAGGTGCTAGAACAGTGCTGGAAAGATGTTTTGGTCTAGGAGCACTTGCAAATAAAGAAGTGGGATTACACTTCCAGCAAAAAAATTTCCCCTCCATTACTTGGCACCACATTAAAAAAGGAAACCTAACTGAACAATCAGGTGCTTTGTTTACATACCAGGATGAAGCAGCTTATTGTTAAAAGTCAGCTTTCTCCCTCAGATTTGTCCTATCAATCATTTATCTCATGGCTTTTCTCACACATTCCCAAGTTGAGCTCACCCATTTACATGAGGGCTTTTGACACAAAGCCTGGATCTGGTTGATCTCTTGGATAAGATTCAGCCTGAGAAAAAGCAATGCAAGAATTTAGCCTTTAACCTTCAGCTTACAGAGTGCTAGGAAAAACAAAAATGTCTTTTCACAGGAAAACATAGTGATCAATATTGCATCATCATGCTCTAGATTTCTGGTGAAGATGTATTTACAAGTTCTATTTTATGAAAGAAGTTCATTTTCACAGCTTTTTTTTTTCTCCTTACTTGCTGTTACAGGCCACTGGGAATGAACGTGCAAGTAAAGGGGTGTAGCTGGGACTTGCACATGCTTCAACTACAATGCCTAGCAAGGGCAGAATTTTGATCCTTCTGTTTCTGAGAAGTCCTACAGAAGTTCACCACTCCTTCTCCAATACAAAGTCTCCCACAGAAACATTCTCACACTTGATCTTCTCAAGGTTTTACCATGCTTTACCTCAAGGTCAGCACAAATCAAAGCCTATCGTATTGGAGAAACCAGAGCACATCTGAGTAAAAGAACAAAGTCCGATTTGACCCACTTTCATCACAGCATACTATCTTACACTGAAGGAAAATATACATATATTGTAAGAAGTTTTGATGAATTAGCTGATTTAGAAACACTTTTCACAGTAGAGGTACTGAAATCTTTTTACAGTGTAGGAAATGGCTCTGAGAAGATTCTTTCAATTTCACAGAATCACAGAATTGCAGGCGCTGGAAAGGACCTCCAGAGATCATCGAGTCCAACCCCCCTGCCAAAGCAGGTTCCCCACATCAATTTTGTTAGTTTTTGATCTACTGATGAATGTTTGCCATGTGATCAGCCTGCATTACCTTTTTTTTTTTTCTCCACTATTTCATTTCTTAAATTATTTGCATAGCACCAAGTCAAAAGAGGTGTCAGCACAGACGAATTTGGGTAGTCACACCCTTTTCACTGGTGCTATCTAGCACAATGATCACAAGGCTTTCTAATGATGTTATTTTGTGATGCTCTAAAATCTTTCAGCTCTCCCATGCTTGTTGCCACTTTCATTCAATCAAACAAACAAACAAACCACCACCGAACAAAACAAATCCAAACAAGCAAATCCTGAAAAAATAGCCTTCATCATTAAAACAACGGTACAAGAAAGTACCTATGTCCAAGTATACTCTGTAGTAGAAGTTTGGTCAAACCAAGCTAGATGTAATAATGAGTAACTTAAGTGACAACCTTGAAGGACAGAAAATTATTAATTCTCTTTTTTTCTCCCCTGAGAGTGGTACAATTTATGTCTCGCTATTAAGTTAAATCAGCAGAAGGACCTGAAAAATAGAAGAAAAAAACCCATATTCCTCATACAGGAGTTCTGCTGCAGTTCATAGAGGACAATGGCATAATGAATCACTAGCAGACCAAAGTATATTCTTCAGGTCACAGTTAATTCAGTCATTGTAATCTAAAACTTGATGAATTGGACTGTTCCCATGCCAACTGACAGTCAGGGTCTGTGATGATTGCCTGTCCCAGTTTTTTTTAAGGCCAACAAAAAGATGGCAAAATAGAATGCAGGTGAAGTCATACTACACTGTTTTAGGATTATCTTGGTCATTTCCACTGACAGTAAGGAACGTGCTAATTGCAGTAATGACATTAAAAGAGGATTAAAAATGTTTAAGGAATTGGCAAATGTTATGCCAAAAGAGGTAAATAAGGTAACACATTATCAGAAAGCATCACAGAAATACCACCTACTCAGAGTACATAGGAAATCAAGGTGATTTCTCAAGCCTCTATCACTATCCTGAATTCCTCACACAGACATCAAATACATCCTTCTCACAGACAGCAAATACTCCCCAAATTATTTGTTTTGCTTTGTCCAATTGCCAGAGTAGAGGAGACTGGGTAGGGGATGTTTAACTGTAAACTACAATTTGACGTTTGGAAGGTCCTTGTGTTGTGACTGAAGAATTTCAGAAAAGAAGTTAATGTCTGAGCTTGTCCACAAGAAAATTTGGCCACTCTTTTTTTTTTTTTTTTTTTTTCTTCCCTCTGGGCAGCACAAGACAGTATCAGTTCCTTGATGGAAAATTTTAAAAGATTTTTTTAAATTCTGACTGTGGTTACAATAAAGTTTCTCCATAGGCTCCAATCTTAAAAGAGATCCATCCCAAAATAACTGCCAAGGCAGTCAGGACAAAGGCAAAAGTAGGCTTGACACTTCTCTATGTTAATTGTACCATGATTTAAATCAACTCCTTCTGCATCTCTCTGCGTACACTAACAACCACAAGTACTGGCTATTTTTAAGCATGAGAAATGAAGCAGGAGAATGGAAGCAGACATAGCTTTGGAGCAAAAAGACTGACCTGACCTATATAGAAATAGCTTGTGCTTGTAGCACTGGATGCCACTGTTACGGTCATGATATCTTAGCCAAGATAGCAACTTCAATGTCGTTTTATGTTATTATTTTCATATATTAGTAATGACAATAACATTATAGAGAGCACTGAAGAAAGTCACTTCATCCAGATCTTATTTTACTAACTGGTAAAAAAGAAAAGATTTATCCCACATAACATTTGAATTACAACTGAACAAGATCTGAAGGCAAAGACTTAAAAGTCTCTACTTGAGGGAAAAAACTTCAGTACACCAAAGCTCATGACAAGGGAAAAAAGAACAGTGTTTAGGGCAAAACTTACATAACTGAAAATTGTTAAAAAAATATCAAAACTAATAATGGAAAAAGACCATCTACCATCATTTTCAGCTCTGCAAATCACAGATTTGCCCTCAACAGCAGTTCCTTAACATCAGTTCATTCATTTGTCACAAAACATCAATACCTCCCAGGCTGCAAAGATATTTCACATGTACTCCTCCATCCCAAAACCAAACTCAAGAAAAAAATTAATTAGCTCCTTCATACATGAACTCCTGAGAAAGAAAAACATCTGAGAAGACAGATTCCAAACCTCAGCAAATCTGAGTTCCTACCACAGGACACTCAAGTACCAAGCCCCCTTGCTCTGTAAGTGGCTGCTGCTCATTTTCTTCTATTTGAAGAAGAGGTATTCAGAGCCTAAACCACTACATCATTTACAAATCACTGTCTTTCCTCAGAATTCACATTGCAATATTGAATGAAACAATTTGAAGAACTGTTTCAGAAAACTGAATCAAAAACAAATCTTAACCATACACGCGAATCCTTTTTCTCTCCCAGGCCATGAAGAGCCAGGAGATTTTGACATGTGGGTACTAGCAAAGCTATGCTCAGGTCCACAGTTGTGTTTGTTTCACCTCTAACTCCTATACAGTTTAGCTTACTTCTTTGTGTCAGCGCAGGCTTAAATAGGAGATTCTTGCAGGTCCGCTTTCAAGTGAAAATTACTGTAAGGGAAGCTGAGTTGCTATCTTAAAGCAAATAGTGAGTATTAAGTAGCACTAGAAGAAAACATTTGTGGCTATGACATCTGTTCTGATGCAAAGTCATCACTTGACTAGTCTGCGTGTTATAGACCAAATGGAAACAGGATACAGCCATCACTGTAAAGCATCAACTTCAAACTTGGGGTTGTAACACTACAACATGATGGAAAATTACAGCAATAATAGTGAGGTAGCAAAGTCTTTAGCTACAGGAAATAAGGACAAGCCCAGATGCAACAGCTGTGGGTACAGAAATGAAGGAAAAGAACTGCTTACCTTTAAAAGGCCTCAGACAGGTAAGGATCTCCAGCAAAATACCTTCTAACTCACTGCCAACCCTTAAATGAGGTCTGGGAAGGTGTGGGTCCTTGCTCCACCCCTTCCAGTCACTCAGGTGCACTGCATACATGTGAACTTCCCTGGGTTGGCCCTGCTTTCCCATCAGGTGTTCAATCATTGGTTCAGGTTATAACTTAGCATTTCTGCTACAGAGTTGAAGAGGAGAAAGTTTATAAATATCTTCTTTTTTTTTTTTTTTTTTTTTTTTCTTTTTTTTTTTTTTTTTCCCTCTCCTCTTTATTCTGGATGGGAGAAGGCTGCACATCTCACAGTACGTGCGTACACAGCTGATGTGCAGAATGCTAGCTTCTAGGTGGGAGGAAGCATCTACATCCTGTTGAAAAAGGATACCTGTTTATTTTGTATTAAAACTAATTAACTGCAACACACTTCTTAGCTGGGGGAGGTTTTTTTCTCACATCAGACATTCCTGTCTGTGGGGCTGAGCAAGCACAGCTGACGCATAGAGCCACATGCTGCTTGTGGATGCAGGGTGGTCTCTGGGCCGAACCCACGGAGAAAGTAGAACAGTACAACTACACACAGTTGTGCCTCACCAGCAGAATAATCCTGCTGGAAGTTCATTGGATAAGCACCCGATTTCACTCACATGCAAAGGGAAACACAACCTATTTCAAATACAGCTCTCCAGCCAAATCAATTCTCTAGAAAAGAGCATACCCCCCCCCCCCAAAAAAAAAACCCACTACAAAGCAGCACAGTATTCTTCTTCCAGCACTCAAAAGCCAGGTGTACCCCAGAACAGACTGGCATAAAGCACAGAACCAGGCTTTGGTTCAGTGGGAAAGGAGCTTTGAGAATCCCATTATGCTGGCTCACACAAAGTTATCAAACATCTCAGCTGAAGGTAAGTGTGGTAACATGGGAAGCATAGCCCTTATATCCAGCCTCCACTCTCTCCAGTGATCAGTTTAAATTGTAAGCTTTTCAAAGCTCATTTTGTAGCTCTTAATACCTGTAAAAATATAGCTGCAAAGCCTTGAAATTTCCCTGAAAAACTTTACAGATTAGAAAGAAATGGATGTAGACTCTTTGCTTTGTTTTGGTGAGACTGAAGGGTAGAAGAGGTATCCTCTCAAGCAAGCATCTAGCATACTTATCCTTTCTGGCTTTCAGTGGTGATATAAGCACTGAAAATCCAGTTGTTTTTTTTTTTTTTTTTTTTTTTTTGTTGTTGTTGTTGTTGTTTTTTGTCTTGTTTCCTGGCTGCACATTTACAGCTTTGTCACCACAGTTTCATGTTTCTTAGGTATAACAGCTTTGGCTGTGAAGTGCCAATAGGTGTCCACAGCAATTAAAATAACATTTACAGGTGTGGATCAACCCGATGAGCATGAGCTACTGCTTTGCACACCCATTCCATGTTACCAGAAAACCCAGGCATATTAATGTGTGCAAAAGCTATTTTAAAAGATGTTTGGAACAAAACATGAATCTATCTAATTCAAGATCTCAGAAGTGGAGCTATGTGTCTTAAAAGAAAATAAGACAATAGCCAAACAACACCAAAGATAAAAACATGTTTTATTTTAAGCAAAGCTCAATCAGAAAAGACTGTGTAAGACAAGAAAACAGTCTCCAAACAAACTCTAGGCAGTCATCTTCTAGTCATTTCCCTAAGACTTTTATTTATTTTAACAGGATTATCACATTCATTCAACAAGTAACTAGAGAGCTTGGAATCAAAACAGCAAATTGTGTGAGATGCACCGCAGTACAGAACGCTACGTACCAAATACTTTGAAAGGAGAGGAAAAAAAAAAACCTAAAAAAACCTGGATGTGCAGTACCCTCTAGTGGCAGAGGCCTGTCTTCACACTCGGCTTGGTCGAGTGCACATGCTCTGCTCTGTGCCTCTGGAGAATTCGATCTAAGAAAATCCTATAAAATAAGGTACGAACCGAACAGAACATCTTCCTTCTCTAACTCAGAGCTTTTCATTCTAAATTCCGGTTTTCAAAGATTTACTCCATTCAATCGTTTTAATTTTCACTTTTTTTTTTGGACAAATAATCTCCCAGGGAAAACTCAACAATACAGAAGGAAAACATCTCTGTTACTAACTTAAGTATTCCAAGACTGATACCCTGAAAGTAAAATGAAATCTCTGTCAATTCCAGCATAATAATGCAAAGTTAAACAGAAAAGATTAATAAAAGATAACATACAGCCACAGCTGCCCATAGAAGCTGTGGTGCCCCATCCCTGGAAGCACTCAAGGCCAGGTTCAGTGGGGCCCTGAGCAGCTGAGCTGGTGGGTGGCAGCCCTGCCCATGGCACGGGGTTGGGGCTGGGTGGGCTTTGTGGTCCCTTACAACAAAAGCCTTCCCATAACTCTATGATTACTGTATTTAAAAATAAAGGAAAAAAAATGAGAAAAAGAAAGAAAAAGAAAAAAGAAACTAACATGTCTTTTTCAGATGTGAACGGATACCCGTGTATTCTTCTGTCGTTGTCTGTTTATTGGTTTATAATCAGTCCATTCAACATTTTCCCCTCCTGGGAATTTCCTGGGAGTCTGGGAATCATTGGGAATTGGGAATCATTGCTACACAAGATCTTACTGTTTTTGAGGGTGCTTTTATTAAAATACAAATTCTTCTGTATCTCATGTGAAGAGATGCTTATAAAGGAAAGAAAAATACACATACAAACTTATGATCTAGAGTGTGTACTTTCAGCTGTTATAATTTAATTATTAAAGGGAGCAGAAGTGGTTTCTTTTATTGTCTTTAGTTCTTGTTGTTTGCAATTTGGAGTACAATGAGGTTTTCTGTAAACAATTCTGAAAGGTTTTGCCCCATCATTATGGAAAAAGAATCTACATTTCATCCAGCACTTATAGAACACCTTATTTCAGCAAGATATTTGATACTTACTAAAGACCATTATTTAAGCATGCAATAAATTTTTCAGTAGAAAGCAGCAAGATTCTTAAGGAAAAGAGAACTAATGGATGTATGCAAGTGAGCAAACAGAGCAGGAATTCAGATTTTATTGGATATATGAACAACTTTAATAATTTTGACTTCAATTCTGAGCTAGCGTTCCTTTCTGTTCAAGCTATACACACACTTTGGTAACATGCTGCCTAGATAATGTACTAAGTGTTTTAAAAAAGCTGGTCAAACTGGAAGTGCAATCTTTTGACTGAAGCTAAAGTCAGGAACTCTGTGTCTTGAACCTATCCAAAAAACAAAGACCACAAAACTCCTCCTTCCCTTCACAGTTAGTTTGTCGAGTAACCTTACCTAAGTCTCCCATCACCTTGACAGCATAAGAAAGGGCTGCATACGCATCTACACATGCTATCTATTGATTAATAAAACAAGGCTTCTTCCAAGACTAGTTTTTTTTAATCTCAAATGCTTGAATGCACTTCAATCTGAGCAAGGAAGACAAGGAAGC
Source organism: Tympanuchus pallidicinctus (assembly GCF_026119805.1). Taxonomy (NCBI): domain Eukaryota; kingdom Metazoa; phylum Chordata; class Aves; order Galliformes; family Phasianidae; genus Tympanuchus; species Tympanuchus pallidicinctus. Next base: position 10,369,942 of record NW_026294769.1, read on the forward strand.
TTTCTTGTCTCTGCATTTGATTGCCTCTCTCTCGCAGAAAACATTCTGCAGATTATGGCAGTTAGGCTTGCCTTTGTTCATTTATGCCATCTAATTATTATATCCATCAGTGAGGGTCTAGGAGGTCCCTGTAATAACTTCCCAGCAATTAATAAGATAATGCCACTAAGCTCCATAAACTTCTGTTACTCTGTAAGGCAAAATATTCTTGAAAGCTGAAGGAAAACTGCTGTCAAGTAAGTTACGGAGTTGAAGTCTTTTGACCTGTCACTGGGTTGCATTGCTTTGAAGATATCTTCAGAGAGGTTTTACAGTAGGCACTGTTAAATGAGGTGCATTCACATGAGTACAAAGAATATTTAAAACCTTAGACTTTTCAGAAGCTGTTAAAGCACAATAAAGTAAATAAAGCACAAAGGAATGCTTTCATAAATGGTTTTCTCATGAGAACTGCTATTTTTATTTTTCTGGTTAATCAGTGAGAAGGCTTTGTGTTGTACCTCATCACACTGAGTTTCATGCAAGGATACCTTTGCCAATACAGTTTCAAACAATATTTAAATTACTGTTATGTAATAGTATATTTGAGGATATTCTTCACTGCTATGTTTCGAAGCTTCTCTTGCACATAAAAATGTATCCTTCTGTCCTTAAGGGGCAGTTCTTTAAGTTTTTCTTTTCTTTTTTTTTCTCCTAGCAAAGCTAAAGTACAAAGATACACGTGGATATAACAATGTGAATCAGTTATCATCATACAAACAGCATAAACACCTCAAAGACTATTAGGACAGCTTCAATATATATATATACACACACACCATAATTTACATCTTGCAGAACTTTGCACTGCATTTCGAAGCTACCACTAAGTTAGTTACATGACCAAAAAACACAGAACCAGAGATTATTATTTCTGTTACTCAGAGCTGAGGTATACCACTCTATAGTTCTATATAACTTCTGCTGTCATGAAATAAATATATTCGTACATTATATTCATACATTACCATTAATCAATGAGCTGATCTCAACATCTGAGGAGTACTTCAGCATTCAATTTGTAGTTTGGATTACTGTTCTTTTGTGTTCCCCAGTAGCTCTTCATTTGTGTCCGTGGCCCAGTAGGATCTAAATCTTCCCAATTTTAGTTTGCTGCTTTGACTTTCTGACCTTTGATTTTAAATGCAAAGTCAGTGGCAGCATTTCAGTGCTCACGGCAAAGCTTGTAAGGATTACCTTCAGTCAGCACTGGAGAGCTTTACAGGAGTGATCAGAGTTTAATCTGTTTCTAATTAAGAGCTGATCTGCTTGTCCCCATGCTCTAAAAATATCAAGCTGTTTATATAAACTATGCTTTTTTTTTCTCTCTCTCTCTTTTTTTTTTTTAAATCCCCATGATTTTATAACACAAACAGAAGAATTCAGAGCATTAGAAACACTTCCTAGTGGTGTTCAGGTAGTTATGTTTTTGAATGATTAACAAGAGAAACTTCAAGATCTACTTAAAGAATGCTAGAAGTGAAAAGAATGAAGAGGCAAATTAGTAAATTAGTAAATTAGATATTAGATATATGAGGCCACCTTTCAATCGAAAGAGCAAAGTCAATTAAAAAGAGTAATGGACTGTATAAACAACCATTGCATTGATGTGTTCAGTTTGAGAGATGGTGAAGTTTGACTAAGCAAAGACAGGTCACTAAGAAAAAACAAGGCATGAAGGAGATCATATAGGTAAGTGGTATTTGCCATTGTCTTATTTCATAGCATTTCCTAACTAACTAACGTTAAGTAGCAGCTACCTGAGATTCTGGCCCATGAAGAGCAAGGATTCAGCATTCTGAATAAGCCGGCTTCTCTGAGATACACCCTGACTGTCTGCTTTAATCATTTCTTTACCAGAATTCTTCTCTTTTTCCTCCAATCTATTCAGATAGACAAAACAACTATACTGTTTATTTCTGTTATCCAATGAAGAAAAAGCAAAAACCCTACCCAAAATAAATGAAAAATGAACAAAAAAACAAAAAAAACAAAACAAACAACCCAACAACCAACTGACACATTCCAGCTTGTTCTTTGAAATAATTTTTTGTTTTTTTTTTACATGAAAGATTGAACATACTTATTTTAGTTGTAATGGGCTTATTTTTCTTTAAAATAGCTTGTATGGTGCTATACTTTGGATTTGTGACCAACACAGCATTGGTAAGACAGAGATGGTTTAGTTGTTGCTGAGCATCACTGCATAGAGCAAATGACAGCTTCTCCTGCTGCCCAGCCAGTGGGGGACCGGGGGTGCATAAGGAGCTGAGAAGGTACAGAACCAGGAAAGATGACCTAAACTGAAAAGAGAGATATGACCATATACTACATGGCATCATGCTCATCAATAAACCTAGGGGAAAGAAGGAGGAGAGGGGATGTTTAGGTGATGGTGCTTGTCTTCCCAAGGACTGATACATGCAATAAAACACTCTTTTCCTGAAAACAGCTGAATACCTGCCTACTGATGTTCAGTACTGAATGTACTCCTTGTTTTGCTATGCTTTCATGTGCAGCTTTTATTTTCCCTAGTAAGTTTTTTTTTTGTCCTTAAATTTGCTCTTCCAGCTCTCTTCCCCGCTCAATCTAGAGGGAGTGGGCAAGTGATGCTTAATTTCCTACCAGGAATATTAATTTCCTACCATTCTGAGGAATACAGAAACTTTTACCTCTGAACAACAGAACAGCCTTTTCAGTCAACACTTCCTGATTAATGCAGGCTGGATTTTTTAAAAACGGGTTTATTTGCTTGTTTTCCCCAGAATATTCTCTAGGATTTTGCTCAGTCATTGTCAACTATACTGCAATTCCTTAGTTTCCAGATTACTTGGGACAGGAGTTATTTCAGTCTCTGTTCCGTGAGGCATAGCCAACAGAAAGCCATAAACTAAGGTTAAAAGTACTCAAGTGCTGAGCAGCCACATAGCACTGTAGTTTCCTTTTGTTTTCACTGTGTTTACAGTTGTACAGTCTCTTTCTGAAGTCTGTCCACACTCACTATCAGAGACTCTGGAGCATCAAAACTCCTTTTACCTTCAAGCACAGCACAAGCCAGAAACTCATCCAAAAAGCTCATTATAGTAAGAATCAAGGTTTTCCTCTGAAGGCTCTTTATAAGCAAGAGGACAAAATGAAGCCATTAGCAACGTTAATAGGGATGTGTGTGAGACACAGGTGATAACATTTAGCAACATCGGGAATTCAAACAGGTTTGAAGGGGGAACAACAGAGTTTTGGCCATGGCAAAGACAACAGTAACATTCACCTGAAGGACTCAGAAAAGAATTTATGGTTCATGTTTATGTTATTTTATCCTAATCTTTTATACCTATCCATTGTGTTAGTCATAGCCATTTATGTTTTCCTCTCAGAAAGCTTGTGTTTTTGGTCACTGCAGCTGAAGGCAATTGTCCTCCATAACAGCATCCAGCTTAGGTGTGTGTTTGAGCAAAGATCTATTATTGCTTGCTCCAACCAGCTGAGAAAGCCCACAGATTTGAAGCAATACCACTTTAACTGCCAAATAATTCCTTTTCTCATGTGGTAGATATGTCATTTAGTAAACCATGTATTCCTGTTCAGCTTTCCCATTTTGGAACAAACGAAAACCTCAACATTTGAGTAGAAAAAATAAGGTTGTTCTTAAATGTCTTTCTCATCATTAAACACTGAGTTGTTCATATAAATAGCTGCCTGTGGGATATTTTTATTTGTATGTTTAAGCTGTTTATTTCTTTATATTGCTAAAAGAGAATGTTCAGTTGAGAATTGATGTGTGTATGTGCAGACCTAAAAACTCCCAGGGTCTTTGCTGCCCACAGGAATGTAATTTTTGACTTGAAAAAGGGATGGTGAATTACCTGAAAATTAATGGGCTTTGCTTTATTTTCAGAACATCAGCAGGTACTCTGTTTTGATTTACTTTCTTCCAGACATAAAGAGGCTAAGTATTGAATGCAATATTATCGAACTAGAGCCTACATGAATAATGTATGCTAGTTTGAAAGCAGTGTTTATACTGCTAGGTCTCATCCTAATGTTATATGTGTTTTTCATATTTTAAAGTGATATAACAATTCTTTCACAAGTATTCCTATTTGAAGTGAGGAGATACTATACTGGAGAAATTATAGAGAAAATTTTATAAATCATGTAGCCTCAGATGAGTAGTCTTTAAGTAGTTTCTTTAGCCACTTGAGTCTTTTCAGTGATGATATTACATGTTATAACTTCAGGAGAGAGGAATGTTCATAAAAATGGTTAAATTAAACCTGGATTTTAGAGAAACAGCAAAGATTAGAGATGGTGTTATGACTTATTTATTCCAGAGCTTGATGTTCATTTACCATCTTTGTCACAGCAGAATGAGTCATTTCCAGCAGACAGCTGTGCAGATCAGGATCAGATGTTTGCTCGGCTGCATTTTGTTAAAACAAACAGATGCAGCTGCAATTTCACCCAACATTCGTGACTGGGTGTTAGAGAAAAAATGTGAACCAACAATATTGACTACTGAATTATTGGTGTCTGCTAATCTGATATTTCCATAGTTTGATCTCTGGAGAAAATGCATTCTCTCCATTTGAAAACAAAGTTTTTTTTGTTTGTGGAAATAGAGAAAGCAAGTCAGAGGAAACTCCTGAAATGTCATTATTGTCTGTCATTATTTATGAAGCCATAAATGTTACAGAAATGATCTTTTCTAAAACAGCAGAACGTATAAAATGTATAATTTGAACTCTCTCAAGAAACACAATTAGGAACTTTAGTTGTGGAAGAATTTCACATAACTCAAAATGAGGACCTGGCTCTTGGGATACCTACTTCTGGGGTGATCAGACTCTTCTGTAGGCTTTTTAGGGTTTGAGGATCAGGTTTCATGTATTTGACAGCTACCAGATATAGTGGAAGAGCCCCAAGCTCTTCCCATTAGATAATCTAAGTAACCACAGAAACTGATTTTGTTAGTTATAACTGAGATGAAGGAAGAAAAGTTAGAAATCAGAGGACACAAATGTGTATGAAGGCTTTCTTTGAGCTGGTTGTTTGTGAAGATGTAGATGGAGAGAAAGGAAGAGCAAAACAGAAGTTCTGTTTGCAAGGTCACTATAACTTCTGTCTTAGTACTGTGCTGGGAAAGCACTTCTGCAAATGGAAAAGAGCTTTTGCTTCTGCCAAATTAAACTGCTTTTCTCTGAAAGCAGCACTGGCACTGCAGTCCCCCTCTCCTCTGCAGAACTAATGGAGGTGACAATGTAGCTATGTTATAGAAAAACTTACTACCCATTTTGCTTAATGCACTGTTTGCTTTTCACTTGTAGTTCTGCTTCCTAGAACACTGTATGGCTTATTCCTCCAGACATCCAGTCACTGCAGGTAACAGTAACAGCAGCGACCTCTGGCAGAAAAACAAGCATCCATAAAAAAGAGGAAAAACTTCACTGAGAATAATTGCCCACTTGGAACAACTTACCAATGGATAATAAGTCTCCTAACAGCAGGTTTGGCATTGTTTTTGGAACATAAGGAACAGCTGGCACCTCAGTATAAAACAAGCCATATCAGCATCTGTTGTCCAAACCAAACACACTACTGCATTTTTTTTTTCTAAAGAAGGAAAATGTAAAAAGAGGTATTCAGCTGAGAGAAAAACCCTCAACAATAGATGGTTTTATTTTTTCACTGGCTTGGAAGCTGTTACAAATTTCTAATTAGATGCAACTACTTGCTAGCATTGCTATGAGAGTATAGACTGTATGTCATAATTGCTTTTCAAAATTTCGTCTGAAGTAGGCATACACTGATATTTTCAGGAACAATGTGATGCATCATTCTTGCACATTTTGCCCTGGGCAGATAACAAATGTCTGATAAATAATGCTGTGTGAGTCTATGGGATATGGACTTCCTTATCTTTTTCCTGAGCTCAGTTAATAAAACTTATATTAGATCATATAGCCCATATGCTGAAGTAGATGTACTGTAGCTCCTACACTCTTAATTTCCCCCAAAAACATCTGGTTACAATGAACTGACAGAGAAGCATCTTTGCAACACAAAGAAAAGGAAGTCTGGTTAGTACTCTTCTGCTGCTTCACCAAGGTGCAGAAAGAACATTTCTGCTTGTTGATAATAAAGTACTGTATGAACATGAATGTGGACTCAAAACATGCATGAATCAAACTACCAGTTAACCAAAATAAAGTGATACAGGGTGTTCCAGAGATGTAGAAATATCAGATTATAAATCCTGAAGGTCAACAGTTGTGTTTGTGCTGATCCTTGTTCCATCACTCTCCAGCAGGATGCAAATGTGTTCACAGAACTTGGAGTACATAGCCATTAACTGGTCTTGCCTGGAGAGAAGAGATCCCCCTGGCAACAGGCAGCCACACGTTGGTTCTCCATTAAAATGATATTAAAATACTCCTATCCATTTTGTGGGTTTTGTCAGAACTCCTTCATTTAAAACACTGAAGGAAAATGCATAAGAAAGATGGATGCAAACAAGTCAGTTGCTTTGACTCCTTTGCCATTTAGATTTGATAAGAGCAAAGAAGAGGGAAGTCAGTTAGTGCAGTCCTTTAGGTGGAGCAACCCCTGAGACTGGAGCTTTTATCTAACAAACGCTCGAGCAAGCTATGATCTGTCCCCATTGCAACTTTTCAGCACTCTACTGTGGTTTTCATATAAAAGCACTGTATGCAGCCAAAGCAAGGAAGCAGAAGCCAAAGTAAGTAGATTTCTCTTCATCTGGAAACTGCAAATCAAACTAGTATTTTTTCCCTCAACTCCAATAACTTCTTTCTTGCAGAAAGAGAAGAGCATGCATTGGATTGCTATTATCATATTATAGCTTTTTTTTTTTTTAACCACTCTGCAACACTTAGTGATATTAGCAATATCTTTGAAGAGCTGATCCTAATTTTGTTTAGTCACTGGATAATTTAAATGTACCATGCCCTGAGAACAGTTATTAGACTTGATTTTAAAAGGCCTTCAATATGATGCAACTGAAATGTTTTCCTTTTTTAATACAGCAAAGCTATTGATCTGAAAAAGAAAAATGTCAAATTTATTTGTCTGCAAGACACAGCAACTGCTAAATAAGACTTCTTATATTTACTTTTCATGTTAGGCAGACAATTTATCTTCAAGGTATGCCTCTGTGGAAATTATAGTTTGGTCACCTTTGATAGGAAAATCTGTTTTGGCAGAACTTCTGTTTATTTTGTAGTTTAAGTTCCAGATGACTTTGAGAATGTCAGCTGTCATCCTAACCTCCAATACTAATGCTACTTCTTATTTATTTTTTACTGATATCATAAATATTAATAGATTTTGCATCTACACAGTGTTTTTCATCCATGAGTTTGTCTTTAAAAACTGAAAAATTATCTTTCTCTCCAACAAGTAAAGGATTTTAAGCACAGATTTACAGATGTACCCTTAGCTTAGTGGCTTACCTACACAGTGTATTTGAGTGGATACCTTGAGCAAGCCCCATGATACATAGTTGAGTAGTGTCTGTCCTTGTGGTGATTAAACCATTTCACCCAGTGTCACCCATCCAGTGAGACCACTTCAGATCGCCATATGTTACCACTATACCTAACTACTAAGTTCAAGTGGAAATTATTTACCCTTTTTAAATAACACTGAGCTTTGAAACCCAGAGTTAAAAGCAAGATTTCTCTGATAGAAAATGAAGTAAGAATTCTGAAGCCACTGGGTGTCACTGCTTGACTGCATTTTGGTGTAATAAATATATGAAAATCTGCAAGAGCTAAAAATAATCTGCAACAACTCTCAGTGATGCTTCATCTGGAAAATGCTTAATTGCTTGTTCAACAAACAGCATTTGTTATCAGTATCACAAGTACCAAAAACTTTCCACTTTGTTTGCAAAATTATAGTCCTGAAATACCATATTCATTTTGACAGGTTTATTTTTCTGTCAGCCTTTAAAATATAGAATGTTGTTTTGTAGTAAATGATTGGAAGAGTTTTGGAATACAGAGACTCTCCAAGGTGGGAGAGAAAAAAAGGATTTTTATATGAACAGAAATAACTTGCACTTCCTTCTTATCATAGAATGGCCTGGGTTGAACAAGACCTCAAAAACCATCCAGTTTCAACCCCCCCTGCTACCTGCACCAACTAGACCAGGCTGCCCAGAGCCACATCCAGCCTGCCCTTGAATGCCTTCAGGGATGGGGCATCCACAATTTCTCTGGGCAACCTACATTAGTGCATCTTATTTTAAGCATCTTCAGATTATCAGTTTGCTAAGGCATATGGGTTTTGAAAAAATAGCAGAAATCCTGAAAAACAAATGAAAATCTAGAAGGGATGTGATATTTATATGTGGTATTTACTCTTTCCATTTCTAGTTTTTCATTTTAAAGGTGGTGTTTATGTAATCTAAATGCTGCTGCTGGAGAGCAGGGACAGAGCCTGCAACCTGTAACAAAATCTTCCTTTGCAGTGGTAGTTTGAACTGAGCCAGAATGCATTTGTACCTTTACTGAAACACTAAATGGACACATTATGCATTATGCATATTATGCATATGATAAAAGGACGTATGAGGAAAAATATTAACAGTTTAAAATACTGTGAATCAGTGCCTTATGCAGCATTGTTTCGCGATCTTGAGGTATCGGTATCCCTGGCATGGTGGCATAGATGTAACTCAAGAGAGGAACTATTTAAACATGAAACAACACCAGCTGGAAAGATGTAGGAGCTGTACGGACAACAAACTCAGTATGCTTCTGAACTCTAACGTGTAAACTAGGGAACTGAGAAAGGGAAGAGATTGGCAGAGAGCATATGTAGGCAGTCACAGAATCTGCAGAGAAACAAAGCAGAGAGAAAAGGTGAAATGGTGAAACATGAAACAGTGCCCCCAGGAAAGGAAAATCCCCTTGGAAATTATAGATTGAGAATGTGTAGAGGAGAAAGACAGACTGAAAAAGACAAATTTGATACAGCAAAGGTTAAGGTACAGCAAAAGCATTCTGAAAATTACACTTTCAAGTGAAGGAACACCAATAAATACAGTAAAGCCACAAAAAGAAAGAAGGACAAGTAAGGGATACTTGTTTCGCTGTGTTGTGTTCCAAAATCTATGCTTTTCAAAATATTTCCAGTATACAGATTTAAGGGACATTTTTTGAAAATGCATTCATAATGTATTTTCATGATTTTTCTCAAAAATCTTTCTTGAACTTCTGGAACTGAGGATTCCAAAATTTAATGCAAGACTTCTGCCATTGTCACAAGTAAATCTCTTTCTTACAGAGACACTGTAACCTTTCTTCACCTTTTCTGTGTTCTCCGGATTTTTCAAGGAACACATTATTTTCTTCTCCATATTATCACATTCATCCTCAGTGAATACTTTCTTAATGGTTTATGCCTATCAGATTTAAGAGTTCTCAGGTGTTTCAATGATGGTAAAATTTTCCCAGAAAATTATTTGACATAAAAGATCCTAAAATCCTTAGCAAGGTCTTATAGTAATTAAAAGCAGATACTCACTGATTAAAATATAAAGAATTGCACATGTGCAAAATCTGTGGAATTGCTTGAGATATTCAAATTAGAATACTTCTCAGTAGGAAATTAATTTCAAAACTAAAAATTCACACACAAAATAGCCATTCAAAAACAGAAGAGTAAATACGTAGAAACAATAAATAGAAAGAAAGCAGCTAACAACTGTTTTACAGGTTCATGTAGTTTTACCTGTTTTCTGTATGGAGATATAAATATCTAATTCAGAATAGAACAAAAAGAAATTATTACAAACTGGTTTGGAAGTAAGAACCTACAGTTAAGCAATCTGTATTTGTTTTTTTCCTTTTTAACTGATGAATAAACTAGAACAAAAGAAAACCAAACGAAAAGCATTTGGTTTGCTAGGTTTTTTTCGTTGATTGTAGGAAGGGCTCCTGTTGAAAATCTGATTCGTTAGAGCCTTCATACTTTGTAAGGCCTTTTTTTTTTTCTGAGAAATTTAGAGTAGGAGCCAGTTAAAGACTAGTGTATTCAAAAATAAGAGCAAAGCACTTATAAATAGTGAGTAAGAACAGCCATTGGAGAAAAACATTAGAAGAACTGAAGAGTGGAATCCATGCAGCCAAGTGCAAGCTACTGCTTTCTAGGTGAGCAGTAGGGAAATTCGCAACATTCTGAGAAGCACAGGTCTTCCAGTCACTCCTTCCTGACTCCCCTGTTGGAGAAGGAGACCTTCCCTGCATAAAAGTGGCTCAGCATCAGAGAGAACGTGGTGCAGTGGGAATTAGTGCTGGCACCAGTTGCTTCGCAGAGAAAGCAGTTGCTTTCTCTATAAAAATGTTCTCATTCTACATATAAAATTACAGGAGTTGCTTTTTCTTCCTTCCCTGTTCACCGCCAGCCTTACAAATTCTATCTGGCTCCTAAAAATAAAACACAGTGGTTATTTAAATTTCCATAGACTGCTGTAATTTCAAAGGTTGTTATATATCAAATAGAGCTTGCTAAAGACCTTCCCAAGTGCACTGTCTTTGGACTTTATGCTAATTGATTCTTGCAGAATTGTTGCTGTTCTTTCATACCTTGCACTGAAATATCAAACTAGATTCAGTATTATTTGGATACTGTTTTCGTATTATTCTAGCAATTTTTGAAGTACAAGGTTAAATGTGATACAACAGCTGGTGTGAATTTAGATATAGTTGGATAAGGATGATGATTCTCCAGTTGTAGGCCAAATTTCTTGGAACTTTTCAGTAATAGCCTACATATCCACAGAGGTCTTTCTGTTTCAGACAACACACATCTACCTACATACACCTCACATATTGATCTCAGCCTGATTTCACAACAACCTCATTTTTGGTCAAGGAGTTAGCTAGCCATAGCTATACAATGCTTACATAGGAGTCAGCGTAAGCTGTCTCCATGCTTCTTTTAAATACATCACTATTGTTCTGCGCCCTAGGTTACACGAAGGCTTTCTCAGAAAGCTTCACATCCTGTTCCACCATGTTCATGGAAGCTGAGTGCCAGTGAACTACATTTCACTTAGAAATTAACTTTCAAGTCAGCACACGACCACAAGTTTCAATGCTGGGAAGAAACACACTTTGAAATTGCACACTCAGCTAATAATGGTGGAGGTAAGTGAAAGCAATTGAATTGTTTAGGGGAGAAAGATTTATGAGGAGAAATTTAGCTACAGCCTTAACTGGATAAGGGAAGAAATTATGGGAGGGTAACACCAACAGCACAAGTACAATTGCTCACAAAGCAGCAGACATGAACAATACGTGCCTTCTTCCTCTGAACACGAAAAGCAACATCTTTGTCTGAATTTAAAATTGGTCAGCCTGTCAGCTCAGACTCCTAAATCTTTATTAGCCCATTTTTCCTTCTAGGTTCCATTCCTGCAAAGCATTTAAACACATGCCTACTTTTAAGCACGGAAGAACTGCTGTTGAAGGCAATCTGAATTCCAAATTAGCCATATATATTTTACTACTCTGCCAAAGAGGAGCTTTGAATAACAGTATCAAAGAGTTGGATATTTTATTCCCTTTACATTGATTAACCTGAGATGAGTGTATGTCTCAAAGCTGCTGGAGGGGCTGCTCAATTTATCATCCCAACTATTGACCATCCTGTGTTCTTTTTGGATGGCAGTTCAGAATAATGTGACATCAGAAAGAGTGATTTATGGTATCATTTTACAGATTTGTGGAAGCGCCAGTCACTTATATACAGGCCCAGGATTTGATAAAAGCTCTAACACAGAGGTTGCTAGTATTTATGGTACAATATATCCAGAAGGCTTAGAGTTGCTATCATGTTGCCTGGTGCACTTTTCCTCTTGACTTTGAGATATATTATCCTGCTTGATATAGATAGAAAGGCTTGATTTGATGAAGGCTGCAGCATAATGCTGCAGTTAATGGCATGTTGGTAATTATTTATAAAAATCACTGAGGGAAATGCAGGAAAGGTGAAGCCTTGAAATACCTGGGCACAGAAGTCCTTTGGCCTTTTCCTTGGGACAGCTATTTCTGTAGCTCTGGAATAAAGCAGAGTGAACTTTATCCCACCACGTCTCTGGCATTCTTCCTCCCACATGTAGTGAAAGCAACTTTGCAAGCAGAAGGTTAGATGTGGCTTTTTCCACCTTTAATCCTTGACCTTTCATTGAGACTGCAACCAATTAGTGTCAATTGGGTTTTTTATTTTTTTTTTCTTTGTGAAAGCTGGAGACAGAAACCAGCAAACACCTTATACATAATAGAAGATGCTGCAAATGGCTTGTAGGCAGGAAGATTTTCAAAGGTTGATGGTCTGCACTTTTTTTTTTTTTTTTTTAAACTCCCTTGATACCAAGTGCTGGAATATAAACTCCCCTCTTCCTTATCTTCTGTTTTCTGCTCACGTTAATAGACGTGAAGACAATTTTGTGAGGACTTGAAGTAGCATTACAAACAGCAGCAATCTCCCTGTGGCTGGAGATGTCTCGCAGACCTTATGGAGAAGTCTTCTATAAAACATTTTGCAGAAATCCTGTCTCAATAGCACACATATCTCAGTTTGTGCCAGTGGTCCAGTTTACCCTTACTTTATTAACATTCCCATCATCAGTTTCACAGCAAAAGCACAAGTTCAGTGGATGTTGCTTTTAAACGTGTTAATGTAGGGGTTCCCTGAAACCAAGGGATATTAAATCCTGTAAAACCTGCTTGATTTTGTTGTGAAGGAAAGAAATGCATTTATACAACTCAGTAACTTATGTTCTGGAGGCCATTGACAGACTTAGATGGCCCTACTGAATGTGCAGCTGTGTGGAGATACTGCCTTCCTGCTTGCCAGAAATCCTGCAGTTCCTGGGAACAGCTCTGATGTACCTGCATTGTGGTCATGCTCTCTGGCACATGGTATTATGGCCTGACCTTCAAGAAAATTCTTCTTTGGGTCTATCAGATGGGATCTATTTATTGCTCACAAGCTAACTTTTGACCTTCATGAAGCAGGTGGAAAAGGAAGGTAATTAACATAGCAAAAAGAGTGCACAGCCAACAAAACCAATCAATAGCATACCTTTTTAATGTTCTGTTGCAAATATGAGCTATGTACCTTTTCCCCAAGAGACAGTGAACATGTTAAAAACAGTATGGGATGAATACACACTGCATACTGATGAGGGAAGCAATCTATTTCCCTCAAAATACATTTTACTGACTTTTATATACACTTTTGTGAAGGTCAACTTTCCATCATTCAGAGTCTGAAATACAGTTAAGTAATTTAGTTAATTTCATTATTCTAGATTTTTTTCTTAGGTTTATTTCACCTCCCCTCTCCCCCTCCCCATCCTTTTAGGAATAGCAATCCTGAAACCCAAATTAATTTTGTCTACTTATGCCAATAAAGACATAAGGATCAGCCCTTATGTTTTACTTTAATGAGCATTCAGATGATACTCTGTCTACTGCAGAGACTGCATAACCCTTCCAGACTCTCCTTCTGAGAAGAGGTAGTTTGAATTTGAATCATATAATGCTACCTGCTGTGCTTACTGCATCTCCAGAGCTAATGACTGCTATTTTTGCCCAATTGCTTTCTGCTTGTGTACTGTGTGGAAAAAGTTGCAAAGTGATTTTAAATATTTAAAGAACCAGGAAGAGAGCATATTATTTAATAAAATTATTCAACCTACTGCACTTCCACTGCATCTGAAGGCTGACAAACATTGTCACAACTTGTTCTTAAACAAAACAAACTAATAACAGGTAAACTACTTGAAAGCAAAAATGAACAAGTTTTGGGCAACCCAAAGCCCAAGTTGAGGTTAAAGTTAATGCACTAGATATAAGGAACTCTGAGCAGCAGGGAGGAAAGTGGGGAAAAGGTGAACAGCAGAAAGAAGAAAACATTAAAATACAATGTGTGAAACAAAAGGAAATGAGAGGGAATAAGCAACCAAATGTATAAACTGGCGTGTGGTTGTGTAATGCAAGGATTAGCTTGCACTGGAGAGAAGACCGAGATCAGAAAGCAAAACAAAATCATTAAGATCAGAGAGAAAGATGCTGAAGGAACAGGAGATTATGACAATATTAGGCAATGAAATAGAGAAGACTCGTGATTAAAAAAAGGAAGCTTTGGCAGGCAGCTAATAACAGAGGGGAAAATAAAAAGCAAATTCACAGGTAAAATAGCAAATCCAGAAAGAGAAATTGCCAATTGGGAGAGGGGATCTTAGGACAGAACAGCCTGTTCATGCCTAAGAAAAAGGACACATTCTCACACATCTTTCTCTAGTGGTGGCACCAATGACAGAAGTTGTGATATGAAAGATGAGCACAGGGATCACTTATGATTAATTTTGTGAGACAGTATATGCCTTCTGTGATCTCACATAAGTCAGTTTCTACCAACTGATGATGTTTGTATTACACTCTTTACTATATTCCTGCTCTTCACAAATCTTTGATTAATATTTGTCTTCCTAGGAAGCGTTAGTTGATGTTTCAATCCTTCTTATGAACTCATGATGCTTTTTTGCAGTAACTTGGTCTTGACCTAGCTCAGACCAACAGCCACTCTAATAACAACTTCTCACTGACAGTCTTTATTTCACAGACAATGTATTATAGAATCATTAAGGTTGATAAAGACCACTAAGATCATCATAGTTCAACCATCAACTCATCAAAGAATCAGTCAGTTTAAGCTGCTGAACTAAACCAGCTGCCACTCTATCTTACATGTGATGGAAGTGTCCTTCCTTAAGATAATTTCTAGGGAAAGATCTCTAACACCCAGGAAGTCTCTTTTAGGTTCAGCTCCTCCTGATGCTTTTGCATCTTGCTCCTCAGCAGGAATCTCACTCTGGAATTATGGCTTTGTAACCAACCCTAAGGAACTGGACTCTATTAAGTAGACCTTATTTACTTCAACTGTTTAAAGAGATTATATGCCATTTACACACTTTCCTCATCACATCCAGGAACAAAATTTACCTTCTAGACTGCACAGGTGAATATAACTGCAATAATTTTTAGACTACATTAAACTCAGCCAATATAGGGAACAGTTTGCTAACACTAACAATAGCTAAGGCTGTTCCTTGTTGCCATGATTGCCATCTGAAGGACACAAATGAGTTCCTGGCAGCCACCCCACACTGAGCACATATTCCTCCAATATCCAAAGATGCATTGCTCTGATACACAGCAAAATGATTTCTAGAATGGGCATCTGGCCTCAGCTGTTTCCATTTTTCTTCACTGGGTTCTCAAGTAGAGCAGGTGCTAAAAACAGCTGGAAACCTTTTTGGAGTGTCTTTAATAAACAATTCTGCCAGGCTCAGCTGCAGAGACTATCTGGCTGCTAAATTCCTTTCATTTGAAGTTTATCTAAAGAATTAGTAGCTGCCAAATAAGCATAAGACAACTGCAACAGGTGATGAGCATTTCATTTCTTGTAAGAAAATCCTCGCAGCCTGCTCCTCAGATAAAGACTCACCCCAAGTCACTTCTAGAGCTAGAACAAGGCATGTGGATTATGTCTGAGATCTGCAATTACTTTATGAGTGCTATTTAACATTTGCAGAGCGTAAGTATGCTGAAAACACTCCTTCCTGATGTTGGTTTGCATATTTTAGTCCCAGTTTTGTTAGCACTCTGCTGGAATATGCTAATGCCTTGATTAAGGAGCTTCAGGATTCTGCTGTGGATGAGCTGAGGGTTGTGTGAAATCTCACTGGTAGGAAAGGCCAAGCTGGAGCTGCACTGTGACTCTTCACAGGACTTCAAATTGAGTGCCAGCAAAATTCTTCGCTGGTTTCAGAATTATACGAAGGATTTAAGTAAAATGCGCTTTGTATGAACTGAAACTTTTTTTCCCATGGAGCTTTTACTATTACTCTCACTAGATATTTATATTCCAGTTGAATTTAATGCCTTGGTGTGGATCAAGTCCTGTAAAGAGGTACTTTTTCTTCCAAAGTCAAGCAAAGAGATGCAGCAAGAGGAACAGAGGGGGATACAACTTTACTCTCAAGGAGTTATATCCCTTGGATGGTCAATGTGATTTTAAGTTTCCATACTGCAGAGCTGCATCTCTCCCAGTGTGCATTACTGACAACACTCCATGCTTATATAGCTGCTCTGAGGCTCTGCCTTAGTACAGCACTGCTGGAGGAGAAGAGGTAAGGTAAAACACTGAGCCTCCAACAGCTATCTGGGAAATATCTGATAATGCTGGACATAACAGAAGGGTCAGGCCTGCAGTTTATAATAAGGACTTTGAAATCCTAACAAATTCCACTGTTCAAAGCGAACAGTTTGTAGCTCAACTGTGCTGGAATTGAATCATAAATAAATCACATGTTGCTGCAATAACACTGACAGTACATTCAGGCTGAATACTAGGAAAAAAATATTCTTAGAGTGGTGAGGCACTGCAACAAGCTGCCTGTGGAGATGGTGGATTCACTGTCTCAGAGGTGCTCAAGTGGCAGTGAAGGATGTTGTTATCAAGCATGGTGAAGGTGGTCTCACCATAGTTAGACTAGATTTAGAAGTTTTTTCCAACCTTAATGATTCTGTAAGAATGAGTTACTTCATCTTACATTGCATATACTTATATGTGTGAGGTAACACAAAGTTTTTGAGCGAGGAAAAAACAATGGTGGTGTAGTAAAAGTAATTCCTCCATCTGCTGCAACGCCAAGTGGAGGTAATGCAGAGATGGATCTGCAGGGTAGTTAGTAAATGGCAGCAAATCTGCTCCTCTTTAAACACTCAGCAAACCAACTATACTTTTTCTTTTCTAAGCATCAAGGAAGAAAAAATGGAATGTAGTTAGCCTAGGCAGACATGTAGAGTGACAGTGCAGATGGGAACAAGAGAGATACTATGTGTTATAAGAGCTTGAAAACTGGAGCAGCAATTCATTCTGCTGTGGGTCAGTACAAACACCAAGTTTCAAATTCAGAATATTATATTCTTTCTCCCTAGCTAATGTCTAAATGTTGCAGAGCTGAATACCAGCACTTAAAAGTGATTGGAGCATGCTTTTCTCCAGTTACTCAGTTAGGGCATGAACTAATAACACGGTTTACTGGCTTACCCAATCAAACGCTTCTGTATTTTACAGTTTTACAGGAAAAATATAAGAGCCATAAGTGAAGCTTAGACTGAGCCTTCTGCTTTCCTTGATTTCCTTCCACATTTCTTACTGTTCCTCACCCTACTGAGCACACCCACGCTAACCCGTCCTCCTCAGTTAGTTTTCTGTGACAGAGTATCTTTTCTGAGCTGAAACTATTTAATGAATTCATTGAATTTCTAAGCTGAAGATATTCCATGAGTATAAATCTACAAGTTTTTTTTGAATATCTAAGATTTACTTCCCAGAGGATTTACTATCAATACAAATCTGTTTGCTAGCCTCTATCTGTGAAAATATAATGCTTGAATAATAATTTACACAATAATCATTCAAACACGAAAAACAAATGTTTCTCCTGCTAAAAGCATAGGCCATGCAAAACTATTGAAATCCAAGCGGAAATTTTTAGAGAACAATAGACTGCCTAGTGTAAATTCATGTCAATGACATGAAAATCTCTTCAGTATATAAACTTTTTTAACTTAGCCCAGCAGTGACTTATTTAAAACCCCACTTCACTTAAAATGTTTGTTATTGTTAGTATGATATTCCTGATAACCTGTACTTCCACTACTACCAGGAATCCTACCAAGAATCACAGAATGGCCAGGGTTGAAAGGGACCTCAAGGATCACGAATCTCCAACCCCACTACCACATGCAGGGCCACCAACCTCCCCATATAATACTAGACCAGGCTGCCCAGGTCCCCATCCAACCTGGCCTTGAACACCTCCAGGGACAGGACATCCACAGCCTCTCTGGGCAGCCTGTTCCAGCACCTCACCACTCTCTCTGTAAAGAATTTCCCTGTCATCCAAACTAAATCTTCTCTCCCTCAACTTAAAGCCATTACCTCTTGTCCTGCAGTTATCTACCCTTTCGAAGAGTTGATTCCTCTCCTGTTTGTAGGCTCCCTTCAGGTATTGAAATGCTGCAATGAGGTCACCCCGCAGCCTTCTTTTCTCCAGGCTGAACAAGCCCAGCTCCCTCAGCCTGTCTTCACAGGGGAGGTGCTCCAGTCCCCTGATCATCTTCATGGCTCCCCTCTGGACCCTCTCCAACAGCTCCCTGCCTTTCTTGTACTGAGGGCATCAGACCTGGACACAGTACTCCAGATGGGGCCTCACAAGAGCAGAGTAGAGGGGGACAATCACCCTGTCCCTGCTGGCCACCCCTCTTCTGATAATTCTGATGAACTACCACAGTGATGTTAAATTTACCCACCAATTCTTTTAAGTTTTAATACTTTCAATTACCTATGCAAATATCATGCATAGAAACGAAGTAGCAGCTTTCTTTAAACAGACTCCTAGTTCCTTTAATAAGCTTACAGGATATTGAAGACAAAACATTAACAATAGCATAAAACATGTAGTGGTGCAGAAATCTCATTAGCCATAGATACTTGGCTTCCCCTTTGCCATTGGCAAATCCTCATCTACTTTCAATCACGTGTCATCCTGATAACAACTACAGGCATTATTTAATAATTTGGTTATACACACATATGAACTCCACAGACAATCTTGTTTGCCTCCTGGTCCTCTGCGTCACCTATTGTGCTTTGGTATTGTGTTACTGTTCAGGTGAATGCATACAGCTACCAGTGCAATCTTCTCATATTTGGCAGTAGACCAAAGGTAAGGGAAATGAACAATTGCTTTCGGAAATAATGGACTAGATATTCAGCTCAGCTGCTTTGATTTACGCTAGCTGAAGTCCTATTCCAATATCATCAGTATCTTCAATCAATCAGTCTTTATTGCCAATCCTTATTTTGTCACAGCAGCTACATGATAGCATAATCTGTATGCTCACTGAAAAAGCAGGGCACTCACATGAGCCTCTGAATACAGGTAGTGTTCTGTTAATGGTACGTAGAAAATCATCCAAAATTTGAAGTCAGTGCTTTTTCTTAATGAAGTATAATAAATACATTTTCTGTGGTATAGATTGTGAGAACAATGTCTACCGTTATCATTTTGACAGGAGAATGAACATTTTAGAGGATAACTTTCGAACTCAGTCAAGTAGCAGAATAATTTGGATTCATCATTTACTTCATGGCTGTTTTTCCTATCAATCACTAATTAGTGAAGATGGATCTTTGTAAGTGGGTGCTCTTTCCTTACGCATATTTATTTTGGGTTCTATTGATGTGAAGACCATAAGCCTTTGTGAAAGTTGTCTTTGTGGGAGTAGTTACCATGGCAGAAACAAAAGGTGACAGTAACAGGAGATTCAGGTTAGAGAAAAGAAAAATCCTGTTTGATGTACAAGTGTTTGGAAAGAGCAGAATCACATATAACAACAGAAGGTAGGCTAATGCAGTGAGGCCATTGCACCGACTGTGAAACTTGCTACTGTTACCTTTGAGCGTAAATGAAAATGGCAAGCAATTTCCACTTAAACAGCTTTTACTGTTTTACATCTTTTAAAGTGGTTAGCAGCTATCATGGGCAGACTCAGTGCCTGAGATTATTCTAGTTCATTCGTAGAACAACAAAAACTCTAGTGTGTAAAATAAACTACCACCTTCTCCCCCCCTTTGATCAATTAAAAAGTAACAGTCTCAATCTTCTTACTTTTGATTGCATTGTTAGAGACTAGTAGAAGAGTAAAACATGCATACATCTACATTACACTGTCTATTGTATTTTTAAGTTATAGTACTTGCAACTGTAATTACATAAATAATACTCAAAAACACACATATTTGTGTGTATATATAGATATATACACATCTGTAAGTTGTAGAAAAAGAAAGCCAGGCTTACAGAATAAGTACACATCTTGTCTAATGGTTTATTTTTTACTGTAGTTTTAAGGGACCTGAATTATACTGGGAGAAGAGTTTGTGGGAAAATGACACTGCTTACTGTGAAAACACAGTTTTCTATAAGACCTCCAACTAGCTAGTGCTCTAAACTAAAGGTAGTCACAAGCATTGCTTCCTGTAGAAATCTTGTGTCGTTTCTGCTTAAATAGCAAGTACTTCACACTTTCTCAGAGAGATGATCTGCTCAGTGTAGCTGGGACTCAAGGACACTCTAACCACTTCCCTACAGCTCCCAGGCACCTCACAGGGCTTACCTGAGTTGCCACAGGTTATTTCTACCACAGAAATCACCATGTCTGCTGATTCCCTGATCAACATGGAGGACCTGTTTTACCTGTTAAAGCAATAGTCTGGCCAAGCAGCACTGCCACGCTCTACAGTCTCCTGATGGAAGCATCACTACCCTGCAAGAATGGAGAACTTTGTGCTGCCTGAACCTTAAAATCATGTGCAGCGCAATATGGATTAAAAAAAATACTAGCTTGAAAGATGCAGAAGAGCAATGTTATATCTGGTTGTGTTAAGATCTAACCTACCAGACCTATCCCTCCTGTTCTAAAGAGGACTTGTTTTTCCAGGTCTGTAGAAAGAAATTGGATACCATTATTTTTGCCTATTGACTGTTTTGTCTTTCTGGAATTCCTAATGCACATTTTGAAAGTCTCCATGCTTGATCATATTAAGTAATTAAGATATAGGTTATAAGATAGAAGGTTAAATGTACTTTCTCAGCTGCTGAAACAACTCATTACAGTTCAGAGGCTTTACAGATTCTGTTTATTTTCCATGTATACTGTTTCCCACACTTTACATACATACCTCAGCATGATAAATAGATGCAGTTCATTGTGAACCCTGTCTCAAGCCAGCTTGACAGCAATCAATCACTTTGATGAGACAGTGGATTTGTGGGGACTGACTGGCAACCACATCTTAAAGAATGCTTTGACAAACCACACACGGACACTGTGGCTGAAAAAAAGAGGATTTTAAAGAACTGACAAAGAGGTAAGCACAGATCTGTCAGGTCCTGTGGATTTAGCTTGGCTACAGGATTGACACTTTTGTTCTACCGTCACCTGGTAAAAAGGGCTTCCACAATTTTCTGCCCAAAAGCTGGGATATCTGTGTACTGTGTTTCACTTGCCTACCTGCACCTCACTACATGTTCAGAGCATTTCAGGAGATATAACAAAACATGACTGTCTCATACTTCTTTCTTTCACTGTTCAATACCAAGGAACTTAATGTATTACTCTCAGCACATTTTCTCAGGGCCAATTTGCTTATTTTTTTGATTAAATCTCCATGAAAAATGACTTTTAGGTTCAACACTTAAACAGAAAAATATTTTAAAAAACCTTGTTTAACATTCTTTACAGAAAGGAACAAATGTAGGAAGTAAAAAAACCTGGGAGAGAGTAGTTAGGTAAGGAGTTCTCTCCTTAGCCTAGAAGGCTAAGATACTTCACTGACTATTAACTTCAGAAAATATTTAATTTGAAATACAGAAAACAATAAGCAAAACAACACAGAGCATATTTCTGACCTCTTGCCCCACTTAACAGCTCAGCATACTGGATAAGCAACTCATAGGAAATGAAGATCCAAAGATCAAGGGTTTACTAAGAGGGAAAGGAGCCTGTCATCCTTCTATTTGTGTTAGTCAATTCCTTCTCTCTTAAGCTGCATGGCTGAGCAGATAATCCAGCCCTGGGTTTCAAGTCCTCTTTTATGGAGGAAAGGATTTTCCCATGAGTTTGTTACTCATAAATGGCATGAGGGCATTAATTACTGAGCAGTTGGAAGTAAAAGGGTTTATTTCTCCAATTTGTCAAATAGAATGCTTTAGTAAACATGAGAATAGGAGAGCTTGGAATCAAATTGGTGAATAAAATATTGACAAGAATAAATATCAAGTTTATTGTGTACAGTTATTTTGAGAAAATTAGCTGTTGTAAGTTAGTGCTAGCAGAAGGAAAGGGAAAAAGAAAACTGTACCTGCCAAACTCCTCACTCTCCAAAATAGTATGCTCAAAATGGAATAAATTAGACAAAATACCTCCTGCACAGTATAAATCTATGCAACTTGTCAGAGGTGTTACTTGGTCTCCATATGACCAATCTGAAAGAAAAGCTCAAACCACATTTCTC
Source organism: Tympanuchus pallidicinctus (assembly GCF_026119805.1). Classification (NCBI taxonomy): domain Eukaryota; kingdom Metazoa; phylum Chordata; class Aves; order Galliformes; family Phasianidae; genus Tympanuchus; species Tympanuchus pallidicinctus. The sequence goes on from NW_026294769.1 coordinate 10,392,169, forward strand.
CCATCTGCTGATCACGCTGATCAATTTGGCAGGTCTACACAATTTCTAATACTATTCAAGAAAGAAGAGAAATGTGGCTCCAATGGAAAAGTAAATTGGCAAGTACTCTGGGGCAGATCCCAGCAGTGGAAATTGGTCAAGTTTAATCAGTCAGCAGCAGAAATCTATAATTCAAAGTGGAACTGAATTTACACCTGCCTGTTTCTCCAAATATTTTTTTGTAATAGCGTGGCTACAAAAATGTTTCTGGTAGCTGGGAGTTCAAATGAAAGCTTTTCTGATCTGGAGCTCAGGGAACTCCTTTCCTTCCTCTGTCCAATATTAGACTCAATTCCCATTAGATACTATTTGTGTAAAGTGGTAAGAAAGAGGAGATGCTATACAATTACAGCAATTTCTAATCTATTGTAGAATAATAGAGTTAAAGAATTGAGTTGAAATGGACTCTTTAAGGTCATCTGGTTCAACTTCCCTGCAATAAAAAGGGACATCTACAGCAAGATCAGGTTACTCAGAGTCTGATTCAGCCAGTCGTAGCAGTACTGACTCTTCCCTGAGAGTAGTAAGCACTCACATTATCACATCAAACCCAAATTAGCAAATCTCTCTAATCTGTTGCTCTTCTCTCTCTCATTCAAATTCTGTGAAACCAAAGGAGACACAGTTGTCTCAGCTTCACATCTCCTTCCCAATCCTATATTTGCTTCAACAGTAAATCAAACAAATCTCTTTCACCTCCCTCCTCCTGATGAAGCAATAGCCCTTTCCATTTTTAAACAGGATCCACTCTGTTTCAGCAGAGTGGCATTGCATTTATTTTTAATAAGCCCCTGCCTTGACTGTGTCTACAGCATCAAAGATACATAGGTGCTTAACATCTCTGAATTTAGTAATTGATTGGTGGCTGAAGGGCTCTATGGATGAGTGCCCAAGTGACCAATTAAGAAACTCATAAGCTTTTCATAATGCCAACAACTGCTGTTTTATTCCTCCCCCTTCTTGACATTTTCCTGCCCTCATGTTGGACTACGTTGTCACATTCAATTAAACTGTAAGCAGGACTTCAAAATTCATTTCAGCAGCAGACCAGAGATTGCACATTCACAATTTCTCCTTTACTCTTGGTTTACAGAGAGAACCAAACAAATTCAACCTCTTCTCACAAAAGTAGTAATTTCCCACCATACATATGAATGGTAGAGAGTTTAAGCTCTTGTGGATGGATTTTGCTTCTATCAACGGGCACCAAGGTAGAGCTGCACCCTTCTTTCACTAAGCTATGTGGTGCTGCCTAGCAGTAGATGCAGACAGATTTTATTCTTATGTGCTTAGCTGTTACTCTTCTAAATTGAAGCCTCAGAGGAAAAAAAGAATTATTTTCTACAATTGCTTATTAATATGAAAGGCACTGAAAAGTCTTTTTTTCAGGATAACTTTTGAAGACAGGTATTATTGACATAGTACTGAAAGTTGCAAACACATTTAAGCATTTTCTAAAAACACAGACAAGAGTTGTTCAAGTAAGCAAACTATATGCCCACTCTAGCTTTGTGATCATAGCAAATTTGAAAAGGACCTCTTCTGGTTCTCTGTAACTGCAACTGAAAGCTTTTTGCTCTGACTTGCCATTTACAAGCTAGTTATTTTCTTTATTGTGGTTTGGCTGAGTTATGAAATGAAATATAAAATGCATGAAAAATGGGCTACACACCTTATTTAAAAGTGTACACGTATGCCAAAAATCTGTTTCATGCATATAGCAATACGATGGGAAAAGTGTTACAACGGAGGTGTGATAACAGAAGGACTGGCACAGTAGAAAGGATCTATAAAGAAAGGGAAGAAGATTGTTCACCCATATGAGAAGATTCTAGGAAAGCTTCTCAAAAGAGGGATCTCCAGAAAGAGATCCTTCCCCAGTGGCAGTCAGCTCTTAAAAAGGGGTCTAAGAGAGGTGCAGCTCTACCCCTTCTGGTCACACAGCTGAACTGCCTTCACCTGTGCTCCCAGGGCTGATCCAGTTTTTCCCCCCAAGTGATCAATCAGTGGTTCAGGCTGTGACTCAACAGTTCCCATACAATGCATTATATATAAATTGAAAGAAACTGATCACAAACATATACTGATTTTCTTTACAATTACTAAGTAATTACTAAGATTTTTTTTTCTATTGACAAAGTTTAAGAATTAATTCTTTCCCTTTAACATGCTAGGATGCTTCCTCATGTGAAATTATCACTGAATTTACTGGTAGACTTCTGGGGAGAACTTTCGATAGACACATACATATTTAGAGAAGCAACTGTCACACTCATGACAGAAACCAGCAATATAATGAAAACTACGCCCAACTAAAGCTCATTAAATGAAAAAACTCAAACTACTCCTGATTTTGTAAGGCTTTCAACTTTAAGAACTGTTACAGTTCAAAATCAGATGAATATAACGCAATGGAAAGCACATCAATGTAATGACAACAAAGTTCCAGGCTACAGCAAGCAAGAATTTACTTAAATGCAACAGAAACAAAGAAAAGAAACCATTTACCTTTATAAGACCTCAGGTATGGAGGAGTATTCAGTAAGAAACCCCTACCTCCCTTGCCAACCCTTAAATGAAATCTGGGAAGGGGTGCATCCTAGATCCACTCCTGCTCACTCAAGTACATTGCATGCAGCTGAGCTCCCCTGGTTAGCAATGCCTTCCCACCAGGTGCTCAATCACTGTTTCAGGGCAATGACTTAGCATTCCTGCTACAAGAGTAATGCTATACTCTCTCAAGGAAGACAAACGTAATAAAGTAATGATTCAGTGTGAGTACTGAGTGATCATGGCCTTTATAGCTATATCCAAACAAAACTGAGTACAGACCAAAGAGATACGGTAAAAAGAGAGGAAAATTATGTTGGAGGAAATAGATCCAAAGAAGGTGCAGAAAACAGAATAAAATGATTATTAGTTGCTTCAGGTCTAATAAAGATAATTGAAGATACAAGGTAAATCATTCACTTTGTTGTTGTTGTTGGATAAAGACAAAAGCATTTCAATATGGGAAAAAACATGGTATCAGGTAACACTGAAATGCTTTCTCAACAGCCTGCTTAGCCAAATCTCTGGACAACAGGAAGTATTACAAAAATAGAGCACTGAGATTACTGCTCATGCAGCAGGCTCTGTCAAAAAATATACAAGAACAGTGATGGAAAAGTGGTAGCACTATTTGTTTATTGTTGCCTGCTAAGGATTAAATTATTGATTTATTTAGGCTTTTAAGGAGGAATACTTTCTTTTGCAGCTTTCTTAGAAGTATAAAAAACCTGAAGGAAAAAAAGACTTCTTAATATTCTAGAGAGGTTATTTTACTAAACTGTGAAATTCAGCACAGCCTAAACATGAGTGTACTTTCACTGACTTCCATGAACCTATGCAGAAAATAAAGACCATCAATTTTCTATGTTTTTAGGCAAAATGGCAGGAGCAAAGCCAAAATATCTGTTAAAATCAGATGTTACATTTTAGAAGAGGTCAGGATAGAACTGAATGTTCCGTTACAATTAAAGTATGCAAACTAATGACTTATTCTCTCTGTAGAAAAACAAACTGAGCGTGTCTTCTATTAATTTGCTTCCTACTTGGTCTTTGAGCTGTACCTGACAATCGTTGACAGTGTTATTCCATGTGGCTGTCTAAATGGCATTTCTTATGGGTTGACACGTTAAAACAACCAGTTTGATGAGATATATTTTCTTATGATAGAGCATGAACGCACACAAACTGATGGTAAATTAACTTGAAAAGGAGAACGATAATTTGAAATACAGTGAAATTGTGCCAACTTACTTGGCAATTGATAATCATTTCTAGTCCATAAGCTGTATAATTAATGGATATTAAGATGTTATAATCACAAAAAAGAACAAGAGAGTTAAGCAAAGTAGACTAAGACAATAAGAGAATAAATAGAAAGCTTACCTGTATGCTAGGCTCACCCACAAAAAACACCAAAAGAGAGGATCTCCAGACAAGATCCTTCCCTACTGGTAGTCAGCTGTTAAATAGGTCTAGGAGAGGTGGAGCCAGGCTCCACCCCTTCTGGCAGCACAGGTGAATTGCCTTCAGCTGTGCTCCTCTGGCTGACTCATGGCTCGCCTCAGGTGATCAATCAGAGGTTCAGGCCGTGATTCAACAGTTCCCATACAATAGGCACAACATATTTTACAAGCAAAAGACAAAACTTGTTTTGTGAAACTTTCTGAGAGCTTTGGTATTTGCCATCCAAAAATTAGTATTAAAAAAAATAATAAAAAAAAATCAGAATGTCTCTAATACAATAGGCCTAAAGATTACAAATAAATCACAATTCTGTAATCTAATTTGGAAGTGTACTGTTGCAGTGCAGCTGCGTCTAAAAATCCAATAGATCAGCAAAGTCTTAACATGGTGATTTTTGGGGGCGTATTTTATTTGTGTGTTTTGATTTTTCTTCTTAGGTTTCAAGAAAAATATTTCAAGCGTTCTAGTGAGTGGTTATAGAAACATAGGTAGGACATTGTAAATTTAATTCGATATTCCCTTTCCCATTGATATTTTTGTTGTTTTCTACTATGATCATAGAGATGCTCAGGAAGGAACCCGAAGTGGCTGACTTGCCATTCCTAACTTTAACTATGGAAATGGAGGAAAGGAAATCTGTGCGGAATAGCAGTAATATCTATGATGTATTATTGAAATAGTTTATACCGGATCCTGTGTATGGAACTGGCCCATATGAATGTTAATTAGCACAGGTACTCAGGAGCTCTATGCTATGCTTTATATTAGATTATTCTTCCCAGCTTACTAAAGATTTGTATGCTCAAAATATTTGAGTATTCTAACAATTTGCAGAACATATTCCTCTTCAGAAAAAAACCCACCATTTCTAACCACAGAATTTGTAGATAATCTGAAGGAGTCAACTCTTACATATAGTTTACAAAAGACTGAGAAAACTATAGCAAAACTATGTCATAATTAATAGAGATATAGTCAAGCGAATCATGTAATAACTTTGTTCTATGAGGAAAAAAACACAGAAGATAAATATTCTCAGCTGGATGCAGTATTTCTGGGTAACAGTATTACAGAGTTTTTAATTTAAAAATTATATTTTGGGTGATTAATATTGTCAAAAAGATAAATAATCTGCCTCAATATAAATAAAGATTTAGAAAATTGTACTTAAGAGTTTTACTCAATGGTTGTATATCACTGTCAGGTAGAGCAAAAACTCAGGGACTGAAGGCACAAAGGTCCGCCATGAAGCAGCAGAGTGCTGAATAGTGTACGGCACTCTTGCAGACACATTATTATTTGTTATTTGCAAATTAAGTTTCTTCTTTTTCTGTGTTGCTTTGACTGAAAATTACTTTCTCTTCTTTTCCCTCTGCTACTTCAAGTCCCATCTGCTCTGCTTTCAAATTGCTGCAGTGAATGTTATTTCCAGATGGGAGGGACAATCCAAGGCTCTGTTACGCAGCTGTGTGCAGGTTTTGGTCGCTTATCTCCTCATTTGAGTCACTTCACCTTGGTGCTCTGCATCACATTTTTTCTCAGAGGTCTGAAGAGCACAGTTAAAACTGCCCCTCCTTATTTGTCCCAGAGGCTGCAACTTGAAAAAGCACTTGAACACAGTCTTAAGTGTTTTGCTGAAGAGGGCTCAGGCAGACAGGAAGTTTCCTCTGCTGCCACTGAGCAGCTCTGCAGTGCTCAGTCTTGTGCTGGGAAAGGGAAGCCATAGGGAGAGCCTGATTATTCCATCCCAGAGACACAAAGCTGTGGATGCCTGTAGACACCTGAGAACACTTTAGAACATGGGTTACTAACCTTTTGCTTTCCTGGGCTGTGAATAGTGAAGAGGAATTGTCTTGGATCACATATAGAATAGATATTATAGTTAATTTTAATTTATTTTAATCAAACAATAAGAAAAAGAGGGCAACAAAACCAAGAATACTCTTTGCTAAATTGCATTTAATTGCCTCCCACTAAATGTATTGGAACAATGGAAATCCTAGTAAGAAAGGAGATTGATTTAAAAACAGACAGTGTTGACTTACTTGTATTCCTTGAAATCCACGTGGGTACTATCTTCTCTGCTGAGTAAAAGATCTGTTGGAAAACCTGAATTACTTGATTGAATTAAAGCAGCTTTCTCCTTGACCTCTCTGCTTAGGCTGTCAGCATTATTTTCTGAAAGCAGCTTGTTTTCTATCTTGAGAATAATGCGCAGTTTCAGCCCCCTCAGCAAGCATGCTTAAATGCTGTAATAGCTTGGGGCTGGTAACACTACTGTAGGCACTGGGTATGCAGGAGACTATTTCAATCCTTATGTAAATGGAGTAGCAATTCTGTGCTGTCTTAACCTGTCTGCAGCCTTCTAGCTTATCCATTGGTCTCTAGATACTCATACTCATGGCCCAGAATATCTGCCTTCAAAATAACCTCCCAGTCAGCCCCTGGAGAGGTTTAGCAAAGCCATGACACATATGACTCATAAGTAAATTTCTTACCTCAATGTAAGGCTCTGAACTGAAGAGTATTTCTGTATTTCAGGGGGTAAAAAAAAACAACAAAAGACAAACACGTCCCTTTCCCTTTCAGCTGAGTCCAATAGAAACAACATTCTTAAAATATTTTAAAATTTAGCAGAAAGTGACTCTGCAGCACTCTGATTACAAAAAAAAAAAAAAAGATATTTTTGTAATAATATGATTGACTCTAGGTGCCAGATTTTTAATTAGCATCTTTCAGTATAGAGGACACAGTTTTAGCTGTGTGCCTTAATTTTAATTTACTGCTGTGTATCTATGTTTACAGCTTGTTTTTACAGACTGAGAGAGTTGGGGCTGTTCATTCTGGAGAAGAGAAGGCTATGGAAGACCTGAAGACCTAATAGAGGCCTTCCAGTATCTATTCGGGGCTGTAAGAAAGAAGGGGACAGACTCTTTAGCGGGGTCTTTAGTGACAGGACAAAGGGGAATGATTTCAAACTAAAAGAGGGAAAATGTAGATTGGAGATAAAGAAAATGCTTTATCAGTGAGGATGGTGAAGCACTGGAACAGGTTGCCCAGAGAGGTGGTGGATGCCTCATCCTGGGCTACATTCAAGGACAGGCTGTGAGGAGCTCTGAGTAACCTGATCTAGCTGTAGGTATCCTGTTCACTGCAGGGGAGTTGGACCAGACAGCCTTTAAGGGTTACTTCTAACTCAAATGATCCTATGATTCTATGATATTCTGGCACTCTGGATGCTATAGAAGGAAGAACTGCCTTGGATTGCTACCATGAAACTCTATTCTCTGTTTTATACCTTCCAAATAACCTGACTTAATTCCCTACTTTTTGTGGACCGGAATCAATTAGCAGGGTTATAGTATCCTTAGGCCTTAACTCAGTGCACCTCATTGATTCTGCTCTGTTGTAAGTGAATTAACCTCAAGGAAACAAGTGTATGAGAGAGAGTGCGTTCAGTTGGATGCACAAATTTAATACTGATTTGATATGGGGAAATATTAAGAACACCCAATTTTGATCTACTGGACTAGAAACAGGCTTCTGCTGGACATGATTCAGTGCAGGCACCAAATTTTGGTACTCTTTTACTGCTAGAAAGTGTTTGTACCACCAGTGAGTAACAGAGAAAATCTGGGGAAGACCTGGCTAAGTTCAATTTGTGAATTGAATAGCTTGATTTGTTCAACTTTTTCCTGTAGATTTACAGGCTATGCCACAAAGCTGTAGGATATTAATTACAACAGACCTATTATTTGTCTTTGTATGCTGACAGATGATTGCGGAGCAGAGCAGATCAGGACAATACTCCCCTGGCCCAGCTGGCAGTACTGGGCATAATGCACCCCAGGCTATGGTTGGCCCTTTGGGCTGCGAGGGCATATTGTTGAATCGTATTCAACTTGCCATCAACAAGAACCCCCAGATCTCTTTCCATTCAGCTGCCCTCCAGCATCTTGCCTCCTGGTTTGGACGTATATCCAAGGTTGCAAACGCAGAATCTGGTGATATTTAAGGTCCCTTCCAACCCAAGCCATTTTGTGATTGTTTGGTTCTAAGCTTCTGTGATGTCTCCAAAGATGTCTAAATGTGATCACGTAGATCTCAGATGCCAGAACTGTGTCTTTATCTTCTGGTCTTGTCTGTGCAAGGACAGCAGAGCCCATGTAATTGGTGTCAATGACTCCTGACAGCTCTGCAGCTAAACAAGACCATACATGCAGAGAGTTTCAGATTCTCTCATGTTTCAAAGCAATTCTGCCAGACTGCTCCCTGCCCTATGTGTGTTATTGAGGACCTCGGGGCCATGTGCTGTCAGCTAGACTCTCACAAACTCACTGCTACTGAGTTTAAGCAGCCATTAGTCAGGCAGAGTGGTATTTTCAGGGAAAGCAGTGTTGATGGATTTTCTATTTGACATATTCTCCAGCAATTTCTTAACATTTTAAGATGAGATGATGAGTATGCACTTCTTGACAGGGTCAACGCAGTGGAAATAATGTATATCTGTAAATAGTCACGTATTGTAGGGATCTATGGTCCAAATGAATTAGATGCTCTTCTCCAATGCAAGTTGCCTCACAGCTTTATATTCAATAACATATTCAAGGCTGCATGCTCTATATACCATTAAAGTTCAAGCTTATATATTATTCCTGTTGTATATGTACAAACCAAGCCTGAGATTGCCTTGAAAAAAAAAAAAACAAACAAAAAAATCTTTATGAATAAAAAATGTTTCTTGGCTCCATTATGGGTTGTGAATTATTGATAATTTTAGAAAACACACTGAACTGAGCGAAAGGGGAACCATGGATAAAAAAAGTTCTCAGAAAAATTATAACACCTGATTTAGATACAGAAGTTGTTAAGCAAGTGTTGGCATTAAGAAAAAATAAAATGAAAAACCAAAATAAAAAACTAATTGCAGCATACTTTTTTTCCTTTGGTGTGGTTGCACTCTTCTAATACATGTTTTACCAAGAGATGCAGTTCAGTGACCAATTTCACTGTTGTGCAAAGTGGTAAAAAAAAATGGACAAGTGGCTGAGGAAAAACTCGGAAACCGTAACAAAAGCCTGGAGTGCCAGCGCCAGTCGGTGCAATGAAGAGACATGAACTCTGATGAGAGGCTGAAGAGGATATCTGACCACACTGAAAATGTGACTAACGAGGGAAAGGGTAGAGAAAACAAGCTTTGAATACAGTGCAAAGAGAATCAGAAAAGCATTTATTGAATCATCATTGTGAATATCATACCTTCATCAGAGTCTCAGGAACATCTATTTAGTTGCTTCAGGTTCTGTATTTTAAACTCTCCTAAAGTAAGAATAGTGTCCAAGAAAGTTTGCAATGCTGTGTAACAAAGCAAATTCTTCCATGGTTCCTGTTAGAGCACTTAAACTCCTGCTAAAATTGTTATTCTGAAGTACCACAGTCCCCCTCCTCACTTACAGCAGGGAATCTAAACTGGTCTTCAGGGGAAAAATGGGCTCCATCTATTGAAACTCTTACAAAGAGCGAGGTGCTGACACTCGCTTCCAAGTCCATCTTCCTGAGAAGAAAATTCCAGGTTTTTCTAAACTGTGAGCTATCTCAATGAAAAGGCTTGGAAAGTATCCTTTTTTTTATCTGTGATATGCTTCATGATTGGAATTCGATCAAAGGGCTGAAATACCTTTCTAATGAAGCCAGGCTGAGGGAGTTGGGTTTGTGCATCCCAGAGAAGAGAAGACTCCAGGGAGATCTCTTTGAGGCCTATAATATAGCTGAAGAAGGACTCTGTCAGGGAGCATAGTGATAGGGTAACAAGGGCTACAGTTTGAAGATAAAAGAGGGTAATTTTAGGTAGGATATTCAGAAAAAAATTCTTTACTCAGGGGTGGATGGAAACTGTTGTCCAGAGAAACTGTAGATGCCTCATCCCTGGAGGTGTTAAAGGACAGGTTGAATGGGGCTGTGGGCAACCTGATCTAGTTGAAGATGTCCTTTTCTCTGGAAGGCGGGTTGGATCATTCCATTATTCTATTATTCAATATAGCTATCTTTTTAGAATTAGATTGTACAACTGAAAATACATTTGCAACCATCTAACTCTTATTTTTAAATTAGAGCACACCCATATGAAAATTCAAATAGATTTTGGACCTTGAATACCTGATATTTTCATGGATATGAAATCAAATGAGCTTGCAAACTTCAGGAAGGCAAGAGTTTAACTGCATTCATCCTATTTTGAATCTGCGTTTCAGTCTGTTTACCAGTGACAGCTGTGCTTGTGGTGTAGCTCAAGGCTCTTTACTGGAGTTGAATAAGGAATACTTCCTGCCCCAGGAACTCAGAAAACAAAGGGAGTGTGAGAGGGGAGAAGATAAATAAACCAAAGAAACAGAAAATAACAACTTGCTTCCTTCACACAGAAGGGTAAAAATAAACAAACCACATCTCTTTACTATTATCTGTGGAATTCTGCCTTTGCAACACTCACATTTCCAGTGTGAACCCAAAGTGACAAGTTTATTTTCTTCTTGTCTTAGGAGACTTCTTCCCTCTACCGTGATAGCAAAACCCTAGTTTGGCTTATTATCAGTTAAACTGGACTGGTTAGTTCCCTTAGGTAACAGATTTTTCCCAAAAGTGGAACTACATTTTAGATTTCTTCTTATGTGCAAGTCTTTGCGTTATCAGTCCTGGTTGAGATGGGATTCTTGCTCTGTAATGTACAAATTCAAATTACCCAAGTGATTTAAGTCTTTAAATGGTATTTAGCTGTGAGAAAAGACTGTTGTCTCTTAAGTATTTTCAGGAAATTAAAGTCATCCTGCTTTACACAACTGCACTGTTGATGTCTTCCCACATCAAGGGAAGATGTACCGTTTTAAAGTACTTCGGTAGCTATACATCTGTCAGAATAGGCTGCACATCACCATGATGTTGACAACTTGCCAAGAATTGTTCCTGGTGCCTTTCTCCTTATTTCATTTTAGAGACTGGGAGACTTTGTTTGCTTTTTGAAGAGTCCCTTGTCAACATTCTTAAAGAGCTTGAGTACAAACCATGAAATGCCTGGGTAGGAAGAAATATATCTACCAACATCTAACAGCTGTATTTTTTGCATGATGTTAAGATTTGTTTCCAGTTTATCATTTGTGCTTAAGCATGATTTAAAACTGAGTTGCTTTTAATTGGTTTTGGATCAGGCACTATTACTTATTCATTGCATCACAGCAGTGTTCAGCATCTCCAGTACTGGAACTTTACCCTACTGTGCTAGAAGGCAAACACCCAAACCAGCAAGTCCCTTTGTGATTGAAATAACTCATCTTAGCAGAACTCATTTTACTGAGAGTTATCTGAAAATTGTCTTGGCTATGATTTCCAAAGTCCTATGCAGAGTAATTCAACTTAAAATGCATAGCTAGTAGGAACTAAACTAAAAGGCACAAACAAAATATTTTTATCTGCATGATGTAAACATACATCTATGCAATGTAATTATATGTCATTCCAAGACCCAAACCAGTTTTGCAAAAAATGGAGAGGTATTTGCTCGCTATGTATCTGCTGAATGAATTACTCAGCAAGAGCTTTAGAAATCCATTATAGATTATAGATTATGCTTTATTTTGCAAAGAAAGGGAACAGAAAAACAAGTTGAGGGAAAAGGGATCCCTGTCCATGGAGACCCTTCTGCTGCTGCCTGAATTGCAGTATCTTCTAGGTGACTAAGTCCATTATGCTGTTTATAGCTGGCAAGTATTAATATGCAGGGCTTCTAAATTAAATTAACATGGAGACACAGTCCTCAATTTGTGCTTTGATAGTGTGTTATGATAGTATCCATATCTTGCAAAGGAGAAACATTACACAATGACTTTTCTTTTGGCTTTGTGTATAATAAAGACATACAATTTCCATCAGAAATTTTGGGTGAGATTTATCAGCACAAATTGCTGTGCTTGCTTATGTTGATAATTTCCTTACTTTGCTTAGGATGTTTGATAAACATGTTTTTTTTCTAGAGTTCCAGATATTCTGTACTATCATTTCAGATCTGTCCAGGAAACCCTTTAATGAACTAGAACTGTCGAGTATAACCTTCTTTCATCTAGCAGTTTAATATTTGGGATGAATATTACAGCCAAAGGAATTAGCTTTCCTTGGTGTTTATGAAGTTGCTGTTAAGGCAGGTGGATAATCATTGTAGCAACACAGCACGTCAGGAGGGAGCCATTGAAAAACATTCCATGATCAGGACCATGACCTTGACAGCCCTCACTTTCAATTGTTTTGGCAATATTTTTCCATCTGTTGCAATTGGGAAAATTTGTTGCATGCCAATAAACTTATTTGAACTGTTCCAAAATACTGTCTGTGTTGGAGTGAACATTTCTAAGAAAGGCCATGCATCTCAATTTAACATATCTTACTACCTTTGCCCCTATAGCATCTCATTTATTACTTCTTGCATTTCAAACTCAGCAGACTTAAATAATAAAGCAGGAAATGGATTTTATTTATCTTAGCTTCAGTAGAACACTGTTTTTAAAAATTCTTCATAGATCAAATGAGGAAGTACAGACTAGACAAGAGGATTATGAGCTGAGCTGAAAACTGCTGGGGTCATAAGCACAAAATCCAGCTGGAGGTCTGTCTGTAATGAAATACCCCAGGTGCTGATGCTGTGGTCAGTATTGCTTGATAGTGTCATTAATGACCTTAACAATGGGACAGAGTGCACTTTTGGCAAATGTGTAGGTGATGTGAACTTGGGAGCAGTGGTTGATACACTGCACAGAGGGACATTGATAGGCTGCAGAAATGGGCTGACAGAAGCTTCATGAAGTTCAACAAAAGAAAATGTCAAGTTTTGTAACTGGAGAGGAAAATCCTGATGTTGCAGTGAAGGTTTGGAATGTGTATGTGGAAAGCAGCTTGGCAGAAGAGGACCTGGAGAACAAAAACTAGTGAACAAAAACTTGAACACGAGCCAGCAATCTGCCCTTGTAGTTAAGAAGTCTGGGGTCTTGTGGAACAATGAATTGGATATACTGGAGTGAGCTGGAAAAGGTCCACAAAGATGATTGAGATATAGCAGCTTGTATCACATGAGGAGAGGCTGACAGAACTGGGGATTGCTCAGCCTGGAGAAGGTAGCTCAGGGAGGGATTTTATCAGTGGGTATAAATTTCTGACTGGGGTGAATAGTTAAAGGTGCATTCAGATGCTTCTCTAAGATGCCTCATGACGGGACAAGAGGCAATAGACACAACAGCATGAAATTAAGAATATTTTACTTAAAATAAGAAAAAAGCAACAAGATGGTAGTTGAACACTGGAACAATCTGTTCTCCTTCTTTTAAATACAGCTGACACAGACATGAGCAACCTGCTCCAGATCACCCTATTCTGAGCAGGTGAAATAGACTAGAAATTCTTTAAGGGCTCTGTCCAACATCAGCAACTGATTCTGTGATAAGCTATTGTGACAACACCATAACAGAAAGACCAAATATCTGATATTCCCCAGTTGATTTGCTCATTTGCAGTTGTCCAGAGATCTTTGTGTTCTTTGTTCCAAGCTAATCTGTGCTGCTCCATCACTCCTCTTGAGAGAAAGCATCATGATACAACTCTGTTACATGTGATTTAAATTTTTAATTTCTGTTTACAAAGTTACCAGAAAGAAGTGATGAGAAATGGAAGTAAAAATAAGGAATGAGGTCCAGATCAACCTTCCAACATCTGCTATGTGTTTCTCTCCTCTCTGAGTATTACAGTTTCCAGCTCCCAAGTGAACAAACAAGTCTGTTCCTCAAACCAACAGATGCAGGGCATGAACTGATGTAACTTTATCGCAATAGGCTTAGCAGTGAGGAACTTGAGTTGTCTCAGTTGTTCAGTTGAACTACTCTGCAGCTTGTCTGGGCATTCCAGTTTCCATGGAAATCTCAAAGGATTGTATTTCCTCAGAATTTCTGGCATTTATTGATATTCAGCTGAGATGAAAGTATCATCTGAACAGGCCTTACAATATTCTACATATTAGCTGGTGAGTCTTGAGTATTTATTTAGTGCTCAGAAAGATTTACTTACAAGGGAAGCAGACTTGTCTCTGTCTTACAAACAGAGAAACAAAGGTACTGAAGATTCAGGTGGCTCATTCAAGGTAGGAAAAGTGGCTCACAGAAGAAAATGGCAATGCCTTACTCCAGTTAGATAATCAGCAAACAAAAGAAGTCTCTCTCCCTTCTTTTTGTGATCCAAGCAGAAAACAAAAACTTCAGTGTACTTACAAACAGCATTAAAAATTAACCAGCTTGTCGTGATTTAAAAATCTCTGTATTCATGAGAACTTGGATAAGGCTTTTGTTTTACATTCAGACCAATACCAATAGCCAACAAAACCCTTACTAAAACCAGCAGCAACATTTTCTTCACACTCCAGCTTCTCTTTGAATAAAAAGATAATTTCTAACTTGTACTATTCAGTTGAGTAATAGAAACTTTCGTGGCTGAAAATAAAAATGCACTGTTATTACCTGGTGGGGAATGTAATATAGAGATCCTTCTTTCACAGTAGAAAGAAGACTCACTTTTTTTTTTTTTTTTCTTAAAATATTATTATTATTTAATTTCACATAGATAAAGGGAAGAATTAACTTATATCAAGGTTTGTCACAGTGAGGTACAGAGCACAGCTCATCCTGTAAGAGTGGCATTGTTTTATGCAACAAGATGAATCTCCCAGTGAGTCCCCTGAAGTTAATTTTAATTTGAAAGAGCCAAGAGGCTCCAAAATGCTCTTAACATGGATTTCATCTGGACAAAAAACAAGTGGGAGAAGTAAAACCATATAGATAGAATTTTACATGTGAGAAAATGAAATAAGTAAAGAAGCACCAGAGGAGGAAGCCCTGCCTTTTGTCTTTAAGACTGGAAGTAAAGGTTCAGCTCCCTGAAATAGCTGCATTGTGTATGTTGCAAGCAGGTAGTCTGTGCCCAGTGTGACCTTGTCTACATGTAGCATTACCTGATCTTGCTCATTTGCCTGAAAGAGTACATACACATTTAAACAGTTGCAGAATTCCTGGTATATGCAGCTTATTTTATGTAGATCAAATACACATCTGAACATCTGCTGATGGTGCCATTTGGTTTTGAAATGATTGAAAATGGATAGAGAAAACCAGAGGACTTCATATTTATTTTTGGTCTCTTGTTAGATCATGAGTGCTTACTTTAGTGTTAAGTGTGTGCAATCTTCAAAGTATAACTAACAATAAAAAACTCAGTTTTCACGCCAGTGGCAAGTTCTAAGCCAGATTCAGAATTGCTATTGCCCCTGTAAACCAGCTTGTGAGCCATCTCAATTTGTCCTCACTCAGGGCCATCTAATTGCCTCTCACAGGGATGCTCATTTGGGTGACAGAAGGTAATCTGTCAGCAGTTCCACTTGCGCAACTCACCCTTCTCTGTTGGACAGGAAGATTAGGGCAGTTAGTATTGCAATTATTCTGGCTGGAAAGGATTTTATTCAAGAAATATCTGACATAGAGAGATAGAAACACCATCAGAGCAGGTAGCAATTTGACTACTATTTATTATGAGGGCTACTCCTGAAGTAATACCTCTTATTTTCTGGTGTTGGCCCATAGTGTCAGAGGTGGATGTTGGTAGTACAGTAGCAGAGTCTGAACATTCCCAACAACAATCCATTACTTTGGGTTACTGTGCAACAGATGGCAGCAAAGAGGCTGGAACAGAGGTGTGGATTAAAATTCCTACATGCAGAAAAAATGTCACCCATTGACATTCAACAACACTTGCTGAACATTTATGGAGACCAAACAGTGGATGTGAGCACAGTGAGGTGCTGGGTGATGTGTTTCAGCAATGGTGACAGTGGCGTGAAAGACAAACTATATTCCAGATGGCTATGCAGATTTTTATGAGCATGGCATGCAGGCTCTTGTTCATCACTGATGAAAATGCATAGCTAATGATGATGATTATGTTAAAAAATAGTGTTTTGTAGCTGCAAATTTGCTTTATCAAATAGTGCTATTGTGTTTTTTATGTCTGTTGTAGTGTCCATGGAGATAAATGGGAGGCATTACTTTCAGAGCAACACATATATATCTGCTGTATTTCCTCTAGTAAAGGAACAGAGTTTCATGAATCAACACTGATTAGTAAACAAGTAACATGCCATTCTGACCTCTGATTTGAAACTCGCTGATTGCTTATACCCTTAAAAAGCAGGTCCCCAGAAAAGCCTTGTAGTATTTTTGGTGACTCCCCATTGACCACTGTGTAGAGTACAAAGCCATATACAATTTGTGGATGCAAACCTTTACAAAAATGTTGCATTACTGCTTCCTCCCTCTGCATATTCTCTTTTCAGCCTGTTATACATATGATTGGAGCAGACTTACTGCTTCACAGTTGAATATTAATACTCACTCATTAACAAAGCATGAACATTTCATTACAGTGGGAGCTTTATTAAAACAGCCTTCTGAAAGAATTAAGATCTAAAGATAATAATAGAATGTACAACCCAAAACAACTACTTCAATACATTCTGCACCTTTAGAATCTGTTGTGAAAAATACCACATGCTTTATTTCCTTTTTATTGCTTGGAAGATTACATTAAACAGCTTAATTGGCTTTCTCAAGGTGACACAAGTCATTGACAGAACTGAGATTGCAGGGTCGAAAAGCCAAAGAATGTTAGCAACCACAGCCCTGGCTCTAGTGCCCAGTGTCTCAGTAGTGCCTGCCCCCACTGGGCTAAACGCAGCACGCCGTTTCTTCCCTTCTCCCTAAAGAATGAAATTATTTGCAATTACTGCTTAATGCGATAGCTTTGGTTTGAGTCTGGAAATGGACCGTCAGCAGGTGGCAGCAGCTCGTCGCTCTTTTAACCTCTTCTGAGCTCACCGGCAGCAACCTTCGGCCGTGGAAATGGCTCTCTGCATTTTCTCTCCGTTTCCTACTTAGCCTTCAAGGAAAGCCCGGTACTCCCAGTGAAGCCACGCATGGGCAGTGCTGAATACCCCTATAGGCATCAGGGGAAGACTTTTGGCTCGGATGCAGAGGATGATTATGAAAGGTTCAAAAGGGGGATGCTGTAGGAGGCTGGGATATGATGAAGGAGAAAGGAACAAAATAATTTTCTACCAGTCTCATGGAGTACTGCAAGTGTACCCTAACTTAAATGTGATGATTCGAATGACTTACATAGACTTCTGAAGTAAAGCTATAAAACAGTTCAATGCTCTCTGTGAAATAAACCTATTAATCGCAGTACTGCATTTTGCTACCTGAGAATATATGTCAGTAATGTATTTTTTGTATATTTCTAATTAACATGCACGGTTTCTTCCTTTTTAACTTGAGTTTTTCAACTGGAGCAATTTCTCAAGGATATGTAAGCTCATTGTTTTGCACTGAAATGGCTGTGGTTTTCATCTGTTAGCTACAGTTATTGCTGTGTGCAGGAATGCTGTTAAAACCTTAGTAAACATTATTAAGCATGAAAAGAATGATGATAGTTCAATGAGCACTAAGCTGTGAACTAATGGAATGGTGCATGGTACAATCCAGGAACACAGAGAAACAACAAAAGGAACTCTGCATTTGCAAGCAAGCTGAGCTTTGTGAAATCTCTAAAGGTAAATTCATCAGGCTAAGGAGTGGTTATGTACTTGCTACAAGTTGTGCTTCCCTGTTGAACAAGCTGGCTCTAAAAACATGAGTGAAAGATATTTTCATGTTCTTATTAGAGGAAAGGAAAACAAACAAACAAAAAACAAACAAAACTACAAACGTATCTATACACACATTACAATATTATGTAGAAAAGCTGAGTATGTAGAACTACACATTTTATAACTTTTAAAAATTTATAATTTAATACATGGAATGCTTATAGCTCTGCTCAGCAAAGCGGATTCTAGAAATACAGATGTAAAATCAGTTTCCTCTGAAATGCTGATCATTAATAATGTTGTCCATGCTAAACACAAAAGGATAGCATCTTCTGAACCAGGTGCATAATTGAAAGCCAGCATTTTCCACAGTTATCTTTAAAAAAGTATTTATAATGGAAGGCAGCATGTCTTGCTAAATAGGGACAGCCCTTTCCCTTCAGCAAAATAATCTTTTGTTCCTGTTTATTCCACTACATTATAGCAAGACTTTGCTCAGGTTGGTTCTCATCTCTTGATTTCTTTTTCTCTGTCTTTGGATTGAGGGCTGTGATTTGCATCTCCTATTCAAGCACTCTGAAACTAGAAGCGTGCAAATACTTTCCGAGATGCAAGTAAAAATGAACTTGTGATAATATGAAACAGGCCTATAACCCACTAAAAATTAGGTTTCCTTCTTTTTTTTCTTTTTCTTTTTTGTTTTTCCCCTGGAGGGTGGAAACATTTGTTATTTCCATGTATCCTAGTGCTATCAACTCTAACGCTATGCTTTCCAAAGGCTGCCTCATTCACCCCTTCAGCCAAGCTCTATCTTCAATGTAGTCTTTAGTGCCTTGGATATACTGGAGTTATTTTCCAAATTCCAAATGTCGTGTGTTGAATGAAGCTCTGCAGATTCCCATAGCTCACTTGCACTGAAATCCAGTGAGACATCAAGCTATAGTTTCTAGTTTTTCTGAATTATCTTGTATCTCAAGCATCTTCGGTGTTAGAAGAGGTAGGCCACCACAGTGGTGGAAATTTGAAGCTAGATGAAAAAAATCTCTATAGAAGTGAATTTTCAGGCTGGCTTGTTGCATGGTATATGCAAAGGCTGTTAACTGTAAAACTATTAAGTTTCTGGTCCCTGGTTTAAATTTGTTATTTAGGAGAAAAGATGGGGAGTACTTTTCCAATTGGTCTGGTTGGGCAGGACTTTTTATGCTACAGTTAGCAGTGATTGCCCCAGAAAAACATTTTCTTTATTAGTTGAACATTTTTCTTTTTAACATTCTTCTCTCTCAGAATATTTACTTCTTTCCCTCAAATCCTACTAAGGTTAGAAAAATACTAAAATTACTATTAATGTTAAATGTTAAAAATATTATGTGGCTATGCAAAATGACTGCCTTACTTCAGCTATCCACATTATATTCCTGATAAGAGATTTCACATCTTGGAAGATAATGGGCAGACAGTTACAATCCACTGTACCTGGACTGTATCATAGTATCATGGATACATCTGTAAGTGTATCTATTACTCATTAGTCATCAAGTCGCAAGATCTGAGTTGTGTATTCACTTTACTGTGCTGACACAATCATATTGATAACTCAAACTACTTAAAATGAAAATTAAGAATCAGAGAATGCATTCTAGCATTATGAATAAAAAAAGGTAATGTAGAAGCAATGATTGAAAGTGGCTTATTTAAAAATAAGCATTATATGAGACTACGAAATCAGCTCAACTACAAAATAACCTAATTAATATCACAGAGCACCACACCTAGAGCATTAGATAATTTGCCTAGTTAATCAGTGTTTCAGTTCTCCTCGTGTCATTTAATACATTTTACAGATGGCAAGAATGGCTTTATTTCAGGTTTCTGGGCATTTTTGAAGGACCAATATTGTTACACATGCACTCTAATGAGTACAACATAGAGAACCCTAATAGGAAATGAGACTGGGGCAAGAGCCTTGGACTGGGTGATCCTTTGGGTCTTTTCCAACCTTGGTGATCCTATGAAATACCTTCTCTTTTGGTGGTTTGACTTCATTCTGAGGGTAATGAAGTGCCTGAAGAATTGCTTCAAAGTTCCCAGTGTTATCAGTTCATATGGATTTGTGTTATTCTGAGGTGGTGTTTTTTCTTCATGATGGTGTGGGACTGGGAGAACAGCTGTATTTTTCCTGTTAAAACATTGTCCCTCAAGGTGCATATGACCCTTCAGTTTGCTGAATTACTAGTGGAGGAGATTACAGGGCAATTATCTTTCCAGAAAGAATTCTTTTATATAAGAAAAGAACTCCCACATATGTGTTTGCCATTTATTTTTCTTGGTGGGGTATTTTATACTTCTAGCCATGCTTTAATGAATTCCCTGTATTCTCTGTCACAATTCTACATCTATAGGGATTAAGTAGGAATTGAGCTACCAGAGCTGCTGCTTTGATACATCATACACATGCCTTCTCCACGTTCTATTTTAACTATTCATTTGGTATGTATTGAGGTTCAACTCCTTTATCTGTGCTTCCCTTGTTAGACAGACTTGGATTTGACAGGTAAAGAAGAAAGTACCAGCTGAACAGAACATGCTGCTTGTGACCCGTGAAGAGAGAGATCAGTAGAAAGAGGAATGTCAGGAGTAGATTTTATTAGGTAGCTCACAAACTGGTTATGATTTTTGCAGTTTTTGTGTTTGATTGAACCAGTCCAAACATGCTTTGCAGAGCCGTCAATCAATGGGAGCAGGTTCACAGGTGTGAAAGCTATCCCCTTTAACAGCCTGACTTCAAGGTAGCAAACTCCCCAGCAAAGTATATGCCCCTGAATCTGAAAGAGGGTACAGAAAGGAGGACAATTGACAATTATTTAGGGTCACTTTGCGACACTTGTCTTGAATATAATGTATCCAGTTTTATTTGAATTGTTTTAAGCTCTATTCTTCTGGCTATTACTAAAGCTGAAATTTCCTTTATTGAAAAAAAAAAACAAAACCCACAAACATTAAATTTTATGTGGGCTTTTTTTTTTTTTTCTTCTTTTTTTGTCATCACAGTTTTTTAATTACAGCATTTATACTTTCCTGAATTTGAGAGAGGCAGTCCATTGTATGAGAATGTGACTTGCAGTACATTAAGCTGATTGGATATATTTAGATCCAGACCACAAAGGTTTAGGTATGTTCTTCAATACCCATGTGGTTAGGTTAAAACTGGATCCTCAGCTGGCTACTTGCAAGTGTTATTTGTTTGATGTGTGTTCTGAAAATACTGTAAACTGAGTAATTAAAATAGTAGCAAATCCACTAAACTTGTTTGTGTTCATGGACAATTCAGAGAGTGCAACATCCCCCAAAGCACAGTTCATATCTCCACCTGATCTCAGTCAAAATCTGTACAAGTTGGAGGAAGAAAAAAGCCACTAGCAAAAAGAGACCTGGCACTTACAACCAAGTGAGGAAATGCCTTTAAAATGTTGGCATTAAAAACAGCCATACACTCAACTGAGAATTAGTTTATTCTGTGCTCCTCTAACTTCCTTAGCTTTACTACTCTATAATCCAGCTGTCGTGCAGATGACAACAGACCTGTTAATTCTGCCAAATGGCAGTTTCCTATTTTCACTGTAGGCTCCTAAGTATTCAGCCTCTAGTGTAAACAGTTGAGTGCCAACTTTCATCACCAGTTTTAAGCTACTCAGTTCCCAGTTAAACAAATCACTATATTTCACTGCACATCCTCCTTTCTTACATCTCAACTGTTCCAAGAATTTTTCATTGATATTTTATGTGCACGTTGGCAGAACATAACCTTGTTCAGAGAAGCACTTGCACCCATGTATGTTTAAACTGTAAAAGAGCTCCCGTGAATGAACATAGCACAAGTAATTGTCAAAATCAGGGCCAATCCATGGAAAGAATTGTACTTCAAAGTTTTCTGCCTCATATTTGGTTTAAATTCTCTCTTGCTTTCATCTTTCCAAGGCATCTGAGCTATTACTCTCCAATGCACTACGATCATGGTTAATAGATCTCTACCTCTCTAGTTTGAAGATGTGTGCACGTTATTGCTCTGAAGATGGAGCTAAAGATTTTTGCAAAGTCAGAAGATGCTGAACTCAAAAAAGAACTGATAAAAAAGATCCTTAAAAAAAAAATAAAAAATCCCTGTAAAAGACTAATAAATAAGCTATGTTTTCCTGACTGCAGCTTACAGATTTGGACATCTGTAGCTCATTAGCTGTTGACGACTGTCATTCGAATCAATTAATCAGAAAGAATCAGGTGCTTTCTAAAAGAAGGACAGACCAAAAATAAAATTTTATCTCTGTTCCTTTTAAATAACTTTCTGGAATTATTACCTACTAAGCACAGCATAGCATATTGTTCCAAATCTTTTGTCTTTCTGTTTCTCTTTTCTTTCTCTAGCATTTCTCTTCTAGCACTTTGTTTCTATTTCTGAAATATCCAACCATTTCATTCATACCCAAAGTTTTCAGCGTTGGAAAGGGATGTTTTAGATCCCCACATTCATGAAAAGGTCCTTTTGATACTCTGTTTATTATAGTACAGTAGCTTAGTCTTTTGGTATTACATTTTCTATGCATTTCTGTGCTGGACTTGATGCTGTGATTTTCAAGGATATTTCCCTGTCTTTTAGCTTTCTTTTTGAAAGATTAATGAAGTAAGTGTTGTCTGTATTTCCTTTGACACCTTTTTTTCCAGATTTAACCACTTTACAGGCTGATGGGAATATATGTTATCCTCTCTTCCTGGTTATCAGCAGAGGAAATTTTAGTCTTCTGATGTAACTGTAGAAGATGATGGATTTGAGTTTACATGAATGCAAACTCCATGAACTTCATACTCTGTTGTTGCTAATATAATGGCAAGGAGGACTGAACAAAAAGAATTCAGTTTGCACAAGTGACTGTAAAATTAATATTATGCTTTGATTTCCTAACCTGTACTGGATGTTATTTTGTATAGATGTCTGTAAGTTAGTGTCAGTGCATTGAAAAACAGCTCAGATATCCTGCTGCTACTGTGCTCCGCTTTTGCAAAGTAAGGCATAGTCCCATCGTACAATAAGGATTTAAATCTAGGCATCATCTCTTTTGTATATTGAGATCAAGTTTATTGCCAAAATCGGGCAGCTCTTTTTATGGTTGCCACTAGCAAAGGCTGTATCTTCCTATTCTGGCATTGGTCATTATACAACTTTTTTCATATCCTCACATGATTGACTCTCCTAAGGGTCAGAATCAAAATAAAATGACTGTATCTATAAGATTACCTGACAGAGGGCCCTTCAGTCTACACCACTTTGTCCTCTAGGTTCTGTGAAAACTTTTTTAAGATCATAGCAAGGTTTTTTATGTAATCAAATTCAAAACAACCTTATAATGAAGCATATTATGTTAAGTAATGCTGAAGATTGCAAACTCCTCAGAGAGAGTTGTATGTTTTGTGGTATCTCTCAGGCAGTATAATAAAAGCTCTGTTGCTCAACAGAAGACAAGCTGCTGAACAATGCACTCAAACTGTCATAAAAACCCCATGCACTAAAACTTAGTGTAGCATCTAGTGAGGTAGTACACAAAAACAAAAAGTTAAAAAAAAAAAAGTAAAATAAATGTTTCTGGGATGCATGCATATATTCATGCATGTATTTAACATTAAAATATATTCAATTCAAAACCTTAAAACACTATTTATGCTTGTTCTTCCTCCAGAAATCTTGCTCCCTCCCAGTACCTTTTGGTTATCTGTAGCAACTTTCTAGCCTATTGATAAGCAGTAGCCATTCAGTGGTTCTGGTTATATGTAATCCATTCCAAAAACCTTCTTCTGTTTCACTTAAAGCCAACTTTTCATAGATTTAAGTTCATAATTAACTCTTGCCTGTAATGCTACAGGAGGAAAAAAGTGCAGGCAAAATAAAATATTTTGAGCACATAAAGTGAGTGTATGGAATTCCTACGTCTTATCTTGAGCTTCTGGTCCTCTTTCTTTTCCTGGTTTTGTGATTTTTTTATATGATTTATATGATTTTATTAGCATTCTACATCATAACATCATGTAAAGCACTGGGAGGTAAGGAGTTAAAGCCCCACTACCGTGGACCGCCATTTTTCTAAATATCTGGCTCTCAGAAGAGAAGAACTACATATCCCAAAGGATTTTGCTTTTAGAGGGGAAAATAAAAGTCCTGGCAAGTTATGGGACTCGCTTTTCTCACGACCTGGCCCAGCTCCCGTCTCCCTACTTTTCCGCCTTTTCCCCTTTCCCAGGGCGTGTGACTGTGGGCCCCCTGCCCTATTAAGTCACAGAACCAGGCCAAACCATAAAACCATCAACACCCTCCCAGCCCCCCTTTCTTTCTTTTTTTTGGGCCAGTGGGCCTGTGGGTCTGCTGTCCTCCTGTCATGGACACAGATATAGATCACTCTGTGACTTTCTGTAGGCCATCTCCAAACAAAAAGTTAGTTACAAACAAGTTGCTCTTCAGATACTGAGATCTTGTAATTAAAGTAGTAGAGAAGAGTTTGAAAAAACTAAAGAAGTTTTAGAGAAGGATTGAATCTGAATTGGAAAAAAATTGTTTACGCTTTTATTTTATATACCCTGAAAGCTCTTATGGAAATGCAGCTCTCCATTGAGCCTGCTGCCAATAACAATTGCTATTTCTCAGTTACTGTTCATTGGAATTCCTCTGAGCCCAGGAACTTGTGGTCTTTATGCTGCAAACCTCACTTAGGACTTAGTCTTGAATGAAGGATTCTTTGCTATTTGCAAGCAAAAAGGGCAGAAAGATTAGTTTTAGTGGTTTCCATGAACATCAATGCAACGCTACAGATTGGTATAGCTAGTACTACTATTACAGAATATTAAACATGGATAAAAGTTATTGTTCCATCATCTCTCCCTGAAATATTTGATTGTAGCAAGGAACAGACTTGAAGCTGTCCTACATAAAGTCAATGCAGACAAAATCTAATTGAAAACAAAAAAATATTCAATTTCTCTAGGAGTTCAAAATTTACAATGTGTTTATCTTTCAGTCTCAGAATAAAATTTAATACTCATTAGAAAAATGGGCTTAGACAGAAACTTACTTAGCAAATAAATGTAGTTGTGGATTACAATGTTCCTTCATAGTTTACAAGGAAGCTTAGATCACATGGGAAAGTGGGAACATGAATCATTACCTATTAAGCATTACCAAAGTTCAAACAGAGTGGCTGAATTGATAAACTTGTTTAGGTCCTACAAGCAAACTCTTTCCATTTAGGAAAACCTTCTGAGATCAAGAACTTTCCCTTTTTTTTTTTCCTATGAAAAATATCTAAGGAATTTTTTTTGCTATTTTCCACTAGGACAAAAAAAGATATTTTTTTTTCCTCTTTATTCTTTTTTTTCTGTATTTTTTCAGAAGCAGTATGTTCTATAAAATATATCTCATGGACACCTCAAAACTCATTATGTAGATACAGATAAAAGATATTTCTACACAGTCCCAGAAACTGCACAAAGCCAGAGAAGGTGACTTTCAGTCCAGTGATGACTGCCCTTTTTACTCACTGTTTCTGGTTAAATGAAAATTACTTGAACCTTGGCTGAAACCATTTACAGGTAATGTTTGTACAGCAGGCTGCAAAGCTGTAACATACTTCCTATTCTTATAAACTGTAATGATCCTTATTATTTGATGCAGATGTTACAGTTTTAAAATTCTGTGGTTTTTTTATCTTTTTTTCGTTTCTCTTTGTGAGATAGTCAGAGATCTTCAAAAGAAATGTGTACTTTAGAACCAAAGCATTTTCATTGTTAATACTATTATTTATATTTGACAGGTTAATAGGAAAGACAGCCATTAAGGTCTTTCAGATGATGAACTTTTCTTCCATAAACTGAGACCTTACTTCAGTTTTGATAATTTTTTTCTTTTCTTTAAAGCAAAGTAGCATTTCTCAAATAATTTTGCCTAATGTGTCCTTGCAAAGAGGACAAAAGCATAATTAATATAATCAGAAATATCACAGCAGAATTCTCTGCCTATTCTCTGTAAAAACACATCCTACAGTTTAGGTTACTGATGCTGTCATGTACATAGCACTAGGTATGAGCTAAAATCTTTTCTAGTTTAAGGTCAAAGCTTTCAGTGTTCTGCTTCTGCCAGACTTTTAGTTTGTAACAGATTAAAAAAGTTTCAAGTGTTTTTATTTAATTTCAGGCATCCAAAACAGCAACTACTTTTGGACATTTGGCCTGGCTAGACTTGGTTAGATCACAGTGGAAGGAAACATGTAAGTGTATGAGGAATGCCTAAGTACACAACAAGGGTATTGCTGACGATGTCAGGTCCCTGGGATCCAACTAATTGTTGGCATTTAGTAGCAGGGATTCTGAATAACCTTGATAATTAGTTCCAATCTGTGCTAAACTCTAGTATTCAGGATTGCTTGACTTCTTCAAGCCTACCATTGCAATGAAAGGAATTGAAAATGTGAAAATGCAAGATCACTTAAATCTTGTATGCTCAGCCCTGACAAGCAGGCATCCTCTGTCTTTGTGCTCCCTGCCTCGCAGCAGGATCTGGGAGAGGCCTCCCATCTAGAGATCTTTAGTCTCTTTCCTGCTCCCTGCTATTTCTGTGATGGCTCCCAGAAATTCCCAGTGGCATCAGCAGTTTAACCATATTTTCTGCTTCCTAAATCTTTCTCTGCTTATTCTGAGGAACTATACTTGAGGAATTATATTTGATCTGCTTAGTGGTTATAAGCCTTAGAAAACAGAATCATTCCTGAAGTTGTCAGCTTGTTTACTAAAAAATCATTTCTCAGCACATCCTTGACCGGTGGCACATGGGAAGGACACAGAAACATGCTTTCTCAAATTGGCCTGCTCTCTGACAGTGACTGTTGTGTAAAGGTCTATCATTTTATTTGCAGAATATATGGCTAAATACTTGTTTTATAGCATTTGGTTAAAAAACAACAAAACTCTTGCACTGAAATAGGATAGGATTTATGTTTTTGAAACAATTGAGATTATTACTGATTATAATTTCATATTTATATTTCATATTTATTATGATTCTTTTCTTCAGTGGTGAAAAAGACCTTTCTAACAGCTTCATGTCGTAAAGAAACATTATGAAAGAGACTTCTCTGCTTTTTGGGGCCAGAAGGAGGGAGCAGAAACAGGCTAAAGGGACCACATGACAAAATTAATTTGAAGTCCAATTTAATATGGCTGGAAGTAAATACCACCTTTCTGAACCGCATACGGCCCAACAGGCTGCATCATGATAGCTTCAGCTCCACAGGCTCCTTGGGGAAAGCAGAGAGATTCTGCAAACTGCAAAGGACTCTGTGTGATTAAAGTAATCAGATGATGTGAGTTTAAATGTAGTTTATACATCCTTGGCAAGCTTTATTACAAAGTAAGTTATAAGAGGATATTCGTATGCTTGAAAATGCAATTACAAATACCTTAGGGCTACCTCAGGATGTAGATGTTAATAGAGAATGCTGCTAGGAGTATCTGGTCTGAAAGTCATTCAGTCTTATCCATAGTGTCCCAGAGATGAAATGTTTACATCCAGTGAACAGGTATTTGTAGTTCATTGCCCACATTGTTAAAAATTCAGTATAAATGCTCACTGTTGACTTCATTTTCACTTTGCTGCTATGATTTTTCCTGCTAGCTGAAAGGACAGTTCAGTACCAGATTTGGAGCCATAAGGTGAAAATTGTGGTCACCCACTTCCCTCTCCTCTCTGAGGACCTTCCAACTCACTCTTCTGAGCACAGCAGCAGTAACCAGCACCTCTCCTCCTAGTTCACAAGCCCTGAAAGTTTTGACCTTACTACTGTCTGATCAAAGTTTGCTCCTGACCTTTGCACTGCAAAAGTCTCAAGAGCAGTCCGCTCAAATTTCGCAGAAAACCTGGCCCTTGATAGTTTTCCTTTGAGACTGATGGCTAATTCTTATGATGGGATTTCAACCTATGTTCCTCAGATATGCTTCTCTTAACATTTATAAACAGGAAGAATGAATGTACAAAATTACTGCAGCCTTGCAACAATATGCAATGGATTACAAACAAATTTTATGGCAGAATGCAGGCACCATCATCCCTGATATCTTTTTTGCCTGCAAGGTTGAAAAGCATTTTTATTGAATGTGGTTCTTACAATGGTCAAAGGTGAATATATTGTAACACTTTTTAACTGAACAATTCAGATTTTCTTAAAACTCACACATATATCTGCCTTTCAGATATATAACTACTTTATTTCCTTTCTGAAAAAAGATTTACAAGGTGCTCCTCACTTTCAAGAGGGATGTATTGCTGCTGTTAGTTCTATGTCTGCCTATCTATCATGTGTCTGCAGGGCATTTTTGTTTTCTTGGGAGAGCTGTCTCACTTGTCCTGTACTAAGATGAACCAATCATTTTAGACAATCCCTGACTGCTGAAAGTTTTGAACCACTTCACTTACTATGGCTTTGATATCTATCTTTGACTAGAAAGATAATAGAAATGCAAGAGAAAAGCAGCAGTTAACCACCACTCTATTATCAGCAACTCTGAGAAAATTTCCAGAACTTTTGCCAGCTCTTCAACATTTGTGAAATATTGCTTTCATGGTCATGGAGTGTGCTTTCCTGTGTGCTTACCGTGCTTACCGTGTGCTTATCCATGTGCTTACCCTTGCCCATTATCTCCCTATTAATTTTCTGTATTTTTCCATTCTGCTCTACTAAGAGACACTGCTCAGCAAAAGCTCTGGTTGTTAAGGAAGTTGAGCATGTCTTATGGCACACTTTTTTTTCAGCAATCTCTTCCCTAGGCTTAGCAGCTGTCAGTGATATAGAGATTTGGAAGTTTCCTGCACATATAGGTATGACATAAAAGATATCCTGTGAAGGGAAGAAAATAAGAAGGAAAGCTGAATTGCTAGATGCTATTTTCAGATGAGATACTGGTTGCAAGCACATATGCAGTCCATACAGAAAATTACTGTTCCAACCCAGGAACAAGAAAAATAGTGCAAATGATGTCTCTTTTAAAATCAGCAAAAGGTTGAGAAGGCAATCATTAAGCATTGAGAATTAGAAATACTCTGCAGATATGCTGTATTCAAGGCAGAATCATTTTTAGGTTCTTTTTTTTTAAAAAAAATAAAGCTAGAAACAAGTCAGAACTGCTGAGAGTTACTTTGGCTTTGCTTTTAGAAAAGTAAATGCATGAAATTATAATAGCACACTATACTATAAAAAACAAATAAACTGATTTCAGCTCATCATCTGCTGAAGCACTTGGTAAAATATCTGAAGAGAAGTCAAAAATTCTGTGAGATGCAAGTGAAAATGAGTGCCTCACTGATCTTCATGCGTGGGAGAAACCAGTAACATTTGACACAGAGAGAAAAATTATAGTGCTCCATTCTGGAAATGTTTCTCCTGTGGTGACAGTGTTGACATTCTACAGAGAATAGCTAAAGTTTCTATTTATGCCGTAGAAAGAATGGGTCCCACGTTGCAAATCTCTTTTTTCTTTCTTTCTTTTTTTCTTTTCTTTTTTTTTTTTTTTTTACATCTTATCTATCATTTGTGGGAACACTGATTTTATACTTTTATTTCCTGGTTGATTTTGATATCTCAGTTCAAACGTCTCAATACTTCATAGGATAGAAAGTAAAATATGAAGGATAAATTTCTTCTATTTCAGCAATGTCTAAGTAAGAAAAGGATGAACAAGAAAAGAACAAGAACAAAATTCCATCCTGGAGATGTTTTTGCTTAGGGAAATTCAAATCTACCCAGCTTTAAATTTTAATTATAATTAAAGTACCCTTTTCCTTCTTCAAGTTCTAGAGAGAAATCTGTGTCACTGCCAAGTCTCTATGCTGGTGAAATCTGCAGGAGCTGTTCTACAGGGACATTACTTTATCGTATTCAATAAAGTTACCATTATATTTTAATTTCTTCCAGTTATTATGTATTGTCATTCTCCTTTGCTTATTGTTTTCACACTGCAGTAATGGAAAGAGCTGTCATAGAAGAACTGTAGGAAACTAATTGGGAATTATTCAGAGTGTGATTAATTAACTGTAATTTACTTTGTGACATTTTTCAAAAGAACAAATGCTTTCCTAAAAGAATTAAAGTTGTTGAATTTAATTTTATCAGAGTTGCTTTCTTCTGAACATAGATGTTTCAATTTCCTGTTTTATCTAGCACACAGCATAAACTATCTATAATCTATTTGCCACATTCACTGCTATGTTATACCAGTTAAATGCTCGTAGAAGTTAGTGAAATAAAGAGAAAAAAATCTAATGACTTGAACATGCAAAATTGTAATTAAATGTAAATTAAATATATTCTCATATATTTTGATTCTAAGGCTTGCAAAAGTTGTGTAATGTAAATTGAGAAAACAATATAATTTGGCATTATTTTATGGTTTTAAATATAAAGAAGTATAATTAATTAAAATATAGAAGGATATTAAATTCTCTGCTTATATTTAATGGGTTTATATATGTGAAAAACATCTAAGACAGAAACCAACAAATGCTATTTTGCAATGCGCGTTCTTAAAAATTAGCTTAATTTGTGTGATCATTTTTTTCTTGTGATTAGTTCTGTGCCTGTCTGAACTTCTATCAGGGAAAGTAGATTGTATTAGCTCAAATTGGATGAAAACAAAGCATTCAAGCTATTGGAAAGAAAGAAAAAGGGTAGGACAAGATATCTTTCTTCCAGTAAAGTTCTTCAGTATAAGAGTTCAATTCTTCCTGTGAGTCTTCGTTATTGTTACATAGCAGCTGGGAGTATATAAATAAATGTTTATTTTGTCTCTGGCTAGTTTAGTACTGTTTACTGTATGGTTGGTCTACTTTCATCAAAAGTCTTTATGTAAGTATCTGTGAATTGTGAGGTTTTATATGTTCAACACTTCTTGCTTTATCAGTCAACTACATATTCCTTTTCCTGGATGTCCCAGAATATCAACGTTGTAATTAGCCCTAGTCTTGCCATATTCTCAGACAATTTAAAACATTGGACTTTGTTTTTTTGTTTCTTATTCATGTATTTCTTATACATGTGAGCACTAAAAACAAATGTCCAGAACGTGTATAGGGAAGTATTTGTGGACTGACACATTTGTTAAGAGAAGTGGAAATAGCTATTACTAAGATTTTTCAAACTTATTCAACAGTGTTGCCTTGCATTAAAGGAAATGCAATTAAAAGAAATTAGGGTAGGAATTTCATTGTTAAAACTGGAAGCAAGGAGTAGAAGATCAGTAAAAATGAAAAGTCAGGCAGAACACTATTGAATGAAACAACTAAGAAACTGGCCAGCCCACTTGATGGTACGTGTCTCTTTTTTCAGGTGCTGCAATTAAGCTGCTCACAAAAGCCTGCTTGTCAGATGGCAAACTGTTCCTAACAAAGACAAAAAAATAAAAGAAGAGAAAAAAATTAATGTCACAAGCTTTTCCTGGTTCTAAAAACACTTCTGTGTGCATCATGAATTTATCCCTATGAACCTCAAAGAAGACACCCAAAGTTTGAAACCCTGAAAAACAGCAGCCCCTCTGCTTGTTGGTATAAGACACTGGGGAAATTAAGCAGGAATGAAAGCCAATGTTGTATCAACTGGCTTAAGGTACTAGCTTGTATACATGCTCTTATAATGTGCAAGAATCACAGAAATACTCCAGGGTAAGTACCAGAAGACAGATCAGTGGTCCTGATGTTGATGTTACTTAAAGTCAGTAATGCTAATGAAACCCATTTCTAGCCTGAAAAACAGAAAAGGAAAACTAAAACTTCTAAGTTCCTGCATTGGAAACAGTTTTGTACTTTGCATATTAATTTCATAAAAAAAAGTTATTTTTCCACTGAAATTCAGTGGCAGAGACTTTGTTTAAGAAGGGAGCGTCATTTTAAAAAATATTTGATATGTCATAAAAAATTCTCTCTAATGGGTAACACATTTTTCAGAATCTTGCTGTATCTAGCTTGCTTCACTATTGGTAAATTTCAGGAAGATGGCAATTCTGAGAGAAAAAAATACAAGAACATCAGAAAATGAAAGTTCTAATGTTTATTTTTGTCTTTCCTCTGCTAAATCAAGTAACAAGATATGAGAACACCATACTTGCCACAAAATCTCTAATGTGAAAATTAAATTATACATGAGCAACTCATTCATGTTATAATCACAAAACAGCATACATTAGAAGCATTTCATTTACATTGCTATAGCTTGTCAATGGTTCCAAGAACTCCAGAACTTAGGGTAAGAATAAATAAATACCATATGATCACAACTCTATTTCTTCAGACTTCAACCACACAGATAAGTATTTTCACTGGAAAAATAGAATTAGGGAATACACTGTATAAGTCTTCATTCTTGTTAAACCTGACAGTTACTGTCACAGGGTCACATAGGGTTTTTCTCCTTTTATCAGCCCTACATTTATAGCTTTTTGATTCACAGCTCGAACAGAAACATTTTAATAAAACTCTAGTGTGTGTGTGTTGTATTTTAAGGAAAACTATTATTCATAGAAAAGAGATAGGGAGGGGAAACTTCCCCAACAAAGATTATCACATCTCCAGTATTTTTTCTTCACTGCTGGCCTGTGCTCAAAGTTTTGATAATGATGATGCTGTAAAAAAGCAATTACTAAATGTGCAGGTGCTCATTTAGAAGAAGAGGAAAAGAGGAGTACTGCCCTCTCTTTTGAAGTCAGTACTTCTTAGTTTTTTAATTCTGCTACTTGAATTGTTCTGTCAGTCTCTCTCAGAGGTTAACAATTTCTGGATGGGCTCTGCCTGCCTTTATTTTTACCCAGTTGCTACCAGTCAGCCAACTAGCTCCATTAGATGAGTAGTGGCTTTGCCATTTGAAGCTTTCATGACTTTTTTCAAATTTTCTCATGTCTACTTCTATCAGTCAATGGCACATATTCTTTAAAAAGTCTTCTGCATAAGAATAAAAGCAGCGTTCCCTTGGTAGCACGAGACCAGTTTTCTACAAAGACTTTTTAGTCAAACTACCATCATACCTTCTACATTAGGCCACTTCTGAGGGAGTTAGACACTCTAGCAGGACATTGCCGGTCACCTGCAAACTGGTACCTAGAAAGCGATACCTGAAGTCCTACACGGGCACTCTCTTCAGTTATGCTTCATGAATTATAGTTCAGTTGTCTCACTGTCATTTACCCGATGCTTAAAGAACTACTATACCTTCCAATAGCCATATTCCCATAAAGTCTGTCAGAGATGCTGCCATTAAGTGTTGTGCAGCTGTTACACCATCTTCTGCTAATGATGTCATGGCTGTCTTGTTCAGAAGTCACTGCAGAATGAATACTGTAGCACGGTATTTATACCCACTCTCGCTGCAGATCTCTAGCTGCCACTTGCTCCTCTAAGGGCATTGCTAATGGTTAAAGTATGTCCTGGATGCCTTAAAAAAAAAATCTTCAGTTCAGTATAAGATGCAGAAAATAGGATATTCAAATCCCATTCTTGCAATCCTCCTTTTTATTCCTTCTTAGAGTCATGATCTGGCAGCTCTCTAATAGTTTCTTGCTGAAGATAAATCCTGCCACGGCACCACTCAATCTTGCACCTACCATTTCTCTTCCAAGAGACGTCCTCTTCTCTCAGCTGTTGCCAATCTATTAGCTAGCTGTGAGCATCAACACTTCTGTTTAATGTCTGTTGTAGGGTGAAACATACAATGCTACTGTGAGACTGATCTTGGTTTTGTAAATATATTTTTCCTATTTAAGAATAGCAGCTATATCCTTTCAGAAAGGTGCAATCAGTGCTTCTTTTTGTGGCTGAAGGTTTCGAATGTAACATTGACCACTTAGAGCTATGGACCATGAAAAACAGAGCTACAGGTTGCTAGAGGATCAGCATAGGCTGACTTTGAAGCAATTTGATGCATTGTTTTACTGCAAATGCTGCTTATCTGGTAAAATACAATTTTTCCTAAAGGTAAAATAAATAGTTCAAGAAACCCTTTATCTTTGCTTTTGTTTGTTGAATGGGCATCTTTTGACTACAGTCCGGAACATTAACGCAAAATTGTTTATGAGGGGTTGCCACACTTTTGGAAACACTGGATTGCTCTCAACCTTCTAATCTGGAGCTAAGCTCTCTGCTCACTTTCCTTTTTAATACTTTCAGAGATTACTTTTAATCAATTTTAAATTTCCACTGTCCAAGTTTTGCTTCCCTTCCTACAGAAATTTGCTAAATTTCCTTGCAGTTTTGAAGTCTGTTCTGAACATTAACAACAGTTTTTATTGGTTTTGGATCTACGTTGCTGTAATACTTTTATTACCCATAGCAGTGAAGTTTCATTTGCTGTATTTTGTTTTGTGGATGAAACAGTTTGTTGCATAGTCTGGTAAATTATCACAACTTCTTTCTCTACTGCAGCAGTATTATCCTGTTCTGCATCTTGTTAGTCTTTCCTTCCCGGATCAGCCTTAGAAAGTGATCATTAGGAAGTCGAAATTTTACTGTTTCTGTATTCTCCCTAGGGACAGTAGAATTGCAAATGCTTGTTGAAACGTGTAGCTGTGCTCTGGATTTTTCTTGTTCCTTGAACTTCAGCAGTCTGCCACAATTCCATCAGAGTAGGGAGATACACAATCAGAAGAGCCTGCTTTGCTAGGAATTCAAAAGAGATTGCATTCTTTAAAAGCCAGCTTTCAATCTCCTTACTTCTTTTTCCCATTCAGTAGTGCTTACAAACCCTGTTAATGATCCTGGAAAAACTGGCAGATTGTGCTGCCCATTCAAGGATGAGGCTTTGCTCTACTGAAACCCTTCTATTAAATCAAGTTTCTATTTGCTCTGTAGCTAAATCACAGCCTGAGTGTTGCGCTTTGTAACTGTTTATTATGTGCATAGTTTGCTCTGAAGAAGCTCAATTGACTCTTAGAGGAAAAGTTCTAATTTCCATGCTTGCATCTTGTTAATGTAAGCGTACATTCAAAATGACATTAAAACCATCATTTGACAATGTAAAGTGTGTTGCTATGAGTGTCTTTGCACAAAAGTGATTAAACTCCTGTCCTCGCTCCTTCTCTGTACTTATGACTGATGAGTAATTTGACGGGATTTATGCCCTTTTAGGAACTGAGCTGAGCTAATGGATTGATTTCAGCAGGTTAACGACCATGTAGCTGTTGGCAAGTACTACTATTCTGTTCTCTCACCCTGTGGTTGACAGGAACTAGAAAAAAAAGAAGAGAAAAATGTTGCATCTGAGAACTGCATTTCGCTTAAACTCATACCATATACTTGTTAGGGATTTTAATACTGGCTGATGTGCTGGTAAGACTAACATTTGCCTTGCCAAACTGTGAAAGAAATCTAGCGAATTTAATATTCTGTTGGTTTGGATTTTTTTTTTTTTTTTTTGGAGGGTGGAAGGAGGGGAAAATCTGATGATACAGTGCTGGGCATACAGCATTGTTGTGTCAAAGAGATATTTGTCCAAGTTCAGCTAAATTGGTGCCCAATCCTGCCCCTGTGGCTTTCCTAAGGAAGTCATCAGTACAAAGAGGTCAGGTACTTTCTAACAATCATCTATACCAGTCTGAACTGATACTTTTCTCAGCCTTTTATGTAAAATTCTAAATTGAATGTAATCATGACATATGTTAAATCTTGTTGATCAAACCTGACTCAGTCAGAGATGGAGGAAAACAGATCTTACTAAATTCAGCCATAGAAAATCCCACCATACAGCCTCCTGGAGCTGTTTCCTTTTGAGTTTCATGCTGGATTCTTATCTTTCCCTGCAGCAGACTATTCAGATTTCTGAAGAGTATTTTAGCCAGACCCAACACTTTTTCAAAACAGTAGGTATTATGTTTTATACATGTGTAGCTACCAATATTTTGAATTTTTTTCAAGGTGACTCCCATTTGAGCAGAAGTGTGAGTGTCCTGGGTGTGCATAAGCTCACACTGAGAAATGGTTTATATGTATTTTAACCATGGCAACACTGTGAAAGGCAAACAGACTAGCAAGCTATTAGCTACGGAGAGTAAAAAAGATAGGATTTCATACTAAATAGTAAGATGGATTAGTGTTTCTACAAAGAGCTCTGGAGACAATGTGTTCTCTCTGAAGTGATGAGTCAGACAATTAGGTTCACAAAAAGCCTTTATTTAAAAAGAAACTTTTATCTGTTCAAGGTATGTTCAAGGAATGAAAGTAAAAAATTTGCTGGTTGCAACTGTGTGGTGCAAACACCTACCCTCTAGCAATGGTAACAAGCTTTCTTACAGTTATCTTATTTTTCTTACCGTTCCCTTTTTATCCCACTTGGATAATCACTGTATTAAACAATGACTTCATCCTCACTTTCAAAATCCTCAACTGTAGAAGAAGGAAGATGTTTTAAAATAAATTGAATGTCTCTAGGAGCTGGAATAAAAAAGGTTTGGAGGAGGGACGTGTAGCTACTGGGTAATTCTGCTATGCACAGTTGACATTTATTAAAGCCTTCAAGTAACTTGTGCAAATCGTCTGTAGAGGTTCATCTGTGCTTGTGGCAAACCTTCAATCAGTCCTATAAGCTTTTATTCCTGAAGTGAATCAATACAGAAAGAGTTATTTTCAAAAAGGCCAAGTCATCTGTATTCTATTTGCGCTTAGAACATTATTTTAGCTTCTTTCCCACAGAGCAAATAGCAGCAGCAGCAAGACCACATCTTTTCATATCTACATGGGGAAAAGGACAGTTTAGTACTTTTGGCAAAGATATAAAGATATTATTGCTTTAAATATTTGAAGATTTTAAAAAGATCTTCCTGATAAAAATACAAAAGAGAGAAGATGGGAGTAGTGCTCTTTGAATTGATGTAGTGGTATCCATTTCAGAAGAGACTGCATGGCAAACCTTCAGAAGGACAGATTCTGTGAAATAACATAAATGTTTTGGCTTTCAAAAATGAACTAAATCCCTTACTGTAAGCTTGAATTAGCCCAATCCAGAAATTGATAATATGGCACAATACCTAACACAGAACATTTTTGCATCTTCTAACTGAATGGTTATCTAGGGATTTGGAGATGGCAGGAAACATTTTTATTAAAACATTTGCTCAAATTTCAGAGAGAAACTAAATTTAAGTACTAGCTGCTTATGCAGCTAGGCATTACTAGTATGTATATAAGGTACATTTTGAACCTAATAATAATCAGAAGATCATTTGTATGAACACATATTTTATTACACTGCTAAGAACCTAATACCACTTAAAATAAATCTGAGGGAAGACTTTAATGGCTTTAACTGACACAGTATCTGCGGATTGCTTAGTCCAACAGACATAGCACAAAGTTATTTATTTATAATACATCAATAACTGACAAAGCATAGATTTCATACAAATGCTTTTCTGTTTTTGTTCTTTTTTTCCAGATAATATTCCTTTTATTATTATATTGGATGATTTTTCTAAGTGCCATCACAGGGTTAATGCTGATTATCACATCACATCAATTTGGGTATTAGGAAGAATTTTTTTTCAGGAGTGGTGAAGTATTGGAACAGGCCGTTCAGGGAGGGCATGTGTAGATGTGGCACTGAGGGTCAGGGGTTAGTGGGCAGTATTGGTGGTAGGTGAACAGTTGGACTAGATGATCTTAGTGGTCTTTTCCAACCTTAATGATTCAGTAATTTTCAGTGGCATAAATGAGAACTGAGTTGGTACAACATTTTTTCTTATTTGGCCAGGATGTCAGATGTGCTTTCTCAGTCCAACTAGCACTGATTTGGATTAATGAAGACTGAAGATGAATGAAAATGGGGTAAAAGTAGGAAAAGAATTGTGGGATTC
Source organism: Tympanuchus pallidicinctus (assembly GCF_026119805.1). NCBI lineage: Eukaryota > Metazoa > Chordata > Aves > Galliformes > Phasianidae > Tympanuchus > Tympanuchus pallidicinctus. Next base: position 10,429,847 of record NW_026294769.1, read on the forward strand.
AGCACTTAATATTAATGCATAAAGTTTCCTTCAAAATTTCATTCTACGTGGTTTAGTATTTATCTGAAATAAGGTGCTTTGAAATGAGGATGAAAAAGACAGTCTTTTCACAGCCACCATTGCGGAAGTTTTCAGAATATCACATGCATATCCCAGAACATCTTCTTTAAGACAAAGAAGTGAATATAATTTCAGAGCAGAGATGTAGCAGTCCTTTGCAGAAGCTGCGGAGGAAGCTCCATCCTGCAGCTAATGCACACAGCAAATGACAGTGACATTCTAGGAAGTCTGGAAATAGCATATAATCATTTTCTCTTCAGTTGGAACAACATACACATTTATTTCTTGTAAGTCTGTTAAAGAAAGCAGAGTCTTTTGAAATTTAAGATCAACAGAGATGGCTTCCAGGGAACCCAGCATATGTTTGGTGTTTTATTCTGACAACCTACATCCTATACTACTTCTTTATTCTACACTAATTTTTTAGTCTAGAAATGTTTCTCCTAGGTTTACCTGTTGGCTTTATAAGACTGGAGAATTTCTGTATAGGCTGGAAAAATTTATTGTATAGACATAAAATAATTGAAACAACTGGTGGACTTGTATATACATTCTTGCTGTAGCACTCAAAAGTATCTAACAGTTCTATTGTAGATATAGCAATAGGAAGACCTTCTGCAGAAAGGTATCTGCTAGTCCTTGATTATGACTCCTTATATTGAAAGGGCAAATGAGCATCTCCATTTTACAGAAAAAGTGCTAAGAGTCAAGAGAAAAATTTCATCATTCTTACTGGATTAAGAATACAATGTACAGTAAACTTCAGAACTCAGTTTAGCTGCAAGCTAATTTTTCCAAGTTATTTTATTTGTGTATAATGCAAACAAAGCCTAGACAAATGTTAAGAAAAATAAAATCTCTTGTCAGAAGTTTTGTAGCCTACTGGCTTTTCAGAATTATAAGACTCAGTGTCAAATTAACCCTTTGAATTGCTTCATTCTAAGAGTATAATTAATTTTTCTTTCATATGTACGTATGTGTATGACTTGCTTGAGCTTGAGCTGAACATGTATTCCTTAACTGGTTTTTAATGCTGCCAAAATATATAGCAAAAATAAACAGCAGCCTGAAGAGTCGTGCAGTGAAAATCTTCCTTCTCTATTTGCTTTATCAGACATATATCAATTATTAACCAGGCAGAAGGTGCAATATCTTTTTAGGTCATTGAATCAATGGATAATTGTGTCTGGCATTTCTGTTTGCAGAATGGTATTGCGAGAACTTCCTAGTATTCATTTATAAAAGATGACTCACCGGCTAGCCCCTAACTTAGCACAAACAAGTCCATTCTGGACAGATGGGGTGTGTGCCCTGAGACAAAAATACTAGAGTAATATTCAAAAATCCTAAAAAGTATCAGACGAATTCTTAAAACAAAAGAATACCAGCGCTATAATTACAGCTATATGGCATTTTCTGTTATCTGTATAGCAAGCCATCTATCTCCAAAATTTCAGTTGGAGCTTAAGTGAAATTCAGTTCATGAGAAGTAGCCAGCCTCTCACCACATTATATGTTCTTAATTTCACAGAGCAGAAATATGTTCTGATGTTGCTAGCAGTCTGAGAGGTTTTTTGCACTTTCATAAAGATGCAGAAAATGCAAGATGGGCCCAAGTTTAGTTTAGTGGGCTCAGCTTGCTGGCGGCTCTGAAAACTTATCCAAAAATTTCCAGAATAAAGCTTGGCTATGCTAAGAGCATTCTCCACTGCTGTTCCTTGCATCCACTAAACAGAGTTCAGGATGGCAGGTATCAGCAGTCCAAATTAAATCATAGAATCATAAAATCATAGAATGGCCTGGCTTGAAAAGGACCACAATGATCATCTAGTTTCAACTCCCTGCTATGTGCAGAGTCACCAGCCATTTGACCAGGCTGCCCAGAGCCACATCCAGCTTGGCCTTGAATGCCTCCAGAGATGGGGCATCCACAACCTCCTTGGGCAACCTGTTCCAGTGCGTCACCACCCTCTGAGTGAAAAACTTTCTCTACACAGAGATAACACAGGAAATCTCTGGCAGTTCTGAGAAGAGATTTGAATAGGTTAGCAAGGGCTGACTGTTGAGTATAACATATGAAATCTATTGCCATAAGTTACAAAAGCCTCAAGACTATATACGCACGTAAGCTGAAAGCTTGTTCAAGTTTCTGTGCAGCAGGTAGTGTTTATTAATAATGGAATTTATGTGTGGTCATGCTTTGTGTTATAGTTAATGCTTCCTGATGACTGAGTGCTTCAAAGACAAAAGTACTTTGTTTCCAGGGTAGACTGAAAATGCTGCTACAGACTTTTAAGCCTTTTATAAAAATCAAGATGTGTTAGAGCCACTAGCAGAAACAAAAACTATTAGTAAGACACAGAAATGCAGTACATACTGTGTTTTTGCTGTGGCACAGGTTTACAAAACCAAGACCTGTTGGAGTATTTGATGGAAATAGATATGAAGCTGTTTCAGAATTTATCCTGCTTGAGATCTGGTGCCATGATGAACTTTTTGTGAGGGAGTCTCTAAATTCAGCTAGCTATAATAATAGTCAGTTCTGAACTGCTTGGGCAGGATGGAGAGAAGCACCAACAACCAGCACAGTGGCTCCCAGAAGTCTCTACCGCGTGCTCATACTGGACAGTCTGATCTAGTGGTTATCAATCCTGTCTAAGGAATAAGGGTTGGAATTGGATTATCTTTTAGATCACTTCCAACCTAAACCATCCTATTCTATGACTACCCCTATAGCCACTGCTCCCTATAAACATCTACTGTTATATTTAAAATATACAGTTTTGTTTTGTATTCACTTTTATTTAGCTCAGTAGAGCAGTATAAATGCATGAGCTGATACTGACCATTAGAGCTTGAAAATGCAAATTATGTAAGAAGGTCACAGAAATCATGGATTATTTTTTTTTAAATGCCCTTATATATTTTTATACTTCTTCAATAAAAGTTCTGTGACTGCAGCGTTTTGCATAACGAACCAGAGGTAGTTGCAGGCATAGATTTGGGTGCATGTAAATACACTTTACTCTCTCTAATCTTCTTCTATCCCAACGGGAAATCACCATCCCAGTATAACTTCACAGCTGGCTCCCAGCTAAGCTCCAGGACTACATGGAATAGTTGCATCATGGCATACATTTAAGCAATAAACTACTAAACAAGTGTGAGCTTTGTACAGGCTGTCACAGCCAGAGAAAAGCAAGGCATGGACCTCAATAGTTAGAAATTGCCCCACCATTCCAAAACCAGGTAAGCAACACCTAGAAATAGTAGCCAGTACAACCAAAAGTTCAGATCACAAGAAAATATCATGGTAGTTAAGGCAAAGTTTAAGATCAGATCAAACAATCACTAGAGAAGGCTACAGTGGAAGACTGAGACTAAGCCAACAGAGATACCTTACTAAGGTAACAGTACTTAGTAAGCTAACAGCATCTTACTCAGGATCAACTGGCTCTAGGACTATAGATTGACATCATACCTAAGCTAGCAGTATATTTCCTCTAACATAACAACCCTCTTTTAGTGGGTTTAGTTAGAGGGTTTTGCTCCCTGGTTGAACTTAAACAGAGCTCCAGAGCACACAGACGTAGGGGAGACCTCAGATGAGGCTGATTGGGGCCATCTAGCCCCCTTGGTTCGGTTATCATACTGATTACTTGCAATTAAAAAAAAAAAAGAAAGGAAGCTGTAGACTGCAGCTGCTTAAGATACCTGTGCCAGCCAGAGAGCTATTTGAGCTTCTTGCTTTCGTTGTCTCTGAGCTATATGGCTCTAGGCAGCCTTCACCTGGTAATGCTTGACTGAGAGCAGCTGAAGTGAGTAGAGTGGGAGCACTGGAATGGAAAAGACACCTGTCAGACCTGCAGATCCCTTTTGTACCTGGGAGGGGTGATTAGCAGCTGACTACAGCTGTGTCCTTTCTTACTGCCTGTGCTCTCAAGGCAAAGGGAGCTTAAAGCATATGTGTTTACATTCTTAATGTGTATTTCTTGTTGCTATTTGTACAGCTCAAGCCTGGGGGTTACTGGCAGGTCCTAATTGCACAGATCTGCCTCACCTGTGGCTATCCCTCTGCCTGCTCTTTATACTACTGCTCATTTATTATTTAACAATAATGCTCTCTTCTGTTTGTTTTTTTTTTTCTTTTATCTGATTTTTTTTTTTTTTTTTTTAATTGGGCTAAATCCATAAGTTTTCATACTTAGGTTTTCTTTAATTTTTTGTTTTGAAACTGCATTAGAATTGGAGGATTCCGTGTTGAAAGGGACCAATGAGGATTAAATTCTACAGTTTAATTAGGTAATATGAGCATGCTAAAAGCACTCAATTTTCATAGATGTCATGCACTCACGCTGAGTTGTTGACAAGCTTTCAGAAAATTAGATCCCAAAAGAAATTGTTGATTTATGAAATATCTCAACTTTACATGAATTATTAATCAAAAATGTTTCTAATATGAGGGCAGCTCTGAAAGTAGTGCCTCCTCCTTTATGATGTTGGCCCATGACATCAGAAGCAGATGTTGGTGCCATGGTAGTAGAGGCTGAACCTTCCCACTAATATTCCACTAGATTTTGTTGCTGTGTGACAGCTGGCAGCGAGGAACAGTCTGATAGAATGGTGTCTGATGTGGAAGTGTATATGAAACATAGGTATGTCACTGAATTCCTTCATGCACAAAAAAGTGGCACCCACTGACATTCACTGATTCTTGCTGAATGTTTATGCAGACCAAACAGTGGATGTGAGCACAGTGAGCACTGTGATTCAACAGTGGTGACAGTGGGTCACCTCCACTGATGCACATTTTTACAAGTGCAGCATGCAGGCTTTTGTTCATTGTTGGTGAACATGCATACGTACTGGTAGTGACTGTATTACAAAATAGTGTTTTGTAGCTAAGAATTTGCTCTATTACTGTTGTGTTCTTTGTATCTATTGTACTTTCCACGGAAACAAATAGGAGGCACCTACATACATCTATACTGTTGTTGCAAATATACCCGCTACATATATAAGATGTAAGTAGAGTATGAGATAATATTTCCTGTAATAATATTCTCATGGTTGTTTTTTTTTTCACAAGGAGAAGCCCTAAGACAATAATACTGAGCAATGCTATTAGATTCATTTTCTGCAACTTAATTTCCTGTAGTTTAGAGTATCATCAGATCTTGCATTTCAAGTAGTTCTCTGTGTACCGTAAATTGGAAACTGTTTCACTGAGATCTCATGATGGTTGTTTTCCTAATCTATTGAGTTGTAGATGAAAATATTGATATTAGCTTTATTAGGTGTCAGTAGAGGGACACATTCGGAATAAACTGGTTCATTCTGCCTAGTATAGTAGCAAAATGCAGATCTACTAGCCTTTAAAGAAGGTAACTCAAAAGCTATTTTGCGTTTATGTTGTCATTTTAAGGAAGTGTTCTAATAAAAATGTATGAAGCCTATATGTGTATGATTATTTTTATACTTACAACTACCATTGTGCAATGTCAGTAAATACTTCTGAGAAGTGGCCTTGTTTTCTCTGAGACGACAATAGCTGGCTATCATATAACAGGTAGCTGGTGCTCAGAAAGTCTCTGGAGGATCTGACCAAACTCTTAAACTGAACAACGCACATACGGCTTGATTATTCATTCAACTCCAAAAAAATGTATTTATGGTAGTTTAATAATGATAAATAACCATATGAAATTAATTGCAAAACAAACTCTAGAAGAAAATCAAATTTCAGTTATATTTCAGAATTACTAAGATGTACTCAGCAGATCTTGTATTAAAGGTTGGTCTTAATTTGATTGCAAAAACCTTTGTTCAAAAATGCTTTTTTTTTTTTTAAATAGAAAGTGTGTAAAATGCATTTTTTGAAGCATGAATGTTCAAAGCTAAAAGCAAACTTTACATCATCTGCACAATGCAAAAGCACAAGTAGTCCTCTGGTGGCTAGTTTTGCAAATCGCCTTCCTCTTAAATTGATCAGGATCTTGAAACTCACAGCTGAATCGAAGTCAGGTCTATACTTTGATCTGTGTTGGACTAGTTGATATGCAAGTCAGAAGATGATTTCATTATTCCATATGAATAAGCTGGGTGACTGAGTAATGCAGCATGAATTTCAAACTGTATTACCAATGCATTTGAATAATTTGCAAATAATTGTGTGCTAGTAAATTTAATTTGTAATTCTTTGGAAAGTTTATATTACTTTGTTACAGCCTTTTGAACCTCCTGTAAAGATCAGGTTAAGACTTAAAAATGCAATATCGAAAAGATTCTATATTAAGACTCTCAGCTTTTGTGCCTCTGAATTTGTTTTACTAACACTGTAATTCAGGGAAAATCACAAGCTGAGAGGTTATATTATGAGAAAATACTTGTGATTAATCATTTGACTTACTGTAGGGAATGTATTAAATGGGATAGTAAGAAGTGAAATGAAGTTAGAGTTCACCCTACATGCAAGGCAAGTTTGAATATGCAGGGTTTTGGTTTGAGATATTGTGTTCTGTATCTTAAGTCTTCAAATCAATTTATGTCTATTTACTGGAATATTGAATGTTCATCCTTCAAAATTTTTATTTATTTTGTCAGAACTATTTCACATTCAGTTCTTTTTATTACTGACAAGAGTGATCAGTGTAGGACAAATCCTGCCTGAACTTCCTTAAAGAAGGTTAAATTGACTGGAAAAGATTTTGTATTTGAAATACTTCAAAGCAGAGCCATAGAGAGAAAGTGTATTTCCTGTCTTTGAATTTAAAAAATAAAAAAATAAAAAAATAAAATAGGTGGGGGAAGAGCATGAACAAGTTTTCCTTTTCTGGGATTTATCTCAGGTTATGCCTTTGTATCTCACTTAAATCTTAAGTTATCCAGATAACTCATGTCATTTAAATAGTGGCACATCTGAATCATTAAGTTTTGTAATGTTTGGGACTTAGCAATCTGGAATAAAAAAATATGAAATTATGGGTTTGACACATATGTTGAGCAGGGAAAGACTAGGTTTTCTTTCCACTGTAGGTCCAAATAGGGCAGGTTCTACACATGTGCAGTTAGATGGCCATATTTATCATATGGATACTCAAAAATTATGCCTTCTCTAGCTGTTTGCATCTAATTTCAGTTATCTCAAGAATATTTCTGTGCATAGAATATTAGAAAGTGATTAACAACTCAGTGTGCTTTCATCACAAGGCTATTATTTTCAATGCTTTGCTTGCACAAAGCACAGGCAGCTGTGTGCTATTCTTCCATGAAGCAGCAGCGCAGTGTCTGGTCATTATAGTATCCTAATGTGTTAAATTATACCAATATCATAAAGCAATAGTGATTTAAAATATGAAACTGCTCAGTTGAAAAAAATAAATTTCCCAAAACAGCTCCCTAAGCCTTTCATTGGATGCAACAGATGTTAACTGAGACTGGGAGCCTATTATGATTTTTAGTCAAACGTTCATTTCCTGAATTCCACTTATAATTTATTCTTTTTGATCAAAAGAAGTAGATGGAAGAGTAGCAGACCACTTAATGATCCAGGTATTAATCAACAGTGGCTCCCACTCCCCTACACGTATACTGTGTGTGAGTCCTCCATGGTGGAATGACATTATTATATTTTCCTTTTGGTGTGGAACAGGAAAGGGTAAAAGACTTCAGGAGGGAATACTGCTTATGCCTGTGAAGGTGGTGTAACTTATGCCATAATAGTTATTTACCTATGATCAGTATATTCACTTGAGTTATTTTGTGCCAAATCCTACTGGAATGTACATCTCAGGGCATGACTGACTGAAATTCTTGCACCCAAATGAATGGGAATTCAACATCTGCCATAAGGAACTATTTGAAGAGATTGGAAATATCAGTATGGCTGAGGATTTCCCAACCTTCCCTTCACCTTTGTTTAGATGGAAACTAATTTTTCACTTATAAGCAGGAAAAAATCAAGCTGCCAGGAAAATTAGCTTGGAATAAAAGCCAAGCACATTAGTTTATCCAGGAATAAGGGAAGATAATTAAAATGTTCGGAGTATAAGTCAGGTGTGTATGAAGAAATTCATATTTCTCTTCCCAGTGCTGACAAACAAACAATGATTTTTCCAATGAGTTTGGGCTGCTAATTAAAAATATGTAAGTTGACTAAGTTATTTCTATGTCTGATGCAAAATATATTACTAGTCATATAGGAACAGAGGGAAATTGGTTTTTTTTTTTTTTTTTTTTTGAGGAAGGTTTCAATTAGAGTTCTTTAATCATAAAAATAATCAAAGAAGTTGGCCATCTAATAAAGCAACTAGAGGTGACAACATGTAATAATTCAGAGTTGTTGCTACTAGGCCAGAAAAATTAATCACGTGGTTTATATTTCTAGCAGTTTTTCTTTCCATTTCATAACTGCTCCCAGAAGCACTGAAGAGTTCTACAGTAAAGTAAAAGAGATTCTGGTGCTTTCTTTGCAGGTGAATCAACTCTGCAGGGTGAACATAAACAGCACTGGCAAATATTGACATGTAAGTGGAGAGCATGTTCCAGCCTATTTACTTTTAAAATCATTCTTAAGGTCTTCCACCTTGCCACCTTGTACCATGAATCTGAAATACAAATAAATTTGGAACTGTGTTTTTATTATTAAGTATTGATAAATACTAAAAGAAGAGAAAATGATTTGTGAAAATTAGTTTCTTGAATCGATGCTTTATTTTGTATGTACTAATTCAGTGGAATGAAACACTCATTATTTTTTTTTAAGGGGATTTTTAAGAACCACTTGGAACATGAAATAAGTATTCACTGTATGTCCTACTGAAGAAAGAAAAGCATGATTCAAATCAGTTAAGCAGATGCTAAGTAAAACCTAGACCATTTGCATTCTTCAAGACAACAGCAGTAAAGAACAACTTGTCACTGTGTTGGTATCAGTTTACATTGAGTTGAATGATCCAGACCAGTACTTCCATGCCTTTATTCTCTAATGTCCATTAGGAAGGACAAGAGATACTGCTTCACTACTCACTCAGAGAAAGTGACTTCAATGTTTTTAAATTCAGACTGCATGTTGTTGAAGGAAAAATTTTATTTTCCTGCATTCTATGTAGGCTGTTTGCACAGTTTTAATTGATGTAAGAATATTAGAGTTCTATTTTTATGGCTACTCAGAATGCTGAATTCCCTCTGAATACAAATTACAACAATTTACATGTAGCCTTTAGTATCAGTTGGCCATATTCATCTTACAATTATAATATATTTGTAGACTTAGGCTTTCTGGATTAATGCACTCTACCAGAAGACTGAGTTTAACTGTACGCTTTTTACTATGATCTTGGATCACAGGAGGATTATCCCTTTTATGAATCTCAGTAAGATTTTTGCTATTGGAAAGAGGTTGTTGTTTCCCTTCCATAGGAGGATCAACTTGTTGACTGATAAAGTCGCCTAGGAAGGCACTAATTCTTTTTAACATCTTTTGTAATTCAGCACTTTGCATAGCCAAAGGGACTATTGTGAGTAGGAGAACTCAGAATTGCCATAATACTATTTTATTTTATTTTTTTTTCAACAAATGTGTCTAAAAATAGATATTTTGGGTCTCTCTTTTTTTTTTTTTTTTCCTCATAGCATCATTCAAGTGCATTCCTTGAAGTGAAAGTAGCATTGTACTTGGTACGAAAATGTGTCCCAGGTTCTGTACCATTTTATTAACATGAAGTGACTGTTATCCCTAGAAGTATTAAAGTCCATCAAAGAATGAGTAAAAATGATGCAGCAGCACCAGAATCTGATTCCAGTCTTGATGGGAGACTTGTAATATGCAGTGACCTACAGGAACATGTATAGTCACTTTGCCACCAGTGGTGTGTTTGGAAGGGAGACTTAGGATTTCTTTACTTGGAGTCTCCTTTGGTTTGTTTTGTAAGTGCTTTTGAGAATGCCTAGCAGCTTCATTTGATTCACTAATAGATACTGCTCTTCATGGTATTGTTCTGATTTGGAGGTTCATGATTCTGTTGTTGGTTTTTTTTTTTCTGTAAAAGGCAGAATTATATTGCAAACGTAAAAAGATAATGTGGCTTTGTTCTCTCAATTCATATTCAAAACTCATTTTTAAAATACGAAATAGAAGAAAATTTGAGGGCTAAATTTAAACCATTTCCTGAAGTTTTACTTCTGAAGTTTTTTATTTTTAACCCATTTACTAAAAAGCAGAGGAGAAATAGGAATTTGATATCTTTTTTTTTTTAAAGATTATAAGTTTGGGGAAAAAGTTTTTTTTTTTTTTTTTTTTTTTTTGACAGTCATCTTGTCAGTCTTGCATGCCTTTCAGACTACTGAGATAAAATTTGGAAACAATATGGACATTAGCACCATTGTCTACATCTGCAGATGTGGTGGCTGTTACCTTACTGTTAAGAATTTAATATTACAGCTCTTATAATACTGGCTTCTCTAGAAGGATTCAGCTTTTGTAGTTAATATGCAAGTGCTGGATGAGAAGGCGATTCTGTCTGAGTTTTCCTTGAACATGATGATTCCCAGCTGGAGCAAATGAAAGATTTTAGAAATTCTTATCGCAGTCATCAACTGAAAACAGATTGCTAACGTATATTTCTGTGTATTTGTAGAGCATTTTCACAGGTTCACAAGGAAAGACAAGTTAATCTTGAATCCATTTACATGAATACTGAAGAACTCTGCAGTCTTGCAGAGGGGCTATTAGAGATATCTAATATCTCCCAGTAATTCACAGCAATTTCTATGTGTAATTCAGTAATCCTGGTTTATCCCAGGGAACACAGAAACCTACAGAAGAACTTCTCCAAAAACAGAAGTATTCCTTCTGAATAAGCCCAGCTGTTAAGGTTTGTGTCAGAGTCCCATATATGTGGTTTGATGGGAGTGGTACCTGCAGTATGATGATGGTGCCTAATGTGGCAGCACTCATGGGGTAATCATTAGTAATTCCCTGTTTCTGGTCAGGAGTGCAAATCTTAGCAGTGTCGTTTGAAAAGCCGGACTCTGTAGGGCAGAGAATGAAAAGTCCATGAGCACCTGAAATTTTATTAGAGGAGTCTGGAAATCAGAGGCAGTACTTTCAAGTTTCAAACCCACATCTTAAGCTGCTGAATCTGACAGGGTGCCTCTTCTTATTATGCTATGTATGCCCCTAACTTAATGCAAGTGAAGACTGGAGCATGTAGCCTAAGGTAATGCAGAATAGCATCAAGATGAAAACACATTTTCTTTCACTAAACTACTAATCTCTTGCCACTACCACATTGTACACAGTTACAAACGCTGTGTTATTCTGAGAGCATTTGCACCATAGGATGGGGGGAATGTTCTTTATTCTGATAATAATTAGAGGAGAAAGACTGTGAGAAGAGATGGAGGTTGTTAGCTGCTGGTTACTTTGCTGGGAGTAGAAAAATGAGGGAAGGCTGAAAAGGTCTGTTTATTCTACTGCCCTGATAAGAGAAGGATCAAGCTGTAGACAGACTTACCAGTGAGCTTCTCAGCTCACAGCTGCTCAGCAGCAGCACTGTGAAAGACATCAAGTACCCTCCAGCGGGAAGGTGTGTCCTCCACAGAACATTCATAAAATCAGCAAGAAAAAATGAAATGTAGCTTCATGCAGTGCCCTCTGAGGCAAAAATAAAATTAAGAGACATGGAGGACTTACTAGCTTCTCCTTGGGATACATGAATGTCTGTTTTCAGGGTATGTTGGCACAAAGCATTTAGAAGGGAAATGTGGACTACTGGGAAGCTCTTAAAAGCACATCTCTGCCATTCAGTATACAGCTGCATTACTCAGATTTATAAAACTTGGACCAGTCACTTATAGAGGAGATGAGTGGTAGTGATGCACCACAAATGCTGTAGCTTGAGTATTGGTGTACAAACAGCACATCAGTGTTTGTCCTTTGTATTTGTAAGGCAGGAACTGGACAGAAACCAAACCAAAATCTCACACAAATAGACCGGGCACCTTTTAGATGCATTGGAAGTATGAATAGGTGAATATATGGCTCTAAGTGACCACTGAAGCTTGGTTACAACAAGCAACTCAGTGCCTATGGAAGAGACCAGAACTCTCTGGTTACCTATCAGCATGGCTGCTGCCTCTGTGCCTTGAAATACATGCAATACATGAAATAGCAGTTCTGCTGGCCAGGTAACAGTGACTAGTGGAGCTCTGTGTCTGCTTTTTGATTCTGTGAGCAGATAAATGGATCAAAGATCATTGTATGCACAACTGAATTTTTCATTAATTTCTCTGGAGAAAATAAAGCATTTAGATTCTTTAGAACTGCTGAGCTTTATAACACTGAAGTCTGTTTCCTTTATCAGAACAATTTTATTTCATATTCAGGACACAGTTTATTTTCATCAAATATATTGGCATATTGATCAAAATCTGAAGTTGGAGGTCCCACTGGTAGCTGCACAATGAATAAAACCTAAGAATGGCTCAATAAAACTGAATATAAGAACATAGTTACATAAGCTACATTATAAACACTTCAAAGGTGCAATTTTAAAAAAATCCAATATAATAAGTATTACTCTTGACTGAATTCTGCTATGATAAATGTACCTGGGTATCCTGGCAAAACAGCATACAGGAACTATTACTTTATGCAACAGTAAATGTTGTTACCAGTACCAAGTTCTTTGTGTTGAAGTCTACACTGCTTCAGAAAATATTTTCCTAAGCCTTTTGCTAAGGACAAATTGGGTCTTTCTGTGATTGTTTTTGCTTAAGTGCACATACACATTTACTCTGTACAAAGAGTCCAGGAAAGTAGCAAAATGACTTTGCAGTCTGCAATTCTGTTGACTTTGCTGTATTAATAATTTTGCAGGATGACCCATCAATCTTGTAATTCATGTTTCTTATGTTCAGATGCTAACTGGAGCTAATGAAAATGAATATTATTTCATTGTCTTGCTGCACCATCCATATCTCCTTTTCCTCATCCCTGTGTGATTCAGAAGCTTAAAGTGTTTGGTTTTTTTTTTTTTTTTTTTTTTTTTTTATCTTGAAAGGGTATCCTAAACAACATATATGCCTGCCAGGTCTCTGTTCACATTCTTTTTTAACTAGCTGAAAGTGCTGCATTTTGTTTCCAACAAATTTCTGAACCAAAGTTATAGTCTTTAAACATAATGTTAAACCTAATGAATTTACTCTGCTGAGTAAAATTATTTGGATCACAGTCTGTGGCTTTTACCATTGGAAGAAAAAAACCACAGCAATGAAAAATTAGGTGTAAGACTAACAAGATTAGTTTATTGGCCAACACTGTGTATCTCCTCTCCTGACATAAATCAGAAGCATCTCCCAGGTACTTCATAGAAATGCAATATTTGGGACTAAAAGCAGTTGTTGCAACACAATAGAAGGCCAGGCTCAATAAATAAATGACTTAGCTTGAGGGGCCTGCTCATGAGAGGGATTTACTTCCTTTCATGCACTTATTGGCGAGATAGGTTTTGCCATAATGTTCAAATTCACTTTGAGGAGAATGTCAGTGAAATGGTATTACTACAAAATAAATGCTAAGTTTGCCTTTTCAGTTACAGGCTCCTTCTTTCCAGGCTGGAGTAATAGAGATTGTCTTGAACTGGGTGCTGGCATGAAAGATGAAGGGCTACTGGCTGGTGACTCCTGCCTTAATAACAGGAGCAGTATGGGGAAGGTCCTAAATGTTTTCACTTGCTCCCTTGAAAGTAGTAGAACAATGGAAATTAAAACTTCCATTGCTATTGGAAGGGACAGTATCTCTTTATCAATCCAACCTTCCAACTTGTATAACAGTGAAGTTGTGTTGTTTTGACACATTCCTCACTGTGTTCTCTAAACAAGTTATATAGATAGTGGGAAAATTTTCAAGGTATGTAAATACAATTGGTCTTCCTACCATAAATCTAACATTTTGGTGTATACATCTATTTCTACACATCCTACACATCCATTTGGTATATAAAAGTGAGTCCTCGTTAACAAAGCACTTTAAAAAAAAAAAATCAGCTTCATTTTCAAAGACAACAGTCAATATCAAACATAGGCGTCTAGGTAACACCATGTTCCTTTTTCATTCAAGTCTTTTAGACTAATGCGCAAAGATCAGTTAATCAGTTTTGCACCCTTGTGAGATACCGTATTAAATTATTTGAAGTTGTTGGCTCAAACACAGTTTAGGGAGATTCCACAATAAATTATTTCATCTACTGTCTCAAGAACCTGTTTATAATGTTGCTAGCCACCAGAAACAGTGAGAAATCAGAACCACTGTTCCCTCTTTGCTTCTAATAAGACCAAATTACTCAATACCAGTATTTCAATTATGGTTTATTTCCAGCTAGCACATTTATCATTTAGAATTTAGATTTTTTTAAACAATATTCAATACCTCCTTTTCCAGAGAAATTTCTGTGGTTTTCTTAGTGCTCAGGATAGTAGCACTGTCTCAGAACTGCAAAATTTAAAAGCAGGAAGAATATTGAATGTTCTTATTAAAATTTGCCTAGTTTCAAAGCTTTGCACATTCAAAATCATTCCTCCAGTCTTCTAGGAAAAAAAGTTAAAAATAAATGAAAAAGTTTAAAGAATTATTTTCCACTATATATAAATATATATATATATCCTACCTTACTGTAGGCTTATAACCAGGCCATTTTGGACCTCCTTCTGTAATACCACAGTAGCTCAAAACTACAGATGAAGAAGCAGAAATCTTAGATGAACTGTTGTGCTTATAAAGCAGAAAATACTGAGATTAAGCACTATTGTTCTGCTTTAAAAAATTAATGGCTGCAATATTACTGAAACACGCCTTAGAAAAGTTAACATTTGACAGGCATCTGCTTCCCTGAGGAGACATCACAGTGATATGAAAATAATGAACTAAAAAAATAATGATTTTGATGAGATACTCAGGATTCCAAGGAAAAAAGTCATATAAAGAAGAATATAAGAAATATAGAATTTATATTACAGAAGTACACCAGCTAAAAATGCAGTATTTGTGTAAGAAAGTAGGAGCAATAAACTGAACATTCAGGACAGTGTCTTGCAAAAAGTATCTGAAGTGACATTCTATAGCTCTGCTCTAAATATTTATTCCATCATCTTCAAGTCTCCAGAGAATTCTGCCAGAATGGATAAGGGTTCTGTCATGCAAGTTGGACTCTGCTGCATCAAAAACAAGAAGCATTCTTCTGCAATTAAGGCTCCCCTTGGCAGCCATCCTTCCCTAAGCTCTGGAGACTGTGATGGAAGAATCAGTGAAACACTGATGATAGGCATAAGCTACAAAATATTCACAATATCTCTCAGTCAGTCATGGATATCAATTTGACTTATCACTTGTACAACAGCCTTTGTTTTTCAGAAGACTAACCTTTGTTTTCTCCACGTTGAGATAAGTAAGGGAGTTTTCAGCTATGCTTCTTTGAACTCAAGTAATCTGAATAATCTTTCTCTCCACTGTCTGGAATGCTCAGAAGTAGAAAAGAGAAATGTACTGAGAATATCTAGAGCATACCCACCCTAAACACCCGAAGGCATCACAGTTTTATGATGTTACTGGAGTTCTAAGGGGGACTTTACATGCTTTCTTGTGCAATTGCAGCCTGACCTGAGCAATCTTCTTTGAACTTGTATTTTACAGGTTCTCCCTCTTGTTTTAGACGTGATCATTACAGGACAGATATGTGTCTGTGTTCTTAGCACTTATGGGCCTGATTTTCTCCTCATTCTGACCTACATAATTTCACACATCAATGATGTGGAATTCACTGTCTGAGGGACAGGAGTAGTGGGCTATATAATCAATGAATATACAGATGCTATAATTATGAGATATACCAGAGAATTTAGCTAAGCAGGATATTACACCAAAAAGAGAACAGATAGAGTGCTTACCCTTGTCCTAGGCTCACTGTAAAACTTCAAAAGAGGGATCTCCAGAAGAGATCCTTCCCCACTGCTAGTCAGCTCTTAAGTAGGTCTAGGAGAGGTGGAGCCAGGTGAATTGCCTTCACCTGTGCTCCTGTGGCTGACTCATTGCTCACCTCAGGTGATCAATCAGAGGTACAGGCTGTGATTCAGTAGTTCCCATACATGGGCTTAACACATTTGTCTTTGCACATGAGAAGGGAAGGAATGGATATTCTGTCACTAGTAGTGCACCTTCAAAGGCATGCTGGCTTAGAAACACATGAATGCTAGTTGTATCATTTTGCCCACTCTATCAAATCCTAGATGTTAAATCTATCATCACACAGTGGCTCAGCTTGCCAAAGGACATCTTGAACCAAAGTCCAGAGAATGGAGCATATAATTGAATCACTGATCACCAGCTGTCACAACAGTCCCCTCCTCCCTGAAACA
The DNA here is from genome assembly GCF_026119805.1 of Tympanuchus pallidicinctus. Lineage (NCBI taxonomy): Eukaryota > Metazoa > Chordata > Aves > Galliformes > Phasianidae > Tympanuchus > Tympanuchus pallidicinctus. Next base: position 10,446,320 of record NW_026294769.1, read on the forward strand.
CTAATGAAAGGAAGCAAATGAGATAGTATGGTTCAAACTTTTATTCTGACACCATCCCATTGTTGTGCTTTAGCACTGAGCCACACAGAATTGAAGAGAAATCATCTTCTTCATTACATTTTCCCAAAGCTTATTAAAAGCACTTGTGTGCTGCTGATATCATCACAGGAGCTGACTGAAACTTCAAAGATGAAGCCAATATGTTGTTTGAGAAAACTTCACTTTCTGGCTCTAGGAAATTTTTGTCCTGCTGGGGGAGGCTACATGTCCATGGAATAGGCTTTCCAAAAGTCTTTGGAAGCTTGAATCAGTGGCTAGTAGCTGATGGGGAAGATCTAAACTTTTAAGTCTTTCAGATGATTTAAACAAAAGGAGGAGAAGAGAAATACTTGGAGAATGATAAATAGGGACTTTTAGCAATATATATAGTACTTCGATCAATTGCTACCTTATTTTTGAAAGCTGATTGAAAATGATAACTCCTGTGCTACTGAAGCTGAACAAATAAGAAAAAAAGCTGTCTGTGTGGTCATTGTTTCCCTTTGGTAGAAGGTTTAAAATATGAAGCTGTGTCAAACTTTGATCTTAAAAAACCAAAAAACTCTGATAGCATTCAACAAAAATGTTTTGAAAAAAGTTAAAAGAACAAACATCCTTTCCACTTACATTTTTTCTAAGACTACGTATTCTGAAGCAGACCCATTATTGAGTCTCTGACAATGAAGGTAGATTGCTTTTAATGATTTATGTCAGCTGAATTAGAGGTGATTTACCTCTGTTTTCTCTAAAACAACAGTCTGTAGAATAAGAAAAGAACTCACTGGCCTTGTTTCTTATCAAAGAAAATCATCATGGTGTTGAATTCATGTTTCTCAGGGCACCGTAGTACTTGTATAATTTCAGTCACTTCAGCAGACTTAGATTTTTGTGTGTGGAGTTTTGGATAGGAATCAAATCACTGCTTTTCTTCAGAAAGATACATGCACTACTTTATCAAAGCAAGATGTGAAGATTTGCTAAACGCAACTGAAACACTTGTAGCATGCAAATACAGGCCAGAGCTATAAATAAGCTTTTCTTAGTGTGATTATTTGATCTGAATTTTGTCAGACCCTACAACCTTAATTCCATATCTGCTAGTAAATTATATTCAGATAATGGAAAAAAAATATATATATAAGGAAAAAAAAAAAGAAAGTAGCTTGAGATCTTCTGGAGTATAAAATATAGATGCAAATTTCTTGCTTTCCCCTGTTTGCAGTTTATACTGTGTTGTTAATGCCCTGTTGCTTTTTTTTAAAAACCTGAGCAGTGCTTACTGTGTGAGAAAATAATTGCAACCATCTAGATATGTGAGGCAAGAATTCAATTTCTGCCTATGAATTTAAATAGTGAGTAAAGATAGTTATCCTACTGATATTTGATAAATGGAAAAAAGATTTAGTTATCTTGGGGTGAGATTGCTTTTCAGAGAGGATGACATTTATTACCTCAAGGACATATTTCAGAAAATCCCTATCCTTTATCCAGAGGTGATAGTTCTGTTCTTCAGAGAAGAAGGCAACTGGGAAAAGATTCATTATATTTTTGTGTGCTTGAGCAGGGGCTGCAATCGGTTTATTTCTGTAAAGGACATCAGTGGAATAACGGGTGTGTTCTGCAGAGCATGAAGTTTACCCAGAGAATATTTTTCCAACTTCTTTTCAGCAATGCAGTAAATTTGCTATGCTACAATTCTCATCTCATAATTCCTTAACAGAGAAACAACCTATCTACTTGGTAGTTAGTTGGGACTTAAATCATATTCCTTCATTATCTCCCTAAAATCCCAGCCATTCTAAGAGGAGCAGAACTAATAATTTGCTTTGGAGTTTTGTCCTGTCCCTTATCTTCCCTCCTCACCATGCTTCAGCCCCATGTTCTCTCTTCATTTGACCCCTTTTAATATACATACCCTTGCCGTGCCTGCTCTATTCCTGCCATCCCTACTATTATTTCTTTTTCTTCCCACCTGTATAACAAGTTCCCTTCTCCATCCAGCTGAGTATTCAACCACAGGTCATGTGCTTAATCCTGTACTGTGAGAATACTCACTGAGCTTGCATGTGATATTCTCTTCCCTTGACTCTGGGGAACTAATTCAGTTCTTTTCTTTCAGGCATCTGAGACCTCCATCTCATTCACATTGATTGAAATTGGCCATGACAATAAAAATATTAGGAGAAAACTGTCAGATAAATAGTACCATTACATAACTCTCCCTCTTTGTTAGAAAATCAGCCTAAAATGCAGAAAATATTGTGGGGTTGGAGTATCATGGTGTTTAAGGTCCATTCCAACCTGAGCCACTCTATTATTCTATGATTCCATGAAAAAAAACATGCACTTTTCTTACAGAAAATAATTTGTCAATTTGAATGTAGCATGAAATCAAAATTGTGTATTTTCAAGACACATGTAAATATAGCAGAGTAAAACTATCATACTATAATTCTAAATGGCTACTACCCTTATATGTGGTGTCCTGTAGGTTAGTAATAAGTCCTCTTGGATTTAGTTCTGTTGACTTCTTCACACCTCAGGAAATAAGCCTCAGGTCTTGTAGAGCAAAGCTTTCACTTTCCCGTGGTGCCCATAGAAGCTGTGAGAGAAGTACACTGGCTCAGCACATTTATCCCTAAATGATCCTGTGTTATTCTAACTTCAAGGCCAACACTACAGATTTTTGGGCTTAGCTGAATAATGTTCATCTGGGGAGAAATTTCTGTCCCTTTTCACTGAGCGCCTTTTCAATAGCCAAATTTCCTGCCTTCAGCATGTTTCATCTGTTAGGAGGCATTAGTTTAGATTACACAACCTACATAACTGTTCAACCCTGAGGCTTGCTGCTTTTTTGGCACATGACAATGGCTTCTTGCTATGAAGAGTGAACACGGCTCAGAATCAACAGCGGTCTGTCTTCTGGCTTCAGTTTTTACTGAAGAAGCAGGGGTGGATCTCCTCTATCTCAGCAGCCTCGCAACAAGCTGTGAAGGTAAAATAAACCAGATGCCTACACATGGGGAAGATAGTTGTGGGAGGAGTAGCTCATCAAAGACGCCTTTACAAACAGCCAGAGCTTCTAATGGAGAAGTAGGTAGGACTATTTCTACATGAGCTGTTTGTCAGTTCTTATTGATAAATGCTTATAGGATAGAAGTATGAGTTTTCCCCTTGTACAGCTATAATATTGTGTGACTTAATAGAATAAATGAATAATTAATTTTTTTTTTTTTTTTTTTTTTTTTTTTAACTCTTATTAGGAATGGAGGCCACTTAAGCCTGTTTCAGAACTAATGGTGAAGCTAATCACTATTCCACAGGTACTTAGAAATGGCAAAGATTATTCTGGAGTCCCAGATTGCTTCTTTTTTTTCTCAAGTATTTTTTTTTTTTTTTGTCATTATAGTTTCAGTGATGCTACTATTTGCTATTTTTAGATTCTGTTTGTATTTTAACATTTTGAAGTTTGATTTTTGTGCTCTGAGCCTGTAATATTGTATCTACTTATTTATTTATTTTAGTTTGGATATTAGTTAATATATTACACAAACTCACTTTCAGATTTTAATAAGCTATTTCCTGTTCCAGAGAAAACAATATGGCCTTATATTTATTTGGCACTTCTGAAAGTGTTGACAGTCAACACACTGCTCTGTTACAATTTATTTAAATATTAGACTTTGAATTTTGGCCTATGTATCCACATGCAGAAGCTATTAAAAAGGTACTAAAAAAATTCCTACTTTGGGTCCTTGCTGCTGAAAATTGTTTCTTGTTGACAAAACTGATAAGCTTTTGCACAACGAAGCAAATTAACAAAAGATTATTACCACATAGGAAGGGATACTAATCATAATGCAAGCCAAATAATTTTATAATGTTGCCTGTATATTCTGGTATAAGTTATCATTTCTCCACCATACATTCCTTAGTTAGTATAAAATTTATTCAGCAGGTTCATTCTCCCTCTCTCTCTCTTTTTTTTTTTTTTTTCCCCAATATATGCTCTGTATCTCCTTTTCTGAACTCTGAACAGATTTAACAAATGGTGTTTCTTCATTGTTTCATATGGCAATATTCACAAAATTAGGTGTTTGGTTTATAAATACAAAATAAAATTTCTTGAAGATAATAAAATGAATCCTTTCTTATACTATCGTGTATGTAGTCTACTAAGTAGAATAATGATAATTTTATTAATATCCATTAAATCATCCTTCTTACTTTCCCCATCTTTAGTATCATTCTCTTTAACATTACTATACAGTTGGAAAAATTCTGTGTAAAAACTGCTTGTAAAATTGGAATAGGTTGTACAGCTTTAATTGTGAGTGGGAGGTTAAAACATGTTATTGGTAGAGATTATTTATGTATTCTTTCTGATAAGCAGAGGAACTTTATTGTCCTCTGTAAAACTACTGTTACGGGCCATTTTTGACCTTTTTTTCTCTCCCTCTTTGTTTTCTTTTGTCTCCATATTTGACTGCCTCTACAGCTTCTCCAGGAGACCGAGACTAGTGTTTGCAGAGATCTATGGGTATCACAGGGGGAAGTCCCCTAAACGCTCTCTAGGTAACATAAACATGATAGGAACTCTTCTCTTTGCTGAGAGACTATTTCAGGTGATCAATTTCAGGTTCAGCAGAGTCTAGGGGAGGAGGATGAGAAAAGATGGTTGGGATTTGGGGAAGAATCATCATTTCTGAGGCTTCCTTTCCAGATCAGGAGCAGTTGCTTCCTGATGATATCCTCTGTTCCAAAGATGAATATTTTTTACCATCTTTCTGTTGACTCTCTGGAGAGCCTGAAGTGACCAGCTCAGAGTTTATTTGAATGTTGAGATAGCAAAATGAAAGCAACTAACTTTCCCTTCTCAGTACAATACTGCATGTTCTTCTCCTTCATGCTCACTTTAGACACATCTGCTTGCAAGATGATCACTTCATCATATTTTTTAGTAAGCACAGTTCTTAGACATTACAGTGGCTATTATTCCTATACAAGAGTATGTGGATAATAATACTAGCGAGAGGGGAAAGGGGCTGTGGCCATCCTTTCTCTATTAGGAAGGTGATGCCATAAAATCATGAAGTTGTGCTACTGCACAACTCATGCATAGCTCATGGGATAATGCTTTTAAAAAATATTTTCTCCATATTTGGAGAATTAATCAATAGTATAGTAATGTTAAAAGTCTGGAATTTATGCATTGTAGGACATGGGAAGAAGTCAGCACCTTTCCCCATTTTTTTTTTTAATTTTTTTTTATTTTCCTTCTCTTGAAGGACAAACAAGAATTCAAAACAGCCGCATCACAATTGCTTTATCCTTGAATTTATGGAGTTACCTCTTCAGAAGCAGTGAGGACTGCAAGCTGCTCTAGTCAAGGAAATTTAGAGTCTGTCTTTGGATTTACTAACCATTTCAAACTGACTTAATAAAACACATAGCAGCAAGAGATAGGTAAGATCACAACTACTTTTTTTTTTTTTATACCTCTATGAAACTCTGTTTAGTGAGATACCTGGGTATGGTATCAGACTGCTAGCCCTGGGGTATTTGCAGAAAACTCAGTTTTTACCCCATTGTGGTAGTCTTCCAAAGCTGTAGTGCAGACTTTTTGGTTGTACAGTTACCTATATAACCTTGGATACATTAATAGTAAAAGCAGACTTGGAAGGAAAATAGCAGTATGTGCATCAGTGAGAGCATCATCTACTCCTTCAAAACATGGATATCTCTAAATCTGTTTCTGAAATAGCTATATTGAAACAGATAGAAAAAAATACTTGGCTTCTGTTATGTAGTCCAGGTCTTTTGTGCTTAGTGATTCTGATGGAAGACTTTCAGCAAGAGCCAAGAATAATTTAATGTCCTTACAAAATTCAAGGTTAGAATTATATCTGGTGTTACTTTTCTAACCAACTGATTTTATTCAAATGTACCACACCTATGTGACAATAATTGTATGGAAGTTTTTCATTATGCTGTGATCCTCAACAGGAGTTATGAACTATTGCCTTGTTCAAGAAGCCTATATAAAGCTTTGGCCTCCTGTATGGTTTGTCATCCAATGATTTAATAATTTTATACCAATTCCCCTGAAAAATATTTCTTCCCCTTATGTAAAATAAGGATGGGGAAGGAAATGTGCACATACTGTTACATATGAAATCCAGACATTGCGCAATACTTGACGGTGTGAAGCACTCAAGTTGAAGACGCATCTGAAGAGACACTAAGTACTATTTATAACATCAAAGAGGGTACTTGCAACTGTTTATTCTGTAAGTGCTACTTGCAGCTATTACAACTATTTTATCCATCATTTTCTAAATGATTGGATGTAAGAATATTATAATTTTGGAGCTTTTGGCCAGATGCTTCAATTTAAGAAATACTCATTACTTCCTCTGTTAATACATTTCTCATCATCTTCAGTAGTTCAATTTACTTAATATATTTTGTTATCTTTCTGCAGCATTCAGTGAAGTCTAATCAAAGACTGGAAACTAGAAATAGCTGAGCTTGGGTAGTGAATATATCAATTTCCTCTTTTCTTTAAAATAGATAATTACTTTCCATAAAGATGCTATTAAATTTCCTTTTTAAAGATAAAAGGAAGATATAACTACTGAATTTATTTCCTCTAACATAAAATTTAGTAGAAATGATAGTTAATAAACTTTAAGCTGGGAATATCACTCTGGATTCCTGCTTTTAAACATTACTGTGTTGTTTTTATGATGACTGTGAAGTGTCTGATTGATCTCCTTTAAGGTAAAAGTTGGCAAGATCAAAGGTAAAAGTTTTGGATACAACTCATCATAACTCATTCTTCCAGATCCCCTTAGCTGACATAATTTCTGCTGCTGTTAGAGAACACTATTTGCTAGAGCAGACTCTCATCTACAAGACAGTGTTCTCAACCACTGTTAACAATGAGCAAGAGCTTGCATGCTGTTTTTGTAAAAATCTCTGTGTCCATCTGAAATGAAGCTTGTCGTTCATGCCACTGCCCCCACTGCTAAAATGTGCCACCCACCACCTCACTGTGCTCACATCCACTGTTTGGTCTTCAGAAACATTCAGCAAGTGTCAGTGTGTGCTATTTTTTTTTTGCATGGAGGCATTCAATGTCACACTTTTACTTCATTCACACTTCCATGTCAGACACCAGACTGCCCCTCTGCTGTCATCTGTTACAGCAACAAAATGGGATATGACATTGGTGGGAAGGTTCAACCTGTACTGCCATACCACCATCTGCCTCTCATGTTGTAAGCTACCATCGTATAACAGATGCCATTACTTTCAGAGCAGTCCTCATAACCTGAAGGCAGTATTGAGATTTACTGAGTGCCAAAAATGCATGCATAACAACTTACTGCTTAAAAAATGTGCCACAAAGTGAAAGGCTTTTATGTCGTACTTGATTTTGTGTAGCTTTGTTAAACATTATGGTGGCTGATGAGACTACAGTTGCATAGTGCTGTGCAGGAAGACATTGTCAAAGCTGAGGCACAGTAAGTACATTTAAGGAAATGAGGAACTAATATCCTATTAATGACATATGATTATGAACAACTGTGTTCCCCAAGGCCATGAAGATAGTAAAGAATGAAAATAAGCAATAATCCTCTAGTTTGTTAGAGCTGCTTAAAGAGAGATCTCAAGAAGAGTGTTTCGCTATTTCTTTAGCAAGAGCTGTGGATATAGTTTTACCATGAAGGACCACTCTGGTAAGAGCAAATGGAGTGACAATGGCAGGTCAAGCGTGGTGATCCTGCCAGCCTCTGCTCTATGTTTGTGAGGCCTCACCTAGAATATTGCAGCTCTGTGTGGAGTCCTCAATACAGGAGAGTCATAGACCTGCTGGAGTGTATCCAGAGGAGGGCCACAAAAATGATGCAAGGGATGGAACGCCTCCCCTATCAAGGACAGGCAGAGAGAGCTGGGGATGTTCAGTCTGAAGAAAGGAGCACTCTGGGGAGACCTGGGAGAGACCTTTCAGTATCGAAAGGGCTGTAAGAAAGAAGGGGACAGATTTTTTTTTAGCAGGGCTTATGGTGATAGAACAAGGGGAAATTATTTCAAACTAAAAGAGGGGAATATAGATTGGTTAAAGGAGGATGTTTTTTTACAGCAAGTGTAGTGGGGCACTGGAACACATTACCCAGAGAGATGGTGGAAGACCCATCGCTGGAAATATTCATGGTCAGACTGAACCAGGCTCTGAGTGACCTGATCTATCTGTAGATACCCCTGTTCATTGCAGAAGATTTGGACTAGATGACCTTTAAAAGTTCTTTCCACCTCTAAGGATTCTATGATTCTTATGGCATCATCGGATCCAAGTATTCTGCTTTAGCAACTGATGTTTCAATTGAAGTTATCATCCAGGATTTTCTAGGGGTTTCTTTTAGGTTCAAACTATGTTCCAGGCTTGCAATGTCAGAAGTTGTAACTGAACACTTCAAATCGTTTAAAAAGAATAGGGCAGTTAATATTAGTGGAAAACTTTGCATTTGAAGATTTGAGGTAGGAGACAGAAAAGTTGAAAATAAGAATGCTTTTTCTCCAAAGATCAGTATAATAATCAGTATTTAAATGAGATGATGCATTATTACACTAAAGTGGTCTTTTAGAGTAATTAGGCTTCTTGCTTATTAATAATGATAATAATAATTTTAATAATAATGTCATAATACTGACATACTTTATTAAAGTATGATTAAAGGTGATTAAACTGTTACACTATGGTGTCCTAAATTCCACATAAGACTCTTGACTTAGGCAAGTGTTTCTGAATATCTCTTAGAAGTGAATCTGTAGGCCTAGGTGACATGATAACTATCACATACTAAACAAGAGAATAGGGGAGGAACTGAGGTGTTGTCTGGTTAAAATTCAGTTCTCTTTCTTTCCTCACAGCACACAACATTAAATATAACAGTACTCTTTATTTTAAATTACATTGCAGTTAATACAGCAGACATTGTTTTCCTAGTGTAATGTGTTAATAGTGTAATTTAATACGATCTATTTAATTAATGCAGTTTCTAGCATAACATTATTGTCTGAGACTGCTAAGGAGTGCAGTGTCACAAATCAAAATGGGACAATCAGCAACATGTTGTGGATAATTTTATATTCAAAAACATTCTTTTGGACAAAGCCAGAAGCTGTTTGCTTTTTCAATGGAAAGGCCCAGAAATGTTTTCTGACCAAAGTCCTTGCCTGAGAGCAAATGTTTCCAGCTTGATACTGGAAACTGGGAGATTCAGATTTAGGTTCGTCATGTACATCTCCTCTTCAAAATATGAACACTATTCTTAGGAAATGAATTTCTGATGTGGCTTCCATTTGTACAGACTTTAAGAAGCTGGTGAGAGTGATACCCACTCTGTATGAAACATTTGAGGTAGTATGTAACACTCATCATTCCGCAGATATATTTAATGAGTAGTGTGATTTGATGCATGTGTCAGAAGGATTTGCGTATAGTGGTCCGTCTGCCTAAAGGCTCCAATAAAAGGTTTTCCTTTGTCAGAAGGGTTCAGCCAGTTTTTATAATCCATGTTGGCTGAAATGACAATTACGCATTTGCTGCTGCTTCCTCCTTCCAACAATTTCTTTAGTAGGTAGCTGTGGAAAGTCTGTAATAAAATGACACTCATTCATATCTACATCAGAAAGTCATGGCTTCTTCTTGCATAAGATCTGATAGGTTGAACTTTCATGGGGCTTTTTTTCTCTTTTTTTTTTTTTTTTTTTTTGTCTACCAGTCTCTGGTGGCCAACAAACAAATCAGGCTGTCATTTCTCAAGGTACGAAAATACAGACCCAGACAACATTTAAAAGAAAATTACTCAAAATTCTAGATTCTTTATTAAAGGTACATTCCTAAATATATGTACTAATATATACATATCAGCATAGTTCTGAGACCTGTTCAGAAGAAGAATTGATGCGTAAAAGTTTAGGTGACCTGGGTAAAAATTACTTGGTTTTATGACTGCGTATTTACTACCTTCTTGTTCGTTTTTATTACGCTCCTGGATGCACTCCTTATTGATACACATGACTAATACTTGCAGACTCCTGCTAGGATCTTGGAATTATTCATATGTTGTAGTAGTTAGTTCCAAAAGTTTACTAGAAAATGTCAAGTGTTCATCTTCTGTGTATGTAATTTTTGAATTTATTGAAAATTTGCTCATTATTTTTGAAGGGAGGGAGCATAAATATAGTTCCTAATTTATGTTTTCTTTCTCACAACTACTTAAATATGAAGTAAAATGTATACTTCTCTGATGATGGTCCTCACATGCCTGTAAACTAAAGGTGATAATGCTTCATGGAGTTTTATAATACTGTTCTCTAGAGAATTCTTTATATACCAATGAAGACGTGATTATTAAAGAATACATGTTATATATGTATAGTTTTAGATAGAATTATAATGCACTATTCATACTGCAGAGGAGCCGAAGTAAGCACATTCTGAGAGCAGAACTTGTGATATAATTGCAACACATTTGTGGATAGGGCTGACGGGAATAAAATACAAGGATGAAAAGACAAAAAACTATCTATGCATTACTCTCAGTTAGCAGCCTGCTGGGTCATCTCTTTATGTATTTCTCAGGTAGTGCACCTTCTGCAAAGAATTTAGATTCCAGATTTTGTTAACAAATCTCATAGCAAACCCCTGTGAATTCAATTTAATCTCGTTAGGAGGAGGAAAATAATTGTGAGTCACATCATGAGCATTTCTATTATCCTAGAGTGTTTCTACTCTTTATATTAGACAGAGAACAAAGTTTTCAGAAATCTTCTCTCAGGCTCCAGTACCCAGCCAGCCCTGCTGGCCATGGCTGCTGGGCCCAAGGCTGAGGAGAGCTGAGTGGGAGTGAGCTGTGAGAAGGCTCTGGTGGCTCTCACCTCACTGTTCAGTCTAGCACTCAGTCACAGCCTATGCTGCATATCTGGCCAGGGCTGCAGTCTAGTTCCCAGGGCTTGCCAGACTGCCTCCTATCAACAGTGGCCACTGCTCTCTTGCCCAAACTAGCCTGCTCATCTGCTTCCTGCCATTTTCTCACTAAATGTTTTGTTGACCTGAGATGTAGTCAGCTGGATGCTAACTCCTGATAGGTATGCAGGACTTGATTAGATAACCAAATTCTACAGTATTTGAAAAAACTAGGTGTTTGAAAAGCTGGTCAAAGAGAGGAAATCACATGGACCTGGAAAGCAAATTTTTTAAAAATATATTCGAAATATATTAAATTTGTAGCGATGTATTTCTCATGTTTACTTAACTTCTTTTTTTTTCCAAAAATTATGTTGCAAGCTTCTTCATGAACTAATATTCTTAAATTTGCCGTGAAGAGATCTATTAGAAAACTCAAACATTATGTTTTAGATTCAGTAGTATAGTAAGATTTAAATAAGATAAATCTTAATTAAAAATTTATGATTATCATAAATCATAAGATTTCAGGTAGAATGAAAATGTGTGGTGGAATCCAGCAGGCTTAACAACAATTCAAAGTAGAACCTATTAGAGGAGGTATTTTAAAGTGAAATAGTTGTATATGTGAAAACACCTTCTGAACAGCAGCAAGCAGCTCAAATAATCTGAGTGTGTTAGTGGATCTGCAGTGAACATTTTTGCTCACTAACGTAAATGATGGACTCACATACTCTTTTTATGCATTTCTATGCGTATGCAAATCTTGTTTAGAACAGCTGACATGAAGCAAAACTGAAATTACAGATTCTTCTCTGTTTTAATGCGTATAATTATTTTCTAGAAAATAGTGAAAAAATGAGTTATTTGCTCTCAGATATGTCAACTGAAAAAAAACCTAGTTTTTCATGCAGTGTTCTCAGCAAACATGCACATTTGGACCTCAGACAAAAAGGCCTTGGGATGAATATGTACAGACATTTGAACTTGAGTACATACTAGCAGAATAATCTTAAAATTCTGAATTTAAGAGTTTCACTCTGAGGTCAGTGTGAAAAAGATAAGATGTAATCACTTCTTTACCATACTGATGATATCCTCACTACAATTACATTGTCCATCTCAGGAGAAATAGGCGTTTGGGGATGCTGCTCTGAAGTTTGAGCCACAAGTACTCTGGAACACCTTGGCCAAACTTGCAAACATATACTGAATAGCCACCATCCCCTCTCCACATCCAGAACCTTGAATCCTCCTGTTCAGATTGTTTATCTGCATTTATTATACACTTATATGTATAAACTGGTACACGTCTGCTGGTAGCCCTGAGTTTGTAATCTGAGGAGCAAAACTCATGAAATAACTTACCGAACAGCCAGCAACCTGGCCTGGGTCATTCTGTGCCTGCCTGCTGATTTGATCTCAGTTCATACCCAGGATCTCTGAGCCACGATCTCCAGCAAGGAGCTAGCAATCCAATGGGATACAGCTGGTGTCTGGTGTGTTCATGAGTCATAGTTTTTGAGGTGTAGCAGCCAGGTGATCCCAGAGCCCACATCTAGCTGCCTTTGGCTTTTTTTTGCTCATGCCAGTATGCTCCAGCTAGTCTTTCACTTCTCCACGAGTGCTCAAGAGAACACAGTGGGTTCAGGATTCTGCAGTGTGGACAAGGCAAATCATGTATGATGTGGAGCACTTAATTAATTTTACTATAGCATGTAGAGATTGGGGATTAGGAGTCATGCCTTTATATGCTCCAAAGGAAAGCAAATGTAGAGGCCTGCAGGTTTGGAAAACGGTTTGGCCAACAAAAGTCAGGGGGCATTTGGATTGCATTATTTCTTAAATGTTTTCCTTTCTCTCTTCCTTCCTTCTTTTCTCCCTTTCCCCCTTCCTTATTTTTTGTGAATAGAAGATCTTAAATTTTAAAAATAATAATTCTTATCAGTATTTCAACCATTTCCTGAGGAAAAAAAAAGTCAATATTCAAGCACTTTGACACAGGAAATTAGGAAAAAATGGTTTAACCTACAACTGATGGAGGAATTGCTGCTGATTTCTCTACAAATGAGCGTCATTTAAGGAGCTGAGACATAGTTGAGGTGCAGAAAATCTGTAATTATACTAATTAGAATAAAACCACTAGCTCATCATTTATCATTTGGCTCTTTCTTGTCTTTCACATACTTTTCAATCAGCTTGGAAATGTAGGTAGGAACTGAGTCCAACAAGTACAGTTTAATTACTACAATACATCATTTTTTGGCAGATACAGAAGTAAAAAGGTCAGCAGGCCATTTATTTAATAGAACTGTATACAATGGACACAATGAAAAATACTTGTAGGCAATTTCTTTAAGAGGTCAGTAAAGAATGTCAGGTGATGCTAAGGTACAAATTTGGATGTCATTAACAAAAGACACACATCATAAAAGTGCTGTATAAAATGATATTCCCTTCCGTTCCACCTGTACTATATTTTCCTCTGAATTTACATAATACAATAAACAGTTTAGGGTTGGGTGGGTCTGCCAGAGAGCGAGGTTTATTTTTTATATTGATAAAATATTGTTAGGATTCTCATCTTTCTGTAATCCAGACTATGACTACATTAAATCTTTCATAACTAGTGACACATCACTTGATCAAAATGAGTCTTTGCTAACTCTTATCTGGGTAATTTACTCTGTTGTGTTTTTTATTTTTAATAATTTTTAAAATTTTAATTTTAAACTTACTGTTGTACATCTGCGTTTTCCCACACCACAATAGTAAGAAAACAGTTCTTGATGAGGTGGCTGAAACTTAGCAGGGTGAAGAAATAAGCATTTGAGTCTTCCCCATCAGCTGTGGCTGGTTTGAAACATGTCTTTCAGTGAGACATGAGCTGTCAGTTAATGCAAGTAGTGGTTTCTTTCCACTATAGAAACCAGTCAGAGAACGTATCATGCAGGGAAATAGGCAACATAATACAGAAGCTTTCATTTCAGAAGTCTTAAGTCCAAAGAGTAATTCATTCTCAGGAACTGATTTTAATCACAGTGGAAGACAGCCATCCTGCTGCTCACGCATAGCCTCCTCTAAGCAGCATTGTCTCTACACAGAGCCTTGCAAAACTGTGAATTGCCTGATGCCAAACAAATATGTGATTGCCTACCAAGCAAATTAATTTCTTAAATGCCATATATAGCATCATGTTTACTGCTGATTCATGCAATTCAGATGGTTTGTATTTTTCCATGAGAAAGTAAAGATGGAATAGAATTTTGTATATTTTAAAAGTATTTTTATCTAGAACACAGTAGTAAAAAAATGAGAAACAAGGCATAGTACATTATATGTGCTAGGAAGGGTAAGTTGGTTTTACACCATAGAAGTTGAAATATATAGCAGAAACAAAGCATAATTATAATCAGAGATCACTAGTTGGGAACAACTTAATCTGTGTAGTTCAAAACAAATACCATAGCCAGAGATCAATGAATGTGTCCAAGTTTTGATTCAACTTTTTAGTTTTACTTTCTTCTTCCTCCCTGCTCAGCTTATTACTAAAATAATGAAAAGAAACATAGAAATTTTAAATATATCTGGTACATTTTTTTCTTCAAACTTGTTTAGATATAGCACAAACAAGAAGCATTTGTTACATTATAAATTAGTTTTGTTTTAATTTTCAGAATCTGTATCTAGTTCTAATGTTGACTTACTCTAGGATAAAAATTGAAATTAAATTAAAACCATAAGCTATTGGTTGAAAAAATTATTGATGAAATATAATGATGGATATACAAGAGAAAAGAATAGCTATGAAGTGTTTGGCATTACTTTTAGATCATAAATCTGTGCACTTTTTGTGCAATTCAATATTTTAAAATTAGTGGAATTCAGCTTTTCAAATCTGTTTCATGGCCATTTTTTAATGAAAGAACATGCTTTCAGTTTTTCAATTTCCAATTGATTTTCTAACTTTAAAGTATTAACTGAAATAAGTACACAAAAATCATGTAAGCTTGTAAATATATGTACATGATATATATATTTATTCTGAACCTTGTAAAGTGGCTGCAAGTTACTTTGAACTAATTCTGGTATATTATTATAAATATTCTTCATTTTGTTAGTAATTCATAAAAATATAAACATTAAGTTGTTACAGCTGAATTATTAAGTTAGCTAAGTACACTGACATTGAGCTTGAGATGAATTACTATGTTATCAGCTGATAAAATAGTTACTATAATAACTATGGCAAAACTAAAATAATAAAGTAAATTTTAATTTAAAAACAATAATATTTACCTTGGGATTGTTAGGGAAAATCAGAGTAAGTATCAGGGTATATTTTCATTTTGGATTTGTTAGCTTCTGTATTATCCATTTAAGTTACAGAGATTATTTTAAATCAGAGTTTTTCTGTTGTAAAGATGGTTAACAGCATAGCAGCCATTGGGCTGTCCATGTTCTGTGGCACGTGGCTTATCTAGAAATGCCAGCAAACTTCCCATTGCTGGTGACACAAACAAATGCGTAAGACAAAATCTTGTGTATTTCTCATCTATCCTTATTTTCAAAGGTATTATTTCCTACAAATGAACTGATGGGGACAGCCACCTGTCAACTGGATGCCATTTGAGAGACATCTTGGAGGTACTGTATACATTCCGTCAGCATGATCTCTACTTTGGTCTCTACTTTCCTACTGTGTGATTTGTACACCAAATTCAGAAAATTTTAAGCTGTTTTCACAATTCTTTGATGTAGAGGTCTGCAAAAGGTCTACGAAATGCTGAAGTGGCAAAGCAGCCTTTTATTTTGGAGATTGTATCCATTTATCCATATACTAAAGAGATTTTAAAGAGATTGCTGTAAATAACCACAGGTTGATTTCTTCTGGAGTTATTTTCTCCAGCTTGTCATTTGAACTATGTAATCTGTCAAAATTTGACTCTGTTCTGTTGAAATGGTATTATTTTTTTTCAACCTCAGAGTAGGAATTCCTACAATTAAGACTTTCACCGACTTTTTTTTTTTTTTTTTTTTTTTTTTTTTTTTTTCCAGCAGGACCACTCTTACCTTTCATTCTTCTACAAATTAATACAATTGTGAGAATGCTTGTTATTTCCTCACATCTGTCTCATTATTTTGTTTTTTTTTTTTTCTGTATTTTATGTTTTCTCATTTTACCTTGCATTTTTTCAGAGAAATTATTTTACTTAGAAGGGCAGTTTTAAATGACTGCTAAGATCTGTTCACTATAGCAGTTTTTCAGAGCACTGAGGAGATGGTAGAAGAAACCTGAGTCTGAAAACTACTCCATATACTTATTCCTGTAGCTAAACATAACAACAACTACTGTGTAAATAATGAAAGACTTTGAAATGCCCCCCTGAAGTTCTATAGACTGTTATAAATAACTACTGTGAAAAAAGATTATTTTGTTAGATAAACAAGTTACTTACCAAGTACTAGTCTGGAAGAAAATTTCTATTATTACTTATTCTGCTTCATTTTTCTCAGTGTACATTTGGGTGTTGCCCAGACTGTTGAGAGTTTCTTGTAATTGGTGTAAGCAAACCCACTTCCATTTGTGCTGCTCCTTCAAAATATTTAGCAGTTTCTGTTACTGTATTCCTGTGAAAGTTCTATAGCAATACAGATACATGCAGATATAAACTTCTTGGGCAGGTTTTGAATGTTTGTTAATATCCCATTGCTAGCTGAGTGGAGTTGGGCTGAGAAACAGAGCCTTACAATACATGCTTCTGTCTCTCACTCTTAAATGACAGTATTAAGGGGTATGGGCACTAAACTTGACTTTCAGAGATTTCCATTAAAAAGGCCAGTACTAGAAGAAATATGACAGAATCTTGACCTGATGATCCTTGGGCTGCTGACAGACCCTATCACCATTTCTTGCCCGGATTATGCCCAGTTGAAGAAAACATGGTCATTCTCATCTCCTCAAACACCACTGCAGAGTAGCACTGCTCACATTGCTCTTTGACACACTTAAGCAAAGACTAACTAGAGCAAACAAAGATTCAGCACTGAAGGTGAAAACTGCAGCCTTTATTTTCTAGGTAGCTGAGGTAGAAATTAAAGTCAAGGTTATCAGGGCTGTGAGGGGCCTGATGTCTGTGGAACAATGCATGTGATCTTCCTTGAATCAGTTTTGAGGCTTATTCTCAATGGGGCTTTGAAATGTCACTAAAATTTGGAATTATTGCTTTTCACCATATTAAGAATTCAGTCTGTGAATGTCTCTAGAGAATAAGCAACTACTACCCCAATCTTAATAAAAGAATACATTTTCTTCTAAAATATTTCTGTAGGAGAAAGTGCCAAACTGCCATGACTCTCTTTCTAGTTTCTCTAGATTGCAAAGTTTGTTAAGTGAGACAATGATATCTAAGATCAATTTCTTTTGCTGCAAAGTCTTGTTATTTTATTTGTAGACTATCGTGGAGGATATTTCCATCTCATCTGTTGAAGTTACTGTACTTTGCTTTCCTTTCATTTAATGACAGGATTTCAAGTAGAGACCTGGAGCAGTGAATTCTCAGTTCTTGATCATACAGAATAGATAATCAAATCTACTCCCAGTTAGACAACTACTTATCATCTGTACAGTTGAAATACCAGAAAGGATAATGAAATGTGCCTGGCTAAGTCAGGAGAAAGTGCTGTTTGCTTACCATGGAAGTAAAAATTGTTTGAACTCAGTGAGCTGAAGAGACACTCTATTTCCCTTCACCTCCTTTGTTGCTGCAAAAAGTGGGGCATGCACAGCTGTGTTTCAAGAAAGAGCAGCAGTCTCTCCTGTGCTGCTTTTAGAATTCAAGAAGTATTTTAGTCATAACTTGAAAATGCTTATTATGGCTTGTATGCACTGGAACAGTTCAGGTAAAATCCAGAAAAATCCTATCTGAATTTAGAGCTCAATCAAACTTGGATATAAAACCGCACTGTAGGCTATTCAACCTCAAGGTTGCATAGGAGCAACTAAAGAAGAGGAATTTTAATTGTCCAATAACAATAAGGTTAGTAAGTTAAAATACTAAAATTCTGTCTAAATCGTCTCAGTAGTTGTTTTTCAATAAAAGGGTTTTATTTTTACTTTAAAGAAAGAAACAAATATCTGTTTGAATTGTGTAGATTTAGGAACAAAGAAAATTAGTCAAGACTTGATTGGCAGCAAAATTGCCCAACTGTAATTTTATGGATCACTAATAAATACCTCCTTCAGCCTTATGTAGAACTTAAGAAAATGAAACACCGCTTTCTGGGGCTCAGTAAGTTACCTTTTTCACTTTCAGACATGAATAGTTTGATTTGAAGAAAAGTAATTTATTGGTGGCTAAGGCGAAGGATTGGATAATTTACAGTGCAATTAGATGATTTACCAACCCTAAAATTGCTTCCTGAAAGATAAAACTATGTACAGTCATCTTCTTGTAAGGTTATTTTAGAAAGGGCTCTCTTTGCTTCTCATTGCTTAGGCTACATGCCTATGCTCTTTTACCTGCATAGCACATAAGTGCTGCCTGGTGTTTAGACGGAAGGCAACAAATGTGGACCTTTTATTTTTTTATTTTTTTGTTGACTGTTGGAAAACTACTTGTAAATATGTTAGGCTCGTCCATTTGTTTCGTTTCACAAATCTCCTCCATGCATTTCATACCACCTGAATACTATTTCTTTTCTCTTTTTTAAAGCTTGGGCCACTTAACTTATCCATGTTAAATAATGCTGTTTTTAACCGTTGCTCAATTTTGATGCTTGAGCTCTTCCCCAGCTTTCTGCTACTACCCTCTTTAGTTTAGAAAATACCCAACATTTTCAGCTTTTTACTGTCATTAAATTATCTTAACTTACTAGTTTTTGCAGCTTGGCTACATTTGCTTCTTTTGATTATATTCCTCCAGATTTAATGTTCTTGAACTCATTAATTAAATGTATGTGTAAGAGGATTTTATTTTGTTTTAAGCCTAAGAATTAGAGAAGATCCTAAGGCCATTTCTGAACCATTTCTCCTGTATGTAATGAAAAATATCCTCAAAACACTGGTACAGAAAACCCTGATATTTTCCCTAGGCAAACAGTTCAGCTACTTGAATTTTAACTGATAACAAAAAATTTGGTACCAAGTTGCTGAGTGCATTTAAAATTTTTATTGCTGTATTGTGTTATATACAACAAGTAATATTATCTTTCCAGTCTAGATGAGAACGCAGCTGTTTCTGGAGGTTTTTTTGTTTTGTTTTGGTTTTTTTATTTGTTTGTTTTTGGTGTAGACAGAATGAATTTAGCAAGATTTCTCTCTCATTTTTTCTCTTCTTCTCTACCTGACTGTTTGGCCCCCCCTCCGGCACCATTATTGTCTCAAGAGAGACCTTAAATTATATTCAGCATAGGTAAGATGAATACATGGGGAAAACAAAGAGCAATGTAGTTTGTCATAATGAAAATGAGCAGAAAATTTCCTTGGAAATTCTGGTTTGAGGGTTGAGTAAAGGATAAACTGAAATTGTTACAGTTTCAGGAAACAACTGATATCAAAACATTTGTTCTTCAATACCCATCATCATAAATAGAAGCCAATGCATTTCTATTTTTTGGAAGCTAACTCCACTGCAACTTGAAAGCAAATTAAAACTACATATTTTTCCAATTCTAGATCAAATCTAAAATCTCAGATCTATGACTTCATCAATAATATTTACTTATACCTGCAATGATAGGAGGAGATATGAACAAGATCACATTTTTTTTTCTTTATCTTCAATTTTCATGCAGGGCCTTATTTTTATACTTGTCTTTCTTCCTGCAGCCACTTGAATTTTTATGTACGTCTTCTTTCTATTGTGTAATTTCCTTTTGCTTACACAAAAAGACAATTTACTTCTGAAAAGTTTCTCAAGTCTTTTGAGTTTTGATGGATCTTTTGATGACATGGCTATTCTGTTGTCTTTTGAGTTACAATGTTACAATAGGGGAAGTGCAGTCAATATCAAAACAGAGAAACAGAGATCACTGGTTAGTTTTAAAACACCAATCTCTGTCCTTAAACTTTAACACTAAAAATTATTCCAGTAACTGGAAGGATGTTCCACAGATAGCATGTATAGCATCTATGTGTAGCAGGTGTAATGCCTACATGTAATCCCTCTACCAGCATGTCCATAAAAGAGAAGTTTCAAACAAACAGGAGAACCTATCACATGAGAATACTTCAAATTTGCAATTAATGACACTGTTAAACAATTTCCAAATGATGAGTAAAAAAAATTAGAGTCTACCAGAATCAGTGAAATGATGATCTATCGCTACTAAGAACTGTTGTAATTACTTTTCCACTTCAGACTAAAAGAAAGAGAGCACCATAATTTAAGAATTTGGTCTGTACTCTTGTTGGGACTCTGGTCTCCTTAATGCTCCACAAAAGGTCTTGTTGGTATCGCTGTTTCTTGCTTTGGGAGTCAATATACCTTTGGGGTAGTGAGATTGCCTAGCTGAGTTTAATTATCTGTGGAAATCTGGAATATCAGATTCTCAAAATCTTGTCCATTCAGGACAAAATAGCACTTCATGTGTATTTATAAACCACAAACAGTAACACTTTGTGTTCATTATTTAATCATGGAATCTAACACAAAATTTCTGGAAGACCTTGCTGAGATTGGTGAAGCCTTGGTGAGGCCTCCCTGGGACATTGGTCTGTTCTTGTAGGAGCATCCAGAAGGGCAAATTGAGAGAGCAAACAAAAGAAAAGAAAGATAAGATAAGACTTGCTCTAGTTTGCAGAGCAGGTCACTTAAAGAATCAGAAATAAAATGCGACTGTCTTGAATCACAGGTTGCTGTCTCTATAACTGGAATGTGTCAGTTTTAGTAGCTACCTCAGAATATCTTTTTCATTGTCAGTGAAATGAATAAGGCAGATGATCATACGTAAACTAGAAAATATTCAGTTAATTTCAAGAAGGCTTTCCAGTATAGCACAGCCAATTTCAATATGAAATATACTCTTCTTTGAAGGGAAGTGTATGAATTTGAAGATTTAAATGTGATAAAATTGCATAAATTTGATGTCCTCTGAGTCTTACATAAGGATAATTACAGTCTATCAAAGGAAATATCTCCAGAAATATTTGACCAATAAAAACATATTTCAGATTTCAATGTTGTTAATGAATATTTCTTGCAACTTAAAGATGCTTTCAGGCTTCCGAAATTATCATCTGATGTACTGAAAGATTCGTGAGTTCTGGCTCAAAATGAGATAAAAAGTATTAAGCATATAGGGAACAGAGTACTGAGAAAAGGAACTTTAGAAAAAACATGTAAATTTCATTTTAGTTTCATTCAGAAGAAGAAAAATCTATTTATGTCTTGGTAATAGGAATTTTTTCTGCTTCTTTTTCTTTGTTGTTTTTTTGTTGCATTTTTTTTAGGGGGGTTAACATTCAGGATCTTGTATTCTTCATAGTTTTAATTATTTTGCTGATATAAAAAATGTGTAAATCTAAATAAAATTTAACTGTGATTTAATCTCCTGAAATTTTCAGATAACTGCAGTGTTTTTTATTGCCTCTACCTCTCCCTGCATTTCTTGTCTTACAGTCAATACTATGAGCTGATATTGAAGTGAGTGGTTTTAGTCTTCAGGTATTTTAAAGAAAACAACAGTTAAGAATATGATAGACATGTTATTCTGGTTTTATGGGTTTTACAGAAAATATTCTAATATTCATGCTTTGATACAGTGAACATTGGAAAGAATGCTCCTCTGTACCCCCCCCCCCCCCCTAGTGAATTTTGTTTAGGTCCAATGCCAGATCATCAGAAATTGTCAATGCCCTAACAGCTCTGTTATTAAATTGCAGTGATTTCTGGCATTGTTTTTTGGAATAGTCCCACAAACAGTGTACCTAAAGAACACTGTTTGAAACTGCTGAGTCATTTCAAACTGAATAATAATTTAAGTGAATTACCTTGAATTAGCTGAAGCAGATGTGTTCATAGTTTTGGCAAAATTAACTACAAAAAATTAAAATAAATCAATTAGTATTAGTTAACTCAATCCTTGGAATAGTTTTAAATTCCTCTCTAGAGTGACCTAACGAAAGCTCTGGATGCAGGGTTGGGATGTATGTTTAGCAGCTAATTTGCATCTTAGCTGGTATTTTCCTTGCTTCAGTGGAAGAATAATTGGAAAAGTATGCACTGTATTAAATGTGTCGACTGAAGCTGCAAATTGGAAGAGACTGTGTTTGGTATATAAATCTAGAGAGTACCGCCAGGTTTGATCATAAATATGTAACTTTCTGAATTCTACAACAGATAATAAGAAACACGTCAATGAGTGATGAAATTCAGATTTCCAATTATTTTAACAACAATAAACTGGCTTTTGGGGAAATATTTAATACAAAACTTTCATTGTTTCTAGTTGAAAGATTAGGATGGAGAGCACATAATTTGTGTTTCCTGGGTGAATAGCAAATTAATGTGCTTAAAATTCCAGTGGGAAAAGGAAGATTTGTGTTTGTCTTTAGCAATAAGAATTAATTCCCCCTTTCTTTGTTTTGTTCTTACTGTTGTTTTGAAGGGTGAAAAGCTATTTCTTAATATTCTGATGGTAGAAATTTATGAACCTGATCTGTCTGTGACACAGCACAAAAGAACATTTAAAATTATGTAGCATTCACATTCTGATATGTTTAAAATTGTATCTAAAGACATAAAAGAGCTAAGGCTATATTTCAAAGAAGGTGCAAGAAGGGTAGCAGCCTCTGCTTAACAAAGCTAGATACTTTCAGATTTATTGTGAAACTGTTCTTTAACTATCATGAGGTCTTTAGGTAATTGCAGAGTTTTGATCCTGGCAAAAAACACATCCACATCTTAGAAGGGGAATGAGGTTTACCTTAATGAAGATGGACAGTGTGCATGTGTACCTATAATAAGTTACAATGTGATGTCTCAAAAAAAAAAATAAATAAATAAAAATAAAAATTATGAATTATTACTCTGAATTCAGATTTGTGCCCTAAAGGTGTAAGAAGTGTCTAGAAGCTCTCCGCAGGAGCTGCCTGCTTTGAATCACTTGTCCTGTTGGGATTCCTTTCCTAAAGGCTGTGCCATTTCCTTCATACAGTTTCTCTAAAACTCCTGAGATAATTAAGTGTCCCAAAAGAGTATACCTCATATACCACTGACCATTGGGAACATGAGATTTTGCTGTTAAAAAAAAAAGAAAAAAAAAAAAAAAAAAAAAAAAAAAAAGAATGCCATTCTATCTAGGAAACTGGTGGAAGTGCTATTACCTTACATTATATTGTCCCTATTACAGAAACATTGCTGTTGAGTAAGAGAAACATGAGTAACATGGCAGATAAATCAACATTTAAAAACTTAATTTAGTTATTTAGATTCCTTTTAAAATCAGAAGCAATAATGACAAAGCCTGACAAGTCTTGGCATCCTCTCTTTGTGTTTATAAAGGTGTTAGAGTCCCATGTATCCTTATAGAGACTTATTTCTAATGTGAATACCTGATTTATATTCACAGCTAATAAACATAAAATATTTGATTGTGAATATACCACACAAAAAATCTATGCTTTTCTAATCAGTTTTAGCCTGATGTTTTGTCTGCATGTCTCTGTAACTGAAGCCTTGTGTTTAAGGACGCTTAAAATTACATTATATTGTGTGACTACTTGTTACTGATGTTACATAGGAGGTCTCTGCATCAAACATATATGTGAAATAGGAATGCAATTGTGCAGGTGAAGATCAACATAAAGCAGGAAACTGCAGATCACATAAAAACATCCTTACTTTACATATTTAACACCACAATGTTTTCTGGTTCGGATGACACAAAGATTCTATGCTGTTAACTTTTATTATTATATTTGGTATGAAGGGGACCTACATACTGCGAGTAATTTTACTCAAACATAAATATACTTTGGAACACAGTCTTGGAACATCTGGTACTAAGGTTTGGCTTTTTTTTTCTGTAAATATTATAAAACACATCTTAATTTGAAAGTTATTTAGATATTTTTATATGTAATACTCTATTCTGGCTGTGATTACATTTACCTGGAAAGTAGGTGATCTTCAATACTTTTATTCCTAAATTTGTTTTGTCCTTGGTGTATTTTTAACGTTCCCTATTCTGGAGGACACTTCTCTGTTAAGTGGCCATTCGTGACAAAATGCAGTGCATTTGTACCAAAATGATATGTGCCTAAGGGTCACTCACAGTAGGGATTTTTGTGCAGGAAAAAACACTTATTAGCAGCTCTAGTTCTTGCAAACAGAGCTAGAAATTCTGATCAAAAAAAGCCCACAAAACCAAGCAAGTTAAAAACGTGAAAAAATAATGATAGTTGCACCCCTGCCATCCCTCTTGTAAAGATGAATATCCACCATATTAGATATCCACCATATTAGGATAAAGACACATAAAACAAAGACACCATGCATGATTTGGAAGATATACAATAGCACAACAACCTCATACAGTAATTTCAGTATAAAGTACACAGAGACTATATGTTCACCACATTACTGATTACCAATTCATCTGTTAAATGGTGCTTGATTCTTTCTCCTTTATTTAAATATACACATATTTAAAATTACTACATAAACTATGATAGTATCTTTATTTCTTATGAAAGCATGTGTTGAGTAGCCTTTCTCTGATCCAGTAATTACAGAACCTAACAAAAAAAAAAAAAAAAGCAAACCAAAAACTTAAACCATCTTCCTTTTAAATTACTTGTCATATCAGTTGAATATTATATTATATCAGAGCAAAGGGAAACAGCAACGTTTTCAAAGCTCAAGTGAGTTTTTACCAACAGTTGTCATAAAGAATAGCAAGGTTATTATTCACGAATGAGTCATTATTCACAGACTGTTTCTGATCAGGCAAGATCAACAGAATAGTAAGTTCAGTCATGGTTCTCAGGCTACCTAAAAAGCTCATATACTTTTAATTTTTTGCTGTCTGTTTCCTTTGTTTTCTTTGGAAATGCCTCCTGAGGGACAAGCAGATGTCTGCAATGACTCAGGAATGCAGGGAGGAGCAGGAGATTCATCTACAAGGCAAATAATCTAAACCTCAACTTTGAGCCATTTACTTCTGGTTAAAGAAGATCATCTAAGAAAAAGGCAGAGAGATCTACTGATGACCTGCACTAAATGAAAAAAATGTAATTAAAGTTATGAAAAATGATTCTAATAACCAGAGTGCCCTTGTGTAGCATCTGAAACTTATTATACTGTCATTACATTTTACCTGCTGCAGTGAATTAATTTTTTGTCTTAGTTACTGTTTTTGTTTTGTTTTTTTTTTGGTTGTTGTTCTTTTGGTGTTGTTTGTTTGGTGTTTTTTTTTGGGGGTGGGGGAGGGCATGTGAAAACAAGAAAGTCTGTATGATTCATCACATGATAAACAGGTGGTATGGTGTGTTTTTGTACTTCTTTTTTACAGAAAAAAAGGAGCAAAAAATAATTTTTCACCTTGATCCAAAATTTCAAAAATGCTGATAGAGGCAAGAAAGGTAAGCTGTATTCTGAATGTCCATGCAGATTTTTGTGACTGTGGTAGGAAGGCTCTTGTTCGTTGTTGGCAGAAGTGTGCTATGCAGTGACTATGTTGAATATATAATGCTTTATATAAAACTAAATTTTCTTATTTTTTTTCTTATTTTTTATTCTGAATCCACTTATAGGAAGAAATAAACTTGTCATTCCTCTCTTCCTCTTAAATATCAGTGTCTTATTTAACAAACAGCTTTCAAGTATTTGAAAAGGGTATATTATTTTCAAAGACCTTACTTCTTATAGATACTTTCCAGTCCTCATGTTAATTTGTATTTACATGATGAAATTGGCTAATCTTTTCCATTTACTAACTTGCTAACCACCCAGCAGCTCTCACTGGAGTATGAGTAATCACGTCTTCAGAAAGATCGGTTTACATGTCTTATATCCTGTAAATATAGGTCAAAAAGGTTGAATTCTGAAAACCTTCACAAACACATACACTGAAGATTTTGTTTTGAGACAGAAAAAGGTTTTCCAAAAGCATCAGTTTTCTGGGACATTTTTAAGATGTTCTCTCCTGACCCATCACTCTGTTCATATATGCTTCAGCTACTGCAAATATTGTGTAGAGTTTCACTGCAAACTCTTTTGCTGTGTATAATACCTGAAGTAAGAAGTAGGATTTTGCTGCTAAATTCATAAAACTTTTATGTAAGAGGAAAAAGTAGACTACCAGTATAAAGAAATGGTTAAAGGTGAGCACTGTACGTTTGTAAGCTATGCAAGATGCATATGGTCTTTTGCAATGAGTTCACAGAGCCCTGAGCTAGTGCTGCTCCTGCTGGAGCATGTGTAAGAAATTCAACTACTCTGTTCTTCGTGAGAACAACATGCTTTCTTAAACCAAAATTATTTTTGTCAAGATGGAACACAATTTGACCATTTGCTGTGCACTGAAATTTTAAATTATGCAGATAATGTATATGACAGATTTATTTGAAGATTTTTTTTTTTTTTCCTTCAACTAGTTAAATAAGCCTGGCAACAAAAGGCCTTTCTTAGGGATCTATGTACATACATAGATAGATTTAGATATATACATAACTCATACCTGGTGCATACCCAAGAAGAAAATCACTTGTTCAGCAGGAAGGCTCATTAAACAAACATAAATTGTTTCCATTGTCTAGAACTTGACTGTCCTCACTGGACTGTGATGAATGCTCTCATTACTTAGATTAAGCATCCAGCTTTGGGAAGTCTACCACGTTGTGAATCGTTTCACATTATTAGGCAAAGAGAAGGTAGTCATGTAGACAAATGGCACTGTTTTAACCAATTAACTCAAGAAGTCGAGATGTAGTACATAATGTCAAATTTATAATAGTTTACAATTAACACTGGGCTTGGAAGGGTTTTCATACCAACTGAGGAGAAAACTGTCACTAGGGATGTTCTCTACTGGCTGAAAAAGGTTCTGAAATTGCATTTATCTTCTTTAGGGGCTGCTTCCTTTTCAAAAACAAAGCAGATATTTTTGGCTATGAAATTGCCCAAGTGACACTTTCAGGTCTGAATCCAGTCTGAAGCAGTCTGCTCTTCGCTATAGATGAGGCAACAATGAGTTCTTAATAGGAAGATGAGTATGAGAAATGTAATCTATAAATTAAATTTTTATGATATGGAACAATACAAATTCACTGTGTTGTGTAAATAAAAGAATAAATAACTCAAAACCCTTCTTAGGTTTTCATACATGAAAGAACTAAATGATTACTCTATAACAGCATCTTTGTCTGTACACTGTTGCTTTGTTATGATTTAATGATTAGGAGTGCATGGTGAGCTGATTCTGTAACTTGCATGTCTTATGCAGAAGGAAAATATGTAAGGTATTGCTGTTGCTATACTTTGCACTGTACAGTTAATTAAATTAAGAAATACTGAACTAATTAAAGATGAAGAGATGCAGGTGACTTTTTGGTTTTGCTTTGAATCAAGGTGCCCTGAGAAAAAAATAAAATATTTAGGAACCTTATTGTTTCCTTTTAATGTGTAGGAAATATCTTTTGGACCAACAAGAGACAGCAGTGGCAGTAGTGTTGTTTTTTTTTGTTGTTGTTGATTTGTTTTGTTTTTTGTTTTTTTTTTTTAAACTGAATAATCACCCATGTCTTTGAGATCTGGCCAATTACTTTCTGATTTTAGTAAGTCAGTCCAGAATAATCTATTAATTACAATAAATCTAGGTGTAGGTTTTTTTTACTTGTTGTGTAAATGAGATCCCCAGACTAAATAAATCCTGTTTTGAAAGTCATGCTTCCTGTTCGATTACATAGCCCATGACATCAGAAGAGGATGTTGACGTGGCAGTAGAAGCTGAATCTTCCCACCAATATCTAGTTATATTTTGTTGCTGTGTGACAGATGGCAGCAGAGGGGCATTCTAACAGAGTGGCAGCTGACAAGATGAAGTGAAGATGTGTTGTTGAATTCCTCCATGCAGGTAAAATTGAAGCCATTGTGTAGTCCTTTGTACCTTCTTTGTATCTGTCGAAGTTTCCATGGAAATAAATAGGAGGCATTACTTCTTGAGCAACCTACTAGAAACAAAGCTATTCATGATATATTAGTAGACTATTCAAAAAAGGAGGGTAGCCTACATCTGAATATAGTGTGTCTTTGTTCAGGCCTATTTAGCTTATTCTAGATGAAGTATGATCAGCTTGTATGTAAAAAATGCTGTATGATCTATCAAGCATCACAAATGAACTACACAGCTTTATGGATTGTTTTTTCTCATCTCAGCAGGAGTAGCTGTTCATGAAACAGTTCTTAATGACATTTACCAGTGCAGATACACTGTAAAAACATATTAGATTAAAGCTTTCATTAGCATGATTGAGTGGTAATGGCTTAACAAGTTTCCTCCCTTCAGCTAACCTTTGCTATCCATTAGTTGGGTACATGCCTTGCCTGTCAATTTGAGAGAGAATACAGTTCAGTTTCAGATTTAAGTGAAGTCATGTTATTGTACATTTAGCTCTTAACACTGGAGATGAAACGAAATGTGTTATCTCATAACTGAAGTAGGCTAAAAGCATCAGGCAGATGGCTACTTCAGCTTAGCAGCATGACCCATTAAGATCATGATAACTTGCATGTGTCTGAGCCAGCAGTGCTCTGTTAGTCTGCTAGAAAAGGGTGAGGAAAGATGAGTGGGATATTGAATTGGAATTGCAGCATTAGGCAGGATTGTGCCATGGCAGCAGTCTGCAGGCAATGAGTATGTGTGTCTTCCTTGAATTGGCTTTTTTCTCTGCACAGAGCTCCAAGACTACACCTTGGTTTAAAGTTGTACTCTGAACACTTCAGAGTGTTTTTGTATTGTTCTTTGTATGTTTTTATTTAAAGATGGGTGTATGCGGCAGCTACAATAGTAACTGTGCTGTTCTAGGATATGACAAAGGAGCATATCAAAATGTTCTGTTGAAAATTGTTTAAAGCCTGGAAGGAATAGAACTGGAGAGTCTAGTAATGAAAAATCTGGAAAAGAGTGATGGTCTTTATTCAGCTTTGTCTTATAAATGCCAATTTCTGTGGCAGCAGTAAGGTTGATATACAAACGCATATGGGCTTGAGCCTCAAGATACATTTTTGTTATTAATAACTTTAGTACCTAGCCAAAAGTATTCTTCCAATACTTGCTAATTTTTGAGAGGCCAGCTATAGATGTTTTTCCTGTTATAAAGAAGCAATAAGAGCATCAGCCAGCTGATCTGCCTCTGGAGTCAATCGGAGAATTTTTTCTTTTATACTCTTTTGTCTACTTTCACATCTTTTTACTCTTGAATGAAAAAAAAAAAAAAAAGAAGCCAAAAATAACTTGCCATTTCTGGCAGATATTACATTTTGCCTTTAGGCCTTTGTAATTCAGGTAGTACTAACTCTTTTCATCCCCACAGCTACTCTGCATCTCCTATGAGAAGCTGATCTGAAGCTGGACTTGTTATGATGGAGAATGAGATAGACACTTTGGGTGAGAAGCCTAGCGTGTATGTGAAAGCAAGGTTACAAGTATCTTTGACAAAAACAAGTAAAAGGATTTTAAAACAGTCTTTAAAGTTGAGAAATCAATTATGATTTGGAAAATAGATGAAAAAAGGCCTTACGATATAAGTAATTAAAATGGGAAGAAAAAGCAGGTCAGTGACATAATTAAGAAGCTCCAACTCTATTGTCATCTTACCAGATATTAAAGGAATCGCCTTATAGCTAGACATAGGGTTTAGTGTGTCTCTCATCTTGGCTTATATTTGGAATTAGCACTGATTTTTTGTAATGTTAGGTAAGATAGTCTCTGATATTTAAAGGGACATATCAAAGCCTCACAATGTGTCAAAATTGACACTGAATGACAGAAATGGAAACATATGGACTGTGATAGCATGCATTTGCTGTATTCCTTTCTCAGTCTTCTCCCTTTCGGTTTATAAAATCCTAACTTTTTGGGATATGATAAAGCACTTGCAAGACCTTATAGATCTATGAGAATGTCACAGATGTATGCAATGGCTTTAAAGAATTTTTGAGGAAATTCCATTATAGTATTTCAGAATTAATTATTTTATGTGAAGGATAATTGAAAATATTCGGTTTATTGTGATGCGTTTCCCACTATGGTCTTCTGTAGTGTTTAAAATCTTCAGTGGGTAGAGTTTAGGGCTAGTCCTATGTTTATTTCTTCCATATGACACAATTCTGATTATGTTTCTGATGGAATACTTGAGGCATTAAAAAAAAAGAAAAGGATATGAAAGGATTGCAAAGTAGTTAGTCAACCACATGTGTACAGTGACTGAGTTAAATAGGCCATTAAGCAGTACTGAAAAACTAGTCAGTTTTAGAAGCGATTTCTAAAAACAAAAACAAATACATATTAAAAACAAAAATCAATCGTCATAGAGATACAAGGCCTTTCACTTTCAAACAGAGGAGTGATAATGAATAAGATGTTGACTATAAATAGCTCAAATATCATACAACTGATCCCATCCCCATGGAAGAGTTAAGATATCTTTAGATAATGGGTTTTTTACTCTTAATCTGAGGTTTTTCTAGAAAATATCTATATATGTACTCTACAACTTCTGCCTTCTCAAATAACAAAGAAAAATCATTTTACATTTCTTTTCCCCAGACAGTGTATAAAAAGACTGCTTTGCATTGAAAATACTTCAAAACACAGAATAGATTACTAATAGTAGAGCAAATAATGTGAACTAGGACCAGAGATATAGACCTGGCACAAGGCTACCTTTTTTCTTCCTTATCACATCCTTTTCTTCCTAAATTAAACTTTAATTGCTATGAAATTCTGATGGGGTTCTCTACACCACATTTTTAATATGTATGAGGTACTAATCACCAGTTCTACTGACAGAACAATAATTGTTTTAAATGGCTGCTGGCTAGGAAAAAGCATTTTTACTTTTTGTGTCTGTGTATATATGCATGTGTACATAAGCACATAAGTAAAGGAAAATTATCTGTTATGATGCTGCAATAGCACTGCACTCATTGCTTCTTAACATGATCAAAGTATAAGTTACCATAGAATCATAGAATGGACTGAGTTGAAAATGACCTCAAACATTATCTAGTTTCAACCCCCCTGTCATTGAAAGGTCATCAGCCACTAGATCAGGCTGCCTGCTGCCACATCCAGCCTGGTCTTGAATGCCTCCAAGGATGGGGCATCCACAACATCCTTGCGCAAGTTATATTGTATAACATACAGGCATAAAGATGTGAGCATCTTTTGTTGAACTAATTTATAGGAGTTAATGTAATTAATAAGGAAACACTCAAATGCAGTTGTGGTTTTGGTTATTGTATAATTCTGACTAGATTGCTTGAAATTGAAATAATTTGAGTGAGAACAGATATCCAAGAAAGAAAGGTAGTTCTAAACAATTTATTGGTCTTTTGAATCCATGAATAATTCAGCAACTTCGTATCTTTAAATGACATGCCAGGAACTAGATTGCTGAAATTACAAGAGTATGAGAATGATATAATATCACATAAATTTGATATTCGTCTATAAAGGTTGGTTGTTTGTCAAGCTGTTTGTGGGTTTGCAGCTGACCTTTAAAAACTTGAGGATGAATCAAACTAATAGCCTGAACAATGAAAGTCTTTCAACAAGTGAGCATAATAAATCTTTCCACTTCAAGAGGGAGGCAAGTATAATATATAAAACTAAAGACAAGCTTTAATAGACACACAGAACATAGGGAATTAATTCTGAATATAGAAAGATTAATTATAGCTATGGTTGAATTAGGGTATGAAATGTACTAACATATTTGAGGATTCAAGATTTTTTTTGTACCCTACATGCAACTGTATCTTTGAAACAAATCTTTCTAAAAAATGCCTTTACGAAGCAGGGAACTTCATTGCCTTTGCCTTTCAAAACCATGTCTTAGTCACAATAATTACCCTGAATTAGAGAATTGCTAACTTGTGTAGCACTAGTTGAATGGTGGGGGGAGAAACAACTAATTCAAAAAATAGCATGACAATTGTAAATTTGACAGCTGTTTTTTAGGACTTTGTCAATGATAGTGAGGCCCTAAATAAACAATGAAGTGCAGACTGTGAGATCTTTGGGACAAAGATTCTCTGTGCAAATTCTTAGGTCCTGATTGGGGCTCTTCAATACAAAGGTTAGAATCTAGTCTTTGCACTACTGTCTAGACTTCTGATGATACACAGGGGCATTCCTGTGCTTAAGTAATCAATTTAAAGTGGTGGATTGTAATTGCCGTGGTTTGGAATCTCTGTAAACGGTTACAACTCTGGAATGTTTCTATTTGGCAGGACAGATTAATATAATTTCAAGTATGTATGGGATGTTTAGGACAATATGGCTAAAGCAATGTTATTCCTTCAAGGAATAGTAAGCATTTAAAAAAAATAAAAATAAAAATAAGGGATTATTAAAAATGAGAAAGAATTAAAAATTTAGAAAGTAGTCTTCCAGCCCTAGTACAAATCGTAACATTTGTTCTATATTAGCTGTCAACTGCAGAACACATATTCTGTGCAGCTTAAACATAGCAAATGTATGCTTGCATAAGCAAACATCTTAGAAAAACAGATTTACACGCTTTCTCTGAGCAAGTTGCTTACTTTTCTGATGAAGTTCAGAAATGATTGAGATGGCAAGAAAAAGTCAGTGTAGCTGTGGTTTTTTTTTTTTTTTTTGCATATGGAGAAAATGATGTGTTTGAAGTACCGACACAGGAAGTTAACTTCAGATTTAACATCACAATGCTAGCTGTCATTGTATCACTCTTAAATCCATCTGCATCTGAACTGCAGGTTGCATTTAGCGTTGTGCTTAGTTAAAATGATTGTGGTAAATCAAAACTCAATTTTCAGTGAGGTACATCCAGCCAAACAACAAATATAATCAAGTTTAAATTGGAACTATAAAACATGATTCCTATGAAATGTGAAGCTGGGCAGAAATAATTTGGATCTGTCCTTCAGGAGCCCTGGCTATGAGAGCTGAGCATTTTGAACGAATACTAGTGACTGAAGTTCTCCCTAGGCATTCCAGGGTCATTTTATGCTGTTCAAAACTGCAGAGTTTGATAGAGTTTACAAACTTGATGTTTTTCAGGCTTACTTGGATACCAAATACAAAATGACTTTTCTAGGTTTTCAGTGGGTTTCAACTGAAAGTAGATGATGTACTGTAACATAGACTCTGCCTGTAGTACCCTCGTCACCCCCCAAGTAGTAGATATGTGTATCTATATGCCTTACTGGTGCTTGTGTGATCGTTCAAACTATAAGTTCTAAATGTAATTTCTACCAATGGTATTGGAAAAGATGTTTTCCTGTCACCATGGAGATTTCCATATCACACATGACAAATTTAAAGCAATTAATGAACTTACAGGTGATACATGACTATATTAATCTTGCAGTAAAATAAAAGTGAATGAATAAAATGTTTGCCAGCTTAAGAGGGAATTTGCATAAAAACTGAATGCTATGCTTGCACCTTGCTTAGTACAGCAAGCTTATGAATGCAGTGTTATGGAATATGTTATTGCATAGTATGGATCACCTTGGAATACTGAATAGTCCAAAATGCAGTGAATGCTCATGCGAAATATAACTTGAACTTTGTCTGAAGAGAATGGCAAAATAAACATTCATATAAGTACAGTGTTTGCTCTAATAGTTTTTATTTTGCCAAAATATATGGACTTCTCTGATAGCTGTAGTTAGGCTTGTGCCAGATGAAGATGCTGAGGTGCAGTGCTATTTGATCACGATCATGCCTTGATCTTAGTTTTCTTTTCCTTCAAGCTGAGCTGTTCTGTCGAAAAAACTTAATGGGTTGGAATGAATGTAAGTACAAGTTGCTCTAGTTACCCAAGTAGGCTACTGTGGCTTGCACGGACCTTGCAGGATACAAGACAGTTTTATATTAGTTACACAATTAACTACTATTGTCTATAATATGGATGCAATGTATCTTCTATGCTTGAGGAAACTGGTAGCTAATTAAGTACTAAATACCAGGAGAGGAGACAATGAATTTTATTTTTTTTTAAATAAGATCACCATACTATTCCAATAAGCTCACTTTTAGAGTCATTGCTTTCACTATACAAACCAACACTGTCTCTTTTTCATTTAGCCCTTAATCTGTTGTTTTTGTTTTTTGTTTTTTTTCTAATTTCATTCAAAATCTTATGCTTTCATCAATTTAGTGCCTCAACTTAATACCATGAGAAGATGGAAGCATGATAAATTGTACAAAAAGATAACTTGTAACAAAGATGCTATGCTTTTTCTGTTTGTTAGATTAGGATCTAGCTCACATGTAGGAGACAATATATGGACATTCTGATGTAAATGTGAAATGCTCCAGAAAAGATTATATTTCCATCTCTGTATCACAAAGTGTTATTTCAGACAACAATCACCCAAAAGAGAAATAGGCTTTAATATTCATTTATACATGAAACCTCTTCAAATTCCTGATGGAATAATGTTGCAGGTTATAACAGCAAGGCAGTATAAAGTGTGCTAATAATATTTGCTCTTGACTTTCTGATGAATGACAATGTGCTCGTTTGGGAAAGCATTCTAAAATAGCTTCTGAGGACAACACCAATGCTAATCAATTACTGTATTGCTGTCTTTCCAATATAAGCTGCAAGATAGGTAAATGCTGCTTAGGTCCTGAAAGTAGAGTGACTAGAAAGGAAAACTAGTGCATACTCAAATACCTGACCAGATTCGATATTTTAGTGGCAGCCTATCTTGCTTACAATGTCATTAATGTTTCTGCAAATAACTGGTTTGAATGGCTGCTGGTACTGTGCTGTTTGATGTCTTACTATACTGTGAAGTTCCACTGAAACTATGGAAAGGTGAGCTGTGCTGAAACTCTACTAGAACGTTTACCCAGAGGCATTATTTTAAAATACTTTCACTTTCTATTATATCAATATATCTTCTTTAACTGATATCTCAAGGCAATGGGAGAACAATATTAAATTTTTATTAGTTTTCTGAATTTTCCCCAAAGGCAAGCAAATGTTGGGGATGAAGGAATGGAAATATAATTTTATGTTAATCTATGCCGTTTTTAGATAAACTCCTATTTTAAAATCCTATGGCTAGAAAAATCCACTAATTCAGAGTCTTAAACCCGGAATTCCTAAGTGGCAGGGCTCAGAGATGGCAGAGAGCTGGAAGGAGCTGTGCAATGCATAGAATTAAGACGAGAGTGACAGCTGCAGCTGTCTTGGTGTGGAAGCATATAGTAGTTGGTTTGTACTTCAACTGGACATCCCTGTAGCAAAGATGTTATAATTTGAAATGTATATGAAGATGGTTTCATCATCTAAACAAATGGACAGGCTTAAGGAGTGTATTGTAAGCAGGTGGGAAAGATTTGAAGCTTAGACACATTTTTAAATAAAGTGTGTAATGAAACAGATGACTTGGCAGTGAACCTTTCTTTGGCCATTTTGATTATTTCTGCCTATGCCACCTGCTCCCATCCTGATGACAGTAGCATATGGCCTTCCCCTCTGCTCCTCCCGGTTTCAGTCTTTTCTATGCTTGGCCATTCTCAAAAGTAATAATTCTGTCCTATCAAAGTCAAAATTCCTTATACTATCCCCCTCTGCCTGGCAGTCTTCCCACTGAAGAGTGTGGGTTGTACATGAGAGCATATCACAGAATCACAGAATTGTAGGGGTTGGAAGGGACCTCCAGAGATCGTCGAGTCCAACCCCCCTGCCAAAGCAGGTTCCCTACACCAGGTCGCACAGGTAGGCATCCAGGCAGGTCTTGAACATCTCCAGAGAAGGAGACTCCACCAACTCCCTGGGCAGCCTGGGGATATAAGTTCTTGTTTTTTATAGTAGTCCTCTTTATTTCCATTATCATTTTATCTTATAAACTTTTGATTAACATAGTCATTCTGGAATTATTTTCCAGAATATTTAAATACATTATTTTCAAGTCTTCTTTTATTTTAACTTGCTATGTCTTGAGCAGTAATTCCATCATTTCTGTGTAATTCTGGGTGGTAGGTATAAAAATTTCTTATCTAAAGACTGGAGTTTTTAGTGACATTAGTAATTATCAAGGCAATGTTAGTAGTGACTAACAGGATTAAAAGTCAGAGCAAATGCTTTAGAGTTGTTGAAGCTTTTCTTTCTCTTAGACAAGTTTATTTTTCATGTGGCAGTCCCCTGAGATTAAGAATTTAGGATATCTGCAAAACATTTTAACAGCAAAGCAAAAAGAGCAAAAAGTGATTCTTGGGTTTAGCATTGCCTTCCAGAATGAATGAATTCACATCCTGGAAATTTAAACACCATACATGAATAGGCATGCTCAATGAATAACTTGGTCATAGTGCTAGGTTCCTTGATTAATGTGTCTGTGTGTGAGTTTCCATAATAGCACAGTACAAGACTGAGTTTTGAGATCTCAATTTGACCCATAGAATGGATGATGTTTTAACGTGATTTAAAGAAAAGTGCAGTCTCAGATCCTACTTGATTGCATTTATATCTGTGTCACTATTATTTCTAGGAATAAATCTTCAACTCATAACTTATTTCTGATGAACCAACTGAAATTATGAAGGCTTCACCTCCAGTATATCCTCCAGCGATGCAACTCCTTGAGAAGCATTAGAACTAAATGAATAATACTTATTCCAGAAAGCAATCCACTTCATTCCAGAAGGATGCCCTTACCAGTGTGCTTTAAATGTGGGTTGATGTCGTGTGGCTATTTGGTCAAGCTACTCTAATGCTATTGTTAACTTCCAAAGTAAATAATGTGCTGATCCATTTATTGGTATTTATCAGAGTGCTGTACTGTGTGTCTAGTTTGTAGAATTTGGTTTTAGTACTTCCATTCATCTCCTATTTTTCATGCAATGTTTAGTACAAGGGTAATTGATAAAGAAGTGTGAACTCAACTGAGTAAGATATATAGAGAGACTGTACTTTGAAAAATGTGTATGTTGTTACTTGCTGATAATAAATATACTTAAAGAATGGTTTGTCATTTCTAGATGACAGATGACGATTCTCAGTACTGCCAAGAAGGTTATTATAGCTATGAGATATAAATGACTGGACTGAACTGTATTGGGATTACATAAACACTTTGTAATTTGTTTTACATATTAGCTCTCAATTTTAGAGGAATATAACACTGGTAGTTCATTGCATCAGATGTCAGCCAGAGGAAAAACTGACAATAGAAATTGTCAAACATATCTTCCTCTAAATGAGTAAGCTATACATGTTTTACCTTGGAAAGGGCTTCCGAAGGCAGAGCATGATTGCTATCCACTTTTGAGGATTTGTTGCTTGGAAGAAAGGTGGAAATTCAAATCAGCTCTTTGACAATAGTTCTCGGATAGTAGGTGAAAATACTAAAATATGGAAATGCTTGCCCTGACAGTCTGGGGTTTTTGTTTGTGCTGCTCCTTATTGCCTGACAAATAAGAGGTGACATAGCAGAATATCTGAGGGATCAATTCAGATCTACAGTTATTGTGAAAAAATTGTTGTGTGTTGGGCCAGTTTAATATGTTCATCTGTATGATTTAATTCAATTTCCTTCTTTAGGAATGAAGTGCTTTCAAGAGTAAAATATTTATTTTACAGTGGCTTTATCTCATGCACTGAGTGTAGATTTTTACTTTAATATTGATGTAAAACAGAATTTTGTGCATTCCAGCTATAACCACATGGCATCAGACATTATATAACACGTAGTGTATTGAAAATTGCATAATTTCTATTAAATTTTACACTGATGTATTAAAATGTTTTAGAGGAACAAGATTGTTGCAAAATTAGGAGTACACACATTGTGTGAAATCAAAAGTTTCTCTTTCATCCTCCATGCTGCACACCTACTTTATTTTCTCTTTTAATATTACCAGTCCATGTTTTTTTTGTAGCCATTTACTCATTAAAAAACA
Organism: Tympanuchus pallidicinctus; assembly: GCF_026119805.1. NCBI lineage: Eukaryota > Metazoa > Chordata > Aves > Galliformes > Phasianidae > Tympanuchus > Tympanuchus pallidicinctus. The sequence continues at coordinate 10,484,469 of NW_026294769.1, forward strand.
TGTATACTGACTGAATTTAAATCTTACTCTATTTAATATTTCATTCAATTCCTAAAAGTTTTGATTTAAATTAGGCTGCTTTGTAACGTACAGTGGTCTATTAGTGTGGGACACAATTGATGGTCTCTGTGCTGGTGGATATTTCAGTTCGTATAAGATTCTCCATGGTATGAATAAAACATCAGCCTTTTATGCTAGATCTCTGCTTATTGCATAGCATTCTGAAGTTTTTAAGCTATACGCTAGATGGAGGCTAAAATATGCATTTGATAAATGCCTATTTTCTTGAATTGACTAAGAGTTTCCACTTCCTGTTCAGTACTCAAGATAACTTTATTGTCATTAAATTATCACTGGAATAGCTAGGACAAAGTTCCTGAAAAATTGACAGGAAGTTCTAAAACTCTAAATTTAAATATGAGTCACAAAACTGTGAGAAGCCAAACCCTCATAAAAAATTAAGCCACACCAAGACTATTCCAAAAAAGTAGAAAGGTGCTATTAGAGTTCATTTTGCACCATTCAACAAAAGAGAAAACTTATGTTTTTGTGCTTGTCTTATTTGTTTCTAGCAGATTGTTGGAATATTTAGAATTGATGTTAGGTGTAAAAGCACGTGAAGAATACATAAGGATACAATCAAAGTATGCAGTCTGAACAAGTCAGGAAGAACAAATAGTATTGTTCTTAAATAGATTGATGTTGTAAAAAAGCATTTACGATTTAAAGCTATTTTTGTTTCTTGTAATATGAAAACCCATGTTTCCATTACTTCACCCCAGGATTTGTGGGATGCCTTTTGCCTTATCTGTTTCTCAGTTGCTACTGTTAGAATTCTGAACACATCCTGAACTTCTTATTTTAGATGAGAGCTGTTAAGTTTTTTTTATTGTTGTTCTGTGGCTTTTTTCTTCTTTTTAGTACTTTTTTTTTAATCCCTAGAGCTTGACCATGCTCTATACAAGCAAGCATATATGTGAGTAGAAATAAAAAGAAATCAATATTTATAAAAGTAAAAATACAGTTCTAAATGCCAGCAGTTGTATTTCAAATATAAAATCATGAGGTGCCTAATGTGGCTTCATGTACTTTTCGTCCCTCCCCTACAATTTGCAGGCTGCTTTGTATTTTAAATTCGATATGCTTTAAAGCAAACATTCTTTACTTACTGATGGCGTGTCAGTCCTATAAAATTCTTTGATGCAAAACAATGATAGTAGTCTCTGCTTTGTTTCCAAATGATAGCTTTAAAACCTATAATTTTAAACCACCTGCAGTTAGAGTAAATACTAGTTTCACAGTCTGATCTACTGGGTTTTACTTTCAAGTGTTTTGATGCGCGTAACTTTCCTTCTCCATGGAATTAGCACAGTTTTTTGTAGTGACTTCCAGCTTAATTGGCATCAGTGCAAGGAGATATGAAGCATAAGATTATGGCTACTTTCTTGCTCTTATCTTCTATTGTTGTCCATTGCTGAAATATTTTTAATCTAGGCTGACTTCTGAGACAAGTGAACTTTAACCTAATGTGAATACAGGAGCGAGGACTTCTAACTGTAGAAAAAACAACCAGAAATTAAACAATGTAGAACTTGTTTCCTGCTAGTTATCCAGTACTTAAACAGCACATGCTCCTTTTGAATAGATTTGTTAGGGTTAGTGTATTCTAGACTGACAGATTTCCCTTACAGAATCTTTCTTTCAGTATAAAGTATGTTTTATAAATTGAGCCTAGATATGCATTAGTCTGAGAAAATGGGTACAAGAGGATAGAAATCTGCCTTTTTTTATGTCCCCTGTGCTTCTGACTAAGCATGATCCACTTTCCTACTGGTTAAAATGCTAGTCTATACTTTTAAGTTAGCTGTCATGTCAAGATAAGGAACTGATAGTTTTGCACCTTAGGTCAATCTACTGAGGCTGCTAATCATATTGATGCAGGCACCCATCAGCACTCATGGAATACTAATGGACACCCTCTTCCCTCTAATGGCAGCATATTCAATGGTCACTGGCAGCTCTTAATGATGGGTACAAAAACCGGTTTGTGGTTTCTAAATTATATGACGCAAGGTTAAAAAATCCAACTTTAACAGGTGCAATCTTGAATCAGACAGATTATATAGATCTGTCTAATTCTGTAATTCTTCTACCTTGTTCTGAGAGCTTTATTTGCCTCTTAAAACAGGCCTCCAGAACCTGCTCATTTCAAATAGACTCCACTCCTACTGCTCAAAAAATGAGGAAACCAGTAGTACTCTTGTGCAGTCAAATCAATCATTTTTGATTGAGGGAATATTTTGGCAGAAAATATTTTCTTTTAAATTACAGGTTAATGAAATCCAAAGCAATTTATTTTTTTCTCAGCAAAATACATGTTGCTCAGTTGAATAATATTTCAAGCTATATTATTTTCTAGGTATACTTGCTTCCTTGTAGACACATTTAGGTATATTTATGATAATCTGTAACTAAAAGAAATATAATTGTGCTTGTAAAAGATACAAAGTTTCTTCTGGAACAATCAAACAGTAGCAACATGAGGAAATCTGCAACTGAACTCAGATTTTGTTTTTATTCCTTGAATAAAATAACTTTCCTTTTTTTTTTTTTTTTTTTTTTTTTTTTTTTTTTTAATAGAAAATTGGGAAAAGCTGTTTATTTGCTTTTCAACACCTAGTGAAAGATGTTATAAGTAAATTTGAGACTGCTAGACTGGATTGCCATTCGAGGGAGCACAAACCAGTGCTAACCCCTGCAACATCCAGTAGCTCTTGGAGTTCTCACCAGTTGTTGCTTAGGGAAATCCATACAGAGAAGGTGCACATTGGATTTTCAGCTTTGATTTTTATTATCAAACTCTGTAAGATACAGTAGATATACTTAGCATTCTTTAAAAATAAACAAAGGCAGATGGAAGTGAAGTCTGGTCATTTTGGTGACTCCTCAGCTCCTTCTGGAAGTGGTATTTCTTGATGTTAAGACCATCTTTCTTGTGTTTCATCTTCTGTCCTCACCACTTGCGTTTTGTAGGTTCCTAATTGCTACATGCAGCTAATTCTTTGTTCTGTAAGTTACTCTGACAAACCTGTCAGCCTGCTGATACGTATTTTTCCTCTCTCTTTCTGGGTTTTGACTAGTATAGCAGGACAAAGGAGCCGATGACTTTCTGTGGTTTTCAAATTGACCTGCTCTGGTCTGTGATAATACTGGGTTAAAACACATAAAGGTCAAGCACTCTTTTACTGCAAAGCTTCCAACTTTGGGGCCTACATTTAGATCCAATCTGTATCTGCAGATGTTCTTAAATACCCTAACATAAAATATATTTGGGTCAAATAAAATGTTCAGTAGATGGCTAGGAGAGGATCAAGACTCTTCCGTTCTAACCTTCAGTACTCAGCAGTCTCCTATAATACGTATGATCTGAGCCAAGGATTCTAGCTGTAATTCCTGGTTCAGTTTTCACTCCAGTTCTCTTCTAATTTTTTTTCCAGAATTGAATGAGTCTCAGATACTGTGGCTTTCTGACTCTGAAATATGATTACTTGAAATTGGGAGGGGTGCATTTGGAATGTAGCTTACTATAAAGGGCAGTATGGTGGGTGTGGTTTTGTACAAAACAGATATGAAAATAAAAATCTATTTCAGCCTCTTCTCTGTCAAAATAGGTAAATGTGAAATGTGTGACTAAACTTTTCTGAAAGAAGATTGTCTAATTAAATTGCAGAGTAAAATGTTTGTTCAGTTCAAATGACAGAGATGTATATTCACAAATAGGCTTTATGGAATATATTGACTGCTTGATATGGTTTTCTAAATCAGGTACTTTTATGTATAGAGGACAAAGAAATTTTAAATGAAATGCTGTAACTTACTGCAAAATTAATTACTTAGTGATGACTAAGCAACTCTTCAAGCCAGAAGGAAAAGAGCTATCTCATCAGATTAAGAAAAACAATACTTTCTTGATGAACATTTTAGGTTTAAAGGCTTCATTTAAAAAGCAGTCATTTTTAAAAGACTATTCAATTAGTCAGATCTCTTTTTTGTAAGAAAAAAAGAATGTATGCAGTCACTTGGTTCAGAATTTCAACCGCTGAAAGTTAGTTGAAACAGCAGTACAGAAGGAAAAAGATTGTCAGTTTCAAAATGCCATAAAACCCTTGTGTTAAATCCTTTTTTAAGTGTTGCAGTAGGCTGAATATCCAAGCTAAAGAATGGTAAAATCTAAATTGATGGATGACTAGTGTAATTATGAGAAATGTGACAGTAATATATTAATAGGAAATAATTGCTGGAAGTTATTATATTTTTCAAGAGGGCTATCAGAGGTGCTGGGAATTATCCAAGCACCTCATGTCAATTCAGGTGCTGTGCTTCACTGTGGAGTTAGAGAATCTTCAACCAAAAAGTTCATCTGGAAGATGTAATAAAAGATTGAGATTACAAATATTTCTGCACAATAACCAGGAAAAAAGAAAAAGACAACAACAACAATAAAAGAGGACTAGCCAGCTGAATACGCTGACTTGAGATTTCATGAGTTAGGGGGGAAACATTAATAGGAAGTGAAAAATGTTTTTGTCTGAAATACTAATTGCTGAGACCTAGGGAAGAATATTGAGCCAATTTCTGAAATAGGACGTCAAAATAAAACTTCCTTTTTGAGATTCCCCTATTTTTAACTAGAACTGCTATTTTGGTGAATTCAGTATTTCTTGTTCCTACTTTCTCTAATGCTTTCATGGCTTCTCTGTTTGCAATCTTTATACTTCTAGCTGGTCTGCAAGGATGAAAATAAATTGAAGTCTAAGTCACATCAATAGAATCACAGAATCACTAAGGTTGGAAAAGACCTTCAAGATCATCCAGTCCAAACATCCACCTATCACCAATAGTTCTCACTAAACCATGTCGCTCAACACAAAATCCAAATGTTCCTCTAACACTTCCAGGGTTGGTGACTCCACCACCTCCCTGGGCAGCCCATTCTAGTGCTTGATTACGCTTTCAGAAAAGTGGTATTTCCTAATGTCCAGCCTAAATCTCTCCTGGTACAGCTTGAAGCCATTCGCTCTACTTCTGTCACTAGTTACACAAGAGAAGAGGCTGACTCCCAGCTCACTATGACTTCCCTTCAGAGGAGTTATACAGAACAACGAGTTTCCCCTGAGCCTCCTCTTCTCCAGACTGAACAATCTGAGCTCCTTCAACCACTCCTCATAAGGCCTGTGCTCCAGACCCCTCACCAGCTTTGTCAACCTTCTTTGAAGCTACAAGCTAATAATTGGACCACTTAACATACTTGCAAATACGTGTATCTTATTAATCTGAAATATTGTTCAGGATAACACAGTGTCATGTGTCATCACAGTTGCATGAGAATGATGGATAAAAGGTAAGAGGAATGAGAAATGATATTGGAAGTCCTTGTGTGGATGCGGAATCCTGTGACTGGGAAAGCAAAACTACTGACAGAGCTAAATATGTTTCAGAATAGCTGAGCTATTTTGGTAGTCATGCTACTTCCCTAACTTGTGTGCATAATGCTGTTATGACATGTATTTTTCTTTTCTGTAATCTTTTGGAAGGTGTAAGGTAAAACACCAGTGGACTTATTGGAACAAATTGCATGATGGCTAAAACAGTTCCTACCCATCAAATATCCAGAGGGATTGCAAACACTGCTGTGAAATTGTAGTCTTCATGGGAATTGTAGCAATCCTCTTTTTTTTCAAAGGAAACAATATGTATCCTTAGCTTAGCTTGTTCGTTTTTTTTTTCATTCTCTGGTCTGTGGCAACATATTTTTTTGGTGCTGTATTGAGATCTGTAGGATTTGGTTGTGTTCTTTTAATTTATTTGAATTTTGATAACGGTGGAGCTTTGCTTCATTTTTATCTGCCATTACATTAGCTAAATGGCTCACCACACCTCTGTGAGCCTTGTCTGACTACAGGTGAGTGACTGATACAGCTGGGCAGCCAGGTAAGTGACAGAGTGACAAGTGGAAGCAGAGCAGTGGTGCAGTTATGGTCCCCCCTGTTCTGGAGTTAAGTGGAGCTCTGCTTGCTCTTGTGGAGCAGTTGTAGTCAGATCTGTGTAGTGAAAACTTGGTCAGCAGCGTACTTCTAGAGCCATTAAGCACATGGAGCTAGGCTTAGCCTAGCCATAAACTAACATATAGTTAGCTGCAAATAAAATTTTGTTTGATTTTCTTTTTTTGCTTTTCCTTCCTTCTCTCATCTGCCCTATTATGCTCTTGAAGTCCCTTATGACATTGATCTGCTAGGTGTCTCTCAACATTCTATTCCTTCCTATCTTTCCCTGCTTGTAAGTTCATATTATGAGCTGCTGCATCTTCACATCTTGACATCATGCAGAAGGCAGTTTTGATTGTATTGATTTTCAGGGCAGACCATCTCTCTGCTTGTCATTTCTTATCTGGGGAATGGAGAGGAACTGAGGATACAAGGAGCTCAAACCTAAAGTATGTGTGTTAATTTTTTTTTGCTGATATGATTCAGGTGCAATTGTCATGAGATGTTACAGCTTCTGAAGTTCTCTGGTGTAACACAAAGTCTTAGAATAAATACAGCTGTAAAGTTGACACATGTCCACAAAATCTTTGTAGGATTGAGGTCTAGGATGTATAACTTGCCCAGAAAGGAGGAATGTTTTCCATAGGATGCGTAAAACCAGCTTTCCACTGTGAAGGCAAGCCCTTGTTATCTTAAGACCCTATTGAAAATACTTTCGTTTTTTTTTTTTTTTTTTTTTTTTGTCAATTTAAATGTAGTTTATTGTAAAAATCTCATCTGTGGAAACTGAAGTGAAAAAAGTCCAAATAGCTCTGCTTGATTAAGTCATAAGTGGCTTAAAATAAGGCCTTGAAAGGTGACTATTGAGATAAGCCTTTTGTGAATAGCAATACATTACTGACTGCTTTCTTTAAGTCTCATGCTCTTTGCTATAGTTGCAATGAAAGCATATGTAGAGTTGTGTTTTAAAACAGAATGCAAATGGAGCTATTTCACGTAGCATCCCATAAGCTTTAGCAAAAATAATGCTTTATTTTTATAACTATTAATCAGGATGTATTTATAGATATCTCCATTCAGCATAAAACAATAAAAGTTTTTATATCTTTGAAAACTCTTATCATTAGCCATTTTTTTTGTTGTAAATGTCATAGTGCATTAGAAGAACTTGTAACAAGTAGCTTTATTTTACAAATAGTGGTATAAATATAGCTTTCTTCTTCATATTAGCTCATTATGAAATTCAAAAATGGTGCAGCTGTCCATGTTATCTTCAGAGAATCTAGCCCATTTATCTTTAAGACTTCAGTTACTTTTTCTGCATACATAGTGCAGTTTTTTTACTGCGTATTCAGTCTGTGTGGTTGAGAGAAAAAGACATCCTTCTTCCCCATTAAAGTGTTTGATTTATTCAGGATAAAAAGAAGCCATTATATGGGAAAAAATATTTTTCAGCATACATTTTCTAGAATCCTTAGAAAAAATGACCTTTGTTCTTCTACTTACTGAAGAGTTGTACTACTTTCCACTGTCTAGTTTTAAACTTGGAGTAGACTATACTTTGTTCTCCCTCTCTCTCTCACACATTGTAATAAGTAAAAGCTAGTAATTTATGAGCCTCAGAAGAGCTAAATGTGCTTGATACATGTCTGATAGTTGACTGTTTCAAATGTGGGCTCACTGTGAGTGCTCCTGAGTCCATAATATTTTCAGGCAATGGCTTCTACATTTTCCTTAGTTTTTCCTTTCAAATTTGCTTTTTGTCTTTGGAACACCTTTTAACCATAAATGCAGGCATCCTTCTCTTTGTCAATTTTGAAATACCTCATTTTTACCTGTATAATCAAAACATTTGAATAGCCATTCCCCATTCATTTTGTAGGCATAAAAGTACTCATGACAGGTGCAGTTTTTGCCTGTTCAATCTGGAATCGAGTGCTGGACTGCAAATGCAAATCTTTAATTTCATGGTGTTAATTGCTGTATCTTAATAGTGTTTCTCCTTTTAAAAAATACAGATTAGTGTATTGCTGGATAGTTGTTTTTTTTTTTTTTAAAGACTGGTGGAATCCAAACACTGCTGCTGATTTTTTATTTTTAATGTGCGAAAATACCATGAGGTAAGCAGTTTAATTGTGTGTATTGCTCCCTCTTCTCTTGTGTTCAGGAAGTAAAGAAGGAAGACAGACTTGCTTTTTAATAAGTAAGGTAAATCAAAGGTAAAACTAAGAGGCTTGAGAAGAATGTTTGAAGAATGTCAGGCTTCACTGAATAGAGGTGATGCCTTTAACATTGATCTTTTTTTTTTTTATTTTATGTTATAACTTCTTACTGCTTAATGCTTCTGTAATTTTTGTAAAAATCCTTTCATTCTTTTCTTCTTTCCTCTTCCAACTACTTCTGTTACTCACACTACACTCCAGTTTTCATTCTCCTAAAAAATGAGTTGTGATGGGTTGCCCCTGGTCACCAGCTAAACAGCCACCCTACCACTTGCTCATTTGTCACCCCAGTGGGACAGCAAGAGACACTGATAATAGAAAAAGCAATGAAATTCATTGTCAAGACAAAAGATAGTTTAATAAATGAAAGGAAAAGAAGTGATGCGAAGGCAATAGCTCTTCATCTCCCACAAGCAGACTAATAACCAACCGGTCTACAAGCAGAGGCTACACTAGAAGTCCCTGTTTTTAATGCTTAAGGTGATGTTATCTGATATGGAATACTTTGTCCAGCTCAGGCTGGCTATCTCCTTGCTAGGGGGTAGGAAGGGAGGTAGAATGAGAAGAAGAGAAAACCTTGACACCGTAAAAGCACTGCTCAGCAATGACCCAAACAGCAATACATTGTTAACACTATTTTAGTCACATATCCAAAACACAGTGCCATATGGACAGCTTTTAAGAAGTTATCTCCATCAATCTCAGACACAGTATAAGAGGGTAACTGAGGAACTGCACTCTTGATAGCCAATAATTATGGGGCAGGAACAGGAAAATAGTAATAAAATGTTATTACTTTTTTTTAAAAAATCTTGTGACATAAATATATTTCTGACTGAACTTGTTTTACTGCCCTATGCATTTTTTTAAAATTATTTAAGTGAGGTTACGTTTCAAACGCCTGTCTTCCTTAGCATTAGCCCTATGATGCCTGTTAATTAAACCTGAGCCAATAATTTTTCTTTGTACACCTAGAAGCAATACCATGCTGAGCACAGAATAAAACATTGTCTTGCATACATTCTTCCTGCATCTTTTGATATGAAAAGAGTTGTTTGTTCCCTCAGTTTGGGAATGTTTACAGATTCTGTGAATAGCAGAGGGCAGCAACCTGCACATATAAAAGAAGTTTAGACTTTTCAGAACAGATTTAAAACACCTGATATTGAGGAATGTGCATCGTAAAGACAATAGCATTTAGCATTTAGTGCTTCCACAAATCACTTAAGGTATAGTAGCAATATAGTACCAATGATACACTTCCTCACTCCTGCTTTCAGAAAACTTTAAGTTTATAATGTGGAACAAAGCGTTCAAACTGTTTTCACTTAGAAAATATTTCAGAAGATTTAATCTGACAGCTGTGTTCATTATTTCCAAAAGGTTTTTAACAGTTGAGGTATGTATTTTAATTATGTTGGTATGCTAATTGCTATTGATGTTGTATATTTAATGAAACACTTGGATTTATAATCAACTGGTTCACATATTTGTTTAAGTAGAGAATGGAAGAGGATTACAGATTATCATTATTCTTTTTTGGATAGTAATCAAATGAATCTAGTCTATGAATCAATGAATCTGGTCTAGTATTGAATGTGGCTCTGCATGTGGCAGGGGGGTTGGAGTTCATGATCTTTGATGTCCCTTCCAACCCTGGCCATTCTGTGATTCTGTGATTCTGTGAATCGTTTAGTAAAAGTGGTCACATTTAGTCACAGCTAACTGCATAAAAGCTCTGTTAACTGTAAGTGGATGCCTGCAACAGGAATTTGTAAATCTATTTACAGAGGAGCAAATGCTCTTCCAAATACATAATTTCATAATTGTATGGGTTGGAAGGGATTTCTGGAGACCACTGGGAATGACCGCCTTCTAAAGCAAATTCTCTAGAGCAGATCACACCAGCAGGTGTCCAGATGGGTCTTGAATATCTCCAGAAAAAAAATCTTTACGATCTCTCTTGGCAGCTTGTTCCTGTTCTCTGTCATTCTGAAGGTATTTTTCCTTGCTTTAGCATGGAACTTCTTGTGTTCTAGTTTCTGTCTGTTGTCCCTTGTTCTATTCTGCACTCCACTGAAAAGAATTCACTCCCATTGGCTTCACTCCTGAACTTAAGATATTTGTACACAGTAAAGAGATCCCCTTTCAGTCTTCTTTTTTCCTGGCTGCCCAGTTGTGGTCTCAGCCTTTCCTCGTATAGGGGGTGCTTCAGGCCATCAACCATCTTTGTGGCCCTCTGCTGGCCTTGATCTAGGAGATCCCTGTCTTTTTTTGAACTGGACTCATTGGTCAGTAAATGCACAGTTTGGGATGACTGCCTTGAAAAATATCTCTCTTGTACGAATATCTCAAAAACGTTTGGTCTCAGAGGTTATTTGACAATTTATACAGAGCAATTTGATCGTCAATAAAGATTTATTCATTTGCATCTGTAATCATTAGACCAGTCTGCATATATGTGTATATGTGTATGTTTATAATGAAGCTTGAAAAGTGATTTGACTTACAGAGAAACCCTGGGCCTCATTAGGATGGTACATTGTGATGACAGTGACAGCTGTGCTGCAGAAGGAAGGAGATTTGTCTGCATCCAGACAGGGACTTCCACCTCTGAGGATTATGTGATGACAGGCAAAGTAACACAAAGGATGTGATGGGGGCTGGAATAAGCATGTTGTAGTTCAGGAAACCAAAGCTCTGTCTAACATAGTAGCATGTCTCTGCCAAAAGGTCCTTCAGGGAAAGATGTAGGAGCAGCATGGTTAGAGAGTAATCCTTCTCCTCATTAGTACATCTAGTTCTGTCAACATATGTCTTTGGATGATAGCCTGTGTGTGGATGTAGGGAATGGTGTTCAAGAGAAAGGAGTGCAAATTATTTTCGTGTCCTAGTTTGCATTGATTAGTGGAACAGTGTCAGTGTATTACAAGCATGAAAAGGGCTTCCAAAACTGCTGTTTTAGAGGCATTGACTGTACTTCCAGAAGTGATTTACACTATATGCCTGTAACTCTGTACCATTCCTGTCACCTTTGCAAAGAAAGGACCTTACTGTGTTTTAAGATAAAAAATAATTTCAAGAGCACCCTAGGTAGATATATAAGATGAAGGTTTGCATGAGGAAAAAGAACTAGAGGTGTAACTGACTTCAGTATATTCTTGCAGCTGGAGTTTCTATTTGTAGATATGATCTGCAGGGAGTCTGCTGTAGTATTTTCATTGTCTAGGTTCTGATGTATAGGACAGACACACTTCAGCTCCCAGTTTCTTCTTCTCTGTTGGATTTTGCATATTCCTGTCGTAGAATAAGAGAAAATGTTCAAGCATTTTCTAAGTGTACTGCTCCATGGCTTCATTTTGCCCTTAGTTCCCATGAAGAAACATTAAATGCAAATCATTTTTCTTTATTTGCAATAGGTCAAACTAATTTAGCTAAAGTTCACAACCATCTGCATAGAAGATTATTGTAAACACAATAAAATTCAAAGGTCATTTCTGTGACTGAAAGTGGATCAAAGGTGCCTTCTGTGCTATTTTAATCCACTTCAGAAACTTGTAATGAATTTAGTAAAGGGTGAAAGTTCAAGGCTTTCCCTTGCTGTTGCTTTTTATATAATGCTATTAACTATTCACTGCTCTATCATTATAACATGTTCAATGGTGTATGAAGGAGAAACTAGCAAGAGGAACTAAGCTATAGCATAAGACCTCCTGATGTATGCTGATTTTGTTGATATGTTTCATCAGTTGAACAGCAGCAGCTTAGAAAGCAGCAGTCAATCTTATTCCTGATTATGAAGTCTGAGTGCTTACAACCCATTACAAAAGTAAATTATGAACTCTAGAGCAGAACATTTTTGCACTCTGACACTGTGCAGCTCCAAAAATAAACCTAAATAACAAACTGTAATCTTCAGATGTTTCCCATGGTTAAAGAGGTATATTAATTGCCTAGTTTTGTTAACCCGCTAATATTTTGGGTTACCCTTTTACTTAACAGTCAGTTTTCCATGCAGCTAGTATAGTGCAACTGTGGAGATTATCATGCCATGACATTACTCACAGACTAAAGAAGCAACCTGAACCATGAATAAATTTGGCTTACTACTTGCGGGTAATGGTCTTTCAGAAACTGTTCTTTGCAATGCAGATAAGCAGGAAAATCTGCTCAAGATTTCCTGGGATGATAAGCAATTTGACAGTATCAAAAATGAAGAGGAGTTTCTGAAGAAATATGTAATGTAATTTTTTTTTATACCTGGACTAATCACTTGCCCTGCAGCTCTCAGTGATTAAGTTGTGTTAGTACTCTGCAGGAACAAGATATGAAATACTCTCTGTGCTACAGAGATTCAGATTATTCTTCAAGTCAGGTCCTGTAAGTATGAAACAAGAATGCTAGTAAATGTGACAGCTTAACAACAATGGTATTTGATTTCACATTAATTTATCTCTTGTGGAGAACAGACATATTGTTTTTTAGTTCACTATAATGTGAATTCCCAGTAACCTATTATATTGCACAATGAAATTGGTTTACAGTAATTAAAATATATTTGCTGAAGAACAAGGAGTTAGAAAGAAATCTTAGGTTTATTTCATTTAGTTTTGAGCAGGTAAAATGACTTTTAGTTCTGACTTCATTATGGCAGTGGGCTTAAGATTTTGAGTGCTCTTAGATGACCAGAACCACAGACTGAGAAAGAAATGTGTTATTTTGGTTATGAGGTGAACTACATTTATACATATTTTTACATCTTTCAATATTCAATATTTTTATTTCTTTTTTTATTATACATATTCTTTTTTATTATATATTTATAAAAATATTCAATATTTTTATTAAAAATAAAAATATATTAGATAGTTCAACTGTGCTGTAGATCCATATACAGTCTTGTATTTATTTTTCAGAGTTAACAGGATAAAAACTATGGAGTTGTACAGAGGCCATGGTAACTATTCCTCTCTCTGAACCCTATCTGGAGTGAAAAGAAAAGCATCCTTTGACTACAGCCTAGAAACTTCTTCCAAGTTTGTCTAAGTCGTTGATAAAAGACTGTGACTACAGAGTCATGTGTAGATTAATAGCTAAATTTCATTCCTGATGCAGACAATTCTTTTGTATGTAACTCTTTCAGGTAGCAAAGTGCCAGTCTGAAATTACCCTGTTCAGCTGATTAAGTCAATTGCAAAGAAAGTAGCAATGTTTCCTCAGGAAAGCACGGACACCATCAATAAGCTTTCTAAGCTTTATAGCACTACCCAAAAGGGAATTATCCCCTGAGCGGATGAGGCAATTAATCTCTGTTTCTATTTCTTCACTTGGAGACTTCTAGCTAGAATGAACAAAGTACTTTCAAGCAATAATAAGGTTGCTCCCTGACAGTTTGTATTGAGATTTATAGGATACTGTCCTCATAGAGACATTTCCCAGTGGAATGTCTCTTTTCACTGGAAGCCTTTGGAAATTGCAAGAACCACAGAGTGTGCACCTATCTGTACCTGCTTCTTTGTGGCTGGATTGTGTTAGTATTCTGCAGGAACAAGATATGAAATACTCTCTGTGCTACATTATATTCAGATTATTCTTCCAGTCAGGTCCTGTAAGTATGAAATGAGGATGCTAGTAAATGTGACAGCTTAACAACAATGGTATTTGATTTCACATTAATTTATCTCTTGTGGAGAACAGACATATTGTTCTTTAGATGCATCTGTATTCCTCAAAGAAAGCTAATCCAGCTTGAAAGAAACTTTGAATGCCAGGTAGAATATCGTTAAATGTGATAGATGCATCACTGAATGATCTTAGCATGCCTGTTGAAGGAAGGAATTTCGGGGAAGGCAGGCAAAAATTGAAGTTTTCTGCTATGAAAAGTTTCTTGTTAGTTGTAATGAGCATCACCAACGTGTCTCAGAGCCATCACTGAAAAAGATGGAAATTACTTTCGCTTGTGCTATACCCCTTTCTCTTGAGAAGTAAATGTAGTGTGATTAAATTCTCAATTTAATTAGCATTATTTGCTCTGCAGGACAAAATCCCATGTAGGTTATATATCAAGATATAGCAGACTTTTGCAGTAGTTTGTATGTGATATGCACTTTTCCTGCTACTGTTTAAATTAGCAGTTAATGCTATGTATACTTCCTCTAAATTTGACTTGTGAAAAGGAAAAAGCAGAAAAAGTGAAAATACTCAGGTAAGATATTAAGGCAGTATTTTTTATTTCTTTATGTTTTGCTCTTCAGTGGGACACTTACAAAGGATGCTCTGAAAGTAATGACTCTTATTTATTTCCATGGAAGCTACAACAAATGCAAAGAATGCAATAACACTATTTTATGGAGCAAATTATCAGCTACAAAACACTATTTTTTAACATAGTCACCAGCATCATCCATGCATTTTTACTAGCGATGAAACAAGACCTTGCATGTTGCATTCATTAAAATCTGTGCCAGTGGAGGTGAAATGACCTCACTGTCGTCTTATCCACTGTTTGATCTCTGTAAACATTCAGCAAGCGTCCATGATTGTCAGTATGTGTTGTTTTTTCTGCATGGATGAATTCAATGACACACATTAGCTTCCTCTACAGTTCTATATCAGGTATTATTTTGTCAGACAGCCCCCTCTGCTGCTGTCTGTCACATGGCAACAAAATTTAATGGAATAATAGTGGGAAGGTTCAGCCTCTACTGCCGTACCACCAACATCCGCCTCTGATGTCATGGGCCAACATCATAAAATAGGAGGCATTATTTTTGCAGCAGTTCTCGTAATTTCAGTTAGCTTTTCTGCAACTTGAGATACTGAAAGAGTATACAGCACTGTAGTGTAATCTTTGTTGTTGATTATCCAGATGTTTTTTGGATCACAAAAACAAAGCTCTAAGTTAATGGTTTGTTTTTCCTGTTCTGGTGCAAACTTATATCAGTATGGGAACTGTTGAATCACGGCCTGAACCGCTGATTGATCACCTGAGGAAAGGACTGAGTCAGCCATGGGACTCCACCTCTCAGATGCCATTTAAGGTCTGACTGCTGCAGGGGAAGGATCTCCTTCTGGAGATCCCTCCTCTGTGTAATCTTTTTTGGGAACCTAGATCTTTGGATACAGGTGAGCATTCCTTCCATGTTTGTTTCTTTTTCCATTTCCACCATAATAATCTTTCCAGCAGTAACACCAACTGTAACAGGTACCAAATGCAGAAATAAGTATGTGAACTGACTTCAAGCAATGTTCAAAACAAGGAAATCTTGCTTGCGATTTACAGGCAATGTCCAATTATCTATGGTGCTTTATAGTCTGTGTTAGTAAAGCTTTGTGCAATGATCAGTTATGTATTCTTGTGTTGTTTGTCCTCATATAGACAACCTGGGCAACCTGATCTAGCTGTGGATATCCTTATTCATTGCAGGGTTGTTGCAACAGATGTCTTCACAGTTCCCTTCTAGCTCTAAGGATTCCATGATTCTAACAGTAGTGAGGCACTGGCACAGGTTGCCCAGAGAAGCTGTGGATGCCTCATACCTGGAGGTTTTCAAGGTCAGAGCAGATGGGACTTTGTCTAGTAGAACATATCCCTACCCATGTCAGGGGATTTGAAAATAGATAGTCTTTAGGGTCCTTTCCAGCTCAAGCTATTCTGTGAAATGGCTTGCTTTGGAAACATGATGTTCTCTAATCAACTATTAAAAGAATAAGCCTTTAAGTGCTTTGTTTCAGTCAATTTATCTTCATGATTGATCCATGCCTGTAGTATTTACTCCTCTGTGACATAGGGTCCTAGTTAACAAACTTCTTATCTGTATGAAACTGAATGAGAAATATCTTATGTTTTATAGTTATGGAGCTTAAGCTGGATTGCAGAAGCACTGTGCAATTTTTTCTTAAACATCTTGAAAACATTATGGTCTTTCATGAATATTGAAGAATGATTTATAGGTAAATTCTGTAAACTGGAAGAATGATTGCTTTTCCCTGAAAATCTTTCAGTGTATAGTATGGCTTCTTGAAATGTATCTTACGTAAGCAAAGTGTTGGTATTAGTAGCTGGGACTCAAACGGAACAATTGCTTCTGAAGTACATTCAGGCTACATCTGTGGTTGAAGAATATGGAAGCATCTTCTCAAAAAATGTGTCAACCACGGGGATGACTTGCCTGTATGTATGAGTAGTGAACAGTCAGGCTTCTTTTTCCAAGCCTATCTGCCCTTCAGCAGGAAAAACCCTTCTTGGCTGGAAAGAAACAGTCCATTATCTGTTGTAAGAGTACTTTGACTTTCCCAAAGTTGTTAGCTGCGTGCCTGTAAGTCTGTTTCTCAGACTTGTTTGCATTATTTCTCCAGTTTATCCAGTCACTTCTTCAACAATTATTTCATTGCCTCTTTTTGGTCTCAGTCAAACAGCAGATATTTTCCTGTTTTTTTTTTTTTTTTTTTACTGTTTCTAAATGATAGTAATCCTCTAAAATGGTCTTCTTTGCAGTAAGTTGTTGCAGGAAAATTCTTCTGGAAACTGTGTATTATCTCAGAACTGACATATATAGTATAGTCATGACTATCGAATTACCCTTGATGCTGTTAAATGAAACAGCATTAGTGACAGTATTTCTATCAGAAACATACCCAAACAATAAATTTTATCACAGCTTGTGAGCTGACAACTAAGCTGTAGCATGCTGTGGTGATTTGGCCTACTTATTTTCCAGTCCAAGTGATTTCAGTGATGTCTTTTGAAAGTCTGTAAGCTAAAACTATATTTTATGCATTGATGGCATACCTGAATTTGGCTACAGAGGGACAACCGTGAAAAGAGCAGTTGGATCTGGAGGCTTTGCCTGCAGCCATCCTGGTTTCCTCAATTTCCTTGTTAGTGGGGCTGCTCTGCAGTAGCTAATAGAGTGCTCTGACAAGGTAGGGCTGTCGCAGTGAAGGACTTTGGAACCCTAGGTCCTCTGAATCAAATACCTTCATAGTTCTTATTAAAGTTCATAGGAGTTAGGGATGTAAATATCAAGTAGAAAATATTCTCCTGAGGAACTGATGGTTGTGTAGTCTAGGCGACTGAGCTTTACAAGTTGAGTTGAGTTATTTTTTAAATCAAGTAATTGTAAAGCTTTAGGATGAATTCATCCTTACAACTTGTTCTTCTTAATGGAAGCAATCACCACACTAAAAACAAATAAAAAGACACCCCAGACCCTCAAGTGAACATAAGATTAGCAGAACAAAGAAAATATGTCTTTCTTTCTTGTCAGCAAAATAGTTTGGAGAAGTATAGAAATGTTACTTAGAATTTCACTGTCTAGCTGTCTGTACCTGAAAAAATATTGTATTTATATCTAACTTCACTAATGATTTCTTGAATTTAGGAGTAAATTACATTTTCTAATTATTTTTGCAAAGGCAAAGATCTTACTTCCCTACTTTCACAACTAAAAGAGGCACAAACTAACATACAACAAAACTGAAAATAACTCAGAGAAGTTTGTGGTTATATCCTAACATGAACAACATGAAGAAGGTGATGAGCTCTATTAGCTAACAGTTACTGAATTAAGTGGGTTGCAAAGAGTGCCTGTGTTGTGAGATGGGAGATTGTTGTTTTTTGTGTTTTTTTTTAACCCAAGGTTTACAGATTAAAAATGATTGCTAATCCAGCAATCAACTCTTGAACCTTGGATCCTGCCTTGTGACTGTTATAGGAATATTGTGCACTCCTGCAGCCTTTGGACTGACTCATCTGAAGTGTCAATTATTGTTTCTTCAAAAAGTAAGAGAAGTATTGCTTCTTTCACCTAACAGAGGATGCAAAGTCAAAGAAAAAATTTAAGTCAGTGAAAGTGGAAAGGAGAAAATATCTGATCTTCAAATGTATCACTCCGCTGTGCAATAATTTGGAATCCATATCTGCTATGTAGCCCTATTTTATACTGGAAAAATTTTGGGGGGATTCCTGTTGCTTTTGATAAGTCATTATGTATATTTCATTGTTTTATTAATTCTAAAGTTATATGAAAGTTGAAAAGCTCCTTTGTTATTTACTGCAGCATATTGGCAAGAACAGCAGTAAAAGTGGCTTTTTTTCTTTAGTTTTTGTATACATCTCATGACAGGAAAGAAATTTTTATGAAAGATGCAAGTATTTTTACTTCTGTTCAGGAAGCAAAAAAACAAAATATGCAACTATGTAAACACTTATTGAGGATAACATACATGGCCTGTGTACAACGTATGGTACAGTGTCCTGAAAGCAGTGGGATTATTTGCCCCGTGCAGGTTTTTGATTGTGCTTACAATAAAACAGGTTTGCTACAGGCTAGGTATGGTGTATGTCATAGTTATTACTGAGGTATTTGGTGAACAAAAAGGGATTGCTGCATCTGAGTACTCTGGTAATTGAAGTTTTTAGACTTTGACAGAATAGACAGAAGCTGCAAATGAAAGAAAAAGCCTGGCAAAAGCCTTGATATGCAGAAGTACTTTGGAATAATCCTATAGCAACTGGGATGTGTCCCCAAAGAGAAACTATGGCAGGGAAAGCAATTAAAACTAGGTCTAATCAAATATAGTTCCAGTTGGTGCAAGTAATAATAACTTGGTATTTACAATCTGTTCTGATGTTGTAGAATTCACTGGAATTGGGGTGATACACAGCACAGGATATCTTATCTTTTGTAGCAGAACCCAAGTAAAATAATAGTGCATATCCTAATTTGCAGGGCTAAGATACCCACCTACCTGTGGGTATCTTACCCACTGCTATTGTATTGTCTTCCACGCTTCAATTTTATGAAGCTTTGTAGGAAGAATATAATTTGTTCCCTTTCAACTTGTCTCGAGGTGACAGACCATCATCATCTGTCAGTAAGGCATAGAGGATACAACGAAGCTTAAATGAACAGCATCAAATTGACAGGTTTCCTTACATCAGTCTTCTGTTGTATTTTCCATGCCAGATGTGGCCCTTTTCCTTGTCTCTGAATAGTGATAAGGTGAAAATTATGTAAAAAATTGTGCTTTTTGTGTTCTTTGAAAGTGATAAAGAATCCTCACTGATTTTGTGAAAGCTTTTTTTTTTGTGGTTCTTTAGAGAGTCAGTAAACATTACTAATGGATTAAAAACAAATGTTTAAGTATAATTAACTATAAATTGAAATTGCTGATCTGAAATTAACTTGGAAAGTGGGTTTTTCCAAGTTAATGTGACATGCAGTTTCTTAAATAACATCTTGCTTTGCAAAGGTAAAGTTAATAGCCCTTATATGGCTGAGATGATCAGGTTTCCTATCTTTTTAAAAAAGGAAAAAGGTGAGTGTTCTAAAGAGCTGTTGGTAGGGACACGTCATCTGGGACAGGTGGGTCATCTTATAGAATACAATTTAGTAAAAAAGGAATAAACGCTTTAAGAACAGCAGTACTCTCTCTGGTTTTAAACTATATTGAAATTGAGTTTGTCTGCTTCTCTACTGACTTTATTGTGAGATGGATGTATGCTCAAAATTTCCACCTCACCACATATGTGTAGAATGTGTAAGTGACTGTCATGCTTTATTGACCAAAGGTTCAAATAGGATGGTCTCTAGAGCAAATAAGGTGCTTATCATATAGAAGTTCACGTGTTTTGGATGTTAATTTTAAATCCATTCTAATTAACGCACTTATTTGTCAACATTTGTTACATTTCAGAGCAGGAGCAGACTGCGTCTTGGGAGCTATTATGTATAGTTCAAAATATTCCTGCAAAATGATGTTGCACTGTTTTTTTTAAAAAAAGAAAAAATGAACAGAGGAGCTTTGTCCATTGTTTTCATTTCTCAGTGAATAGATTCATTAAATGTATGTTTGTGGCTCAGACTAGGTTATTCCTTAAGGTGCTTATAGCAAGAGCAGGGTTGGTCTCCTCACTGGTGACAGGACAAGGGGAAATGGCCTCAAGTTGCACCAGGGGAAGTTTAGGTTGGATATCAGGAAAAGCTCTTTACTTAAAGGGCCATTAAGCACTGGAATTAGACTCCTCAGGGAGGTGGCTGAGTTACCATTCCTGAATGTGTTTAAAAACCATTTGGATGTGGTGCTCAGGGATATGATTTAGAGGAGGGTTGTCAGTTAGGGTAGTATGGTTAGGTTGTGGTTGGACTTGATGATATTTAAGGTCTTTTCCAACCTCAGTACTTCTATGATTCTATGACCTAGTTCTCTGAACCAGCAGATTAATTCACCAGGGAGAGGGAAGATAATTAGTGTGAGAGGTCTTTGAGGAATCTTTAAAAGACTTATGGACATTTCTACTGAAGCTGTCTTGTCTTGGGCTTTGTGAACTTAAAACTAAACTTGGAAAAAAAAAAACCCAAGGATAGAAATGAAGAAATGAAATGCTGAGTGAGTGTATGTGCTCTAATAGTTCTGTGATAGAAAACAGAGGTAAAAGTTCTTTCAGATGTTACCAGAAAGCAAGGAGTAACTCTTTCAAAGGGAAAGAAAACGTGGAGATTTACTTACTAAATATTTTGCATGGTAAATGAAGAAGAAAAAAAAAAAAAAAAAAAAAGACAAATGCATGGCAATTCAAATTTCATTTATATAGAAGCATGCTACAAGCTGTATATGTTTGTTTTCAGTTATCAGTGAAGCTATTTTTCTGCTGGGAGAAAAATGGCATAAGAAATGGTAGGCCTAGTGAATGCAGGCATGACATGTAGTTTGGGCAGGGTGGTTTTACACTGCTCTGCACTGTACTGCAAGAAGCTGCATATGATTGTATTTCAAAAGCAATTTCTTCTCTCAGGAATCAAGAAAGCAAACGGTGCGTCAAATCATCTTTAAAATCATCAGGACCTTCTATTAAAATATATATACTGGAACTGAAGAGTCACTGATACATCTTTTTCTTAGTTTTATGACTTTGGTGAGCAAGCCATTGCTTGTGTGGACTTGTGTTTTCTAGCATCTGCTGCCATACTTCATATTTCCTATGATTTTTCAGCGGTCTTTCTTGACAAAGGTGGAAGAACTGATTAAAAGTAGTCTGATTAAAAGCAGAATGGTTTACATTTGTTTACTCTGTCCTAAGTTCAAACTGGATCTTTTTTTTTTTAATTTAAAGATATTGTTTTGAATAAAGAATGAATATTACTGATATTTAACATGATAACTTATTTGTTTATAATTGATTTTTAATTTTTTGTAGTACAGACATTACTTAATGGATTATATAACTTTTTTTTACTACACTCTAATGGAAACTTACTATTACACTAACATTGTGATGCAGATTAATGATATTTAGCTGTATTTAAAAACTCACAGTGTCTTTCAAAAATGTGACAGTGGAGCATATTAAAGCAGACTGAATAAGAAGTTCTTGTGAAACAAGTGCATTCTTTGAGGCTATTTGAATGAAAAAAAATGTTGATAAAAATGTTAAAGTTTTGTGTTTGAAAATATAAACATCGATATTATTCACAACATGAAGATTCATGAATTTATTTATGAGTTATCTTTATGAACTCTATATTATTTCTCTATTTGACTATGTTTTTCCTTCCTTGTTTAAGCACTACATACATCTGGTTAGATCTTTCATGTATGATAGTGACAGAACAGTTGTGCCTTACTGCCAGAGCAAGGGGAAGAGGGTCACTTGTATGCCAGACTTCCTGCCAGATTCAGAGAGATCTGGTGGTTCCACACTTGTAAATCTGTTCTCCAAATCTTTCATTTCAGGTAATTGCTGTAAAACTGTAGCAATAATTTACTAATTAAAATTGTCTTGCTGTCTTACTTTGTGGTACCGTATACTTTTAATGGCTCCTTACCATTCCTGAAAGTTTCAGTGGAACTGTTCTGTGGATAAATTTGCTAGCTTTTTTTTTTTTTTTAACCAAGAATGAAAAAAACACTGAAGAAAAATTATTTCTTCAGTGAATGGAGTTGTTGCTTTTTCCCACAGGTGTTCTGCAAGGCCTTTGATTATCAAGTTCCCATTCTTCTTTTTCTCAAGAGTTTCTGCTTTTCAGAATATTTTTTGGTGCTTCAAAAATATTACTTATCTCTTTCTTGCTATCTTCTCTTCTTGAGGCAGTTGCTATGCATTTTTCCTTCACAAATGGCAGAGATGCTTCAGCTGCACTTCATTCACCTACTGCTAGTGAATATTACAGCAACAGATGCAGATTGTTGCAGTGCAGAGGAAGCAAGGAGGATGTTAAATCAGTTCTAAAATGTACATGTGAGGAGATTCACTGCAGTCAGTCAGTTATTCTGATAAAATTTTATGTGAAGCTCTGTTGGGAATGGATCCAATTTTGATGAAACACAAAAAAGGAAAGTGATCTATTTGAGTAGTCATGAGATGAGACAAACGTATGCTTGTCTTTGGAATTTCAGCACATTACAAACATTTCCAGATATCTAAAACCTGTCATTTTTCTCAAATATCAATGTGACTTTTAAATGCTACTCATCTGTGTGAATTCAGCTGTGTTATGTGATTACCTTTCCTTTAAGGAAAGGCATGCAGCTAAAGAGTATTTTTCTCCATCCAAAGTTTATTTCAAACACAAATGGCAAGGTAGGAACTTTTTAGCATTTAAATCCTTCTTGTAAACTGCCCTTTTATAGAGGTATCCATGAGAAATTAACTTTGGCTCATTCCAGCTTGCAAATATTTGGATTATGTGGTTGGAATCTTTATACAGTAAAAGAGTTCAGTGCTATTATTCGTTCAGGTCAATTATCTAAGCTCATTTAAAGAAAAAAAAATTATGTGGCTTATGCTGGTAAACATGAAGGAAAAGTAAAACAAAGTCAAGGTGACTCAAAGGCTGCAAAGTCATAAAGAAGTTGCAGAGAAATGTACACACAGTTTTGTGAGTTGTGGATAGCAACGCATAAGACCTCACATCAGTCTTCAAGAACAAACAGATCTAATGCTTTTAAATAGCCAAGTGCCTTTCCTCGGTGATTTATTTTGTTGGAACAGCAGTTTTTGAACAGAAATGAAGGATTAGAGTCAGAATGTCCTGCTGTTTTTCAGAAAGAGAAGATACGTGTAGCTCATCACTTTTTGACCAAAGGAGGATGTTTGTAAAATAAGTTATCGTTTCGATTGATCACATCTCTTGGATGTTCTTGTGATGAATACTGGGAACACTGCAACATTTACCAGAAAAAAAGTTAGGGAGGTCAGAGCTGAAGCGCAGGATTTGGAGATTGTAATTCTATGTAATTCTTGTGTGTAAAACAGCTCACGTGTGACAGTAATGTACTTGGTGGTTGTCCTGTGTGTCCTGGAATGAACACATAGCAATTATAGCTGCTTTACAGGATTTATACAGAGGCAAATTTCCAGGTGTTTGCATCTGCTGTTATGATAACGAGAAGCTCAGTACAAGAATAACTAATCATCTTGATACTTTGTGAAGTAAGGAGGAATGATTAAGCAAATCTAATGGCAACATTGTACCTGCAATTACATCTCAACTAAGAATTGTGGCTTGAACTTCACATTTGTATAACTGTATTTGTTTATAGCACTTGCTTCTACGAAGCTGAGGATGTTGCTGCTGCTTTAATTGCTCAATAATTTGAACTTGCTCATTTATTGATACAACTGCATTTCCTTCATTCCTATAATTGCATGAATGTTGAGATTATTCCTTTAAAGCAATGCTTATCCTATAGCATTATTGTAGTGTTCCATTTGTCCAGGAAACATTTTTTTTTTAAAAAAAAAATAATTTTACAGAATTTAAAAGGCATATTTAAGGTTGTTTTTGCTTACTAGATGAAAAGTTTTTGACAGGAATTATCCAACATGCTTGTTATCCGTTATTTATGTTGTTAGTAATCAGCTTCAGGAAATATGGCACCTTTTTATAGGAGACAAATGAGCATATAGACAACTCAGAGAATCGTATGGCAATATCGATAATATATATAATATATATAATATAATATATATATATATATATATATATTTCACTGGGGAATGGTTCTAAATGTTCTTCCTTCATGTTTACCTGATTGTTTAATGCCATAGCTTATAGATTTTTCGCCTAGTATCCTACAGTGCTATTATGCTTCTGAATCTGTCTTTTTGACTCTGAGCAGAAGCAATGAGAAGAAACTGTTATCTCCACAGTGGCTTTAAATCTCTAGGCTTGCTATGCAGACTCTCTAAACTCTACTCAACACTGTTTTACCCAGTAACATATTTATAGCTGATTTTTTTTTTTTTTTTTTAAGTGAAAATCTTACATCATCATATATTCTTTCATGTTACACATCATACACATAGATGTATATAGAAATATATATTTACATGTATTAGATGTAGAAACTACTAAGTTTAGATCTAATTAGATAAAAAAATCAAGAAATCTTTGAGTTGTAAATCAAACAAAAATTTTCTTTTACATTCAGATTATTGTAGCAGCAACAATTTAATTTCATGCAAATCTTACTAACAAAAAACTGAGTCTTTACTCTCAAAACTCAAATGATCAGGAGAATGTGAATAGCCACTGATTATATTGTACGTGGTAGAGATGGTGAAAGCAGTATTATCAAAATGGTATTTCTATGTTTGTATTTGTCTATTTATTTTTTATCCAGCTAGTCTCACATCATGCTGGATAATAAACAGAAGGCTGTTGTAAAGGGGTGAGCCAAATATGACTAAATTGTCATGGAATTGTAGGAACGTGCCTTCTTGTGTTTGAATACTGTCTCCCTGAAATATCTGGAACTTTTATTGTCAGTTGAAGTAAGAAGAGTCCTATAAATGATCATATCCTTTTAAAAGTGAGAATTCTTTTCATAGATGAGAGAAAAGGGGACAGACTCTAGCTGTGTCTGTTGTGACAGGACAAGGGGAAATGATTTCAAACTAAATGAGGACATATTTATATTGGATACAAATAAGGAAAAATGTTTCTGCTGTAAGAATGGTAAAGCACTGGCACAGGCTGCCCACAGAAGACCACAGGGACAGGAAGACTCTTGCCTGGAAACTTTGAAGGCCAGGCTGAATGGAGCTCTGAGCCTCCTGATCTGGCTGTAAGTGTTCCTGTTCATTGCAGGAAAGTTGAACAAGATGACCTTTAAGGGTCCCTTCCAACTCAAATGATTCTATGATTTTTGTGATCTATGATATCTGCTCTAATAGTTCAAATATTATAAGAACAGCATATAGGGAGGAAAATATATGCACAGGTAAGATTAAAAATGTGGAAGCAGATTCTAGAAAAATTCCAAGTGAATAGCTTCTGTTATATATTCTATGGGTATTGTCTGTAAATCTTAGCAGGAATCTAGAGTAAGAAAAGCTGTAAGGGAATTTTGCAAATGACATGGTACAAACTACTTGTTCAGAGCAGAGCCACCTTCAGAGTTAAATCCTTCTTCCAAGTACTTCCTTGAAAGCACTTGGGAGGAAAAGGCAACAGCCCTTCTTCACAAGAAAATCCACTGGAAGAAACATAGTGGATAACAAAACAAATGTCTTGCTGAATCACTCCTTTTAGAGAAAACGAATAAATTAAGATGTTACCTGCTTTCTGTTGAATGGCAGTTATCTGTGAAATAATTTCAGCAGGTACTGAGATCAGGCATGCAGCTAAAGAATAACTGTTCTGTTATAAAGTTTTTTATTTGTTTTAAGCTCGAAATCAGTTATTTTGTAGCCATCCGGATTTTGACTGTTTTTTGTTTTGTTTTGTTTTTTGTTTTTTAGCACAGTATCAAGAAAAGAGGTTCTAAGGGGAAAAGACCTTTTCAATGACAAATATCAAAGTAGATTATTTATCTGAAGTTCTCCTTCATCTTCCAGTCATTCTGTAGAGCTGCAATGTGTTAATATACTACCCTAGTCATTAAGTATAGGCAGCACTTCTGATACATGAGGTACCTTTGTATATTCTATTGGAGAAAGGAAGAAATATGTCTTTTTCTTCCTTCAAGAGCAATAAACCAGCTTGATGTGCCCTTTTTGCTGAAGGAATTCTTAATATAGCTCCCTCTGCATCTCATTAATACTATTCCATGGTTTGACAGGAAGGGGTAGTTTAACTGTGACAATCCCTACAGCTTGGATACAGTGATGCCATAGAAATTTCTTTGCACAAATACATTAAATACACTAGATCATTAAAACAAAGCTATTCTTTCTTTGGGCGCTCATTTTCCTTAAGGAGGAAGAAATCATGCTTTTAGAATACACTGTGTAGGAAAAACGAAGGTGTTTTTTTTGTTGAAATTTCCCATATGTATAGAAGGGGTTTGGACAATATCTGGCTCCTACTATTGTTTTTACCACATTCACTCACTTGATGCACTTATGTGTGAAGCCTGCATTGACAATTGCATAGTTTTTATTTTGGATTTCAAGCATGTATACTATAACATTACTTTTATATAGCTATTAGATCCCCGAATGTAGTTACATACAAAGACACTAAATTTTGGAAATCTGAATGTCTTCTCTTCACCACCTAACAACCTTGTTATAATTTTTCTTTAATTTCATTGATTCAGTGTAAATGGGGCTTAATAAAACTGCAGAGATGGTAAATCCTCCAGAGCATGTTAAATGGCAAGATTTTTCTGCAGTTTTTATCAGAAAAATCTGTTTTTCTAAGTTTAAAAAGAAAAACAAAAAGCAGAACTATCACCATCTTTTTTTGTTCAGGATGATTGTGTGTTTTAAGAAGTAAGACAAAGACAATGTAAAACAATGTATTGATTTTCTGTTACTTTGCATTTCTGAGTGAATGGTAACCATTTCAGTAAAGCAAGCATTTTTTGTTTACTTCTGTTGTGGTTTAAAGCAGCAGGTGGCTCAGCACCACACAGTCATTTGCTTACTATCCCTCTTCCCATTGGGATGGGGGAGAGAATTGGGAAAAACCAAATAGAACACGTGGGTTGAGATAAAACTATTTATTAAGACAGAGAAAAGGAAAAGGATAATAATTATGACCTCTGTGTGTGTGTGTGTGTGTGTGTGTGTGTGTGTGTGTGTATATGTATATGTGAATGTATATAACAAGTGATGCACAAGCAATTGGTGTCATATGTTATGGAATATCCCTTTCACCAGTTTAAGTCAGTTGTCCTAATTTTATTCCCTACCAGCTCGTTGAGCCTTTTGTTGTGAATGGCCTTGGTTGTGTACAGCACTGCTAGAAACATCGATGTGTTATGGATATTATTTTTCTCCTAGAACCAAAATATTACACATATCAGGCATTGAGGAAAACAATTCCGTTCTAGCTGAAACTAAGACAGCTTTCCAGAGAGCTTTTTACCTTCTGCTGGGAATCACTGAGCGTAGCATTTTATTTCATAAATGGTTGTATGCCTCACAAATGATGCAGTTATGAAACTGTCAAGTCCAAGTGGATATGCATCATTCCATATGTTTTCTCCAGTGGACTGGAAAATAAATTTGAAAGTTCTGTGCAGTGTCACAAGAGTACTTTTGTATTTCAAAAAGCTTTAGACATGCATGAGATTTCAGTTGGAAAAATTGCATTGGAATAAACGTAGCAGATGTTTATATATATCTATGTGTGTGTGTGTGTGTGTATATATATACATTTATACATTTTAATGTCACTGTCTTCTTGTTTGTGTAGCAACATCACCAGGCTGTTGTAGGAAGCCCTTTGATGTGAATTTGGAAGTCCTTTGGAGAAAGAGAAACTGTGTAACTCTGTAATGTTGGCCTTGAGCTTTCTCTGACTTCTTCTGGACAGATCAACCCTGAACAATGCTGTTTTTCTGTAAACCATCTGTTTATTAAGATTAGTTCTCACTAAGAGCAGGGTGAATCTTCGAAACTCAACAATATGAATATAGATACCGCATTTTGTGTCTGAGCTAAAATGGGCTCTCTTTGTGTAGCTTATGGTCTAGACAGGCAGAATATTTAGTTAAAACTCTGATGCTCTCTACATGGTTCTTGGAGACCACTGTCAACACAGAGTAGCATTTGAAACATTATATTGATGAATCCTGAGAGGCGATACATTTCTACACATCAGTAGTAGCAAAGACCTATTCAAAAGGAAAATAATGGGACTGAAGAGGCTTGTAATTTCCTGAAAGAGACTTTGTGGTACACCAGCCTGAGCTTGGTGTTTTGACATGCTGCTCTATCAGCTCAAAAGCTATGCCTTTATCTTCTCAAAATATCATCCTGGGTAAATACTACTTTATGTCTCTTACAGCACAAGTTTTCAAGGTTTTAAGACAGGAAATATCAACATCTTTAAATTTAAAGATGTAAAATGTGTTTGGAAATGGAAATGAATAAAAGGAAATAGGAATAATATTTATCACTATCACAAGGTGGGAAAAACCTGTCACAGGAATGGATTTTAAAATCTATATCTTCTCCTTGCCCATATAATCTATTGATTTTTTCCTGAAATATATTTTCTTATTACAATTTTACTCACTGTAGTAAGCTATGTATTCTTAGTTATTGCTTTTCCCTGCACTAATCTGAAGTATTGTTCCTTTTTGCAAGAACTGTGAGAGCTCTGCCATGTTAGTGCAGTGCTACAGTATGGGCACTGAAGGCAGATATCTTCATTACTCTGTTGCACAGGAGAGAACATGGTTTTGGAAATTATAAGATAAAGGATAATATAGTAAAATAAGTAAAACCCCACAGAACATAACTGAATAAGTTTTATGATAAATGAAATATACGTTTGCATGTTACTGTCTCCCTGATTGAAGTATTGTGACAAGAGAATTTGAAATTGATACCTATCTGACATTCAAGTGTTATTAGTAGCTTGGTATCTTATAGAATTGTGTGGTATCAGCTTGGCATGCTTACATACAGAAGTGTTTTTTTTTTTTATGATTTTTCTGTAGCAGTTCAGCTATTCCTCCTCAGAAAACGAGATAAATTTTATATTCCCTCTCATATGACACTGGTGATAGCTATGTAGCAGTGTAGTTACTTAGAAACAGGATTTACCAGGGTGTGCTGCATGAATACGCATAACTTTTTTTTTTTTTTTTTTTTTTTTTTTTTTACAAATCATTAAAAAAAACCAACCCTGAATATTTTCAAAATTTGACAGTAGTGGTCTGTTGAAATGAAAAGATAGTTGGCAGAATAAAAATAATTATGCTAGGGAGAAGCAGAGTAGAGCTACAGTGATGACCTCCCTTAATATGCTCCCATAGATGTGTTGGAAATAATCAGACAAATTTCACTGTGGAGAATTAATGCAATAAATTTGTTTCGATTATCTGCACTAGAACAGCCTGTATACAGGCTGTTCTATAAACAGCCTGTATAAATCTATAAATCTTCTACAGCTGGACTGGTTTTTATTGCATATATCCATACTTAAGTATAGTGTCTATCTCTACTTCTCAGGTAAGAGTGGATGATGTATTAAAACCCAGTGTACTATAAGTAATCAAATCCCAAAGAAAAATATTTAATACATCTGTCCAGTGTGCCTGAAATATCTGTTCAGAAGAATTTTAAACCAGCTACTAAAACTTAACACAAACAGACCTTCCTGCAGTCAGGAATGCAGTTGGTCAGTCCATCCTGTACTGGGCTTTGCCGGGTCAAATGTATCTCCTTGCTGACTGACTTCATACATGCACAACCTTTTGTTCTGAAGTTTTACTACTTGTTTTTCTTTCTTGCACAGTAGCTGTATAAGTTGTGAATACTGCTTTTGTAAAAACGTACTGGACTCTATCACAGAATCATTATAGGGAGTACAAGAGTTGTGCCTCAGCTGAATGCTACATAGAAGTATTTTTTTCAATGGGAGTCTATTTTCTCAATCATTAGACAAAAACAGCGGACATCAGACAAAAATTGGCTGCAAAGTAAAACTTTGATCTTAACGAAAGGGGGAGGCTGTTGTGAAGAATGTGTTTGTATGGAAGGAACTGAACACTGATCCCATTTCCAATGTTATAAGAAAAGAGATCAGATATCTCTTTATAGTATCTTCCAAAGGAAATACAAAAAACATATCATAAAAAATTATTGTTGAGACTGGTTAAAAGAGCTAATAGAGCAAGAAAAAATGTAATGTTTTTATTTCTATGGATTATTTAAACAGGAAACGTTTCAAAGTATTAGGGCAAAATCATTAAGTTTCTGGAGATGTTTTATGTAGCTGTGGATTCTGCTTTCTATGTTTTAGTGAAAGTTGTTTGAGAAACAGTGTAAACTACAAACCTTGTTCCAATTTTATCAGCATGTTATATAATCTCAAAGATTTTAAAAGCTTTAATAAATACTTGGTCTGCAAAAATGTAGTGATCTTTCCATGGTTGCTTAATTTTTGGTATGAATCAGAAAAGAAAGTGTCCCCCACTTTTCTTATACTGGTATCATGAAGCTGGATTCAAAACAGGTATTTCTTAAGAAAGGAAGAATTGTTTGACATCAGCAGAATTAAAAGTTATGCAACAACAGAGGTTCCTTGTGATTCTCTATATAGTCAGACTCTGAAGAAATCTGGTATCGTTCAGTTTATTTTTACAGTAAAAAAAAAAAAGTATTCTCACAATTTAGGATCTTTAAAAAACATGTTTCTCAGACCTTCATTGAAAGGGTTCAAACTTGGCCAGAGTTCTGAATACAGATAAATATACATCTCAGAATTATTATTTTCTAGAAGAGTCAGAAAATAACTATTTAGTGCAGAAAGATTAATATATAACTGTAAGGAAATATAGATTTGCTTTCTGTAGTTCTGCACCTTAACATGTGTTATTGTAATACCAAATCTGCATAACATCTAGCAATCCCTGCAATGCATACTGGCATGAAGTGTGTCTAAGTGTGCCACAGAGCCATGTTACCGTGCAAGGGCAGTTATGTATACTGTGTCCTAGACAAGCACACTGTCTCCAGCATTGTATCTATGGAAAGAATTTCAGAGAAGGTATGGGAAATGCGAGTGGGAAAGCTTCAACTACTTTGTGGAGAAGTCAAGGTGAAAGATGCTAGGGAAGTTGTGTTGCTGCTGCAGTTTTGAGCTATGTGGCCTTTCCTAACTATTTCCTATTATCCAGTGGTCAGTAATAGGTTTGATGTAGTGGTGGAAGCATCAGACTAGTTCTCTCAAGTCAGCTTAGTAGGGCTCCTGGGAGGTCTAAAGCCCTGTGAGTATGGAAGAGGCGATATTAAGAAGGGCAGAAGGCAGGCTATTGCAGAAGTAAGTGGATGAATAATGGGGTGAATCACAACTCCGTGTGGTCTTTGGAAGTGATGCTGTATGCACTTTGGAGAAGACTGCTGTTCTTTCAGGAAAATCTCACTATTAAGAGAGCCAAAGTGTTGGAATAAATTGCGTTGTTTTTTTTTTTTTTTTTTTTTTTTTTTTAATGTAATAGCCATGTCTATGGTGAAGCAGTGGTGCATGGACAGTAAGAAATCATGGAATCAAAAAACATGTTTTTTGCAAGCAATAGATCTTTTTTGTACACCAAGACTAGGAGTCTGTATTAAAATTTTATAAGCCATAATTTTCAAATTGTAAGCAAAACTTTGATTTTGATGCTATCACAGTCATATTGGATATTTATCATGGCTGAATTGCTTTAAAAAAATAAATAAATAAAAGTTGTCTTAAGGTGCACAGTGTTTCTAAGAAGGGCATATTTTCTTCCAAAAGCAAAAAAGACATTACCACATATGAGGAACTGACAAGTCAGAAGCATAAACAATCTTTAATTGCTTATGGAAAAATGTCATAACAGATAATGTGCAAGATGGATTATAGTTTAGGCAGTGCTTCAGGCCTTCAGTCTGCCTCATAATCACAGATTAAAATTGGGTTAGAGTAAAAAAGCTGCATAACTACAGGATTTCTCTTCAGGTGATAATGTTAAAAAAAATCATACAGCTAATACCAAAATGTGCTTGACGTTTTTTATGTGCTCTAAAACTCACTTTCTGTTTTTGTTTTGCATCCAATACAGCATAAAGCTATGGAGGCATGATCATAACAGATAAGGAGAAATTGATTTCAGAACAGAACAACAGATAAGTAAACAGAAATCCTGATTGACCTCAGATGGCTTTGGTAAACAGAATAAACACAAATAAATGATGTATGTATTTGGACTGTATCTCTATAGAGAGATCCTCAAGAACTAAGGAATTTCAGTGTAGCATTTCAGTGCTTTCTTTGTAGAAATCCTATTTTCTAATGGTTTACCAATTATGCTCTTTACAAAAAAGGAATACTGCATTTAGGAAACTATTTCAGTACTTGGAATTATTGGATTTTATTTGTTCCAATCAGTACATCTTAAATCAAAAGTGCTGGTTGCACCTTCTAAGATTATAACAAAAGCTGAAAACAGGAAATTGTCAAAGGAATAATTAATTTTTCAAAAATACGTACACAGAAAATGAACTACTTCATCAAAGTAAGTCTCTGGACATCCCACAGGAAAACACATAAGCTCTGTTCAAAAAATATAATGTTAAAATAGTTGAGCACCAGATTGATGAACAGTTTGAGAACAAGTTGAAAGGTTTACCCGATGCTGCAAGAAAAGCCTCCAAAAAAATTGGAGAAACTTTATTTACCACTGACAGTGACTGAAAGATGATAAATATTGGGGAAAAAAAATGCAAAAGGGAAAAAGAGTAACTCTAAAAGAGTATTAATTCTCATTGTAACATAGAGATCAAAGGGAATAATCTAGTCTTTTGATGTTCATCAGAAATCTTCGGATAAAGCAGTAAGGCTATATTTGGTGTTGGTTTAATGTCTAAAATACTAGGTCCACGTCTTATGTGAGAAATTTATAAAGTATCCTTGATAAAATGGAGAGGCCCTGGAGAAAAATCAGTCAAATACGTATCCATCACTGCAGAAATCTCCAATCAGACTTTCAAGGGGAAAAATAATTATCATAATAGAAAAGTTGTTTTATAACCAGACAGCCTGTATACAAACAGATACGCTGATGTACAACCTTTTTGTTTGTTTTTAGGATTGAAATTGTTCAGATTGCTGATGAGGAGCAGAGGGGGAAGTATAAGGGCTCCATTTGTTTTCTAGTTTCTGCTTTTTTTCAGAACTAGAAATTGATTAACTGCAATAGCATGTACCTTAAAATTTTCACGCTTAATGTTATATAAGTTGTTATGATGACCTCAGATTTGATTTGTTACATTATATTTATTATTAAATTGCTAGCATCTAATTTGCATTTGAAAGACCTTCTTCTATGTATTGTTCAACAAATCAATTGTTGCAGTAGTTTTGAGGTGTTCTTCCAGAGGTGTAGTGATTTGTGGTGATTAGAACTTTTATCACAATTAATTTAATGTCTCATGTAAAAAAAAAAGTCTTACAATTACTGCATCAATCTATAGTAGCTTTTAAGAAATGCAGCGAATTTGCTGTAGATTATGCCTGAAATTTGATGAGTTAATTAGGCTTCCTAACCTGTTATCTTACCTTTCATAATTAATACCATAATCATATTCATCTAAACTCAATTATACAGAAGACATTGTGTGAATGTTTTTTTTTTTTTAAATGAAACAAAACATGGGCACAGTAAGACAGCTGTACACTCCTCAGGGTGCAAATTCTTTAGCAACTGATGCTGTAATTAAAACAGAAATTCCATGTCTCTAGTGTTTAGGGAAATTGCTTTTGTATTTATTAGAAATTCTGGACAGTGTTGACCTAATAACTACAGCCTCTAATTACAAGGTCCATACATATTTAAAAGCAAAGTGTCTCTCCTGAGTTCAGGGTATGAAAAATGTGTAGTCTGGTTGTTGGGGTGGGTAATGTTTAGGCTGGGATGATTGAGTCAGACCCAGAGAAACATTTGATTCTAAAATGACTGAAATATTCTTTTTTTTTTTCTTTTCTTTTTCACTTGAATGGAAAGCTCAACCACGTTGCTGAGATTGAGCTTCACTCTTGGTATTCAAGGTATTATCCTGCAGATTAAGAAAGTAATCCTAATAATCTAGAGAAAAGATGTAGTACCCAGTGTTACTTCTGTATCAAATCTTCTCATCTGTAAATTCTAGACCAATCTGTTCTTAATAATTAAGTTAGTTTTTCAGGACATATATTTGCAGGTGGATTTAATATTATTACTTGAAATAGTATTAAAGATACAGATACAGAAACACTGAGAAACTCTCTTTAATCCTGAGAGGACTCTGTTCTGTTTCCCTTTTAGGCAACGTTAAGCATCTGTTATTTCTGAATCTTCTCTGAGACCGTGCGCTTCATCATGTGCAAACACTATTACTCTGCTGAACTTTTTCAAAGGTGCCATTATTGGAAATGGCTGCAGCTGAGAGGGAGAAACTGTAGAATTTTCAAAATGATGTCCCTGGTCAGGAAGGAATAACTACCCAAAAACTGAAATAAATTATCAGTGTATCCATTTTTATCTTTAATATTCCAAATAACATAAAGTGAGATAGGTGAGACGAAAAGTATTGGACTTTTTGACAATATCAATGAATGTTTGATGTCAATTGGAATTGTTATTGATATCAGTAATTATGCAAAATATATATATTTAAATATAGTGATTTAACATCTTAAATGTTTTAAAGAGAGAGTGCTGCACATAAGGAAATGACTGTTGTCATGACTGGAGATATTTTAGCTTTTATCTTTATTTATTTTGACTCAGTTTGTCTTATGTATTTTATACAGGCAAGGCAAAAGCCATAGACTATCAAATGAAGTAGAGATGCGGGGAAGATTTTTCAGATTCAAACATGAGTATTTGGGGTATGTGAATCTACTAAATTTACCTCTAGGTACAGGTGCAGTAAAAATGAGTGATTTAGTTCATTTATAGACCAGCTGGTGCATGGCTTTGTACAAAATTGTAATGGATGTAGCGGATTCTTTTGTATGCAATGAACAATTTCTATGAAAAGTTAGCCATTTAAACAGTGTCTATTTTATTAGGATTTCTGGATATATGGTAACTTGCTTGGAGAGACACAATAGTCTGGCAATAACAGCACAGCAGCATCTGATACCCTTAACAGAGCTCTTATATTCAACAGACCCAGACAGTGGAAAGATGTGATTTTGGAAGGTGAAATTTTTGGAGACCTTAGAGAAATAAGAATATTGAAATGAAATTGCAAAATTTTCAAAAGCTATGTCAAACCAAATGCTGTATCATAACTAAGTGCATTTGGAAGGTACTTTGGCTCTTCTTGGATCTCAAAATCAGTGTTACAGCAATACAACTACAATAAGGATAACTTCAGATCTTCTTGGTACTGCTGTAAATGCTAGAATATGTCATATATTTTTTAAACATAGATCTCATATTTGCTTTCTGATCCTTAGCGTGTAATCTGGCACATAATCCATAGAGAAGGTGAAGTCCGTAGCTCAGATACAGTACAGCAGTCACTTCCAGAGGAGTTCTCAGGACTCTCCAGGAAGCTTTTAGGAATGGTCCCTTGAATTATGTTCTGAATTTGAGCTTTATGTTGTTATTTACTCTGTGTGTTTCTGTTTCCAGCTGTTTTGCACCCTTTGCCACCACAAATTTGTGCATGATGACATCATTGCTGATACTCGTAAAGTGTGTGATGGAAAAACTAATGTCAGTAGAGCTTATCTGTACTGCAACAAAAATTTCCAGTTTGGGTTCAATATTTATGAAGCCTCTGTCTGCTACATGAAAAATAAACCTTTCCTTTAACTTCTTGGCCCCAGATCTTTCATATTTTGGTAGCACGTTTGGTTTTAATGTTTCCTACTTTACTTTGAGAAGATGTTCTGTTTTATACTGTTTCTCCATTTATTCCTCTCTTCCTCAAGCTATTATGGAAACTACAATTTGAAGTGATACTGAAGTTGTATATTTGTTTCAGTGTTATGTTGTCAAGCTTATGTTCTGAATAAACATTTTTTGCCTAAAAATTCTCAGTTTTAAAGAAAAAGAGAAGGGAAACAATCTTCTCTATGATCAATAGGGTTGTATCTCATCTTCAAAGTCTTTGAAAAATAATCATTTTCCTTGAGATAAAAATGTAAAAACATAGAGGAAAATATATTCTATTTTTAGGTTTAGCCAAACATTAGGTGCATTATTCAGCTGTTAGAGATGGAAGTTGAATGAAGCATATGGATTGCCCATTATAATAAAAGCAATTTGCTCTATCTGACTAATTTAAGCATAAAAAATTACAATGATCAATCTTGTATAAAATGGACAAGGATAACTCAGCAGTTTAATGTTAATTGTCTTTAACATTCCAAAGCCCATATTGATTTTTATACTAAATTTATAAAATGCCTGATAAGGTACAAGATCTAATGAATTACGTACATGACATCTACTTTAACCTTACAGAAAGAGATTCCAGGTCATAAAGTCAGATGGTCAGAATCTTCACAAAGCAGAAAAATTGTGTTTAAAGTTATCTTTAAGCCTATCTTTTCCTTCTCTTCCCTACTTTTCTTCTTCTTTTAATCTTCAGAAGGAAAAAAAAAAAGTGAATAACTGCTGAAGCTACAAAAATAGAGGCAAGGAGTACTTACGCTGAGGCAGACTGGACTTGTAGACCCCTGAAGAGCATAGGATGTTCAAAGGGCAAATACTTGGCATTGTCTTGTATTCTAACATATGACAAGATCACTGCTGATCACTGTTATTTTTACATACTTTTCACAATTTTGTCTACAATTTTTTCTCATAGAAATTGAGCAGGCAGAACACCGACTTGTCCATGTGCTGTAGTTATGTGTCTTTGGATGGATTCTTTGTGTGATGAAAAATCTACTCTTTCAGAAATAGCAAGGTGAACTGTGAATGACAGTGTAACAAGAAAAGGACTGAAGTCCATTGCCATTACAAATATAAATGTAAGTTTCTATCTGCCAGCACTTCCTTTATAAAATAATAGTAGCTGTCAGTCAGCAGAGCTGTAAGATCTGATGACGTTATTTAAAAAAAACATTTCACCTCTGTTTTCCCTTATGAGCAGTGCTGATGTATTTCGTTCATGGTGTTCACATGATGAACAACATGCCTTCTTTATGAAATCAAGTTGTTGCATATCACACCCCCAGCAGCAGCAGTGTAGGAAAAGAAATAAATAGCAATGCATTGGGAACAATCAAGCTGTAGGTTTGTCACTGTAATTAATCAGCAAGGCATGACAGATTGTGTGCCAGTGCTGCTTAATCACCTCTCCAGTGCTTGGTGAGGCATGGTAAGAAGTTGAAGCTTTCCAGTGAATTCGAACTGAACATTAATTACCAGCACAGGATAGTTTTTGAGACACAGTCATGTCAGGAATGCTTGAAGCTCTGACTCATTTCAAGGAATAGCATTGGTCTCCTGAATGTGTAAGGCAGTCTAATGCAGACCCTGAAGCTTACTTGGTCCCATGTCAACATGAAAACTTGGAGCTGACTCCTAACTATTGCCTCTCTGTATCCCTAGATCTTGCATCCCCAGTCCAAAGAAGCAGACTCCTGCCATCAAGTGGGTGGGAAAATATTTCATTTTTCCAAAGGTCTGCTGTCTTAGGGGCTTTTGTTTCCTTTAGTTTTGGCTTTCTCTTGTAGATTTCACAGAAGGACCTGATGGTCTTTGAGGGGTCTTTGATGTCTGGATCCCTGGGTGCGGGAAGTCATTGCTCCCATTTGTATTTTCTGTCATTGCTGTTGTGGAAATGAAGTTGCATGCATCCAACGCAACAAATCAGACTATCTGGGCTTTTATGAAAGCTTTGCCTTTAATGACACATATAAGTTTAAATAAACGTGTTTCCTGAATTATTTGGTGATAAAGGGAAGAATGAAAGAAAATCAAAGGCAAGTGGGGAAAGTAATAGGTTAAAGCAGACTGCTTACATAGAAGTGCCAGAGTTTCATATCAAAAACAGTTGTCAATCATTTTTGTTGCCTTTACCTTTGCTTTCTAGGCCTGATTTAAACTTACAGTAAACAGTGCAACTCAATCTAATGTATTTGGCTGTCAATACTACTTAACTCTAGTGGAAATGCTTCCCTGGTGCCCATAATATGTAAGAAAGCTTTATTGTATAGAACTGGGCACTCTGTCCAAATATGTTAATAAGCAACACTTAATGATTTTTCAAGGTGCAAAAGTTTGATAAGATGAAGAGTTTGACATCAAAGATGTCTCTTCTAAAGAGGGGCATTTAAAAAAAAAAACAATACACAAGCAACGTAAGAGGCAAGACCTGTAAGGAAGCTCAGTAGTTGTCTGTAAATGTAAAACATTCTCAAGTATCACTGGTAGGTTTAAAGCACAATTTTTCAAATATACAAATAATGACAAAGCTAGAAGACTCCAGCTTCCAGAGTGAAGGTGAGATCACACCTACCAGAGCTGACCTATAGAGGGAAAACAGCCTCTCTTATGTTTGCAGAAACAGTAAAAAAGTATTAAAAAAATCTTTGAACCTGAAGGGTTACCATAGAACACTGGGGCTTTACTCATGGTCTCAAGTCAGTGAAGCAGAAGCAAGAGTTCAGTAGAACTTAGGCAGATGTTCTCTGAACTAGAATTGCACTTGGAAACATTACAGTCTATCAAAGAAATAGTTACATCTTTCATTCAAAACCAGCTTTTAGTAAAATTAAAAATGCTTTGCCAGTGAATTTAATAAATACTAAGAATATGTCTGTGGATCTTCTGATTTTTTTTTTTTCCCCACTTTTATTAATACCAGATTTATTTTTAGTTAATAATGTCAGACCATTTCTATCTGGATAGTTTCTTTGCATCTTTTTGGCCAGCTCCTTTTCCCTTGTACATCATCAGAACAATCTCATTTCTTACATTAGGTTATGAAATAGAATTGGGGGTGCTGTTAAAGATGTCATCAATTCAGTCCTTTTAGGAGCTGAATCTGAACTCAGATTTTACAGATTGAGCACGTTTGGAGATATATTAATGTAAGTCAAATATCTAAGTCATAGTTTCCAGAGATATCAGTCAAAGCCTTTTCTCTGAAACTGTATAGCTCAAATGGTGTTATAAGTCAGATGGAAAAAGTATGAAAAGCAGAAAAAATAATTCACTTAAAGAAGCACTGAGTTTAGAGGCAACAGCTAGTAATGACACCTTTTGTATTTATTTCCTGTTCCCTGAAGTACACTTCTTCTAAAGTTACATCTTGTTTCCTTACTTAGAATAAACAATATATATATAAGGGTAATAACGCTTTACAAAGTGAAAATATCTCCTCTACTACATCTGTTAGTCGCGTTCTATGTTTACCGCTGCCTGCATGTTAGAAAGGCACACAGTGACAGATTTTATCCCCAGAAGAGCTGCAGTTTTAATACATGAACAAAAGCATGCGAATAATAGATACAGATGCTAAATTACCTCAGAAAAGTCCCCTTATTTTGGTCTGGTAGGAAACTGTATTAAGTAACTATTGTGAGGAAATTCGCCACCTCTAACATTTATATCAATTTTGCAACAGTAAGAAGGAAAAAGCAGGAGAAGAAAGTAGCTTGAAAAGCAAATGAAAAAAAGAGAAAATATTTCAAAATAGTACCGAACTTGGTAGTATATGTTCTTTTGGTGCTATTTTACACATTTATTCTTGTCCAAAATTGTTGTTTAATCTTTCCTTCAGTCCCTGTTTCCGACGGTATTTCTAGGTAGGCAGTAACAGACTCCTACTCTTGAAAAGCCCTTTTGAATTAATTGACTATATGGCTGAGCCCTAATACTTTAACTTAATTGTGATGCTTGCTCATTTCAGTGAACACTGGGAGACTGGCTCCCCTGTCAGGACATGGGAAGCCTAAATCATGGCCATGGCAAGATTCAGGAACAGATGTCTTGCTTATGGACCATAAATTAACTTCTCTGTGGCAGTGGGTCAATTCCTAAGAGGCCATGTTCTTATGCCTACTAGTGGTGAAAATTATTTTTGTAGATATTTGATTGGTAGATCAAGTGGCTGGCTTGAAGTGCAAGAGAATGTGTACCAAGTGAACTGTAATTTATTCAGGCACTTTCTTCTGTTTCAATTTTTAAATGAAGCTTTTTAAGCAAACAAGTGCCAATATGATTGTCAATATATCCACTAGGAACCAGAAGTAGACTGTAAATCTGAACAGTTGTATGTAAGGCCAAACTAAAGGAGGCCTGTACTCAAAACGTAAAGTTTGAACATGAGAAAGACTTTAGATTCAAACAAAAATTTTGCTGCTTTTACATGACTCTGATAGCAGTATATTTTCTTAGGTATGCAGAAGGTTTCCTAATTCATTTGAAATTGGTGCTTTGCAGCAGGGCACCAGGACTGAGAGAAGGATGCAGCTAAGATACAGACTTTTGTCTCTCCCATGTATCAGTCTCCCTGGAAATACAGCACGCTCTTATTTCTATCTTTATCATTATGATAACTTGTTCTTTTTATGGCACAGAAGTTTGGAGGTGAAAATTAAAGTTTGTGTTTTCTTTAAAAATAACACGTATACTTTAAAATGTATCCTGTGATTTCCTTTCACATAGGAAGATCTGCATTCTTTACGCTACAAACTTACTATACCATACAATTTTAATTGGCTTCAATATAATTTAGTTGTCTCATCTGTTGCTATGCCTGATTTTTTCTCAGATTAATGATAGCGCAAACCTGTTATTTTTATCTTGAGATGCAGACACAGGATGGAGGCTGAGGGACAGTCTCCTTTCCTGGGTAATGTTTAATTTGCTCACTTTGAATGTGTTTGTGTGAAAGTAGATGTTATTATTTTCTCTTTTATTTCTTTCTGACTTGTTGGTGATGACAGCTTGGAAATGTCTTCTTAGGAGTTTTCTAAACCTTGTTCTCTAGGAGATAATATATTGAAATCATGATTTCTGTCAGAATTACTATAATCTTAAAGGGCAGAACAATAATATTTGTTTTTCATCCCTAACTCATCTTTCATTCCATAATTTGTCTCATACCTTGTGACACAAATACAGAAGTAATGGACTTTTCTGAAGTTACTAGTAAAAATAAGAATGTTTTCGGAATTGTAATACTTATTGCTTGCATAATCAGTGTCTTCCTTTCCCTGATTATCTGTGTAACTGTGAATTTAAAATAATCCTGTTAATTTTCTTTGTGCTTCATTTACTTTTTCTTGCTCTACAGCTCTTCTTCTGTGATTAAATGCTTATAGCTAGCTCTGAGATTTCCCATCTCCTGCTTACTTTACCTTTACCTCTTTTTGGAGTTTTTAAATGGTGTTAAGCAGCTATTGAGTGTCAAGTGTAGTATATAGTACTATCATTCTCACTGCCTCCTTTTACCTTGTTTTATTTTTCTATTACACTTGTACTCAGCTGTAGTCTTGTTTAAACAACTGGTTATTTTCTTACTCTCTGGTCATTGTATAATTATAACTGCTTTTTTATGGTAATCAGTATTGTAGCTCCTTATGTATTATTCAAGATCGAGAAAAAGTAGAGGAAAAAAAAGCTTGAGAAATATTTCATATCTCCTTATTAGGAGAGAGACTTTGCCAGAAAAAAAGCTTCTTGTTCTTTTTGTTCTTTCCAGACCTCTAAATTTAAGAATCCACAATTGTTTCCCTTTTTTTTTTTTTTTCATGGAAATAGATGAAATGTCATAATTGCCCTGTCCATTTGTTCATTTGTTTGAAAATCTAATCATAAGTTCCAAGATATTTAGACTCTCAAATCTCAAGTTCTAGGCTACATAATGAATTTAAATATATATTTTAAAAGTTTATATTATTATTATTATTATTATTATTATTATTATTATTATTATTATTATTATTATTATTGGTGCTACTCTAAAATGCCAAAATCTTTTGTAGTTCTTCTTGGAATAAATGTGTGCCAAATCAATACTTGTTTACATACTCAAATGAAATCTACAAAAGCATCTTGGCAATTATTTTGAAAAGGAAGAGATGAATCTGAAGAGAGTTTTAATTTAATATTTAATTAAGGACCCTGAAGCACAAAGTAGGAGAGAATTATTTATAACATAAAGCTTTGAAAGCTTTGAGTGCACCTTAATGAAGAGGAGGATCAGAAAAATGTATAGCAGAATAGGGTCACCCAGAGGAGGCAGTGATAGAAATATAAAAGTATTCAGTAGCGCAAAGTCCCAAATTTAAGTTGTTGCTGTTATTATTCTTTAAAGATTTACACAGAATCACAGAATTGTAGGGGTTGGAAGGGACCTCCAGAGATCATCGAGTCCAACCCCCTTGCCAAAGCAGTCATACCAGCAGACCTACACCAGGTCACACAAGTAGGCATCCAGGCATGTCTTGAACATCTCCAGAGGAGGAGACTCCACCACCTCCCTGGCAGCATGTTCCAGTGAACAGCTGCCAGAGGAGAAAGACACAAGAAGTATCACGAAACAACCATAGAATGAGTGATAAACCAAAATTATATGGTAAAGAAAAAGGTAAGTATAGTTTTAGTAAATATCAGATGGGAATTTCTAGTGAAGGCTTATAACTCTTAAGGCTACAGTGAAGAAACTGGTGAAATTCACCTGGAATTTTTGGATATTTCTGTCATGATTTGTATAACTGCAACAGACTATTAGGATTATTAGATAAACAGAGAACAGATTCTGTTGTGAAAGAAAACTTTTGACTTTGAGTTTGCTGAAATGTACATACCAAAATACTGTTCTAAAATAACTGAAATTAGGTAATTAAGGAACTTTCTAAAATTCATGGAAATATTGATATGAATCATTAGGTTTTCAGGAACTAAGAAAAATAAAATAAAATGAGTCAGTTCCAACTCTAGAAGTTTCTTTCAGCAGAGGTCCACCTCATCTGATAATTCATCTTTGACAGGTTATATTCAGGGAATGCAAGTAGTCTTCTGCTGAAGTAATGAAAAAAAGGCCAGGCTCAGGATCTATCAGGAAATGTAGTTATCTGGAGAAGTGTGATGTTGCTCTGCTTGCATCTGTTATAAGAATCCCATAAACTCATTGTTACTATTTTATAAGATGATGTTATTTTTTGTTTCACCAAGATATTCCAGCTATATGGATCCAAGTTGAAGGAGGGAAGATTTCGGTTGGATGTTAGGGGGAAGTTCTTCACAAGGAGAGTAGTTAGGCCGTGGAACGGGCTGCCCAGGGAGGTTGTGGATGCCCCGTCCTTGGACGTGTTCAAGGCCAGGTTGGACGGGGTCCTGGGCAACCTGATCTGAACGTGTACGTTTGGTGGCCCTGCTAGGCAGGGGGGTTGGAACTACATGATCCTTGAGGTCCCTTCCAACCCGGATGATTCTG
Source organism: Tympanuchus pallidicinctus (assembly GCF_026119805.1). Taxonomy (NCBI): domain Eukaryota; kingdom Metazoa; phylum Chordata; class Aves; order Galliformes; family Phasianidae; genus Tympanuchus; species Tympanuchus pallidicinctus. The sequence continues at coordinate 10,528,064 of NW_026294769.1, forward strand.
TGATTCTGTGATTCTGTGATTCTGTGATTCTGTAACTTTACTGCAAAAATAGTTTGCGATTTTTGTTAGATTTATTTTCAGTTTTTTACAGCTTAGGATCTCTGCAACAACATTAAAAAAGCCTTTTTTTTTTTTTTCAATTTGTTGTGCTGGTTTAATTTCTGGAAAAAAGTACACCATATTCATTAAGTAGATGCTACAGGACAATGATCATCAAGGAAAAGGATACAGAGCTCTTCTATAGTATGAAATGAACTGTTTGCTTGTCTATCCAACCTCTCTTTAGCTTTGAAAAGTAGTCTTTTGACTAACATTAAATCTGTCTCAGGATTAAGTCCTCAGCCAATATAAGTGTCACAGCTCTGTTACAGTCTCATATAATATTAGAAGTATGGCTGAAATTGGAAATCCTTTAGATAAAGAATTTCTTTGCTTTTCTTCTTCTTCCTTTTGTCATTTATTTAACATGTCAAAGTATTTGATTATGAATAATGTTAGATTTCTGTCATTTATTATTGAAATATTCCTTTGGTAATACTAACAGACTTTTCAGTGCAAGAATAAAAAGAGTAAGTAAAACAATATATAGAAGATGTGGACAACCTGGAGCAAGCCTAGCAGGAGGCCACCAAAAGGTCAGACAGCTTAAGCACGAGACACACGATGTTGTGCTAAAAGAAAAATGGATCTCAGAAAATTCAATTAAAGAGCAACTTCAGATAAGATTTGCCTGATCTGAACTGATAAACTTTCTTAAAAAAACTTATCTTAAAATATGCTTGTCATTATGATATGATATGTAAATTACTTGTATGCTTAATACTTTTCTTAACTAAACTGAAGTATGTCTTTGTAATCCTTATTTCAAGTACAGGCTTTCTTGCAATCTATTTTTTAGTAAATATTCATCAGTCGACACTTTTCCTTTCCCCTTCCTCCCCCCTTCCTCTCTCTCTTCCTCTCTTTCTCCTCTCTTCCTCCCTCCCTCCCTTTTTCTCAAGCATTGCATGTAGAACAGCTAGAGAAATCCAGAGAGTGCCATTTGGTGCAGAAAGCTTTTGAAATTTCTACCCTGTTTCAGAGCTGGGGAAGATATGCATCTACTCTTTATTTGTCAACAAGGTATTATGTTCTAAACCTGAATGTCTTACAGTTTTGTCTGTCCATTTTCTGTAGCTTTCAAATGGCTTGTCAAAGATTTTTCCCTTTGGACTTTCAATTCAATTACCTTCCTTTCTACCCCTTAATAAAAATGTCTGCTTCAGCTTATAAAACTACAGCAATGCTTCTTTTTCTATGTGCTTGTATATCAGAGGAATATAAAATTGATTTTTGCTCTGCTGATATATGACATTCTGTTAACTTTTTTTTCTGTGTAGATTTTTGTTCCCCAGTTTGTTTGTCTTCCTCTCTGTTTCCTTCTTGCAGGGTTCCTTGCTTGTTTTCCATTCTGCTTGAGAGTGTTCTTATTTCCCTTTGAATCTCTTCCAGATTGGTTTTCCAATTCTACTTGCCACTTTGTCCCATAAAGGTTGCTTTTGACACTAGTTGCCTTGATTTAGGAAGCAAGAAGAAACGGAGAAAATATTTAATTCTCTAGCAGATAAATAGTTTGATTTTAAATTTTAAGCATTTTAAGGTTATTGTACTCCGCAATAGATGTAATCTGACAGCTTTGATAGCAATGGAACAGTTTTCTTAGGAGGAATGTGTTGAACCTGTATTTACTCGGGACTCATAAAAATAAAGCAATTTGTGGAATAGGTAAGGAAAAGGAAACAATGGGAAAAATGTGTTGTTTTTTTTTTTTTACTTCACAAGAAAAACCTCAGTGTGAACAATTACGTGTTAGTGTGGACAGTACAATACTGAATGGCTTTAATTAATAAAAGTACATTAATAGTACATTAAGAAAGAAAAGATTTCCAGTCTCAAATCTCAAAAAATAGACCATAAATTGGTCAGAATGTGTTATTCTCAGAAGTACTAGAGCTATGATGCTTACTTTTTTGAAACTACTCTAATCTGTCCATAATGTCATGTAAACTGTTTTAGGAATTTCTGAAAGCAGAAAAATATTTTTTGGAGTTGAGATCAGAGCTGAACCCAAATTTACAAGTCAAGGAACTTTAGAATTGAGATTTGGGAACTGTAAACCTCTGCAGGTTACTGCAGTGTTTTATACGAGATTACTAAAATGTTTTAAGTTTCATGCTTACTGTGCTATAAGGTCATAAGATTATAAATGAATAATTTAATAATTCAAAATTATCACTAAAGTGAATATGTAAAATTGTTAATCATTTGTCTTGAAGTTAGGTTGCATCTTTCACCTCAGTGTGTACTAGAATGTATATGGAGAGATATGTGGATAAGTCAGTATAATTCAATAACTTGTTTACGTTTCTAAAGAATATCAAGTCAAGCTCTGTAAATTATTTCATAATTTCTCTGTTATTACTGCTACTATTCTTCTCTTGGGATTAATGCAGGGCAGTAGACTGTTACATGGAGTTAAATGGTGTGAAGTTGAATCCTTGGCAAAATGCCATCACTTCCTCTTTTTGGAGACTGTCAGACAGTGTTTTATAAAGTGAAAATGGCAGTACAGAGAAAGGAAATGGCTTTTAGTCACTGAGAGAGAAGTGGCATGAAGATAGTCAATCTTGTAATATGCACAGTCTTTAAATAGCAGATAAAACTTTCAAAATGTTTTCAGGTTTATTAGTGTCAGCATGGAATTTGTTTAATTTACTTTGGAGAGAAAGATCTACTTCACACATGTAAACATACTTGTATGAATTTCTATCATACTACCTATTCTACATATACTCCCATGGACTATATGCAGTTGATTGTGGATTTATTTTTGTCCAACAAATATATATTTCTAAGGATCTTTGATTTGCCAGTTTTGCTATTGAATATTAATTTTTCTTGAGTAGTGAATTTCATAGAATTACAGAATCATAGAATGGTTTGGGTTGGAAGGGACCTTTAGGATCACATAGTTCCAATCCCCCTGCTATGAGCAGGGACACCTTCAACTAGACCATCTTGCTCAAAGCCCCATCCAGCCTGGTCTTGAAAACCTCCAGGGAGGGGGCTTCCATAGCCTCTCTGGGAAACCTGTTCCTATGTTTCTCCATCCTCACAGTAAAGAATTTCTACCTAATATTGAATCTAAACCTACCCTCTTTCAGTTCAAAGCCATTTCTCCTCATCTGTGGCTACATGGCCTTACAAGAAGTCCCTGCCCAGCTTTCCTTTGGATGCCTTTCAGGTACTGGAAGGCTGCTATAAAGTCTCCTTGGAGCTTTTTCTTCTCCAAGCTGAAAGCCCCAGCTCTATCAGCCTGTCCTTGTAGAGGAGGTGCTCCAGCCCTCATCTTCATGACCCTCCTCTGGACCTGCTCCAACATCTCCATGTCCTTCTTATGCTGGGGCTCCAGAACTGGATGCAGTACTCTAGGTAGAGAATCACCTCCCTTGACCTGCTGGTCACACTTCTCTTGATGCAACTCAGGATACAGCTTGCTTTCTGGGCTGGAAGCGCACATTGTTGTCTCATGTTGAACCTTTCATCAACCGACACCCCCAAATCCTTCTCCTCAGGGCTGCTTTCAAGCCATTCTCTGTCCAACCTGCGTTTGTGCTTGGGATTGTCCTGACACAGGTGGAGGATCTTGTACGTGGGACCTTCTCATTTCATTTATATTTATTTATCACTTGGACTTTACACATTTCATTTATGAAAGCGTAATTACATGCTGCTTCCACATTGAGTTGCTCATCTTTCCAGGAAAGTGTTTCAAATTTTCTTAAATGTTTTTTGTTATTAACCTAAAAATTGGGTTCCATAGCTGAGTAATATTTGAAATTCATAGTTATGTAACAGAGATAGCCATAACTGCAGAAAATAATCCTAGATTTTTGTGTTTGTTTTTTGTTTGTTTTGTTTTGTTTTTTTAATTTTTATGTGTGCCTAGCAATTGGCATTAGGTGGAGATTCATTTATTATGTTTTTATGAATAATCACCAATCTATATTGATGTTGGAGCCAATCCACGAAACATTTTCTCCTTCTCACATGTAGTTCTCTACCAGGTCTCCACAATTCTTGCCGTAGGACTCCTTAGAGAGGACTCCTTAGAGACTCCTACTGGAGTCTTTTCACATAAATTAAAAATTTGCTTTCCAGGTATTTTTAGAGAGGGCATTTTTTTTTCAGGCAAAATTCTGTCTAAAATCCAGCTGATGGGCTGCAAGATCATATTTATTAGATAAATCTGTAATCAATCTGTGATATATCCTGAGCACTGGAATGTGAAGCAGTTATCTTGCAAGAGCCAAATTCTGATTGTTCAAGTATTAGAGGGGTGATGAAGGAAAACTCCCTTCAAAGGATGTACTTGTCCCCTCTGCACTCTTCAAAGGCCTATCTTGTCACTCTTGCAGCATGTATTTGGGTAATGTGTTTGTATACAGTAAGTTTAAAGTTAATCAGAAATTCCCAAATGTTTGAGTAAACTGAAAAAGTAGATTGACAATGAGAGGGGTGGATGAGTGGAGCTGTTTCATAAGGGTAAGCAGTTTCAAACTGAAAGCTTGTTCTATGGATTCAGGCAGTGAGGGAAGTGTTCTCTTCCTTTTCTCTGGCCTGGATGGTAGAAAGATGTTTGTCTTTTCACAGAAAGGATTTGCACTGGATGGGACAGATAATAGAATCTGTCTCTGGATATCTCACCGTGGAGGCTCCAAGTAGCTCAAAACATGGGTGTGCTATATATTTAGTTAGACTTCCCAGTTCCAGCCCAACACAATGAAATTGATTTCCAGTTTAGAATTATGTTTGAGTTATTATTCTCTGTACAGATTCATTCTAAAAAGAATTATCCAGTTTTTCTGAATAAAAAAATTTCCTTTGTCATATAATATTTATTCTGTAGTTCTGAGATATTGCAGCTGTGCCCCAGTGTAAATAAGTGCAGAACACGACCCTCAAATTATAACAAATACTATCTCCAAAGAATGGCAAGACTCAACAGAAGAATTAATAGATGTGATCACACATTCAGAAAGAGTGAACATTTTTAAGGATGTATTTCGAATGCAGGCTTTGGAGGAGACAACAGTGATCTGGGGTTTTAATCTTTATCCTTAGAATTTGAAATACAATTTATAGAAAAGCATATGGTCAGATTGAGATCCTCAGCTCTCTCAGCTTGTCCTTGTAGAGGAGGTCCTTTAGCCCTCTGATCACATTTATGGCCCTCCTCTGGACCTGCTCCAACAGCTCCATGTCATTCTTGTGTTGATAGTCCCAGAACTGGACACAGTACTCCAGGTAGGGTCTCATGAGAGCATAGTAGAGGGACAAAGTCACCTTCCTTGACCTGTTGTTCACACTTCTCTTGATGCAACTCAGGATACAGTTTGCTTTTTGAGCTGCAATCCCACATTGCTGGCTCATGTTGAGTCTTTCATCAACTGACACCTCCAAATCCTTCTCCTCAGGCCTGCCCTTAAGCCATTCTCTGCCCAGGCTGTATCTGTGCTTAGGACTGCCCTAACCAAGGCACAGGACCTTGATTGGCCTTGTTGAACTTTGTAAGGTTGGCATAGGCTCACCTCTCAAGCCTGTCCAGGTCTCTATGGATAGCTCCCTTACTTCTAGTGTGCCAACTTCACTGCTCAGCTTGGCATTCTTACTTTTCTGTTGATTTTTATTTAAACAGCAGTGAGTCATTAAGTGATATTTATGGCCTGTTGGTTGTTACAAATTATAAACTAAAATTGCAGTCCTCTGTCTATACTTTTTGCTGTATGTGAACATGCTTTCCTGTTTTTTGTTCATTCCTTTGTTGTATTTGTGGACCTTTGAGGAGTGTCCTAAAAGTAATACCTCCTATTTTGTTATGTTGGCCTACAATGCCAGAAGCTAATGTCAATGGCATGGCAGTAGAGATGGAGTCTTGTTAATAGTATTCCATTATATTTTGTTGACATGTGACTGATGGCAGCAGAGGGGAAGTCGGACAAAGTGGCAGCTGACATGGAAGTGCAGACGGAGCAAAGGTGTGTCACTGAATTCCTCCATGTGGAAAAAATCGCACCCATTGACATTCATCAGTGCTTTCTAACCACTTATGGAGACCAAACAGTGAATGTGAGCAAAGCAAGGTTGTGAGTGATGCATTTCAGTAGTGGGGAGAACAACAATGGGTCACCTCCACTGATGCAGACTTTTGCAAGCGTGGCATGCAGGCTCTTATTCATTGCTGGTGAAAATACATAGTAATGGTGGTGACTGTGTTGCAAAATGGTATTTTGTAGCTGAGAATTTGCACTATCAAATAGAGTTGTTTTGGTTTTTCTATCTGTTGCAGTTTCCATGGAAATAAATAGGAGATATTAGTTTTTGAGCAGCCTATGTATGGTTCTGGCTGCTTCCAAATACATTCGTAAGTAGTTGTGAAGAATTTGAAGGTCTCTTTAATTCTTAGTATTTATCCACATTACAGAAAATCCCACTAATGCACTTACCATGATTCCTTCTTCATTTGTGATTTTTATCAGATGTCAGATTTTGACCTCACTTTGGAACTAATCTTTTTTTTTATTATTATTTGGCAGAAGGGGAAGATGTTTTATTCTGGTAATGGAATGTATTAGAGCTTTATTATTTATGTAATACGCAAAAGCCTTTCCAAACTTCTATAAGAGCAGTAATAACTCTTTGAGAATTTCTTTCTCCTAGACAAACTCATCTTCTTGTTAATTAACATTTTAGAGTGAAAAATGTCCAGCATAAATTTCACAAAGTAATCTCATATTAGACTTCATACAATAGAAAGAGCTGCTTTTCCCCAAGGGCTACAAAGTATTTTGGTGCACAAATATGCAGCCTGCCCATAACCCTTGCAAAATTCAATTACTCAGAGAGATGTAAACTGCATTTTATGAAAGCAGCAAGACATGACTCTTAGTGATTTCTGTGGGAGACTTCTACACAATTTAGAAGTGTTTTCAGTCCCACACTGAAGGCTGACTGGATTTAAAGCAGCTGAAAAGCACTGTCATCTCCTAGAATCATTTTGCCTGGAATATATCTTTCCTATTAATTTAAAATTGTTTTCAAAAGCAATGGATTTGAATCACTGAAACAGCAATAAATTCAGTCAAATCAATAATGTAATCCTGGTGATTTTTACATGGAATATTGATGCATATATTGCATTACTCACAACTCACTTGAGAAATCTCCATTATAGTGAGCAATTCCATAGCTGTTTATTGGCTGTATTATCTGTCATCTGAATTTTTGTAGAAAATCTCTCTCCAGACATGAATGTATGAACTATACTAAGAATATCCTGTCTCTTTGTATTTATTTATTTATTTATTTTTATAAAGCAGCATAGCTGTCTCCAATAATTATGGATTAGCTGATAGAATATAGTGATTTAACAAAGCTTAATTGTAAATAAGATTGTGACTTAACTTTCAGTTCGCAAAGTACTTGATTTTTAGAGCACTGAGGGTAGGATTGAACACCCTCATCTAGGAGGCCTTCCCATTGAATCACGAGGTTCAGAGTCAGCTCCTTTGCTTTCTTAATTCCTTAACCATGAAAGAGCCTACATGTGGATGGATCTATGGTTTATGTCTAAGGGATTATATAGTCACAATCAACATAAGATATCATCTTGGGGAATATAACAAACCTTAAACGGTTAGTCACTTCCTGAAGTCTGTATCAGTGACGTGTAAGGAATCTCTTCAGCAGGAATAACCTTAAGATGCACCTCTACTTGAGGAGAGATCCTGACATGCATCCTGCTGCCATGCAGAATAGCTCATGGGACTCATACTGCTCACTGTTTACGTGGTAAGATGATTGACTCACAGTCATATTTTTCTTGACACCGGCCCTGAGCTTTTGAATCAGGTATATGGCATCGGTTCTTTCACTCCCTTACTTGGAGACAGATTTATGATTGTTACCTGTCTTAGCAAAGTCTTGAGTGACTGTGCTCATTATCTGCCTGAGTGAAGTTTTGAGTGCAGTTAGTATAGTGTAGTTTATCTGCCTGAGCAAGGTCTTTTACGTAATAGTCAGGTCAAAGAAGGAAGCTGGGAGTGGGTTTAGGGGTGTTTCTGGAGCACACGATCACAAATAGATGTGGTATGATTTATTAAGTACTTTTCTAAAGGTGTCTAGTATCTAGAAAAAGAAGATTTTCATTTAGATGAGCAATGCTGAGCTTTTCAACTCTGATGAAGAATTTACTTATGTGAGAAGCCTTATAAACAAAAGAAGAATTTGTTGACCAATCAATCCAGCCTTTCCTGGATCACATCTTAGACTGCATTAAGACTGTTTTCAGAAGATTGAGGAAGAGAAACCTGCCACTCTACTCAACCCTGATGAAGTTGCAGCTAAAGTTCTGGTTTCTGGCTCTGGAAAGATATGATCTTGTTGAATTAAGCCCAGTATTGGGCCACAAAGATGATTCAGGGACTGGAGCATCTTTCTGGACACACTGAGTAGTAAGGTGGAACTGATAAACCTAGGGAAGAGAAGGCTCATTTGGGATTTTATTTATTTGGATAAATACACAATGGGAAGGAATGACCCCTCCTCAGTGGTATTCCATGATAGGACAAGAGATGATACTTACAATCTGAAAAAACACGAAAATCCATGTGAGCAATATTGAACAATAAAACCCCACTGTTGTGTTTTTTTGTTGCTGGTTGTGGTTTTTTTTTTTCCTGTGTGTTTGTTGTTGTTCTGTTCTTAATTTTTATTTTAATTGTGATGAGGGTCGAACACTGGAGTAAATTTCACAGAGAGTTTGTGACTTCTCCACACATGGAGATGTTTAGTACTTGAATAAACACGATACTGGGCAACTTGCCTTTGCTGATACAGATTGAACAGGGGAGTTGGGTTTGAAGATCTGTAGAGATTCCTTCTGTCCTTAGTAGCTCTGAGATTCAGTGATTTAAAAGTGGAGACATTAGTTAATATTGTTTTGAACTATGCCAAACCCTTTCTTCAAGAATTACTGCACATATCAGTACAAGGAAAGGAGCTCTGCAGAGAAGGACCTGGATATGCTGATGGACAGGTTGGCCATGAGTCAGAACTGTGCTTTTGTGGCCAAGAAAGCCAAGGGGATCCTGTGGTGTGTTAAAAAGGTCACGGCTAGCAAGTCAAAGAAGGTGATCTCTCCTTTCTCCTCTAACCTGGTGAGGCTGCATCTGGAGTACTGTGTCCCATTCTGGGCTCCTCAGTTCAGGAAAGACAGGGAACTTCTAGAGAGAGTGCAACAGAGAGCTACAAGGATGATGAGTGGCCTGGAGCATCTCCCTTATGAGGAAAGGCTAAAAGAGCTGTGACAATTCAGCCTGGAGAAGAGAAGGCTGAGAGGGGATATTACCAGCGCTTATAAATGGATGGGGCAAGACTCTTCAGTAGCACCCATGGGCAGGGCAAGTGGGCAACAGGAAAAAACTAGAGCATGGGAATTTCTATCTGAACATGAGGAAGAGCTTCTTCAATGCAGGAGTGACAGAGCACTGGAACAGGCTTTTCAGAGAGGCTGTGGAGTTTTCTCTGGAGCTATGCAAAACACACCTAAATGCTTTCTGATACAACCCATTTGAGGGAACCTGATTTAGGAAGGGGTTGGACTAGATCTTTTTTCTAAACTCTATAATTATGTGATTCCATGATTCTGTGATATTTCCTACATCCTTAACCTCTTTTTGTTGCACCATACTGGAAATCATAGGAATACTTGGTATTTTACTTTCTATTCCTTAAAGTTGTTATTAAGTTGTTGCTCCTGCATTGCTGCAATTGTCAGTAGTTGTCACTGGTATGTTTTCACCTTTATAGCAAAGACAAACTTCTGTGTCTAAAAGCTTGTCTTTTGTTTTACAATCTTTTTTTTTGTTGATAAGATTTCTTTGTCTAGACTTTGCTTTGCTCATATCCCTGGATTGCCATAATTATGACAACACAGCTGCTCAATAATGATTAGTATTAAGACTATGCACTGGTTTTTAATAGCTTGGAAGAAGGGTGAATTTCATCACATTGGTGGTTCTTAATCAAATCTCTCTCTTCTGTTGCAACACACACATTATCAAGAAAGGCAAAACAACAGAAGAATGAAAGTCCTTTCTGGATTGAGATTTCCTCATTATTCAGCTGCCGAATCCACTGGTATTTTACTGGAACTCCTAATGTTTTCTTCCTTTCAAGATGACTCTTTGTGGTCCTGAATAGGTGCTCTCCAGCTGGAGATTTAATAACTGATAAAATGGAATTTTAAACTAAGTCACTTAGCATTATATTTTTAATCTGTGTAAAATCTACACGAAGTCTATTTTATGATCTGAGGTGTTCTATTCATTTTATGCTCTATAGAACATAAACCAAAGAGTTAGTTGAAAAATTCATACCATTGAATAGAAAGGGATTTCCTGTTTATGTATTTTGTATGTAAAGCATTTGCTACTAAAAAAAAAAAAATAAATAAAATCAATTGACATTTAGAAAGCATAAAAGCTGTAAGTAGGTTAAATAATATGGCCAAATATTCTGAATACTTTAACTTTTCATTTTAACAGCTTTGTAGTTTTTGTTGTTGTCTTGCATTCCTGAGATTTTCTTTAGCAGTACTACATCATCTATTATCTACTTCTAAAGGATTGTATCAATACAAATGTAATTTCTTCCAGCATTGCAAGAGATGGAAATAGAATTTTCTCAACACAGAAACACAGTCAGCTTTAAAAGCTGAGAGCACGCTTCCCAATTGAAACAAATGTCTGGAACATCAGTTCTTATCTGATGAATTAAAAATACAGTCTTCGATGGAGGTAGTTGTTATGGCTCCTTTAGGACGTGGGAACAACTTACAACCTGCCAGGCACTAATGATTCTGAATATTTCTAATCACTGTAATTGCTATTACTACTTTTGAAATTTCTCAAAGAATAACCTAGACAGAGCTGTGGCCATCTCGTTCATCACACAGATATTGCATTCATCGCTTTTGAAAGAGGTTTCAGCTTATATTTGGCTTTATGTCACCTCTGTATTCCTTCTGTACTTTGAGCTGTCTTGCATTGGATAAGCTGGTATGTATACAAGGAGGTTTACTTTGCAGTGACTACCTGCTGGTGCTCAAAAATTGTTTCCCATTGTCAGCTTTCCTACTGCAGTAAATTAAAAGTAGATCTGAAATTGGCTTGTATTTTCTTCCCACAGAGAAAGTTCTAGTATTTCACATTTATATTCTTTTTCTATTCAGAGCAAAATACTGAAATGCACAGTGAAAAGAAATTTAAGTGATTCCCAATCTTGTATTTCTAAAGAACAAAAAAAGAAACAAACAAACAACACAACCCAAGACCATTTAACATTTTTAAAACAAAATAGGTCAAACCTTGAGGCATAAGAGTAGAGAGCTAATACCAGGTAAGGAGCTTTGTGGCTTTGGTGTGCAAGAGGACAGGAGGTGCAAACTTTTTTTTTTTTTTTTTTGGACTCTGCCACTTCACAGTGGCTTTTTCTCATGAACCTGAAAGATCTTTGCAGTATTTGGGGTTATCAAGACCCAAAAGATCTTCCTTGTTACTTTTGACACATTTGTTTGTAGTAGTTGACTCTCTCAAAATCTGTTCAGAGATTACCATGAATGTGGAGAGGAAAGAAGGGTTTTAGCATAATTGCATTGGCATTATTTCCATAACAATCAAAAATAGATAAACGTTCTTTGGCAAGGCACTTCAGAATGGCAAATAGATAATATCCTAGAGGAAGGCAGAATTTTTTTTCAGAGCTGTGGTATGTCTTACTTTGGATTACTTTGAGCAGACATGATTGAAAAACTGATGCATCTTCTCCTTTTGAGAAGAGTGACAGATTTTTATTTAAAATTTCTCATTGATTCCATTTAGAGAACATAAAAATGAAAGGACTGGACAAAGTATAAGGACATAAAACACTTGTAACTTTAGAGAACAAAAAGATACAGGAAGGAGTCAGCAGCTACGTTTTTTGGTTTGTTTATTGACTTGGAGTGCAAGTCATTAAGAATACAATGCAGGTAAAAGACTGACATTGTTTCAGGCAAAGTATGTCATTTGCTGTTCTCCTCTACCGGTTTACAAGCCAGGTGGTCATTTGTGTCTGCGAGTTGAAACTGCTATAGGAAACGCTAGTTGGAAATTTTCACCTGGTTGCATCAACAATTTTTTTTTTATTCAAGCACGAATTTACATGTGCTTGTAACTAAATTAAGTTTATGATCATTATGCCGCTCAAAATTTCTGTTGGTACAATTCTAGTTGTGTAAACTCCATTGTAAATATTAATAATTTTAAATTTCTGCTGGATTGTTGTTTCCTCTTTTTTTTTTTATTTTTGTGCATGTGTTTTTTTAATTCTACTCAGTTTAAAACAAGATATATTCTGCTCAAACTAGCAGGATGCATGTTTTGGGATACTCGTTCAAACAAGACTTGTATGATATACAGAAAAAGCTTGACAGTATTAGTTATGTATTTTGAAAGGAGTCAGTAAATGAAAAAGAACCACAAAACATCCTGTATGTCCAAATAAGTAAGAGATCAAAAGGGCTCTATCTTTTCTTTTGCATTTGTTCCAACATATTTTTCTGGCTAAGAACAGATCAACACAGTAAGAGGTAGCCCATAAACACCATAGAGCACTCTTGGGTGAGCCTGTTACTGTGAAATGCATCTTGGAAAAGTTCAGTTGACAGTTCTAACCTGCTAGTACTGTATAGCCTTAAAATGCATAGCTCTTCCTCTGGTGACTCTGTGTGCCTGTCAGTTGTCATCAACTGCACACAAAAAAAAGAAATGTGATTAAAAAAAAAAAGTGTTAAGTCTTTTCGTGAAGTTGTATTAGCTTGTATTCCTGGGAGTTTAACTTGTTGAGCACTATTCTCACCTTTTACCATATTCACGAGAAAGGAAAAATAAAGTCTATTTCTGAAAAGAAAACACTAACATAGAGTCTTATTTTGTACTTCTCTGTATGGCTTTCAACTTCTAACACTTAATGCTCTTTAATTCCCATCATGTGGAATTAGGCAAGAAAATTAGTGATACGCTTATGGAAATCTGATTTACAGAAATATTCTCCATCTAGAACAAGGCTGCACTAGGAACAGACAAGAGTAGGGCATGGACACTGCCTGTAGATTACAAGGAAAGAAACAGGGTGTAAGTTGTTATTTCTGACTCTTTTAATTTGTGGAATTCTATTTTGTCAATTGTGAATAAGTATTTTGAAATATCAAGATTGACTGGTTGTATGTTCAGGTTCATTGGAACTGAAATCTTTTTACTTGTTTGAATTGAGAAAAAAAAAAATCTTAGAATATGAGCAAGGTTGACTGATAACAAGATGGAAGATTAGATGCAAGTTTTCACCTTGCTGTATATACATGTCTGTGCTGTGCCCCGTCCTGTCAACTTTCATCATTCCCCACAGTCATTCCTATAATATCTTTGTTTTTATTCTCGTAAAAATGCCACAATGCCACGAAGTATTTACTTTCCTCAGACAAAGGAAATCATTGTTTTGGTGCAAGGTAGGAAGGAAGGGTATTGCAAATTTGAATAGAATTCCCATAGGTATACTTTTTCCAAGTCTCTAATTAACTGAATATTAACTACTAAGACTACCTGCATTTAAGAGATTTAATGACAATCCCAATTCTCTCAAGTTGAATATGGATTTTTTTTCTCAATGCTACATATTAAATCTTTGGGAAGTGCTCATTGTTGCTCATTTCTTTTTGATTCCAATGAACATTCATGGTTTGTCTGGCAGTAAAACTTTCCAGTTATATTGTTTTGTTGTGTGTTTTTTTTTTTTTTTCCCCTCTATTCACAAAAGATGTGGAATAAACCAGTATGAGATTTCATTCAGCAATTTATAGCAAAACACATGTTTGAGTTGTGTTGTTTTTTTTCCAAGACAAGCATAAGATCATGTTATATTTTCATCCAGACCTATAAATCGGAATGATATAAACCTCTACAGGCTGCTGCTTCTGTACAATCTGTAGTGCTTCTGCTAATACCTATTCCATTTGCTAGGTAGTATATAAGACAAGTTAAATAAAATGAACATTTTTAATAAAGGCAGTGGGTCATTTTTTCCTTTCATTTTTAACAGCTTCTTTTCCACTATAACATACTGGAAAAGTAGCTTTTATATACTAGGTGTAAAGTGTGAGCCTGGTGGGCATTAAAGTGTAAAGGATTCAAGTATGTTTTAAGGCTGCTTTAAGCAGCCTTATAACAGAGAGATGCTTTCTTTATATAAGTAATTCAGTGTTACAGCATACCTGCTGTAATACTTATGGGTGATTAATTGAGGCATGCTGGGGATTCAAAATCCATAGGTCCAGTTGTATACTACTAACCTTCTAAACATACAAGTGCTGCACCTCTATCCTACTGCAAGATGAACATGAACAAGAAGATATGGAAGAGTCACCAAAATCTCTGTAGGTCTTCTGCTCAGCAAACAAATGTCATAGACGTGGACCCACAAACTCAGATTTGCAAAGACTGGCCATGATACATCACACACCAATATCAGCTATTTCAAGAAGGGAGGAAATAGGTGTCTGAAAGTTTAGGTGTTGAAACCTATTATTTCATTATTTGATGGGCTAATGGAGGTGAATTACAAATTAGCTACTGTTTAGCTAGTTTTTCTACCACAAGCATCCAAAATCAAGTGGTGTTTTTTGGGGGGGACTTCGCTTCACTTGCTTCTCTTTTTTTAAATGCTAAAGTTTCAAAGCAATGCAGGACTGTGGATAGTAGATCTGATATCAGGAAACGGATAACAAAATGATGTGCAAGTCAAAATTTGACTTTATTTAAAAAAAATAAAATAAAATGGTAGCTGAGATGCCAATTTACAGTGAAGTCTGAAAACATGTAAAGAATTAAAGAGTTGTCAGCTTTTTGAAATATTCCCAACTTTTTGAAGCGTTGTGGTTTAACATTCTAATGTTTTGCAAATATTAGATTTTAGAAGCACATCTGTAGATGTCTGAAACATAACTACTGGTAGGTATTTTTCAAAAAAAACATAAGAAATTACAAAATTGTTTTAATTTAAGTTACTATTTAAAGGAAAAAACAACAAAACAAGAGCAAGAAAATACTATCTCAAAGTTGCGTTGCAGTATGTTAACTTTTTTTTATAAGTACTAAATACCTAAGTCTTTTTGTATTTCACAAGTTAAAGACAAAGTAAAGTATCCAAAACATTATTCCTGTTTCTATTAGTAGAAGCTATTACTTCTCTAAAACCTCCACTATTATTGCCTCTGATTTTTCATTTTTGATCTTCCATATTAGCTAATATCAGCAGAACTTTACAGATATATATACATAAATTGTTTATATTGCTGCAAATGAAAAATGTTTCAGATTATGAAGCTAGTGAGAGAGAAGAGAGAAAGTAACAATCTAGAGACTTTCCAAATAATTTGTTACTGATATTTGTGTGGTAAGAAGCCTTCCACATGCATTTGTCTCTTTTTCCAAACCATATAGTCAATGAATGTACAGATGTTATAATTAGGAAATATATCAGAGAATTTGGCCAAGCAGTTATTATACCAAAAGAGAATAGATAGAATACTTACCCATATCCTAGGCTTGCTATAAAACTATGAAAAGAGAAGAAGATCTCTAGAAGATATTCTTCCCCCTGGTAGTCAGTTCTTAAATGGGTCTAGGAGAGGTGGAGCCAGGCTCCACCCCTTCTGGCAGCTCAGGTGAATTGCCTTCACCTGTGCTCCCATGGCTGACTCATTGCTTGCCTCAGGTGATCAATCAGAGGTTCAGGCTGTGATTCAGCAGTTCCCATACAAAAATAAACATCACAAAACATTTCACATTTCCGCTGTTGCAGTCTGAAAATTTGTCATTTCAAAATACAAAAGGGATTGATTAAAATCCCCAATATACTTGATCAATTTTTTAATGTGGCTGATGGCAAAACCATTTTTGTGGATTTTAATCAGAGCAAGAATTAAGGATAAAGAAGGTAGCATATTAAATTCTCTTACTTTATGGCAAACTTCTGAAATAATCTTTTTGCTGGAAGTCACTGATGTACAATTTGATTTCCCATCTGTTTATACTACAGAGCCACAGAATTTGTTCAGGAATGAAAGAAAGTGCACACACTGCTGTGTACGGTAGGACAAGGGTTTTCATTTTTATTTTCATTTTTTTTTTTTCATAATGACAGCACTCTTTTTGCATCCTGTACAAAACCTGTGCTTCAAGTTTTCTAAAGAAACTGTCTATGGAAAATATGTGTAAGTGTTCTTGTTTCTATAGGAGAGACAGATTTCTTATTCAGAATGTCTTTCTGCTACTACAGAACCTTAGCTCAACAGCATATGAGCATCTTCAAATCCTCTCTGATCCATGCTCTTCTCATCTTAGCTTTATTTCTTCTATTATTCACAGATCTTATGTTGGAGCCTGCAAAAACTGTAAACAACTTTTGACAAGCTCTGCCCAGGTAGAATGCTTTTGTTTTCAACAGTCAACTACCTCTTGTTTTCAACTATCTCTATACAGATAGTTTTTTCCTTTCTTCCTAGTGAGAATTAGTAGGCATACCTGACATCAGTTTGATAAGGGGCTGAAGACTGCCGTGAGAACACCCAGCATAATGGAATAATTAACTGGAAGAAGTTACAGTAATCTATTTGTAACTTTTTTTTTATCTTTTACACTATAGTGTTAGTATAGTGTGGTCTGAGAGAAAGGGAAGAAGAGGAGCTCATTGTTCCTATGAATAGGATCTTAAAAAAAGATATCCAATACTCTTTTTTAAAAAAAAAAATTGTTTAAATATAAATTTACAATTTTTAATTAATTAATTTATTTATAAGCGTATGTATGCTTATAATGTAGCATATGGTATATTATAAACTCAGTACTGTGGATTTAAGTGGAATACAAATATATTGCTATTGTTTAGTTGACTCTTGGGAATTTCAGGCAGAGTGACATAAGTTGTTTTGCTTTAATGTTGAATACTGATGAATGAAATAAGTACATGCTTTACTGTGTATGATCTAAGATCTGATACTGTGTTTGGTGTGTTTTGAGGATAAGTAGTTTTAAAAGGGGCATCTACTCATTCTTAGTAGATATCTCTATCTTAAAGGAGCTAGCTACTTTAAGTTAAACTAAGTAAATAAAGGCTGCCTGGATATATAAGAATGCATTGCAGACTGGTCATGTTTTTACTTAACAAACTGTATAAATTCTGATCCTGAACTGTGTGAAGTTCCTTTCATAGCTGTCTGAAGGCCTTTGGCCTGCTTGAAGTTGCTTAGTACTCTGCATAATACAATACTAAATTATTTTATTCTTGCAGTGGCTTTCTGAGTCTTCCATTCTTTTGCCTTATTTCTGCATAAAATATCTCCTCATAAATCCTGTAATAATGGCCTCCCCCTAAAAGTTTTTGCACTTTCTTCTATATTCTGCAAAATAGAATGTCAAAGGAATTCAGCCATGTTTGTGGCAAATTTGGTACACAGAAGACATCATTTTCTCAGGTTTTGAAGTACCATACAAACGTATTTACTAGAAATAGAATAGCTCTGAAAAGCTTTCTTCCAAGACTGTAGGGAGTTATCAAGTTCTATTGAGTTATTATATTGAATTATCTAAAGTCTCACATTCAGATAAACTGCCTTTTAATAAAGTGTGTAAGGGAGAGAAGAGGTGACAGTTCTGATTGACTCACAGGGACTTTAAGTGCTATACAGTGTCTTACTGACATGAATGAGATACAGGTAATAAATGGAAAGTAATAACACTGAAAATGACTTCTGTGCTGAACATTTCATATGCATGGTGTGGCATATGGTTAGGCAGTTTGGTGAAAAGCAAAACAAATTTACTTTGGCATTTTGTCTCCATTGTTTATATCTTCCCAAAGCATAACATAGCCTCCTGCTTCTTTGCTGTATATAAGACAACACAGGCCTTGAAGCCGCTGTGTAAAAGGTGACTGACTGGCTGCTGCTCTGTAAACTACATAATTAACTGGAGTACTGCTGTCAAAATGAGTGCATAAGGGTTGAGTTTCTTCTCATTTGCATCTCCATTTTCTATCCAGCTGCAAATTCCCAGGGAAAATAATAATTGTTTAATTTTCTGCTGTTATTCTAAATCTGTTTGATATTAGCAAGCAAGTTTAAAGGTAACCAGAAGTAATCGAGGAGGAACAGTTATCAAACTGTGCATGGGCCTTCAATCTTAACCACACTTGTACACAAATGCACCTGAACAAGACCACTTTCTATGAGAGGCATGGCACGTGGCAGCTACAAAATTTCTCTTCAGCAGTGGTTAAGCTATTATGAATTTTTTACAAGAACAAACAGATATTTTTTCAATAAATTTTTGTATATTCAGTCTTGATATGATTAGCTTCTCCATATGTTTCTGAATTATCGCAAGAAAAAAATTTATTTTCATGGAATCAGAATCATTTGAGTCGTAAGGGACCTTAAAGACCATACAGTTCCAATCACCCAGACAAAGACAGGACTGCCACTGCCATCCACCAAATCAGACTGCCCAGGGTTCCATCCAACTTGGTCGTGAATGCCTCCAGGGAAGGGGCACCACAGCTTTTCTGGACAGCCTGTGCCAGAGTTTCACCATCCTCTGTGTAAAAAAAATTCCTCCAAATATCCAACGTAAATCTTCCCCCTTTTAATTTAAAACCATTACCCTTTGTCCTATTACTAACTGTCTAAGTAAAAAGTCAGTCTTCTTCCTGTGTATAAGCTCCCTAAAAGTACTGGAAGGCTGGAATGAAACCTCCCCAGAGCCTTCTCCTCTCCAGGTGGAACATGCCCAACTCCCTCAGACTTTCTCCGTAGAAGAGGTGCTTCAGTACTCTGATCATTTTCATAGCCCTCCTCTGGATCTGCTCCAGCAGCTCCACATCCTTCTTGGGCTAGCATCCCCAGGTCTGGAGTCATTATTTCAGGTGGTGTCTCACAAGGGCAGAGTAGGGGGTTACAATTTCTTCCCTGAACTTGCTGGCTATTTTGCTGGCTATCATAGTAAAAACTGAGCAGAACTAAAAGTGGCCAGTATTTAAAAGATTCATGCTTTTATTTAAAATATAAGCTGTTTCACTACATCAAGGAAATGCTTAATTTCTTCTCTCATTTCAAATGCTTATGACGTTGCCAGACTTCAAGTGTTCACACTAAAACTTTCCATGCTGAGTGTTTGTCTCAGACTGAATTGTTTTTTTTAGTAGCTCATCATTCTGTAATTACAGCTCTGATGCAGGACAAAAAAAAAATGTCTCAAGCCTGACAGAGAGGGGGAAAGCCAAAACCTCCTCTCCTCTCCTCTCCTCTCCTCTCCTCTCCTCTCCTCTCCTCTCCTCTCCTCTCCTCTCCTCTCCTCTCCTCTCCTCTCCTCTCCTCTCCTCTCCTCTCCTCTCCTCTCCTCTCCTCTCCTCTCCTCTCCTCTCCTCTCCTCTCCTCTCCTCTCCTCCCTTCTCTGACCTGAAATAAGAAAACTATCCAAGTAGTTCTGAAAGTATATATATCTATGTGCCTCATTTGGATGAATAATATTTGCCAAGGAATGAGGAAGATTTAAAGAAAGAAAATAAGCAATATGATTTACTGAATATCACAAATAAAATACTGCATGTATTCTGGCCATATTGGTAGTAGATATTGGCTTTCCTTTTGGACTTTTAAAAACCAGTAATGAAGTGCATCGTCTTAGGGAAATCAACAGTTAGGAACTTCATATTATTGAATGATAATGAAAGCAACAAAGAGTATTACAGTATTTTAAACAGAAATTTCACTTAGGCTATATTCCTCTCATCTACTCAAACAAGCAGTCTGTTCAAATTCACTTCTGAGTCAAAATCTAAAAAGAAGAGATGGATAGGGTGAATTTATTTATAGATTTATTTGTATGTTGCTGATATCATCAAATATTCTGATGCTGAGAAAGCTAGGAGCAGTCTCCTCATAGTAAAAGAGATCCTAGTGATAAAATAATTATGGAAGCTGCCAAAATATTCCTTTGATTGTGCTTACATGCAGTGCAGGAACATTCTGAGCGTCTCTGTCAGTCACATGCTCAGTTTGTGTGAATCACTAATTTTATTGCAGTCAGAATAGAGGGTGCTAAGACCTCTATTATGTTAATAAACATGTTCATATTAATCTGTAGATGACACTGGATGATGACATTCAGTGAAATCCTTCTTTTCAGGGGTTGGAAAATGAGCCTCTCTTGGAGTATTCATGAAATAGGATAGTGGATATTCCTCTTTCATCATGTGCCTTTGAAACTAAATATCTGTTCAAACATTTTTCTGACAAGGACATATGAACATAGCCAGTCAAAATTTAGCTCAGAGCAGTAGAAAAGGGTCTTAGCAGCTTGCTTTTAAATGGAAATTATCATATATCCTCTGTGACTGTGATAAAGAAATTGGTTTTTTTTTTCCTGCATACATTCAACAGAAGACTGTAAAGAATTTATTACAATAACCATACAAGTCTAGTACTGTAACGTGACAGTACTTTAAAACCCATTTGTCAGAAAATTGCTTGATAAGTGTGTGTCATGCAAATCGAAAATACAAAACAAAAAGCCCTTTATATAATCCCCTCTGCATATGAAAGGAAAGCACGAGTTCTGTGAAAATGAGAAAACATACTGCTGTCATGTTTTATGGATCAAAACAGATGGAAAAGGTATGTAATCACTAAAGAGCATTTTTAAGCAGGCAAATTAAGTCTTGGAGGACTGTGCAGTTAGCGTGTCTTGCTGATATGGACTTCCACTCTGTGAGCTGCGCCCTTTATGGCAGGCAGCAGAGACAAGATGTGCTTTAGCATGATATGCTGTAGCAAAAAAGAGCTAGGAAAGAGCCTCTGCTGTCACATGGACTGGTTGCGGAACCCCTCATAGGCTTCTCTGTTGGCATACTGTTTTTGGCCTGCAAGGCCCTCCTTGTGTCAGCCAGCATGGAGCCCCGGGCTATGGGTGTGGGGGCTTTGGAAGGAGGCCTGCAGCATGGAGATGTCAATATTGATGTCAGGGGCAGGGCTACTGAAATTGGAATGGCAGGGAAAATGAAGCATGGGCAGAATGAAACAGGTGGCACTTCAGCAATGGAATCTGTTCCAATGGACTTGTTGCAGCCTTGCTGCTGCCAGCCTTGGGTACATGCATAGCAAGGTGGTCCTTAGCTTCAGAGCTTGTAAAATCTTAGCCATCTTTATGTGTCTCCTCCAGTAAATGACTGTTTTACGTCAAATAAGTATGTTCCAGTGGCAGAACCTCTTTGTCTACAGCAGAATGACCCAGGGAATGTTGTGCTCTGGAGGTATGCAGGTGTATGGTCCTTTGTAGGGTGGGATGTCTAAGGAGGTGGCTAGGGAGTGAAGTGTAGACAGATTGTTCATCCCATTTACTAGGGGTTTTCATCTAGCAGCAAGGAGAAGATTATGTTCAGTGTTAAAATGGCTGGATGGCTTTTAATGGTCAAGAGCATAGCAGTGAAAAGAGTTGGGAAAAAAGTTGCAATTTGATGCTGCTATTTATCATCAATCAAATTCTTAATGCAAAACTGGTGGAAGGCTTACCAGTGTTAGTAGAAATACGTGCATTAGCATAGTCATTGATTGCTTTAATAGACAAAAAAAGAGTTGTTCTATTAATGAATGTTTGATTATTTAAATATTTAATGATAATTGCATTCCATATTCTTATGGAATATATTTGAAAATTGATAAAGAAAAGAAATAATATTGGGGAGCTCAAAAAGCAAATGACAAGTAGTGAATTATAAAATAAGAACTAAGCGTATTAAAAAATTACATGGAAAATCCAACTGTTGTGTCTAAATAAACATAAATTTCTCAATTCAAAAGCTGCATAATGTTTCCTAAGATGTATGATTCAGGACACTTACACTGCTTCTTTTCTCAAAATCCTTGTGGTCAGACTGAGTTGTCTATGATAATGTAGGCTGCTGTTTTTTTGCTAAGGATGCATCAGCTTCTAGAAAAAAGAGACCAGGGTGAAATAAAATTGAATTTTCTGTTGTCCACAACAGCACAGGAGCTGAATCAATATATCTGTGATTTGGAACCCATATTGTTTTACTTTATGTACCTGAAGGAAGGGTTGGACTAGATGATCTCCAGAGGTCTCTTCCAGCTCCTACAGTACTGGGATTCTGTGATTCTAAAGAAAAAAACTGAACTTCTATACAAATGATATATGCTTCTGAGAATCTGTATCCTTAAAACAGCATGAATGATATTTGCGCAGAATTTTGATTTGGCTAATAAAGCTAGTTATGTTGCAGGAAAAATGTTACCGAGATTTTTTCCAGCTTTTTTTTTATTAAACTAATACATAGCCAAATAACTTGACTTTTAATGTGAATTTGCAGCATTCTGAACATGTGTGGCATCATATGTCTTATATATGAATTTGAATTTTGTGCAGTCTAAAGGCACAATGCATGTGCTCTTTTCAGATGTCTATCTCTTATCTTACATGGAAAGCATTAAAAAGTTCTACTCTCATATGCCTGACTTACAGAGTTGGTTTTTATAGATTAATTCCTGATTAATAGCCAAGATACAGTGATTATGTTAACAAAAAAATCTGTGGAGATCAGCAGGTTGAGGGAGGTGATTCTGCCCATCTATTCTGTGCTGGTGAGGCCTCAACTGGAGTACTGAGTCCAGCTGTGGAGTCCTCATTGAAGGAGAGACATTGACTTGGTGGAGTCCAGAGGAGGGCCAAAATGATCCAAGGGATGAAACGCCTCTCCTACAAGGACAGAGAGATCTGGGATTGTTCAGCCGGGTGAAGGCTCCAGGGAGACCTGAGAGTAGCCTTTCAGTGTCTAAAGGGGGGCTGTAAGAAGGAACTGAATAGAGTCTTTATCAAGGTCTGTTGTAATAGGACAAGAGGAAATGGTTTCAAACGAAAAGATTGGAAATTTAGATTGAATGTAAGGAAGGCATTTTTTACAATAAGTGTGGTGAGACACTGGAATGGGTTGCCCAGAGAGGTTGTGGAAGACCTAAGCCTGGAGGCACTCAGAGTCAGGCTGGATGGGGTTCTGAGCAACCTGATCTAGCTGTAGGTGTCCCTGTTCATTACAGGGGAGTTGGGATAGATGAACTTTAAGGTTCCCTTCCAACTCAAACAATTCTATGACTCTATGAACTTTGATATAGAAAAAGAATTGGTTCTATCTCCAAATGAGCTTAGTGGTGTAGCAGCCATTGGCTGGGCTGTACGGTCTGCCTAGTGACATTGGCAGGGAAATTTACTGTGTAATGTGAGGAGAAATCATTATCTGTCTTACCAGTGGTGGCTTTTGACCACTGCACAGGGAGAGTAGAGTACTGCCTGCTGCTTCCAGAAGATGAATCCTTCCCAAGGGCTGCTGTAGATTTTGTTAGCGTGCATGCATTTATTAGCAGATAAGGGAATTCACTGGAGACAGTCCCACAAACTGCCATTCAGAAAAGGGCTTCTAGAAGACTATTATTGGTTTGGACAGGTGGACTGTGTTAATTATGATTCTGGATTTGTGGAAAGGCTATAAAAATCATATTATGAAAATGTTACCTCTTCAGACATGTACATCTGGTTGAAGAGATTCCGGGAAATAGTTGTAAGAAACTGTACGATTATATTCAAGTAGATATTCCATTAAAGGTAAAATGTGAGCTGTGATCTACTACCTGAGGACTAACAGAAAATGAAAAAGTTGATGAAGGAGCTAATAGTTTGTTATGTAAAGAGAAGGTGAATATAGAAATTCCATTAAGCTTGCAGTCAATCAATACAACAATGGCAAAAGGGGAAGAACAAATACTGTGTGGGAAAAAAATGGAATTTTTTTTTTTAGGTATAAGTCAAGGGTGAATAAAAATATCTCCTGCTGGGAGATTATTACACGACGAATGTAACTATGACATTCAGGTTGTGAGGAGGTCATTTTAATCTGAAGATTAACCTAAATGTAAACCCAAGAATTTACGCGTACTGGCACACATAAGGATGTTATACTAAGGTACTAAGTTTAGTAGCCACTATCTGAGTTTTACACATTTGGTTCAGAATAGAAGAAAAGATTTTTTCTGAAAGTCTTACATTGTCACTGCAATGTCACAAATAGAGAAGAGCTGTCTAGATGGCATTTGCCTGTCCATATTGATACTCATTTTTTTCCCCCACATTGCCAGGTCTGTTTAATGTCTTCGGTTTGTTTTAGTTGACAATCTCAAATATATTCTTACATTTACATACATACTATATTCTAACGCATAAAAATGTCTAAATTAACTCCTTTTTGTCATAAAACAGCATAAAATCTTGTTCGTGCTACTTCAGCTGGGGAGTCACAAACCTTTGCAAAATCAAACTATGTTTAAAAGAAGAATATTTGAAATTTGTAAGGGAGAAACTCCTCTCTTCCTCTCAAAAGTACTTGGAACTGTTCAGAACAATACCAATTGTCATTTGGATAAGAGAATGGGTTTGGCTTGCAGATATTGATGCGAAGAATGGAAGCTTGGAGATGGGCAGGTTTCATCCTGTGGGTATCTGTGATTAATAAGGTTTCTGACATATTTAGTGATGTTATTAAAAAAAACAAAAACCTGAGAACAGTAACTGCCTGCAGCCATCATTACCTATAGTTTCACTGCACAATGCTTGAGCTAGGTTTTCTAGTGAAATTTAGCAAGAACATTACCTCTCAATTTCATAGAATCACCAAGGTTGAAAAAGACCTCCAAGAACATCCAGTCCAACCGTCCACCTACTAACAATGTTCCCCTGCAAAATCATGTGCTTTAGTACAATATCTAAAAATCTCTTTAACACCTCCAGAGATAATGAGTCAGCCATCTTCCTGGGCAGACTATTCCACTGTTTCTTTCAGAGAATACATTTTTTCTAATATCCTGAATTACCTAGAATTTCGTCTAGATAAACATTAGTTAGGTTGTATTTTGGAATACTTCTCTTTCTAAGAAAAAGTGTAAAATCTTTACAGTATTTGATGGTGATGCCTTTTGAAATGATTATAGAAATGAACAAAAAACATGGGAACTTGCATATTGTCCAAGGAATTCAGTGGATTGTTGAGAAAACTAAAGTTTAATGCACTAAACTTTTTGTTACAATACATTTATGTTCTCAGTGAATTCTTACCTGTTTCTGAAAGTTTGTTAGTGTTAAGAACCATAGCATTAATATATCTGTTTCTTCCAACCCTAACTGTATTTTTTCCACTTAGTATTTACTTAAAAATTACTCTGTTGCTTGTAGGTATGTAACATTTACATGCAATTTGCATGCTCGTTTCTATTTTTCTGTGTAAGAATTTTTCTCCCTGATAAGTTTTACTTTAGAGCTCTGATAACTAAAAGCTTCCATTTGTCGTATTCCTTCTCTCCTACTCACCATGATGACAAAGACTAGAAACTATCTCTCACTAGAGAGAGTTCTTATAGAGAACTATATGAGTGAAATTTTCTGACTGAGGGTACAGTTCATGCTCCTACAAGAGCTGTTCTGATGAGGCAAGTTCATAAATAACTTTTATTACAAATTCAGCTTTCAGAGTGTCACACATCCTTCAGATCCTGCACACCATGTCAGTTCTAATGAGTTAGAAATAAGTTCACTCTGCATTGGAAATGCTTGATGTTTAGAGGCTCAGACTGGCTCTCCTCTTGTTGTTTGTTTTATTATAATAAATTTTAATGCCAAAGCTTTACGACAGAGAAGTAAGTAGACAAATCTTACTGTTGCAAAGGAATTACTGGGGAATGTAATACTTTGGCATATTACTGTTAAATTTCAATGTTGGCATGCACAGCATGTGGTGCCAGGAGGAATGGGAGTTGAAATATCTATATGCAAATCCTACTGTATCTTTTCAGTATAGAATTTACCTCCTTGCTGAATATATCAGAAGCATATTTAAGTCTTATTTTTTTATTTTAGAATAACAAAACAACAACAACAAAATCCAACAAAATCCTACTTGCTGTAAAATATAATGTTATGTAATATAGATGGCATTATTATAGATGGAGTTACTGTTTTTCTCATTTGTCTAGGATAAAGAAGATGAACTTTAAAAAAAATCAGAAGAAACAGACTGTGTTCTGTCTTCCTCTTTCGACTTATCTGCTCAGATATTTACATAAGCATAAAGAGTATAATTTTTCCAGTGCTTGGGATTCAGAAAATCAAGAACTTTGTTCTATTCTTGGCTTACTTGCATCGTAACCTCAAATACATGCAAGATAGAGAGAAATAATTTTGTCTTTTACTTCAACATTTCCTATTGCATATAGTCGTTTACCTGTTACCATTTACCATTATACACTGAAGCTCTGAGCTTCATTGTGAATGGCACTATTGCTGTAAAAGAAGTGACTTTTCCTTGGAGTTTCCTTGTGTGAAGGTACTGCATAAAGTTGCGTCACTAATTATTTACAGCTTGGTAAGCTCATTATTTGCAATATTGATACAGTTCAAAGTCTTAAGTAACAGAAATAAATAAGGCTTGCACATGTGAACCCAGTTAAAACTTGCACTTCTCAGCTGTAATTGTATAGATATTGTCTTCCTGCTTCTTCATAAGCCTCTAAGCTTTCCTTGGTAGATCTTCAGATCTTTATAAAAAACTGATTAGGTGATGTCTTCCTCTTCTGTTTGGACAGAAAGTGCTGGAAATATGGGGACTGTGACAACTCTCAGTCCATATCAGTTAGTGAGTTTGCTTTACAAATTCTCCAGTTTTTGAAAATCTTTTAAAAATCCTTTTGAAATAATATTTCAGAGGGACAGTGTAAAGACTAAGATTGCTTAGCCAAACTGTCTGTTTGCTGAGATGTTCTTAAAAAGCACATTTGTCTAAAAGTATGGAATAGTTTAATTGAAAGAAGTCAGTGACATGATTGGTCTCCTGAGATGTGTTCATAAGAAAACATGGAAAATGTCTGTTTTATGTAGAAATGTTTAGAATTCCTCAACTCTGACCAACTCATTTATATTGATACACTTTAACTTGAAAACTTTGCACATTATAAATTATGTAGTTAATCCTTTTAATTTGATAGCTCATACTTTTAGTTTTATAGTATGCACTCTGCATGGTTAATGAAGGATTGTTAGTAGCAGAAAAGCCACAGATCAGTAAAGGCAATGTTGTCTCAAATAACAGATAAAAATGATTTCTTTACACTAAATGAGTTTCTTAATTCATTTTATTCTATCATCTCTTTCCTTCAGAGAAAGTGATTCTGAAAAATTGCTTCCTTATTAGTTTCTTAAGCCAACGCTGGATCTTTAGTGCTATGCATTGAACAAAATATCTGCTCTCTAGGGACTTTGACATCCTTGCATATAATGCAATGGTGAGTTTTTGTTTTTGTTTGGTTTGTTGTGTGTTTTTTTTTTTTCCCAAGAGAAATCCAAACAAGTGAACAAATAAAATTTATATAATTAGCCTGCAGATATACAACCTGTAAAGTTTGGAATGGTCAAATAGCTTCATACAAAAGTTTGTTTTCATTTTTTATTCTTTCATTAAGAAGTATTTATATAGCCTTCGTAGAGGCAACAGAAGAATAATTAAGCCTTCTGAACTATAAGTTACGAAGTAAAAAGAAAAATATATATGTATTATTAAAGTTAATATTTCCCACTGTATTTTACACATTATCTAAATCCATTTCACTTCATAATTATACTATGCATATTCTCTCCTTGTAAATTAATTTAAACTTCAGGTTTATATCATGCTATAAATATAAATAGAATAAAGAAGGGGGTGATGCTTGCATTTTGCACACAGAAGTCTGGTGCCAGAGAACTATCTTAATAGAATACAGACATGAAATATTTACTGTCAATATTAATGCCCTTTAATTATGTATATTTTCTCAATATGTTAATGTTCCAGTGCTATGAAGAGAGGACATCCAGACCAACATCATGATCTCAGGGAGTAAGGACACTTGATTTGACTGGATGACAAATCCTGGCTGCTGATCAGGCCTTTATGCACAGTGCATTGGGCTCAACAGTCTGCTCACTGTGGATGTGTTCCCAAAGGGCTGCTTTCAATAATTACTTCTTTCTTATCTAGATGATAGGCATGAGTAACACATGATTATCCATTGCTATCACTAAACATTCTATGAACATATAAAATCATTAACATTTCATCTACTTGTCCCTTTTTAAAATTTCTTTTTGCCACATAAACTATGAGACCAGGGTAGATATAGCTCAGAGCTCTTGTTCCTCAAAAGAGTTATCTGGAAAGTTGCGTTTTTTTTCAAGCACACACCAGAATCATCAGCTTTATTAGATCTGGGCAGATGTTGTCAAGGTTTCACTTATCTAAGAATTGCTGTTGTGTAGGTATCATCTCATCACTCATTTTAGTGTGTGATTTTATTTTAACTTAAAAACTCCCCAGTCTCAAGATTGAAATCCTGCAAACAAAATTTTCTTGAAATCTTTTTCATACTTTAATCTTCTTCACCTGCATTCTAAACAGTTACACATGAAATTAAAGATTTGTGTGATCTGAAAGCATATGTAACAACATGATTGTCTTTCTTTTAGAAAAATGAGCTAAATGCTAAATAATACTAAATAAACTGGAAAATCAAGAAACTAATGATGTTATTTTATTTTATTTTGTTCTGTGGAGGTAGCATAGTAAAGTCTGAGTTAATCAAAAACATTTATTTTAGCATTGCACATGCACCTATCAGTGTATCAAAATAAATAAATAATTCGATTTTCTGTATTACTTGAGCTGAAATTTTAATTCTCTCCAAAAGTTCTTAATTGGCAAGTTTTTTTTCTGATCTGGAATGACTACGTAACAGTCTTTTTTCCTTGTTTAGTTTAACCAAATTAATGCCATATTAGTATCCATATGAAATAATGTCTATCAGATACATAACTTTCACTTTACCAAAGGATCTGTTTCGTTTTTTACTCATCTTCTTCATACCAGCAATTTACATCTATGCAGTCCAGGAATGCCCTAAGCAAACCTGCCCCATCCTTAAACTGCAGATACCATGTCAAAGCTTTGGACACGGAGACTGAGTCTTTTCAGATGAAGCCAGTATAGAGGAATAATAGGAAAAAATCATGTTTCATAGGAGAACCCAGTGAATTCAAATTCAAATCTCTCAAGTAAAATGAATTCAGACTTTAAGATAATCCATCTTTTTTTTTTCTTTCCCCTGTGGTGAGAGGAAAATTGAAGATTAAAATTAGCTTGGGTTATAAAATTATGTAAGGTATGTGCAAGTTTGTTGGACTTTGATCCACAGTGAATATATCTGATATAGATCTTTTGCTTTGGTTAATGGAAGGAAGACGACAACTTAAGTCTGTCTATGATCAAAAGTCCTGCACAGGAAAGATAATATCAGGGAATATTATTCCTCAATACCACCTCAATCAGATTGCCAAAACTTCTGTTTGAATGAAGAAATTACAAAACCAAATATATCAGCCAAATTCGACCACGTATTTTAAGCCCCAAAGAAACAATATGAGCATCCATATGATGATCAACAATTTCAAAAATAACTGAGTCAAATTCTTTCTTTATCTTGGTGCAATCATAGATGCTTGCATGATGTTAAAAATAAAGGCTGTTTTGCACTAACTCAGTCTTTTCTATGCTAACTCCATAGGAAAAGAAAAAAAAAATCATTAGATTCTTGACTTGCCAGATTATTTAGTAACCTTTCCAGTAAATTTATTCAATCCTCTAGCAGAAACAATAGTTCAAATTCAGTTCCATTACTTCTAAATGAGAAGCCTGTGTTCCCACGAAACTGGTGCATTTCTAATTGCACTTCTATGCTTAAGTTTGACTTTCATCATAGCAAATTACTTTTGCCAATGCTGCTACAAATATCGGAGCAGAAAGCCCTAGTTAAAAGGGCAAAATGAAGAATCTCATTGGAGCGATGTCTAGACAAGTTTGATAACATAAATACTTGAATGTGTCATGATTTAAAGCATTGTAAAATACAATGATGCTATTTATCATTCCTTTTCAGAATGAGAAATCCTATTTAATGAAATATAGATCCTATTGTACTGGGCTTCACTGTTTTTGATTCTAACTTCTATTGCCATATTTGATTTTGCATCTTGGCTTTTGAAAATGTTCTTTATAGGTATCACATTTATTACTGGGAGCATTTACAGAAAATTATAAAGCTTTTTAATAAATGAACTGTATTTAAAAGTGGTGAAGTATGAGAACTTTCAAAATGATTTTCAGGAAAACAATCTAGATAAAAGGAACAGAAAACACTTCTCTGCATTCAGATGTCACTGAATAACATAAAATTACATTGGTATGCTCATGACTTGTTGGTATTTCTTAATTAAATACAATGGTGTTAGCTGGCTCAGAACAACAGAATAAAACCCTAAGAATAAAAATTTATTGCAGTGGAGTATTACAAAGCTTAGCAAGTATCATTGTTGATTATTTCTGTCATCAAGACAGAGAATTTAGAAACAATGAAGGAGGTTACACTTTTTTTCTCAGTTTAAGAACTGGATTCACGTGCTAAAGGCGCTCCTGTGTTTACAATTTCACATGCTGTGTGTCAAAATGAAGTCAAAGCATTTTGAATATTTTAGTGTATATGACTGTTAGAACAAATGCTTGCTGTGATACACTAAGCCAAAAAAAAATCAGAGACAGAAAGATACATTTTCTTCTGAGTTACCTTACAAAGAGGATCACAACTGCTAATAAAGGCAAATCGCAGTATTCAATAGCCTGCTGCCTTCCTAAAGCACTAAACCTTTAAGTAGCATAAGTCAACCTTTACGACTCCTATAAAGTAATCTTGTAGGTTACTATTATTAGTGCTCAAGGCAGAAGGATCTATAACACAAGAACATGCTGTAAATTTGGAAAAAAAAAGATGGGCTGGAATAGTTTTTTGTTGTTTCCTGAACTGTGAGGCTTAAATTTCTTGCTCAATACAATGCCCATTTAGCAAATCATTTAATATCATAACAAAATAACATTATAGTCTGATAATTTTGAAATTTATCATTTAATGCTAAAAGATTAATGTGATCCACTTTGCTTGGGTTTAATGATTCAGACAAAAATTCCATTTCCTAGGCTTCAATTCTTGCCCCTATAAGCATATTTTGATTCTCTAAAGGCAGTTTTATGATGTACTTAAATCTTTTCACTCAAAAGTATTTTTTAAAAAAGGAAGTAGTAATAAAAATCCTCTACAAAGAAAAATAATGTGGGAAGATCATTGGCAGTTTTTAAAGTATCAAGTATATGAATAATTCGTACATATTACACATTTTCTGACAGGAACAGAGTTTATTTTGCATTTCTTCCCCTGTTTAAACAGAAGCTTCACATGACATTATTCATAATAGTATAAATATTTATCTTTGAATTCTGTTTAAGTGCCTATATTTATGTATATATATATACATATGCACATATATTTTAAAACTCATTTTCTGTGTTGCCTCTAGAGAACTAATCTGCAGTGGTTTATCCAAATTCAACTTTTGACATTTGCAACTTGAACACTTTTTCTGCTCTTTCCAAGGCTGCCAAACAGCATCTTTGCTTTACCCTAAATCCTGCCCTCCTTCTAGTGAACATCACTTATAAAATAAATTTACTTAAGAATAGCATCCCCTGATTGCACTAGAGGTAATATAAACAAATCAGTTACTGCTTGCTTTTTTTTTTCTAGGACAGTGGAAATGGATGAAATTTCCCATAGGGGAATTAAAACAAATGATATCTATCTGGAGGCTTGCCTGTTCCTTACAGGAACTTTGCAAGTACATTGATTGTTTAAACATACCACTGGGAAAAATAATCTGTTTCACTAGAGTATTCTGCTTTTTTAAAAAAAATCATGGTTTTTCTTTTTTTTTAGTGATACTTCACCAGGAAATGGAGAGTCTGCTCTGGAGCTTTGTTACAGAGGTTGCTTAGGAAAAGCTGGCAGGTAACCTACTTTTTCATTCCCAGAAAACACTTGAAAAAAAAGACAAGCATTTTCATCAGTGCTAATTAGTACTAGTTCCAACACTTTGATTTGTTTTTCCATAGTAACTGTGAACGAAAACTAAAACCTCCTGAAAAAACAAACAACTGATTTTAATGCTCATGGTACTCTTTTTGCTGCTTGGAAAGACTCAAGAAAATGATGAAGCTGCTCACAGTGAAAGAGAAGACCTTGTTTAAATCAGAGTATGTCAGTGTGGTCCCTTTATGAATTTATTAAATACTTGCAATTGAATTTCTGCACTATTTCCCTGATTGAAGGAGAACTAGAGGGTGTGTTTGTGGCTGATTGCAATTCTTGATTGATAGAGACAACGACAGATTGCTATTAATATCAACTCATGTCTTTTTAAGGAAATATCCCTGACAGATAGTGACTGTTCCTATCAAGAGAATGTCTTGTTTATTGTAAGATTGATTGCGTTAAAACTTGCTCTTTGAAAAATATGATGTAATTCGTATACTTGCATTATCTTCTTATATCCTCTTCCAAAAAATATACAGTGTTTTCTTTAATATGAGGGCAGCTTTGAAAGTATGACCTCCTATTTAATTATGTTGGTCCACAACATCAGAGACAAATGTTGGTGGTATGGCATAGGAGTTGAACCATTCCACCACCCATTCCCCTGCATTTTGTGACAGGTGGCAGCAGAAGGACAGTCTGGTCAAATAGCATATGACTTGGAAACATGGATGAAGCAAAGGGGTAGAATTGAATTCCTCCATGCAGAAAAAATGGAACCCGGTGACATTCACTGATGCTTGCCGAACATTTATGGAGATCAAACAGTGGATGAGACCACAGTGCAATGACACTTGGGTGCATTTCAGCGGTAGTGACAGGGATGGTATGTCACTTCTGCTAGTTCAGATTTTTATGAACATAACATGCAGGCTCTTGTTCAATGCTGGTGAAAATGCATTGCTAATGGTTGTGGCTTTGTTGAAAAATAGTGTTTTGTAACTGAGAATTTGCTTTATCAAATAGCGTTATTGTGTTCTATGTATCTGCTGTAAATAGGAATAGATAGGAGGCATAGATAGGAGGCAACCTATGTGCAATAGAGCAGACAATTTGAGAGGTGACAGAAAAGACTGGTACGACGGGTGCTTGTTTTGACTACAATGTAACTACACTTTAAAGAAAGGCACAATGGTTAGATGTAGATGTATCCTACCCGTGCTGTTTAAAACACAGCAAGAATATTGACTTGTACTATAGACTCACATGTTTTTCTGTCTAGAAAATTCTGATTATTTAATATATGCTACATAGGAAAGGGGAGGAAACAAAGTATTTTATGAGATGTAAATCTGAAGCCTGTATATGTTGCTTACATGTGATTATGTGCATTTAAAATACTCAGAGAAATCAGGAGTTTTTGTCCTCCTTCAGCTCTCCATCTCAACTCCAGAAAGAAAACCAACAATGAGATAATTCATAGATAGGAGATTATTCAGTCAACATTAGCAAGTCATGTTAAGTTCATTTGTCTGTGTTTTTGAGCAACTGGAGTTCACGTCTCAGTTTTTTTTCTACAGCTACTAAGCTAAAAACTGACATACAACTGAGATGTTTATGTATTTTACTCCCAAATTAATTTCTAGCTACAGTAAAAATGACGAAAATCTCAATAAAACTTCAGAAATGTGGGCGACCACACAGATTTGAAGAAAGATTCTGAGTTTTCAGCCCCTTATTTCAGGCCTGTATTTACTCTGAGTGGAGAAGAGGAGGAACAGGCCAGGCAGTTCTCTGGATCCAGGTGCCCAGTGTGTGCTTGGGCCATCCAACATGTTCAGCTTTACCTCAGGATTGGAGATGTTCTCATCTCTCATCAATGGAGAGTGCATGAAGTGAGCTGGACACCTGTATAGTTGCAGTTGCATGTTGATCTCATGCATGTTGCAATTAAAATTTTTGGTAGTGTCACAGTGAAGGCAGATGAGGAGGTGAGTTCTTACCCTTCCAAAGCAGTTTCAGTAGGATGGTGTATTTTCTAAACCAGTAAAGGACATATAGAGATTGATAAAAATATTGCATTCTTATTGCACACAAAAACGCTTACAGTTTGTGGAGTAAATGTTGAGAAAGATTAAGAAAAATCTCACAAATCCCTAAAAATGAGAAAGGCTTTATGTGACAAATCATAACAGAAAGAGGCAGAACCACTGCCAAATATCACAGGAAAATAGCCTCATTTGAATATATCAGTTTGTATTTGTGGATATGGGATGTACATGTTCTTATGAGAAATATAGATAAGAGGTGACAAAATGTCCAGAACATGATCAGGCCATCTGGACCCTGGTGTGTTTAGTGTCAGCATTTAATTCTGTGAGTGGCTTACTGGCTCAGATTGGAGGACCTATTTAAAGAGTGCTGGACATCCAGTGAAAGAGCATTCATTTTTGTTTTGCTTGCAGGTATAAAAGCTCAAGGGAGACACATTTCTCTGCTGTATCTACCAGGAAAAGTTTTGCTAGAGCAAAAAACCTAAGAGTGTATAAATCAGATGTGTTTCTTCCTCGTGCTTTTCTTTCCCACTGGATCAAGTGATGTTGAGAGGAATAGCTTTGTAGCTTTTTTAGTTTCGGGTGGCTGGAGTGCTTCTCAGAAGTTTTAGAACAACATAAATAATAATTTATAATAATAATAATAATAATAATAATAATAATAATAATAATGGTTTGTTAGGAAACCATTTAAGAACTGGACGTCTAGTTCTCAAGTGATTACTTGAATATTAGTCCATAACTGACTACAAAGATCTCCCTAAAAACAGTCAGTATATTCTGACAGAAACTTCCAAATTCTGTCTAAACTTCAGAAAGTTTCATGTGATATGCAAATGGGTTGTAGGAGAGATTAACCTTGGTCGCTGCTTATTTGCCTGAGTACGTTCCTGTAAGTGTTATAGCTTTTATCATCTTGGGATTTGTGCAAAGGACTGGAGCTGGTGAGTGTTTGAAGTCAATTATGAGTTACCCAGTTTTGTCCTGATAACAGTCAGCAGGAAAAATGTATAGACTGAGCTACTCTACTGTCAAGCTAGTAGATAATAACTAGTAGTGTGTAATGGATATTCAAATCATTTGTATTACTTGGTTAATAATCAAAGAGACATAAGTTAAAAATATGCATTAATTTGTTAATTCTAAATGGAAAGATTGATCTAGTAGGCAAAAAATAACGTTATGCTTTCTTCAGAATCTCAAAAAATAATCCATGGTTCTTTGACTAATTATCCATTTGGGAACATTACCCTGGATTTTTATTGTTATAGATAATTAGTTGTCTTTTATCTCTTGCACATAGATAGAACATGCTTTTACCAATGTTAAATGATCCCTAGAGAATGCTGAATACCTAAATTATTAGTTCCTGAAAAAAAAAAAAAAAAACAACAAAAAAACCCATAGTCAACATTTTTATTCAAGTATTGTGCTGCTGGTCTGCGATTTTTTTAAGGATGAGATATGACACTGCTTTTAATTGTGCAGTATATGTATACCATGAATACAAACTGATAAAATACATGTGGCGCATTTTTCTTTAAGATGTTTATAGATTTGTAATTATTATCTCTAGGTCCATGAGACTCGGAGATCAGACAAAAAGTACTTTTTATGTTTGTTTTTGCTTTTTATTTTCTTTTTAATTGTTGAAGTATTCTTTTATGGTAAAGATAGGTTTGAGTGTTAGTTCAATTTCCAAGATTGCTGTGAGGTTCTTGTCAGACTTTGTGTGATGCATAGCTTATATTTTCCTAGATTCAATCCTGAAAAAGAAGAGACAGAAGATACCATTTTTTTCTAATTTCCTGCAGCAGTTTGAAGCTGTATTTCGCTTATGTTATATATCTGGAGAATTTTGGTTTTGAAGACCTATTGCAATATTGTTGACCAAACCCGTGGAGAAATTGAAGTGAAAGCATGAAAAGAAAAATGGCAGGCAAAGGAAATTATAAATAATAGGAGTAGTAAAAGAAATAACAAAGAAAATAAAGATGAAAAAAAATTAATTAAAAATGAAAGAAAGAAAAAAAAAAGACAAAAAATAGCATTTTATTCATTATTTGTCATTTTAATTTATTCATATTAATTGCTATTTCCTGAGTACACATGAGAGTTGACCTAAAGGTGTTAGCAGTTTTGAAGTAGCAGCGAGATTTTTTTCAGGCTGGCTATGGTATTGGAAGGAAAGCCATTCCTGTTTCAGTTTTGCACTACAACTGCAGTGCTTTGTTGCTATTACTGCTTTCATGTTCTCTGCCCTGCTGGAGCCCTTGATCAGCACCTTGTATTGGATCTTTACCTTGATCATGAGATCACTGCAGCATACTTGGAGAAGAGTAAAAACAGCATGAAGGCTGATTTATTTATTTCTTTATTATGTTGTTTGTTTTGTTTTGCTTCTCTCTTCCTGTAATTTCTTGATGCAGAACTCTTACTTTGCCTGGGATTACATTTGTAAATACACGTTTAATGTGCCTCATGTAATCAGTACTTGAAGTTCCTCCGCAGTACATTTTGAAATTTTGAGTTAACAAAAATCATTAAGAAACATTGACAGATATTTTAGTAATATTGAAGCTGAGCATCAATATCAATGATGCCAATATTCCTTCTCATTCAGGTATGCATGCATAGATTGTGGTATCTCAGTGACAAGAAGAACAAAGAATCTATTTCTTCAGTATGTAGTTACTTGCAGCTTCCTGGAATTGGAGTTTACAGTGTTTTCTGCTTACAAAAGGCATTTCAGAAGCCATGCACAAAGACCAATTCCATTCACTGTGATTTGCATTATGTGTTTCTTTGAGCTCCAGAAAAGAGTTGAAATAGTAGTGAAATGAAATCTGGATAGAGTTATTGAGGATCGCTTTTGTGTCATGGAATGTGGCAATCAGGTATTAATATGTGGTATTTTTCCTTGTATCTGTACCTTAGCTATTACATCAGAGAGTATAAAAGAGCAAAGAGCATGTGTTATCAGTTGTTCCAAAGGAAGGTATCCTGTGGAATACCATATGAATGCATTCTCAGTAGATAGGCCAAAAAAAAAAAAAAAAGTCTGCTAATCAGTATGTTGTGCATTCAGATTAACTTCTCATTATACCATTAACTGAATTCAATATAAAAACATCTAAACTGTTAATGGCATAATTATTACAGAAAAAAGTCAAATAACTTTTCATGTAAATCCAAATTATCTTAAAGACATACACACATATGCAAAATACTGAAAAATGACTTTATTCTATAAAGGAAACTCTTCATAATTAAAATAGAAATATGCAATTTTTTGGGTTGGAAGAGACTCAAAGAGATCATCTAGTAGGCACCCCTCTATCACAGACAGAACATTGATCAGGCTGCCCAAAGCAATGCAATTTTGCCCTGAGCACTTCCAGAGGTCGAGCATCCACAGCTTCTCTGGACAATTTGTTTGAGTTCCTCTCCACCTCCCCCAGAACAACAATATCACAGTGTTTCTTCTCACATTATGGCAAAGAACAAGAACAGAAAAATCAACTACAGAGATCTTAGAAAAGGAAAGAATAACCTTTTCTTGTAAGACTGAAGTAAGCAGGCAAAATCCATTTTTAAAAAATTTATTTATTTTTGAAACCAAATACAGGCAAAATTGTGCTTAACAATCTTGCTTCTACCATATGTTTTTAATAAATAATATCAGCTCATTTTAATTCCCCCCTGCTACTTACTGGGAAGCATTTTGTCATAATAAGTTTTGTTTAAATCATGCATTATATGGCAGTCCTGATGCTTATCTTTCTCTCTGATGGCTTCTCTTTCGTTTCCTCCCTGTTTCCTTCATGTCATCTATCTCTCCTGCTTCAAGTGTGAATTAATTTCTGTTGACATCTGGGGTTTGAAGTCTGAAGAAAAGAAAGTGGTGTGCAGAAATCTGTGAGAGGTGACAGACGTGACATTGTGTTTCTTCCTGTGTCTTCTGTGACTTTTGTCGAGATTCTGTTTGATATAGCCTGTGTTCATTGGGAAATGTGTCAGAGTACTGAGCTCACCAGGAGCCTCTCAGACCTTTTGACATGAGGGTCCTGATCAGCTCCCCATCTGGCTCGCCATGCTGATGTTTAGCAGAGGGATGAAAATCATCAGAATGGATTTTTTTTTATTCTGAGAACCAGGATGTCTTCTCAGGGAAGTATGGATCTTTCCTTCCAATACTTGGTATACATTCATTTATCTTGGAAAGGTAATTGCTCCTCAGTGTTTCACATCTCAAAGCAATCATTTGCTACTAGCACTTGATAACGATTTGTTGAAAAAAAAAAATGTTAAAAGCATTCAATCTTTGCGTTGTCCTTGTGAGCTGGATGACATATTGATCAGAAAGGATCACTTGAATTTTAGGGGTTAGATTCAGGATCACCTTGGGTTAAGCTGAGTTGGGTATCGGCAGACTCTTGAAATAGTTATTGAACTGCAACTGACAGCCAGAAAATTTAATTCAAACAAACACAATTTTCTTGTTGGTGTGAAATGGTGATTTGTATTTGGTCAGGCTATTTCTGGCATAGGATTCAAAATTTCCAGATAAGATACAAGGCAAATGGCTACAGAATCATGAATTAACAAGTACAGTGAGTATAGCTCCATAGAAGAGTTGGGATAAATAAATCTAAAGTTAAGGGTTGGCAATATACTATTGCTGAGATTTCCTTGTTTATCTTTTTTAGAGAGGAGTACAGAAGGGAGGGGGAGTTGGCAGAGGGGGTGGAGTTGGTCAGTATCTGTAGTGTCCTGTCTTTTAGCTTTCTTGGACAAGAAACAGACTTTTCTTCTTAGTCAAACTGTAAAGTTTGCAAATTTACCAAATCACTTCTCTAGGGAGCAAAAAAATATTGTTTCTATATTGTTAATATGATAGAAAATAGCAGCATGTTCTTCAGAGCCCATAGTCTGTCTCATCCTTAGTACTTAAGTTCTAACATGTAAACATTACTCTATGTTAGTTGTTTCCTTAAAAACTAGGTATCTCCAAAGTCTCTTTTTCTCGAAGACTATTTTAAAAGTTTTCTGTTTTTCTACATCTTCCATATTCAGTCAACATTTCTGATATTATTTAACAAATGCATAATAAATAATGTCAGATAAAAGACAACCAACCTAATTATTCTTCTGTTCTGTTAATATCTGAACCAGCCTTTTTGTACGTGGGTTACTTGAGACATCAAGCGCTCTTGCTCTTAGGCTGTCTACTTGCTATGGACTTTGTTCTTCAGCTCAGCTGACTCCACTGGTTGTGATTTTTTCTTGTTGAAAGAGTTAGTAAGGCAAAAATTTTCATGCTAATCATATCCATCCCTTTCACATAGTGTGGTATATCCTCACTGTGAATGAAGGACTGTATATCGGTGAAGTTATCCAACTCAGTGGCTGGGCAGATTTTTATATTTGTTTATTGGAGTAACTAGAATTATAGAATCATTAAGGTTAAAAAAGACTTCCAAGATCATCTAGTCCATCAACTCATCACCACCATGGCCACTGTGTCTCCCAGTGATGCATCTACAAAACCTCTTGACCACCTCCAGGGATGATTACTCCATCACTTCCCTGGGCAGCCTGTTCCAATGCCTAACCATGCTTTCTGAGAAGAAATTCTTCCACATATCTAAAACAAACCTCCCCTGGGGCAACTCAATGCCATTTTCTCTTGTCCTGTCTCTAGATTTCTGGGAGAACAGGCTGACCTCAACCACATCACAACCTCCTTGCAGGAAGTTGTAGAGAGTGATAAGGTCTCCACTGACCTTCTTCACCAGGCTAAACAATCCCAGTTCTCTCATGCAGTTGGATTTAACTCCATTTGCAAACAACCTCTGGGCCAGGCCCTCCAGACAGATTTTACCCAGAGAAGAGTTCACCTGTCCAAAACATGATCTACCAACTTCTCCAGGAGAACGCTATGGGAGACAGAGTCAAAAGCTGTACTAAAGTTTAGGTAGATTATACCCACAGCCACTCCCTCATCCACTGTATGGGTCTCCTGATCATAGAAAGAAATGGGGTAGGTCAAGCAGGACCTGCCTTTCGTGAACCCGTGCTGTCTAGGCTTGATCCCCTGGTTATCACACACATATCATGTGATTGCAGTCCAGATGATCTAGTCCATGACCTTTCTCACTACTGAATTTAGGCTAACAGGCCTGTAGTTCCCTGAATCCTCCTTCCAACCCATCCTGTAGATAAGTATCTCACTTGCAAATCTCCAGTCATCTGGGACCTTCCCGCCTGACCAGGACTGCTGATAAATGATGAAAGCAGCCTGGCAACCACTTCTGTCAGCAACACCCAGTAACCTTGGGTGGATCCCATCTGACCCCATGGACTTGTCTAGGTGGGCAGCAGGTTGCAAACTGTTTCCTCCTGAATTGTGGAGGGGTTCATTTTGCTCCCCGTCTCTGTCTTCCAGCTCAGAGATCCACCTACTCTGAGGATAACTTGTCCTAAGACCTCAAAACATGATCAATTTACACACTCTGACATCATGAGACATGAATAACAAGATTAATCAGAATGAAAAAAAAGCTGAGCTACAGTGAATTAAGTCATAAAGCAGGAAATGGTAATTCCAAGATCACATAACATTGTTTTAGCTTTGTAGGATGATGATTCCAGATTCCAATCAATAAATCTTGTTTTCAATCAAAAACTTGATTCTTACTACTTCCCTAAGTAGACTGCACTCTCAAAGCTAAATAAAACATGTTTAATTTTGTTTTAAGAAAACATTTTTAATAACTCTCTGGAAATGGAGAATTATTAGAAGATGTG
Source organism: Tympanuchus pallidicinctus (assembly GCF_026119805.1). Taxonomy (NCBI): domain Eukaryota; kingdom Metazoa; phylum Chordata; class Aves; order Galliformes; family Phasianidae; genus Tympanuchus; species Tympanuchus pallidicinctus. Next base: position 10,569,176 of record NW_026294769.1, read on the forward strand.
TGATTTGTCATTTAGATTGCAGCTGCTTTGTTGGTGTAAAATTCTTTTCACAGTCTTGTAATTGCTTGACCTTAATTATGGCTACCTTAATTATATTTTTAAACAAGTTAATTAGATTATTTGATGAATTATGATATGGATAGAATTTGGCAGACCATTCAAGATGAATGGAAGTCAGCCTTGACCTTTACTTCTTTCAGGGTGTTATGCATCTGGTAATGCAATCTTACACTACAAGCATGAAAAAACATTGTTAAATTTTTGCATAGAAATTTTAAATTCCCTTAGAGAGTGATAAATAAATTAAAAAACAAAACAAAACAAACAAAACAAAAAAAAAAAACAACCACATAACTTTAGTCTCTAATTTTTTTTAATTTAGTCTTCAATATCATTTGAATTACACCAATAAATAATATGTAATATCATACATAAATGATATTAATGCAGTTTAGCTTCTTCCTGTGTATGCACGGTGTATCTAAAAGAAAACACTAACACTTAGGCATTTTCTAAGGATTTACGTAAGTTTTGATCCCTTTTCTTAGTATGGCATTCAGTTTATACACTATGTAAAGAAACTGTTTTACAAATTGAAGAGCAAAAATATCAGGAAACAGTGTGGCTCAATTGAAGGGTAGAGAAATAAATTTGGATGAGAAAAGGTAGGCTGCAATAACGTAGCTATTAAGACGTCAATCTAATCTCCAAATCGTGTTTGTAGGTAGACCACGTGAAACTCAGAGCAAAATACACATCAATAGATTTTGATAATCTAACTAAATGCTTAAACAGAGATTCAAGTTTCACTTACAAAACATATTCTTTATACTGGTGAGATTGGAAGTATATCTGTAAAATCTAATGATGAAGATCACATGTCTATTTTACTCAGTTTAAGATCTTTCTCCTATATAAATAATAAATAAATTACTGAAGTCAATAAAAATGTTTTCAATTATTTTAGCTGTACATGTATATGCCACATAGCACAGAGCTCTGTACTATGTACCAATTAAAGTACTTTCACTGTATTATTTGTTCAATATTTTAAAAATAGTGGTCTACTAGGCTTATTTGTGAGGTTACATAAAGTAATTGTACATATGAACAGAAGAGACAGGCATACAAGTGAATTAAAAAAAAAAACAAAAAACAAGAAAACAAGGCATAGTGGGAATTTTTATATGCATTTCTTTCTTTAGAACTATTATTAGAAATTTTAGACTGTTCCACAAGAGAAAGCCCTTCACGAAGCAGAAATCTTACTATTTCCTTCTATCTTTCCTGTTAGGTTTATATGTATTTTCGGACGGCGGTGTAAGTAGTCTGCAGTTTAGGATAAAGACCGTAGAATATATAGTACTTTGGAAAACAAATAGTAAATATTAATTGATTTTTCTCTGAGTTGCTTGAAGCTGCACATTATTAGTTTCCAAAACATAATCACCTTTTCTCTGCTGCAGAATCAATGCTCAGCTATCATCTTTATAGACAAAAAAGTTGGAATAGTTTCTGCTCTTAGTTAATGCGATCACATACTTCTGAATCAATAGTATTTTAATTTAAGAATACACAATATTAGAACTTGGGAACATAATAACAGTCTTTTATTAACATTTGTTTCTATCACTGGAAGAAGAAGGAAAATGTACTTTCTTTTGCTGTCTTTGGAATTAATATCAACTTTAATGGTAAGAACCTAACTCAAATTGTGACTTTCCCAAGAACAAATAGTCCACACTACTAGTCAAGTGTATGGTGGTGTATTTGGACTATAGAGGAAATAGGTTCTTCTCGGATTTATTATCCTTGAAATTCCAGCTTCAAATTTTAAAGCAAATTTGTCCTTTTTATACAATCTCAGTCCTTGCTAGATCTTGCAGTGGTGGTTCTCAAGGACTAATTTCTCTCTGACTTCTGTATTTTGCATTGAGACAAAGAGGAAACAGTAACATTACTAACAGGCATTTGACAGTCATTACAAGAAAGCAATACTTTTTTTTTTTTTTTCATTTGAGTGCTACAAATTAATTTGTGGAACCCATGGCCACACGATCACTTTCAGGTCAAGGACATTACAGTATTTCATAAAACAGAGAAAGATAGTGATACTACTCAGAATACTATTAATGAAGTTCCAAGGCTGGAAAAGAGATTTTTAAAACATGTATGACTCTTCAAATATTAACCTGTAGTTACTGGGCTTTCTGTATTGGGAAATGAATTTGCACTGTTTTATAAAAACTTGTTTTCATTTCTCCTCCTTAGTCTGAGACTTCTGGCACTATCTGATTTGCTAGAGGCAGAGCATTGAAATAAGTGCATATCCTGATGTTTGTCACATGAATCTTCCTTCCAAGTTGTCCAAATTTTCTTCTTGTCAAAAAGCATGTATCAATTGTTTGCTGTTGTTGTTTGTTGTTTTTTTTTTCTTCGAGTTTCAAATGCTACAAACCACCCAAAATAGAACTCTTTTCCTCTAGAGCAAAGAGCAGTGACCTGAGTTTAAAATGACTGCATATCACTGTTCCCAAATAAGCAGAGCGACTCAGCCTGTGGAGTTTTTTGGACAGGTTCTTTAATAAATATCTGATAAGACTCAAGTGAGTAATAAAACTCTCAGCAGGTCTAAACCTTAGCTGTATTGGCAGCTTCTTCCTTGAGCTGTTTGCTATTTCTGTGTAAATGGGAAGACTATTCTTGCCTCTGGCTTCTGTCATGATGGAGATAATGTGAATACAGTTTTATTCTTCTCAATCTCAGACAGAATCCCTCATGAAGTGATTTGTATTGGAGAGCTCATTAGATTTAGAGGATATTTGCTTCGTAAGTTAATGGGACAAGGGACAAGGATTGCTAATAATTTATTAAAGGTGTAAGACATTTTGTTTATTAAAATGCCTGTTATTTGGAAGTGGGATAGATTAGAAAAAGAAATAGACAGGGGGCATCCAAAAAGTTTAATACAAAATCTTTTTTTGCTAGTTTGGAGCATTGCTGTTTTGATGTTTCAGCTATTTTCCATGATATGTGTTTCACTGATCATATGTGTTCCAAACGTTTAGTGATACTAAATGAACTGAAACTGTTCATTGTTTCACATCTGCTAAGTTTGTTGGGTCACAGCTGTGAAGTTGTTAATAATGAGAATCCAGACACATGGGAAGTGCTCATGCAAAACATTCCTATTGGGCCTAGATTTGCCAATAATCTGACAAGATGTTAATCAGACAAGGAACTCTAATAAAATTCTGTCTGGGTCTTTTACTAAAGATCAGAAGCAGAAATTAATTTTAGGATTTTTTTTTTCTCTTGCTAATATTGAGCTTAGATTTATCCATCTTGTTTCAATTAGTATTAATACTATTTTGTCAGATATAGCTGGCTTTGGCTTGCTAACCTCTGTTGGCACAGATTTTAGAGACTAGATGCTGTGGGTATGCAGAAGGAATAGGACTGCTTACTCTCTCCTTGTGTATGCAGTAATAGACAGTAATGCAGATGCTGCCATTCATTACCCTCTCCTGGAAATATGCTTTGGTTCCCTCTCAGTCTGGGGTGACCAGTATCACAAAACAATTATAATCATCAACCTGAAATAAGGCATTTGTGATACGTGGTGTTTTGCGATACCTGTCTTTGAGTTTCTTTGAAGTACTTCATGCTAACACTGTCAGGTCCATGTGAGAAATCTACTTAAGTGAGAAATCAAAATGAATCTTGATAAGGAGGATGTTGGAGCAAACTGTATACTCAGGAAAGGCACAGACTTGCTTATGTCTCAAGATATTTTTCTTGCAAGTATTGACAGCTGCTCTCTGCTTACTGCTATATATTTTCTCTGTGATATTACTGTCCTTTTCTACATGATACTTAACAAACTTTGAGCTTGTTTGTCCTTTTGGGTCATTAGAGGTAGAGGCATTCTCAAACTCTTTCTCCAGTCTTTATGACAATAAGAAGGTCAGAGGCTGTGAGAGTGTGCTCCACCTGATCTCTCATGCTTCTTCTCTTCCCCCTCTACTTCTTCACTCCCATCATCCTTCCTTCCCTCAACTTCCTTCTTTGTCTTGGCCTTACACACAAGGCCTTGCATTGGCGGTCAGTGAGCAACAGTACTGATAACACTCTTGCTAAAACAGATTAATTACCAAAAATCTGTCCCAAACCTGGGAGCTGAAAGCACTGATAACAGACAACAGGTGAGGACCGATTGAGCATACATTGGAACAGGTTACCCAGAGAGGCTGTGGAGTCTCCTTCTCTGGAGACCTTCAAGATCTGTCTGGATGCCCAACTATGCAACCTGTTCTAGGGACCCTGTTTTAGCAGGGGGATTGGACTATATGATCTCTAGAGGTCCCTTCCAACCCCTACAATTCTGTGATTCTGTGATTCTGTGATACACCTAAAAAAAAAAAAGAACAAATAAAAAAATCTCAACTTTTGTTATATTGCTGTTAAATCACTGCATTATATCTATATTACATTAATAAATATATTCTCTGTGCAATATAGTGTAGTTCTTTTCCATTTGTGAGAGAGACTTATCCATAGGCCTCTGTGCCTGTCTCATCCTTCACTTTACGCATTACTTTTTTTTGTTTGGATTTTTTCTGGATGCTCAAACCTGGTAGTACAACTGCTAGAGGTCTGAAAGCCTACTTAGCAAACGTGAAGTTTTTTTTCAGATGTGGACTGTTGGAGCCAGGATATACAAATGTAATTATACAAAACTGGGGATTTAATGAAAAGTGGAGCCTTGATGATTGGAGAATATTCCTCCATGTATTAGTATTACAACACTATTGAAAACTGTTGACACAGTGTTGGAAATATGCGGATGTTGAAGTTATTTTAAACATACAATGTATAAGATGCCATCTATGTTCGTGCTTGTGATTACAAGTCTTAGGCTGTCAGCTCATCATCATAAAGACTAATGATGGGATGTTTGAATATTGTAAAATATTTCAATGAATATGTATTTTAGTTATGAAGTCAATCCACTGCAGCCATGTTTGTGCTTCTTCACCACCTGATTTTTGCACATACTTAAATGATCATTTTCCTGTCTAGGAAGATTTTTAAATTACCCACATATGTATTTATAGAAACTCTATTATAAATTGGTGTATTTGAATATGCATTCCAGAAATGCCTGTGTCTTCAGTACACTGAAAAGTACTTCAGTGAATTCTGAAGATGCATATTTTCAACCCCTACCCATGAAAAGAAACACTAAATTTTTGCAAAAATTAGTCTTGGAAGTATTAAAAAAAAAGCGAACAAACAAACAAACAAAAAAACAAAAAAACAAACAAACAAACAAACAAAAAAAACCCAAACCAAACAAACCAATCAAAACAACCAGTGGATAAAATGTTGCAACATTGCTCAATGTATTTTATTTTTAGAAATAAAACTCGCCATGAATAGAAATTGTAGTTCAGAATTTAACGTTTAACAGGGTTTGCTACTGATATGGGAAGTTTAAAATAAAGAGAGTGAACAGAATAACATCTAATCCAAATAATTGGAATATGATAAGACATGGTGTATAATTTTGGCTGAGTAGTTTAGAATTATAGGAACTAACTTACGCAAAAATTCTTTTGTCAAAGGTTCTATGAATAGCTCTTTGAAACTCAGTGCAGGTAGAAAGAGCACAATAACATTATTTGATAGAGGAAATTCTCTGCTACAAAACTTTATTTTTAACATTGTTGCAGAATCACAAGATAAGCAGGTTCCCCCAGATAGTTTGCACAGGAAATTTTCAAGGTGAGTTTTGAATATCTTCAGAAATGGAGACTCCACAGCCTCTCTGGGCAGCCTGTTCCAATGCTCTGTCACCCTGACAGTGAAGAAGTTCTTCCTTATGTTTGTATGGATCTTCCTGTGTCACAGCTTTTTGCCCTTTGTCCCATCAATGCATTTGCATGTCGCTATTCCTCCCCAGATGCGAGATCCTACACTTGCCCTTGTTGAAGCTCACCAGGTTCCTCTCCCACCATTAGTTAAGCGTTTCCTCCACTGATGAAATCTGTACAAGCAGATGTGAATCACTATTTCTTTGCCACTGATGGAAACAGAACCACAACTACCTCAGTGTGCTTACATTCACTGTTTGGTCTCCATAAATGTTCAGCAAGCACCTATGAATGTCAGTGGGTGCAGTTTCACACACATAAGAGGAATTCAGTGATGCACATTCATTTCAGATGCACTTCCATGTCACAGATTATTTTGTCAGACTGCTCCTCTGCTATCATTTGTTGCACAGTAAAGAAATGGAATGGAATATTAGCAGGATTTAATCTCTACTGCCATTGTCACCAACATCTAGCTCTGACATTATAGGCCAACATCATAAAGTAGGAGGCATTACTTTTGGAGCAGCCCTTGTATGTGTACACAGGCAGCTACTAGTTGCAAAGGTCTGTATATTCTGCCACTTCTCTACCTCAAAATCTAAGAACTTGACTACTTTAGATCCTAACATTTCAGAAGAAAATCTTTAAACAAATCTTAGGTGTTTTTTTATTTTATATAACCATTTATTACTCAACCCAACCTTTTTGTTAATTGTTTTTTTTGTTTGTTTGTTTTTTCAATACTTTTTTTTTTTTTTTTTTCTTCTTGAGAGAGAGAGAGGGAGAAGTGACTATAGATTTAATCTGTTGCTGAAGGTAGGCTTCAAACAGGCATAAGTTTCTACAAGACACACTCATAAGTTGGCAGCGTTAGCAAGCATGCATCTGGTTTTTAGAGAATACATTCATGTATGAGTACAGAAGATTTTCTCTGCACTCAACTGTTGTTAACTTGCACTATCAGATCTGCTGGAGATATTTTGATATTCTCTCAGTACATGTGACAAGTCTCTGTTGTTTCTCTATGTTGTCAGAGAAATTACCAGGTGGAGCTGTAGATTTTATACTGCTGTTTAACTAGAGTTGCAGAGGTATAATTACAGAGGATTTGTCTAACCTAGATCACAAGAGAACAGCTTTCATTGAAGAAAAAAAATGAATATTAATTTTTAATAGATATTTACAGAGAAATGACGTTTCTATCAAAATGAAGTTATCACGTTTTGTGAAAGAATGTAAGTCAGATATCTATAAAATTCACAATGGTATGAATTTAATGAACACTGAGGATTTAGAATCTGAATAAAGATACCATTACAAAATGATAGGCATTCTGTGGAATGTAGACCACTTTTCCTATTACTCTCTTTTTAAAAAGTTGCATAAATGAAAGGCTATTTAAAGCTACATAAAAGATTGGCACAACTTAGGGCTAAGATTAGATTTGCATTTATGTGAAAATGAAATGCTCCGATTTAATGAAGTTTAATTTAAAATTATATTCTGGAACACTAAGATGGAATGCTTATCCAAATTTTATGTAACTTGAATGATGTCCAGTATCAACCCAAACAAAAAAATAAAAAATTGTTTTGATTTTTTTTAATTTACACAGAAAATATAGCATCTATCTCACATGTACCTGAGACAAACCTCCCCTAAATGTCCCTGGCAATTAAATAGTTAGGAAGCATTTGTGAGCAACACAGTGTCTCTGATGTGCTTGCTTTTTTAAACTTTATTTCTAGCTACTGAGATCATATTGTTTTCCTACATTCAATAAAAGGGGTGAGAAGTGGAGAAGAAAAAAAGCCTTGCAGCACTGTTAGTTTTATTATTATTATTATTATTATTATTATTATTATTATTATTATTATTATTTTTAAGAACTGTTCTGTGACATTATTCTATTCAGAATGGACATAGAACTCAATGTTTCTTTTAACTTAAAAGTTGTCCAAAAAACCAAAACCAAACCAAATGAAACCAAAACAAACAAACAAACAAACAAAAACCAGCTTGACAAAAGAGGCTTGTAGCTCTTTGACAGGTACAACAATTTAACATGAAACAGCTGGGAGTAAATTATACATAATTTAGTAGAATTTTCTTCACTATTTAGTACATTTTGTTTTGAAACATTCTGATTAGTTTCCATTGTACCAGAAATGCTCACTTGACACCTTTTGCATCCCATCTTTGATACTGCCCAGACTGATCTCTTGACCAAGGAACATGTCATTGCTTGCTTGCTCATTATTCTAGACACAGAATTTCAATTCTGATACTTTATTCTGGCTAAACTGCAGTAGAAGTTGTATAAAACTGTCCTTAGGCCATCATTTTGTCTTTTGCACAGAACAGCAAAATTATTTATTGCAAATACCCCAAATAATTTGGATCAGCCTCAAAAATACCTCTCTGGAGATCTGAGTCATTTGTGCATTGTGAAGCACTACCCATCCTGATCCAGGGAGTGAAAGATTTTACCCTAGGTGTGATTCAGTAGCAATTCTATATCTATCTGGATCTAAAATGCTGTGTACTAAAATGGCTGCCCTTGTGTTCAAGAAAGCACTATTTCTATGCTGCTTTTCAATCCCTAATTTTATAACATTTTATAATTTTTTTTTTTATTTTATTCCTAAAATTTTATTTTAGGAATGTCTGTGCATCAAGTTCCTGTTCATTCAAAGTAAGCAGTGTCAGACGATCTCCTCTGATGGGTTCTCCTTGTCACAGTAACAGTAACAGCTGAAAGAGAACATCCTTTAGAAGAAGTTGTAGCACCAAAGGCACAAGCAATGCTCTCTTCGTTATTCAGACATAGCTATCACTTGTTTCCTTCTGAATTTTTGTGCTTTTAAGTGTAACTGACCAGTAGTGAATCTGCTGCTCTCCTCTTGAATGAAGACTTTTCAGACACTTCTACGAGGTACAAAGAAAGCAACAGTTTAAAAGTTGCTTCCATTAATGTATACTTCTGAGCTGATTTTCTTTATTATTGTTATTATTATTATTATCATTATCTTTATTACTTATTAATGATCCCAATGTTGTTACCTTTTAATAAACTAAGGGATTAAGCAGATATTGTATTTACTGAGGTTGATCATTCTACCTTGAACCTTGAAGGGATTTTATATACAACATTATATATAAGTATAATATGTATAACAACATTTAACTACTGCCATGTATTTTGTGCAGCAAATCTTAATGCAGTGGCCTGTTGATTGTCTCCCTTTCACTGCTCATGTGTGATAGTTGGGTGCAGTCCTCTGTTGTAATCTAAGTAGCCTATCTGTTCTTTCTAGAGTTTTATGAGCTACTACATCACATAGAAAGTTCACCAGAAAATTAATGTCCCAGTTCCACCAGAAACTTTTTACTTCTGGGAAAACCAGACAATATTGGAAAAGCAGTGAAATAGAAAATAATTTGCACTCAGGGGCTGAGTTCTTCTGTTATTCTTTCATACATGTATCTCACTACCAGTGAGTTTTTTGCCACTTAAAGACAGTTTCATATTTTCTGCTGGGCTGTTCTGTTAACCTACTACTGTACCTGGCCTGTTTGGCAGTGATTTCAGGTCTTAAAGACTGGTTATGTATGTCTCCAAACAAACAAACAAAAAGCCATAGTGGTATAATTACTTGTCTTCCTTGATTAGGAATTAGGCAAATAAACAGCAACAACAATAAAGTCTGGGATTTATTTTTAACTGTTACAGGTCATGTTACAAGTCACTTTTGTGAATCAAACTTAAGATATTTCAGTTGTACATGCTTAATTTTAGCTTGAATTCTTGCTATATATAGAGAGAGATGTTTTCCACATGTCTGGACAGGCTGCTGGTTTCAAGGGAACTGCTGTGTATCTCAGTTGTTCAGCCAGCTCAGTATTCATCCAAATAGTCACCAGGCAGGCTGCACAGGTCCTCAGAGTCAGGCACTACTGGGTATTTCTTTAGGTTGTCAGCAGCCTCTCATGACAAGCAACAAAGTGATAACAAACGTAAAGAAGCTTACACACTCACAACTGACACTGTGTCCTTTGATGCTGCATCTAGCTACAGATTTCCAGATAGCTTTCTTGTTGGTTACATAGTTTCTTGTTAGATTCCTTGTAGCAAAGAGGTAAAATTGCCCCTGTTGAATTCTTGCTCTGCCCCAAAAAGGATGTGTTTTGCTTGTTGATTAGTTAGTTATTTTGTTTTTATAGCAAAAACTTGCAAAATCCTTTCAAAGGTATCATATTAATTAAAAAGGTTTTCTCTTTCAATACCAGAATGCTACTAAGATACTTTTATCACTAGAAAATCCATGTGCATCCATCTTCTGTCTCATCTGTTCATCACCTATCTATAAAATTTTTCTATTCAGCGCCACTTAAATGATTTAAGCAGCTTCCTTTCCTTTTTTCACCTTAAATTTGCACTGCTTCCATTTTTTTTTGGTTTTCAAAGTTTGAAAAGTTACGATTCTATTTCGTAATGGTAATCAATAATCTTTTCCTAAATGAGCCAGAGAAGTGGGATGTGGAGGAGTGGTGCTGAGCCCTAACCTTTGAGGTCAGAAAGTCTGATCTGAAATTGGACAGGTACTGCAAATGCTTAAGTGCAGAGCTGTACTTAACTGTAAGATAACAGATTACAAAGATGGAGAGACCCCAGTGATGAAGCAAAATGATCAGAACACTTAGGGAGAAAAAAGTCTGTGGGAGTCAACAAGTTTAGCAGGAAATGTAGGTTGATAAAAGTTTCTAATGCTCTAATTCTGAAGTACTCTTATTTCATAATGAAATGACATGACCCGGTACTGAGAGAATTAGTCAGTCCATTGCAGTGTAAATGACTTTATCATGTTTCAACTCATGCAGCATTACATGCTGGCTCCTAATTGTTCTTTCCTTGTTTCATCATGGCTTGCTGAGACATAAATCATTTTTTTTACTGCTATGCCCATAGGCTATTTACTCTTTCATCACATTGTTATTAAACTTCAGTCTTGTTTCTTGCATGTCAGCTTTCACTTAGTCATTTGTTTATTTGAAATAAACTTATAAAATGGGCTCAACACTAGTCTTTTGTAAACTGATAATGTTTTGTACAGTGGAATCAGGTGTATTTCCAAGTAAATTGGGATCTGAAAAGGTTTTGCTAATGCTAGCTTAGGTTAAGGAAAGATAATTCATAGACCATCAGCCAGTTCAAAGACTACATTTTTATAGTACACTTTAGCCTCTCTATGATTACTTTCTTTTGCTAATATACCATTGGACAACTCTAAAGTGTAGGTTAATGTTTGCTCCATCTGAGTTTTCGGAAAACTCTCAGTTCCTAGCAAGATTAATATTTAAAAGTTAATACTTAAAAGTTAATCTTATCATTACGACTGATTGAAATGAGAAAAACTGAAGTGGCAAACCTCAATTTTATTTATAAACCATGTCTACTATGCATCTAAATAAAGGGTCTAAAAAAATTATGTCTATTTATTTAGAATCTACATTAAAAAATGGAAAATTTTGCACATTAGCCATATGTAGATATCTTTTATGGATCACCTTTCATCTGTGTATTTTCTGGGTCACATTAGCTGAAAAGTTTGTAATATAAACTTCTGAATCCAGATCTTCAATCTGTATTTTCCAGCTGCAAATATTTCCTCATATAAGCTGTCTGTTAACAGCAGCACACAATTCCTGTAATTCATTTGCAGCTTCAGTGAAATCCCTGCTATCTCTGACTATTCCTAACCCCTCATCTCCCTCAAAAAAGTCCAATATTTAAAAAATCCACAAAATATTCCAAATATGTCATTGGAGTTCCTATCTTGACACTTCCAAAACTTTTGTCTATTGCAGTTGGATGTCAAATTGCTGGACCCTTTCCTTTTACAGCTTCCTTTGAAAGGTAGTGGAGCCATAACTGGAGTCTCCAGAGGTGAGTGGCTTGATTCCTACTTTGTCTTGCCATGGAAAACAGAGGGTTGGTTCTGCATTGCAGCTGAACCAATCTACAGAAGGACTTGCTCTTGCCAGTTTCCTTTTCCTCTTTCACTGGTCTTGTTACTTGCTTAATATTTTAGAAAGCAAAATAAGCAGAAACCCACTTGTTTTGATGAAATCCACTAAAATTTCAAAGCTTACCTCAAGTGCACAACAACAAATGAATCCTGATAGTAAAAACTTAACATCAAATTTCTTAAAGCCATCACAGAACTAATCACAGAATTCTCTGCTTCTCCCTTCCCACTCCAATTCAGTAGGTGCAGGTTGTATCCTATCTGATGAGGATGGATTGTTTCACTTATCCCTTTTCCCATGCCACAGTGATTTCTCCAGCCCAGCATCAGACCTTTCTGCTCCTCAGATGTCATCGGCAAATGCAGCAATGCTGAGAAAGCAGCTTAGGGACTGACGATATTCACTCATTTGCTTAGTCATATCCCTTGTACATTTATATTTCTATTTAGCACCTTTTTTCAGCCAAACCGTTACCAAGAGTCGGTTATGCGAGCTCCCCTGCCAATCCCCATTTTAGGGATGGGAGAATCTAGGCAAACTCAAAGTTGTTTGAGGATGCAGAAAGTTTGCAAACACCTGGTTTGCACTGTTTAGCTGACTTGGAGATCTTCAGGCCAGGGGATTCTGGAGAATGGAAAGGGAGGTTAATTGACTTGTTATCCAACCAAGGAGTTTGAACAGCCAGAGGGAAAGCAATGCAGCCAAGGAAAACCACACAAGGAGACAGGAAGTCCCACTGCCTGTAGTGATCCTCTCAGCTTGACATCTGTTGGCTAGTCCAAGGAAATAATTTGACTCTTGACTTCGTAACACTGATGTGAGGAGATGATAGTTCCATCCTTCCATCCTCTTTCTCTTAAGAAGTTACCAAGCAAATTCTGTCATAAGAGATACAGAGTCCTCTTCAACTCTAACATTTCTGAGTTTTGCTGCTGAGGCCTTGTTGACTTCAGTAAGAATGAGCTAATTATAGCTCATTCTTTATATATCTTGGGGTACCTAGATATAGGAGGTTGCCTGCCTAAATTGTGGATTAGAATTACTTTCTAGACCTATTTAGAAGTCTCCAGTGCAACACATTTATTTATTTTTACATTGGTATTGAAATTTGAAGTTCCTTTACAAAATATCAGAGAAGTATGTGGCTTAATTTTTAACAGATCAGAGTCATTTTGTACAAATACTGCATATCTACAATCTACCATTTTACCACAGCTTTACCATCAAAATCTCCTGAGTATTCTTCCCTCTTTACATTTATCTAGAAAACAATGCAGTATTATTTTCTTTTTTCAATTCGGAACAAAGACTTTTTTTGTATTTCTTTATCAGATCAGTTCAATCTTTTCAGCCTCAAGTGGGTTCCTTTGTGAAGGGAAGAGTGTTAGAAAATAAACAAAACCACAGCCAATGAACATGTGCAGTAAGATTTTGTAGCCTACCTCAATAGTAGCATTTTTGTCACAGAGGGTAAGCCTAAGACTATGACCAATTCAGACCACATCTCCTCCTACCTTTTCTGCTAGAAGTGTTAAGGAGATTGTCATAGCATTAGGGACTGTTAAGCCTGAAAAACTAGTGTGTTCCTTTTTATTTATTTATTCATTTATTTTTTAAGCCTTCTGTTAGAACTGCATACTGCCTAGAGACAGTAGGTAAAATGAAAAGTGGAATTGCTATTTGGGTATAAACATCTATGAAAGATAGCACTGATCTCATAATGTGATGCATAAATGGATGTGATTTGAGAATGTTCAGCCTTCACAGGAGGAAATATGTGTGTTCATAACACCAGCCAAAAAACAATTTTATATAGATAACTGCAGTAGAGCAGAAGTGTGCCCTAAACAAAACTAAATTAAAGTTCTAGTTTTACTTTTGTGGTATCCTTATATGTAGGAAGCCAATTTTAGGATTTCTTCAGTCTAGTTTATCTTTATTCTCAAGCTGTTAGCATTTGAATTTCTAATATTATCTGGAAATTGATGGCATTTACTTTCTATATTTGCCTAAAGTTTACAGCTTACAAGTGCATGAGTAATAAGCTTTGAATGTGTTAAGGGTTATACCAAAGCTGCCTTAGTTTGATAAACTCTATAGATCATTTCCTTTGCAAGAGCCAAACCATATTTCTCAAGCACCAGCCTATCTGTTGGGCTGTATATTCACATTCTGTAGTCTTGTCTATCACTCAATTCTAAACCCCCATGCCAAGAGGCTTGGGGCATTTTTGGAATTACATGATGGTAGAAAGTAACTCCTGAGAAAGAGGGATTTTTTTTGTTTGTTTTAAGATGTACTAACTAATTTCAGATTTATAAATTAAATTAGATCTTGGCAGAATTTCAGTTGCAAAGTGGTAGATAATGGAAGGCTTATCCTGAGACTGAAAAACTCAACCAGCAAGTCAAGGTCACGGAACATTTCCCACCTTAAAGTTATTTTGCACATGGAATTTTCAGTTTAGGGAACTAGAAACTGAATGGAGTCCATAGCATTCCTGTATTTATTATATGGAATGAATGAAGTGATGCAGGTCACAAGTACTAGTTATATTTATCCTCTGTCAAGAAAATGATAGTCGTAATTCATATGCATTTGACAACTTAGTTTGAGGGCTGTTGTCAAACAAGATGAAAGGACAAAAAACAAAGTACTTGAAAATACAGGTTTACATTAATGGCACAAATACATATTTAAATTAGAACAAAAACACTACTATGACTATATAATAGTAAGAACTCTCCACAGTTATAACAACTCAGCCAGTATGCCAGTATGCCTAACCATCCTTTACAATTTCTGCCAAAGCTTGAAGTGCTCTTGACATGTATGTAATTTATAATAATTTATGTTGGTTACAAGAGTCTTTAACTGTGGTTTGAACTATTCCTTTTTCCTTGTGATATTAATTTCTCAAAATGAAATTCTCAAATTTCTGAAGTGATATTAATTTCTCAAACACTTTCTGCATCACTTTCTGTGTATATGTTAAGGAGAATAATGGTAACATGGGTGGAGACCTGAATCCCTTCTCTCCTTAATATTATTGAATAATGTTTCCAAATCTAGAAACTTTTCTCCTATTCATATTTTTCTAAGACACAGTAATTAGCTTTCATATATATCACAATGCATTTTAAGTGTTAGAGAGAATTTCAAAATCTATTATACTTAGTGGGCTGAGAGATTAATGTATAAGAGGAATAATAAAACAATGTGAAAACTCCTTGCTTTTGCGTTAGATTTCAGGGAAGTATAACATATCTCCACAATATTTTCTCTGAAGAAATTCAACATCTGTGCCCATCTTTTATTTGCAGCTAAATAATAATTACTTCCTTGCACTTATATTTAATTGAAAGTAAATTAATTTATTAAGATTGACTTTATTTAGCCGTTATAGGTCACAGATAACAGTTCATTTTATCTCTAGTTAAGACTACTTTTCATTGAATTTGTTGGATATTATTTGGGTTTAATCCCAGTTTTAATTTAAATGTTAAAAAGTCAACTGGCTTTTTAAACTATGATTTTCTAAGCTCCTTTTTAGGCTTGGCAATATGTCAATAAATCAGAGTAACGTATTTTCATTTTTGTGTTATTACTACAAAAGGCTTAATAATTCTTGGTTTATTTGAAAAGTTTTTATTCTTAAATCACTATATATATATTTATATGAATTTTCTGTGTCCTGCACTTAAATGTACAGAAATCATCCCAAAAGTATTTATCTTCCATTTTACTCATTGCTGAGGTACAATAAAATAGTGAAACAAATAATTCTGTCATTTTAAACTAGGAATAACATGAAAATTACCACTAATCCAGTCTCCAGGAGGTATTTAAAGACAATGGGAAGAAATACTGAAAGAATGTCCAAAATATTTGCTGTTGTGCTCACAACATTCCCAAGATGATCCACTGAACTGAGTGAATACTGAATACTTTGTCAACACAGTGATTAACTAAAGAAAACAGAGTAGTATAGAAACACAAATTACTGCAAGACATGTACTTTGAAGTCATTTGTAAGTACATTTAATTGATTAGCAGCATGACATTGTAGATGCTCAGCAGTAGTGAATTAACGGGTCAGAGACTGTGGTAATAGTTGCCACAGGTGGACTGCAAAATCCCATGTTCTGTGGTTCATGGTATTGGTTTCAGAGTTACACACCGAAGGCAGCTTCACTCTTAGCAAGTTCCTAACAGGAGTGTTGAAAAGACAATGTAGGGAGAGCTTTAATCACTGGCAATACCTTTGTTATTCTACAAGAGCATTTTCTGTGATCGTACAGAGCAGAGAGGGTTTTCTGGAGTACTAATTTGCAGATGTGAAGGCACACAATTTAAAGTGTGAAGCAGGGTGACTCAACTTTTGGCCTAGATTTAACAAGAGATTTAGTAATGCCTTCAGAAGATTGTATAGATTTATCTAAACAGAATCAAAGATTTATATCCACTCTTTCCATGCCATGTAATGTTTCTGATTACATAAACCTATAAGCCTTCTGCTAATTAATAACAAAATAGCACAGACTAATTGCAGGTTAAAGGTTTTGGTTATTAAGCATATATTAACTGTGTTGTATGCATCTGACAATACGCAGAGGCTCTCAATCCAGATTTGCCTAGTGTCTATGCCAGTGAGGTTCTATTTCACTGTGGTTTCCTAGCTACCACTGCATGAGTCATGATATCATAATAGGCAATGTTGCTAAGTGCTTTGTACTGGGCTGATGAACTGTTTTTTGAATGTAAAGGAAAGAAAAAAATAACAGTTGACATTAAAAATCTTCATATTGCATGATCTATCATATCATTTCTTGTAGTTTTCTGGTTTTGACATTTGGCATTTTTAATAACTGAAGGAATTCTCAGCTGGAGAGTTTAGAAATAATAATGAAATTTTGAACTCATGTCAGCGACTGAAAGGTAAAAAGAACATTGTAAGGATGTTATCTCATACCTCAAACATTCAAACTGAGAAATTCTGAGATAAGGCTATCCTGAAAAACTTGTAATAACCAGAGGTAAAAAAGAAGGATATCAGCTCTGGAGGCATCCCTAGCAGCTTTAAGATAACCTTATCTCTTTCGCTCATTGGCACCACTAAGAAGAAGGAAGAAGAAAGAGGAAAGGGAAAGAAACAAACATTAACAAGAATTGTATGTTGCTGTGGGAAAAAGTAATAATAGTAATAAAAATCCATTTATGTGTCTCTGACCTATTATGGAAAAAGAAAAAAAAGAAAGGGAGGCCAAGAATCTGTGACAGCATTAGTTATTTGAATTATGAAGACTGAGGTGTCTGCAAAAACTGAAAAATGCTCCAAAGCATGTTCTGGTGAAACATCTTGCAGTCAAACTGGATAGTTCTTGTTGATTTTGAAACAAGAATTAAATCAAGGTCAGTTACAAAATGGAAAGTTGCAGAGAAGTGACAGAAAATTTTCAGAAAGAGGTACTTTAAAAGTATTATAAACAGGTGCTAATAAGTGCATGACTTTAGGGTTAATTTGGCTTAAGGATTCAGCTGAAATCCAGATGTCAAAATACAGTGAATAGATGTGAAATAGCAATAATATCAGTACAATTCTTAACTATAATAGCTATATGAATTCTTTTATATTTTTTCAATATGCATCAGAGAATATGAAATCTGTTGTGTAAATGACTAAGGTTGGAACAGTACAACAATAAGCTGAAGATAAATAATATGCATCAGAGAATAAATATCAATTTTTGGCTGGGTACCTGACACTCAATGGTACAGAAAGGCAGCAAGTATTCTTTGTGTCTCATTGTCTTCTGGTTTTATATTCTGGTGTAATAGAAACTTTCAAATAAATACCAGGTTTTTGAAATTTTTTTTCTTTTTTTTTGCATCTGTTTTAATAGTGATCCACCTCAGCTTTTTATTGAAGAAATTTAGAATCACAGAATGGCTGAGGTTGGCAGAGGCTACTGGTTCACCCCACCTGGTCAAGCAGGAACTTCAAAAATAGGGCAACAAAGATCACATCCCAGTCTTCCTGATTTTTTTTTTTTTCATTTTTTATTTTTTAACAGAACTTGCTTAGAAAGTATGGGCTTTTCTACAATACTTTTAAAACTTATGGAAATATATGTCATTAGAACGCTGTCTTTGGGGTAATAGTATGAGCCAGGTTGTATGAGCTGACAGGCAAAGGCAGACCTTTTTGCATTGTGCTCACAGAGTTTAAAATTGAGACTTCACACTTAGCTTTATCTTCCCAGTTTTTTTTCCTCAGTCTCCACTGCAAGTGATGCATGGAATAGAAAAATGACTATTATGCTGCCATGCAAATTTCAAATGCTCAAAGCTTATCAGCTGGCTTCATTTAAAGATCATGAAAATGGTCTCATTAAAATTCAGAAGGTGGACAAGGTCTGCAATCAGAAAGGACTAAGAAGGCTCCCTTTTTCTAGTTTGTTTGCTTTTTTTCAGATTTAATAGACCACAGATTTCTCACCCTACCTACTTGGATCTGTGACTGCTTTTAGGTGAGTAGATTCTCTTTTGAACTTAATTCATTTATGTGGAGAAAGGCTTGTTGGCCTAGCCTAGAGAATCAGGTGAGAGCACAAGGATCATTATTTATCCTGAAATTCTCAGGAAAAATAGAAGTTAGTATCACTTTCATTTGTAATTATGAAAAGCCTGGAAAGCTCTGTACTCTCAGTGTTCCATGTATATTTCTTCAGAAATCATAACCTCAAACCATTGTTTCTGTGCAGATGGGTGGTGAAGAGCAAATTTGCTCTGAGAAGATAAAGCTTCTTAACTTACATCAACCTCTGAGATGTCACATCAATTCTGAAGTTCTTTATACCCACCTTTCCAAAATCTATACAAAACAATGAACAGTTACAAGAACCTTTATACTTCTGTTTAATTTTCGGTTATCCAGAAATATCAAAGGTTGAAAAAAAGAACATCAGCAAGTTTCCTAAGATATCTTGAGGAAAAAGGCCGAAATGTTTTCAATTCCCAAAGTTGAATTTTTTACTGTAATTTTACTTAAACATTATATGTAAACCTTTCTTATCGCCTACCTTGTGATCCTTGTCTTCCCACAGTCCCAGTTTGCAGCCTGGACTGATTAGCAAAACTGAGGTTGCCAGGCCCCCACTGATTGTCTTATGTGTGTTTGTACCCTCCCTTGTTTTCAGTGCTCTTATACCATTTAGCTGTATATAAAATATTAGGTGCTGAAATCTTAAAAGAAATTAACCTGAATGGGTTCACTTCATTTGAGGGGTTGAGGGGAGGAAATAATATAAAGGAAATGAAAATTCATTAGCATTCCAGGAGAGCATGCTCAGGTGCCTAGAATACTCATTTCCAGTTCTAAAATATAAATTCAATGTAAAATAATATTTATTTTGAAATGCTTCCTAATGCATTGCTGTTATTCAATAGTAATCACAGGAGAGTAACAGGAGAGGTAGGTGGAAAATGCAGAACATAAAGTAAGCTATGAATACAGGCAAATTCAGATGAATGTGTTTCACTCCAGAATGAAACGAACTGCATCCAAGAGAGGGAAAAAGAGACCTGTAACAAGGAAATAATATTGATCATTTTTACATTACACTAATATTGAATTTCTTGAGTGTTTGGAATAATGCATATATACCCATCTTATGTATGTTCAAATAGGTACTACAAATCACTGTAGGAGGGAGCTTTGTGAGAAGAAAATGTAGGAGGAAAGACTGAAGATATTTTGCTGTGTTCTGTGGTAGGGTTTAGGTAAAGAAGCTGAAATGATGCTTCAGCATGATGCTTCAGAAGCTCAGTTCTACTGTGACGTGTAAGAATGGTAAAGATCATTCAAGTAATCAATGTGATCAGAAAGGTCATAGCTTGAAAATGTAGTCAGTTGCTGCTTTATATACTTGGATTTTATGGAAATATGTGTCATTTCTCATTATACTTCTACTGTAGAAAATTGCTGGAAATAACAGAAAAAAAAAAAAAAAAAAAAAAAAAAAAAAAAGAAGAAGAAAAAGAAAAAGATGCAATAAAAATCTCATCACTTTTAGGTAAACTGCCTGGCAAGAATGGTTCTGAACTTCATGACATAGTAACATGGAAAATGCAAATTTCAATTTCAACAATAAATTCTAAATTATGATAAACAGCTTCTAAATTTCAGACTAACAATTAAGACTTACTTGAATGTATTAGTTGCTTCTGGTAGTTTGTGCACTTCTAGCTATGTATCTACCATATGTTAAGTCACTCACATGGTTTATGTGAGACAGTATGCAAATATTTGAATCAAAATGTAACACACTAATTTCCAAGTTTGCTCATTGTTTCTTGTGCTGTCAGTAGAGTTATTTGTTTGAGAGGCCAAGGACTCTTTTTCTTCATAGAATTTAAATTGTGGATTTTTATTTTATGTTTCTAAGTAATACGTAAATATTACTGGACATTTTCTCCTGCCTTTCTTATTTTAACAAAACTTTGAAGCTATTTAGGGCAGTCATCTCATTGACACAGATTTAAATCATTTCAAATTTTCATGACTGAAAGTTTTATGGTATTCAATTTCCTTGAATGTGAAGGTAGAAAGAAAGACTGTTACAAAACTTAATGAGCGAAAGGAGTGTGGACAATGGAAGAGGCTAGCAATTGTTTCATTTTCATTTTGAGATTAAAAAAACATTCTCATTGATCCTAATCCCCTTACCATAATTTGTAAAATGGAAAAACTAAGAAATTTTACATAACGTAGTAGTATGTATTAAGTAGAAAATAACTCAAATATATTTGGAAGAAAATTTGTCTTGTTTTCAGCTGATACTGTTTGTACCCATTATAAGGAAAACTTAATCCTACAAGAAAATAAATCTTATAAGCCCATGTAAAAAAAAAAGAGGAGTATTTGTTACTTGATGGCATATTAGTTCCAATGCAAAGCACTGATTTGAATATTAACTCTTTTATGAAAGCATTTTTTTTTTTTTACTTTCTAATAATGACCTTGAGAAGTATTGTGAGAAAGCAAAAAAAATTAAAAAAAAATTAGGGGTTGAACTTGTAAGAAACATTTCAGTAGGCTTTAGTTGTCATGCCTGCAGAGAAAGATTCAAATGAAATGACTGAAATTAATATCTTTGTTTTGTAGATGGTGAACCATATATGGGAATGAACACTGCTAATCCTTGACTCCAGTTTGACATTTAGCAGCTGTTTCAATTAGATCGAATATTTTATTCATAAAAGCATATTTCTGAGAAAGTAATCTGAATTCTTGGATGATTTTAGAGATTTAATTTCTTCGGAGGGAACAGACCTTCACACAGAAGCTGCTAAGTAAGTTTGCTGTTATCTTAGAAAAATGAAAAAGCTCCATAAGTCAATAAAAATGAACCAAAGTAGTCAGGTCAATTTAAAAATTTTTGACCATAGAAATGGAAGAGTTACAGCTGAGGCCAAGAAAAGAGCTAAATCTAAATTCTGGTATTGTGTGACTTGTTTTGTAATGTTGATCACTTGAGGATAAAGCTGGGGAACTATTCTTCAAAAACGATTTCTTTCTACCTTCCTGAATTGACTTTATATATGATATTATAATCTTTGTTAAAGTGACTAAAGAAAACACTCGGATGTTTTGGCTTTATTTCCCTTCTTTATTTTATTATCAAATATTTTCTGTAATCCTTTTTCTACTATTTTTCATAGTGTTTGACAAAACATAAAAAATAGTTTAACATTAAACTAAAGGGCTGAGCAAATAATTCAGCCTGTGTGAAGCACCTCTATGATGACCAAGATTAAGAACGATTTATCACGATGGAAATATTACTTAATTAATTTGGATCACACGACCTCAACATGCTCCTTTGAACATAAACACTTCTGTGAACATGTGATTCATGCTCACTGGACTCAGTTTTCAAGATTTTTTTTTTTTTGTGCCCCATCTCCGCTGCCTCACCTGCAAGCTATGTCAAAATTTACTCCTTTCTTTTTAGGAAAGAAATTAGAAAGAATGTGATGTTAGGCAAACCTGGCCAATGCAATAAATTGAGATTATAGCACCAACTACCACTGTAAATTCCTTTTTATGAGTTTTGGCAGCTTTTGCTGAATGAGGAGAAATATGATTCAACCATCATCGGGCAGAGTAAATTTTAACCATATTGGCCCTCAAGAACATTTGTATCACAGTTGCATACAAATTGCTTGTTTTCAAAATGTACTTCAAAGCACTAATGAATATATTTTGAGATATTTGCATGATTTACTAAAGCTGAACTCATTTTATTAATTAACGCAGTCCATTTTGTGATGTACTATCCCTGATTCTCTTACTGTTTGTTTTTAATTATCAGCAATTATATTTCTGCATCTCCAAAATAAGATGTGTGTAATGTTCCAAAACCTTAGAAATCCTAAGGATGGAAAATGTTTTCCCCTTGTAGGATATGCCTGCTAGCATTCACTGTACACAGTACATTTCATGCATTATTTCCCAAAATAAGAGCTTGTGTGTATTTTCATTACTAATATATGCAAAATATTCTAACAGAATATTGTTATGTACTCAAAATTGAACAATTATATATATGCCCCTATCTGTCTCTGTATAAAGGCTCTACAGCGTACAGTCAAGCTTAAAAACAGTTCTGTGGACCATGGTACATTAAACTGGAAAGCCTCTTTGCTAATTTTTTTCTTCTTAATGCTGATAAAAAGCAACTAGGTTAAGCTAAATTCAGACAACATTCTGCTTGGAGTTGTGATTGGAAAAATCAATATTTTATTTCATAAAATTGTTAACCAATCTGAAAACAATGGGAAAATTCATGCATAATTTTTTTTTTCCTATCTTTCACTTATACCTTATGCTTCTTATTTTTAGATGGAGCATTTGTATCATTGTTTCTATTAGACGTTTGAAGCTAAAGGAAAACAGTATACGGACAAGAGCAAAACACTGAGTCTCTGAGGATGTCTTCAGTTACTTCTTAGCTTTTATTAATTCTGAAAATGGGGCTATGCAGTCCTGTTAAAATAACTTTAGGTTAAAATTTATCCTGTATGTAGGACCAATCATACTCCAGGTATTCTAAAAAAATGAAGAATAAGAAAAAAACTAGGAAACAAGCTTCTGCCATTTCCAGTACAAGAGTGCACTCTTCAACAATGTTGGGGTATGTCTCTCCCTTCTTACCACTTTACAATATAAAGCATAATAGGAGGATACAAACCCTCTTCCTGAGCTGAAATATGGCTACAATTTTAGACCACAAATACATCTTTCCTCTGAGAATAAGAAAAATAGTTTTAAGATAATGTCATCTATGCCATTCTTAATGTCATCTCTTCTGTGAAGAAGAGTTTCCAGTAAGAAAATAATACTCATTTGACTTCGATCATTGAAGAAGCATTCAAATAATACTATGTAGGTCACTCTGAAAGCTATGCTTCCTATTTATTACCATGGAAACTACACCAAATTCAAAATGCACAATAACATTGTTTGATACAACAAATTCTCAGCTACAAAACACTATTTTGGAACACAGTGATCTCCATCAGCTATGCATTTTCCCCAGTGATGGACAAGAGTCTGTATGCTTGCACTCATAAAAATCTGCACCACCAGAGATGAACCACTGTTGCTGTCACCACTGCTGAAACACACCACGCACTGCCTCACTGTGCTTACATCTGCTGTTTGGTCTCCATAAACATTCAATAAACATCAATGATTGTCAATGGCTGCAGTTGTTCCTGCATTGAGAAAGTTGTTCCTTTATTTCATCCACGCTACTATGTCGGATGCCATTCTGTCAGACTGCCCCCTCTGCTTCCATTTGTCCCACGGCAACAACATGTAAAGGAGTATTGGTGAGAATCTCTACTGCCATACCCCAACATCTGCTTCTGACACTGTGGGCCAACATCATAAAATAGAAGGTATTACTTTTGGAACAGACTTCGTATTTGTTGTTTGTTATTAATGGTTAATTAGTACACAGTGTGAGCCAACACATGAGAGAATTCACAACACAGTGTAAATTTCTCCTTTTGTCTTGTATTTCAAACTTTTCCTTAATTACAATATTGTATTGAGTATTTGTAGATGAAAATAATATAACGTGTTGCAAAAATGTCTATCATCAGTTTCCATTTCCACTGCATTAGGTCTGTCTTGTGTACCTGCATTTATTAATCACCGTAGTGTAACCTGACTGTGACTTCTCAGAACTGTGTTCTCAGACAGATTAGCAAAACAGTGAGTGTGGAAGGGGGACACAGTTTTTAATAATGCAGCCCCGAAGTCCTTTTGACTCTCAGCAGGAGGTGCTTATGAAAATGTCCAAAACAAACTTCTGCAGCTACAAATGACTTTTTCCCCTCCTTTGAATAACTTTTGACAGTTAGCAAAAAGGTGTCATCTCTGCTTGCAGGGAGTGCGTAACATTTAGTGGATACAGAGCCTCAGGTAGGAAGAGCTGCTACTCCACTTTATTTCCATTGCAAATTGAATATAACAACATGAAAAATGTCACATCAGACACTCCAGCTCTCTTTCAAATCCCTCTTGTTTCTCAAAGTAATTTTAATCTCTTGGTTTTTGTTCTGAAAAACCTGGTGTTTAAAAACTAAGGTCATCCACTCAGTTTGGGGTAAAATATCTGGGCTCCTGGAGCTAGGGCAACTTACTCCAGCTGAGATCTGCCCTGAGGAACACAGGAAAGGAAACTGATAAACAAGCTTTTGTAAGGAAGACTTTTATTTGACCTTTACCATACAAAAACTTTAGAAATTCATATTATAATTATCTGTGGCACATTCACTCAAGAAGGCAGTTGGTATTTCAGTGACAATTAGTCTAAAGTGAGGCAGAAAGTTGCACATCAGAACTACTAAGAGATCTTCTGAGCAATGGTATTCTCATCTTTATAGCCCATAGAAACAAAGGAGGTAATCACATGAAGGGATTTGTTGCTGTTTGTTTCTTATCTTTGTTGATATTTTTCCCCTCAAAAATATTTTAGAGAGGGAAAAAAATTTGGTAGCAAAACAGAAGCTTGTGAGACTCCTTTTGGGAAACCAAATCATACAGTATACATTGTGAAATTCAGTGGGGATGGCAATAAGCTGGTTATATTATTTAAAACTGGGGCTGAGAACAAGATGATATGAAGTAGAAAGAAACCAAATGGAAGAGAATTTAGTTTTCTTCCTAGAGAGAGATTAAAACTGGTATCTAAGATTCTAAGGTATCCACTACAGGTTCTGCTTCCCTGTGATTTTCTGATAAAGGCCAGAAAGAAAAAATGCTTAGCTTAAATATCTCATTCTTTTTTGGTGATCTGACGCACTGTATGATCATTTCCACAGCTGACATTTGACTCTTGTATTCAAAAGGAGGGTATTTCATATGTCTCTCTGAAAGAATAAAGGATGGAAGAAAAACCAAACAACCAATCAATGAGCCAACCTTTGTTTTATATTGATAGATCTGTATTGAAGAGTTCCTCCTTTTCTCTTCTATTCCTGCCTGCAGGACTCCTAAAATTCAGTTGTAGACTCTTGAAATTCTAATTTCAGTCATGCAGGCATCCAAAAATGTAAGTGGCTAGTTGAAAAATCTTCCTCAGAGCTAGCAGTCACTAATTTGTGGGGCTCATGTAAACACGATTAAAGTTCTCAAAGTTTTAATTTCACTGTATCTGAAGAAAAAAAGTTCTGAGATTAGGAAAAACGTGTATGTATAATTCAAACGTACTATCTCAAAAATTACATATGTTGTAACTCTTAGGTAAATTCAAGTGTTAAGCTTGATTAACATTCACGCTTGTAGATTGTATTTCAATTTACTGAATGGAATAGATAAGTTTTATTTGTTTGCATTTTTTTTTTTACAAGATTAGATTTTAAACATCAAAATTTTACATGAGTTTCTGCCTACTCTTCCTGCATCAACTAGAATGTATACATTGGTTGGTAGGGAAATTTTAATTTATTTTGATTAGGACAGTTATCATGACATTTCATCTATTAAGAAATGGGCAATTTTTACTGGGTATGAGGAACAAATAGTAGAAGTTATTTAAATACTCACTTGGCTTCATTACAAAGCTTGCTGGCTAGAGATGAGTAGTGTCTGAATTATTGATACTAGGTTTAAATTACGTAGCACTTAAGAAAAATACACACTTATTTGCTAATTAATTGAATATTCCTTCTGAGCGACAGCTTGTACTTTTTCATTTTATTCATTAAAAACCAGCAATCATATAGGTGGCTTTATTTTTTCTCAGAAAAAAAAAAATAACACAAGTGAAGAGAGAACACATGGAACATCTTGAAAACGACCTGGAGTTCTGTGTCCAGATGTGTCTTCGGTACAGAAGAGACACAGACCGTTTGGAGTGCATGCAGAGGAGGGCCACAAAAACGATCCAAAGGATGAAACAGTTCTCCTATGAGGACAAGCTGAGAAAGCTGGAGCTGTTCATCCTGGAGAAGAGAAGGGTCCAATGTGTCCTAATAGCGTCCTTTCAGTATGCTACAGGGGACCTACAGGAAAGAAGGGGACAGACTCTTGGTCTTTCAAATGTAAAACTGTGCACTAAGTGATGTTGATTGCCACTTGGTGACACCCATCACTCACCTCATAATCAGTCTTATTGCAAGAAATGCCTCAAAAAGCAAGCTTGGAGCCAAGAAAAAAGAAGGGTATAGACAGGAAGCTAGGTTCCTAGTATTTTAAGGACATAAAGTGAGGTGACATTAATTTTGATCTTCTCCTCTACATGATGCAGATTTTTTAAAATATCTGCTAAATAGAGAAATGTTTATCTTTCCACATGACAAAGTGATTTTAAATGCATCAATTATGCTCACACAATTCAAGCTTCAAAATGCTCATAATTACAAAGGGACCAAAACACAGTATATTTAATGTGCAGATTTGGGAATATTATTAATTAAAAATCCCTACTGCACATGGCAAGCAAATACATTTAGGGAGTCAGATAAGAATTAAAACCATTGGAAACTGCCAGTGGAAATCAATAAAGCATATGCAATATGTATTTTTCAATATTCAATCACTTTCAAATCCTTAATGAGGTGGTTTGCTTCTCAGTTGCTTTACACATAAATGTACCAAAACCTAAACCCTTAATTGCTCCTTAAGTTATATAAAAGCTTTGTATTTACGAAACAGAAAATGACAAAATACCTTGTGGAAAAATCTGGACACTCTTTGTTTAATGAAGACTTTGAAGAAAATCACCACATCAATAAGACAAGAAGAGCACTGAGACATCTTGGAAACAGGAGGACAGGACTGACACCAGATAACAAATAAATTCACAAGTAAATAACAAATGTAAATCTTCTGATAAGATTGTGAACCTGGAGTACCCAGCCAGTGGGGAAACAGGGGAGGGGAGGGAGGAAGGGGGAGAAAACAGGGTATAAATACTATCATGTTGTGTCCATAGGTGTGCTCCTGCCTGACAAAAATTATCTGGACATTTCCAACAAAAAGCATAAGTAATTTCAATGAGGAGTGAGTGTGCTCATTCCAGGAAACACAAGAAAACCACAAGCATAAAAATCACTGCATTGATACTTGTTGTTTAAACAATAGAGGAATTTCCAGAGTTAGATTTTGAATATAAGAAATAGTGTCAGTATTAATGGTTATCACTGATCTGAGTTAAGTTACCCTGGTCTGCTACAGAAATGCTACACATTTTGTGTGTGAGACTCTTGTGCAACACAATTCCAGATTTTTTTTTACCTGAATTGACATCTTATCTAAAAAATAAAAATAATGGGGGAAGGAAGAGTATAGAATGACCACTTTAAGGAAGTATGATGTCAGTGGCTTGTATGGCATCAAATCTGGGGGCAGAAGCAAGGATTTGACCTAGTCTTTTTTTTCCCTTGACAGCATTCAAGTACACTCAAACGTTCATCAAAGCTTGCTATCTGTCAGCTGTATGCTTCACACAGCGTATGTTCCTGCTAATGAAGTTTCAGTATTATCAAGGTATCAACTTGAGTGCCATCTAAGACATCAAAAAATGAAATGGCTATTTCAGCAGTAATAAATATTTACCTTTGTCTGTACAAAGGTACAGTGAGAAGTCCTGATATGTGCTCCAGAAGCAATATGCTCCTAGGAGTGCCACTTTTCCTTGTTTTCTCTTCCTTCAGTCTGGACTCCTGATAAATTCTGATTTATTGCTACCAGTGCTAGCCTTTTTCTGTCACTTCAGTCCATTCAAACTGGAGTATAATGGAGAATGTCAGCTTTTCCCTGAAAAATCTGACTTCCCTAATTCTAATCTTCCTCATTCAAAGCTAGCATCATCTAATAGAGGAGCTTAGTGCCTATTTCACAGCTTTCATTTAACCTGACTTTCACTTGACTTTTGAGCTTTTCCTCATGTCTTAATCTAAGTTTTCCATTCCCAACTCTGTCTCCAGCAATCCAGTTTGTCTATTCCTACTGTGATTTCCCAGACAAGCCCAGTTCTCTGTTCCCCCTAACCTTTGTTTGTAATTGTAGCTGTCTGCTTCAAGCTGGTCAGTAGTTTGTTCTCAAGCAATTCTCTTTACTCATTCCTAATCCTGGATTTTTGAAGTCCTCACATCAACATCTTCTCTGTTGTAGATTCTCAGCTGTAAACTGTTCTCCCAACATCTATCTTTTTTTCATCTTTATCCAAATTCAGATTTTTTTAGAGAGATTTAAATCTTACAGTCCATACTGAAATTGTTACATGGAGTTGAATCTGGGGCAGACTGGGAAAATCTGTGCAGTTATGGGGGACATTTCTAATGATACCTTCTATAGACATTTCTTGACACTTCTGTTTATCAGACCCACTTTTCAGTGATTTATAACTTTCCCACACTTAATAGTTTGAAATTTTCAAAGTTGCATGTCGTACCTTAAATTTTACTAATTTCACCCACAACAATACAGTTGTTTCCATGAATAAGGCTGTGGAAAATAAAGTCCATTGTTCAAGTAAGGGAAAAAAAAAAAAAAACCAACACAATACAGAGATGCTGAGAAAGTTATTAATTTTCATCCTTCTCCTTCTGTTTTTATGACTATGACAGAATAATCTACAAGGAAATTTGCTATTCTTTTTTTGGAGAGTTATGCAGTAACTGTGGCAGAGGTCATTTGCAAAAATGAGTGTGATCAGGTAATTAAATGACTTCTCATAAAATGGATGCCCAGATAATAACTAGGGGTGCATTAGCACTGTATTTTGAATTTATCTTAATAACTTAATCATATTAATATATATATATATATTGTATCTGTTGTGTAGCAGTACATTCAAGTGAAAATATGTGCAATATTTCTTCTTTACATTCCCGTATTCATATGTCATTTATCACTTCTGTTCTAACTCAGCAGTGACAGAAATTGGAAGCAGGTAGGAAATCTTCAGATTCTGTAATTAAGAATCCATATTTTGCCTTTTGTCTTTAAAATAGCTCTCAGTGCTAGTTAGACTTATACATTTCATCAGCTGCTATTGTTTTATCCTCCCTATTCTCGATGTTATTTGTACTATAAGAATACAGTTTCTTTCTTGAAATAGCATCTACAATGTAGTCACATGTAATCGATAAAAATACTCTCTCCCAGTTTAAGAATACATAGGACTCTGATCTTACATGGATTTTTCAAAGTGGTGAAATCCCTGGGAATAAAACTCACTTTTGACATATAAATCTGTGACCAGATGCTCAACACTTAAGAGTGATGTACTGCTTAAATTACTAGGTTTCCTTTTAAAAATGAGTAGTATTTCATGGGCACAAGTATGCAAAGCATCACTGTAAATTTCAGTTTAATGATTATGTGAACTTTTACAGGGGATAATATCAAATAGCTTCACCTATGATCTAGAGATAGTTAGTGTTATAGCCTCACTTTTTAACTTCTTTTTTTACTTACCCTTCCAATAGTGATCACTGTTTTAAAACGTATTATGTCATGAGTGCATATATGCTTATTAAACAGAATTGTGCACCTAAGACATACTAAAACTCAATCTAGTTAAGTGGCTAATTCTCTGGCAACTTTAAAAACTTAGCAATAAATGTTTTGTAACCTGATTCTTAATCAAGTCAAAAAACAGTTATTTTTTTTTTTGTTTGTTTGTTTTAAATTATTCCTTTCTTCTCTTCCATTTGATTGTCTAGCTTATTTCCATCTGCAGGAAAAAAACGGTTAACAGTATGTTATGCTGCATCACAGCTACAAAGATAATAAACACTAGGAGAATTCAGGTGGGTGGTCTTTGTGTGTGGATTCCTCTGTTACTCTTAAGAGACACATTGCACTTCAGCAAATATTATTGACATCTCGCAAACATTTGTTCTCATCTCCCTAGAAGGCATGTTTAACAGAGTGCTTGGTTTTGCTTTTCTATGAGGGCTACTCTGAAAGTAACGCCCACAATGCCAGAGGTAGATGTTGGTATGGCTGTAGAAGCTGAAACTTCCCACCAATATTCCATTTCTTTTTGTTACTATGTGAAAAATGGCAGCAGAGGGACAGTCTGACAGAACGGCATCTCACATGAAAGAGCAGATGAAGCAAGCATGTGTCATTGAATTTCTCCATACAGAAAAAATGGCACCCATTGACATTCATCGATGCTTGCTGAACATTTATGAAACCCAAACAGTGGATGTGAGCACAGTGAATCGGTGGGTGGTGCATTTCAGCAGTGGTGACAGCATTCTGGAAAACCATGGAGACTTTTACAAGTACAGCATGCAGGTTCTCTTTCATTTCTGGCAAGAATACATAGCTAATGGTGGTGACTATGTTGAAAAATATTTTTTCATAGCTGAGAATTTTCCCTAACAAATAGTATTCTCATGTTCTTTCTATGTGTTGTAGTTTCAATTGAAATAAATAGAAGGCATTACTTTCAGAGCAACCTAGATATTTTGCCTATATTTGCATACATGTTTGCTAAAGGTTGTGTATACAAATGGAAATGTTTGACGTAGTAAATAGATGTGATATATTCATGTTTTAGTTGTCTATGTGCCTATATAACATATAAAAATACATAACTG
The DNA here is from genome assembly GCF_026119805.1 of Tympanuchus pallidicinctus. Lineage (NCBI taxonomy): Eukaryota > Metazoa > Chordata > Aves > Galliformes > Phasianidae > Tympanuchus > Tympanuchus pallidicinctus. The sequence goes on from NW_026294769.1 coordinate 10,600,222, forward strand.
CAGGATATATATTGCTATTACATACACAGAATAACAAGTTCAACAAATTGTATGATTTTATGTTGTATCTCTGGTTTACACTGGAAACAGTAGGATGCAGAAATACTCCATGCAAAACCAGTGTGAAGTCCTTTGTTTGCTGTGGGCCTTTTCAGGCATGGTTGTTGGAAGTTGCTTTCTGTGAGAATATCAGTCCTCAGTGCTTACCTTAAACTGTCAAAATCAGCATAAACTTTCACAGATTGACAATATTTTATTAATAGCATTGGAATTGTTGATAAACAATATATTAACAAGGATATTGCTCCAGCAGAAAACGAGAAATCTCTGTCAGGGGATCACATGTGCCAAGTTTATTGTACCTGCAGTTGATTAACTGGTGAATGTTAGGCAACAGTTTTGGTATAACATTCTCAAAGCAACGCCCCCTTTCTGAAGTTACACCCAGTCCAAAATGAAACCAAATAATGCACTCAAGATGTGCTATAAACTTTTCATCTTGCCTAAATATTTGTCTGCATATGTTCTCTTACAGCACGCGCTGAATTCAAATAGTAGTGCAACAGTGCCCTTGGGCTGCTTACAAAGAAATATTTACAGTACTGTGAAGGATGTATTTATTTTCAGTGTGAAACCCCAGATGGTATTCCTCCTGCAGGTCAGCAGGCCTAGAGGTTGATAGGAATTACAGTCTTTAAGAACTTGAACAGTGGTAGCCAAAGCCTGTGTGTTAAAGCCAGCCATGTAGCACAGAATGAGCTGTCAGCATCTTCTTAAGCAGACAGCTCAAAGAAAAAGGGCAGTGTGCATATGAAATAAAGGGCAAGAGAGAAGGTATGGTAAACAAGGATCCAGCAGGAAAAGTGAAGAAGTCTCTGCCTCACAAGCACATAGAGTTCAGATGTAGAGGGCAGAGCCCCCCCTTAAATGTGACAAGAGGGTGAGTAACAAAAGGAAAACACAACTTCTTAGAACCACTTCGGACCCTGAAATAATTTTTTTGGACTAGGAAAAAGAAAAGCTTGAATAAAGCCTGTTCACTGAACATTATTATTTTAGAAGCTTTGTGTCTGGTTTCAGATTCTAGAAATAATGGAATTCTTGTCAGGGAATAGAGCCTATGTCACATAGCCTATGTCACATAGCCTATGTCCAAAAATAAAATTCATGCAAATATGAGGGATGGCTTATTAGCACTTGCACGATAAGTATTGGTACTAATTTTCAAAAATACCTGTTTCTAATCATGATCTTATGATAAACTTCAGATTTTAAAAATTACGTTCAAACATTATTGTTTTATAAATTCAGGTAATGAAAATATATACCAAATGATCTTATAAGCTGTTCACAGACATTCTGTGAATAAAAACAGATTTTAAAATGATATCAGTAAATGATGCATTGTAAATCATTTGTTCAGCTGCTTTTACTGTTCATGCCGTCTAGCATATTGTTGAAGTTATTTCCTTTTTTAAATTTTTCATTTAGATTATTTAGAGCATTATCTTGCCTTAGCCATGCCATATAGCAATCTAAATTATTTTGATAATAATCTAATAAAAGTATTTCTGGAAAAAATTTTAAACCTAATTAATTAACTCTTCTCCTATTTCTGTACCATTTCTACTAATATAATATTTGATTATAAATATAGATAATTTTCAAAGTGTGAGTAATACTAATAATGCAAGCTAGTTATTTAAGTACTACACCACCTAGACTTCAATTGTAAGGATTTTTGTGGCTAGACAAATTTGCCCTATAATCACTCATGATTGATTATTATTTGATTTGTCTTCAGATCTATCTTTTGTGGATCGTTCCTGATTTCTAGGCAATAGCAAGCAGTGTTACTAAGTCTAGACTCCAGTCGTTGTTAAGCTTTCCACCAGCAAATTTTTGCACTCAAATGAAACTGTTTTCAGTGCTAGAATTGATCTGTATGGAAGTCATTATAAACCATCAATTTGCATTAATTCCTAGTGTTCATTTTGGATGGTATTGAGTACTAGAGGATCATGTGAAGTGGAAGCTTTGAGAGCAGTCATTCCTTGAGGTCGAAGTAGAAATAGTACTGGCAGTCCTAGAGCTTGCATTTGTACTGCTAAAAGTATATGTTTATCAGGCTAATATTACTTATCTAGTAGTCCATGTACTTACATTTTATTAGGTCAAATAGAGGCATATAACTTTATCTGTAGTTTTTTATGGTGAAAATTAATTTTTGATTGTTCGTAGAGGTCTAGAATAAACTTTAAAAATCTTCCTCTTGAATAGGTACTGAATACATTATCTTAAGAAGTATTAGTCTTAATTAAGAAGTATTGCTTTTCTCAGAATAGATGTTTTAACATCACCTTTTCAAATTCCTTATTTTAATCCAATTGGAACCTGAGTATAGCTAGTTCTGTCATCATCTAGAAATACTACATTCTTCTCAGGCAATTGGAGAAGATTTATATATTTTTCTTCATAATAAATTATTACTGCCTTAGGTTAAGGAGGAGAGAAGACAACTGAGATTTTATTATATAGCTCTGTTAAATGAAGAGTCATTGAACTGTGGCTTCGTAGGTATGTCCATGAATGTAATGCATGGCTCCCATTTAAGTCCCATCCAATGAGAAAGTGGAACAAAATGCTTTTTTAATTTATTTTGTGTGTCTGCAAGTGTTTAAATGATTAGGGCAGCAATTCCAAAATTAGATCATCTAGTATAAACAGTCAGATAGTGGGGTATTAATACGAATTCTTACACTCCTATTTAATATATCAAACATCATTGAATCTTTGAAAATTTTGGTCACAACAACCGCAAGCAACCAACCCTACAAGCTTGGGGAGGAGTGGCTGGAAAGCTGCCTGATGGAAAGAGACCTTGGTGTACTGATGGACAATCAGCTGAATATGAACCAGCAGTGTGCCCAATTGGCCAAATAAGCCAGTGGCATCCTGGCTTGTATCAGGAATGGTGTGGCGAGCAGGACTAAGGGCGTAATCCTGCCCCTCGACACTCAGGCCTCATCTCGAGTACTGTGTTCAGTTTTGGGCACCTCAATACAGAAAGGACACTGAGATGTTGGAGCAGGTTCAAAGAAGGGCAACAAGGCTTGTGAAGGGCTTGGAAAATGTGCCCTATAAGGAGAGACTGAAGGGGAAAATTAGAATAGATGTTCTGCAAATTTCTAGGTTTCTTATAAGTTCTTTCAAAGTTCACTACATGTTTATGTAGATATTCTTTTTAATTTTTAGTCTGGTTTTTGTAATCTTACTTTTGAATTAGAGGATTTTCATGATTATTCATAAAGTACTGAAGTAACACATAAATATTTCTATTTATTCATTCCAACTTTTCTGACTTTCACTTTTGTTTAACATTCCTATGATCATGGACTACAGAAATGCCAATGAGAAGATCCTAATTTATCTTCACTATAATTTATTTTTATATATTCATTGTTATCTTCTAGATCTACGGTATATATATTTTTATTTCTTTGATACCTCAAATAATTTATACAGCTGCTTTTGAATACATTTACTTTTTTGGCTTTTGCATGTTTATTCTTTCTGTTGAAATAAGCTATTATTTTAATAATACTTAAAATATGTATCTTCTAAGCTATCACGTACTTCTATTTTCAAAATTGCCTTTGGAGACTTTTGAGAACACATTAATTTTTTTAGCTCATTTTCCTTTTTGCTTCTAATTCTTTCTTATTGCTATGAATCTGATTCTTAATCTCAAAATGAAGGCCTTAGAAAACTTGAAAGGACCTTCTTGCACATAAATGGTTCATATGGATTTCCAGAAGATGTTCCCATAGCTTTTTTAAATTATTAATAAAATTCTAACATTATTTCTACATTAATATGTAGTAGCTCATTTCTGTGACTTATGCTCATATACTTTCAGATGCTATCAACCTGATTTAGGGACAGCTCTTTGGGTAGTTCTTCATTTGGAAGTTTATTTCTGAAATGAAACATACTGACATATATAAAACACATTACCTATTTGAGAAATCATCAAAGCACATGGATAACTCTCAGTGACATGAAAAATATCGAAGACTGAAATTTATGTTAATTGGCTTAATAACATGGAAAGTGTTTAAAAGGGATGATCAAAAACAGACAAACAAAAAAAGCCAGGGCACCCATCACAAGAGAAAAACTAAACCCAACATCAGCAACAAAACAAAATATAAAAAGGCATTAAAAAGAAAAAGAAGGCTGATGTCTAAGCAGAATAGAAAGGGTTTTGAGAAAAAGAAAAGATTTTGAAAATGACTTGCAAAAAATAGTAGCTGGAGAGACCAAACAGTGCATTAACTGAATAGAAAAATTCAGAGGCCTTGACAACAGCAGGTGATCACTGAAAACCATAACTGACAAGCTCGACTGCAAGCAAACTTACAAATCCATGCACACACATTCTGTCTTCTAGCCTACCACATTAAGCCAAGATTTAATGGAAAGTTATTTTAGCAAAATAAATGTTTAAAACAGATAACGACTTGGGGGGCGGGGCAGTTTGCCAAAATAGAAAACAACCGTACCAGAGATTCTGACAGTGACATTGAAATTTTCTGCATACAACTACTTTCTCATTAAATATTTCTTTCATCTTAACTAGCAATTTCTTTCCAGCAGAAGCTGTGAAAGTCTTTGTGTTATGAGAAAAAGTTTAAAAGCAAAATAAACTTTTTTGATTAATGTTATTAAAGAGAAAAATGAGGATCAGTCACTGAGAACTGAATGAGCTAGGATGTCAGAATTAGATGTTAGACACCACTTTGTTTTCAGAACATTATTTTTAAAAAATGTAATTAAATTTAATAAACATATCTGTCTCATGTCTTCTGTTCTTGGTAAGCATACCTCTCATTGAAAGTTCCCGATGGACATAGATATCCACAACAATTCTTTGCTTTTAATCTACCTAGGCATGGAGTTGTGTGAGCTCAGATGAAAAACATCACTACACTAAATACGTGCCATTTTGTCTCTTTAGCCTTCTTGCCAAATTTCTTTGTTAGGAATCTTACAAATAGCATTTGTATTCATTGTTCACTTCATGAAACCAGAAAAGTTTCCTTAGTGTGTGGCATGAAAAAAAGGAGGTCATAACAAGTTGGTATTTACCATATCAGGATATATATAGGTTCACTCCAGTGTATCTTATTATGCTGTTTAGATTGTCATTGTACCTAGGAATTTCACACATAGTTCAGGACCATCTCATTATAACAGACAAACAGAACAAAAAGACTCTTCTCCAAATAGACAGCAGTATAATACAAGAAAGGCATAGTTCTATAAATATCTTGCATCTGCATATACCAAGCAGATCTGCCAAAGGAAGCAATCACGTATTTTTCGTGCTTCCAGCCATTAGTTTCTGTTCCTGTGACACCCTGTCCCTTTGAAGGCGATAAGCATTTGAATGGCTGCTCAGTGCAGTGAGCCACGGAACTGGCTTAGTTGCAAGGCAGTCTAACAAGGGGAAAATGTGCAAGTTCGGTTTTCAGTTCTTTGTTCCTTGCAGGAAGGAAAATCTAATTACTGACAAAAAAGTGCAACTACACTCATTCCCAGCATGTTTCATGAACTTGTTCTTAAAGAAAGTCAAGAGCTATTGATATTTTTAAAGGCAAATTATTCCTTTTCTTAGCTATTTAGCAACTAATAGTCTTTTGTATGTCTGATCCAAGTTTCCTTGCTGAAGCTGTTTCTTTTACTGTTGTCCTATTTACTATGAATGCAGAGAACACGATCGATTCCCTTGGTACTCCTACTTTCTTTTCTCTAGTATTTTAACACTTGCCTCAGAATTTCTCCTCTTCAGAATACATTTTCTTGGGGAAAAAAAAAGTCCAAATATGTATATCATTCCAGCTGAGAACACACCAGTCCTGACAAAAGGCCAAAAACATCAGAGAGCAGAACAGGAAACCTAGTTCATTTTAATCACTAGACAGAAAACCTTTTCTTCCTTTGTGAATCCCCCTTGTCTAGCTGTGAGGTGTTGTCTATCCGTCTTCCGTTCCTTTAAATCTTTGATAGGAATGCTAGCATTTTCAATTCCCTTGTAGAATATATTATGCCTTTTACTTGAATTCACCAAGTTTCACTTATAGAACTTGGTGATCATGTTAGAAAAATCTCATTTCCAAACTACGGGTCCCAATCTGTCTGTTTACAATTATATGAAAATATGTGACACAGTTAATGCCCATTTCACAGTTAGGTTTAATAAAGGGTAGTTTAAGAGCTGCTGCCATTTTTTTTGGTAAAGAAACCAGCTATAAAAAAAAGCCTTATGGATTATTTCCCATAGTATGTCTTCTTTGTACCTATTTTTTTTTCCCACTAAGCTACAAAATGTGGTTAATACAGCATAAAACTCTGCTAGCAAAGGATAAAATGCTATTATTAAATGCAATGCCTGAGACTCTTGAAACAAAATTATAAACCAAACATCTCCTCATATTTGCTTTATATTCAGTCATAAAAGAATAGCCTTTTCTGAAATTGTCAAGCTATTTCTTATAATCAATCCCATATTCTGCTTTTTTTTTTGCAGTCAAAAACAAGTAAGCCAAGGTAAAAGCTACTTCAAGTAATTTCACTGATGGCTTTTTTCTATTTAAGTATCTTTTAAAAACTTTCTTAAATTTTATAACTACTGCAAGATCTAGGACAGAAATGGAAACCATATTGGCATATATATCTAAAAACACTTGAATAAATAATTTTTTTTCCTTGAATTTTGCAAGGATTTATTTTAAAATAGGAGGTTTTCTCCTGATTGCCCGAAAAATTAAATTTCTCATATCCAGACAACTTATTGGCATTTCAGAACCTCAACTGGAGAGAATGTGAATCTGAAATGGCTTGGAATATCCACCACTGGGTGGCCTCTTCTGTTTCATAAGGAAGATTCACTAAGAGTTGTCTTTGTGATAGAGAGAAATTGTGTCATCAACATTTCAACTGTTTTGAGGTCTGTGTAGTTACTGACATGTTCCAGAAAAAAAAAAAAAAAAAAAAAAAAGAATGCCTACACAGTACTATTCACTGTAGTATCTACGTGCTGTGCTGGGCCCAAGAAACCAAAAAGTATGAGGACAAAAATCTAACCTGAAAACTTGTGCAATGCAGTTCAGGAAGTAGGAATTTGTTTCTATCAATTCCCAAGTAAATTATTTTAATAACTGTATTTTAGAGTCTTAACTTGAGACACTTGCATTAACTGCAGTACAGGCCTGGTTTATGAATATCTTTAAAATACTGAGGATATATTTACAGAAAATGGAGCATTCATATAGGAGATGGGAATCTTCCTCAGAGATCTCCTAATAGGGAAATCCTGGACACAACATAAGTCAACTGCAAAGGAACTCAGTGGTGCATGAATGACATGCAAATTGAACACACCACTAATTTTCACTTAAATCCAGTGTATTAGTAAGGCAAAAAATGGTGCACTGGAGTTGCTAATTGGCTCTTATCTCTACAGTTAATTAGCAGTTCACCTATGTAATTTCAAAATTTTATGACGACAGAATGTACAGTAGCAATATCTGATTCAGGAAAAATGTTGACAGGCATTTCTTTTTAGTTCCCAAGGAAAATCTCCTTAGTGACAAATCTGTGAGTTTGCTCACAAACATAAACTCATCATTCATTCCTATGATGCCTCTTTTCCCATTGTACCATCTTTTATTTTATCACCAGAAACTGCAACACCATCTTGCTGTTTGCACCTCAAGAAATCCACAGAATTAATATTTTCCCAGCAAGAAACCCATTTCCTTCTGCACAAGGGAAAAAAAATGAGAACAATATAAAAATTCATAGTAGTGGAACACTATCCTGAGTGCAATCTCCGCTTATAAAAATGATCAGTATTGATTCACTGTTCCCTTTTCCTCTTCCATCTTTCTCTCTTTGTCTCCGTTGTATTAAGTGGACTGCATATGTCTTGTTTCATGTGTATGTGTGCCAGAGCTGTAACTGGTGGTTGCTGCTCATTCTGGAGAAGAGCATGATGTACACTGTGGCACAACCTTCAACACTAGTTCCTTATCCTTATTCTGATCTAGAAAGAGTTAATTAAAGAATGAAGCTATTAATTTTTAAAAGGCCTTAGTCATATTCACAGAAGAATGTTTGTATGTTGAATGGATTCGTTTATTTTTAGATCAGTTCATAGTGTGAGAATGAATAGAAATATCCCATGTCATTACTGCAGCTAAACATTTTGAAATGTCAAACCACAGCCCGGGGCTGTTAGAATGAATGATAAATAATATATCTGATTTGCCTGAAGTAGCATATTGTATGCAATTTTGATGGCTTGTCCGGTTCTTCGTAATATAGAAAGCAGAGACTGTGAGTAATAGACAGTAGTGGTAAGCATAGAAAAATCCAAATGGTAATTGTTACTAACAGATTTAAGACATTTAATTATCTGTTGTTTTTCCTCAGGATCATCCTCAAGAAAAAAAATAGTTGGCAATTGATTTTTAAATTTATCAAATGTCTAAAATAATTTAAGAATTTCAATAACCCACTGAAGAGGAGAGTGATTCTAGCTTCATCTCGTATCATTTTGTATTTATTCATTTTAGGATAGGAACAGTGAAACATGCAAAAATTACTGTACATATTAGAATATCCTATCCTACAGAAGGAGGATGTTTGACATAATTCGGATACCTACTCTAAACACATCTGAGAATATCTAATTAATCGATTAGGACAAATTACATTCTTCTTCATGAAAAATGTTTACAAAAAGTATATCCATTTTTGTTGCTTTTGCTTTTATAAAGGAATTGATCTCTGTGATACAAGTTATAGAAGAAGTAGCATGTTTGTGAATGTATCTTTGACTATCAGTTCTACTTTTCTCAGAGACTAATACTGTAACTGCAGCAATCATTTTTTTTTTTTCTTTTTTCTTCAAATAGTTGAAGTAAAAATATTTCTTTTTCTGGTACAAATTGAGCAAGTGAAAAATTTACATGGTAAAAACTATTCTTCATACTCCTAAGAGAGCTATGATTTTACCTAAATTTGAAATGGACTGAAAAATTTGACTCCTAATATAGATCTAATAACTTTCTCAACTTGCATTCCTGATAAGCTTGATTAGAAGTAGAGTTGTCAAAAATCACGAATAAAAGCTTAAAGTTATTGAGGTCCAAAGCATTGAATTAAACTACTTGTCAAGCATACAGAATATTAGGTTAAAGGTTGTCCATCAAAACTTGTGTGACACATTTAATAAGTAGTGAAGAAACAAATACTTTGTACAGCAAAATTGTTTTAAATAGTCAGCTTCCATACTGTTCTAGACTCCAGTTTGTCAAGATATTGCTGAAGTACCAGATATGTGAGGTCAGACACAGTTCACAGATCTAGGGTCTGCATGCAAGTGGACTAGATATGTAGGAGCACAGCATTTATAGCTCACTACAAATACTTTGAATTGTTCATACAATTGTAGTAATTCTTCCCCAAATACCCTCATGAATTTTATTTACATTTCCAATGATTTTTCCAGCAGTGAGCAATGTGCTTTATGTTGAGTGAACAGAGAGTATTAAATTTTATCTCCATATCTTTTCTGTACCGTGTCAGGCAGAAACCCTTGGGGATGGAGGAAGTAAAAACAGAAACTGAGCTAGCTCTGAGCATCATGACACTAATACTGAACTTCCTACCTCTTCTAATTTATACCTGGTTTAACAGTGAAATGGCCCAATACATATGATTTTCATCTGAAGAGCAAGTTATTGAGGTTCCAGCAATGCAAAAAGCTTTTAATTAACCTCTCTGACTGGACATGTGGTGTCTAAGCTGCTATAACTTGCAGAATTTCAAACAAGTTACTGTTTGGAGAAAATTAAGACAGAACTCCCTTGTGATAAGGTACTGAAAATAGCATATTGCTTTACTTTTAATCTTTCCATCCTGATTTACGATATGAATGCTTTGTCTCCCAGGAGATAACTGATACCAGAGATTTCCAACTGTGAGAGTGTAGGTGCCCCCTGCTACTTCTGTTTGATTATAATGCTAACAGCACTGTCATGGATACTGGCAATATTTGTCAGGTTCACTTCATCTTTATTTCATTTCTCTGTTTTACCTCACCTAACCCGTAACCTCTGATAGTCTGAACAAAGTCCTGGTACTGGGAGCACAGAGACCCCTCTAGCTTCATTGACTTCCATGGGAATAAAATAAATTTGTTGTCTCTAGGAGACATCACAACTAAACTAGCATTAAAGAACTCTGTGTTTCAGTTAGAACTTCACTCTGAGTCCTAAAGCAGGGTTCAAGCCTTCTCTCAAAAAAAAAAAACAGAAAAAAAAGAAGATTTTAGTCTACGAAAATTTTAATTTTCTCATGAAAATTTACAACCACTTTGATTAGAAAGAAAATTGATATTTTTTATCATTTGATGTTGTTCTGTTTTTTAAGCTACATCCTTTGAAACATCCAAAGCAATGACATTAGGCAAAGAAGTTGCTAGGACACATTATCTTTCATCAACCTGACTGAGAGAAAATAAACAATGAGAAGGATAAAATGTCATATTTTGTGTCAGTGTATGCTGCAGAACTTGAACAGGGTTTCAAGTTATGTAGCACTGACATTTGTCAAGTTGTCAATTTTGCATGAACTCACTGAGATTGACATAGTATTACAGGGCATATCTATTTAAAATATGAAGAGTTCATGAAAAGAATTTCAAAGCACAACCCATAAAGTACACTTCTATGAACCGTTTCAGAGATTACCATAGGCTCAATAGCTTCATCTTTCTTTCTATTTTAATTAAAGTGAAATGTAAAACAGAGATGAGATGATAAAGTACACAATAAATAAATAAATAAAATAAATCTTAAATTTCTCTTGGAATTTCAAATGCAGAAATTGTCAGATACATACAGGTTAATACATTCTTGTTCTTCAACAAAGCTTCAAGCAAGGTTGAAGATATCTTAAGTAACTCCATCCAATTCTTTCAGTTTAATTTTTCATGTTCTCAACCAAAAGATCTTTTCTCAACCCTATGATTTAAATCTTCATCATGTAATTATTTCTCCTCCTTACATTATATGATAGACTCAAGGTTTGGGTTTATAGCTTTTTTTTTTTTTTTTTTTTTTGTGTGTGTGTGTGTGTGTGTTTGTTTCACACTGCATCCTCTACTGGTTTTATGAAAACTTTGATCCTTAATTGAATTCTGGGTATATTTCCATTATCTTTCTGCCTGTCTGCAAGGAGGAGGCATTGTGAGATTTGTTGACAGTAATTGGCCTTTCTGAACAACTGTTTCTGGAACCCTTCGCTTAAGTGGACGAACTCAGTTTAGTTACTTAGTTGATTAGAAAGAAATTAAAATAAAAAAAGCTCTTTGTGCAATCAATAACATTTTAGATTCTGCTTATTAAAACAATTAGTGGGTTATGATCAATAAAAAGAAAAGTAACATTACTCACAAATACATGTGGTTGAAATGTACTAAAAGATAAAATTGCTGAAATAGGCTAACCTTGTTTTGACATTGCTGAAAAACAGATCTTGATGTTTTCTGCAGTTGTTTTCAAGAATGTTGGAAAAGCCCTCAAGATCTGCTCTTAATATACAAGAATGAAATTTCTCTCTTTCAGGAACGGCAAGTTATTTTGCTCAGTGAATTTGATGCTACAGAGCTTAGTTCTCTCATACTCTTAGAGATCTGTCCCCAAGACAGTATTTCTGGAAGGATTTCAATCAGGTTAGACCTGCTTTCAAGCAACCCAGCTGGTGGGTGTGGTTTTCTTGAGGTTAGCTCTAGAAAAGCATGTGCCTTATAGGGTAGCAGTGAAGACATACAGTTGTCTAGTCAAAGTGCTCTAAGATAGGCCTACCACCTGTTTTTTATGCTCATTTATGTCTGTGCTATGAGTCTAAGAAATCCTGGCCCAGGGCAAGTGCTTCTTTTGAGCCAGTATCATTTTGCAGTATGCCTGCAGTTGCTGCTTCTGATAGTTGCAAGCAGTGTGTGTGGCTAATCAAACCTGAGGGCATGGTCTTCACATGCCAAGATGAGAAAAAGCTATTTTAACAGTGGCTCCTAAAGTGGATGAAGTTACTAAACATTATAGTTCTTTGGTACAGATGTTGGGAGGAAAAGGATCTTCCGTAAGTGACAGGGTTCTGATGTAGTTTTAAGTAAGATATGGAAAAACGTGCTGTCTGGGAAATACTGTATTTTAGGCATAATACAGAATGTGGGATAATAGATTTGTGAATTAATTAGCAATAGCTGAAATACTCAGAAGCAGAGCACAGAAACTATGACTTGTTTATATATAATACTGCTTGCATGTTGCTAAAATCATAGAGGAGCTGATCTATTTTTGTAGTTTTTTTTTTTTTTTTCTCCTTGATGTTGACTAGTTTTCAGGTTAGGATTAAAAGTTTTCAAAACCTGTGATGAAGACATTATTTTCAGAAAACTTGACCTTACATTTAAGCGTTAAAGCAAGAGGGGTTTTTCTTGGCTATTATTATCATAATCTAGTTTTGCATGGAGTTACTATGTTGTGTTGGAATGACCTGAAAAGATAGTATAGACTTGACAATAGCTTCTCTTTCCTTAACATCTCGTGTGAAACTTCACTGTATTGAAATTATCCTCCTGAATGTGTTGGCTTTTTGGTACTATAATTTCATTATTTTTTTTTTAATGCTTAATGTTTTTGTCCTTTTCTCTTTGTTATTTATTTTCCCTTTGAAGACATGTATATATTCTCATCATAGTAAGTCTAATTCACTAGTCATTTAACCAAAGACTGATGGGTATCCATGACTGATACATATTTTTGCGTATTTACAAAGATATTAAAGCTGAGCAACCTGAACTATGCTTTATATTGTTCCTTACCTTTGTGTTAGTAAGATTTATTATGAAACATAATAAATATGGTGAACCTCTATTCAGTACTGACACTGATAAATATGGTTTTCAGTTGTTTTGGTAATTTCCTCATTTGGTCTCTGCTCCTTAGGGAAGAAACAATTAAAATTATGGTCAGCTTTTCCTTCTGATGATATTGGCTCATTGTTTGCACTCACCATTTGGTTGGGATGAAGCTACTGGGAAAAATAACCTCCTGAAAATAGAAAGTCCTGCCAGCTTTAAAGTGAAATAACACACGGTGGATATTTGCTGTTTAGTGTTTGCATTTCCAAGGTGTTCTAAAAAGGACAATTTTTCTAGTGCTGTTCATACAACTGGCGTATTTGCTGGATGTGAACCACAATGTTATCAAACATGGCTAATGCAGTAAGTGACATTTAAAATCTGATGAATACATGACCTGATTCTGCGAGGTGTCCGTATGGAACAATTTCAAAGTCCGCTTATACTAAATAGGGGTAAAGCTGACTATATCTTTGGCAGAGTTATTCAGCATTGTAGAATCCTCTAATATTATGATTTTCACAGGGCCATACGACCTTCAATATCCAGTCAGTGTGTTTCAAGCAGTCTTTACTGCCTTTCATTAATTTTCTACACAAAATACACATCTCTGAACAGCTAATTTTAAATAATGCCTCTCTTTTGATGTTCTAATAAAATATACTTGCTAGCATGTTTTTGAAGTGAGGTTCATCAGAACAAGATTTCTTTATTTTTTTTCAATTCAAATAAACGTGAAAGTAAAAAAATATCAATTGGCTCATTATAACTGATATACTAAATAATGAAAATTACAGGATCCTTCTTTCTTCCTTTCTCTCTTTTTGCAAAGAAATAAATTGATAACCTTAGAATATGCTGTTGTATTTTCTCTTGTAAAGAAATGTATTACCTACTTTTGCAGTGAGCTGCTGTTACAGTGTGCCAACACTTGAAAAAAGAAACAACCAAGGCATGTGATGCCAGAATTTTATCATAATTAATTTTATAATAGGCAATCTGCTAGTGTTCTTTCTATATTGGTCCCTGGAGGCAGATGGTTTAAACAAGCCAATTTTTATTACTAAAAAGAATAATAATAAAAATATCAGCTTTGGTGGATAAAAGCTGGAAATGACATGCCTACAGGGCCAAAAAACCAAAAGGATGACAAATCTAATACGTATATAATGTTATTATTATATATTTACGTAAATATCAAAAATGATAAAAAAATTTAAGTAAATTTAAAGTAAGTAATTTAAAATTAAAGTAAGTAAATTTTAAGATTTTTTCATTGCTGTCAAAATTATTGTTGAGCAAGTGTATTTCATTACTCTTTCATTCTGCTGTATTGCCCACATTATTGGAAGACCATGTTGAAGAGGTACTACATACCAGAACTGTCCAGTTGTTATTCTCCATTCAACCCAGTATTTCCTCTGGTATCTGCTTGATCACTGCTATATTGACAAAAGTTCTGCACCACAAAAGTTCTTCATGTAGAAGGTAATGTGCCTGACCTCCAAAGTCCCCAAAATATTTAAATTCCTCTAGAGTGCTGAAAAATTCTCAGCTATGATAAATATCAAATAACACTGAAGTGTGACTTTTAGACCTCCAAGTATCCGCAAGACTGCAATAGCTATTCAGTAGTGTTTTCAATAAAAAGGATTTTCAGTAAAAAACTGATAATAAAAGTGCATAGTGTACTGCAAGATATGAAGATCATCTTTTTCCAAAACAATTCAGAAACCCTGCTGTTCTTCACAATGAGCTTAAACTGCATTTTCTTAGGTATTTCCGTGCTAGATTTCGTACTATATAGAGCCATTTGGGGGAGCTGTTTCACTGCAGCTCCCTGCACTGCAGCAGGTCCACTTGGTCCAGTTTATGAGAATAGCATCAAAGGGAAAAGGACAAGTCAGAAGCCTGTCTGTGATGAAGACAACAATTAAGCGTGACAGAATGGTAGAAAAGAACAGATTAGCTCTAGAAATGAATAAGCCAGGGGAAAAAACAAATCAAACCAACCAACCAAACAAAAAAATTGAACAGATTAGCACAATCAGAAGAATGTGCAACTATCTGGGAGCTTCTGGAGAACTGTGTCTTCCTGAGTTGGCTGGGCAGCTAAAAAGTCAACAGCAAAGAGATCTAGCTTCTTTAGAGAGCATCAATTAAAGAAAATGGGGAATGCTAATCTAGGAAATAGGTTACGAACATCTCTTCAGTTTCCCCAGCTGTCTGAGTTTGGGTTAAAAAAAGAAAAAATCACCTTCAGTCTTAGTTTCAAGGCAAGGCTTCAGTTCTGCCTTCAGTGTGCATTGAAATTGTTACCATACTTTGGCATGAGAAACTCCGTTTCAGAGGAGCTGTATCTGTTGCTCTCATTTCTCTGTCTGAAAACTCAGTCAGAAAAATAGATTTTTTTCCTAAATGTAATGATGCTTCTAAATTTGCTCCCACTCCAGCAGTGTCTGGTATTTGTATTCTTCACCATTTCATATTTATGGATAGTTCTAATGTCCTGCCTCAGTTTTTTGTTGTTCTTTTTTTGCTGAGCCAAAACTTTTTGTTTAGCCTTTTCTTGCAAAATATGACTTCCATTTCCTTTAATGATCCTTGTAAGCCTCTGATTTCTTTTTGTCTTGAATTTTATGCCATTATTTTTATTAGTGTTAATCTGATCGCTGAGGTAACCTGTTTGTTTTTTTTTCCTCTTATGTACCCATCTCTGCTAAAACAGATGATGCTGTTCAACCTTTTTATCTTTGAAAAATGTACAAATACTGAAGATAGTATATTTGCTCAGTCATATTATGTAACATGATGTCTTTACTGAAAATCTCATTTGATCATGGCATTTTTCTTCTAAAGATTAGTGGTTGTTACCACTTTTTAGCTGTTTCTAGTCTGTCTCTATTGCTCTGTCTTTTTCAATGCTATGACTGTTTTCTCTGTGACATTGTGCCAATAACATAAAGGAGTCCAATTAGATAAGATTTCTAGTATTTCTCTTATTTAGAAATTCCAGATTATCTGTGTTACGAGCTTTAATGTTTAACTCCATTTTCTTTATCTTCTGTTCTTACTGTTGCTCTTCACATAAAATCTGGTTGTAATGGCCCACACATTATTGCAATAATATCAACAGTTCTGAAAATTGGACTTATTGTTTACCTCTGGATGATTCTTTTTAAAAATTTTCATTTTAATATATACTACAATTACTATTCACTAGTTATTAAAAACAAGAACATGGCACGACTGTTTTAAAAATCTTAGTATTAATGCTTGCTATGGTTTTGTGTGTTAGATGTGAAACAACCATTGGAGGAAGGTCATTGGTACCCAACCTGTTTGGGGTTACTAAGGTGTTTGAGTTTTCCTTCCAGCTTCGTTGCGATTTATTCTGTTTTCCTGCTGCTCTGAAGTTCACCTTCTCTTTGTCCCCTGGTCAACATCTGCCTGCCTTTGAGAATCTTTAAATATTAATTTGATTTTGGAACCATCAGAAGTTTATCTGTATACTTGAAGAGTCTTGATATTTGTTTTCATATCCTTCTTCAGGCCTGTCTCATTTGCATCTTTTCCTTTGCTTTATTCTTAAAGACATATGGTTTATTTGATTTGTTTGGTGTTTTTTTGTTTGTTTTTTTTGGGGGGCATTATTGTTTGTTCATTTGTTTCTCCTGCCTGCATATAAAGCTTTTTGAGATGTTTCAGGAAAGTTTCAGTAAAGACCCTATTTAGAAAGCTTTTTATCTTCTTTTTCCTCTTATTTCCTCTCTCTACAGATTGCTAACATTTTTAGTATCTTGGCCTCTAAGGAATTCCAGGCCAGTATTATATTCTGGCATCCTCAAGTTGAATTTGTTGACTAACTTTTTGGTATTCAGCCTTTTGTTAGTGGGAAATTAGGATTCAGAATATATTTGAGACTTCTAAGTATACCAAAATGAGTAAGTAGTGACAGGCAGCTCAAAATGAAAACTAATTGACTGCTGTCTATAGATGTTCTTTTCCTGTAACAAAAACCGTTAGAAATTAAATTTAATATGAACACCAAAATTAGTTCTTCCACAATTTTTTTAAATTTAAATTATATGAGATGATAATGTTCACTTCAAATTTTTCAGCCACATCTGTTTCATACATCAAGAAAAAAACTCCCACACTTGTCTCTTACTGTCCTTGGGATTTTATCTATTATACTTTTCAATTAAGCGTTTCACTTCAAATATGATACTTTTCACCAAAGTTAAATATCCTGTACTGTCATATGCTTCTATTGAAGCAGTTATCAAGAAGAGATAATTTTCATGGGCAGCATTAGAGAGAGAACATTAAGGGAAGCAGTATATAATTTAAATAATTAAAAAAGTAAACCTGACTTACTCCAAGTGGAGACCTGATCTATTGCATGGACCACAGGGGCAGTTAAAGGTGAAATAAAATAGGCTTTTCTCAATGATGCCATAAAGGGACAGAGAATAAATCTCAGCAATTCTGTGGAGACATGCATATACTCTTTTTATTCTGTGTACTATTTTGATGTAAGTATATGAAGATGGCAGGTATCTTTGAACCATGTTGCCTTACTACATGCAAAGCATTCATTTTTACTGTGAGTACCCACATTCTGTTGTTTGGATATGGTTTCTATGAAATTATTAAATAATAGAGCAAGAAAGTTTCTGTTTTATTATTAGAATTAAGTTCATGAGCTTATTTTGGCAGAAACAGCTTCTGCAGTTGTTGATCATTGACCAACTGGACATATTTGTCCTTATTTCACTATGATTGCAATTATAAAGCTTATGAATCAACAGCTTTTTACTTTTTTCGTTGTGATTTGAGGGAGGAAAGCTGTTAATGAGCAAACTTTCTATTTACAAAAAGGCTGATGGTCAAATCTCAAATACGATCTGATGTGTCTTCCTGTCTAAATCTGCAAAGCAGCTGTAAAAGTTACTTGGCTTGAGTAACGCCTGCTGAGCATTTACATGATTACGTAAAGCACTTTAAATCAAAATTTACAAGCAATCAGAAGACTTAAAAAAAAATGCAGTCAAGAAGTACAGCATAACATCCTTCTCCAATTTCCCCTCATTAACTACTTCATTTTTATGCATTTTGAACAGTTCCTGATGTTAAGTCAGAATGTGTCCATGATCACATCCAAAGTGAACACTCTCACAGTCTGCATAATACTTTGCTAGTTTAATTGCTTGGTTTGCATGAGTCAGGAACACCTTACAATCAACCCAATTTTAGAATAAAGATTTTTTTTTTTAAATTAATTCAAATACATTTAAGGGAAAGTCATATCTTTTGCTTTTCAGTGTAATTTGAGGAATAATCTTTTTTTCCATGCCAATCTGTCAAGTAGTTTAAAATGAGTCATAAATGATGACAATCCACTTTGTAATTGTTATTTATGCTAACAGCCTATCTATGGCTTTTGCTCTTTTTTTTGTATTATGGACAAATTCAAATGTTGTACTTACAATCTCATAGTGTTTCTATTATCTTAATCAGAAGCAGACATTTTAAGAATATAAAATACATACGCAGTAATTATTTTGAAAATAAAAAGTTCGTTGTTTCCAACCTCATGAAACTGCAAATGCTGAAAAATAACTTGAGATCCTGCTGGATTCTTGCTAGGCTTGTAGAAGTTAAAGCATGTAATATTCTCTCTTTTTGTTTTTTTATCTGTAGATTTGTTGCTTCTTTAGTAGATATCCTTCTGGGTGTATTTTCAGAAGTACTTAAGTATGAGTCTATTTTAATAGGGAAACACTGACAATACCTGTGAATCTCCACTTTTAACTAAACTTCCTTCCCCTTTAACCATACCAACCATAATAAAAAATAAATAAGTGAATAAAATAAACCAGAAATTGTTGATTGTAGTGCTTCAGGACAGGACATTTTTTATGCTGTTCAGTGAATATGAAAGTGAAGTTCATGAGAATGCACTGAATGAGAATGAGAATAATAGGGCTTGTTCTGTTAATAGTTCAAACACAGGGAATAAAGCTGAAATAGAACTGTGTGGTATCAAAACCTATGAATGATTCTGAATCTATAATTGATTGAAAGATCATTAAGGGATTAGTTGAGCATGATTAAAGGAGATTTGGGTTTTCTACTGTTACTGAAATCACTGGAAATTTTTCACTTGACATTGGGGGAGATCAATTATTTTCTTAATACTTAATTACCATTTACTACTAATTTGACATGTCATACAAAAATTATTTGATCTATCCCATCACACTTTTATAAGATGCCCCACTGGGAATCTGATAATTCATCAGAAAAGAACAGATGAATTATGGAGAATTCCAAAGTACATGCATTCAAGAAGATGTTCTTAATGGGAGAGAAGATATTTCCCTGCAACCCATGGAGAGACAACATGATGGAACAGATCTTCACACTACAGCCTGCGGAAGATCTCCCACTGGAACAGATAGATATTCTCATGCTGATGAGGGGGGAAAGTATGAGGAGGAAGGAGCAACAGAGGGAAATTTCTACATACTGGCTGTAACACTGAGGGTGGGGAATGAGCAAGTGGATGGGTGAGAGTTTGGCTGTTGGCCAGGGCTAACCCATCATGCCAAGCTTTCAGCAAATTCTTTCTCTCCCAGCAATTTATTGAGAGATTTTGCTAATTATAGCTTCATGAAATAAACATATTCTCAGCTGGAATAGCAATTCAATAAGATTGAATTCTGGAGCTCAGTACAGCCATATGTAGTTGATATTTGACAAGACTGTCAACGGTACTGACACAATATTACTGTAGAATACTGAGCTCTTAGATCATAAAGAAGAGTTGTCCAGCTTCCTCCATCTTTAGACGCCTGTTTCTTTGCTTTAGTCAGAGTTAAAGTGTTCTCTGTCCAGAGTTGTCCGTGTAATTTTTTCCCCAGTATTTATCACAGACAGGTGGCATGACAGAAATCAAAGGTAGATGTGGAGGGAGGCTCATGTAATGAATGTCCTGCTTGAAACCCACAAACAACTTGTTACTTTAATAAACTGTCAAAAACCGTATGTCTAATTTTCATAATTTCTGTATGTGGTTTTTTTTTTCAGAGGGGGAGGGCTGCGATGCCCTCATGACAGGATGTAGTAGCGGTTCTTAAGACTTTTATATCTCTGTTGAAGGCATTTACAGCTTTCTCTCTCTCATTTGAGATTCAGAATCGGTGGCATTAATTTATTATTCCTTTGATAGTGTCATTTAAAAAATAAAATTGAGTTTTTGTGAGTTTTGAAGCATTACATTCAAGGAAATGTGATTGAAGTACTTCTCTATTGTAAAATACTCATGTACTGTATTCCAGAGAACACTTTGCCATATCCTTTTTAGGTTATATTTGTATGATTCACTGCTCTTCCTACCATCCTTACTTTTCCTCTCTACCTCATGTACATGAATAAGAGAATTTTAGGATACTTGGAAACCAGTACTCTGTCAAAAATAATTTCTTCTTCATTAAGATAAACCTGGAAGTCTGCCACAACACTGCTGAAGATAGAGATTTCAATTTTCTGGTAGGCTGAAGCATAAAAACGAGGAAAATAAAATGCATTCTAAAATTCATATTTTCTTCTCAACTGAATTAATTATAATATACTACACATGTTGTGCTCTGAATGCTAGTCTGCAGAAGTCACAGTGGGACCACTGTGCTTTGTCCAGCTTGGAATGTCCTAGCTATTGATTTGCTGTGTATTTTCCTATTAATAAATTTGAATCCTCTGTGAGAGTGGATGCTTAATGTTGCTGTCTCATTTAGTTTATTTGCTACTAATACCCTGTGATACATTCAGATTATTTAACTTTGTTATTAAAAGGTTAATGTATTGCTAGATAACTGAAAATTTGCCTCCTTGACACATTCATTGATTGTTCAAGTTCAATATCCAGTTATGGGAAAGAGTCTGCAGCATTAGTCAGCCCAAACTTCTGTAGTAGAAACAGTTACACTTGGAGAGTACAAGCTGAAATTAAAAGAGATTATAGGCCATCTCTCAAAAGTACATTTATTTAATGAAAGCAATAAAGTTCAAAATTATAATGATCTGATTAAGTTGTAAGACTACGCAGCTGGAGGTTTACATTATAAGTTTACTTTAAAGACCCTCAAAACTGACTGGTGTGCAGCAGAATTTGACTGTGTCTATGTAAGTTTGTAGGATCATAGAATGATAGAATGTCTTGGTATAGAAAGGACTTTAAAGACTGTCTAATTCCAACCTCCCTGTTGCAGGCAGGGTGGTTACTCTACCCACTACCCAATCAGGCCTTGAAATCCTCCAGGGTTGGGATATCCGCAACTTCTCTAGGAAACTTATTTGAGTGCCTTATCCCAGATGATCGCTTAGCCTTTTTCTTTGTAGAAGAGATTCGAGGTTCTCCAGCCCTCTGATCATCTTCATGTCCCTCCTCAGGACCTGCTCCAACACCTCGATATCACTCTTGTTCTGGATCCCCACGCCTAGATACAGTGCTCCATGTGGAGCCTCATGAGGGAGAGAAGAGAGAGACAATCTTCTTTCCCTCTCCCTGCTGCCATCCCTCTTTTGATGCAGACCAGAATACTGTTGGCCTTCAGGGCTGCAAGAGCACACTGCTGGCTCATGTCCAGCTTTTTCTCCATCAGGACCTCCAAGTTCTTCTCTGCAGGACTTCTCTCAATTAGTTCTCCCAGTCTATACACCTATCTGGAATTGCCTTGACCCAAGTGCAAAACCGTGTATTTGGCCATGCTGAACCTTCTTTGGCTCACATGGACATACTTTTCAAGCCTGTCTAGGTCCTTTTGAATGGCATCCCTTCCTTCTGTCATATGAATCGCAACACTCAGCTTGGTGTTGCCTACACACTTGCTGAGGGTACTCTTGAACTCACTGTCAGTTCCATTGATGAAGATATTAAAGAGCATCTATCCCGAGATGGATCTCTGAAGAAAATCTTTTGTCACCTGCCTCCACCTGGACATAGAGCCACTGACTGCAACTCTTTGGCTGTGGCCATCTACCCAATTCCTTACTTTCTCACAAGAAGTCAATTTTGGACAAGTTAAGCTTTAACTGACTTACAACTAGGTTTCTTATGCTGCTATGATGTTTCAGGATTTTTTTTTTTTTTTTTTTTTTTGGGAGGGGGGGGGCTGGTAGTGTTAATAGTTACAGAATATTTACAGAAATTAATGTATTTTTCTGATCATCATAAAATTTGGTTAATGCATTTTACATCTTAAAGTTCACCAGTGATATGGAGAATATGGATATGGAGGTACAAGTTGTATAGCTGCACACACAAAAGGAAATGGGTAATGCACACACAGTGCTTTCTTTATACAGTTTGGTAATCTTGGTGTGTACTGCATTTTATTTATTTCCTAACCTTTGGAGACAGGAATAGCAGAGATGCAGATCAGCTTGTTTTCCTTATGATATGCTTTTCATTAGCTACACAGATTTACTGAAGTTGTGTTAATGTAAGACTTGAATAAGTTTCACTTTTTTATGGGTTGTCATCTTTTTTACCTCATATTTATACATTTGCACTTCTAGGTATGCAGAGGGGAATGCATTCATTTGTAGAATATGTGTATTTCCTTACTGAGTCAGGGATTAAAGATTCGGTCACGCTGAGTCAAGCAAATCTTTCCATTAAGTTAGGTATATGTGGTATAACTGATGGTTTTGTGGTTATCTGCATGCATTTGTAGGAAAAAGAGATAGAATGACTAACTGTGAAGCCACTGAACATTTAGAACAAAAGAACAATTACATTAGTCTAGACAGGGAGTTTACTTGGCTTCCCTATTCCAATAAATCACTGCTCAATAATGCTTAGTGCAATGGATGAGATCTCACAAGCTATACTACATTCATCGCTGTGAGTTTGCCTAACACGAACCTATGGATTACAGTTTGATTTATGACAGAGTATTAAGAAGAAGAAAAAGTGGGAAGATATCTACAAATATCAAAAGAGGATCTTAATTTTGTGTAGAGAAGAATTACCCAGGTGCAAAAAAGATACAAAAGGCCCAAAAGAAAATTAAGAAAAAAAGAAAACAGGAGGAAACACAGATAAAAGCGTCTGCTACAGAAAATAGTGGTAATCTCTCAGTTCAAGACTTCTAAAACTAGACAAGATGCAGAGTATTAGAGCCAGATTAGAAATGTCAAGCAAATGAATTTAACTGGTTTTATTTTTTCCTTAAAATTATATAAGTATTATTTTTTTTCACTTTGCTCAATTTACAGTTTCTCTTATTTAACATCTCTTAGCTCATAACACTAATACTTTTTCAACTGAACAAAATGCCAAGGATTTAAATAAAAGAACAGGTAAAATATGATGTTAAAATTTAAAGAGCTGTTTTAAGTAACCAGGATTAGAAATGTCTGGAAATTTATTAAAGTAAATCCAAACGCATCTCACACATGTAATTTAAGCTAATTTGAGACTTTTCTTTGGACTGAGAGTCAATTAGTAGTTTACAGTTTGGAGCACTATATGTAGTTTCTTCTAGTACGGTTTCAACTTTGAGAAGTCCAGTTTGTACCCTCCAAGGACTCTGTGCCACATAAAGAAAGAAAGGCATAATAAATGGGATTCACATGGAAAGCACACTTCTGATCCTAGTTAAAATCCTAACTTAATGCTTATTCTGTCAGGAGTCCAAAGTAATGCTATTAAGTTTTTATTAGCTTTTTGTTTTTACTATCTAAATAATTGTCTGTAGTTTTATTTCGTGTCTTACAGTATGAGACTTGGGACAGAAAGAAAGGGCTCTTAAGAAAATCAGATTTTAAGAAGAACAACATAGGAGAAGGTGAAGAGAGAAACAAAAAGGATATACTACTTTATGGACTGTAAAATTTAAATCTAAATTCTAGTTCTGAATGTTGACGTAATCTAAGAAATAGTCACATTCTTCACAGTATGTTTGTCTTAATGACTTATTATATTTCAGTCCAATACAAGTAGTGTAATTTTCCTGCACCAGTTCCACCCAGTATATATAAAAAAGGGTTTGTATCTAATGCTACTGTCTTAATGCGAGAACTTTTTAAACCAGAAAGTAAAGAGATACAGTCTATCTTTCCTTCAACCTGCCACAGATCATAGATTACCTGGCATTTGAGGGATACTGTGAGATTTTTATTTAACTTATGGAAGCTCCTTGTTAAAATACTGGCAGAAAGTCATTGCTCGAAGGAAAATTATATAGAGCAGAGATCTGTGTTCAGTTATACGTGTGAAAGCTCTCACAGTTTTGACAGGAAGAAAGGTTTCTTTATTGTTCATTTTTGAAGTTCAGTAGTATTTTCATCCCTTTGGATACATACTTCTGTTTATATTTTGAAATAAATGCACCATTGATCTACATATCTACATTAAGATCCAACACTTAAGAATTACTGAGAAATTATTAACAATAAGACTCCATATGGAAGTATAAATAATTCACACCTTGTGTGTTTTCTTCCATCTCTTAGGGAGTATAAACTTTGCAACAATCAAGGTGAGTGTCATCATTAATTATAGTTAAAATGCTGATGTAGATCTACTTTTCCTGACAAAGCAATGCACACAGCCAAACTTTAAAAAAAGTTGGTTTTTTTTTTTTTTAATTAAAAAAAAAAAACTTTATTAAGGGACTGAAAGGAGATTAAAATTATAACATTTATGCAGTTAGTTATGTATTTAATGAACACTCCATTAGACATAAAAGCACAGTTTTTGTAAATGCAAGAGATAATTTTTATCTGACATGATATTTTTGCAGGATTCAAAAAGGCATCTGTGCAAGCTTCACATATTTTAAAATTATGTGTACTATCACTTCTAGAATATGTGCTGAAAATATCTGTTCACTGTGATGGCAGTGTCCTCACTCCTTCCTCAGCCTGACAGATTTTGCTAGAATTTGCTAAGTGTTTCAAAGGACCTCAAAACATTTCAAAATATTTTCAAACTGTGTACAGTGACATTCTACAATGCTATTTTAGTCTGCTGCAGCTTGTGAAGTCTTAATTAAATGGTCAGAGTTGCTAACACTTTTGTTTGTTTCATTTCCATGATTTTTGCTTTTTTTTTTTCCCCAAATGCATGAACAACTTGGTACACCTGCAATTGCCAGTTTCTTGTCATCTAGTTGTCTCTAGACTATAATAAAATTCCCTAATAACTGTTCCAGCATTCTTTATCTGATCATTCTTTCTGTCTGCAAGGTGGCTGTGTAACTATGCTGCAGTTGCTTGACTGTTTTGCATAACTGAAGTATAAAGGATAATCTCCTTGTTCTGTACCACTGAAAGAGTCTTTGTCACCAAACAGATGCTGCATTATTTTGGGAACTACACTGCCAAAGAACACAAAGACATTAAGCACATCTGTGTGCGTCTTCAGTCTGGATGTGCTAAGTAGATATGAAGCCTTTAGCAATTCTGAAAGCTGATTAGGACAGCTGATTAGGACATTCTCTCCTCCCTCCCTATCTTAACTATTGAAATACTTTGTTTAAAGCAGAGCCAGAGCTTTGGACATAAGTGAAATGTAATCTTGAAAATGCCATTATAATATAAGACAGATATTCAGGTTGGCATATAAAATTATGATAAGATTCATTCTGAGCTTATCCATCAACAAACTCACAGCTATCAGAGTTCAAGCAGGCAGTTTTAATTTTTTTTTAAATTTAGCTCCAGAAAGAATAGACCTGAGAAACTGGAATTTTTTTAAAAAAACTTTTCTTCTACAAAGTTACAGTACTTAAAGCATGTAGAACTTTTCTGAGAGTTTCACTTTTCTTTATTTAACCTACTATAATTTGGACAATGTCAAAAGCTTCAGAACTAGAAGTGACTCCTGCAGTTTAGTAATTCCTGTTCAGTACTATCAAGTACTATCCAAGTGATAATCTGACAGCTCTAATGACTAGGGACATTAATTCTCATGTTATTAAATGGGCACTGCACTCAATAGAAAATAAATTTGATTGTGGTGAATTAGTATTTTGGATATTATTTCTTATTTTGAAGGCTCATCTGTATAGCTTGAGGATGAGAAGTTTGACCTTCACAGACAGAGGGATACATCACTTATGTACCAGGATAACTGACTGTTCAATGAATCTTCCTCATGTCAGCTTCTTCTAGTTCTTAGTAACTACAACATAATATTACTAAGTCAGACAAAACGACTGAGTTCAGAGCAGCCACTGACAAAAGAGATGCTGCTATGCTACTACTGAAGCTAGAGGAAATGAATATGTCTCATAGTCCATAATTAGCAATTTTGCTTTCATTTGGTTTTCTCATCTGTGTTAGAATTGAATATCAACTCACTGGGAGGTGTACAGTAGCTGCAGGTGAAAACCTATCAGGATAGATTTTCTGGAAAGAGGGTGCAAAAAGGAAAAGGAGATGAGAAATCAGGTTTCCAGGTTTTGTTCTTGTGAGAACCAACCTGTCATGCTGGTTCATTTTCATCTGAGGGGTTCAAAAGATGATTTTCTAAAGCTTTCTGAAAAATAAGATGAAAAAGTCAAATAGGGGAAACAAACTACCACCCCAATCCTTTTCTTCTGCCTCTATAATTGAATTCATTTAAGTGTCAAGGAAACTTATCTGATCTGGCAGCACTGTATGTGTGATGATGAATGCTCACATGGTATAGTGTCCTTCCAGTAATTGCAAGTGGCTGGCAGATGCAATAGCTAAGAGATTCATCCATTCCTGTGCTAAAGTGTAGCTTCTTCCTGGTGACTGATGGAGGGTTTGATCAAGAACATGACTGAGAAGGGCCACCAATATTGTTGAGTTTTTTTTTAACTCACTCTCTGATATTTAGACTCTACAGAGAAATAAATTTGAATACACCATTTACTGGAGCAATTTAGCTGCAAATTAATTTACCCTGTAATTTCAATCCCTAGCTAGAAACTGAGTGAGTGGAGCATTCATACTGGGGAATTTGGATGCTTCTGACACAGTTGCAATAAGTTGTCATGGATCTTAATGCAGATATTGTCAAATATTAAGTGTTGTTACACTAATGTCAGTAAAGGTGGTGTCAGTATGGCTCCCCAAATCTTTTTGTTTTTAAAACACTTCAATTTAAAAACAGTTTGGTTTTCCCCAAGTACACTTTGTTCTTTTGATTATTCCTTTGCTTTCAGTAGTAAAATCTGTTACAGTTCCATGCATTAGTAAAATATTATGGACCCCCATGTGATGACAAATTAATTCAACAGGAACTAGATTGCTTTATCAAGGGAAAATCAGAACTTCCTAATATTGCTTCTGGATTCATTTATGAAACAATAAGTTTATAAGATTTATGTTTTTATAGCTACCTAAGGTATATTCATTTTTGTCCAGCAAGATGATACAAATTTATTATTTTACAACTCATGGGACACTCCTAATCATATGTTAGCTTTATAACCTTCTTTTTGTAGCACTGAACTTAGAAAAGTTGCAACAGGAATTTAAAATAAATTTTCTTGTGCTACAGCTTATTGTGAGCTAATGGCCAATTGCTAGCTTCAACAATGTAGATCAGAAAAATAAGCAGTGGAGAAAGTAAGATAAGTGAAAGTAGCTTGTTCATTTCTTGATGTTTATGCTAAGAAGATGTTGTTGTTTGACCCGGCAGGCAGCTAAGCACCAAACAGGCATTCGTTCACTCACCCGCCATAGTGGAATGGAGAAGAAAATTGTAAGAAAACCTAAAATGGAAAGCACATGGATGGATTTAAAGGCAGGAAAGGATATTATTGTTATAGTAACAATAATAATGATAATAATAATAATTAATAATAATAATAGTAACAATAGAATATACAAAATAAGAGATGCACAGCTCAATTGCCCTCTACCCACTGATACCCAGGTAGTCCCTGAGTTTAAAATTCTGCACCTCATCTACTCAGAGTTTACTGATGAACTCATAAACTAGTTCTTTTCAGTAAGTTAGTTCTTTTTTTTTTCTTCATTCCACCGTGTTCAAATAGCTGATCAGTGTCTTTAGAGAAGAACATAAAGTGATAATTTTTGGTGGACTTGAACCTTAAGGCTGATGCAGTGATTATATGGAAGCTAGCACAGGCTGATGACAGCAGATGGATTGAATAGCCAGAAGGTTATTTTTGTTTTGTTTCTACTGGTTGTTTGTTTCAAATTGTGCATTTTGTTTCTTTGCTGTAATTTAAGCAGATAATTATGAAAAAAAAATGCAGCCGAGAAATTTATTTATGGCTGATACGAAATAAAACTTTGCAAGACACAAGGAATCACAGTGTACTTCAGTAGCATTTTAACCATTGCTATACTATTTTGAACACATCATTTTTTACTTTTCCTCATATCTTTGTTCATGAAATGACAACTTGAAGTATTTTGATTACTAAAACCAAGCAGTGGCACTGTGATTATGCGCTGTATCTCAAGATTTCATACCCACTTTGATGTACTGAAGAGCTCCGAACTATGTAAAGTAGCCAGGAACAAGAGGGACTGACAAAAGTCGCTTCTGGCATAGCTATTCTTTATTAAAATTCAGAGCTGGTATTATTATTCTGAAAGGTAGCTTTGAATTAGAGTAAAAGCATCTTCCTGAAACTTTCCTTTTGAACAGAAAGTTCAATCTCTTTTTTTCTCCATTTTCCAGTCATTACCTCCTTTATCAAGACTCTTGAAATATCAAAGGATCATTGTATAGTAAAAATTAAAAAAACTGTGGTTTGAGATAATACTGAGAACACATCTTCAGGTTGTTACTTAAATAAAAGTTCCTTTGTGCTATGATCAAAAGTCTTATGCTCTGATATGAGAAACCATAATCAGAAAGCTTGTGTTGTCATATATCTTAATGTCATTTCTACATATAATATTTTTGGTGGAAAATATTTTAAATATTTCTGAGGCTAGGAAGACTTTAAAGTACTTTTACTTACAGGATTTTTTCCATGTGATTTACAGATTTTTCACTTGTTACATAAGGCAGAATTTAAGCAGATATCAGTTCTATCCACAAATTTAAAAGCTCAAGATAGAAAAAAATTCTGAATTTAAGTGTACTAACAAGTTTTTCAGTGGCTTTAGTACATGGCATTACTAACATACATTGTAATGCATTGTATTTTTCCTTCATTCCTTTTTTTTTTTTTTTTTTTAATGACATGAGTTAATTTATTTTTATAATACCGTATTGTTAAAATATGATCAAACTATTTTGCAAAAGAAATAATATTTTGAAATTTCTTGTAATTTTTTATTATTTTATGACGAATACCCTAAATTTATTGTTTGTAGGAAACTGTATTCTGTATCATACTGGATAAAACCACTGTTGCATATATACAACTAACATAAAAAACTCAAAGCATCATTTTCTATCATGAATGAAGTACAAGTTTCTCCTCATAGTAAGCAGCATGCACACAAGTAAATTCTTCGCAGCCCCTTTGTTTTTTCATTTGTAACTGAGAAAATGATTATAACAAACTTTCACAGAAATCTTCAAGCATTATTAAGTACATATACGGTTATGCAAGTGAAGTCCAAAAATTATCCTTCATAGGAAAGAAATTTTGTCTGATGTATCCACTTGACTGTAGAAGGCTTTGTGCCAGAAATGTTGCATGTTAAGTGTCTTCTAAGCACCACAGCTTAGAAAAAAAGAAAGGGGGAGATAAAAAATAATATTTTTTATTCTATACAGAAACATTGTAACTTTATGCATATTTTTCAGCTTCCAATGCATGTTTCAGATCCCTAACATCACATGCATTTATTCCATCTGTTCTTCTGGAACTATGTGACTGTACTCAAAAGAGCTACAGTGTTTCCATCTATTCATCGCAGCCTTTGATTACAAAATGCTTGCTGTAGTGTGGAAAATGTCTGCAGCATTCCAGTCGCAGCATATCTCATTGTGCAGTGTGATATGCTCTGAAACTGTTGATGAAAAGTTTGTATTTGTCATTGCCTAGTTCAAAACAACTAAACCATCACTCAGAAATTCCCGTTTAGCTAAATATTCTGTAGTAGTATCTAATATGCGAAGTTAATGCAAGTCATCAATCTTGCATCATCATCCGGTCTCATCTAGTCAAAGGACTTCATGTGTATCAGTCAGCTAAAATGAAAATTTCTTAAACAGGTATGTAGGTATAGCACTAAATTTCAGGGTATATTCTGGTTTTAAATCTTTACAGTTATACTTTGCTCTTCTTTCACATCAGAAATCTGGATGAAAGTAGAAACCATTTTTGGCAGTAACTGCAATTGTTACAAAATGTGATTAGAATATAAATATTTAATTTATATAATTGATTTTTTGAGTGAGTATATTAATAATTTTCATGATTGAATATGGCATTGATCTTTGTAATAAAAATAAAGCCAATGAATAGTAAGATTTAGAATAGGATTCTTTAGGCAGGGAATATTCTTTTTTTTTTTGCTTAGACATAGCTCAAATAATATCATGCAGACTGCTAAAGAAAAATCTCTGTACGTATCTGAATAATATGTATCTGTTTTTAAGCTCGATAGAGTCCCCCTGAAAGTAAGAGACATTTTGATGTCAGTAATTATAATAATATGAAATAGAAAAATAAGCAATTATGAGAAAACAGTGACAGAAAAAAATTATCAGTATGGTTAAAATTACAGTAATGACCTGATCCCATGTTTATGTTTTTTTATATATTCAACAGGTCAGATCGTATTACATGGAATAAAACAATGGATAAAAATGCATTAGAACATTTATCAACAAATATTTTATCAAATAAGTACTGTCAGATTTTTAACTATTGAAATGCTACTGATCTTATTTGTATTATTGTGTTAATGATCCTTCATAAATTATCCATTAAATATAAATTTAAGGGTGCTTGGCACTAATTTTAAATCTATGATTTTTGGTCCTTAAATCGAATGAAGATGACTTCTTAATCTTTGTGGGATGCGCTGGAAAGATTTTCAAGAGTTTTTTTTTACTTTGACTAAAAATTATCAATCATCTAATACGTAAGTAATGTTTCAGTACTTTTCAGTCTTAATTCTATCTTTACACATCAATTTCATTCTTATATCTTTCGAGTACCTAGACATCTATGAGATTACATTTTTAGTATATTATAATAAAACAAACATCAGCTACTTGTTTGTAAGTTCCATGCAGAATATATAAAATATAAATTTTCTGACAATTTCAATAATGTATGATGATTCATACGGTCAAATTCAGAAAAGCATCATTGTCATTGAATAATCGATACGAGTAGAATAAAACATTTCCAAACTGTATAGTTGCAAAAAGAATCTTGACAGAAAATGGCAAAAAATGCAGAAATTCATCATGACAGACCGATAAGAAAAAAAATGCTTTCTATGTTGTACATAAATTGCAGAATAAATGTATAAAATCAGTTTGAGTTTGTAAGAGAAAATCACTGACATATTAAAATAGCAAATAATATTTATGCTCCAGGAGGGAGAAGTGTTTCACAAAATTAAATATCAATTTCAGTTCTAGAGAACTGAAGTCCTTCAGAGTAATTCTCTTGCTTCCAAAACCCTGTTTCCCATAGTGCAAAAACTGGTGGCCCAGGCCATAGGATCCTCTCACTGAATCTGAGATACTTAACCTAAATTAGAAACCTAGCATAATCCTTCCTTTGCAACATGTCTCTCTCTCAGCCAGTAAAAAAGTGGTTAGAACCTGTGCTCAGGAAAAAATGAGAGTTTATGACTCTGAATCTACATTTTAAGTAAAGGAATACTTGACCTGCTGGAAACCAGTAAGTTGCATAACAGTGTCAGTAATGCTAATTAATGCAAAAAACTGTATACCTCTGATTACTTAAGCATGATGATTCAAGAACACTATGGATCTCAAGAGAAATTTTTTACAATTCAGAATTATTTTGCTGGGATCCAGAGAATTGCTCAATGGTAAATTTTAAGCATAATCAAGGTGGTATGTCTAGACCCCTTTCCAGATCTTCATATATATATATATATGTATATATATATATGTATTCATACATATTCATATATATATCTTCATATAACTTTGATTACAAACAAATCCTTGAAGTGGGGAAAACAAAGGAAAAATTGTTTTGAAGCTTTGATAATTTAAAATTGAGTCTAGCACTGAGCAATATTCAGGTGAAATTTTAATACTCTGAATGTATGTCTATACTGAGAAAGTAGTTTAAATCAGTAACAACAGAGCCGTAGAAGCACGTGGTGATGCAAAGGTGATGTTTGCATAAGTAATATTTCAGTGTTTTATTTTTATTGCACAGTAGTTTTAATCTTGTTGTATGGATTAAATGTCCATTTGCAGCTGTAAGGTGATTTCTGATTTAGTTTGATGTGAAGACAATCTCATTCAGTTTCCTTGAGATGATTTCAACATGAAAGTACAGTAAGAGTACTGTAGTGGGAATACTGACTTCTGATTCTGTGCATCCTTAAGGTGAGGTCAACACACTGGTCTTGGCAAACAGGAGAATAGCCAATGTCACTCCAGTCTTTGAAAGGATCACGAAGGAGGATCTGGGAAACTACATGCCAGTCATCATTACCTCAGTTCCTGGAAAGTGATGGAACAGCTTGTTCTGGATGCAATCTGCAAGCAATTGGAAGAGAAGAAGGTTATCAGGAGTAGACATGATTCACCAAGGGGAAATCATGCTCAAAAAATCTGGTAGCTTTTTATGGTGTCATCATGGCATGGATAGATAGGGGGAGAGCAGTGAGTGCTGGGAAGCTTGATTTCAGCAAGACTTTTTGAGACCATCTCTCACAACATCTTTGTTATGAAACTTAGAAAGAGCAGGATAGATAAGTGGATGGTGAGGTGAACTGAAAACTGGCTGACGGGCAGAGCTCAAAGTGTTGTCACCAGCACTGCAGAGTGTGGTTTGAGGTCTGTAACTAGTGGTGTCCTCAGTGGTTGGTGCTGGGTCTGGTATTGTTCAATGTCTTCATCAATGACCGGGATGAAGAGATAGAGTTCATCCTCAGCTAGTTTGCTGATGATACAAAGCTGGGAGGAGTGGTTGAGGCAACAGAAGGCTGTGCTGTCATTCAACAAGACCTGGACAGGAGTCCAGCAGAGATTTGATTTGAGAGGAATCTGATGAGGTTCAACAACAGCCAGTACAGAGTCTAGCACCTGGGAAGAATAACGATATACATCTGTACAGATGAGGAGCTGGCCTGTTGGAAAGGAGGTCTGCAGAGAAGGACCTGGGTGTCCTGGTGGGCAACAGGTTGGCCATGAGTCAGCAGTGCACCTGTGTGGCCACGAAGCCTAATGGTTTCCTGGGGTGCATTGAAATAGTCTATCTCCAGATGTGTACCAAATGCCATATACTTGACTAAAGGAGTTAAAGCAGTTCAAACAAATTTAGCTTTGGACAGTGTTTGGGAATATTTCAACCAGGATGCAAGAAAATAAGTGTGCACATAGGCCTCAGCCTTTAACTTCTTCAGTATATAGATTCTCTCTTATGATTAATTATTATTGTAGACACAACTTAATGCACAGTGTATCTATGAATACTGTTAGTAATTTAGTCTTGAAAGAGTCTATGGTTTATTTTTTTCTTACCAAAATAATATCATTCTAAATAGGGATTAGCCTCAAAACCCTTTGAAGATATCTTATGGTATTTCAAAAGGAGAATATGAAGAAAGAGCCTGACACCAAAGGGAAGTCAAAAGCTTGGAGTTTGGGCTCTTGCTGGGAAGTAAAACAAGCCCAGTATTCTGAGACACTACAACTGAGATTCAACAGGAAACATGTAAGTACTAGTTCACCAATAACTCCTGCTACAAATTGAGATTTTACGATAATTAATTTCAATTTTCTTAGAGTTCAAGTAGAATCACTAAGTTCCCACTACTTACCCTTTTTCTTTATAATTTCCTATATTGCTTCCACTGAACTCCAGGGATCTGATGGTATAGAATGGCTTAATTCTCCTTTCATTTAAGTGAGGATGACTCAATTTATCTTTAGTTTGTCTTTGAACAAAATCCCCTACTTTGATAGTTTTTCACTTCTACTCTGTTGAAATCACAGATGTATACAAAAAAATAGTATAGAAAAAAATCCTTGGATTGCTGAAAATCATGTAAAGATTGGAGAAAAATGGTCAATATATATTCAAAAAAGGAGCAGGGATGTACCAGTTCTCAAGTCAATGTTTCAAAAATTAATTTGAGTGATGATATGCTGATATGAAACTAATCTCAGAAATAACATATATCTTTATACATAGAAATATTAAGTACTTTCGCCATAGTACTGAAAACAACACTGTCTATCAAGGCTTTCATCTTTTAAAAGCACTGTTCCTGCAAGAGAACCTTTATTCTCAAAGATGTATTTGACATAAATAACCTAAACTATAATGGATTTTTTATAGCATTATTTAGAGCTCAAGATAGGTTGTCTTTTCTTAATGACCTTCTTAATGACTATATACTTTGCTACAGGCAGTGAAATCTTATCCAAAATTCTATCAGAATATTTCATATGAAATACAGATTAAGTTCTGAGTCTTGACATTACTGCTAAAAGCATTTTTAACAGCATTTTTTAAGTTTGACTGTTACAAAGAATGTGAAAGGGAATAAATACAAAGACACATAGGAAGACACAATGTGAAAATTATTGCTCTAAAAACAATCTTTGAACCAATATATAGTGACAACTGGTTTCCCAGAAGATGCCTTCTTATTTGAGGAAAATGTAGTGGGATTTCTTTCAAAATGTCTATTAATGAGAAGAACACTGTGAAATCATGCTGAAAGAAACACCCTCAGTCTTTTCCTGGTGGCCTTCATGAATATGATATGTATGCATGCTGAATTTTAGAAAGGTATATTAATATTGGATCCCAGTTCAACTTTGAAGTGTAACTTGGGAGTATTTTATATACGCCAGCAATATTGCAGCAACTGACAATTACAGCTGTAAAATGTCCCAGACTGTGACAGGTGGATCACATTTGTGGGTTCACCAGCTACGGCAGATGTTCCCTTTTGGTTTACCCCTCATTACAATAATTTATATGTATATAAGAAAGAAGCTCTCAAACTGATGTTACAATAGCTGTATGATGGTAAATCCTGTTGCCTGTTGCCTTACAGTTATAGTATCTCTGGATATCCAAATGACTAACACCTATTTCCTTAGCAAATAGTTTTCTTCTTTTTTCCTTTTTTTTTCTTTGTAATAAAAATAACACAAATTTCCCCCTTCTTATAGTGAAGTAGCAGAAAAGCAATCCATGTACAAAAAAACCTTATCATTTTGGTAAAACTAGAGAAAAAAAAAAAAGCCATGTCATTCTGTATGGTATGAAAATTAAAACACACCTAAATAGAAAACAACAGTTGCAGGACAGTGGGCAGACATGCATATTTTGGCCTGTGGTCATGACATTGTGGGAGTCAAAAAGAGAGGTTTCCAGATTGGAGACTTTCCTGATGTGACGTGGCAGCCGCTCAAAGAACTCCTGCTAGCATGCAGATGGCTGTGGCAGCAGTACGCACCAGCAGCAGCCGGGGCCTAGCTCTGATCCCTGTCCTGCTGAGGAGAAGTATGACTCCATGGGCAGCTCTGCAAGCTTCCAATCAAGGCATCTGTTTTTTGCTGGCACATTGATTCTTACACACTGGTCTCATGGAAAGTTGCATCCATGGCTATTTTATAAATCTGCTTCCCAATCTGATAGCAGAAAATAAACAGAGTTTACCATCACATGTTGTTACTGTTGAAAGCTTTTTTTGGAGAGCAGAAATACTCATTTTGCTCCATATGTGGATGTATATTCATGCTTGTTTAATGCCAGTTCATGTGATCTGTGGCCTCTGTATGTCAAGATATTTGAAGCAGAAATAAAAGACTATCCCATTTAGTTTTTCAATTGCAAAAACAGTGATATTTCACTGACACAAAGTCAGTGCCTACAGCTATTTTGTGTGTCTATATGTGACTGAAATAAGACTGGCAATTTTCTTAATCTGGAATACATGAAACTATAAGCGTCTAGTTACGTACATAGTTTAGCACTCTAGGGCATTGGAAGACAATAGTAGAAGTTAAGTTATCAAAGAAAGAGTGTGCGCTGCATGCTCCTGGGAAGTTTATACAGATGAATCTACAGGGCTCCATGATAAATTGAGCTCATTTAAAACTTGAAAATATTCCATAAGTAATGTGTTTTTCAGGCTTTATATCAATAGACAGTGAAAATAGGATTACATTGAAATTTAAGTCAGCGGTTCACAATCATGGAAATTGTTGTTAATGAAAAAGAGTATAGCAAAATTCTGTCTTTATATAAGATCAGTAAGAGCAGGTGGATGGAAAAAATCATAGTCAATATCCATCTCTATTATCTCTGTTTGGAACTGTGTGGAGCCCAGTATTGGTATCAATTAATAAAGATTTTCTGCATTAGTTTTGAGGTAGGAACATATCACAGTGTTTGTATAGCCTGGAGTATCTGATGGATAGACAGTCAACATCTGCCTTGTTTGAACAGGAAAAAATCTCTTTAGAAAAAAATTGTGCAAGTCAGAATACATATAGAGATCCTGTGTCTATTGACTATCAAGAATGTATACAGAAACCTCAGCTGGGACACTGATAACAGTTATGAATGTTGATTGGTTTCACTAAACATCATGGGGTAATTTGGAGATGACAATTATTGGAAAAAAAAAGAAGAGATTTTTGTATTCTGGATAATATTTAGAGTTTGATAAGAAGGTAGTTAGTAATGTGTTCTAATTGGGTGAGGTTCAGTGATAGGTATTTCTCAGTGGTAATTATCAGGTAACAGCAAGACTTAACATTCATGAGATAGGATCAAAGACCAGCCTCCAGCAGAAAATACGTCTGGAATATGTTGGCAAATTTTAGGGTACATGAGCTGAATTAGTATCTTCAAAATCCATGCAAACCTGGATCCTCCGATTTATTCACCATGATTCCTGATTGAACAGAGAGAATTTGGTTTCCCTGTCTTCTTTGAGATTGCAAATAAGTGCACTGTGTTCAACTTATTTATTTACCATTTATTGATGGCAAAACTGTAGCTTACCATAAAGCCAGTGGTAATCATGTACATCTTTTCTTTTCACATTCTGGTAGAGTAAGAGTGAAACAGTTTCCAGAATTGGAACACCCACTGAATACTAGATCTCAGCCCAAGAAAATGTACACAGAAATCACCCCAGGGTTACTATTAAAGAGAATACAGCTGCTTCAAAACCAGCATATCTGGTAGCACAGGAATACGAAATGCAGTTTTGTATATGCAAAAACTGAAAGGAAGAAATAAGAAAGGGTTTTGTGTTTAACACTGTTTCTGCCACCTATTGAAATACAAAATAGATAATTGGACTGACAAAAACTGTAAATTGTTTTAGGTAGAAAGTGTTTGAACAATTTACTTCTGCAGGCTAATGGTATAAAATGCAAATCCGTATTTTATACAGTCTGGGCTGATATTTCTTCTGGAGTATTTTCACTCAACAGTGCTTCAGTTGGTAGACTATATAATATTGGCAAGTGTAAGTTGTATTTAATGGGAAAAAAATGTATAATCCATAATCCATTAACTGTATGTGAGTTTCATTGAAAAAAAAACATGAAACGGTGTATGCCTACCATTTCTCATATTTATGTCCTGCTATCCATTGCATAGTGCATCTCACCAAACTGTTAAAATAAAATGGGAGGAAGGAGACTGTTCATGGCAGCTCTGAGGCCATGCCTGTTGCAGAAGAGATACTGGCTACCGAGTCCCTGTGCAGTGTAAGTTATCACTGTGTTATAAAATGTGTTTGAAGCATTTTGCAAGCAGCTGTATAACATTTGATGTAATTCGTAGAGCATGGTTGAAAGCTACCAGGAAGACAAACAAATAAAAACACCTTTCCTATCTTATCTGCTAACTTATAGACTAAATTTTTTTAAATTACCTCATGGCCCTCTCCACATTTTTCCAAGATACAGCTCAGTAGTGTAGTGTGTATTGCCCTTTTTTTTCCTGAGGTCTTCTCTGCATTCTGCTTCAGCCTGAATTCAACCATTCCCTAAACTGGCTGAGGTAGTCCCCTCTACTTGACAGCCCCTTCTTCCTCAGGAGGACTAGATGCTAGAATAGATGATGAGAATCTCTGCTCAAAGCTCAGCATGAAGTGAATTAAATGGTGGAGACATCTCCCCCTGTACAACCTGAAGAAGGAGAGGTTGTTGCCAGCAGCACATAATATGTGGTCCTCCATTTGCTGAGGGCTGGGCTGGGGCACAGTGTATGCATGCAGGTTAGCAGAGCAATAGCAGAGGTTCACCTCAAGATTGCAGAGAAGATGGGAAGGGAAGGGAAGGGAAGGGAAGGGAAGGGAAGGGAAGGGAAGGGAAGGGAAGGGAAGGGAAGGGAAGGGATGGAGAGGGGAGGGGAGGAGAGGAGAGGGGAAAGGGGAGAGGGGAGAGGAGAGGAGGGGCCAACAGCTGTAGGATATGTGAAAACTGGCAGGGAACTATTCAGAAGCAGAAATCCTAGAATTTTGATCAGTTTTCCTAGAAAAGTTGTGAGTGCTGGTCTTGGTATGAGTAGAGGTAACCACTGTTTAATGTAGTTAATTTACAGATTTTTTTTTTCAAAGGCTGGATTCTTATCTCCCTTGCTATATAAAACTATGCAATAAATATGCATATTAATTAATCTGTTCCTAATTTGGCTTTTAACTTTTAATTTGCCTTGTAGCTAGAGGAATGCAAAAAATATAGATTAAGTCAGCTTCTTCATTTTATTTTCATTACCAGAAGTCTGTTTTGGTACAGACAACAAAGGTCCGATGTATAAGCTGTTGATGATTATTCCATGTAACGTTGAAATCAAGGTGATGTTAATTCTTTTTTTGTTTTGTCTTTGGTGATGTTTCTATTATTTTTTCTAAAATCCATTAATCTTAGAGCACTCTGGGTTTTTTTTGTTGTTGTTGTTGTTTTTGGGGTTTTTTTTTTTGTTGTTGTTTGTTTTTTAATAGCGCTTTATTTTTAGCATCCATGTATTGTAGAGATGTTTTATTCATGTCTGAGTTATTTTCCTTCCAGAAACTGTCAAAGACATGGTATGTGCTTCAAGTTTAGTGTGTTCGTTGCACTACAAATTGAATCTTAGAAGCTTCTTCCAGCTATAATTATTGCAAGCTGGATGTTTTTTCTCCTCCTAATTTATTTAGAAGCATACAAGAAAAGGCAGGCTGCCTTTATGAAGATATTGGATACCAGATGCCACATAATGTATCAGCATCTGTATATTCTTTCTTTTTCTTACAGGTGTATCATGCACACAGTCTATCACTAAATGCAGCATTCCCATACACTTATTTTGTGTTTTTAGTTTCCTTTAAAGAACTTTTAACATTTTGGAGAAATGTTATGAGGCTAAGCATGTATTGACACTAAGTGAAAGTATCCTTACATCTCAAAGTGGATTGTGAAGGAAAAGTCTTTACTCAGAGTATGCTAGAAGCAGCTGGTTACTGATAAGCATACATCAATTTAAAGAGCTTTCTTACATTTGTTTTAACTTATGGGCAGTTTTGAAACAAGATGAGTTTTTCCTGTTTACCCCACAGAGAAGCCACTTCTCATCTCCTGATTTTTAGGTTTGTTTTGTCCCTTTTTTTTATTCCTGAAGGTAGGTATAACAGAAATTTTATGTGAAGACTTAATAAATATCATGGCTGTGCAGTGAACATCCATTCTTTCTGTTATTTCAACACCCCTTTCCAAATGTCTGATACTTTTTAAGCTGGACAGATGACACTGGTCTCTAAGGAACTCATCCTCACCTTTTCTTACCTTGTTTTTCTCTTGCATTTAGGAATAGGAAAAACTGAATGAAAGAAAACAAAACAAAACAAAAAAACTAGGCTCTGTATGTTACTGATCAGTATGTAACTTCAATGTACCAAGACAATATTCTGTTCATATAAATCTAAACTTGTGAAAGTGGGCTTAAGTCCTCTGTTTGCACTGATTTTTTTATTGGAAAACTGAATTTTTCTATCATCTATGATATATTAGAGGGCACACTGCAGATGTTTGGGAACAATTTTTGCCAGTTTGTGTGTAAATCACTGAGGTATTGTATAAACAAAATTAAGGAGTAAAGTGGAATATTTCTTCTACAGTTGGAAGATGAAGAGTATTTCAGCCATATTCTGTTTTGAAAAGGTTCTTAGTGTTTTCTCTAAGGGTGATATAATTTAAACTTATTACATGATGAAGCACTGTAGGCTGATGTTTCTGAGCAAGTTAGAGAGACCATGTCATTATCTATGCAAGGTAGATTTTCCAGGTCAACTCTGATTGGCAGCCACAGTAGACTTACTGGCAATTATAGTACTTCAAAGTCTATGAACTACTTATCTTCATAATGTGGCTCTTTTATTTGTAAGCACGCATTCAGAACACTCGTAGACTGTAGGTATTTGAACTATAAAATTCTTTGACCTCTTTTGTGTGAAGGTCTAAATAAATTTGTTAAGCTATTTCTGCAGTAATGCCCAATGATATTCTTCTTTAGACTAACAACCTTCCTCAATTGCATCTGTATTTGTGTATTTAAAATATGGCATTTTTTGAGCAATTCAGGAGAGAATCCCATAATGAAAAATGTTATAGGTTTCCTCAAATAATGAGGTTTTGACAGTGTGGAGAATTAACCAATATTGCCAGTTATAAGATTAAATTTTCCATTTGATAAATATTTTGTCAAGTTCTAAGTATTTTTTTTCTGGCTGAATATTCTCTTCAAGCATTTAAAAAAATAAATCTGTGATAACTGTGATAACTGTTTTGTTCAAGGTTAGAGGAAAGTGCTGTCTTGCCAACACAAAAGAGAAACTTAATATTTTCACATACCTAAACAAAAAAAAAAGTCCCTAGATATGACTTCCAGTCCTTTGAGAGGGATATGAAATGCATCTGAGAGGGAGAGGAGAAATCAGGTTAGTGAGATACCTTTTGAAATAGTATTCTGAGAACTTGCCCAAATTTCAGTTGGGTTATGAGACTTCAAAATAAATAAATAAATAAATAAATAAAAATAAAAATCTGGTATTTAGATATTCCTTACTTCAAAAAGGTTTAGCAGCAATGTTGCGCATCTTCAGTCAGCTTGTCTCAGCCAGAGCTCCAGAACAGAAGAACCCATAATCACATGGGACACTCCTTGCACAGCTGCTGCCATGCATTTCTGTTATCAGTGTACTCTGGAAACTGACAGAGAAAATGCATGCAACACCTCCTGCTGGC
This sequence comes from Tympanuchus pallidicinctus, assembly GCF_026119805.1. NCBI lineage: Eukaryota > Metazoa > Chordata > Aves > Galliformes > Phasianidae > Tympanuchus > Tympanuchus pallidicinctus. The sequence continues at coordinate 10,641,630 of NW_026294769.1, forward strand.
ATGCTACTGCCATTACCCTCTACCTGTGCTCAGGTCATTTATTGTTCATTATTAGTGTTGATCATTAGTCAGTTCATTCTTCTATATTCCTTAAAACAAAAATATCTAGACTTATGAGATCATGCAAATAAAAGCTACATTAAAAACATTAACACTGACGAATTAAGTGTGTAAAAGTAGGAGTTGTGATTAAAAATAAAATTGAGACTAAATATGCCTGGATAATCTTAAGGTGCTCTTTTTATGAGAATGCTTTATGTAATGATTTTCAATACTTAATTTCAAGCTATCATTTCATAAGATCTCTGTTCCTTTTGGCATACATAATAAATAATGCTCGGAAGTGAATTGTAGTGATATACGAAATTAGAAAATCTGTCATTCGTCTATCTCATTTATTGCAGACATTAGAAAATGATTGGTGAATACACACCTGAAGGAAAATAACCAAATTAAGACATACCCACCTATATAATGTAAATTATGCTCTCCTTTACACTGGAAAAGTTAATATTAGCAATTATTTATGCAAAAAACTGTTCTCATTATAAACTGATACATTATCATTTTTGGGATACAGGTCTATGAACTGGTTCAGCCAAACTATCCTAGAAGTTTTTATTTTATTTTTCTAGCGTCAGCTTTTTCATTAATTATTAAAGAAAATAAAGTTATGTCCACTGGAAAAGAGATTATGATTGTGTGAACAAATATTAAATCAAGATTGTTTATGCTTAGACTCTTGTATACTCTCTAGTATGTTGCAAAGTTGGTCTCCTCTGCACTAAAAGTAAGTGATGGGAAAAGAAATGATTACTAGGAATGAAGTGTGAGTTTTAAACTGAAATATTAAAAAGATTACTGGGGAAAGTAGCTTTCAATATGGGAATTCTTAGTCCTTAGATCACTTGCAGATTATGAAAATTGCGCCCCATTTGCTGTCAATGTCCAAGGTTGCACAAATTAAAATCAGTACCATGCCATTGTGGTTACAAGGGTAACATTCTATGTGGAAATCAGTATGTTCAGTTATGGCCACCTGAACCTATATTTAATATGGAATAAGTGAATATTGAAGGCAGTAGTACATATGGAAATAAGCATTGGTTAACAATTTTAGCACAATGTATGAGAAGAATAGAGAAAGAAATTAGCTATAGGGTGACGTTATTGGGTGTGTTGATCACTGTACTGATTTAGCGAAGTATGATGTCTGAAAGTGTAATGAATAATCTTACCACGAAGTGAAATAACTCACAACAATTTGGTAAGTGGGTACATACTTTGTTAGCCCCAAATTGCTGAATCAAGTGGATAGGTGATACTAAATGTTTGGATTGTAACAGTAACCTTTTTTTTTTTAGCTTTTAAAAACTTTTTAAAAATAATAAACTTGGCGCCTTAACATTAATTACAGCTAATGCCACACTGGAAATTCATTAATGAATGTATTCAGTTTTCTTATAAAACACAGTTCAGTGAAACAAGACTGAAGACTGTTTTTGTCCTCTTTGGTTATAGTGAAACAATTTAATTCTTTCAAAAAACATGGGTTTTCTTGATAACAGTATTTTACAGCAGAAAATGGTAATTCAAGAACTTGAAATTACTAAAGGCTATTCTTTTATTTAAAAATTAAGTGAATAGAAAGCTTGAGCACAATGCAGAGTAGAGAAGAGATGGTACATTTTTATATTTTATGTGACTTTCTGCGGGAATTATTACGTCAAATACATACAGTGAAAAAATACAAAATCATAATGTGATGTTTTATAAGCACTCTTTTCTAAAAAGTGCTATCCTCTTTTTCTAAAAAGAGGATAAAGTGATACTATTAAATTCAAAATAATTTCTGTAGTTTATGTGGAACCACTGTGTTTTCCTTGCAGGTCTCATTTCTACAGCACCCTGAGTTTCAGCCTAATCTAAAATGATATGAATAAATTATTCTGCTGACACTTTGGCAGAAAACATTGAAAACAGTTCCCAGGATAGTACATGGAGCTGTGACTTTTGAAGTAGCTTCTTGAAGTGTATGTGACAGTGATGAATGTGCTCATTAAATAGCCCTAGAATTTTATAATCTCTGGTCCAACAGTTTCAGTTGTTCTAGCTTCTATTTTCTATATTCATTTTACATAATAAAATGCCTGATGTACAAGTAAGTTAATAGTAAGAAGTAAGCCAAAGAACTACTCTACATGAAAATCTTCCAGTTTAGAAAATGAGAAAGACCTTACAAATGCTGAGGTTGAGGGTTGTGTATGATAACCGATTTGCACAAACAGAAGGGAAAGTGTACTTGTTCTGAATACTTCTGGGATTACAGTGGTAGAAGGGGGAGAAATTTCTAAGAATTAATGCAGCTTAAAATAAGCTGCAATTTGAGGCACCACAGAGCATTTGGAATTTACATAAAATCAGTCCTGGATCCTCTTTGAAAATTATTTGAACATATTACTCATATGTGACTTCAACCAACTTGCAAAGATGCATAAAAAAACACCTGAGCAATTTCTGTTAGTTATATCTATTGCTCCTCTGCCAGCATCCAAACTCCTGTCATCTGTATGGTGACCTGTGTGTTTGTGCACGTATGCACAGATTAGACATTTTTTTAAAACTATTTAATTTAACTACGATTTTTTTTAACTATTAAGCCATGAGAGACTCCCTTTGCTCAGTCAAACACTATGTACTGCCACACTGATAAATGCTCTTCAAAAAAGCAGATAATTGAGACTTAAAGAGAGTAGCCAATTTCCACCCAGAATCTGAAATTGGGCACTTCCTCCATGATTAAATGTCTTGGTCAACTTTCCCAAAATATGAGAAGCTACTAATTATACAAACAAAATTGTTTGTTCATAGAACATCTTCCATCTTATAGAAAGTGAGCAATTATACAAGATTTAGCTGCAGCTGTTATAAGGTATTCCACTTCTGAATAAGCAGCTTTCCCTTAACTAATTAGGAATGTTTTGCAATATATAAGGTAACATCTAAAATACAAAAATAGATTTTATTTCAAGATTTAAGAAATAAAATCAATAGATTTTATTTCAGAAGGTGTAGATAATTAGTATGATGATATTATGTAAAGTAATATTATGTAAAGACTATATAATTCACAACAGATATTGCCCTAAAGAAGAATTTCTTGATGGCTTGGAAAGATTTGAATTGTCAGAAACTATAATTTTCCTCTCTTTAGAGATTTGATTAAGAAATTGCAAGGACATATATTTTTGTAAGCCTTGAAAAACAAACTTTTATAGACATTTTCAAAACAGAGAGGAAAAGCGGGAAAGTGGACTTAGTTAATGCTCAGAAGAACTCTATGCAGTGATTGTAAAATATATTCTTCTATGTGCAGATGTCTTAGAGAGTTTTGTCTTAGGAACATTCAAGAGAAGAAGATCACATGCCGAACTATGTTGGAATTTCAGTACACATTAATTTTTTAAGAGGGAAAGAGAGATTCAGCAGTGGTAAGTCTATGGAACTAAAGGCAAGTGTCAGACACTGCATCTTCAGAAATATGATCAGTCTCAAAGCAGCTAAAAATGAAGAAAGAAAAAATAAGGAGGTAACTGTAGGAAAGGAGGAGGCTGCAACGAGACAAGATTCTTCATGACTGATGATTATTATAGTCTGCAAATGCATCTAGATCCGCTAGCAGTACTGAAATAAAAGTTATTTAACAGTGAGCTGAAAGTCATGAAAATGAAAATGTATGGATTTTAATGGACATATTTAAAACTAAGATAGAATTTATTTTGTTATTAATATTTTAATTCTGGGAAAGAGAAATAAAATACATAGCAAATTACCTTGCTATATTATTCAGACCAATAAATTACACATATATGTTTAGAAATTCATTTTAGTCATCTCAGCAAGCTTATATAAATGAAAGCAAGTGCTTTTTTAAAGTTCAGAGGGAAATTGAGTTTTGAGAGTGTAACATAAGAAGTATTTCCTGAAAAAGGAAAAACAACAATTAAGAAATGGAGTACTTATAGAATGTTTTCTTCAACTTTGAGATAAAAAACACAGTCTCTCCCTTTAAATATACTTTTGGTAGCTTTTATTGTGATAGTGAAGTTAAGTTCTGTGGTTGTTTCCAGTAAAGAGAAGTTACGGAGCTAGTGTGTTTAATTCTGTAACAATCAATCATGTTCTGCTTTACAACTTCTTGTGTTCTGAATCAAAGTTGACACATCATGACATGATAGACTCTCACTAAAATGATTATAAAGACTTCTACATGATGTGTTTTTGTTAAAGATCCTTAATCAGTTTCATAGATAGTAGCAAACTTTAATCTAAAAAGTTTACTATTTGTACATTTGTTCTAGAACAATATATTAAATCACATCCTAGATGTATTTCCAGATTATTTTTTTTTAATGCTACAACAATGTGGACAAATCTCACCTGAAATACAGAAACTAGAGCTTACATTATTTTTTTAATTTTTGCAAACATTAAAAAAACCACATTCTCGTCTATGCTGGGTTAAATCTTTCACAACACAAGAAATAACTCAGAATTTCAATTTACAGTCTAATATAATAATAATAATGAGTGAACTTGCTTATCAACCACTTTCTAGTATTCATCAGCCTGCAGGTTTGTCTCAGACAAGATACATCTTCCAGTCTACTTCTGCCATCAGAAATGCTACTCAAGACACTGTAGGCAAGTCAAATACAATTCATTTGTGATCTCTGTGGGTACAATCTCTGGCCAAGATAATTTTCTTTTGGGCAGATGAAAGTGTCTGTAGCTATTAAAAGGTTGGATTACCTATATAATGTGTGGTAGAAAAGTGAAACTTTCTTTGTATCCAGCTGGTTATTAATAAAGAATAAAACTTCTTATGCTGTCAGCAATGCTTTGCTAGGATCAAAGTCAAACTGATGCTAACCATCTGTCTCTGTGCATATGTATTTTACATAGTTCACAGCTTAATGATCCATCAGGTCTCACATTGAGATCAGAATAATTAACCAAATCAAGTCAATCTGACGTAGATAATACCCCTAAGACTTCTACTGCTGATATCAACAAAGCCAGTAGTCTGTTGGAACTGGTTTCAGATAGTAGTTTCTGCCACCTTGGAACACCTAATTTATTTTAAAGTACTTATTTATTTTAAAGTAATTATATTCTTACAGGTTTTTAAGATATTACTACAACCACCTGTTAGTGTATCAAAAATTATATTATATTAAACAGCTAAAGCTTAAAGGATAGTGAGAAGCAGGTTTTAAAAAATGGAAAAATAGGGCTTCTAATTCTGTCTCGATCCAACTGTCCTCTAGGCCATTTAAAAAACTTGTACCTTTAATGTGGCTCAAGTTCCTGGTTAGTAACAAAAATGAGCCTTAGAGAATGTGGAATGTGCCTCCATCCAGAAAAGCTGTTCTCTGTGAGGAAAAGCTTGTGCTGCCATTGACTGTGCTGCTTCAGATCTGTAACTAGCTGAGAAATTTGGTCTCACAGCTGTCAGAATGCTACCTCTAAGCAGCAATAAATTATTTCTGAAGTTAAAAGGAGAAAAGTCAGCATAGAAGAAAACATTTTTTGTTCTCTTCCTCCATGGGGGAAAAAAATAAATTAATTCAATACAGATTTTTTCAAGTTTTTTTTATTTCAAAGGCAAATTAAAAGTTAGTTCAGTGAATGTTACGATAATTCACAGAAGATACCAACATTTACTTTGCAGTCAATCACAATCTGTTTGACTTTTGGTCACATTTCATACGTCAGAGGAGGGTTCAGAGAGATATTACGTGAAGAGGATGGTATTAATAAAGACTACTCACAGCACAGAATGAGGCACTCTGACTGTCAACACAAAGACATGACAGAGTTCAGATCAAATATGTAATCCAGTTAATGAGGCATATCTCAGGAACTTGCCTATAATGTAAGTGTGTGCGATATGGGCATTTTGTCAATGATTAATAGATTATTAATAAAGGCAAGGCACAGTTTCAAATACTGGAGACAGAAAAATTAAGCAGCATGAAAGTGTCACATCCTCAAGGATCTAGTTTTTCTGCTTTTGTTTTAAATAAAAGAAGTAAATCCAAATATACTATTGTCAATGTTTATTATTGTGAATAGTTTACTCAAGTAAGTATTTGGAAACTTTCAAAATCTTTTGTAATTTTTGGAAACTTAGGAAAATAAAGGACATAAAAAATCTGTAAAAAGATTCAAAAGAAACATTTTTAGGTGAATTAAACCTCTGGAAGCTATTTCCATTTTGTCTTTATATTTTAGCTTCTTCAAAAGTTGTAGGATTCCTTTCTGTATTTTCAAAACAATGCTGTAAAGCTGCTGAGTCTTGATAAATGATTAACCAAGTTAATCCCCTCAGACTGCTCCTTCTTAGCTGGTTGAAGCCTTTAAAAAAAAAAAAAGCAGAAACAAAAACACCAACAAAAAGCATTGGTTACATATCCTGCGGTTATTGTGGTGCATAGGAAATATTTAAATAATTTTAAATCGTCGTCTAAATATTTACTGCAATAATTTTTTTCAGTTATTCATTCCTATCAACAGCATATTAGAAACCTCTAGAGGGAAAATACATGCAGACTTACAGATTGATATTACTTTTTTTGTCTGAAAAGTGTAGTGAAGTGGAAATTCCAGGAGCAGTGGGAGCTCCAAAAGTGAGGAGAAATGCATTTGCTGGAAACACTGTAATTTTGTATGCAATTATTATACTTTCAAGAAAAGCTGTTAGTATTTCTAAGGTTCAGATATTGTGTGGTCAGATGGGACACAGGATTCTATTTATACCCTGGAGCTCCAGAAATGCACACAGGCTGTCAGAGTTGCTCAACAAAAGAATGATCAATTGTAATGTAAATGTATATATATGAATAAGAAAGTAGATATTCTTGATAATTACTTTTTTTTTTTGCTATTCTGCCTTTTTTTTTTTTTTTTTTTTTTTTTTTTCCTAGACCGTGAATATCACTATCATAAGGTTTCCCCAGTTATATCTCTCTTGGATTTTTTGTTCACATATATATGATATCTAAAAATGGAACATCTGATTTACCCATCGAAGTGTAGCAAAAAATGACAATAAATCTGACATGCTCACTTGTATGCTTTGTGTCTTGTAACTCATTTGTATAATCATATTCAAATTCTTTCTCTGCATCTCCATTTTGTCACATTTCTGGGGATGTTTTCCCATTTACTTTCCTGCTTGATTCAGATCTCTCGGTTTAGCTTCACCTTTAGTTTCTCTTACAGATATCCACAGTGAGACTACCTGCACTAAATAATGGAGCTACAACTGAAGTACATGCCAATTCACATGGGAAAAAATATCAGATTCTTACATATAAAGGGAAGGTTCAATATCTGGGAAAATTACAAAGATGTTCTTATAGAACTTGACGTACAAGTCAAAACTGGAAACATTGAATTTGTATAAGAGAATATTCCATAGCCACCTTTGCTTACATTTTGAACCATTCTACTCTGTGTCATAATTTCCTGTAACAGTTGGAAAATATCTTCCAGGACTTGTGTTGAATCCAGCCAATAAGTTGACAAACTCCCATGCAGATCATGCAGATGCATATACTTATGCCACTCATCCTGAGAGCTTGAAGGAAAATATCATAACCACAGAGGAAGAGGATGTTTTGTTTTGATTATGTGCAGAAAAAAGGTAGAAGATAGCTCTGAAGAAAATGAAACAAAAACAAATCTCAATAAGGTAAAACAGTGGAAGGGTTACAGGAGAAGGCCATTATAGAAAGTGATTAGAGTTAAGTATGAATATTCCCAGGGAGATTTCAGAGCACATTCTCCCAGAACCTAAGGTCAGGTTTGGGTATAACATATGTATACAGTGATTTAAATTACATATACTTATTAAAAGGGAAAGATAAAAATTGCTTCTGGAGAAAGGAGGAGGGATCCATAATGTGCTATTATTTGTTTTTATCATAGTATGATAGTATGGATTTATCTGGAATCTTATCAGAATGTACTTTTGGAGAAAGTCCCACAAGGAAAAATGTTAGTCCTCTGACTCCCTATTAATCACTTCGGTGAGCACAGAAAAAAAAAAAACAAACCAAACATGCTTATCATACAAATTATCCTGACTAATGCTTTGACTTTTTGCTCTATGACTGCATACATGGCAAACTAAAAACATTCAGCATCAGCTGTCAGAAAGCTCCCAGGGAAATGTTGCTTATATGCCAAAAAAGAAAAAGACATTGTATATGTTATTGCTGGTGATCATTGCCATTGCAGACTGTGCAAACTGGCTGATCTTCTGTACTTCTGACAGCTTCTGACAACTGAAACGTAGAGAGCATCCTTGAAAAGAATAAATTCCTTTAAAATAAAAGTAGGTAGCATTCTTTGTCTAAAAAATTCTGTCTGCAGATTTGAAGGTATTCCCATTAAAGTGACTTCTAAGCCAATAAAAATCCTACAGATTCTTTCAGTGGATTTTCTATCTGCCTTCCTTCAGATTCAGGGACAAAAAAAAAGTGTACTGTTAGAAGGCAGAGTGAGATACATTTTTTGAAAGAACAGGGATAGACTTTTCTTTAAAAATATAATTACATTCTATATTTTAATAAAATTCCCTATGCATTCTGAAGAAATGTGACTCTGTGTGTCTACCTGTGTCACATTCTAGGTCGCAGAACTAGTGCACATTATGGTAGCGGTGAATATTGTACCACATGTAGGTTGCCTTAATTCTGGTAATGAAGGTTGTTTTCTAAAGTGGAGGTGTTAACAGTAAGAGAAGAAACATTTTTCTGCCTATCAAGATATCTACCCATCCTTTTATGCCTAGCTGTTCAACATGACAGTCTGCATATATGAGCTCCTGACACTAACATAGCTATTCATTTTGGTAATGATTGCAAAACAAAATCAAACAAGATTTTGATCTTGGTAACCCTATGCCTCAGGTTGTGAGTCTCCCCTCTTCTTATATTCAGAGCCCTGGTGATACTTATTTGCTTGATTTTATCTTCAAAGGAAGCAAATAATAAATAAATAATCTTTACATTCCTCACCCATGGAACAGCAAACTCATTTGTGCAGGTGAGGCTGATTGCCTGCTTACTGATTCACCTTTTAAAATTATTATGCCAGCAGAGAAAAGCTCTTCATTGACTTTCATTCCTTCTTTACACAGCAGACATTTTCATCCTATTTGTGACATTTCCATCCCATTTCAACTAAAGAAAAATCTTTTCTCTTGTATAAACAAAATAAAACAAAACCAAACAAGATAAAATTCTTACCATGCTTCAGAACAAATCATTTCTCCTGAATTCATGAATTTTTACATTTAGATGTCATTGGAATCTCTCAGAACCAGAGTGAATACAATCTGATGAGTAATACAGGTAAACAATATCCTGCATTGTTAGAGTAGCTTTCATTTTAGTTTACTTCACTAATTATGTACGAGAAAATCTGCACGTAAAAAGCAGTGTTGATAAAGGTCTGTTAAAGGAAGACTGAAGGAAAAAGTCAGAAGTCAAATGCACATTGCCAAGGGAGCTAATGGCATCAGCCTTAAGGATTGCTGGTAAGGTCCAGGAAAGGCAGATACTATAAGAGGAAGAGAACAGAAAGAAGGAGGGACAAGCTGAGTTATTAACCAGTGGAGATATCTGTTTATTTGGCTGCAAATATTATAACTTTTGGTATCCTAACAATTCAAATGAACTCCACAGCCATTGGCAAATTAGACTTAATGTAGCAGAAAACAGGATTTGCACATTTGTTCATTTGTTTTATTTATAATTCACTTTCACTTCACTATTAATTTCTTAATAGAAAAGATTAGATATTATTTTTAAGGTAATCTCTACAGTTGGTAACATTACGATACCTAGTAACATTATGTTACATTTTTATATGCCATGGTAATATCCTGGACATGAAAAAAAAGTTGCCAGAAATAAAAAAAATTGCTGAAGCAGCACAATACTTTCTAAATTGCTTTTCTCTGATCTTCACCTTATACTTGAAAGAAGCACAGTATTTTGGATCTTAAATTAGAATTGCCATACAGTCCTTGAGGTAGAGAACACAGTCTCTTCTATCAGTAAAGGAACAGGTAACACTTTCAGCTTGATCCCAGACTTTAGGGCTTAAATAAAGCTGAATTTCTTTCATGTAAGCATAAATGGGCATTAAGGAGGCTCAGAAGACACTGCAGTATATCACAGTTAAATTCATTTGTCATAGTACAGATAAGGCGTTTTTTACAGTTAAAATTACAATTCTCCTTCAATAGAATTGGTTCTGTCATCTGAAATCATCAGCCTGTATCAATTCAAGGAAGGAATTTAGTAACATTTTGCAGCCATCCGTTGTGGTCATAAAAAGAACATCTATAGTTTTTAAGGATCATAATTCATTAGAAAGTACAGTAGAAACACTATTGTATTGCTGAAAACCATTGTCTATCTCTTCAAGACAGAAAAAGAGTACAATGAGAAAGAAAATATTATGTCTTTAGGAATGTAATTTTGAAATGATTGCACATCCTTTGTATTGTTTGTAAGGACAGTATTGACTTATTTTTTTGTATTTGTTTTGCCTTTTGTCTCATAGTTATCTTAGTAATGTTTAGAAAAAGCAGCAAGTCTATGAAACATCATTGGCTGCAGCTCTGTGCTGTGATTTGCATTCACATGGACATTTTGTTCATTCCAAAGCCAAGCATGTGCTTGACACATGTGCTGGGTACTCCCCTTTCCAGTCCCTGGGTTGAACCATAGTCCATTGTTTGATGAAGCACATGAAGCCTGAAGAGTAAATTGCAACCTTAACCTATATAATTATTCTAACAGACTAAGTGATTTATATTCCTCTGAAATTAATAGAACTATTTTGAAGGTAATGTTTCATCCTACTCAGTGGATTGTGAGGGAGGTGAACATCGCTTCTATTCACTAATTTACGCCGACCCTAGTCAGCAGGGATCAATATCACAATGAAGTCATCCAAGACTCAGAATAATACAAATTAATTTATTGAGAGCTTTCTAACAACAACTAATACTCTATTTGTAGGTAAAATTGACCAATTTGCTAGTAACTGTTAATAAATGTTATGAGTACTTTGGTGCAGGAGTTACTTCTATGCTAAAAGTTCTAAGACAGTATTTGGCAAACTCTACTACAAAGAGTGCAAGAGCAAAAGAGTGAAAAAAGATAAAGGGAAAAGATAAAGAAAGACAAACTTAGAGACACACAGATATAAAAACAAGATTAGCAGATTACCACTCATCCATCCAGCGATGCCTTGCTGTCAGGGTAGTGGCAGATCCAGGGTGTGATGGTTATTTGACCATTAGGACAAACAAATGTTCATGTTCTGTTCTGTTTAGTCCAGAGTGGTCAAGCCTGCTCTTTGGAGTGACAGCTTCTGGTTTAGAGGGTCTCAGCAGGAACTCTTTTGTTCCTGTTTTCCAGGCCTCACAAATTTAAATCAGCAAAGATAAGAGGAAACAAGGAGACACCAGCTTGTATCTTGCCTTCAGAGAACACTGGCTATCATCTGCTAACTTCCTGCATCAAGCTGAAAATATTTGCATCCAGATTAAGTCTTAGTCCAGAAAGCATTCACAGAATCACAGAATCACAGAACTGGAGGGGTTGGAAGGGACCTCCAGAGATCATCAAGTCCAACCCCCCTGCCAAAGCAGGTTCCCTACACCAGGTCGCACAGGTAGGCATCCAGGCAGGTCTTGAACATCTCCAGAGAAGGAGACTCCACAACCTTCCTGGGCAGCCTGTTCCAGTGCTCCGTCACCCTTACTGTAAAGAATTTCCTTCGCACATTTGTGCGGAACTTCCTATGCTGCAGTTTCCAGCTGTTTCCCCTTGTCCTGTCTCCACTCACCACTGAAAAGAGTCTGTCCTTGCCATTCTGCCCCCACACCTTAGATACTTGTAGACCTGGATCAGGTCGCCTCTCAGTCTTCTTTTCTCAAGGCTGAACAGACCCAGTTCACTCAGCCTTTCTTCACAAGAGAGATGCTCCAGGCCCTTCACCATCTTTGTGGCCTCTGCTGGACTCTTTCCAAGAGATCCCTGCCTTTTTTCCTGGGCCTTCCCATTTGAAAATAAACGGCTTCTGGCTCTTTCCGAAGGAATGCTTTTGATTATGAAAGTATACACAAAGCGTTGCTGATTGTCTGATGTTGATTTGAAACAATGCATTCCTTACCAGTCTAATTACAGAAATTAGATCAAAGCTGTATTTTCTAGCATTCTCCTACCTCTTTGCCAACACTGTCATACCTGACAGCATGTCTCTATATAATAGATAACAGAAAAATGTAGTTATTTTATTGTCACTGAAACTAATGGAGTCTTATCTACATTACTAAACAGGTATCTTTGTGACATTTGAGAGAAATATAATGAAAATTCTTTGCTTGACCTGAATTTTCTAATATTTTTAGTGTGGAAAAATTGGATTGATTTTGTCATATTACCAAAATATAAGTCAATGTTGTGTTCATGAGTCACCTATTTTATTTTATTTTGTTTAAAATTAAGGGTTTAATATTAACTATGAAAATGGGTAAGATTCTATTCTAAGAATATTTCTTCTATTTTAATGACTCCATTCAACAATGCATCAAGTCTGGGGCTTTGAGGGCTGATCTTTGGTCCAGAAAGGGGTCGATTCCACAGTTCTCTTCTGAAGACTCAAGTTTTCTTTCTTTCTTTCCCTTCCTCCCTCCCTCCCTTCCTTTGCTCTTTCCTTCCTTCCCTTCTTCCTTTTCTTTTTTGATCTCTTTCATAACCTGTAGCAATGATTTGCTAGCTCTGCCATTTAGTTCGTATAGCATTTACCACTTGAATAGCATTTACCACTGAGATTCAGAAAAAAATACCACTCAGTTTAGAACCTAGCCAGATTTCCTAGAATCTTAAAATCAATAGGCTCATAATTGAGCACAGCTATGCAGTGCATAGTGCACAGCCAGAGGGAGATGTGTGAAACACACAGTGTCAAGCCACTTGATTAAGAGATGTGACAGGAAGCAAATCTGAAAATTTCAGTGATCATTGCTTTCAATCCTATGGATCAGTGGTTTTCAGCCTGTTATCCACAGACTCCAGGGAGTTACCATTATATTTAAATGACTTGCAGAGTTGACGAAGTGAAATAGGATATGCAGTTGTCTGCACAAGATGAACTAAACTGAACATGCATACATTAATTATTTTTTTTTTAGTAACTCACAAATTACAGAAAGGTAGAAAATAGATCTATACATATTAGCTTCCAGGTAGAACACTACAGCAAGTATCTCAAGTGAGGAATTATTTTTTCCTACTTTCTTGTAGTTCACATTTCAGTTCCTGCAATATCACAGCTCCAGTGAAAGTTACTTTATGGAAGACATGGTAGATAATCTTTTGGAATCTCTTCCTTTACTTTAATTGCTTGGCCCCTCACATAATTTGACATGAATAGCAAATTGAATTTTGAGCTCTTAAAACTCTAAATTGTTATACACTGTGTCATTTGGAAGATGAGACAATTTATTCAACAGTAGGCAGAAGCAGGTAAAACTTTGGTCTTTACTTTTGAGGGATTTTTTGTTCATAGCACAATTTCCCAAACTCATTCCTGAAGAAAAAAAAAACAAAAACAAACCAACAAAAACAACAACAACAGAAAATCCTTGTAGCAGAAATGCTAAGTCATGACCCGAAATATTGATTGAGCACCTGGTGAAAAGGCAGAGCCAATCCAGGGAGTTCAGCTGCATGCAGTGCACCTGAGTGACTGGAAGGGGTAGAGCCAGGATTCAGAACTCATTTAAGGGTTGGCAGTCGAGGTGAGGGTGTTTCTTGTTGGAGATTCTTGTCTACCTCAAGTCTTCTCAAAGCAAGCAGCTCTTTTCCTTCATTTCTGTATCTGCTATATTTGAGCTTGTTTTCATTTGGTGTGGCTAAGGGCTGTGCCACCCTGCTATTATCACAGTACTTTCCATCCCATTTATAGCATTACCCACGTCTTGTTTGTTAAATTCCTAAATAATTAAGTTCTTATCCAAACATCTCAAGTCTTCTGTAGTTCACAGGGAAAAAAAAAAACTATTATTTTTTATTATCTTGAATATTCTATAATGACCAATATAACTCTCTATATATTTCTCTTTAAACTTAGTTTGTCTCTTAGTACACATGATGTATCTGTTCATGCTAAAGAAGAAGAAATTCACAGACCCAAACTCTGCAAATAATTCTTTGTCTCTAAGGGATATCTGAGTGTTTTTCCTCACGCTGATGTTCAGTAGTCACAATTTTAGATAGATCTGAAAGTCGTATGATGTGCATTCTTTCTGTGACTGAAGCACTGTAATAGTTCAAGTGCTCTGTCTGTGCAAATTCAAAATTAACATCTCTGGTCGTCCTCTGTAAAATTCTTAACCTTTGCTTTGCCTACAAGTAGTCCTCTCAAACTATCCACTGCATAGATAGAGGAATATAAATAATAATAATTAAAAAAAATCTTAAAGGCATTCTAAACTGTATGCAGTAAAAACTTATGCAAACTATGTTTGCAGACAATTGCAGAGAAGATCTGAGATCAGATCTTCAAGGGAGCCTAATGTTGCAGAACTATGTGGGAGTGGACCGGTTTTAATCTAGTTTAGACAGTTTCTTTTCAGGCGATTTTGAAACACTCCCTAGATATTAATCTTTGTAATGGTACCTGGATCATTGCTCACTTGCTCCCATCTCCAAAGCTACTGCACACCCGTAAGCAGAGGATGTGAACTCTAGAAGTGGACCTCAGTGAGGCTTGCTACATCTGTACTTAAAAGAAAGACTGGTTTAAGTCATCTATGGTCTGTGTAATAACCTACAATTGTTGCTAAAGGTGAGACACACCTGTGGCTTTGTCAGCAACGTGGAACTTAAGCAAATCTATAGTAGGTATTAAGGGCCTGCATTACACTTCCTATGGCAGGATGGCCTGTGAATTCAGCTGTGTTAGCCTGTATTCACCTTCAAGGGCTGTTCTTATAGAGTTAAAAGTGAAATAATGCATTTAATGCATTCCATTTCAGCACTTCTGTTAAAGTTTTTTAAGACTCATGTTTAAATGAATAAATAAGTTAAAGAGTAAATGACAGGACTTGGTCTTCTCCTTGGCTCTGTTTCTGTATATAGCATGATTTTATAGGCTCATTTTCTATAAGAGAGTGTTTGTTCTTCAACTATTACCTGCAAAATAAGTCTTCCACAAATTTACTATGAACTTACAGCAAAAGTCTGTATTCATGCACAGTGCAAAACTGCTGTAAAATCAGGTAACGTGAGAAAGTATGTATCTTCAGCCTGTTTAAAATCTAAGATGCATATTTTTCTCAAATATTTACTTCTTTAAGGGGGTGAAACAGTTCTTTTGGGAAGGGATTTCATATGTTTATTCTAAAATGAATTGATCTTGAAGTAAATGATAAATGGTAATCCCTAGCCGCACTGTGGACTATATATTTGACATCGTGTGTGTTAATTCTACTGGAAAATATAGAATGAATTATTTCAAGTCTTTAGGACACTCTCTCTACTAAATATGCATTTTTACTTCTATTGAAGTGTAAACTAAAATGATACTGACCTGGCTTTGTGAAATCTCAGCCTTGCATAATCTGTGGGATTCTCATAAACAGTTTTGTTTGTGTAGATATTATTTGTGCAGCATTTGTTGTGATGTGTGATGTGTGATGTGTCTTCTTTCTGTCAGAACATCCACACCCAGAATTTAAAAAATCTCATCTTAGATGACAATGGTAATATTTCAATCAAATGTCAAACTGCTGTTCAAAAGTTTCTGTGCTGCCTTCTGTGGAATCATAGAGGAATAGAATGGTTTGGATTGGAAGGGACCATAAAGATTACCTAATTCCACATGCTGGGCAATGCTGGGCCGGGTCATCTTTCACCTGGCCAAGTTTTTCAAAGACCCAGTCAGCCAGGCCTTGAACACTTCCAATGATGTGGGTTGCAGAATAAGATTCTTCAGTTATTTGGATCTCTCTGAATTATTAAATTTTGTCAGTCTTTAATACAGTGGTGACATAAGTTCATGTGAGGAGTCTAGTGTGTGCCCTAAACATAAGTTTAGCCTTCTCTCACAAGTGCTGAGATTTTCTCTCACAAAGAATGATTATTTGTTTTGGCTGTGGGAATAGCAGGATGCCAAACTGAGTCCTCTACTGAGCATGACACTTAGGAATTGACTATTTCACACTGTGACAGGCAGGTGCTTAAGAGCTTCTAAATCAGATATTCAGAAAGTGAGACCTTTGTCCATTTGGCTTTGATCATCAAAAATGCTATGCCAAATTTTTCCACAGCAAAATGAGATACTGAGTCAGGAAGTCTATTAATCTCTGTGTTTATCCATTGTAGTTTTTCTATTACTTATTACAGTATCAAAATTCTTCCCTGGAAGGCATAAATATTTTCTGTTTATAGCCTACTGATTTAGGTCTTTGTCTGAGATTCTTAATGCAAAAGACGGAGAGGCTGCAGTTCTTTCTTATTTCTTTTTTACTATTCATTATCTCTTAGGATCAAATGGTGATACATGAAATACCATTTTATAAGGTGATATTTTTAAGGTATGGTAATACATTTTTCATAAATATGTAGAGAGCAGCAATAAGGGATATATAATGGATATCTAAATGGGTAACAATTGATATTTAGTTTTGGCGAAAGATGAGAACAGCATGTAAATTGATAGACTGAACTGAAAATAAAGGCTGCAAGGTTTAGAAGCAATAAAGGCGCAAGTGCAGATTCTTATAGATCATATGTAATAAGACAAACTGGGGGAACCTGACAGTTAGCTGTACATAGCAAGTAGAAATAATTTTAAATGTAGTCTTTTCATTTAATTCATATCCTTCTTTCCTGCTTTTAGTTGCTTGTTTTTGTTTTTTAATGTGGGTAGTGTTATCAAGAGGGTTGGTGGGCTTGTTTGCTTTGTTTTGATTTTGTTTTTTTACCTTGTCTTTATATTATTCTAATAAAAATACAGGGATAAACTTGTGAAAACTTGTATCTTTAAAGTGAGACACAAGTAAAGGGGAATAATGTTTCATCTATGACAGAAGTGGGGAGGGGGAGCAGAGGAGAGTGCTGTGGTGAGGTGTTACTTGATCTGGTGCTCACCATAGCAAAGGGGATCATCAAAGATGTTAAGTCTGGAAGCTGCCTGGGCTGTAGCAACCATGCCCTGGTTGAGTTTGTGATCTCAAGGATATGGGACTGGCAAAGAGCAGAGGCAGTACCCTGATTTTCAAAAAATGAACTCCCAGCTGTTTAAGGAATTATTGGATGACATCCACTGGAAAACAGTCCTTAGGGACAAATCTGGCAGCCCTTTCATGACATGTTTCTGAGAACACAAGATCTCTTCATCTCCTAGCATAAGAAATCAAGCAAAGGAAACAGATATGGTTGAACAAGGATCTGAGGGTCACACTGAGGGATTAAAAAAAAGAAAGTTCAAGCAGTGGAAGCAGGGATGCATGGTCTCGGAAGAATACAGGGATGCTGTCGGGATGTGCAAAGATAGGATCAGGAAAGTCAAGATCTTTCAATATTTATGTGTTTTCCCTCTAACGCCCTATCATATATCTGTTTGAATAAACTGAATTGAAGATTTCAATGAAAGAGTGAAATAATTGTTTATTCTTATAGAAACAAAGTATTTAAACACATACTCAGCCTTAAGAACAATAGTTAATCCACTGACATCAAACAAAGTTTAAGGCCTCATAAAATACTTGTCTGAACTAAAGATATGATCACTGGGTAGTCAAAGTCCTTGATAACCTTTAATTAAGATGATTAAAATTTAACAAAGCATAATGAATTCTCATCTTTACTTCTGGTACTTGACAGGTATTGCAGGTATTGTACTTGTCTCATTTACTCCAATTTTCTGTAAAACTCTGGTGTATTCATAAATTTAGAAGTACAAACTATAAGAATACTATTTCCATTAACTGGCAATCTATATTGATGGCTATCAGGATCAGAGTAAGGTCCAAATGTGTTCATGCAGTTTAGGATCCTTCTCAACTCAGGTCTCTTTTTTGCATGGAAGAAAGGGGGTTATGCTTGAATATATTGGCCTGTTTGTTATTTTTAAGTGATGCTGAGAATCTAAGAATCTTCAAAATTATTTATTTTACTCATGAGTGTGAGTTTCATTTAATTTTTAAATGTCTTTCCAAGTCTTGGTTGGAGAATTCAAGAGATAATATTTCAAGGTTTTTTTGCAGGGAAAGTGTAAATGCTTTCTGAGCCCTTAATTCCTAGGGAGCGTTATTCCACTGTGACTGGCAGCACAAAGGACAGCAATAGAAATAACATTTGAATAAGACTTAAGGTGAAAACACTTAAAAAAAACCCACACTGTCAGCGTGCAGCTACAAATTAGTAATTGTGGACAAAATAGACAAGTTTTCCTTTGTTCAATTCTTGCCCCTTCCCTTAATACACTTATCACTCCAAATAAAACAAATAATTGCAAATTACATTTAAGTTCTTCAAATGGACAATGTATTTAGAAAACATTTTAGAAAGTACATGTGTTTTTTTATATTTCCCCTCCAAAGGACATTTTAAAATAACATCTTTGTCTGTTAGACATGCCACATATGCTCTTGTAAGATAAGAGAAGCAAGAATTAATTAACATCTACATTATGCCTATTTTTAAACGTTAATTATACTTAAGTATGAATATTTTATCATACATCACACAAGAGTTTAAATATTTTTTATTTTATTGATCTATCTATATATATATAAAAATTCCCCAACATCATTTTAAAAACAGAATTATTCTACAGTTAATTTCCATGCTATACTAGAAGGAACATCGCAGCTATTCACAGAAATATTAACCACATTAAGTGTATTTTCTCTCTGATACAGTTTCTGAGCCTTTTCCATGAATTTATATTCTGGTTTAACCTGGCAGGTGGCTCAGAGGGAGAATCAAGGGTACGGGGCGGAGAACATTTGAACTTGTGGGTTGAGATAAACCTCTATCTCTAAGGTAGAGATAAGGAAAAGGATAATAGGTATAACTACATATACAAACATGTTATGAACATATGCATGATCATAACTATTATCCTTTTCTATGTATGTATATATGTGTGAATGCGCGTATCAAGTGATGCACAAGCAATTGCTCACTGCACCGATGCCCAGCTACCCTTGAGCAGCAGAAAAGAGTGAGACTAACTTCCTCCCCTTCAGAATTCCTTCTGCGTGGTGACATGTGGCATAGAATGCCCCTTTGGCCACTTGTCCTAATTCTGTCACCTCTGATCTCCTTGGGCCCTTTACTGCAAATGGCCTTGACTCTATGCAGCTCTGCTTATCAGCAACTGGAAGCAACACTGTGTTGTCAACATTGTTTTTCTCCTATAACCAAAACTTAGCATCATACCAGACACTCTGAAGAAAACAATTCCTTCCCAGCTGAAACTAAAACAATTTATTTGCACACATGGCATATATTTTTTACTGCCTTAAGAGTGCAAAAGAATGTTTATGCACAGCTAGGTCAGATCCCAGAAGACAACCAGAGTTAATGTAGAAAGTGAAATCGAGGTACATGTGGTTATCAGAGGATTGTCCAAATATAAAAGAACAGTATTGCTAAAGCTTATAAATACTATCTGAAAAACATACATATATATTTTTAAAAGTTTTTGGAAGAGATATCTTTCAGTTTCTTCTACCTTCTCTATATAAGACTCTGTAGGTGACTACATGAGCAATGTCACACATTTTAAGTACTGTTAACTTCTCTTGTTGCTTCACCTTATACAGAAGTGGAAATAAAAATGGTGGTGTTTATTATATAAGTAAAATAGGTGTTTAAAGAAGACAAGACAGCCATTTGCAAATGACCCAGGCTTTTTATTGTTGTTTTTCTGCCTCCAAAACGGTATCTGGGTCTATTCACCAGAGATTCATTTTTCATTAGTCATGACCTATCTTTGTGTTACAACTTGCTCTAGAAGGTAGACTTTCTTTTATCTTAGGAAGAAAAGTAAAATGTAATCTGTGCTTTATATTATTTCTTTAGCTCTTCCTTAGTCTCACATAGGTTTTGGTCTATTATTGAAAAAAATGTCTAGAATATAATCAAAATGAAAATATTACATAATGATGAAACTTGATTTTATTGTCTGTCTGGAACAATAATGTCTAAATTCATAACTGAGTTGCTCTTTAGGGAAATGTAGGTTGCTCTTGTCATTATTACTGAATGATATATTTGCCTGTTTTTTTTTTTTAACAATGAAATATTTAAAATATTAAAAAAAGCCAGGTGATTTCACCATGGCATGAGATGATAGCATGAGATTTTTTTCCCCTTTTTGCAAGTGAGAAACTTGACATGCTATTATGCTAGTCATAGAAAAAAATTTCCTAAGAAGATTTTCCTGGCTTCTAGGAAACTGAATGATGAACTGCTATCACCCTACTTATAACACTATTCAGGAAGAATATGAATTTTAAAAGCAATTACCAACTCATTTATGTATTTATTTGCTATACTGGAAGTGGAAGATTGTTTCTGAAAAACTTTTTTTCAGTCTTAGGAAGGAATGGAAGTGTTTAGGCTGTTGGAAGAACAACTTCATAACATTTGTTTCTTATTTTCACCAACAGCACACAACAACTTTAATCCAAACATTAACACGTATAGAAATTTCAGGACAAATATTAAGATGCTGGCAGGATCTTTGTGAAGGATGAAGTCTGCTAAGATTAAGATATAAGTAATTAATATAAGTAGTTCATATTTTGTCCAGAAAGAATGTGCAAAAACTCCTGGATCACTGTCCAAAACTTTTTGATTGCTAGCTAGTCAGTCTTGCAGATGATAGGACCTAGGGTAGAAAAGCCAACGATTTGAAGAATCAAGAAAATTACTGTGCCAGTACAAACAGAATCACAGAATTGTAGAGATTGGAAGAGACCTCCAGAGATCACTGAGTCCAACCCCCCTGCCAAAGCAGGTTCAATACACCAGGTTGCACAAGTAGGCATTCAGGCAGGTCTTGAATATCTCTAGTGAAGGAGATTCCACAACCTCCCTGGGCAGCCTGTTTCAGTGTTCCGTCACCCTCACCGTAAAGAAGTTCTTGTGCACATTTGTATGGAACTTCCTATGCTGCAGTTTCTGGCCGTTTCCCCTTGTCCTGTCTCTACACACTGCTGAAAAGACTCTGGCCTCACCACTCTGCCCCCCACCTTAAATATTTATAGACCTGGATCACAGTCATTTTTGTGCTATAATGCATCCAGGCAGTCTTTCTTTTCACAGAATCACAGAATGGCCAGGGTTGGAAGAGACCTCAAGGATCATGAATCTCCCTGCCACATGCAGGGCCACCAACCTTCCAGTTCAGTATTAGACCAGGCTGCCCAGGACCCCATCCAGTCTGGCCTTGAACACCTCTACGTATGGGGCATCCACAACTTCTCTGGGAAACCTTTTCCAGCACCTCACTACTCTCTCTGTAAAGAACTTCCCCCTAACATCCAACCTAAATCCTCCCTCCCTTTTTGTTATAGATACTGAAATTATGCTTCTTGAATTTTAGACCAAAACTTCTGGAGTATTTAATGGATCCCCTTCAATTCCTGTAGTTGTGGCTTGATTGGATGATATATGAAAGTTTAGGGATATTTTTTTCTGATATATCTACTAGTTATGTGAGTAATAGATATACACATTTTCTTGATTAACTATGAACATTATCAGATTATTTTTTTTTAAATTTCTCTTCTACCTGTATATCTTCCAATATCCTGGCTTCTGTTTATTGAAAAGAAGAATTTAAATAAAGATGTTTTACACAAAGGATGTTTGTATGCTATTGTTGGAGAAATTTGGGCCTCTGGTATTGAACTAGGTGTAAGCTTTGCTGTGAAATTTTTGCTCTTTCTAAGACTACTGGGAAACAGCACCAGAAATAACATTTATTTCTGGGCTGGATGTGCTTTTTCTTCTAATAATTCTAGTAGTTTGCCCTTGACTATGCACTATCATTTCAAAAATGGTAAGCAATGAAATCACAAAAGGTGTAAAAATTAGACATCTAGACGGTCCTTGTTATTTTAGCTACTTTGTCTCACTTCTCTCTAATGTAAGAGTTTAAAATGTGAAGTGTCATCTTACTCTGAAGAGAGGCGCAGAGTTGATGAATACGCAGGAAACAGTGCCAGAAACTGACAGGGAAGAGTGGAAAACCCCAACAATCCTCTTCTTAATTTAAAAAAATAAAAATAATTGAACACCACTGCTAAAACCAATTCTTACGGTAGTCAGTGCTAACATTTAAAGCTTATGTTGCTTCTGAATGAATATGCCACACAACACATCTTGAGAAAAGCAGACAATGTACCAGTTTGTGAACTTACTATGCCTTTGGTATTGAACTAGGTGTAAGCAGAAATGAATAAAGGTCAGGGTGAAGTCTAGAGGAAGGGGGAGTATTATTTTTCTCCCATAATCTTGATGCAGATTTCCCTGCTGTGGCACTGAGCAAATCACTTATGATGCGTAAGATAATGATTATGATGTTACTCCCTTGTCTAATTCTCAGGACTGTTATAAGCATTAATCAAGTAGTCTTTAAAATGCTTTGGTGGAGTATGGTTCTTCATAAAAGCAAATTATGCATCCATTATTTTTTCTGCATCTAGCCTTTCCGCAGATGGTCTTTGGTGACACCGTGACAAAGAAAGAGATGGACAAAGTTAAAACTAGTCTATTTTTTTTTTTAATAGATAGATGTTTCTAGTTCTGGATTCATTTTTCTTCTGTGGCCTTGAGAAAAGTGCACAGCACCTTTTCTTTCCAAGGATCCTCCAAGAGTCATGTCTAACCTGGTACATGTTTCTGCCTAACTTAAAAACAATCTAAGAATCCTGTCAGCAGTCAAACTGTGACACTCTCAACACATCACAGAGATAGGACAGACAAAATTGTGGCAATATTTGGCCTTGAGTTCTCAAACTCTGCTTGCTTAATGATAGTAATGATTTGGAGATACATAGATTTTGAAATTGAGTGGATATTTCTCAATGCAGCTGATTTTCTATGGAATACCTACACGAAGTTTGTTGTATTTTCAGCATCTCTGTCAGCAACCTCCAGCTTCCTCTGAGACTCTATGAAAATCTGCCCACACTGTTAAGGTACTTAAATAGGATCTCTAATATCTTGAAATAGTAGAATTAAAGGCTATAAAAGATGCATCCTTCCTTACAGAGCACTATTTTACTCCCTTGGTGTTTTGGAGTAATAATGTTAATAGCTGCTGCAGAACCCAGCCATGTAAAAGCTGTGGTTTCAGCATTAATTGTGGTTAAACAAAGAATTTTAGTATAAACCACTGAGAGCTTTCTTCAGCAAATTACACCCAGGAGGTATATATCTTTTTAGCTCTCCCTGGCTACTGGCAGACAACTTACTTCCCATCTGCTGGTTTTCATGGTTGAAGACTCCTCTATGTCTCTAGGAAGTTAAATAAGGCTTTTGGTGAACCTGTCTACAGCCTGCAGAAGATGTCGTCTTAAATAGTTGCACAAGGAAACTGCCTAAGGTTGGTAAAGAATAGACAAGAAGACTAGAAGGTCAGTGATGCCAGTCAACCCTAAATCTGAATACTTTTATGTAATCAATAATATAAGTGAGGAAAAATAACTCCTTCTTTCAAGATTCATAAGCACAATGATTCAGTCTTGCACAGTATGTTGTTCTTGGGCATAGTAAAATGTCAGTTTTGAAGTTTTCAGAATTGCAATGAATTAGGGAGAAACTGAGAAACTGAAGCACGATGGTCTTGCAAAGCTTGTTGACTTTTTTTTTTTTTTTTTTTAATTCTGTATCAAACTGTCACTGTACATGACTCAGAGCTATCCCCACCTTGGAGTACCTTGTGACAGTTTCACAAAACAACTTTTGTGGCTTAAACATTAAGATCGAGTAGAACTTTTCCTACACAAAGAATTACAAAAGTTTCTTTCTTTGTTTCTTTCTCTCCTCCATCATTTCTATGTTTCTGTTTCACACGCTTCCCATTTCCATAACCATCCAACAGGCTTGCAGTGTGGTAAGAAGTATCATCTTCTCTGAAGAAGCACTGAACACCTCAGTCTGTGCCTCATTCTCAAAGTCTCTAAAAGTTCAGGCTGATCTGAACATGAATTTCATGTGGTTTTAATGGAGGAAAATTGAAAGATTTTACTTGATAATATACATTTGATAATAACGAGACGATTATTTTATTAGGTATTACCCTTCCAATCTTTCATAAGGGGTTATGAACCACTAACAAATGTGTGTGAAAAATTATGATAGCCACAGAATGTATGAGTTCATGTTGATTCAAAAATAATTACTTAAATTGTTAATTATATTTTAGACTTGATGCCCACCTCAGAAAACTTCCAAAGTAGTTTTCTAATTTTCTAGTAATTTTGCTACCCTGCCCATAGCACGGGGGTTGAAACCAGATAATCTTTGAGGTCCTTTTCAACCCAGATGATTCTATGATTCTGATTTTTAAAGAGTTTCTGATGATAAATATCAGAGTGATACTTCTGGGGAAAAAAAAAGCCAGTTGAATGGATGAGTTCACAAAAAACGGGATTTTTACTCATTACAAATTTTTTAAAAATTTTATTTTTTAAGTGACTCCTTAATGACTCCTCCTGGGACTTACTCCTTTCTCACTGAATAAAACAGGGAGCCTCCTATCCACGGGCTCTGTTAGATTTGGAAAGTATTGAATGACATGCCTATATTAGCAGAATTACAGTGCTTGTAAAAGTGAGCTCTTGACAAGTTAGGTTCCCATACTTACCATATCAGCCCATGCATAACTTTTCTTACCTGAATAATTCCATTCAATGCTATAAAACATTTGCATTCCCAGAACTTCACTGGGTATTTGTTTTTATTTCCTGCATGAAGGAACACTGTCAGTTACTTCACATTTCACCTAAAATCTGCCATGAAAATCTATTCTATTTGAAGGTCGCCAGTAGAACTTGTGCAGGATTCTAGACTCTCAATAATAAACAATATAAATAGCCACAGAATGATTTATGCCATCTTATGCTCTCATGGCATTGACCAATAAGCTGTGTAAATGCATAGAAAAATGATTTATGTCTCTTCAACTCCCGTTGGTAAGTGAAGAAGAAGGAAAAATGGAAAATATGGGCACTTTCCCCAGAGTATGAATGTTCTCTGGAGCAGGAAAGAATACGGTCAATTTTAACAGTGTTTCCATTTTAAATTGGTAAAAAATGTTTTTCACTTTCTTACATACACAACTGTATACTTTTCTAAGTATTAAGATTTAAGTTTTCTCTGGTAGACAAACTGTTGCTTACCTCCATTGTACTTGGACAGCTGTCACAAAAAGCAGAGAGAATTAGCAAACTGAAGAAAGTAAATATATCAGTACTTCTATAGAGTTATAACTTAATCCTTAGCTTCATCAACAATAATGCTATTCTTCCTTGAAGAAGTATTCATGCAATCTTACAGTTATGAAATTCTAAGATGTTTATAATTCAGAACTGAAGATAGCAAATTTAGGACCCTGTTTACCATTTCACTATATTTTAATATAGAATCACATTAGAGTATAGTAATCAAAGGAACAAATTTGAAAATACAGGTAACTAAGAACTTAAATACAGCTGTTTAAGATTGAAAAAATATTCTGCATTTTTTACTTATTAGCTGTTTTATCAGCTTGATCCCACTGTTGATGTAATCTCCCCTTCCTATCTTCCCCTCTTTTCCCATTTCTCTTCCTTTCTATTATAAGTTTTCAATAAGGGCAAGTGTTGAGTCCTGTATACTGGGATTTCTCCACATGCATCAGGGGCTGACCTGCTGGAGAGGAACTC
Organism: Tympanuchus pallidicinctus; assembly: GCF_026119805.1. NCBI lineage: Eukaryota > Metazoa > Chordata > Aves > Galliformes > Phasianidae > Tympanuchus > Tympanuchus pallidicinctus. The sequence goes on from NW_026294769.1 coordinate 10,667,680, forward strand.
TGCAGAGAAGGACCTGGTTGCCCTGCAGGACAGCAGGTTAGCCATGAGCCAGCAGTGTGCCCCTTGTGACCAAGAGGGCCAATGGGATCCTGGGATGCATTAAAAAGAGCATTGCCAGCAGGTCAAGGTAGGTGATTGTACCCCTCTATTCTGTCCTGGTGAGGCTATGTTTAGAATGCTGTGTCCAGTTCTGGGCTACTCAGTTCAAGAAAGATGTCATCTAGAGAACTCCTAGAGACAGTCCAGCAGAGGGCCATAAAGATAATAAAGATCTGAAGTATCCCCCTTACGTGGAAAGGTTGAGGAGTGGGGCTGTTTAGCCTGGGGAAGAGAGAACTGAGAGAGAGAGCAACACTTCTAAAAATCTCAGAGGCTGGTGTCAAGTGAGTGGTGCTGGCCTCTTTTCAGTGATACTCATCAACAGGGCAAGAGGCAAAAACTGAAACCTGTGTTCCATCACAACATGAGGAAAAGCTTCTTTACTGTGAGGGTGACACAGCACTGGAAGAAGCTGCCCAAAGAGCTTGTGGAGTTTCCTTCCCTGAAGATATTCAAGACCCCTGCATGCTTTCCTGTGCAACCCACTGTAAGGAACCTGCTTTGTCAGGGGAGTTGGACTGTATGATCTCCAGATGTCTCTTCCAATGCCTATAATTTTGTGATTCTGTGATTCGTTACAGATTTTGTTACTTTTATATCCCCTTCCAGAGGGATACTAGCAAGGAACATAACCCTTTTAAATTCTTGTGCATGTTCAGAAAGAGAGTCTAGCTTGTCATCATCCATCAAAGGGAGGTCTCTCATGAGCAACATAACATCTATTTTGATAATTCAAACTACTGTTTTGTGAAATTCAATTGTATTTTAAGAGACAGATGAAAACTCATGCAAGCTTCACAAATGACCAAGGAGCAAACAGTCATTTTGTTTGTCATTCTGTCTGTTATTCTGGCCAGCATTTTTTATCTAGATATTTAGGCTCCTGTATAGGGCTATTGATTTCAGTGCAGCTATGAAAATGAGTACTAAATGCAGATCTCAGATTTACTTTCTCCTTCAATTGGCATTTCTAATGGATGATCTGTTAACAGAATATTATTAAACATTACCCTTTTCAAATACTCATTGCCTTTCTACCAGAATAAGAATTTTTCATAGCACAATTAATAATACACCTGCTTTCAGCAGTAATTGTTTTGTTGCTGTGTGCATATGAGAATGAAGCATGCCAGCCTGCCAGAAAACAAACAGGGTGAGATGCATGGGGCACCCTGTTATATCAGAGAGTTGTAATTAATAAAAAGCAAACTGTTCCTGAGTGAGTCCAGTTGGAAGCTGGACAAGGTGATCACTAAACTAGCTCAGTGACTGATAGCAGTCAACCACTTAAATTAATTCTTAGCATGGATGTCATTGGAAGTGTAGCTGAAGTAGAAATAATCTTTGTTGCTTTATTATCCTAGTTTTTACAGATTATAAATAATCTTAAATTTGTGTACACAGTTTAGGCAAAATGAAAATGAGAACACCTTAAGAGCAAGTGAAACTTATGAAATGTCACTCTGAATCTTACTGAATGTACATCACTGGCTACTAGACTGTGTCCTGAGAATTTTTTGTCTTCTCTTTACTCCCCTAGGACTATTCTGTAAGACACTAGTAACTGCTTTGGGCAGGTTGCAGAACAAGATGGATGAATTGCCACATATAGTTTGGAAAATCCTATGTAGAAATCAGTACCTCGTTTTTCTGAACAGCAAACGTCCTTTTAAACCTAGATATTTAAGAAAAAAATGTCTGTCGAAATTTTGAGAAACTTTAAATTATACGGCTTCTATTCAAATGACTTTAAATGTATTAGAATTCTGAATTGTTAAGTTTTTGAAATGAGTAAGCACTTCAATAACTATTCAGTAATGCACATACAAAAATGAACTTTTATATATTTTTCTTGTTCACTAAGTGCTAAATCTGTACTGTTTTTATTTTCTGTGGTAATCTGTGTAAACGTGTTTCAAAGGATATTATCTTAAAAATATTGTAATGTGCTTACCTGCAAAAAAATGTTTAATTCCATAATTAAAATGAAAGTTGTTTTATAAATTTTTTTAGAATTAGAATTCCAATTCTAAATTGGAAAGTTCTTTTTCTAACTTCTCATTCTATACCATACACTTTTTTATATGATTGCTTGATGAATAAATAAAATAAGCTATTACGTTCTCTTTACAACATGGATATTCATTATAACACTCAGCCAGTCAGTTGTCTAATAGCTGTTAGCAATTACCAAATACTAACAAAAAAAAAAAAATCTACAATTACCTTTTGTTTCATACAGTATTAATATTCTCAAATTGCTAACTAAGCAGCGCTCAGACACAGTGCAATTCCCCATTGCTAGACATTGCAATCCATTCCTTCTTGAATAGAGATTTTCCTCTACTCCTCAACCTTCTAAAGCTTAAGTCTGGAGGAAAATAAAAATAACGACAGACCAAAAATATTGGTCTGTCTTCTGTTTTATTCATAAGTAAAACTGGAGGTGAAATGCATGAGTTTATTGAAGTAATGTCTGCAATATGAGTGAAGTTAGGTGAGCCCGTTTTAATCTACCTAAACTTGGTAGTGCACCAGGCTATCCCACCAGTCCTTCTCCTCTCCCAATTGTATACTCTGCTATTATCCTCACACTGTCTTCACAAAGTTAACTCAGAAGCCTAGAAAACTACTATTTGGTTTTCAATTTCTAATTGGTTTGGGAGGTTTTGTCAGCTTACAAAGAGATGAGATGTATGGTGACACATGAACAGGTACAGAAATCAAAGTTGAAATCTCATTCAAAGGAGATGAGAAACTCTAGAGAAAACATAAGAAAGAACTACTAAACTTTTAGATTGGCTCAGCAGCCTCACAGAATTTCGTCCTGAGTAGAGACAGCTTAAATGTCTGCTATGCCCAAAGTAAACAAATAAATAAATAAATAAAAATAAAAATTGAAATGTTTAGATCAGAGCGCTTGTTGACCTTTGACGTATTCACATGGCCTTTGACTTCTTTACCCTTGACTTATTCACAAAAACAGCATCAATCTCAAAATAATGAGAATACCTCTGTGTAGAAATGTAGCACCTCTCAGTCTACCTTGTTAATCAGACTATATCCGAAAAGTAGTATTCCTCTACTAAACAGAAAAAGGGACATATATTAAAAAAAAAAAAAGAAAAAAAAAAAGAAAAAGAAGTCTTAAGAGATTTTTTTTTTTTTTTTGGTTCATTGAAATTTTGGAAATTTACATAAAATATGCATGATTCTAATACAAATTTAAGTATATTTCCTCATTAATTTCCTCTCACTTGTTTTTCTTTGCTGTCAAGAGGATACTTCAGAGGTTAAATTAGATTCTATTTGATTTGGTTACAGAGTTCTAAATTTGGAGTCCATTTACATTATCTACATCTACATTATTGTGTAGGCAATAAACAGAAAAAGTAGTTTACCCTTTTAAGAATTTCTCTGCTTTCAGGTGCCTTTCTTTTCATTGTGTATAGAGGGATCTTAGATTTCTTACTTTGGCACTTCGCTTAAATGTCTAGCATTAGTTGAAATACATGTAGACTTTTGTATTCATCCTGTGTTTTGACAACCAATTATATGGTTATTAAGATCATCTCTTTGAGATACACCTGTCACTTCTCCTTTGATTACATCCTCTGGTAATCATTTTTAAAAAATATTAAAATTGTGTTGATAGATATATATACTCCAAGTAGACTTGGATACACCTACAGTATCTTTTTTATATAACCATGTTTTTACAGAATGTAGAAGAGGTATCAAACACCGTTGTGGACTGAAATGCAGTTATCATCTCAAGAGATTTTATGCTTTTTTACAATACAAGTAAAATGTAGTTTTTTGAAACGAAAGATAGGAAAGCAAGTGCCGATCCAGGTTATTGGGTATATGAAAAAGACTAGAGATCTAAAATATTTATATACTCTAGTATGTTTACAGAGCTTGTATATGACTTTGGTAAATAACAGGAACACCAAGGACATCCAGTACTTAACTTGAGTAGCACATATTAGTCTATTATCTAGGTGCTTACTCAGTTTTTGTGTTCTTCTGTATTGTGGGCTTGAATGCTTGTACTTTTCATTAGGATCAGACCTAGAGGAATGGTAATATGGTTTCTAAATAGTGCAGATGGGAAGTTAGAAACCTCAGAAAAGAAATCGCAGCACACAATCCTAGTATGATAAAAAAAAGAAAACAAAAAAACAAACAAAAAAACACCCACAGAATAAAGTACTGAAAATAGACCTATGCATTACGTTAGAACTTTCTTTTTAAAGTTTGTTAGAACATTGACATATGGTGTTGCTTCCATCTCATTTTCATCCAAGAGCACAGAAAGAATCTTCTGCCCAGCTGAAAGGAGTCTTGTAAAACAGCTCAATTAAGTTGTCCTCCTTTTCAAACAATAGCTAAATATTATTAGAACCAAAAGAGCACAAGTCTGTAGTGCTGAGCCTGGGCACTGCCTTTGGAAGGGAAAAGTTTGTCCTTTTAGTTCTCCTAGAGACAAACATCACATGAATTATTAAGTCATTATTAAGTGAGTGTCTCAGTCCTTAGACTTGTCAACTGTATTTGTGTTTGCTTGATTCCTCTGACCCCATAAATATTTAATCCTCCCACAAAATATTGTGACACTATCACACTTGTCTCTTTGATTTCTTTTCCTAAGTAGCCCACATATGGCTGGCTAGGGCATTCTCCTATGCTATTAGGCTCTTGCATCTCCTAAGTATCTGCTTCCCCAAATCAAGCAGTTTTGTTACTAGAATAGCAATTAAAAAAATTGGATTTTATGCTATTTTTTGGCTGATGAAGGTCAAATGTGGTTTTCCCTGTTAAAGTTGTGCTAACCACAAATGTGTAAGCAAAATCAGTGCAGAAATTTCTCCCTTTCCCTAACAAAGTTTGGCACTGTACTGAAAGGAGAAGTACCTTCCCTATTGTGGGAAAAATAATAAAAAAGATCTTTTATTTTGATCCTGTACACCAAGATGGGGGTATTTTGGTACTCAACAATGAAGCTTTCATGTCTGCTTATAACTGATTATAGATTAAATAGAAGAAAGTAAATCTTTACTAATTCCTCTACTATTCAGATTGTGACCTCTTCTCATGACAAACTCTCCTAGTTCTAATTATTTTGTGATGATTGTATCCATGGAAATCTGATAATAACTTAGCATTCAGAAAAGCTTATGGTTTTTTTTTTTTTTTTTTAAATTATTTTTTTCCCTGTGATAAGATTCTATTCATTTTAGACACGAAGATTAGAGAAAAGAAAACAATGGTAAGGACAGACAATCCTAGACAAGAAAAAAGATGAACAGAAGCTAGTTAAGAAGAAATTATAATAATTGCATTGAACAGAATCTAATTAAGAGCGCAAGTAAAGATGCTGTTCATTGATTCATGTGATGATAATGTAATAACAATCAACCTCTGTTCTTTAGACTTGTTACTTTACAAAATCAGAATGGAGTTCACAGAACCTGTTTAAGCCAGTGCAGCATTAGCCGAGTCCACTATTTAATTAATTGTTTCATAATAAATGGCTCCCTTGTTTACAGTAATATTTTAGTTCTAATTTATCTTCACAATCTAAAAAAGTGTTTAATTGCTTTAATGATATTAGCTGTCTCAGCCTTTATTACAACTCTGGACATAATTACCCTCTTTTAAGGTAATTTATAGACCTCATTAACACTCTTGCCTCTCTGCTGTGATTAAAAATCTCCTAAGAATTGAAATCTCTCTGAGCAGTGAGAGAATTATTTTGATTTATTGTTCACCATTGCTGAAAGGAGCACAAAGCTGATTTATTATGGCTGATCTCTGCTGAGATGACTAGAATTGGACTGTGGAAGAGAAACATAGGAGATCATGGTGAAGCACTTTACTTTTCTCTATCACAGAGCTGCAGTTTAATATGTGTCCTGTCATTTGCTTCCACAGGAGCATGAAGAAATCTCTGGTGAATAAAAACTACCTTGAAGAGTCTCTCCTCTGCCAAATAGAAGGCAGTTATACTTTGATATTGGAAATGAACTTTCCTGACAATGACCTTAAAGGACTCAGCAAGATGGTATTAATATGGTTTTTATACGAAGCACTTTCAGTTATCTGAAACCTTTGAGCTGTTTCTTAGAAAAAGGTTGTTGTTTACATACTGCTTACTATTTGCTTGTTTGTAGAATAGAAATTTTAAAATACTGCAAGGAAACTGATGAAATAGGTCAAAAACAAAGCCTTATAAAATCTGGGCTCTTGCTATCTTTATATTGTCCCTTCAATATTTATGTAATTCTGAACATGTTACAGAATCATCACTTGTAAAAACCAAACAAAAATAAACCAAGAAACTTAGTATTAATTTACTGAAATCTGCACTTCTAGTGAGGCTCCTATCCTGTTCATTCAACATACATAAAGTTTGTGAAGTAAATAAGAAAGCAGGGCCACTATTTCTACTTTGAGATAGAGGTGGCATGCGCTCTGCTTAGATGGAACATGTACAAGTCTGTGGAGCCCAAAGACATGCATCCTTGAGTCCTGAAGGAACTGGATGATGCAGTTGCCAAGTCATTCTGTCATGTTCGAAAAGTCACGGCTGTTAGGTGAAGTACTCAGTGACTGGAAAAAGGGAAACATCATTCTCCTTTTTAATAAAGGGAGAAAGAAAGATTCACAGAACTACAGGCTAGCAGGCCACACTTCTGTGCCTGGGAAGGTTATGGAGTAGATCTTCCTGTAAGAGATGTTAAGGCATATGTCTGGTGAGGAGGTGATCTGAAATGGCTTCACCAAGGTTGGATTGTACCTGACCAATCTGATCTATGATGGAATTATGACATCATTAAACAAAGGAGGAACAAGAGATGCAACCTACCTGGTCTTTTACAAGGCTTTTGATATAGTCCCACATCACATTCTTAACTGGAAAGACATGAATTTGAACAATGGAGTATTCAATGGATAAGGAATTGATAACATGATCACAGCGAAAGGATTGTGTCAGTGTCTCTATGTCTGGGTGTAGGATGGTGATATACAGAGTCCTGCAGGGGTCCATCTTGGGACCAGAGCTCTTTAACAACTCTGTCAATGACCTGGCTAGTAGGACTGAGTGCACCCTCAGTAAGTTTGGTGATGTCAATAAGATGAGTGGTGCAGTTGATAGAACAGAAGGCATGCCATCCCAAGGGACCTGGACAAGACTGAAAAGTGGGCCAGGTGAAGCTAATGAGATTTAGCAAGATCAAGTGCAAGGTGTTGCACTTACGTTGGTATAGACTGGGAGAAAGAAACTCATTGAGAGCAGTCCTGCTGAGTAGGACTTAGGCATTCTGGTGGACTAAAAGATTGATGTGAGTCAACAATTTGTACTTTGCACCTGGAAAGCCAGCTATTACCCTGGTCTGCATGAAAAGGAAAGTGTCTAGCAAGGCAAGGAAAGTGACTGTCCCCCTCTCCTCCTCCACTATGCCCTTGTGAGGACCTCTCTTTGAGTACTGCATCCAGGTCTGGATGCACACACAAAAAGAAGTGGAGCTGTTGAATCAGGTCCAGAAGAGGGCAAGAAGATGGTAAGAGGGCTGGAGCATCTCTCCTACAAAGACAGGCTGAGGGAGTTGGGCTGCTTGTTCAGCCTGAAGAGGAGAAGGTTCTGGGAAGTCCCACTGTGGCCCTTCAGCACTTAAAGGGAGGAGAGAGAGCGACTTTTTACAGGAACTGACAATGACAGGAGAAATGGGAATGGTTTCAAAATAAAAGAATGGAGATTCAGATAAGCCACAGGAGGAAATTTTTTCTCAGAAGGTGGAGAGGCACTGAAACATGTTGCCCAGAGAAATTGTGGATGCTCTATCTCTGGAGATGTTCAAGGACAGGTTGGATGGGGTCCTAGTGAATCCTAAATTCACTAAATTTAATAATTTAGTGAATGGCAGCCCTGCCCACAGCAGGGTGGTTGAAACTGGATGGTCTTTAACGTATCTTCCAATCCAAGAGATTCTATGATTCTATGATCTTTAACGTCTCATAAGATTCTGTGAGTTGTTTTCCTGAAAATATGTTCCCCTTTGTCATTCTTTTCTTCCGTCTTAATAAATTATTTCTGCTTAGAAACTTACATAGGTTGTCTTTCTGAGCATATGCTCCCCTGGCACAGACACTGTGGTGGTGAGGTCTCAAAGCCTTTTGGTAAAGGTAGGCACTGAAATAGAGACCTTGTTCCCCAGGTCCCCAGCATAAACTACTTTCCATAATTCACTGAATTTAGCTCTACATTATAATGAACTCAAAAACTAATTTCTCAGTTCCATCTTTAGCTGTTCAGACAAATAAGATGCTATTAAGCTACATTTTTTTTTTTTCTTAATGACATTGCATTGATCTTCATGAGAAATAAGTGTTTGATCTAGTTCTCTCTGGAGTTATTTATGAGACTAAACTCATCATTTAAATAATGGTTTTGAGCACATGGTTGTTTGATTTTCCTGATTCTTGCTATGAATATGGATATATTTACTTTGCAATAAAATATACATTGCAAACAAATTATCCAAGGAAAACAGAATTCCAAGGAGAGTAGAAATTAAGATTTTATGATTACTGATGAAACACTAATTTGTTGTTGTTGATTAAACAGTCAGCTAATTCATAGCAAGTTCCTATTTTTCCAGAATTCATAATGTTAATGCAGTATAATCCTAATATGGTAGAGCATTACATATCTGTGGACTACATATATATTTCTAAAAAAATAAGCTTTGAAGCAAGAGATATGCCAAGCAAGAGAAATAATTCAGGTTTTATTCCATTAAGACTGTATCAACTCAGATATACTAAATTTGTATTATTTTAAAAGTATAATTAGCTTTAACAATTTTAAATATGTTCTAAATATTATTTGTACATAATAGAAAATGTGCTAATGTAATAACCTCTCAACACAAAATTGGAGAAAATGTAGGATGAGTAAGCACCAAAATCACCATTGTTTCAGTCAAATCTACAGATACTGAGGTGTGTATGAAATTCTAGAATATGTATTTGTATTATGTGCAGTGGTGGGAAAAAAGAATTTACTTACATATTCTGTTAAAATAAAAAGGAAAACATAAAGATCTTCACACAAGCTGTGTAATTGTGTCAAGTAGAATCTCAAATTCTATTTTCAAATGTCCTTACTGCTTGCTGTTTTGATTATGCAGTATGTGTTTACTTTTACATACATCTTAATATTGATAGCACCAAGAGATACTATCAGTTTAGAGTGAATCTTAGTTTATAAATTATTATTGTTGGATAAAATAAATATTTTATATACTAGAAAATATGGCTTATTTATCCATATATTTAAGAAAAGAAAAATAACTGCAGATATTTTATACTTTTTTCATTTAATGGTCCCTGTTAGTCTGTGAGGTTTTCAGGTCAGTGGAACATTTGGGATGTCATGGAATTTAAACATTAAAAACCAGCAGCTGAAAACAGTCTTATGAAAAATTTAGTTTGAATGTCAAGTATTTGCCTTTGTTGTGATACAAAATACCATTTTTTAATTGATTCTTCTTTTTCCTCTAAACTTTTTTCCCTATTTTCTGGTATTTAGAAGTTAGTGTTTACACTTCTACTATATAAAATTAAGAGAATATAGTTTTCCCTTGAAGTAATAGTTGAGGGCAATAGCATATGCACTTAAACTCGGAGGTCTATATTTGTCCATGCGAAGACTGTTAATTAATGATACCAGATGGGTGAGATAGTAAAAAGAATATGGGTTGCAGAGGATTTGTGTGACTACAGCAAATGTTAAGATCTCCTCAGAAGTATGGAAGGAGAATATCCCAAATGTCAGTGGTGTATATATTTGATTTTGGAAAGCTTTTGTGTAAGGAACTTCTGAAAGGAAATGTTAAAAAAAAAAAAAAAAAAAAAAAAAAGGATAAGTATATATAATGATAATGGGGATGTATATATAGTATATATCTATCTGAACTTCTCTCTCAATCCTTATATCCTTATTCTGTTATTGGGCTCACATTCTCTAATTTATCTTGCCATTCAAAACTATAATCAGCTGAAATTTACAAATTCTTCAAAGGTCACCATAAACCAATAGAAAGACAATGGTAAAAATGAAAGAAAAACATGGCTTTGAATGACTTTGAAATATTTATCTTTATCAAGCATAAAAATATGTCAAGCCATGGTCAGAATGTGCATTCTTTTATTGCTGTTGACTTTGTCACATTAATCCAAAATACTTCAGGTTAACACAGGAATATTTTATATTCTAAGCATATCATAGCATTGTTATCTTCACCTACTTTTCAAATATGTTTGATTTATCTTGTAAGTAGCCAGACTGTTTGCAAATAAGTACATGTAAATGAGTGCATTAATGCTATCGGAACTGTGGACAGGGCAAGCAAACAAGCAAGATCAAAAAGTTACAATTATATCCTGAAGATATTAGTATTTTATTTTTTAAAAAAATTTCAGTTATTTAGGTGGGTTTTATTTGTTCAAAACTACTTTTTTTTTTTTTTTTTTTCTTTATTTATTTTTAAAAGGGAATTTTAATTTGAAAAGTCTACTTTCTCTAGATTTGTTTTGGAAAATAAATAAATATGTTATAGCACAGAATAATAGTTGTGATTAAAGTTTTTATGTCATATGAGCATCTGCAAATGTAGTGTTCTACAGACTTCACAAAACATAAAGTTATATTTAAACAAAAAAAAAAAAAAAAAAAAAAAGGAAAAAGAAGAAATGAGGAAGAAGAAAAAAGTGACTTAATTAGAAGAATGCCAGATGAGGAACTTTATTCTGGCTGTTTTCAAAGAATGTATTCAGACAACTACTTGTTTCAGCTTTCAGAGGGGGTGTTTTCTATTTGCAACGCGATAAGCACTTTTTAACTGCTGTATGTTCCTGCCAAAAGCAGTGCGGATGATATAAGCAGCAGTTTCTATGAGAGGAACAGCTTTAGAAACTGTCACCATTCTTGTCTCCTTGTTATATTTGCAGTTCTTGTACAAACTCTTGGCTTGAAGCCTACATTTTAACATGCAATTAAAAGCTCAGGGATCTTTTTATTGTTTTCTGTTTGACTGAAAAAGGAATGAAAGTACCTATTTTGTTCTCTGTTTGACTGAAAAAGGAATGAAAGTACCTAATTTGGTCTAAACAGGAATCAATGTTTATATAGGCACATATGAAGTATGTATGGAGAGAAAAATATCTGATGAAGAAACAAATTTGGAGACGTGGAATAAAATTTATCAGGACATCTTGAGCCTAAAGATTATTCTTTGCCTTCTCCCTTAATAGGAATACTCAAAAAATTGTCTTTTCTTCCTTTACATTTGTAGAAGAGAGAAAGGTAAAATAGATGAATACTCACGAGGAGGATGTATGTGGAAAAAGGTAGTAATTCAAACCATAAGTCTCTTGGGACTGGGAAGTCTAAACAGTAGACAAAGATATTTTGGATTGGGTGGGCTAACTTTGGTTGGTTGCCAGATATCCACACAGGCACTCTCTCTCTCTCTCTCAATCCTTCCTCAACAGGATAGGAGAAGAAAATAAATGGAAGAAGCTAGTGAGTCAAGATAAGGATAGGGAAAGACTCACCAATTACCATTACTGTCAAAAAAGACTTGGCTTGAGAAACTCTAATTCAATTTGTTACCATTAATAATAGAGTAGGACAATGAGAAATAACAATAAATAAAGCAATCAAACCACCTTCCCTCCAGCTGCCCCCTTCTTTCAGGGCTTAACTTTACTCCTTCAGTCCTGACTCCTCTAACTCCTCCCCTAGAAGTGGTGTATGAGAAAATATTGGCACTCTCACTCCAGATAATTAAGGTGGCTTTCTCTGTCATATGGTTGGGAAACTATCTTTCTCAGATTGCTATAGCCAGTTAGAACCATTCTCAATTTCCACCAATTCTAAAAATACTAGCAACATATTTGCATTCTTGATTACTTCATTATTACAGACCTTTATTTGCTTATAGAGTTAAACATGGATTTACAGACTTATGTGTAAAATTTTGTCAGTGAGTGAATGTTGCAGCCCCATCACTGTTTCTATTCAGGAGCTGTTGGTTCAATTCAATTTCATTTCTTCTCTGCCTTTCTAATTCCTTGTCAGGCACATTTAGAAGTTTGTTCCATGTAATGTTTTATAGTTGTCATTAACTCTTTCAGACTTTTTTTACATTGTTGAGGGAATTAATTGGAACACCTATGGTTCTTTGATAAGGCAAAACCACTGAGTGAGTGAGGTGTGGAAAGGAAACTACAATAAATTCTCATTACAGAAGAAGATTTTATAATACATCTGAGAAAAAAATAATCTGGAATGTAGTTCTGCAACAGAAATTGACAGACTGTATTGGTTTCAATGAGCTTTCAATCAGATGAAAAGATAAAATCTACAGCATAATTGCAAGGGGGGTTAGAATTTCAACAGAAGTGCCACCGTTATTGATGAGAGTTGTGAGCATTTCTTTATATAGTTATATATCTGGGGAAGGGGTGAAAAAGAAAGAAATTTAAGATGGGAAGAAATCTAATATAGGAAGAAAATCAGAAATAAAAACAAAATGCCATGAGGATTTCCTGCTGCTATCTTTGAGTCCTGTAAGAAGAGGGAATATGAATACTAATTTTGCGACATGACTGGACTGATAATTTATGAAATATCTAATCTTTTTTGCCATTTTCATGCTGAAAGATGGAAATAATTTTAATAAAAACATTGAAGGCATGAGTACGAAACTACTTCAAATGGCTGAAGTATGGGTGCTACCTAGATGGTTTATTTGCTGTAGAAAATGAAATAACTACTATCAGTTAGGTAACTATAGATTGAAAATTTCATGGGTTCCATGAACAAGAAAACAGCAAAGGTCAGAGAGACACCAAATTAATTACAAACTAAGGAAGACTGTAGAATGTGCTGTTCAATATGACTGTTCAAAAATAAAGGACCTGCTGATGTGTCTAGTGCTCTTGCAAGGATGAGGACACCACATCATGAGCATAACTAGAATGAACTTGAGCTTCCTGAAGAAAGAACATCTTTCATGGATGAAACCACAGTATTTGGAGACTTTTAATTATTCTAAGATAAACAAAATGCTGAAGAATTACTGTAAGTCCTTGCAGAAAAAAAAAAAAAGAAAAAAAAAAAATGTTCTTTATGCTTGTGCAACTGCCACTCAGGAAATGAAAATAAGTGAATCTGAGCAGGCACAGAAATGAGGGATAATTGCCAAGCATAGCTGCAAGAGGTTGATCCAGATGGTAGAATTAAAGCTCATTCCTAAGCTCCTTTTGTTCATCTTACTTCTTCAGTTTTCACTTACAGAGCTCAGCAGGCATTTCTCTTTTTTTCTTCACTAACATTACTTCATGCACTGTCATCACTTTGTAACAAGCTAAAGTCTGGCAGGTGGGAAGTTTTGGGAAGTTCATACGTTGGGCAAGAGATGGTAGAGAAAATATTTGCTATTGGTCTTAGGAGTGCCTGCTTTGTTTGTGGACAGAGTCAATTTTCATCATAGAAGCTTGTATGATTACAAGCATATTGGATCTTATACAAGCATATACAAGCATAAACAAGCTTGTATGATTACAAGCATTATGTAGAATCTTGCATGATTGCTTAACCTCATTGCAGCCTTCCAGTACCTAAAGGGAGCCTACAAACAGAAAAGAAGTCAACTCTTTACAAGGGTAGATAACAGCAGGATAAGGGGAAATGGTTTTGAGTTGAGGGAGGGAAGATTTAGGTCAGATATCGGGGGGAAGTTCTTTACCAAGAAAGTGGTGAGGTGCTGGAACAGGCTTTCCTGAGATGATGTGGATGCCTTGTGCTTAGAGGTGTTCAAGGCCAGGTTGAATGGGGCCCTGGGTAGCCTGGTCTAGTATTAGATGTGGAGGTTGGCACCCTGCCTAAGGCAGCAAGTTTGGAGCTTGATGAACCTTGAGGTCCCTTCCAACCTGAGCCATTGATAATGATAGTGATGATAATACACAGTGATTGCAGAGCAGTGTTTACACAGCACCAAGGACTTTTCTTCTTGTGCAGTTTTTCCAGTGAGGAGGCTGGGAATGCACAAGGAGCTTCTAGGGGACATAGGCAGAACAGATGACCCAAACTGGCCAGAGGAATTTCCTGTAACATGATGTCATACTCAATGATAATAGCTGGAGTAAAAGAGAAGGGATTTGGAGTGATAGCAGTTGTCTTCCCACTGCACTTCTGCATGCAGTGAGTCCTTCTTACCTGGAAGTGGCTGAACATCTGCCTGCTGACTGGAAGTGGCAAATTAATCCCTTGTTTTGTTTTGCTTGCACATTCAGCTTTTGCTTTACCATTTTTATACATCTCTTTATTTAAACTGATGAGCTCTCATACTTTATCTTTCTGGTTCTCTCTCCTGTCTTATCTGGTGAGAGAGAGTTTAACTGCCCGTAGGGCTTAAACCACAGTAATCAGATATTTTGGACCATTTGTTACCATTTCTATCATGATTTCTGATAGGAATATGCTTAATCTTGCCTTAACATTGCCCTCTCATCTGGAAAATATTTTTTTCATCTGTAAAGCCTGATCTCATCTCTCAAGTCCATGTTTCTGTTTCTAGTGCTATACCCAGGTCAGTTCTGGCAGCTGTGCACAGATTCTAACACAAATCAATCAAGTCATGTTTTTTTTTTTTTTTTTTTTTTTTTTTTTTTTTTTTTTTTTTTTTACAACTGATTGATACATATGCCATGTTAATTTAGTAATGAAAATACTTTTCTAAAAGTTTTTCTTCTAATTTTTCTGTTCACTTAGGGATATTTTTGAACAGTTACTGTAAAGTTATCCATTGACTTTAACAGCTACCAATGTGTTTGTTTTTGTTTTTGTTTTCTTGACAAAGAAGCATAAATAATGAAATAACTAACTGCCATCACTAAAATCAGTGTAGATGAAGGTAAGGAAAGTGGAAATCTTTTATGGTCATAATTCAGAATGTTCACAGAATTTTTCTCTCTCTCTTTTTTTTTTTTTTTTCTAGAACTGAGTATTGTAAAATCTGAATTTTGTTCTGAAAGGAAAAGGCCATAAAAGCAACTTTGAAAATATATTGTAAGTAGGTATAGAGATATTTTCCATCAGTTTGCAGGTGATATGAAATAAGTGATAACCCCAAATTATTTTATTAAATTGTTGATTTGTAAAGCTAATGATGACAAACTAAATGCCAGTGGCACTTCTAATTGCACTACTTACTGACTGTTCTAGCAAAAACATCTGTCAGTGACAATTACCCCAGCTGCCTCCCATTCTTCCCAAGCATCAGAATTCTCACCTCTCTTATTCAGACATCAGTAACTCCAGCACGCTTCTGACAGTTTTGTGACAAAAAAAGAAAATGTAGCCTAGTAATGGGTATTAGCCTTGCATTATTGTTTATTTCAAGCTAAAATACCCTCACATCATGTAAATATGTATAAAGTCAGTTGAAATTAATTATCTCTCCTTTAGAGGAATAGAATCTGAATAAGTTCCAAGAAAAGTATGTTTAGAGCTTTGGATACATATTCTTCAGGGTATTATTATGGAAGCATTTCTATGCCAGATCTCTATTTCTGCTCAGCTATTTCGTTTAAATTTAAAAAGAACTTTTATAATATATTTACTTTTCTGCCTTCCTCTTCGTAACTCGTATATGAGTACCTAACATCCTTTTGATGTCAAAGATGAAAGATTCATCTCCAAATACTTTGAGAAATGCCTGAGACTTTTCTTTAGCCAAGGCAAAATCTTAGCAGTCTCACATTTGTACATTTGTCAGTTTGACATATAATATACATTATATTAATAACATTCGTCCTGCTTCTATGAGACCAATACAAAAGTATTATTTATTTTATTGTTTCTGTCATTCTTGCTCTTTTTCCAGTAAGATCAAATGGCAAAAATGTGCAACATTAATGTTTCCTTTCCTGTCAGGGAAACCTTGCAAGTGGATACTGTAATAAGCTTCATCTCACTTGATAAAATCTGCTTTGTTATGTTTTTTAATAATCCTATAACCTTTAGAAATATCTTAGAAATACATTGTGTGCACCTTTAGGAAGAGCAGAAGAGAATATATAGCGGAACAATAGCATCATTTATATGATGTGACATTCTCAAAAGGTAATATTCATAGAGATTCAAAAAAACAGAACGAATAACCTCATAATTATTCCAAATTTTGCATATTTTTATATAATATTTTACCTTACATTTCTGCTGTAAGTCATTGTAATTGTTTACAAACTTTGTGAGTTACTGTGTTACTCAGGTGTTTGCCACCAACACAACAGAAATATGCAATCTGCTCAAGATGCAAGATTAGTAGAAAAAGTGCAGACACTTAAAGTGATAAATAATCATTCAAATGTTCTCTTATGAAGAAATAATATAGATATTAGCAGTAGAAATGTGATGAGCTTAGTGTAATGGATAACATTGTAATGCTATTATAATGCTGCCTAACATCTATAAGCTAGGATCTCGATTCTTCGTCTCAGATTTGGTGCCTATGTTTGCTCTATAGGAGCTGACACTGCTAAGTGATACTCAGAACATCATGATTATATGATATTACAGCTTTTTGCATGCCTGAGGCTTCAACATGAATGATAGAGGGGTTTGTGATCTGCCTTCCTAGAAAAATGCTGCCTGCAAATCACGGTCCACTAGCACTTTAAATTTACCATGCAGAGATGTGGGCATAGATCTGACAGAACCAATGATGAAACCATTTTGTGGTAAAGCTACAGTGGGATGAATAAGGAGCTTCTCAACAAAAGTACAGCCTGCACATCAAGGATGTGACTGGCTAACTATCTCCCTTTAAAGGAGATTCCTGGTGGGTGTGCTGTCAGAATTGCCACTTGTTTCATTGCTGGCTCAATCCTCAGTCTCACAGTGAGATTATTTAGTGCTGTGTAGCACCATAGCGAGACTAAAAAATTGACTACATCCCAACACTGAGCAGAATCCACTTTATACTGAAAATATGTCTAGCAGCTTATTTGCAAATAATTTCTGATAAGCATTAATTGAAATGCTAGTTCAGCAAGGTATTTAAGAATGCACTTTTTTTTTTTTTTTTTTTTTTTTTTTTTTTTGAGCTGGCCCCAGGGGAAAGTTCTTAAAAGCCTTGTGAAATAGGCCCTTAGAGACATATTTTTTTGTTGGGACTGATAAAATACATCCCTAAATCTCTTTTTAAATATACTTGAGTTTTGAAAGAGTCAAGTGATTTAAAATCCACCCACAAAGTAAGCAAAGAAATAAATAAAATGAAGGACAGGAAGGAAAGGTTCCCTCAAAAACATTCTGAAAGTGAATAGCAATAGTGAGTTGTAGTAGTATGTGGTTTTACTGTTTTAAAGATGTATATTTCAAAACTAGAAATAGCTTCATGTGAGATAGATGCATTGCTTTCCTCTTCTTGTCCTTGTTGAGGAATGACCAACATGCTCAAGCAAACAAGATGAATTTTCACTAATTATTGTCAAATATTATATGGTAAACTAAAATTGTAAGTTTATCTTTATGTACTTTTCCCAGTGAATTTATTCTTGTTTTCGAATTAGATCCTCTGTTCTACCTTGTAAGCTGTTACTCTATTATCAGTGTATTTGTGGCATCTGAACCATATTTCCACCATCTGTATTGGTTATGTTACACAGCTCCCTGTGGTTCTTCAGCCAAGTGGTGCAGAAAATTCACTGCCTTCATGCTTAAGTCCACTCCCTTCAAGGTAGATTACATTCTTATTCAATATTGCAAGAGTATTATGGATTGAGAATTGTCTTCTCATTATATCTATGTAAACAGCACATGCTGAGTATGAGTCTGGACTTCCAGCTCAACTGAGAAGTCACAAGCCCTATTCAGAGATTTCTAAAAGATATTAACAATCAAAAGTATTCAAATTCATCCTATATCACAATCATATTGTATTTGGAATTGGCATCACTCAAATAAAATACTCTGTTCTGGCTTGAGTTTTATGCACTGAAACTGTTGGGTACATGCTTGTACAGAGCTTAGATGTGAAATAATTGATTTAGTGGGGACAACTGGAGGACTTAGACCACAAGCTAGCCATTGTACAGAAAGTACATAAATTTGATGAGAAGAGGTTCTCCTAGATGATGTTAAGAAAGTGGCATGATCTTTTGATGTGTGATTTGTTTCTGTAGAAGTGAAAAGTATTACACTTTGCAGCTGTTTACTTTTATGTTGCTTTTTTTCTCAAGTTATCCTTAAATGCCTCAGCAGTCACTTCTAGTTGCATCTTCCCTCTAAGATATAACTAAATTTGAATAGACTTAATGTAAAAGTTTTAGAAGCCAAACTTACTTAAGTACAGTCAATTTAGAGTTCTATTTGCTACAATATAACTGAATGTTATCTATAATGAAAGTAGGAATATTATGCCAGCTTGGAAGAATGTGGATCCAATATTCTAAAATGGTAATCTTAAGTGATAGTAGTCATGTTGTGACTCATTTCTGTCTCATTTTTCTTATATGCAGATGCCTCAGAGGCAGCCTGTGGACAAACTGAGTAAGTATGTCTGGCAGCAGGCTGACCTGCCAGGTGTGCACTGCCCTGCGTATTCTGAGGCAGTGCTCTAGCACTTATGTTTGTGGGGCTAATACATCTGCTCTTGAGGGGTCCTTCTCAGACAGACAGTAGTATCCAAAATATAACTGTCTTCAACAATGTCTTTGAAAAATAATTATGGCAGAGGAATTCTGTGAATAAAGGACTAGACCTGGTCTTAGGTAATGATCTTTCTTTAGTCTACCTTTTTTTTAGGTAATGATCAATTCTTAAGTCTTATTCTGTAGCTACTACTGCTTCTCCTTGTTTGTTTGTTTTTCAATAGAGGACTAATTTCTATTCCTCTGTGTTATTCAGAACAGTTTTCATATAAGCAATTGCAGATTTTATGGCACTTTCAATGAATTTATAGAAATATATTTTTACCTATAAATAAGAAGCAGTTACAGTCATTTACATAATTTGATATAGAAATACTACTAATTCTTTTAATTTTCTTACATGCATAGAAAGACAGACTCTACTCTTACGTATAGGAAGCCAAACTTAATCCAATGGCAACCTCACTTGTTTTAGCAACACCATATACAAGGTCTGGTCTGAAAGTAATGCCTTGTGTTTTATTATATTGGCCCATGATGTCAGAGGCGGCTGCTGGTGGAATGGAAGTTGAGGCTGAAGCTTTCTGCCAAGATTTCATTACATTTTGTTGCCATGTGACAGATGGAAGCAAAGGGGGAGTCTGACAAAATGGCATCGGACATGGAAGTGCATATGAAGTGAAGATGTGTATCTGAATTCCTCCATGCAGAAACATTTGCACCTCTTGACATTCACTGATGCTTACTGAGCCTTTAAGGAAACCAAACAGTGAATGTGGGTACAGTGAGGCAGTGGGTTGTGCATTTCAGTAGTGGCGACAGAGACATGAAAGACAAGCCACATTCCAAATGGCCATTAACATTTGTGCCAGTGTTCCACATGGGCTCTTGTTCATTGCTGATGAAAATGCATAGCTAATGGTGGTGACTGTGCTGAAAATAGCTGGGAATTTCCTGCATCAAATGGTGCTGTTGTGCTCTATTTATCTGTTGTGGTTTACAAGGAAATAGATAAGAGGCATTACTATTGAAGCTATGTATACACAAATCAAATTATTACTTCATTGCAGTACATATAAAGTATGTACAAAGTATGTATATAGTGTACTCTCAGCGTACACCAGCTTTTAAAGGTGAGACTTCATAGTGATGTATGGGACTGGCAATATAACCAACAAAGACAGATACTCTTTCAAATTAAATTGCTGGTTAAATAGGATCAAGCAGAGGCTTATTGGGGTCACTCAGTTGAAGCTCTTGACCTATTAAGTGAGAAGATTCCCTTAAGAACCATATCAAACCCCATCTTAAATGTTTTGAATTGTTATTTGTTTAGAATTTACCAAGACATCTCTGTCCAGATAAATCCAAATTAAATTTATTCATATGGATCTGCTCATCTCAGGTAAACTCCAGCCTTTCTTAAGTAAAAACTTACAAAATAAACTCATCTAAAATTTATCTATAGGACATATTGAATACTAGATTATTCCGTGATAAATTGCATGGTGACTTATAAATGTTATCAATACTTCATGGCATCTCATTACATGATATACTAATATTATTGCTAATTTATAAATAGTGCTTTTACTGGGCTATGAATCCCTGTAAGGCTATACATATAAGGCTATAATATATATAGTATATATTATATATATATATAATGAAAACTTAGAATACAACATATTTTTTTAAGGGAAAAAAAAAAAAAAGTGACTAAGAAAATTGTAAAGGATTCCAGTTTGAAATATTTTTCTGTAAGAAATTCCAAATTTGTAATTTTGCTCTGATTTTGTGTGAAAATTTCACAACATTTAATAAGAAGTGCTATGTATGTATGCTAATGGCAATTACTAAGAACTGGGAATCTGAAAGCAGTAGTTGTCTTTAACTGCACAGTACATAGAACAATTTAATCTATACTACTTGGGATAAATATCACCCCGACGCTTCGTGCACATTCAAACAAACAAACAATGGAAGAGACGTTATTTTATTTCACCAGTAGAAAAATATAGGCCTTTTTCAAGATTTCCTAATAATCTTTTCAACAATTTCTACTCACCCATAAAGTATCAGATAATGCTGGAAAAGATACTTAAACTGTTTATTCCACATAACAGCTTTGTTCTTCACAGATTTGCACAAAATAGGACAGAAGGCATCCACGAATGATAATTGTGTAAAAGCATTAAATAGACATGATTATGAAACTTGCATTGTGTTTAATCCCAGTAGAATAATTGCAAATGCTTAAGAAATTTTTCTAGAAAAATATAGACTTCATCTGATGGATTAATCCAGATTGTTGTAGATGGCACCATATTATAATGTACATATTTATTCTCTGAAAGTAACACCTGATTAATAAATCATTTGTGTGAATCTTATACTGCGTTTGAAAGCTCATATAATATAGTGGTACTACTTCACCCATGTCTAAAAACTGAAGAGATGTGTGGTTTGCAAGGGGAACTGCTATTTTTTTAGACCAGTCTATTTGTGTGAAAAGAACCGCAAAGAAGATTTTAGGCACAGTCTCTTTTTAGGATTTGAAACAAGACAGTTTATTTCAGACTCAAGCAGAAGTGCAGGGTGATTTCAGATGGGATGATTCACAAAGCTACCAAATTACTTCTGTTTTATTCTTTACTACTAATGTGCACTGGAGTTTCTTAGAGATGGTATATTCTTTAGAAAGTGTGCAGGAAGAGTTTTATTATTATTATTTCAGGCTTAACAGAACTGCAAGTCTGGATTTGTATTACATAAATCAAGAATGGGGACTCACACCACTGTGTATGGAAGTTTCAACTTTGTTCTGATTGAAAAGGTCGCACGTAATAAAAAAGTAGAAGTTACGTAAAAGAGATTTAATTAATTCCTAATAAGTAATATAGGAAAAGAACTTTGGAAAGGCAGCAGGTATGCATTCCGTTTTCTGCTGCACTCTTTACTCTTTCAGAAGTTGCAGTCATAAGTTAAGTAGGAAAAACTTTTTTTTTTTAAATATATTAATGTATTCAAAATCACAGACACAGCTGATCTTCAATATGCAGAAAATGCTACACAAAACATCTGTGGTAAGTAAGAAATAAACTTTTAGGCCACTGTTTAGACATTCATTGTTTTTTCTTGTCTGTGCAGATGAACTGCACAGGACGTGTCCCCTGGATCTGTATTTAATGGGTAGTTCTGCAATCCAGAATACTTTTTAGAAAATAAAATGCAATTTCTAAGGCTCATTTGAAGACATTGTATCTTTTTCTGAATTACTTTGCTCCTTGTGACTGATTAAATATCTGTGTGTTTTGTCTGATTCTTTCAATAACATTCACATTCAGTGCTCATGGCATCATCATTGCTTTCACGGTAATGAAGCATATTGTCACAAGAAGTGGTCTGCCAAACAGCCCTAATTGTCCTAAACGCTAGATCTGGGACAATAGCAAGTGAGGATCAGCAGCTGATTGGGAAAAGTAATTTCTAAGTCTACAGAACTGTGATAGTAGTTGAAGAACAGAGACAGTTTTGAAACTGAAAGGAAATATGAGCAGGCCTTCAACAATGCTGCAAGTTTAAAATACCAAGGACTTTGACAGTTCTTCTTATACCCAGCTGACAAATACCTCCTAGGATTGTAATGCCAAGACATACCATGCTGCTAAACTGTATCTCTGAAAGCCAGGTGAACTTGGCATAATTCACGGTAAGAGGTAAATAAATTTTCTATCCAATTATCTACAGCTTCTCCACATCATTTACAGTCACACAGAGCGAGGGAAGAACCTGGTTCTGCACATGTGAATGACTATCCCTTTTTAGCCACTGGTCTGGCTTTGAAAGATATTTGCACGTACAAACCTTTTTATTTTCCCCTTAATTGCAGGTTTCTATAATAAAATGAATTGGTTAATTTTCCTTTTAGGATTTTTCATTAACTGCATTTTATCTCTGTAAAATATCTTGAGGGCATTAGCATTGAAATGAAAGCCCATCACTGCTTTTCTTTACTAAGTAATATCAGCAGTTTCTATTTGTGAACTAAATTAAATGTACTACCAGCTACATTAGATTAGAATGCAGTATAAGTATGTGCATATAGGAATGGTTCAGGCTATCTTCTTCAATTACCAACACCAGTGAATGATATAACTGACGTGATTCTCCGCAGCAGTATTTGGAAGAAAAATATTCATACTCAGAAATATAGTTTAGCATACAGCATGACTGTTAGAAGATGCAAAATTATGAATTGCATGAAATATTGTTAGCAGCTATGTCTGTGATGTTGCTGTCTGCTCAGCAGAAACACCTCTGCAAACAAGATGCCAAACTTACGGATTACTTCTTTTTATAAACCAGTGCTATACTAGAAGTTCTGGAGCAGTTCTAAAAAAATCTTTCAAAATTATAACAGGTTTAAAAAGGGTTGTGTTCTTATTTAACTAGAAATTCTGCTTATCGATGTGTTTTAGGTACCTCTCCTCCTCATTTATTTGAGATAACTTTAATGTGTTGTATACTGTACAGAAAACTATAAACTGCATTGTATTACCAGATATTATAAGGGAAAATTTGTTATCAGGGCTGTAGCTTGAAGTGTTGGATTCCAGAGAGCAGTGATGGCCAATATATATGATACGCCAGTTTAAAGCTGAGATGTAAATGGCATTTGTAGAGATAAATATCAAAATAAAAACTGACATACACTTAATGACATCTTAAGCCTAACTCTCAACATTTAAAGTTATAAGGAAAGTTAAGTCTGATTAGTTGGATAAAATTTTGAATGAAAGAATGAAAAATTGTATGCTGATTTATCTGGTAGACAGTTTGGCATTCTCTGTTTTTACCTACTCAAAAAGATATTCAGAGTGAAAAACTTTTCTATCAGGGATTTGTGAAAAAAAGAAGAAAAGTTATTTTGAAGATGGAACTTGGCTATTTTATGAATATAATTATATAACACAGCCACTCTCAGTAGGATCTGGGTGTTTTTAATCTTTCTAATTCTATGCTACTAATTCTCAGTATTTAATGAATGAAATGTGATACTTCCATAAGTTCCTGTTTACAGCTCCTCTGCTACAATCATGGAAGCATGTCTTTTTAGAGGAATAGTTTAGTTTTTCTCTGCTCACTCATACTGCTTGAAAAGAGTAGCAAGAAAGATACAGACTTCTGGACACCTGTGAATCTCTCTTTCTACACATTCAAGATTGTCTCTGTGCTAGAGCCAGGCAGGTTCAGACTCCTAACCAACTTATGCTGCAGTATGGTTGAATGTAGCCTCTAAATTCACATTTGGAATGCATTTAGCTTCTCTAGTAAAATCCAAATTAGGTCTCCCATTTCTTCCCATAGTTCTCTAATATCTCTAATACTTCTTGTTTTGGAATACTAAGGAAACCTAATGGTATTTGGAATTATTATTATTTCAAATTCCTCTGTGATAACATGAGCCCATTGGTTCAGAGCCCGAAACCTTTGACTCCTTCAGGTGCAAGAATTCTTGTGCTTTAAGTGCTAGACATCAGCAGTGCTCTGTTGAACACATCAAATCTGAATTTTAGCAAATAATGGTTAAGCTTTTTGATTTTTGCCATAGAATGTCTAAACTCAGAAAATAAACATAACTGAATCTAAATATAACTGTATTCATAAAGATATTTCAGATATTTAGATTAAGTCTGCAAGCCAAAAGTGGGATTGCAGTAAATCTTAGGAAAATAATAATAGTATAGTATTACTACTCAATGGATATAAATTACTTTGTTTTGCTTCTGTTTTAGCCAAAAAAAAAAAAAAAAAAAAAAAAGTTGAATATAGGCGTAACTTACATGAGGCCTCCTCCAAAATCGCAGAATCAATGTCTCCTGTTTTATCATGTTGGCCTGCAACATGGCAGTGGCAGCTGTTGGTGTAATGTTTATTCCCATCTGTATTCTGTTCCATTTTGTTGCCATGCGACAGATGGCAGCAGAGTGGCAATCTGAAAAAATGCGTCTGACATGGAAGTGTGTATGAGGCAGAGATGTGGGATTTAATTCCGTCACGTGGAAAAATTGGCACCCACTGACATTCAACATTTGCTGTTTAAGGATGCCAAGCAGTGAATGTGAGCACAGTGAGGTGTGAGTAGTGCATTTCAGCAGGGGTGAAAGCAACATGAAAGTCAAGTCACAATTATTGACAGCCATGCAGATTTTTATGAGGTCATCATTTAGGTTGGAAAAAAAAACCATCCTCAGGTTTAACTAGCATCTAGCACTACAAATTCCACCACTGACCCATGTCCCTAGTACCACATCCATATGACTGTTACATAACACCGGAAATGGCTTCTCTACCACTTCTCTGGGCAACCTGTTCTAATTTCTTATTGCATGAGGAAATTTTTCTTGACATCTAACTTAAACCTTCTCTGAGGCCATTTCCCTGTGTCCCCAAATCTGATCTACCTGCATACTTATTAGCCTAATGCATGTCCTTTCTGAAATGATTTAAGTTTTGAGGTTAATGAGTAGTAAGCCCCAGACAGTTTTTTAGAATGCGAGCTGCTTTTGACTAAATTAATAAACTAAATAAATTACATTACTCTAAGTATGTGAAGTGAAATCCCAAGGGAATATTAATAAATACAAGTTGTTTCCTCTTTCTAGAAAAATCTAAAATGTTAAGGCTATGATACATCATAGTCTTTCCTAAATCAAAACCAATACCATGTCCATAATGAATTACTACGGCCAATGGCAATATTTCTTCAATATGTTATGAAACATGAGTTTTTATGATCAAATACATACAAATACATTAATTCATTTAATCACTTACAATCTAATTGTTTCATTATGACACTTTGTCCCTCATCAGAATGAAGCAATTGATTTAATATACTTTATAAAATGGCTGTGTTTCTCAAAAAGTTAATCAAACTACTGTCGTTTGATGTCTGAACTTGTTCCCTGAAATTAATATATGGAGTGTTCAAAATATCAGTTGGAAATTACTCTCCTTGATAAATGCCTTTAATTTAAACACATTTACTAGAACTTCATGAAGTAGTACTCTGCAGCGGAAACTTAAATCTTTTAAGTTCCAGTTTTAAATGTGGAAAGCCACAACAGAACAAGTTATACAATGCTGATTTTCTTCAAAATTAAATGTTCTGGAACCTTGAATACATTGTTAATGCTCAATAATTTAATGTTTATCACAGGGAACCAGATTTTTTTTTTTTAGTACTCAAGTTTCCACAAACAAGGAAAGCCTTGTTTCTCACAGAAATGGACATACACATTCACAGAAGACACCAAGGTCAGCCATACTGACTGTCTTTAGCAGTGCTCAGGTATAACTCTACCAGAAATCTTACAGATAGAAAAATGGGGCCATTCCTCTCCTGATGATGGCTGAAATTTGTTAGTGAAAATGCACATGATCCACAGATACTTTGAATATTAGCATAGGCCTTATTTCTGGCTAATATCTTGTTGTGGTTGACCCTGACAGGCAGCTCAGCACCACAGAACCATTTGCTCATACTCTGCTCCCTGTGGGATGAGGGAGAGAATCAGAAAAAAAGTGTGTAGAGATAGTGACTATTTACAACGACAGAAACAAAAAGGAGAGAAAAATAGTAGCAATAATAATACTATTTCTGTATATTTACAAAAAGGTGTTAAAGAAAGCAATTGCTCACCTGCTGACTGATGCTCAGCCAGACCCTGAGCAGCAGCAGACCCCCCTCACCCAACTCCCCTCATTTTATAGTTCCATGACAGTGTGTGGTGTGGTATATCCCTTTGGACACTTTAGGTCAGCTGTCCTGTTTCTGTCCCTTTCCAGGTACTTGTGCCCCCAACATCTTTGCTAGCAGGGCACCACAAGAAGTTGAAACTTTGGCTCTGTGCTCTGTGTTCTGTTTGCTCTGTGCTCTAGTTCTGTGCAGCACTGCTCAGTAACAATTAAAACACTGTTCTCAACATTGTTTTTTTCCCCCGAGTCCAAAGTATAACTATTTTCTTCTGTGAAAAAAATCAACTCCTTCCCAGATGAAGCCAGGTTGTATCTATGTCTGGACCTTACCCAGCCAATAGCTCAGACTTTAGTCTTTCCAGGTACAGGTCTCCTCCTGCCTGTGAATCAACACACCTTCAAGTTTCCTAGTGAATTACAAATATACACACACTCAGAAATTATTGAATTTACTAGGGGAATAAAAAACAACATCCAAGCCTCTCAGCTGCTGACATTCAGATCTCTCACATGTACGTGCTGTCCTATCTCTCAACACCAGACTTTATTGATCCTTGTGATCACCTGTGGTC
Organism: Tympanuchus pallidicinctus; assembly: GCF_026119805.1. NCBI lineage: Eukaryota > Metazoa > Chordata > Aves > Galliformes > Phasianidae > Tympanuchus > Tympanuchus pallidicinctus. The sequence goes on from NW_026294769.1 coordinate 10,694,847, forward strand.
TACTATCCCTTCTACATGTTCTGGTGCTTAGAACTTTCAGCACATATACAATTGTACACCTCTGTTCACCCATTTTTGGCACCTAGGCCTTAGGGCATTGTGACTCACAACCAGTTCTCCAGTTGCTGGCGTGTAAATCTTGCAACTAACGTACATACACATACAAAATCGAGATTGAGGTTATTCAGGAAAAGCAGCTAATTATAAAATTTAATAGAAACATACAATTCGCAACTGTGAATTTACTACAGGCACAGGGCTCAGCCAAAAGGGTAGTGTCTGGGAGCCAGCTTGCATATGAACAGCCTTTTTCCATTCATACTCCTTTCCATTTTTCTATGCTTGTTCTTCCTCTGTCCAGCCTGCATACTCTCTTTCATGGCCATTGGCTCTTCCCCTAAACATCCCATAATACATTTTACATAGTTCTACAAGTACCTTCTGATATCCACTAATAAGTTTCACAAAGTCCTACATTCTCCCTTAAATACCCCATAGTGCTCATTATAATCATCCTTTTTACGACTTGCAAGGTTCAGGTTGACTCTCCTCAAGGCTATGCCTAATTATTTCCTTTAATCGTCCTTCAATCAGTGCTGAAAGAACTGCACTTCTGTTAATGTCTTTGTTATTACCTAATCCTTAATGTTTATGTGTCTGAGTGTTTAATTTATCACTTTCCTTGTTATTTATTTCTTTGATACTGAATAGTACTTAATCAAATAACTTAATGAACCAGATGCTCTCACATTCCACATCTCCTCATCTATAAAGGCTAGATCTACAAAGGGATTTAGAAAAAATTTAGGAAGTTATTTCCCAGTTTGTGTGTTGAAATTAAAGTTTGGTCTAGTACTGGATGTGCATCAAATCTTTTGCTGCCTATAGTTTTGTCACTACACTAGGTGTCTTCTGAAAGCTTGGAACAGACTGAAGCTAACTTAAGAAATGTCACTTTTAAGTTTTTTGTTGGAATTAAATGCAGTTTTTTTTACAATCATTCACATATCCCAGTGCCCAGGACACTCGTGCTGAGCTCTTATTAAATATTTTTAGTACAAAACTCCTTCCCCGTAAAATACACATACTAAGCAGATGAAATACTTTTTCTTGCATAAGTTAATATAACATGTTATAACTTAATAAACATGCCACGCAAAACCCATCAGGAAATGCTAAAACTATTATACCAAGAATATTTCTCATCCCAGTGAACACTTATTGGGTAAAGAAGAGTTCCATCTGATCAAAAATAAATGTTGTATTAAACTCTGACAAGATTTTAATAATTTCTATTTCAAAGTGATTAACATTTCAAAATGAAGGTGGAATTGTTTCATTTAAAAATTTGAAAATAATATCATATGGTATTTGAAATGCCTTAGTTTTTAGGTGACTTTACATATTACTTGTATTTTAATTCATTATCATTATCAATTATTTGTTTGTTTGTTTTTACTCAAGTTCATTAATAGCCATCAAGAGAAGAAAAAACACACACACATAAAAAAAAAAAAAAAAAAAAAAAAAAAAAAACAGGAAAAAAAAGAGCACAAAAATGTTTTGCTTTTTCCAGATTTCTGGTTCACTTTGCAATACGGATAAGTTGTCATTTTTCAATCTGTAAACTAAGTGCACCTCCTAACAGTGAGGCAATAAAACTAGAACCCCACTTCAAATTTTTTAGTACACATTGGAAAAGGATGAAATTGCATCTGAATGATTTAACATGGATTTTATGGGATGGAGCTGGCCTAGTATGGTGCTCTCTGTTGTAAATATGCATTGTAAAACAGCATCTGATTATTATATATGTTATACAGTGGTAGCAGCTGCCAACCTCATCTATCCCTATACAGTATACTTCATAAATACAGTGAGGACCCGTTACCTTCTCCAAAACTTTTCCATTTCAAATCCAAAGAATAGATAGAGCACTAAAATGAGCAATATATAGCACTTAAAATAATTTTAATTCTCCTAATTTTAGATCTACTCAATGCCACAATAAATTTCATTTGTTCATCTCTGTTTGAAGCATAACAGAAAGTCTCAGTAAAGGTTTTTCAGAAGATGCATCTACAAGACATAACTATACTGATGAATGTCTTTATGTATCCAGGCTTGCTGACTGGCAAATGAGGGTCACATAAAGCCACTTAAGGGCTTACCATTCTGCTCCTTGCTATCTACCCATTCCTTTCCTAATCTCTACCACCCCCAAATATAATGGAGGAAATTAAGTGATCTTATTTATCATTCCTAGTAAAACTTATCAGCTGAGTTTTAGACTAAACTTATAGCCCATAGCTATAAGCTGGCTCCACTCTTTTGAGCCATGTTTAGAAAGTAATTGCATGCAAAATGGTAAGATGTGAATCTTCAGAGCAGAAAGGGCATACCCTTAGGATAAAATACTTTTAAAACTGCATTTCTGTGCAGTATCAAAATTATACTTGGGAACAGTGGGCAGTATGCTGCTTTAATATGTTTTCTCCTATTAAGTTGATATGGTCAAATAGTAGGTCTTGATCATGGAAAGCAATTACGTTTGCTTGGAATATTGAGCTTGCATGTGTAGCTATCTTTGAGCAAAGAACCTGCAATAAATTCACTGCTGCCATAAACAATTCTCATTACTCTTACTGCTTCTGGATGCTGGAGGAAGAATCTCAGCAGGGCTGGTTTCTCAGACCTCCATTATAAGTGAGAACAATGTATGTTAAATTATAGGTTAGGCCTCACACCCTTAATAATTTGGAGCTTCAGAATGAAGTATCTTTTTTTTAATTCCAATTTTTCCATGATTAATTTCAGCTGATTTGGTTTCATTATCAGTTTTTTTTTTTACTGCTTTTCAGATACTCCTATGTCTAGTGTTTTATTATCTACCAAATGAATAATTAAAGTGACATTGCCGTAGGTTTTATTTTTTCTTTTTCTTTCTCTAGATTATCATCTTCAGATGTAAATGTAGCAGTCATAAGAAAATTTACACTGTAACTCAATCTAGATAGAACATTTCTGAAAATAATTACCGTCAGATGTAGAGAATCACAGTTTCTTATTTTAATGAGCAGTGTTAACTCGATATTAATTGCATGTAGGTCAGGCATAGTTTCAGTGTTTTCCAAATTACAGCATGGTGGCAGAAGAGACACTGTTTTCTACCTTGTTTGAACTAATGAACAATCAAAAAATACTGTGTTAAGATGTTTTTTTTTTGTCTATGGCTTTTTTCATATGTTTCTTTCTCATTTTCATATAAACATGGCTTTTTCTGAGCATGGACTCCATGTGCCTTCAGACCATTGCCTGAGACGACCATTTTGTGTCTGAGACATATACTGTTATAAGGTTCAGTGTTTAGCTGTGTTTAATGCTCATTCTTCCCAAAGCTTCTTGGTTTGCATCAATTTTTTTACTGAACTCTGTGAGTGAATTTCCTGTACATTAGCAATGTTGAATTTTCGCTTCAGTATATCTGAAGCCTTGTTTGCTCAGACTGAATATACCTTGGCAATGTAAGTTGCTTTTCTCTATGAGGACCTGAGATAGACTAGGTCATAACATTGCAGAAATATAAGAGAATAACTGATTACAAATTAATTCAGTTCTGCTTTCTGTCACATTTACTACACTGGTTGAACTCATTATGAAGATCACGTTCCTAAATCACTAAATCTCTGAAAGTTATGTTGCCAAAAAAGTATTTTCTTTTTTTCTATTGTCTGGCATAATCTGAGTCTTTCTTTTTGAAATCCTAGAGAGCACCTACTATTGAAAGACTTATTTCTGAAAATAGCAGGAGAGAAATATTACAGAAGATTCTTGGAAATAAAATTTTATATGTTCATGCCTTTTTCCTCCTCTTTACCTTCCTAGGCTACTCATAACATATACTCATATAGCATGAATATTAACACCAGTGACTTGAATCTACAGTATTACTAAGTTCATTTAGCAAATTCTCTTCCCATCAATTAAAAAGATGTATCATCTAGACCAGTACACTTATTATAAGAACTATTTTGATGCCTGGATACTTTCACAGAATCACAGACTCATAAAATGTTTGATTTTGGCAGAGACTTCTGGCTCCACCCGCTCCAACTCCTGCTCAAGCAGTGACACCCTAGGGCTATTTTCAGGTTGCTTTTGAAGTCCAAGGAGGAGACTCCACAACATTTCTTGGCAACCTTTGCCAGTACTCTGTTACCTGCACAGTACAGATGTGCTACCTAATCTTTAGACTGAACATCCTATATCCAAACCAATGCTTTGTGACTATTATCTCGTCTTGGCACTCGGCACCGCTGAAAAGAGCATGACTGTCTTTTTTCATTTTCTTTTCAGGTGTTTATAGACATTGGTAAGACCCCTCACAGCCTCCTCTTCTCCAGGCCAAACAATCTGAACTCTTTCAACCTCTCTCTTTCCAGTATGTCTAGCTCTCTCTTGTATTTGGGGCTCCAGAACTGGACACGTACTCCAGTTACAGATTCATCAGTGCTGAGTAAAGGAGGATTACCTCTCTCAATTTGTTAGCAATATTTTGCCTACTGCATCCAAGATTGCTGTTAGCCTTCTTGCTGAAAGGAACATGTGACTCATGTTCAACTTGGTGTCCGCTGTGACTTCTAGGTCCTTTTCTACAAATCTGCTTTGTTTCTGCATTGCCCCTAACATACACTGATATCTGGAGTCATTCCTTCTCAGGTACAGGACTTCTCCATTCTCCTGGTTGAACTCTTGTCAGCCTACCTCTCCAGACTGTAAAGGTCCACCTGGATGTCTGCATTACTCTCTGATGAAAGTCAGCTATTCCTACCAGGTCAATGTGATCTCTGATCTTACTCTACTCCATCATTTAAATCATTAATAAAGTTGCTAAACAGGAACAAATCTTAGTAACTGGGGCACTCTGCTCATTTGTGGCTTCCAATAAAACTTTGTGCCACTAACCTCTGGCCCTCTACTAGACCAGTTTTTATCTACCTCATTTGCTGCAGCCTTTCAGCCTTTAAGGTCTTTAAGACCTGAGATTCCTGAAAGATGGTCTTATTAATGAAGAATAGGGAGCTATCATGATATCTTTTGCACAGTTTAGGTCTCTTTAAGTGGCTAAATATTTGTAGTGGGACAAAATTATGATTAATTTTATTTTTCAAGGTAGAATTATTATGCACGTGTCAAAATTAAAAAGTATTCCTGTAACATTTTATTTCATTCACTGGTCAGAAGAAAATGCGTAAATTTGCAGGTCATTTACTACCAACATCACCAGTTATACCGTACTGTCAAAAACTCACTTAAGATTAATAATAGAGAAGTTGCATAAAAGATACAAATTAACCAGTTGAAAATAACCTGAAGAGTGAAAGGAAAGGGTAGAATTCACGTCATAATAAAAATGAGTGAGATCTTTCAAACCTGAATAAATTGTTTTTATAAAGCTCTGTTTGCTTGATCTCGCTTGACAAAAATATGAATAGATGCTATTTCAAATCTAAATCACTTCTATGAAATATTCATTAGGCTGTTCAGTGATTGTTACTTTTAATTCGGTTTCAAAATCTAATAGCTATAGCCCTCTTCTGGTGTCACGAGATAAGCGAGGAAAATATTCACTTTACTGAATGAACTGTCCAGATGAACCTAAAGGACATATATGCATTAGCAGATCATTTGAGGATGGCCTGCTATTTAAAGTATAAATTTCCATCATCATAAATATTTTTCTGACTATTCTGTGTATGGCTTACCTTCTGCTACAGTAAGTAATCGTAAGCAAAATTATACCAACACAGAATAGCAAAAAAAGTTCTGTATCTTTAAACTTGCTTTCACTGAGCTTTGTTGTTGTTTTTATTTTTTTCACATAGCACTGTGCGACAATTATGCATAATAGCTACATAATGGTTAATCAGAAGCAATCATTTTAGGATCTTCTTCCAGCATGTTTCAGTCTGACAGCTTTACAAATTAACTATAGTTATGTTAGGATAATAGAGATTCGTTTTTTTTCTGTGCTGTAGGAGCTTGGAAATTCACAGTTGAAACTGACAGTTTGTCTTTATTATGCTGCTTTATTTCTATCTGAGGCTGATGTGATACATTAAGTACCAATTTCATCCATTTTTTAAGTTCAGCTGATGATTAATCATGAATCAAGTAGATTGGACATTTGGATAGGATGCAGATGACATGAATGACTTTCAGGATTTAGTAACTGACCATATATCTTAGGAAAGGACATTTTACTTCTTTGTGGAGTTAGTTCTACCTCCCCTCCTTCTACTTAGATTCACATCTTTACTAGACTACTGTCCTATCCAGAGATGATTACAGTGTGGCCTGTTTTCAAGTGGAGTGAATGAGATGTTCAGTATGCAATAACTCGTAGTACTGACACAGTCTCTAATAGCATCAGTAGTCATGCACATTAAGAAAAGAGATCATTAGTGAAATATGGTTATCTGTAACACAGAAATGGAATCAACACTGAATTAAATTGATCTGAACTGTTGGAATTTCATTTGAGCTGATTTCTAGTGAAATGTCAAGCTTGAAAAAAAGCTAAATCTGAGTAATTGCCCTTAATTATGGTGAGTGAACAGTGGCTTAAAAGACCTTAAAGACTTTTTTTTTCGATTAGACCTTCTTTTAAAAGAATGTTTAGTGCTGCATTTTAGAAACACCACTGTTCTGAGATTTTGAGAAATTTGGATCTTCAGTCTGCCTGAAATTTGATCTTGTGAGATAACATCGCTATCAAAAATGAGAGAAAGAAAAGGAAGATCAGAGTGAAGCTTAGCCACAAGATTAGATAAAGGACAAAAGATAAAAGACTTCCTCAGACTTTCCTGTCTTTTTCAAAGGAGATGAGAAAATTGAGGTAAAAAACTTTGTTTTGCATATGCTTAACTTTTGATGTTTAAATTCCTGTATTGTTCTTCTTCCACACCACCCCTCCCCCCCCCACAGAAAACACTAAAAAAAATTAATTTCCTTTTGTTAGCATGTTTGCAGGAACTTAACATTGTTCAGTGTGTTTGCATGTCCCTCACATTAAGCCACTCTGAATTCAGAACACAGCTCAACTTCCACGTTAAGAACTTCAGCCAAGTCTGCTAGATATCCCCTAACTTTACGTGAAAAAGGAGCCCCTCTTTTATTTGTCATAAGCAGATACTAAATCATTCACTTGAGATGATAACATTCTTGACCTGACTCATTGGATTTTAACCCACTCTCTCCTTATGCTACTATAATAACCATTCATTACTTCTTTGGTATACTAAAGAAGTAATGCAAAAAGGTCTAGGTTAGTAAAATGCAGTTCATAATGTAGTTCATAACTTTGTAGGACTCTAATGAATACAACTTAGACAACTTAGTTTCCTAAAAGAAAACTGCATTTCATGAAGAATTCACTGATTTGTCAATATGTAAGTAAGAAAATATACGATTTTTCACTTTGCAATCTTTTTGTTCTTTAAGGATGTGAAAGAGAAAATTATTTGGTCCAGTAGCTCATTGGATATTCATGCTGAAGGTAGATAGTCATGTTTTATTTCCTGTTGCAAATTATATTTATGCACTTGCACAAGATAGAAAAATACTGTAAAACAAACTAGGACTACTTCCAAATCTGCCCTTTAGAGAAGCAAGAAATCCTATCCAGACTCTTTAGAGAGAAGTTTAAAAAGCAGGTCTATGGGTTGTATTACAATGGGTCCTATTTAATAAGTCCTTCAGATTTTTAAATGAAGCAGTTTTTCTCAGCAGTGTATTTCACAAAGAACAGGGTTTGTTCAAGAGCTTTCACAGAATCACAGAATCACAGAATCACCTGGGTTGGAAGGGACCTCAAGGATCATGTAGTTCCAACCCCCCTGCCTAGCAGGGCCACCAAACATCCACATTCAGATCAGGTTGCCCAGGACCCCGTCCAACCTGGCCTTGAACACATCCAAGGATGGGGCATCCACAACCTCCCTGGGCAGCCCGTTCCAGGGCCTAACCACTCTCCTTGTGAAGAACTTCCCCCTAACATCCAACCTAAATCTTTCCTCCTTCAACTTTGATCCATTTCCCCTAGTCCTGCTGTTGTCAGCCCTTCTGAAGAGTTTACTCCCCTCCTGGGTGTAGGTTCCCTTCAGGTATTGATAGGCTGCAATGAGGTCGCCCCGCAGCCTTCTCTTCTCCAGGCTGAACAAGCCCAACTCCCTCAGCCTGTCCTCATAGGGGAGGTGCTCCAGCCCCCTGATCATCTTAGTCGCCCTCCTCTGGACCCTTTCCAAGATCTCTATGTCTTTCTTGTACTGAGGGCTCCACACCTGGACACAGTACTCCAGGTGGGGCCTCACAAGAGCCGAGTAGAGAGGGACAATCACCTCCCTCTCCCTGCTGACCACCCCTCTCCTGATGGAGCCCAGGATCCCATTTGCCTTTCGAGGGGAGAAAGATCCCATTTGCCTTTCCTAAGGGAGAAGTTACATATCTTAAAATCTGGGCAATGTAAAGTTCAGATTTCATTATAAAATGCCTTTTAAGGGGCTGCTGTGCTTTTTTTTTTTTTTACCTAAATTGCAGAAGGCTGATTGTTTGCCTGGAATTCCAGAAATCTGCTACAAACTGTATAGAGATTCTAGACAGTAGATTGGATTGTAAATTGTGATTTGTTAATGATGCTTTAAGGCTTTAATGAAGAAACAATCAACTCAAAGTTTAAGTTCTGTTTGGAAATTCTGCTTCCAAGAGCAAACATGCAATTCTCTATCTGTGACAACATTATTTCTTCTTTTACCAAGTTACATTATGTCATGTTAGTTAAAAAAATCAATTGATTTTCTGGTATGTTCTTAACCGAGTTTATTTCAGAAACCTAGACAAAGGAACTAAAGATATGCATGTGCATGAGGAGAGGAAAATTCAAGAGTTTGAAAGCAGTGGGATAATGTGCAGCAATGTTAACTATTATCAAAATTGGATAGAAATTGTGTTGAAAATCTTCTTTTTTGATTGTGCTGTATCTCCCTGTCATTGACAGTGGTGTAAATACTGAACTACTTCAGTGGAGCTACGAGGAAGGTTGGCAGTGAGAACTGACACTCAACTTTATTTTGCATCTTTGCAATGTCTTTGAGTTCTACAACATTTAGTTATCTTTCCAGTTGTGCAGGGCAATACTCATTCAACTTGAATGTCCCTCAGAAACATTATGAGACAAATCTTCAGGAAGTGTAATTTGGTACAGTAATATAGTATGACACTCTTGGTTTCTTGGAGCTAAACTGTTTCACCAATGCCATTGAAGAAAAATGTACTCTGTATTAGCAATGGACAGTGTTCAGTTACTACAATCTATGAGAGTGCTGATTCTTAAAGACCTCTGTGTTAAGTAAAACATAATAATATTACAATCTGGTACAGTGCAACTGAGTGTGAATCCCATTCCAAATAAAACAGTTAAGATATTCATTTCTAGCTTAAACATCCAGGATTTACTTACAGTCTCTACATTTCATTTGGTTATATTATTTGGCTATTGCAGACACCTGAATCAATATGGCACACCTTGGAGCTGTATGTGGGCATGTGGTACTCTTGAAATAACTTGTTCAGGGAAATACAATAGGCAGTAAAAAGACAAAAACCAAAACCAACAACTTAGTGGAATAGTTTATTTTCATTTAGAATATTCCATATGTTAACTGACCTTTTAAAATAACAAAAACCTGATTATCTGAGATTGCAAATAGATATTTACTCTCACAAGTGTAATTTTCTCTCCAATATGTAATTTCTTTAAAAGGGACATTCCTGTTCCCAGTGGCCTTGTCGTGCCTGTCCCACGAACAAGCTCTTGCACAGAGAAAATGCTGTTCCCCAAGGTTAACAGTAGCTGAGAGACAAAGTCAATGGGATCTCCATTGTGATTCAGTGACAATTCTTCAATGAAGTGTCAAGTCTCTGCTCTAGATAAGGCATCTGTCTGACGTGCAGGGCTACAGGCTGCCCTCAGGCAAGTAAAGACATTTATTTAATACAATATGGAATCAAAATGGATATTTGCAGATATTTTCCATTCTTTTCACAACTATCTCTGTTAAAGGCTCCTACACTGTCACCTGAGTAGTTCCTGCAGAAAGTGAATAATAAGTCTGATTCTCATCCATATACATACATGTTGAGTTAAATTAACATTACTAATATTCAAATATGTATTTTATAGTTGTATGCACCTACAGAATGTTACTGTGTCACTCTTTATGACTATGTTAATACATGTTTTGCAACAATTTTCATATCTTCTTAAAGAAGATCAATTTGTTCCCTTTGGTGACGTGATCTTGTCTAATTTCTTCTGGCTTTCATTTTGTAAGAGAGATCCAGTAATTGTGTGTGTGTGTGTGTGCACGTACACATTTTAATCTCCTTTAAGCTAATTCAGAGTAGGGGAAGAAGATGGAATTTGACTAAGTTCTGAAAAGGAAAGATTTAAAGTGTTATTCCTGTTTTGAAAGATAGTGTGTAAATAAATGAGGAACATTTCCTTGAAATCCCATTTCTGGGATTCAGAAATCCCAAAAGTTTCATGCCAGGCTTTCTGCTCCCTTGACTCATACTACAAAGGAGATATTGAACATTACTACAAGTTTTTTCAGAAACTAGATCTGCTAGTAGAATACTTGGTTTAGTGCTAATACTGAGAACTGGATAAACTGAATAGAGATGGTGTTCCCTATCTACCTCTGAAAAAGGAAGACCTCCCTCAGTGCCTGTCTCAAGGGAGCTATTTGGAACAACACTGTCAATGAGTGCTTGGGGACTCCTTAGTGCATGCATCATTGATTTAAAAGACAGTTATAGTTCCTATGGAATCGTTTGGTCTAGCCTCATAAATGCACCCTTAGGGACACTAATGCATGCATTACTGGAACAATAGTGTGTAATAGCTATTCACACAGTTTTAGACTACTAATACTGTAGTTGAAGGTGTCATTTGATCTTTAGACAAAGGTAGTTACAGAATTAATTTGCAGTTCCAGCACTCAAAGCAGTAGTATTGTCCTTTGTGTTAAAGCTAAGCTCTGTAATATCATAAATCCTGAGAAAACCCAGTGACAAAATTCTGTAGTGAAAATGACATAAAATAGACTGGGTTAAGGCAATTTGAATTGATTGAAGGAACTGTGTTTTGAGTTGGTTGGTGGGTTATTTTTTGCCTCCACTCTACAGATTGTTGAAGGGCTTTCTCTGAGTTTATCCTGTCCTTTGTCTATGTTTTCAGCCAATTACTATTTCTCCTTGTCCACATGTAATTGGTTTTATTAGGTTTTATTTTTTTTTGCTATGGACTATATAATTTTATTTTAGAGTTAGTAAAGATGCCAGATTGCTGTTTCTGAATATTACATTAGCCAAAATTTAAAGTGTAATATGCCATGAAGAATTTAACCATAGGATGAAAAATCAGTGTTGGTTTTGTAAATATTGAAAACTTGCGCAGAGTGTGAAGAGAGCTGCATAGTTTGCTCTGGAAACTATACCTCTGACTTACTTCCATTCAAACTATGACAAATCCAAATAGCGCAATTTATGCTATTTTACACAGCACATTTTCAGCTGCAGAACAATATTTTCTAACACAGTCACTACCATTAGCAATGCATTTTCACCAGCAATTAACAAGAGTCGGCATTCCACACTTTAAATATCTGCTCCATAGATGTGAACAACTGTTGCTATAACCACTGCTAAAATGCATCCACTGCCTTGCTGTGCTCACATCCACTGTTTTACCTCCATAACATTCAGCAAGCATTAGTGAATGTTAGTGGGTGCCACGTAGAGGATTTCAGTTCCACACCTTTACTTCATTCTCACCTCCTTGTCAGCTGCAGTTCTGTTGGACTGCCCCTCTGCTGTCATCTGTCACATGGCAACAAAATTTAATGGAATATTGGTGGGAAGGTTCAACCTGTACTGCCATACCACCAGCATCTGCCTCTGGTGTCATGGGCCAACATAATAAAATATAAGGCATTACTTTCAGAGCAGACCTTGCATTTGAAATTCACCTTTAAAAGAGATGGGGAGTTTATGCAGTGTTTATTTTCCATATATCAGTATAAAAGTAAAAATAAAAGATAATTCAAACATGTGGCTTATTAACACACACCCCCTCCAAAATTACCCAACTTTCCTTCTGCAATATAAAAATGAATTTTAGGAGTCTCACACAATGGAATGGGTGTAATTGCAGTGAGTTGTGATGAAATGGAAGGCAAAGGTTTTGCTTGTAAATCTCTGTAGTTCCAATGACTGAGGGATTTGTCTTTCATTGATTTGTCTGAGAAAAAAGGCAAGCTGATTAGGTTTCAGAGGGAAAACCTTATTCATTTATGCCAAGGAAACACTGTCATATAATCAGGTTGTCTTTTGGTCCTTGGTATTCGTATCACATCAAGAAAAAATTACACTGATGCTTTATAATTTACTTTATAGCAATGTGTAATAACCATCCTTTGAAAGCTTGGTTGGCTTTGGAAGACAAAAATTAAGGGTATAATACAGGCTATTAAAATTAGACGAGGACAGAGAACAAGAAGTTCTTTGCTGTCTAAGTATTGGATATTGGATTAAATTAATGAGGAAAAAATTAAGATTTATTCTGAAACTTATTTGTGCTCTAACTGAAGTGTCCATTATCTGACACTAAGTTCACCTGGGAACAGAGCAATGGCATCCACTTTATTAAGTCCTCTTTCCCCTGAAAAAGAGTAGTCTCACCCAAACTGTGGACTAGGAAAGTCTATAGCCTCAGCTAACTCTGGGGCCTTGCTCAGAATTTTTTGAGACCATGTAGGTTTGACAAGCCAAGGTTATATCAAGGACCTTTCTAGCAGCTCCTGGGTCCTGTTGATGTCACTGGTGTAATCTCACCAAATGAATAGAGAAATCTATTCTGCAGCCCAATAGTCTGTGGATTAATGATACATGATCATCTCAAATGATCAACAGTAGGATTTTTTTATTCCTATTTATACTTACAAAACATGTACCAATGCAGAAAGGAAATAGACATACTATGAACTAAGCTGGGCTAATTTCATTGGACATCTGTCACTAGCAAGAATCAATGGGTGCATTAATGTGCATATCACACCAAGGCTTCTCCCCAAAAAGTAGTTTAGAATTAATGGTGTATTAATATGTGAATTCAGTAAATTCATGTAATGCTTTCCAATTTGTCCAGTGCAGAATTCATCCAATTTTAATTACCCAGACTGAAAACCAAGAGTGTGAATAAGTCTCATTTTATATTGGTCATGATAACATTCTTGTAAAATTGCATCTCTTCTTTTCTTAAGAAAAAAAAAAAAAGAAAGTCTTTGATGTGTTTTGAATTTTTTACCCAGAAATGTTAAGACTAGACAAGCTTGTTTGCATGAACTATTGATGGAACTTTAATGAAATTATTGGTGGTCACAGGGCTATTCTAGATTAGTATAATCAAATATCTAAATGTGTCTTCTCTTTGATTTTTGTGGAGGAAAAACCAAATTAAATGGTAAAGGAAATAAACATGGAAATAAATGCAGGGAGGAAAACATTAAGCAATGAAAAAATAAACCTTTAAGATTTTTCTAACCTAGGGTTCACCTGCCAGAAATCACACTGAAACTAATTATATCACTGATTCCAAAAATAATGAAATGGATTCTAAATCATCACTAACAAAGTTATGGTAATTAATTACAGAGATGTTTAGAATAGTAAGACTTCTTGCAGCCTTCATTACATTTGAGCTCACTGAAAATAGAATCCAAGGAGTGAAAACAGTTAATCGGAAGAAATAGAAAGCAATGGAGTTGCTCTAATCTAGCTTTAATTTTCTAATTATTTTTTAAATTTTCGCTTTAATGACATACTTTTTGTACATAGGTATGTGATATTTCCCTACAAAGCAAAAGTCTTTGTAATGTACGCATTGTTACAAGAGTGGACCACAAAAGTAACGTAACTTCCTGACAATGTAAACTCACTAGTTTTAAGTGTCACATCAAGGTGATTTAGATATTATTGATTAATAATACTTCATTAATTTTTTTTTTGTAAATATGCCACTTTCAGCAGTTTTTTAAGAGTTTGTACACACTTTCATGAGGCACTATGAATCTTAAAGCAAAATAAAACTTATTTTTCCTTCTCTACAAATTGATTTTTGAACAGAGAAAAAGAAATTTAATCTTCGTCAGCCCAGTTATTCTGTTATTATACAAACAAATGTCTCAGATAAGTCTGATTGACTATTTCCATTATAGGATAGATCATACAGCATTACAAATATAGACATGTTAAACATAAACTCAAAACTTTACTAAAATTTTTGTATACTTTTCCCAACTATAATTATCAGTTGAAACCATCACAGATAAGGAAGAAAAGATGACTGTCATTTCAAACTAACTTTGTATTTGAAGGCAAAAGAAAGGAATAATGTAATCTGTAATAAATCTTTTAGACACTTAAAAATGGTACATTTTTGTCAGCAGCTTCCAAATATTTAGCCATGTAAGGAAAAGGCATATAATGCAACACAGTGAATTGACAAAATGTTTTAGATTTATTCAGTTCTGTGTTGTGTGTGTTCTTGGTGGTTTTTTTTTGTTTGTTTGTTTTGGTTTATTTTGTTTTGTTTTGTGGTTGTTTTTTTGTTTTGTTTTGTTTTGTTTTTTTAACTAGGGGGATTATAAGATGTCAAACTATTAGGAGAGTTATTTTGGTAACAAATTCAGCACATAAACTACTATGCCAAGTTCACAAATAAATACTATCTTCTCTGCTCAAAAGTCTTCATTCTTACAAATTGTTCTGCTGGAGAAACATCTACTATAAACCTCATTTCATTATTTTCTTATATGTCAGATGTAGTGATTTAATTTTTCTTCACATTCATATACATTTTGCTTTCTAGCTTACTGTATTTATTTAAATTACCTTTTTAATGAATTTACACCTGAAAACATTCAACATATACAAGCAGGAGAACATTCAATCTTTGTCAAACTGTTACTTCTCAATATATCCAGATGCTCACTGCTTGCTACTGTAAATGATGATAACTGTGAGAAGAAAGCAAACTTCCATGCATATTTTCATTCTCATATTAATGTAAAGTATGATAGCATGAATTTCAGTACAATCCATACTTACAGCTTTTGTGAATGTTTGTCTATTCTGAGTTTGAAATTGAGAAATTGAATTTCTGAAGTGATCCACAAGAGGTATTTAACTTTAGCATTATTCCATCATATGGTATGTCACTTTCATTAGATTGCAGGGATTTAAAGTTTAAAAATATACCAGATTATTAGGTCACACCATGTCTTAACAATATAGTAATTAGAAAGTAGTGAACAATTGCAATGAATAATTTACCCATACTCTCTTTTGGAGCTTTGGAGTATTGAGTCAAATCACAATTTATTAGATTTAAAATAAGGTTTACCCTGAAAAAAAAAAAAAAAAAAAAAAAAAGACACTGGTAGATTTTCTTTCTGGGATGTTTGAGAAGTAAAAAAAGAATTAAAGGGAAAGAAAAACGAATAGGACAGATATAATAGCAACATGATAGGTTAGTAATTTATATCAATAAGTAATCGATTTTTGCGATTAATGCATAGTGATTTTAATACAGTATTTACCAGATGAGTTTAGTAGTAATCTGAACCATTTGTGTTGCAGTTCAGATTTTGAGAAAACTCTCTGAAAGACATGTTTTTTATTTTTCCATAATAGAAAGAAAAGAAACTTAAAGAGATTCACAGCAATCACCCGGAGGAGTCAGGGTACCAGAGGTGATCAGCAATAATTTTTACTTTGAAATCAGTCATGAGACTCAAAATGCTAGCCAACAGATATTCCTAAGAAAATCTTTCTGTGAATTTGTTGTGTGGAATCAAGCTATGTTTCTATATGCATAAATGTCATTACTATTTCCAAATATTTTAAAAAAATATTCTAGTTTTTGTGGAATTTCTTAAATTTCTTTTTATTTGACATCCTGTATACAAGCATTTAGGAAATCCAAGCTCAGTGGTCACTACAGCATAGAAGGATGGTCAGACCAGTGCCTGATAGAGTATGATGGCAAGTGGTTACCACACAGTAGTCATGCTATTGAGTGGATAGTACTTTATGAAAAAGAAATTAAGATGTTACTCATTATGAATAAACCAGTCAGCAGTGTACAAGATTTGGTGATCACTTTGGTGAGAAAAAGAGAGAATGGGACAAATATATCAACCTTTTTCATCTGAAAAAATCCTTAAGCCCAGTAAAAGAAGCTCTTAAGTTCTACGTTGTTGGTAAGTGCTCTAGCTACTAGACTGTTCTACAAAATATCAATGTCTGCATCTTTTTTCCTCAAGTTATGTCATGTTACCCAAGCATAAGAGCAAAGACAAAATTCATCTACAGAGAAATTTAGGTAGAGAACTACCTATGGGGAGCCGTGTCAATGGCCAAAGCTGAATTACCAGAAGAAATATAGGTACCTGAATCATAACTTAAGGAACACAATTTTGAGTTAAGATGCTTAAATACCTGAAAAGGAGCAGGGTCTACATCAGAACTATGGGCATCTAGATTTTTGAGGATGTTTGAATGGTCATCATTGATGAGGATCTGAATGTTGAAAGTCTTTACATTGAACTATGATGAACATTTATTCAGTTGAATGGTGTTGCATTGAGGCTATTTCATTAATTAATGAGGCTTTTCCTTTTTCCTGAGGTTAAATAAAAATGCTATTTGTATTTCTCTGCTACTTAATCTATAGCCAAGAGAGATAACGTATTTTAATTGCTTTCCAGAAGACAATGTTTGTTTTTCTTTGCTGTACTCTTAATAAACAGCCTTTCTACTTCTGTCTTTCTCATAGGACATATTCATGAAAAGATAATGTATCACTACAAATTATTTGGCAGCTGGTGGTAGAATATAATAAGTCCATTAAATGAAGAAGCATCTGACTATATATATTTTTTTCTAAATTATGCTATAAAAACAGAAGTAACAGTTCGTGAAGCATGGGTTTTGCTCACAATTATGGTCTATGAGAATGGTGGCAGTATGTGTTCAAGGAAATAACTGCACGCAGACAAATGGTTCTCTTTAGTTCTGCTTCACAACAGGAAGTCATTGTTATAGGATAAATGTGCCCAAAGTAAAATGTACTGAATCTCAGCAAATTGATTTGTGAAGATATAAAGCTACCCTAGACCCAGTGGAAATTTCAGAGATTATTCAGAGCTAGCTGGAGCAGACAGCAGGTGGTGTTTCTGAGCAATAAAATAGGAGGGGCATTTCCACTGGAGATGTAGAATTTGTTTCCATAATGACACACTTCTGACATGCATCTAAAAAAATACAGTGGCAGAAAGCTGTCAGACTTTCACAGAAGAAAGAAGTTCAGACTTTGCACACAGAGGAAGGCTTACTGAAATGCTTAGAACATGCATGCCCAACCTGTGACCCACAGACTGCATGCAATTCAGAACAACAAGGAATTAGTCTTGCTCCCTGCTGTTATGCCGTCATAGTGCTGGCTCTTCCCCACTGAGTGGCCTGAGACAGCTCTGGCAGCATAGCTATCACTCAACAAACATCCAAAACAATTGCAAAACAAGGGACCCTTGAATATCATCTAGTCCAACTACTTCTCTGCAATGAAGAGATATATACATACAAGATCAGGTTGTTCAGACACCTGTCCAGCTTGACTTTGAATGCCTCCAAGGAAGAGGCAGCCAGTATCTATCTGGGCAACCTGTTCCAGGGCCTTACCACCCTTATTATAAAAAACTTCTTCCTCTAACCAATCTAAATTTTTCCTCTTTTAGTTTGAAAACATTTCTCCTTGTCCTGTCACAACAGACCCTGCCAAAGAGTCTCTCTCCACTTCTTTCTTATAATCCCCCTTAGACACTAAAATACCATTATCAGGTCACCTCAGAGCATTCTCTTCTCCAGGCTGAACAACTTCAACTCTCTCAGGCTGTCCTCACAGATCCCTTGTATCATCTGCATGCACTCCAACAGTCTCTCATGTCTCTCATGTACTGAGGTCTACACATCTTGATGCAGTGAGACCTCACCAGCACAGAGTAAAGAGGCAGGATCACCTCCATCATCCTGCTGGCCACACTTCTTTTGATGCAGCTCAGGGTACAGTTGGCTTTCTGGTCTGTGAGGGCAGAGTGCTGGCTCACATTCAGCTTGCCATCCACCAGTGCCCCCAACTCTTTTTTGTTGGGGCTGTGCTCTATTGTTTAATTTTCCAGCTAGTATTTATGGTGAGGTTTGCCATGACACAGGTGCAAGACACTGCATTTGTATTTGTTGAACCTCATCAGGTTCTCTGGGGCACTCTGCTTGAGCATGTCCAGGTCTCTCTGGATGACATTCCATCCCTCATGTGTGTCAACCAGAACACACTGCTTGGTGTCATCTGCAAATTTGCAGAGGGTGCACTCAGTCCCTCTGTTGATGTAACTGATGAAGATGTTAAAGAACACTGGTCCCAGCAGTGAACCCTGAGGGACACGACTTGTCATATCCAGACATTGAGATATTTACTACAATTCTCTGGGTATGATCTTGCAACCAGTTCCTTGTCCATTGAAGAGTCATCAAATCCATATATTTCCAGTCTGGAGAGAAGAATGTTCTGGGTAAATCATAGCAAAGGCATTACTGAAGTCCAGATAGACAACATCAGTGGCTCTTCCCTTCACTCTTCACTGATGCAGTTATGCTATCATAAAAGCCAATAGGTGTGTGAAGCAGGGCTTGCCCTTGATGAAGTCATCCTGGTTGTCTCATATTATCTCCCTGCATCTTACATGTGCCTTAGCACAATTTTCAGGAAGATCTGTTTCACAATCTACCCCAGCACAAATGTGAGGCTGACACATTGGTAGTTCCTTGGGCTGCCACATAATCATAGAATCATAGAATACCCCAAGTTGGAATCAATAACTGTTTCTATTAAATTTCTGCAGACATATCTATTTTGTTATTCTGTAGGAAAAAATAAAATAAAATAGTGAGTGACTGAATCATTTAGGTAGCTTGAATCAGTTATATCATTGGTCTGTACTTGCAATGTTTTATAGCTGATATTATCCCCAAATTGTCTACTGTATAATACTGTTGTTGCACAATAACACCAGAAAATAATGAAGGATACTACTTACACAGAGTATGCATGTTGAAAGAAATGAACAAATAGAACACTAATGAACCTGTTTTTCTAATCATGATTTTAGAGGCCCATGCAAAAGGAAAATTAAAGAATGATGGGTCAGTGCAGTAAGCAGGTTTTTTTCCATGAACTAATGTATGCCTGAGAAAAAAAAAAAAAAAAAAAAAAAAAAAAACAAAAAAAACAAGAAAATAATTTTGCATCAGAAAGCATCTCACTTGAAACTTCTACCAAAGCACAGTACCCTCTATCAGTTGGAATAGGAAATGCCATACACCTTCTATGGAAGCTTTGCTTTTCTTATTGTACAGTTTTCAATAACATCCCAAAAGCAATCAATTTTTTTCTGATGATTAACTTTTCCTCCTCCTATCAGTTATTAGAGATGCATTACTACCAAATCAGGGACAACAAAAGCCTAGGCCTCAAACACACACTGCTTTGAGACACAAATATAATTTATTCCGTAGGATAATATAAGAAAGATAAGAAAAACAAATGAATAACACTTTAGTCACAATTGTCTTCTGAGCTTACAATTTTAAAACATTTTTGTTTCCCTTTTAGAAATGTATTATAATAATGATGCTAAGTTAAAAGTAAACACAACTAATTTTTCTTTAAAAAAATATAAAACAAACAAAAAAATCCACATTATTGCTGGTAGAAGAAAGAATAAAGGAAGATGGCATGGACTGCTTACTTTCAAATAATGCGATGTTGTACAAAGAATTATTGCAAATAAGCCAAATATATTTTCCGTGAGCTGCTTGTCCCAGTTTTGCTTTCTGTCTGCCAGTATACTCCTTTCTTTTATTATACATAAATACTATGGTACTGTGTGTTGTTAACTTCTATAGTTCTTTTTTAATTTTTTCTTTTTTTTTTTTTTCCTTTATTTGTGTAATTTCACTGACGTGCATAATTACTGTCAAGGAAATGAAGAACAGCAGATATTTAAATAGTTATGCCAAATTTTCAAGTTGAAAAAAAAATCAGAAATTTTTGCAATACATTTTCAGAAATTATGAAAAGTTACTCCTAAGTGTTTATATGTGAGTTTAAATTCTTTCAGATTTCATGGCAGATGCTTTATTCAGCTTGGACTACTTGTCTTTTTATATTTTTTGGCAACATAGAATTTCACAGAAGAGAATTCTTATTATATGGAAACAATTGCATGCATCCCCATTGCCTGTGATATGCTCTAAAAAGACTTCCATCACAAACATGGTTAAAAACTGATAATTGACATGTAATTTCCTTCTATCCTTGTTAGATGCCTTTATATTACACTGTCAGAATTTTAATAATAGAAGTATTCTGTTGACCTTAATATCCATTGTCTAATTTCTAGTGATGCTAGGTTGAACAAGTCCCTTGCTCCATACCTTCCAACTCTAGACTCTAGTACAACTCTAGTTGTACTCTAGACTCTAGTTCCAACTCTAGTACAGGGTGTAGCAGTGAGGAAGGGATCTATGCAAAGCTGCTGAAGTCTATCAGCCAACCAAATATCTCAGTGGTTAACAGGTCAGATGAGACATGTCTGAAATTTCTCATCCTGCAGAAACATTTTCAGACATTTATTTCTACTACACTTTCTATTATCTACATTCAGAATAGCACATTTATAATTCTCTCTCTGCTACAGATAACTGGACTTTGCAAGTAAATCAATTAAAAATTTAAACCATTCAAGAGGATTTTAGGCAGACCCCAATGCCCAGCATGGCGAATTTCATCAAAATTAGGAACAGATAGGAACAGGAATTTACAACAAAAAACTCTTGAGGAATGAAATAGGGAAAATGGGAAACTAGTTATACTTCAACCCAGTACAAGTAAAGATCAGAATACAAAAGTCCTAGCTGAAATTTTATTTTATCTTTAATGAAATAGCCTTCATAGCAATTAAATGCCAGCAGATTACTGAAACAAAACCAAAACAACAAAAAAAGCAAACCAAACAACAAACCAACCAAAGGCTGAGAGAAAGATGAAACCTGCAATGATGTCTTTCTTGATGTCTTTCTTTGATGGGTAGGGATAAGGCTATTCAGTTACTACGTATTATTCTGAAGTAGTTATGACATTCCTAAACTTTAATTTTCCCAAGCAATTTCATCACAGTCCATCCGATAAAGAGCTCTATGTGCCACTTTGCATATTTCTTCAACCTTAAGCTGCAACTCAGTGTAGATGTGCTTTTTTTATTTGCATTTGTTTTATACTTTAACGTTCTGTGAAAAGTATCTGAGTGTGTCAGAAGGATTCATTCCTAAGGGATTCTTCACAATACTGAGTAGCTCCACTTACCAAGAAGGAAAAGGAATAGTAGAAAGCATGTTCCAAAACAAATTCATTATCTCAAAGGGATACAATGAAAGTAGACACAATATGGAATAAAAAAGCAATCTCCTTTTTCCTTCAGAAGCTTCTTTCTGCATGGCTTAGTGTATCAGGAGGAGAAAATTTTTTAGTGCTCTCTCAACCATACAGTGCATGTGCATAATCACTTTTCTGTACCATGACAAATGCTATGTGTTTCAGAGACAGGATTTTTCTCCATGTCTGAAGCTAATGAAGCTCAGGGATGCTGGCAGTGTACAGATTGATCAAATCCTGAATGTGTCCGCTTGAATATAAAATGGAATCAGTATTTATCTGTGTACCTCGATGCTAAAAGCAGAAAACAGAGATGTCCATCCTGCGTTCTCCTGCCACTGGGGAGGTGGTTTTCACAGTGCTAGTCATTTACTCATTATGGTACATTTGCAGGGAAATACAGGAGAAGATTTATCTGTGCGAGGGCTTCTAGTACATCCTCAGCTTCTCTTTCGGATAGTGGAGAAGTGAAGGCAGCAAGGGAATAGAGATTACTTTCACATCCACGCTTATTCTAGATTCTATCTTGGAGTCCAATATGGGAAGTAGTCAATTTGACGAATCTTTGTTTAGAGTAAGAATTCGTGACAAACTGTGCAGGCAAATTGGACACCAGGAATGCATCAGAAAAGCTGCACATTGGAAATGAGGCCCTGATTACCTTATTGTGCTCACCTCTTCCTTTGTTTACTAGCTTAAAGGAATGTTTCCTCTCAGCTCTGCAGTTATTTTGGGCTACAATACATTACTCAGTAGCACCTCTGAATTATCTAATGTGACAACATTAGCATGTAGGATAAGATGAAATGTTTGAAAACCATCAGCAGAGCACAAAATACAGAAAATGAACTTTAGAATTCTGCAGCTGGAGAATTGTCTACTGTGACCACAAGGAAATCCTAGACTTTGTAGAATGTAGAAAAAAAATGTAGAATGTAGAAAAAAAAAGAAACACCACCACCAATAGACAATTCAGAATCTGTTTCAGCAGGACACTTCTCGAGCTGAAAGAGACTTAATAAACCCAATATTGAATACAGTGCTACATACAAACACTCTATGCATTATTCCAGTTTCACTCTATTACTGTAAAAAGAAGGCTCATACAAAAGGCATATGCTGATTATGTAAAGGTTTCAGGGTAAGACAGGGGACAGTTTTCAGTGATTGTAATCAATTTTTGAGGCAGAGATAGACTTGTACACAGTTAATTAGGAATGAATACTGTAATGAAACTCCTAGAAGATGCTGTATATCATTTGACTGCCTTTGCAGCATAAATGAGGCATTGGTATACCCAAAGCAAGCTTTATTTAGAACATATCAGACAGCTGTCAGTGATGGATAGCTGTTTTAGTAGTTTTCCTGTGCAAAGCCAACAAAAAGAACCTTATGTATACTCCCTTAGCAAAGAAAAACAATACTAAGATCAGAAGACGGTACTGTCATCTGAAGAAATTATAGCAATAAATTAAATGTTTGGAGTGAAGTCAGATTAATGTGAAAGAAAACAGAAGACTTGGGAGGTAAATTATCTGATAGATAAAATATGAAATGGGGAAAAGATGAAATAGATTTCTAATGGTATAAAAGATATCAAGATTTAATATTGATTTCCAGTTAAATGATATACCCTGTACAAAGCCATAACAATGAGAACATGGCCTATGGCTTAGGAATTATTTGCACCCAATACCCATGATGGAACCCTACCTGCTCTGTTTTGAATGTCGTCTGTAAGTGTCTACTATCTACTGCTACCAAATAAGAAATAGTCTGTGTGATGGACTTCCCTTCTGATGTAATAAATTATGTTTTAATCCTCTATAATATAAGTAATACATTCCAAAATATACAAATAAACTAAGATACTACCAATGGAGTCTGAAATTTATAAGACAAAAAGATATCAAAATTATTAATTACGAGAAGGACATATGAAGTAATTTTCTGAAGTTCAACATAGTTTCTATAAGTAGATCATGGAAATTTACGTGAAAAATGAGCTGAGTATTTTAATACTGATTCTACTTAAAATAGTAAAAAGCCTAGGGCTGTAACTAAAGAAAATGATGTCGTACAGCTTACTCTATAATTAAATAAAAGGCAAGAGAAAATCAGCTGCTGAATGTCCAACAGAAACAAGACAGAACTTCTAATTCTACAGAGGTTATTTTGAGAGTTTTCCAGGTGACTGTGAGAGCAGCACCTGCAAATTTTCACTAGTGATAAGCTAAAAGAGATTCTTTTTTTGTTTTCCTCTGCTATAAATAAAGGAACATTTTCTCTGAAAGGAATCAGTGTTATTTGATTTTGTGATGATGCTTGGTGCTTAATTACCTGAAGGAGGTAAAGGACTCAGAAGGTAAGTAGTCAACTGATTATGGTACAGCATCATTTACTGTGCCTGTGGTACAGAATCATTTACTGTGCCTGCAACCAAGGAAATACTTTCTGCAGCAACTGCAGAAGTATTAATACAAAAGACAATCTCCTACTGTCTCCATGTTCCATGTGAGGTCTGGAGCACAGGTCTTACAAGGAGCAATTAAGGGAACTGTGATTGATTAGTCAGCAGGAGGCTCAGGGGAGACTTTATCGCTTTCTACAACTCTCAGAAAGGAGGTAATGGTGAACTGGGAGTCGGCCTCTTCTCCCATGTAAGTGATAGGACTAGAAGGAATGGCCTCAAGTTGCTGCAGGAGAGATCTGAATTGGACATTAGGAAAAAATCCTCTGAAAGAGTGGTCAGGTGATAGAAAAGCCTGCCCAGGGAGGTGGTGGAGTCATTGTCCCTGGAAGTGTTCAAGAAATGTTTAGATGTTGTTTACTGGGGCAATATTGGTGGTAGGACTGGGATCTTTGAGGTCTTTTCCAACATTAGAGAGTCTATGATTCTATGATTCTATGATACTGTTACAGCATATCTACTGAAGTATGGCCATTGAAATTTACTCTTTCATTGTCCATTGGTAATAACTACAGTATGCCTGATTGGTCTTGTACAAGCTATAAGACACTGAATTGAGAAAGTAGTAGAGTTATAAGAATATACCTAAATGGAATTAATTCTCTAGCTAACTCTGTGTGTCACTCTATGACTAGCTATGCATTCTAACCAGAATGCTACCAGCGTCATATGTCATATATTTTAATTCATTTTCCTTAATTGATCGTAATATTAGCTTATAAGTACCTGCTATAGATGATGCTAAGAGTAGAGTCTCTATAACATAAAATACTATTTATGGCTTGAGAGGATGCATGAGCGAGAATCACTTGTCTTGGTTTGATATCCAATAGAAATCTCTGTATTTCATTTTAAAATGACAGTTTTCAACTCTTTATATTGAATGTAAATTCAAATGGAAAATGTAACACAATACTTTACTTATCTTTGAAATGCTATTAATCATCACAACTAGTAGTACTTATGTTGCACTTTCCAGTCCAAAGCCTTCAGAACATCAATTCTAGTTCACAACTTTTTTTTTTTTGTTTTTCCTAGAGCAATAATAGCCTGTAGTATATGTAGGAAATCAGATACTGTCTTGTATCTGTATGGTATTTGTGTTGTATATGATTTGATTTTTGTATGACGTTCATTAGAAGTGTTTTCTCTTTTTTATCTTAATTTCTTAGCATCAAATTCATAAGCTTGCTCACAGCAGTTCTGTATCTTTGAAAGCATAAACTGAAAATATGCCAAATACATTCTCTTGCTCAATATTTCATATAAATTCAACTTTATTATTATTATTATTATTATTAGTGTACTGTAAAAGAACAATTGAAAAGATTTCTAACATGCAAGGTGAATCTGGTTAGTAATTGACAGCAGCGTTTGGGCTTGTTTAGGCTGGTGTTGCAGTCAGGAAAGAGTAAGACCACTGGGTTACTGAGCCTGAATTATAACCTTCTCAAGAGAAATAGTATTGATTCATTGAAAGTCACAATCCTCTGGGTGAAAAATTTGGCTCAGTTAGCTCTTCAGATTGACCAGGCTTACAGCATACAGTTTTAAAGACTTGCAGCTAGAGATTTAAAATGTTGTTCAAGAACAGCAATGATCTTTAATTTCAAAGACTTTTAGTAAGTGCACTATATAGAAAGCACTATTCAAAAACTGAAAAATATGATCCTCCTGGTGGATCATCACAAGTCAAAACACACATCTGCACTGTTTTTTGACCTTGCACATTGTTGCCACCATTGTAGTTCTTCTTGTCTTCTTTTTCCCGTTTTTCCTTGATTAAACACTTCCCAAAGAGAGAAGGGGAAAAACAAGCTATCAGTGTAATGACTGATAGTTAGCACTGACATCTTTTTCCTATCAGCACAGCTTTGGTGGCTGAGCTCTGTATAATAATAATATGCAACAAAATGGCACAACCTGGAGAGCTAGAATGAGATATAAGAAGATATGAAAGATGAGACAGTTTATAAAATTTGTATATATCGAACACAGGATGGGGTTTTAGTTTGACACATTATAAATACAACACCAGGAACATTCAGACATGGTGTTTGGCTTGTATGTATTTGTAATAAAAAATAAATGAAATAAAGAAATCCAGCTACATATTCTGCTGTCCCGTGAGACAGATGAACGTATTTTCTGCATTCATTTTTCTACAGACACAAATAAACTAACAAATGAACTCTTTGAGTCTTAGAAGAGCTTGAAGGCATTTAATTTCCTAGGTATATAATGTACTTTTATACATAGCAGTCACTAAATATCAGATGTCTGTACTGGCTCTACGCAATTAGTCTTGTTGGTTGCTTCACATAAAAAAAATAGTTCTAGAATCCTTCACACATCCCTTTTTTGGATAGCCATTTGATTACAAAAAATAGAAATAAATATACAAGAGCATATATTCCTTTGATATAGAGATAGAATGCTAAACCTATAAAGCATAATAAACAATCTGAAGAGGGAAAAATTTTGCATATGGCTTAAAGTTTCTGTCCTATAAAGTGTAACACTTTGGGGCAAGGAAAATTGTGGAGTTACAAGAGAAGTCAGAGGGCAGAGAATGGGCAGAAAACTGCCTTTGTGGCATCAAAATGGAAACAGAAGTACTGTGCAGGCAGGAGTGGTTTGCAATATTTTTTACACTCAGAAATATTGTTATGAAGATGATGATCATATTACAATTCTGAATTTGACCTATGTGAAAGATGGCTTCAGTTCTAGAATGAAACTAGTGCTCAAAGACTTTCTTGGGAACGAATAACTTTATTAATGTTATTTGCATCACAGCTAGACCACCTGGCACCTGTGCACCTGGGTCATGGACTTAGAATCATAGAATCATAGAATTTCTAAGATTGGAAAAGACCTTAAAGATCCTCAAGTCCTACCATGATCTAACCATACTAACCTAACAACCCTCTGCTAAATCATGTCCCGGAGCACCGCATGCTAACAGTTTTTAAACACATCCAGGGATGGTGACTCAACCACTTCTCTGGAGAGCCTATTCCAGTTCTTATCAACCTTTTCAGTAAAGAAGTGTTTCCTTATATCCAACCTCCCGTGGCACAACTTGAGGCCATTTCCCCTGGTCTTGTCACCTGTCATCAGTGAGAAAAGACCAGACTCGCTCTCGCTGCAATCACCTGTCAGGTATTGGAAGAGAGCAATAAGGTCTCCCCTCAGCCTCCTCTTCCCCAGACAAAACAGTCCCCATTCCTTCAGTTGCTCCTTGTAGTGCATATTCTCCAAGCTCTCATAAGCCTTGTTGCCCTTCTTTGGACCTGCTCCAGCACTTTGATGTTCTTTCTGTATGGAGGTACCCCAGACTGAACACAGTATTTGAGATTGGGCCTCATCAGTGCTGAGTACAGGGGGAAGTTTTCCTTCCCTAGTCATTGTGGCAGCCTTGCCTCCATGAGGCTACCAGATTTGGCAATTCCTAGCACTTAATATTTCATGGAAGCCTTCATAAAAATAATGTCTAACTACACTTGTGTTAGTGTATCAAATCTGAGGGAAAGTGATACAGAGTTTGTATCATGTTCTTATAAGTGTAATCAAAAGTGATCAAAAACCTTTGACACCATTGCACTCCAGACTGGATTAGATCTCTTTTACCTGAACACTGTTTTCAGATTTATTTGATATCAGCAAAGGCAAACTGGTCTTGTGCATGCCTGTTTAATACATGGCTCAGTGAGATGGAAACAGAAAGCGGTGACAAGTCATATGTTTAACTTTACAGTGTTTTGAATGACAGCAAGCTGGATATGGGCTATTATGCTTGGCTAACCAGAACTATGTGGAAACTTGAGAAACAATCTGGCCCTGCTTCTGCCATTCATGGTCAAATCTTCAAACTGTGCAATTCCCCATTATTCTGATATAAGCTTAGGTCCTGGCATTCGGGAAAGAAGGATAATACCCTGGGTTGTTAACTTAAAAAGAAGCTGGCACAAATGGGCACATACAGTTCACACAAATAGCAGTGTACCTGATAAAATTATAGCATACATCACCTTCATCTAGCCATGTTAAAACCACACATATTAGTAAGCATTCAGAGAACTCACATCACGTATAGCTGTGATACTACATGTGTGCAGACACCACAAGTGAGAGGGCTTGCCCACGTCATGATGGAGAGCAGTAGTGTACTCAAGGACTAGTGAGTGACAGTGTGAGTTTATCAAGTTACTAGCACTAATTAGGGACATAATTACTAAGAGAGGCAGAATTGTGCGGTAGTTATGTGGTATATATGAAATCCAAAAGAACTGTGACATCAGATTGAAGAAGAAAGAAGGAATTGTAAAACAACTTTGTTTTAAAGAAGACTTCAAAGAATCCTACCTCAAGGTTAATACGAATGTGCAGTAGAAGCACTGTCTAGCATGAAGGGACAAATGCAAAACATACAGAAGACAAGCTGTTTTACCCACCCATTCTCCTGCTCTTTCCCAAATGTTAATGTTTGCTGGAGGACTGATTCTCACTTCTTAAAAATTTAATGAGCTAATTCCCCTATGAGAGAGGAAGGGAGGGCATTTATTTTAATTAAATATCCTATACTGAAGTTGTGAGATCACAAGAAACCAGATGCTCTGTTCACTCCAATTAATGATGCTTTGGGATTTCTGATGTGCAGATAGGACTTTTAATAGATTGTGTATGATTATATACTTACATTGCTCATAGTGAGCAAGAATAAAGAGAGCAGTTCAGAGACATGAACCGATACTGAGATTATCATCTGTCCTATACTGTACTAAAAATGGAGGTAGAGCATGACAATTTCCCTGGTTGCCATATATAGCTACCATAATGACATAGAAAGATTAGGAGGAGTGTTGTAAAATGATTCTTACTTTCAATGAACAGTAGCTCTTTTTCTCCATATTCTCTCAAGAAGTGGCAAGATTATCTTGATAAACAAGAAGCAGAGATGTGACTGTTGACAGGAAATGGCTTTAAGATGAGCCAGGGGAAGTTTAGTTTGGATATCAGGAAAAACTTCTTTACTGAAAGGGTTGTTAAGTACAGGCATACTTGGAACAGCTAGACAGTCTTTGGATTCGCAGGGTTTTTTTGACTTCTGAATGACTCCATAACATCCCATACCACAATATTTAAGTAACAATGAAAGCATGAATTGAAGAACTGCACTTTTATGAATTGAATTTCTTGTCTTGGATTTTTGTTCTCTTTTTTCTGTTTTTACAGATGACATGTAGTATTCACGCTAGGTATGGAATGTCTCTAGCAATTTTCTTGAAGTCCAGGTTTGCCATGTATCTCTGTTTTATTATTAATTACTTATTCTTAAATTCAAACAGAATATATCAGTTTTAGAATCTTCTTTTTGAAAATAACACACTAGATTTGACCAAAAGTTTATTGATTTGAAATAATTTGGAGTCATAACCATGGTTTATGGAGAGAAGAGTAAATATCAAAGATGTTGCACTACAATAAAATATAAAAGAACTCAGCTTTTTCACAGATCTATATTTTGATACGTGTTCAGTTTTACTAATGTTATTCATTTTTTTGAGTATTAGCTAGTTTTGGAAAGAATCATAGTGTAATTAGCCTGTCTTTCTTCTCATATCCTTGTCATCTCAGGAAGTATAGTAATCATCTCGGAGATACCAGAATCTTTTGGTCCTTAGTTCTTGGTATTGCTATAGAGCTTTCAGATACTTAGGAAGGCAATCTGCACTTAATTTGCTCAGTGAAAATCTGATTTAAGGCTGAAGAAGTTAATTCTTGAATCACTCATAACTGAAAGGTCATTCCATTACCACCACATTATACCTGCTGTCAGTATAAAACTGACATCATTACTTCACATACAAATTGATCGATAGCTATTATAGACACATCCTCTGTTCAATTAGGAGCACACACATGGCTAGATTATAACTTTTAACTGCTCTTGCACGTCTCCATATTTTAATGACTGGAACAATTAAATGAACAGAGGCAACATCGCTACCAGTTGCTAATGTCTGCTGTGTTCTTCTCCTTTAAAAGGTTAAAGGCAAGAATGACATCTTATTCATGTTTTTCTGCTATGCAAAGACTTAGCTTATAGCTTAGGAATTATATTCACAAGAGTGTTAAAGTTAGCTATGCATCTCAATACCATTGCAAAGTTATTCCCAACTCAAGAAACATATTTTGCCACCTCTTCTGCAGAATGAAAACAGAAGGAGCCTTTGCTTTTGATTTATAATGCAACAGCTGAATAGTTCTCTATGATCCCATTGATCACCCACGCTCATCCTCATTAAAAGAAAACAGCACAGTGAATATTAAATACTACCTACTTACCGTAAGTATTTGTTCTTCATATAATTTTATGACAAAGACATATCCTATTTCATTTACCTATTAATATGCAATTCTAAAATTTATTACTTTTTTGTTAGTATTAGACCAAATACTCTGGGAGGCTAAGTCAAACAACTTCATTATGAACTTAATGTAGACAAGGAATATAGTCTGCTGTTAGAAACACAAATGAGTAGTTTCATATATGAATAACCTTACCAGTTCAAAGAAGATAATTTAATGAATGTTGATACTCAGTTGCAATCATGTATAGTTGATCATTAGATTGGGACCACAGTTAATCTTTCATATTTCATACTGTTTATATTATCATTGTGGAAAGTATTTGGAGTTTTATTTATTTCTCATTGATTTAATCAAAAAATTGTTCTCCTGGGAACAAATAATTTATTGAATAGCAAGTACTCTGATTTTTTTCTCTTGAATATATGCTTTGTATTTCCTAATGCATTTCACTGTTTTGTACAGCTGTATGTCAAGACTTCAATTAGGAAAACAGAAGTCCAATAAGATGAATACAACTATAGCTGTGAAGCCTGCAGCTGGCTTTGTTTTTGAAGAACATATGTTCTATTGGGATAGCTCTACTTTTGGATTTTCACAGGTGAGAGAGTGCTTATTACAGAATTTAGAGTTTGTGCTGCTCTGCAGTGTTAAATCAACATTTTGTGAATTTCCCTTTCCAGAATATACAGTGTATTTCTTGTAGGTAATTGTGCTTTATTTTCCACGTGTTGTTTAATACTCAGGAGTGTGGCAATGAAAGGTAAATTAATAATTCTCTAAATTTTGCTATGTGTTTTACTGTTGTTCGTACAGGAGCCAGATGTTATCTCACTCCACAAATCTTTAACTATCTTAGTTATTGCAGTATTATGCTTTGGTTTTTGTATTACAGAAGCCAATGACCCCTACACCATGCCCATTTCTTGAAAGTGCAAAAAAAAAAAAAAAAAAAAAAAAAAAAGGGGGGGGAAAAGTAGAAAATATAGAAAATATACTCTCTATTTTACAACTAGTTAGTGCCTCTTTGCATTTCACAGATAAAGACAATTAAAGTGGCTCCTTTTTGGTTCCATTAGAAACATGTTCCCAATAGCATCAATTCTGCTTAATCATGTGCTACATTTTCAACTTGTCTACATTATATCATTATATATATATACATAATATACTACAGCATATCTTCTGAGTACACTTTTGTACTGGGCTGCACAGAGTATTTTGTTATATATAAATATCATAATATATCTGTTTATAACAATGTGTATTTGCTTGATTAGCATTTATGTTCATTCTGTATTTGGTTTTTCTTTTGCCTTTTTACACTGAGTTTGCTGGGAGTGGGGGGCAAGTGGTTGTGTTTTGCTGAGGGTAAGAGTGCCTTGCTTTTGTTCTTCATTATATTTTCCATTTGTTTTTGTTTGTTTACTTTTTTCTCCCATTGTAGCCTTTCTTCCTTCCCCTACTCCATGCTTGATTTGATGGAGAGCTCAGATTCCGAGGATTCTGATGCTCCCTCTTCTGGTTGAGAAACTTTATTTTCTTTTGGATTGATCAGAAAAGTGAATGATCTTTGCAAGAAATTCTTTGTGAAATGAAAAGGGCTTTTTAAAATGTGCATGATGTTGAGAGGTTGGGAGGCAATAAGAGACAAGCTGTTGTTTCTTAGTGGTTCCTCTAGCATACCTCTTCACTGTTTTCCCATTATTTTAATTTTAAACTTCCAGGCTCGTTTGATATAGCAAGTAGAAATATTTTAAAAATGTTATGTTGTGCTAAAATATCAGTCTGGCTGACACAAAATAAGGTTTGGAAATTTTTCAAGGAACTTATTATCAAGAGAATGCAGTTCATTTTTAAATGCCTTTCAACCCAAACAAACAGCAGCTTCAAAGCCCTTTGAATAATTTTATAGTTGAATGTAAGCCCAGATTTTGTCTATTCCAGTTAACACACCGCTGCAAGCTCAAATAAGCACTGATTTTATCTGTTTCAAAATTTTGGATGAAAAGATTACTGAAGTCAAGATCTAAGAAGTCTTCAGCTCTGTGTTGCAGTCCTCTTTTTTTTGGAATCTGGCTTACAGCCCTGGGTAAGCTGCACAGATTCTAAGTCAGTGAAACCTAAATAAGTGAAGACATAGGTATGTTAGAATGATCTTACACAAACTGCAAAGTGAATGCTACAGTGATGGTAATAACTCACTTTTATTTAGTCAATCAGCTGGCAGAGTCAGCTGATTTCAGAATGTAGGAATCAAAGCTTAATTCCCCCTTAAGAGATGCAGATCCCACCTTTCTAAAGAGACTTCCTGGGCTAAGCCACTCCAGCAATTTAGGAATAAGCTCTCCAATATGTACAGTGATACTTTTCTTATTCCACTGTAACAAAATGAGGTTGTACTTTGAATGTTTTTCTTGCTGCTACAGTTAACACACAAACATCTGAACCACAGCTGGAGGCATCTCAATACTGGAAGACTGGAATAAACGTGGTGAGGTTTTAAAGATAACAGTGGGTTTCATGTATTTGCCTTTCATTTCCCACCGTCAAGTTTGCTCATTTTGAAAGTCTCTTTACAGCCAAGAAGATGGAAATCTACCTCTTAAAATGATAAGTTCTGACATTTTTAGATGATCAAAAGATCTTAGAAGCTGCTTTTTTAAGAGGAAAAATAAATCTTAAACTAAATCAAATACCAAAAGAGAAGTGATAAAAACCTCAGACCTAACTCAACTGTTAATGTCAAGATGAAGGAATAGTGTAGAATCAGAGCTACTACCATCCACTTTACAGTCATTCCTTTAAGATTTGGAGTGTCTCCATTCATTTCACAAGATTTGGCAAATGCTACATGCACGAATGAGATCTTTTCAGAAGTCTGCATTAAACATGTTTATATTATAAACAATACTGCTATATTTTTGTAACTAAAATTTGAAGTGCATCCTATAATTCTAGTAAAAAAAAAGTGCTGTTTTTGGAAATGTTTGTGTTCTCTTTCTTACCAAACATAACATATACTGTTTCCTCACGTTTACTTCTGGTTAGACTCCTACTTTCTTTGTTTTAGTCTAAGACTGTTTTATAGCCAGTCTGTTTTGACTAAATAACAAGTGAAATTCATATTATTTCTTTCACTGCCCAAAACTTAAGCCCTATTCTGTTAGTGACATGCAAACTCCTAGTAAAAATATGTTTGAAAAAGAAGAATGAAAAATATTTATTTCTATCTTTATTTGTTTCAGAGAAATAACTGCATTAGATTAGAGGCTTAACTGTTAAACAAGTGAAATTCCGTGAGATGAACCTCATTCCAATTATAATTGCAACTTTTATGTACTTATTTAAAATATGAGTCTATTTAAAGTTTTTCTCAAAATCTGTAATGTGTGTGCACAAAATAAACAATATTAGTCAGATCTCTCAAAATGTTGCACAGTTTTTAAAGAAAATTGTATAGAATTGATACAGTTTTTAGGTTGAACACATTAAATATATTGTGCTGTAAGCTATCTGTCAAGTGCTAAATTCCACATCCAAAAACACTGCTGATAAGAGAAGTTCAGACTACACATTCTTTTAAATGTATGTATTTATAATAAGTGAAAGAACATAATGAGTCTGTTTGGGCTCAGTTATGTTTGATTAAATTAATAAACATTGAACTGATCTGCCTGTGACTTATGGTCATGTGTGGAAAAGATTGTACCAGTGGTTTCATTGCAGTCCATTCCTCATTGTGAGGATGGCGAGAGACGTTTCTGGGGGTGAGAGGACCATTTGTGTATACTTTTATGGGATGTAGTTAGGTTCTCTCCTGAGAATTTTGCCAATCTGACCAATGATTTTTAGCCAACTGAAATACAAATGCTTTACAATACAGGGGAGCTTAATCTTAAGCCTCTGCAATAATTGCAGAATAGGAAGGCTACCTCTTAAAGCCATTAAGAATATACTGTAGTGGTTATAAAACTGATTAGTTACACATTGCTGGGAGACACTACTGGGAGACATCCATTGCAGTTACTGCTGGAAATGAAAGCCATAAACGTTAAGCTAGCTCTGTGAATTTCTTTCATTACATTAAGAATTATTTTGATGGAACTATTCTGAAGTCCCCAGTCTTGATCATTAGTGAGTAGGTTAACCTAAAGGGGAGAATGATGCACTTGATGGTGAGTGTAATTAAAGGATAAGTGGCCTGAAACTCTTCGTATGGTGCTTGCTTACATACGTAGTGCCATATACATGAAAATGAAAAGAGAATGAAGCTATGACAATAAATATTTCATATACATGCTTTTTTCTTTTTTAATTTGAAACTTTTTTGTTCAGGCTTAGCTTGATATACTTATGTCTTCTAAAGGAATCGTAGTTGAAGAAAACATTGTTTCTGCTTCACTTTTCTTTATCTGTCATAATACTAAGATGAGTCCTCCTCTGAAAGTCTTGTATCTTGACTAGAAATGCTATAAGAGAGCTGTAACTTAGGCTTCCACTACTTTTTCAGAATGCTTATATCTACCAACTTAACCAAATTTCACACTTCTCCTGAGCTGCCCTGTTTTTTTCCTTCTCCTCGGTGCATTATATTTTATGATAAGCCAGTAAAAAGAATAATTTTCTGGGACAAACCAAATCAGGAAATATTTTTTGCCTCATTTTTTAGACCTTTTGTGAGAAATACATGACTTTTGGCATTGATAGCCACTTGTCATCAGTCTTTTAATGCATGTGTTCATCTGTCAGGATACCAAAGCAAGAATTTCCCTAACCTGAAAAAAACAGTGAAACACATAGGCTTAGGTCTTGTGTTTCATTGGTGCTGATATCAATGATATTATGATTGTTGGTTGTAGATCTTGTGTTAAGTCATTTATACAATTTATTTCCTTTTAAAATTGTGTGGTATATGATCATTCTCATCCATCTTTCAAATCTCATAGAAAAATTACTGTTACTGGTGTTTCTTTCCAGCTACCAGATTTGGTAGAAGTGTACCAACAGATTAATATGGGAGAGTGACTCAAGACTTCACATGTATGTGGCGAGATTATATGAATTTAGCTTCCATTAGAAATCAGACTAACAATGTCCCACATTGGTATATGTATTAAAAATATATAATGTAATTTTAAAAATAATTTTAAAAGCCTGTTTATGTTTAGTAAAATAAGATTTACAAAAGGATGAAGAGGTTTTTGTTTTGTTTTGTTTTAACAAACTGGAGACCGATATAGAAATTTTAATTTTGATCAAAATATGATTTCTTGGTTTAAAAAGATCTTCAGCCTAAGCAGAATCTATGTGCTATAGCATTATTTCAGAAAAATCCCTTATCCAAGAAAAACAAACAAACAAAAACAATTTGATGAGACTTTTACGTACAGATGAAGGCTTGCTGTTCTCTGTTCCACATGCCTGGTAAAACCTAAGCTCATAGAAGTAATCAGCAGTGTGAACTATATTTATTTTGCGTATTTTAGAACTATCATGTCAAATGAGTGGTCAAGTGTGCAGGTGCAGATTATTACAACCACAAGACACTTGGATTATGAATAGGCTAATTAGTTGGGCTGTAGGAAAATATAGTACATTACAGTGATCATGATGCAGAAATCTGATGTTCAAAGCAGCGTGAAACAGGCATTTCTAGTAGCAAACTCATCCAAGAATAATAAAGAAGAACTATTTTCCCCTCCCCTCTGATTTTTAAAAGCAATATTTTATATCAAGTTCCATAGATGACTCTCCAAAAACAGCCTACATCTATGTTTCAGTGGAATTCCGGGGGCTTTTTTCTTGTTTTATGATTAAAAGTTGTTGCTGAAGCATTTTCAAAATATTGTAATTAATTTAATTTGTCTACATGAATAGACTAGGTAGTGCAGCCAATTAAGACCCAGTACTTTGGCCCTAGGGCTTCAGTCTGAAACATTATTTAGACAGGAACTAATGCAATTATCCTTATCTGAATGCTCTGAAGGAGATAGGAAGCAAATGCCAATTTGGTCTCTTTACATGGGCAAAGAGACACTTCTCAACACATATTCAAAGTGGAAACATTTTCAATTATATATGCAGCATAATTAAAAGTTCAATTAAAACAGCTATGATGATCTTTACAGTTGAACTTTATAAAAGACTGTTTTTATAGATAAAGTTTAGTGCTCTTGCAGAAATGTAATAAAATTAGAACAGTTATATATAAATTATCTTTTAAGTTCTTTTCTTGCAGCTACTTAGACTTGCCACGTTTTTTTGGAAAAAGAATACTATCTCCTTTTTTATCCTATCAATTCTTTCAGCATGGCTGTTTCCAGACTACCACCTGAAAAGTTTTTAAAGTGCCTTTTATGTACCGCAGCCAATGAAAATGTTCTGCATTGGCACTAGGCTGTAGCTCCATTTCTTCTTCCTTCTATAATGCACTACTCAAATCTAACATAATTTCTCCCGGATTCTTGGAATGGCTCCTGAAGCCATGACATTACTGCAGTAGAATTCAAGAAACAGTTTTCTTTGTTGAAGTATAAATAAATACAGACTTCCACATCCTATTCCAGCTACAGGTGTGTACATAATCTGAAAATGCAGTACAATTGTATGGAAGCATGAACCAAGAAAAACCAAGAGCAGCATTTTCATCCTTTTTATATTCACCTCAGCCTTTAGTGCACAGGTTCAATAGCTGATGTGAAGATTTTTGTATCAGTTCATCTCTTAGCTGTAAGCAGCCCTGACGACTTCCAATTTTTAAATCAATACACTTTACTATTCCTCATCTGTTTTGTTGGTGGGAGCACTAAGAAACTTTTGATTGATAAGAAAAGGGATGGTGATTAAACATAGTTTGAACCGCTGTTCAGCTTCCTCTGGACAACAGACCAAGATATTTTTTTGTTTTTTTCTTTGTTTTTCTACTTTCACTGCTTGAATCATTAAGTGTACATCACACACAAAGAAACTGCAAACTTTGCCTTTAACATTTCCTCTTTGTCAGAAGCTTATTTTAAGAAATTCTAGTGTTCAGAGTGTTTCTAAACTCCTGAACTGTCTTCATTCTGGGCACTTGTTTGATTGGCCTGATAAATTGAAGACATCTATGGAAGTATGAGAGTGGATTCAAACCTCTTTAAGGCTTTTCTTTCTGCATTTCTTCTTGTTCAGCTTCTTTCCTCTTCCATTCTCATGCCCACACTTTTTCAGATTAAATGAAAGTCACTAACTATGTGGCTGTTGATGTTCATTTTTGTTTACATCAGCCCTCCATCTACAAGCCTTGCAGTAGGAAAGAACTTACTTGCCTTTGTTCCATCATAAATCTGGATACATGCATTTATTCACTCTTGTTCACTCTTTCTTCTCTCTAGACTAAAATATCTTAATCATTTTGTCAACAAATTGGTATAGTTACAAGAGGAGAGTCTGGACATGCTTTCAGTATATTTTATACTGTCAGAATATCACCATAATAAAAGTAAAATACCTGTGCCAATTGCAGAGCATATCTTTCTGTCTGGACACTCACAATAGGAAGGTGCAACTTCCTTTTTCCAATAGGGAAAGCAACTAATCAGAGGATTCATAGGCACACTAATGAATAGTTCACTGCCAAAACTTTGGTGTTTCTGAGACTTTCACAGAAGGCAGCCTTGAGAAATTCCAACAGTTCTGTGGCATTTAAGTTCTACTATAGTTAGATTCATCTGGGGTCTTTGGGGGTCATAGCTTTAAATGTGGGTTTATATTCTAAGTAAATTTAAGAACACAGACAAGAAATGTTTGAGAAGTAAAATATCCACTGAACAGTTAAGTCTGAAAAATCCTACAGCAGTTTTAGGTTCTTTATTGTGGTGCTATGCTTACAGCCATCTGAACAATTATGTAAAAATAATGATCCCCTTTTGATGAACAGCTTAGGGTCTGAGTCCAAAACCAAACACATCTGGCTTGTACAATTGAGAACCTTTCCTGGCATAAGAAGAGACTAAATGCTGGAAGCAGCTTATGTTAATCAGAACGATCACATTAAAATCAATAAAGATTGGCTACATTGCACCAGTTACAGATTTTTATGTTTATTGGATTTATTAATGTTGCTATTATTTCCATGCAACATGTAAAATACACTAAACCATTTGTAGGCACTGTCAATGAATTTTAATTCAGAAGGTTAATGATCAGAGTTTACAGACTCGTATGGTATATTCAGGAGATGGACTCATCCCCTGTAGGTCTCTTCCAACTTGAAATATTCTGTGATTTTATCCAGCCGCCATGTCCTTTTCAGAATTTCCCACTCATTAGTTATTTTTTAGCATAAAATAGTTTTTTCTCAGCTCCTTTCAGGATCTTTTACAAGCAGTCGACAGGTTCACTAGATATTAACTACAGGTTGGGAATATAAGTTATAGCCATAAGACTAGACTTACAAAAAAAATTTGACTAAAATATCTATTTGGCAGAGGCAATAGGTAGTAGGATAATAGCATATAATAGCGTGTTTTTTTATTGATGAAGAGTCATAATAGGAGTCCTGATGCTATTTTAGCCAAGAAAGCCCCAGTTCTGTTTTGAATACTATAGCATAATGATAGATAGATTAACTGACATATGTTGTCTGCACATTTACTGAACACTAGGTCCTATGAAAATTTGTCATTAACAGTGAAAGTGCATTAAGTCATAAAGTGTCATACAGGTTTGAACACCTTTATCATCTTCCTCTTGGACTCTCATCAACAGAGCTGCTAGCACTTTACGGTGGATACTTTAGGTATGAAAGGCCTAATATATTTTCTGTGCTGATTTAAAATAAGGCTATTTAAATAGATTCTGGCAGAGGGACAGTAATATTTTATTCTTTCCAATTATGCAGATCAGGATTTAAAAATTCATCCTCCTGGATGTACTGAACATTATATTTTCCCGCTAAATCTTGTAGCTTTTCTTTTCTCATTTAATTTTAATTTTCTGAGGAAAGAGTCAAATCATCATCCAGCTAGCCAAAGGGAATTTCATTGCTAGGTGACAGTGACAGTCCTTAAGAATTGCCTGAAAATCTGCTCAATTTTAATGCTCTAATGAAACTTCTTGTGAAATCTGAGATAATTTCCTTTCCCAGACATATTTTATTAAAAAAATTTTATTATTTTTGCTGACCAAACCATCATTGATGCACCATTAATCCTCTGCCCCCTCCCTCCCCCCCTGCCCAACACACATACACCCCCAAAAAATATATATATTTTTTGAAAACATTAAAAAATAAAAATGCAGTGCTCATTCTGAACGTCTTCCTGAGTATCTAGACATAAGGATTTGCAACAAGAGAGGATAGTACATACTAATTGAAAAATATGGAAAATCGTAGGTCTTGATGTTGAAAGGCTTGCTGATGCACAAAATGTATTTTACTCTGATGGAAACAGATATGCAGTCATCCTAGCAAAAAAAAAAAAAAAAAAAAAAAAAGAGCATCCCTTCTCTGAGGCAGAAGAGCACCATTTTCTTTTTTTTTTTTTTTTTAAGAAAATGCACTGTAGCACCTAAGACACACTGAAATTGCTTTTTTTTGAAGAGCCACAACATTACAGCTGTGATAGAAACATTGTGCATTCATTACTCCACAGACATACAGCGACAATTCAAATCCATCCCTGAAGAAGCAAGGGGGCTAATGTATCCCTAGATGTTTATACACACTACATATGCTAGATTAAAAAGCAACACACACCTGGGGAAAAACATCAGTAGAATTTTGGATTTGTGTTTTGGATAATTAGCGGTCTATATCCACTACTACTTCATCTGTAGAGGTTACCCAGACATGTTACCTTTAACATGCAATTGGAGAAGTTGCACATACTGATGCTGAAATCACTGGGTGTGCAGCTTTCCTGGGGCTGAGTGGGGAGAGAAGGGAAATGCAAGTATTGCCCAGCATCTGCAACTCTGCCAAGCAGAAAAAGATTATCCTGCTGTTGCACAGGACCACAAGGCTGGATTAGTTCTCACCTGTTTCCAGAACCAGCTGCTGAAACTGCAGTACAAAATCATTACCATTTCTACGCTTTTCTCAGATACACTGAGCATAACTCAAGAGCACACGAAGAATAGGGCTGCAGCTCTACCTAGAAAGCATGACATGTTCTTTGCCTTCAGTCACAAAGGAAAACCAGATAACATGCTACCAGGACATTACAGAATGGTTCTGAAAATTTTGCAGACTCACTGCTGGTCACACAAGACCAACAAAAAAGATCAGATGATAATATTCACAGGCATTCCAAGCCAGATTTTCAGTTTGCCAGCTTTGAGCAGTTTGCCTGTAGCTGAAATTATAGGTGCTCAGTACCCTTGCAAATTAGTTCCAGCTGTTTCTGGTTTGATATGCAAATACAAATGCACCAAATACTGCGAACATTTGGGCCTATAATTTAATGACTTTTTCTTCCAACAGCCTTCTAGATCTGGAAACTCTTTTTTCATATAATTTCTGAATATGCCCCTAAGAAAATTTCTAATACTGCTGTTGTCATTGTGAAAAGTGATTATATGACATCAAACACAAATTGAAAAAACAGATGAGATTTTTGTATAATGCATAAAAAGGTACTTTGTAACAGAGTTAAAGCCTTGTATTGTATCAAAGATCACATGCTGTTCCATGAATCATTTACATGTGTTTCACTTGAATGGAGGGTGGGAAGTTCTATATCACGTACTGTACAAGTGCAGTGACCTCAGAAGAAGAACTTTCATCTTCAGTTAGACTTTTAAAATGTATTTTTTAAGTATGATTCATTTTCATTGTTGTGAATTCTCTACAAGGTGACCTGGGAAAGACCTGGGGCTCTGTTTATCATAAATGTCATCAAGCTACAATTTAACCTCAAAGTTATAAGAATTGAAATCAGAGGAGTTTTGAAACTCAAGACTTTTCAAAGGTTTGAATAAGCAGATTCAGACATACACAGTGCACTTTTCATCAACTGAATGAGAGAATTATTATGTCTTTATCCATTGGATATAAAGCTAAGAATGCCGAGCTGTATGTGTTGATAGGATTTTCAATACTGGGCTGTGAATTGAGTGCTGCTCTTCACAGAATACTGTATTGCCCAAACTAGCCTCTCTCTTAGGCTTGCCTTTCTCTGATGCTTTCTTTGACAGTTATGCTCCTCTTATATAAAATAATATCAGTAATACTAAAAAATGTGTTTTTCACAAGTTACCACATTTATGCAAATGTATAATTTCATCTCAACATCTTCAGTATCATTCTGCTTTCTTAATTAGGGAATCTATGCTGACTAATCTTTATAATCTTAATTCATACTACAAATCTCCTGATAGCTTTCTGCCATTTAAAATGGATCTTGGGATTGTCATCTAACAGGATGCCCAAGAGATCCTGGGTTCCACCTAAAAGGAACACTCATTTTTCACAGCTTTTCTGGATAATATTAATCAGTAATATGTGTCAAACTGTTACAGGATGCTGCCTTTAAAGTTAACGAGTAACCTACATCAGTATGCATGTAAAGACTTTATCAAGACTACAGTGGCATTGAAACAAAGACTAACTGCATTTTGACTATAATTATGCAAGTTAATGACTTTTTATAATCCATTATCTGCTGCATATACTTCTCATGCATGTCCCAGAAGATAAGTATGGAGATGTAAAAGAAATTACATTCAAAACTTTGCTTTTCTTTCTGTTTTGCTGTTGTTTTTGTTTTTAATTCATATTGCAGTCTTTTTCAGCAGATGGTTCATTCTAGTCTCTTTCATGTTTGTACTCTGTTATGCTTGTAAGAGACTCAGCTGCCAACTGATCATATTTCATCGCTGAATCTATCATGTGTGATATAATTGCTCATTATGTGCTTTGGAATAAACTTAAAGAACTATAATAGAGTTATTTCTAACTCCAAACAAATTAAGAATATAGTCAATTTTAATACCTATAGTTGTATGCTGACATAATTATTTTACAAGTCTGCTATGCCTACATTCTTGTATTCTATTATGCTTTGATTCTGCATTGAGAAACATGTTGAGCTTATTCCTAAGTCTTATGTACCTGTTTTTCTATATGGGAACCTTTGGTGATGTACCAGTTTCTGAGAAAGTATTATTTTTAAAGAATTGTACTCTAAGTCAGAGAAGTTTAATTGCAATACACAGTGATCTAGAAAGCATTACTGTTTGCCATGAATCACTAAATGCTAACTTTTCTTTTCCAGCACTGCTGCATGATTTTAGAAGGCAACAAGAATGTTGTAACTACATTTGACATAAAACACTACTACTATTATCAGGAAATTGTATGGTATATGACACAGCATACATAAATTACAGAAGTCACTGTTAATATTTCATGCAATTATAAAGGCAGAATTTCTTGTCCACAAGTCATATTGTTGTCAAATGTGTTGTTACCTATGATATATCAGATAGTTTTAATCAGTAGAGTAAAAGAAGTGCTGCATTTCCTAAATAAACTTGAAGTAATTGATGGCTATTACAATAACAATGCCTGCTTTTTGATTTTGTTGGCCCTTGATGTCAGAGGCAGATGTTGGTGGGATGGCAGTAGAGTTTGAACCTTTCCACCAATACTCCATTACATTTTGTTACTGTATGACAGATGGTAGTAGAGGAGCAAATGGCATCTGACATGGAAGTGCAGATAAAGCAAAAATGTGGCACAGGATTCCTGCATGTGAAAAAATGGTACCCAATGGCATTCATTGGTGTTCGCTGGAGACCCAACAGTGGATGTGAACACAGTGATGTGGTGGGTGGTGTGTTTCAGCAGTGGCTACAATGACAGTAAGGACAAGCCATGTTCTACAAGCATGGCATGCAGACTCTTGTTCATTGCTGATAAAATTGCATAACTAATAGTAGTGACTACATTGAAAAGTAGTGTCTTGTAGCAGAGAGTTTGCTGTATCAAACAGTGTTCTTGTGTTATATGTATCTGTTGTAGTTTCCATTAAAATAAATATGGGGCATTACTTTCGGAGAGACCTATGTATATATAGGTATTTGAATCAAATTCAAAAGGGTTTATTGATTTAATTTCTGAAATTATGACCATGTCAGATTATTCTGCTTCTGTTTCTGTCATATCAGAAGGACTGTACCATATCTTCTCTCTTCTCTGCTGCCCTAAACTCATTTCTTGTAACGGCTAGGGGTGTAATTCAACTTCCATCAATTTTTTGGACTTTTCTTCATTGAACTCTCTTGAAAAAGTCTTTGTGCCTGGATTGTAATGTAACATTGAATTCATGAGAGAATGTTTTAGTCATGACTTGTTTTATCTGTTCCTGAAATTAGAAGGATCTGCCAATCATCCCTTCAATTTCAAAGATATTTCAATATACTTCTAAAGACAAGAGAATACACACTTGTGAATCAGGCTTCTTTGTGATTCACTTTTCCTGACAAGAAAAATTCATAACTATTTATGTTTAGAATTAGAATAAGAGTATTAGA
The DNA here is from genome assembly GCF_026119805.1 of Tympanuchus pallidicinctus. Classification (NCBI taxonomy): domain Eukaryota; kingdom Metazoa; phylum Chordata; class Aves; order Galliformes; family Phasianidae; genus Tympanuchus; species Tympanuchus pallidicinctus. Next base: position 10,738,883 of record NW_026294769.1, read on the forward strand.
ATTCATATTATTATGTTTAGAATTTCTCTTCATGCAAGATTCATTAAAGTCAGAAGACCTAACACTTAGGTTACTAGAATAAAACTAAAAGTCAGGCTAGCATCGACATTAACAGCTGAAATTGAAGGAGTAAATTGAGATTAAGTGGCCTACTTCTGTCCCTTCAGGAAGCATATTTCAAGACTTTGAAATAATGTCCATCCTCAGTATTAAAAGAAGATAAAGGCTGAAGTATGTTCAAAAAAGCCTCAAGTGCATCAACTGGACCTTTTATGTTAGCTAATCAAAAATGAGTACTTCATACCAAATGCTGCAAAGTATTTACTAAAAACTCACATCTTACATTGCTACTTTTCCACTACTTTGTCAATTTGTTCAGAAAAGACAGTGTGGTATAGTTAATTAGGGGCATTTCTCAATCACTTATTCTTGACTGCTTCAAAATCTTAACTGAAATTTCCAACTTTTATGTGTTTGTACCTTCTAAATGGGTCAAGGCACTGGTATCTCCTATAGACAATATTAAATATTAATATTACATTACTTTTGATACTTTTTTCAGCAGCCCTACAGCATTCATTTATATGTCAGTCTCAGCAGCTTCACGGACAAAAAGAAAATAGATTGCATTATACTGAAACTGAGATCTTTTATTTCAACTTTTTCCTGTGTGTTTTTATTTTATGAGAAATGTTACTTTATATTTCTTCAATCTATTTGTTAAATTAATCTTATTTTATCTTCAGATCATCAGACCTATATAACAAGATGAATTCAGATGATTTTATGCATGTATATAACAGCAAAAAAAGTCCATGAACCTCCATAAACCTTGATTGCAGATTTTAATTTTGTTAATTTTTTTTTATTCTTCTGTGAGAATCCTTCTTAGTTTTTTTTTGGCTCAAAGCTTGCTTCCTGAGGTTTTTCTTGTGATAAGACTCTGAGTGACTTGTCAAGGAGGCAACTGATGGGTGCTAACTGTGTGACAATGGATATCGCTTTGGGAACATTTGCAAACCCCTTCCCCCAGAGCTGCTTGCTCTGTAGAAGAGCGGAAGAGAGTGCTCAGGAGTGTTCACTGGTGGAAGATCTGGCCTGTGGCCAAACTGCTCCAGCTAAAAATGGAAGGCTAGGGGATGATACCATTGTATCTTGTGAAGGCAAGATGCAAGTTGGTGCCTCCCTGCTTCCTCTTATCTGCTGGCAAGGCCAGAAAGATAAGAACAAAGGAGGTTCCTGCTGAGATCCCAGAGCCAGAAGCTGCCACCGCAAGGAGAACTGACTCAACCACCTTGGGTTTGATCTGTCACTCAAAGGAGAGCTGATTCGACCACTTTGGATTTGAGCTGTCACTCCAAAAGCAGCTGACTCAACCACTTTGAAGCATTGAAAAAGGGCCATCATCATCATGGTCGTTGTCGTCGTTGGCAACAGGACAACTAACTCTGCCTGACGACCCACCACTACTGAAGATCAAAGACTGAACTACGAACCACGCTGGATCCATGGTGGTGACTATGTCCCTCTTACTTCCTATAAAGACTCCTTGCTTCTTCTTTTCTATCTTTTCTATCGCCCTCCTTCCCTTCCCCCATTACCCTAATTCATAATAGTGTCCGTTCTCCCCTTCCCCATTTCCCCTGATTAAGATTTGTAATAAACTGGTCGGACCAACATTTGAACCGTTGCTTCTTAATCTCACGCCGGGTATATAGATAATAAAAGAACCTCCTCTTCCTCCTATAAATTGGAGCGAGACATCTTCCTTCTGTTAATAGTACTAAGGGATAACATAATGTACGTACAAAATATATAAACATTCAGAAAGCAATACATCTTCATTAGCACTTATTGTAGATATGAGAGACTAAGTAAACTGACCACACAGCCACTTGCTTACTCCTCACTGAATGGGATGAAGGACAGAACTGGAAAGATGAAAATTAGAAAACTCGTGGTTTGAGATAAGAGTTTATTAGGTAAAGCAAAAGATGTGTGTGCACACAAAGCAAAAAAAAAGGGGGATTCATTCATTTGTTCCAATCAGCAGGCAGATATTCAGCCATTTTCAGGAATACAGGGATTTGTCACACGATAACTTGGGAAGACAAACACTGTAACTCTAAACATCCCTCCCCTCTTTTTTCTTTAATCCCAGCTTTTATTGTTGACCATTAAATACATGGTATGGGATATCCCTTTTATCTGTTTGGGTAGCTGCCTTGGTTCTAATCCCTCTCACATTCTTGTGCATTCCTAGGCTCCTCCTTAGCAGGACAGTGTGAGAAATTGGAATATCCTTGTTTCTTTGTAATCACTACTCAAGTGGCAATTGAAACATTGGTTTGTTATCAGCAATCCTTTACATTTTAGTCATAAATCCAGAACACCGTGCCAGCTACTGTGAAGAAAATTTAACTCAATTCCAGCCAAAACCAGTATAGTCTCAAAATTATGTTAAAGTTGTAATTGAAAGCGTAGACATTTTTAATATTAGAGATTGAAATTCCACTATCAAAACTCCAAGGAAAATTATTATTATATATTCTAATCCTGGAGAAATATGGAGCCACCAGATTTGTCTGTCTCTTATCTGTTAAGTGCATTACTTAACAGTAAGTTAAGTACAGACAAAATAAATAAATTAAATAATAATAGACAAAATAAAAGATTTCTATAAAAACCTTATCATAGGATGCATGCTACATAGCATAAAACATTATAATTAAGGGAGGAGAAGAGTGATAGTCATCAAGAGTGTAAAGTGCCTTTTATTCCTCAAGAACAAAATATTTTGAATTAGTATGAGAACAATATTGGATGGTTGCAACCAAAGGGTTTTGGTCAGCAGCTCTGTGATCAGGTGGAGGCTGGTGATGAATGGTATCCCAGAAGGGTCTTTCTTGGGACCAGTGCTATTTGACAGTTTTATCAATGACACAGACAGTAGGATAGAGTACACAATCAGCAAGATTGTGGACTACCCCATGAAGAACTGTGCAGTTGACACAATAGAAGGAAGAAATTACACCCAAAGGAACCTGGACAAGCATGAAAAGTGGATCTATATCAACCACATGAGATTCAACAAGGACAAGGGCAAGGGACAGAACTTAATTAGATCACAGTTATCTGCAATCACAGATATGTGTACAATCTGGGAGAAGAACTCCTTGAGTGTAGTGCTGCAGAGTAGGAGTTGTGGGCTCTCGTGGATGAACAATTTAACATGAGCCAGAAGAGTACACCTGCAGCTAAGAAGGCAGGAAGTGGCCAGCTGGGAGAGGGAGGTAATTGTCCCCCTCTGCTCTCATAAAGCCCTACTTTGAGGTCTGCATCCAGATCTGGAGCCCTCAGTGCACAGAAGGACATGAAGCTGTGGAAGTGGGTCCAGATGAGGGTCATGAAGATGATAAGAGGTCTGGAGCACCTCTCAGACAGGCTGATGAAGTTGGGCTGCTTGTTCAATCTGGAGAAGAGAAGGCTCTGGGAAGACCAATTGTGGCCTTACAGTACTTAAAAGTTGAGTTCTTAATTAGGAGGGAGACCGACTTTTCACACAGACGGATAGTAACAGGAGATAGAAATAGGAATGGTTTCAAAATAAAAGAATGGAGATTTAGAAAAGACAGCAGGGGGAAATTTTTCTCAGATAGTTATGAGGCATTGGCAGAGGCTGTCCAGAGAACCTATGGATGCCCCATCCCTGGAGGTGTTCAGCACCAGTTTGTATGGGGCCCAAGGCCACCTGATCTAGTGCCTGATTTAGTGTAATCAACACCACCAACAACACAGGATTGGTATCTTTAAGGTCTCTTCTAACCCAGGCATTTTTATGACTCTGTATTTCTATGGCATGAACAATATTCAGATGTAAACATAATTAAGAATATATATCTGTTTAAATTAGTGTAAGAATAGTGAAAAGGAGGAGTAGTAGATAAATGTATACCAGAACTGCTGGTAATTGCAAAGGTCACTAGTTTATCTTAAACATTCCTTTGGCTGTGGTGAAGATTCTATTCTGGGTCTGTGGTTTTCTTGATACTATGTGCACACAGTACACAGGAAAATGTAGAGGAATTTAATAATATCACAAGGAGAGCAAACTCACTGATTTGAGTACTGAAGGGCAAAGGGGGTAGTCTCTCCTCCCCAGGAATGATGAAATCCTGAATTCTCCATTGTACCCCATGCTCCTCAACCAAGCAACAGTTCCAGAATTACAGCAGGCAGCCTATGGAGAAGGAAGTACAATGTAATGTAAAACAAAGAAATGAGAACAACAGCATCTGAAACTCTATGAAACCCTGGCTATAAACTTTCATCTCCTTCGTGATTTTGAGTAGTATATGTAAGTTTTCTTTTAAAGTCAAAGTAAGGACCCGTTTAGTCTTTTCAAAAGCCATAAATGAATAAAGTGTTCTTCTTCTCCTATGAGCTTGTGATCTGACCTTTGTCTTAGAGTACTGACAAAAAAAACCCTCTACTTAAGCAGTCAGTCTTCCTTCATGGCACACGATTTTTTATGAGAAATAAATAAAAGACAAAGAATCAAAGGGAAATAATAAATTCCTATTGAAGTAAGAATACAGTTAATGAATCCAGTATCTAAGAGAACACAACGTGATATAGCTCTCCTGTCATATTAAAAGCATTAGAAAAAGACCTGAAATAAAAGGAAATAAGCTTTAAAACTGAAATCCTGTTTTTAAGCAAATGTCGTAAATACTGAGCTATAGAAACATGAAATAAAATACTGCTGCTATGAAGTCATGCATACTGCAAAGGAGAACTAGGAGTAGAATTTGAGCTGTTAGAGGGTCTTCACTGAAAAAATAATAATAATTAAAAAAAGATGATAGGTTTGATGAAAGCTGAATAGGCTTTTTAGGCATCAGTCTTGGACTGCTTTGAAGTGTATTTAGGCATATTGCTACTTCAGCTTTAAAGTTCAAGTGCTTCCAACATCCGTAATAGTAAAATTAATGAAGGCATTAGTCATTTTGAAAGCAAATTTGCAAAAACAGACAGTGAGCTAGATTAGAGAAGAGTCGTGGTTTTCTGATATGTTTTCAGACACAAACCTTGCATAAGGTTTTCCTATATTTGGTTTGTGGTTATGTCACTATGGAAATGCTTTCCATACGTGCATATAGATAGCTGGTGAGACTGGAACTCATGCTTAAGAACTGGAGAACCTAAATACATATGAGCTTAAGAATCATGACATAGCTGAATGTGCATTTGGTTTAGTGATGCCATATGGAAGTACAGAGGGCACAAGAGAAGATAATGATCCTACTTGTGATAAGCATGGGAAATAGAAATGCATCTTTACAATTGTAACAATATCAAAAGCAGCAGATGCTATGTAAAGAATTAGACTCATATTCCTGGCTAGGAAAGAATTAGACCTTTGTGAAATCCATCAAATTTTATGACAATTTTATTTGAAACTGAATTCTTAGCATCAGTTGGTGGCTAGTACAGTGCAATGCAAAATCACAGAATCATAGAATGGCCCAGGTTGGAATGGACTCAAGGATCATGAATCTCCAACCCCCTACCACAGACAGGGCCACCAACCTCCCCATTTAATACTACACCAAGTTACCCAGGGTCCCATCCAATCTGGCCTTAAAATCAACAATCTGGTAGTCACAATTGGATGCTATAAGATCACGCTATGTTATTTGACAGCTTTTTTCATAAAAGCTTCATGCCAAAAATGTTATGAAACATAACATAGAAACATGAACACTAGCCATAGGAGAAATAAGTCAGAATGCATCTCCAAGCAATTCAGGACACATTCACAGATGAAAATGAAAAGCTGATCAAACAGGTAGAGGAAAAAAAAAAAAGCACGGTACAAGTGCATTTAAATAAAAAAAAAATCAAAACAAACAAACAAACAAAAACTTGTATACAAGAAGACCTTTTCTCTCATCCCATTCAGTGGGTTTTGAGGGACGTGAATCTTTCTCTGTCTCCCGGGTTACACTTCCCCCAGTCAGCAGTGGGTCACTACCACGATGGTATCATCCAAGACTCAGGAATAATACACATCAATTTATTGAGAGCTTTCTTAACAACTAACAGCAGCTAGTTGGAGGTAAAATTGGCTAACTAGCTAATTACGATTAATAAGCTTTACAGGTAAGACAACTTTAGGCATTGGCTGCAATGAAGAGTTAAAGAATAAAAGAAGATAAAGAGAAGATATAGAAGAGAGAGACAGAAAGATATATAAACACAGCAAAACAAAGGGGTTCACCACTTCTTGATCCAGCGACGTCTTGATGTCAGCTGCTGATCTTCGGTAGTTATGAGTCATCAGAGGTTGTGTTGTTCAGCTGACAATCACGAACGACAGTACAAACCCTTAATTATACTCCAGAGTGCTCGAATCAGCTTTTTGGAGTGACAGCTTCTGGCTTTGGGATCTCAGCAGGCACTCCTTTTTTTCCCTTCTTTCAGGCCTTGCAAATTTAATACAGCAGATAAGAGAGAGCAGGAAGATTTCAGCTCTATCAAGTCTTTGCAGGATATAATGGTATCATCACCCAGTCTCCCCTATCAAGCTGGAGTTATTTGCTCACAGGCCAAATCTTCAGCCAATTAACACTCCTGAGCACTCCCTTTAGAAGGCAAACAGCTCCAAAGAAATTCTTTCAAATGTAAAATTGACCTCAAAGTGATGTTGGTGGCCTCGTGCTGATTTGAGACACTGCTTACCAGTCTCAGACACCTGCCACTGGCAAAAACTTTAACTATTAACATTTAGACTACAAAACTGGCTAATAAAGAAGCCCATGTGAAGGAGAAAATGTTCAATTTCCAAAGCTCTGGAGATGACTCACCACATTTGATGTTGAGCTAATGATGTAATAGAAACATTATAAAAATCCACATATTTCCTTTTAAGATTAGTCATAGAATACATTGTGACACCCTAAAAGCTATTTTTAAAAGTTAATCATAAATTTTTAAAAGATAAATCTAAAATATTTCAAAAAACTTAGAGGGTATAATGGAAAGGACAAATATGATGGAAACTGGTTGTTTTTATAGAAAATGTAATTTGCAAATTTAGGAGCAGTGAAAGGCTTGGCTCAAAGACTCAAATAAACAAAAACAAATCTGAAAGAAAAAATTAAACTTGAAAACAAGAAAAATATGTCAGTGAATTATATATTAGCTTATTTCTCTGATAGGTAAGTTGTCTATCCATCTGCCTAGTAGCTTACACAAAAACACATCTTCCATCCCAAAAACTGCATTCCAGGGTGCAGGGGGAATAATGATAATTTCTTTATAGAGCTCATAAAGAACAGAAGAAACTCACTTAGGAAATCACATCTTGCATTCACAGAATGATGTCATGTTGCATCAAACTGTATTTATTTCAGAAAATACAATTGTGCTGAGTCATTTATGTGACAAACCTTGCTAGAGGCTGGTGTCGCTCTGGCTTCTATTACTAACCAACTTAATTACATAATTAATTGAAAAAAATCTCGCAGAAGCAGTAGAATTTTACTCTAATTGTCAACGAGAGAAAGAAGGATCACACAGTTATTCATAATTTGTTGTTTAAACACATGTAGACATATTTGAACAATACCTAAAAAAACATGAGATCATTAAAAAGTAAACATCAAAATTTGACCATTGAAGACCCTTCAATGACAGTGACCCTTATGCTAAAGTTTCTAAGTGGGGCTATTTAAACTCAGATACGTTTGCAATAATAACTCAATGTCTCCTAACTCCTCTTCCTTGAATAACCTGTTTGGAGTACCCTCTTAAACATACTACAGAGAATCATAAAATCATAAGCTCATTCAGGTTGGAAAAGACCACACTGTCTTCTGGTTCATATGCTTCTATCACTTACTCATCTAAAAGCACAAAGGTAGTCAAACAGTGCATTGGGCTTTGTATGCTCCTAAGTGAAGCTGAGATGTAACGAAGGCATGGCTCTGTCTTAGATAAGTATTTTCTGATCCAACAATATAGATATAAATGTTATGATCTTGATAGGTTTATTTAGGCATGTACTTAAAATTTTGTGGTATTACAATGTGAATTTTGGAAATACATGTCATAGCTGTGCATACAACCACTGGAAAGTAAACCAGAAAATCTTCTTCAGTGAAAACTCTTACTTTTTTCCATGCATGTGCATTAACATTTTTACGGTGAAAGAGTATTTTTCCTGTATTTATACAGTATATTCCAGGAGTTAAAAATACACACATACACACATAGATGTATGTATGTTTTGTTTTGCTACTGATGTTAATCATGATGAAGGTCTATTTTTAAATAACCATTTAAATGTACAAATTATTAAAAAGGTTTTAATAAAATGAGTTTGTTAACAAAGTTGGCTTTAAATCACTATTTTGTAGACACTGAAGTAAAATTTACACTTCCAAAAAATGTTTGGAAATGTAATAATGGTATATTAAAAAAATAACATTAGAAGTTAATATTTTATTTTTATTTAAAACATTTTCAGGACAAAGACTTTCATGGGATTCTTTTTCTTTCATTCTTATTTGAAGTTTAGTAATGATGAGCTAAATAGTTTGAAAATAAAAGTGTCTGAGACCAGCAAATTATTAGCCTTCCCTCTGAGAGATAATTGGAATTTACTTAACAAAGATTTATCTGCTTTTCAGACTAGCACACACATTTGAGTTTCAGATGTTTTTACAGAACGTTTCAACTCACCATGTACGACATTTGCACAGAAATTTCTAAGAAAATTGTGTTCAACAAGTTAAAAAAACATTAATAATATATATCCTTATTGGTGATCATATCAGTGATTCTGTATTTTTTACTAGAAATATTACAGAAACAAGGATGCTGGTAGTTATTTTGCTGGAAAATCATGTTGTTAATCCATAATATCTCTCTAACATTTTCTGTGATTAGAGTAGAAAATTTGTAATTTTTTCATATTCTAATTTTTAAACAAATCTTTTTTTTTTTCTTCCCCAATTATCACTCGGTTTTCTCTGCCTTAACAATGTCTCAGTTTCAGCTTCATGCTGAGTTTATTTAAGTTCCTATATGGAGGGAGACCTTAATTAATTTGCTTTTACAGAATTGTATTTGTATTTACACAAACCCCATAAGATCTGTTTATTCTATATATTTTTCTCAGAGAAGATATATTAACACCACAAATTAAAGTAAAATTAAATAGTTCTTCATCAAGGCAAGGAAAAAATACCATAGAAGATTCTTCTATACAATAAGACAAATGTAGAGGCCTACATTTTTCTCAGTATGTTAGCTTCTTTGAGCAGTATTTTCAGCATATCAGGTCATTGACAACATAGCTCTAAGATTTGTGTTAATTTTGGAAGGTTACATGTTCAAGGAACTTGTGTCACTGTAAGATTCTATAGGATGAAAACCCAGATAATATATAGGGATGAGTGGGCCCAACCACAGTTTGTGAATCTTGCTTCAGAACACTTGGTAAGTTTCACATTCAGAGAGAACACCACTAAACAGAGAAGCATTGAAGCTTTTGAAAAAATTATTTTGGGACAATCTTTATCCAAGTGTTCTGATACTCTAGTGTCATGCCTTCAAGCAATCGTATTGCCACCCGTTATCACGTTACCCTTTCTTGTTTTAATTTTAATACAAGTTTCCACCTCAATAGAATTCTTCTGAAAATTAAATACATTTTATGTTGTAAGGAAGCAAGTGTTATATTAGAAAGTCATATTGATAGTTCACTGAACTGGAATGTCCAAATACAAAAGTACATCCTTTATTTATTCAGTACTTCTGATTTCCTCTGGCTATGTAGGTCAATATGGAAAACTGGTTTTCCATGATATTTTTCTAGGGCAGATGACTATCCTCCCCTAATGTCAAAGATCAGTGACAGAGTTGAAGGTTAAATCCCAAGGTCTTTCAAAGCACTAGACGTACCTTTAAAGTTAAATAAATTTCTTATGTCTAAGCCTTGAACTACTCTGATTCTTTAATTAGTTTTGGGGACATTCTTACCAGAGACTATTCTGAGAAAAGGTCAGGACAGGGAGACCTGTCCCATACATTTTTAGCAGACTATTAATCTGTGTAGGTTATTGTGGAAAGTTTCTTGTGCTGCAGTATTCCCTCTGAATAAAAAATCTATAAAGACACTGAATATCCTAGAACAGACTTCAATTGCTTAGTTCAATTTTCTGAGAAAAGAATTAGAAATCATGTATTTTAGAGGGAACAGGATAATTAAAATGTAGCAGCCAAAATCCAGCATACTGAATAAATCAGAAGGTTCAAAATCTCTAGCAAGATTAATTCATTCTACACTTCTCTAGAACCACCAGTTAAATTTTTTGGAAGTTTTATTTAAAATAAAAAGCTCGTTTTTATGAATTCTATGTGGTAAAAAAAAATGCCTACTTCTTAACAGCAAGGCAGAGGCTTTAACGGTTAAGACTGGAAAATTCATAAATATATTATGAATATAATAGTTATAAATAGTTGATTAAATATTCACTTCTAGTTGTCCTGTCTAGACTTCATATAACTCAAATTCATAAACCAGTTCCTTTCTTGGATTTCTTTGAGGTGGATTTATATGATCTCTTCTAATGTAGAAAGCACAAAATTCATCTTAAGTTTTTAAGATTGTGTTTATAATCAGTGTGAAATAAGAAATAGCAATTGTGACAACTGTGAAGAAGAAATACAGCCTGATTCACTTCTGTCACAAAGATACAATTGATTACTTTAGTGGTCATTTATAACTACAAAAAAAAAAAAAAGCAAATATCATAAAAAAGCCTATGGAGCCAACAGTTTTATTGTGATAGCATTTTGCAGAGGGCTAAGTGATTATAATACATAAAAGAACACGAAAGCCCTGAAATTTTCTCTGTGCATGGTTCTCCTAGCATATGCTGTTAATCCTTCTACTTTATTTGCGACAAGTAAAGAATGGGTAAAAAAGCATTGTAGTTTCAAAGTATACTGTAGTTTCAAAGCATTGTAGCAGAAACCTGACAGGGCATACATGATGTTTAAGTCAATTATCTAGTTTGCATTGCTCACCAGTCCTTTAGTTTTTGCTGCCTCTTCTTGATCTGAGACAGAAGAAGATGTTAACGTGGACTGCGTTTGGAGCAGGTAAAAATGTGTAGTTCAATCTGCCTGCTGACATGCTGCAGTCATTTCAGTTTTCACCAACTGAAGTCTCAGTTCTCAGCTAATCCAGTCAATAATTCATGAATAAAATTTATTATGATGCACTAGGCATGGACTGATCACATGGTTATTTGCCCACATATCAATACCAAAGAAGTTAGATCAGTTAGGCACGTCTGCTAATTCTAAGCAGATCTTACTCTTCTGAAATCTGAAACAATTTTCTGAGGCTTTGTCATTTTTAAATTTATTTATTAAAGTTACCTAACTCACTGCAGTTAGTTTTCATATTCATTTTAAGGTCCTACTAGTTCATCTAGGAAAAGAATTATTGGTATCCCCTAAGTTTTGACAGGAGAAGGGTAATTACACACTTCAGATTTTATATGATCTTAACTAACATAGTACCTCAACCTCTTAACTTCTTTAATAGATTTAGCCTATAACACATCTCAAAAATTGGAATAACTGTAATTAATTGGGTAATAGAAGTGATTCGCCTTAAGTCATCCGTGATTTACCCAGACAGTAGTGGCCTCAACATCCAGATGAAGATAAGTGACAAGTGGTGCCCTTCAGAGGTTACTGATGGGACCAGTGTTCTTTAACATCTTCGTCAATTAAATCAACAGTGGGATTGAGTGCACCCTCAGTGTATTTGCAGATGATAACAAGCTGTGTGGTGCAGTCAACATGTCTGAGGGATAGGATGCCATCCAGAGAGAGACCTGGACAGTCTCGAGCAGTAGGCCTTGGTGAACCTGATAAGATACAACAAATCCAAGGGTAATATCTTGTACCTGGGTCATGGCAACCCTCACTATCAATACAAGCTGGAAGATTAAAGGATAGAGAACAGCCCCAACAGAAATGACTTGAGGGTACTGGTGGATGAGAAGCTAGACATGAGCCAGCAGTGTGCCCTCACAGCCTAGAAAGCCAACCGTATCCTGGGCTGCATCAAAACATGTGGCCAGGAAGGTGAAGGAAGTGATCCTGCCTCTCTGCTCTACACTGGTGAGGCCTCACCAGGAGTACTGTGGAGTCCTGGAGTACAGGAAAGATGTCAACCTGTTGGAGCACATCCAGAGTAGGGCCACAGAAATGATTCAAGGGATGGAACGCCTTCTTTTTGAGGACAGGCTAAGAGAGCCTAAGTTGTTCATCCTGAAGAAGAGAAGGCTGCTAGATGCCCTGATAGCAACCTTTCAGTATCTAAAGGGAAGCTATAAGAAAGAAAGGACAGACTCTTTAGCAGGCTGTGTGGTGATAAGACAAGGGGAAATGATTTCAAGCTAAAAGACAGAAGATTTAGACCGGATATAATGAGAAAGGTTTTTATGATAAGGATGATGAGGCTCTGAACAAGTTGCCCAGAGATGTCTAAGCGCCCCATCCTAGGAGACATTCAAAGTCAGGCTTGATAGGTATCTGAGCAACCTGATCTAGCTGTAGTTGTCTCTCTTTGTTGCAGAGGAGTTGGATTAGAGGATATTTGGAGGCTCCTTCCAATTCAGATGATTCTGTGATTCTATTGTAAGTCATGTTAAGAAAGTTGTTACTGAACAATTAACTGTATTTGACCAGGCAACCTCAGGCAAACACATGAAACATTATGCTAGAGTCTGCTTGTGAAAAAAATAAGCAAACAAACAAGCAAACAAACAAACAAATAAATAAGTTATTTTCATAGCATATTTTGAGCTAACAATGTCTAATGTGATTATTCTCATTCATGTGAGATATTCCCTTAATAAAAAATGGCTAAGTATCATGATGTAGAAAAATTGCTAGGTTATTTGAGAAAGTCAAAGTCTAACTTCTGTCAATTTGTCTAGGCCTCCAGTAAAAAACTGTAAACAGTTCATGTGATAAATGCAGAAAAGTGATTGCAACACCAAGATGTTCTAAATGATTTAAATATAGTAGAGAAGAAAAATAAAAATCCAGACCACAGTTAGTTTTTTTTCTACAGTTTGTTCTATTATATTGTAAATAAGTCACTGCATAAACACTAACTGGAGATACAGATTAAATATGTATCTATTTGAAAAAACACTTAAGTAGCAAAATAGTTTTTTAATTGAGATTCTATATTTTGATTTTTTACTTTAAGTGATATTAATTGTGCTCTGAAAGAAAGGAACAGTTGTACATATTTAATACATCATCTGCCTCTGATTTTAGGTATAGCAGTTAGAAAATCCGAGTTAATTGTTGGGAGCTGTAGGACAACATCCTAATATCACAGGATTAAATCTTATGAATTATTTTCCTTTGGGTTAAAAACCTAAAAATATTCATTTACACATGGAGTGGAATGCCTTTCCAAGCTCTTCATGACAAACTGGGATTACTTGAGCATTTCTTACTGGGTAAGATTTTTCTCCATTAATCTATTTATAGATGAATTTAAATGCCTCTCAAATTCCCCTCCTGAAATGAAACAAAAAACACTGACCTTGAAATATTTGTAGATACTGCTGTAATGAAAATTTATAATTCACAATGGATATAGTTTTATTGTTTATGTTTCTAATATAAAACCTCTTCAGATGTCAACTCACATTCTCTGTAATACTGAAAAAAACCTGACAGTTCCGACTTCAGTGATGCACAACATTCAAAATACAAATAAAACACCTAAATAGACAATTAATTCACCACTGGGAAAAAAAAAGCAAGAAATAAAATCTCCAATTGGTACAAATCCCTTAGCACAACCTTCTCCTTAGCAGATACTCACTGTAGAGGGATACAGAAAATTACTTCTGAGCCATACATAATAGAAAACCAAGGGTCACAAACTGAAAGAAGCAAATATAAGTCACAACATGCAATGGAAGCTATGAAATGAGTGACAGTACAATTAACATGACAGAGAGAAGATGGAAACTTGTCAGAAATTGCTGCATGGCTGGTCAAATTTGATGGGAGTGTGGAATTGATTTCTTCACGCTATCTATTAGAAAAAGATTTCAATCAAAAAGTGAGGGAATGAAATAGGAGTGTGTACGCACTTATCCAGGTGTGTACTTGTGTGTGTGAGTCCTTCTACAGAGGCTGATAGCACAAAAAGGAGCTGAGCAAATGTTAGATCACGCAGACCACAAAAAAATGTTCTACTGCTGATCCTGTGAAAAGCAATTGATTGCAAGAATGCTGCAATGTTACCTTTGGACTGACTTCTGACTGTTGAAAGATGGTTTTTGACATGATTATGAAGAAGTTCCAGAGTTAATATGAGATAAAAAGTCTTCGGGCATTGGGACAGTTGGCTGAGGAGGGATCAGTAACAATTCACTTTGGGACTGCTGGAAAGATAATGGAGATGGAGATCGGAAGCTGCTTTTGCATGTGCCGTGAATCTGAAGACGCTAGCTAGTCTGATTAAAAACAACAACAACGCAAACAAACAAAAAAGACAAATAAACAAAATAAACTAAGCTGCTGTATTTCCCATGGTTAAAAGAGATGTTACTAGCCCTCTACTGGAAACCTTCAGGGAGATAGAAAACAAAAAGCCTTAAATGAACAACTGCAGGAATTTGATAGATAGAACATCTTTACTGAGGTTTTATCAGGGTGGGGACATGCACAAAAATATATGAAAAAATGATTGTTCCAGCAGTCAGTCATTGTGAACTGAACTTCTACACCCTTCAGTCTCAGTTCATAGAGACTATCAGAGCAAACTTCACTGGAGTAAAACTCACTTGCTCTTTATCCAACTTGCAAAAAGTATGAGTTCAATATTTCACACTGGAACTTGCTGCATTACTGAAGGTATTTAGCAAGAATCAACTTCTTGTGATTGTCTAATCTGTACCAGGTCAGGTATGAAGTGGAAGACAACATACTCTCTGGGAGTTTTTGATAGCTGAAAGAAAGTGGTAAAGAAGATGACTACTCATTAGATTAGAAAATACTGAGCCCAATAGTTCTTGGTTGAATGCCTTGCTTAATGCTCTCAGTTGAAGAAGAGGGGAAATGGGCGAGGAATGTATGAGTTCATAAGTATTTATTCTTCGAAACAGAGTAATGAGATTCACTCCTTCATAATTGAATATACATATTTTCCAGATTTCAAAAAACATAATATCCTAATTTGTGTTAAAGGAGAATAAGAATTGGAATAAGAATTGCAAAGAGATACCACCTCATACCATGTAAATATCATGCACTTTATCCAAAGACAGTGTGTATGATAACAATACTTTCTTAAAAGCTTCCAGAAATAACTAACATGGTATAATTAAACAGTTTATTTTTATAAAACAACCAAAGAAAATCAGAGAGAAACAAGACATTCCTTATATTAAGAGGCAAAAATAAGGGTCAGGCTGGAGCCACACTTTTGAATTTGACTCAACACTAGTTTGTTTTCACCAGAGCTTACTTTCAATTCATTGTGGGCTTGGTTTTGCTTCATTTTCTTGGTTTGTCTGTTCTTTTTCTTGTTCGTTTATAGAGCAGAAAGTGTATGTTATGCTTTGATGTGAATTATACTCAGAATGTACAGTTCAGCTTCAGTTAAATGGCATCGTATTTCAACAAGTCAAATAAATAGCTGTTTTTCTTGTACTTCTTGTTGTTTTCTGTTCTGTCCAGGAACACAGTAAGAAGTTACTGTATTTCTTCCTTAAACTTTGTGAAGCAGGTTACATGCTTCCAATCTATGCTTGCACATACTCATTTTAAATTTTACAGAAAATGAATTTTTGCACTTACAGAAATGTTAACAGAAAATATCAGTATATTTGCTGCTGCTTTAGAGATGTCTTTCTTAAGATTTTTTAATGAAACTGTATTATTAAGATCTGGAATTTATGAGGTTCTGGACAGGGAAATTTCTGTTTGCTATCCATGATTTTTAAGGCTTTCAATTTATATGTAGTCAAAAACTTTTGCATGGTTTCCTGAAAATACAATGAGGTTGTGCCATTGGCTTTTGGGAAAAAATTGCTGCTCACATTTGAATTCAGGCACAAACTGCACTTTATAGAAAAACTGTGTGAAATCTCCTGCAATCTTCCTTCTAACCGGGTAATCAGTATCCAAGAAAACACAATAATCAATTAAATGTACATAAGAAGGGCTAAATGGTTATGGTAACAGCAGTGTCTTCATCTCTCTCCCTAAAGATTTCTTTAATTTGTTGACAGAAAAAAACCCAAAAAACTATAAATCCTATATGTTTATAAACATGACATACAACAACTTAGATTACATTATATTCTTAACAATCATTTAAAATATAGCCTGTTTTAAATATTTCAGTTAATTTAATGGAAATATGTAATTGCCTGAATAATTTATACTTAAAACCCTTTGAGGTGAAGAACTGACCTATGTGCTGAATTTCCTAAACCCTGCTTTAATTCACTTGAATTCATGAAATAATTAATGGATTCACCACAAAATGCTCAGAAAATGCATTCCTTGAGTGAAGTTTGTTACTTTTTTTAATAGAAATTAATTATTTTTTTTCACTTACAGACCAGACTGGAAAGTGCAGAGCAGTTTTGTTATTGTTGTTTTGTTTTTCTTCTGTTATCTTTGTAATATATAGTCAACTTACAAAAACATCATAACTAATTGCCCTGCAGTAAAGCATTAGCCAGCACCAGTACACAAACTTTTCATGACCCAAATGGCCACAGAAAATTGTTGGTATCATGGACATTACAAAAAGATGACTTTCCCAAACTTAAATCTGAATAAAGCTGTTCTGCAAAATGTTTTCAATAGCTGAAACAGTTAACTGTCTGCTGCCTGAAAATTAAGCAGGATGTAAAGCTGCAGGTGTAAAGTCTGAATAAAAAAAAAAAAAAGCAAAAATATTTTTCCAAATCTATGGCAAGTTCGTCAGTCATCAGCCAGAGAGATGACAAATAAAACCATTCAAACTATCATTTCCTCTGTAATCAAGATCAGGGGTTGTCCCATCTTTGTTGTTGACTACAACCCTGTTGGCATAAGCAGGTTTCCTTTAACTTTGCAAAGACATGCCAGGGGGTGAAAGAGTGGTGCTGTATGAAGCATGATACAGATGCGCACATTCACTCCAGCTATTTGTCTGTTATTTTCATCAGATTAAATTTTCAGTTGCTCTTTCTGTATGAAAGGTAAAACTATTATATGAAAAGCTTTTTTTTTTATTATTTTTGCTGTGGATTATGAAAAATGGTATGTAAAATATGAAAATAGTTCTTCAATAAAGCCAAATTAGTATTATTTTGTGTGCTGCTTCAACTGCAAAAAAATTATGGCACAACTGATAAATCAATAGAGGTATGCAAGCAGCATTAGTGACTACAAATGATACCTGAGAATTGCCTGATATGTTACTGAAATTTTCCTTCAAGTCTGAGATTTTGTAATAACTAACAATTGTTGGATTCCCTTGGACATCTCAGATCACATTAGAGCAAAAGTAGATGTAGCTTTGGAGAGTATTGTAGGTTTGTGCATTTCTTGGTATTACAAGGCAGATGTACATCTTGTATGCTGAACGTTTGTGTTTTCTGAGTAGACTACATTGTGCTTTGTAGAAGCTTCTGTACTTTGAGTTCAGAGCTTTGAATTTGAATTTTACTCTACACTGGAACTCAGCGCTGATCTAAGACACAAAGAAACTGGCTTACTTAGCTTATAAACTCGCAAGTGTAATAATTTGCTTTAGCAATGCATGAAGTAGTAAGTATTGTTCCTACATCAAATTTACACACAAAGCAAGAAAAATAGTAAATCACAATCTCCTGACACTTCAGAGGAGAGGAAAAGAAAAACTATAAACAAAAATATTCAAGTAATTTCCCTTCATTTGAAAAATATATTAATAGAAAAATTTCTTCCAGATATAAATCTCTCCAGTTTCATAAGACTAATAAGAGATAACCACTTCAATGTGAACAAGAACAGGAGGAACATTGTCACCTCTCATTTTTGGCATCAATGGATAAAGCCGAATGTAAGCTTACAGATCTTCCCATATCTGAGATCTAACACACCAATTATTCAAACCTCTTTTTTTTTTTTTTTTTTATTTTCATTAGCTCCCCAAAATGGAGTTAGAATAGACCTGAGTACTGCATACATTCAGCCTGATCCTGGGTGGAGTATCACAACATATTCCCAATGTAATGTAATTCCTCTGAATGGTTTTTAAAGGTCAAATGTGAGACAGGCGTGTATGGCATGTGTGTTAAGTTTGTGGTGTGAAGGCTAGCTGGGATTATGGTGCAGTGGTGTGAAGACTTTGAGATGGAGGTCTCCAGTTGACATACAGTCAATAAGTAGTGGTATCAAGGCCAGGTGTGCTCAGAAGTGGATTTTATTATCAACTGTAGATGTGTTCTTTGAGTACGACT
Organism: Tympanuchus pallidicinctus; assembly: GCF_026119805.1. Classification (NCBI taxonomy): domain Eukaryota; kingdom Metazoa; phylum Chordata; class Aves; order Galliformes; family Phasianidae; genus Tympanuchus; species Tympanuchus pallidicinctus. The sequence goes on from NW_026294769.1 coordinate 10,757,449, forward strand.
TGGATTTTTTCTGCTGAAATGTATTCAGATCAAAGCAGTTGTTATGACTAGAAGCAAGGAACATCATCTTTCCAACTACCTCCCATTTTTCCTCCAGACGTCATTAAAAATGTAAACTTTGATCAGACATCTCATTTCACATGCAGCTGCTCATCCACTGCTTCAGTGGTTGCATCGAGAGAGATTTACTCTTGCTTTTTGCCAACTGCCACAATATGTAGCAAGACTGACAGGTAGAACTGGACACAATCCTTTTTTTCTCTACTGGACCTTGACAACCATTCTCACCATGGCTTCTCTCTCCAGAGGAGAGAAAAGACATGTCTGAGCAGTAGCAATCAGCAGCAGCTCTTAGTTCAAAGGATTCAGAGTTCTCTAACTTGAAAAGTACCTGTGTCCCTAGACAACTATGGACTGTCATTCTTGCAGTCCTAGCAACTTGTAGGGCCCTTAACAAAGTTCCATGACAGCTAGGGACATAGATATGTACCTGTTGAGGAATTGTCCCTTACAGAGAAAGCAAACCCGGCTGAATTATTATTTTTTTTTGGATGATACATTCTTTCTCAGTATTTCCAGTAGAACATTTGTCTTCTAAGCTGTAAACATTTCATATCATCACGAGTTTGGGAGCCTTTTGTGTAATAACATATGTGATAAAGACTGGACTCAGCTAAATAAAGTGCACACCCATCTCTTGGTCTATAGTTTTGATTGTTTAGCTTGAAGAAGCACTGTGATTACTCAGTCTGAAACTAAGTACTGGATAGTGATCTGATCTGAGGGTTAGAAAATGAATAAAAATCTCTATCACTGATGAATTTAAATGATCAGACTTTTTAAAATCAGAAAACAAATTAAGAAAAAAAATTTTTTTCTGTTTTTTTTTTTTTTTTTTTTTAATCTTTAGTTTAAATAGCAACTTCAGGAAAGGAGGTGCTGGACAAAAGAAAAATTAACCAAAACCTTATACTAAATTTAAATGTCTGCTTTCAAATATAGCACATTTTTGAAAGATGAGGTTGATGTAACTTAAAAAAATATCCTGCAAATTAATTCCTTATTTTTAAATGAAGAAAGAAAATTTTCAGTTTTTGAGAAGGAAAACTTTTGGCATCACTGAAAGAAAAACTTTGAATAACTAGAAATGACTTTTAAAGCTTTTTTTCAAAGGAAAATCACAGTTGTTTATTTCTCAGCAAACTAAATGGAACTGTGACAGCCCTGCTTTTTGTTCTGCCAGAGTTCAGTGTTTTGTTCTTGGTAGAGAAGGGAGATTAAAAGTTGGTAGCAGCCCTTCAAAATCCAAATTGATATATGAATAGCAAAGTTTTCGTGAAGAGAATTTTATTCCAGAGTTTACCCTTAGGCTGAGCTGAGTGTTCATTGGAGCTTGAAACCTGCAGAGAAAATCCAGCATTGTGGATATATGTATGCCAAATTTCAGTAATTTTTTTTAAAAAATGACAGAATGAATACCAGATGTTTTAAAGCAATTGCTTTTTGAGACTTAGTGTTAATAGAAGCCCAAAGCTCAAGGTAATATTTGAAGTAAATAGAGTTTTGCCAGCAGAAAGCAGTGCTTCGTTTTTAATAAAATTCTGTGTTTTATGTAAATACTGTAAAAAGAAAATGAAGTATTTTATATTACTTTATCTATCAGAGTATCCTTATTATACTAGATTGTACATAATTAGTAGTAATTAGAGGTTCTTAAGTTCCCCTGCATTTTAGTTGAACCTTTCTGATTAGTTTGTTATTTCACGTAAGTGAACACTTTGTTTACACTGCACTTTTACTCTGCAACACAAACAAATGAGAATCAGTAAAAATCAATATTTTAGAAAGATATGTGGTAAATGAAGAAAACAAACCTGTGCTTATTTTTATTTTTATTTTTATTTATTTTCTAGAAGACCGTCCAATCTTCTAGATTTCTAAAGAACCTGAAAGCAATCTACAATTTTATTAAAACTTGTCCTAGAAATAACAATTTCTTCCTTTACCCACTGGGCCCAAATCATAGGTTATTCTCAAGGAAAAACATATTGTCTCTTTCACAGACTGCAACTATAATCAAGGTTTTATCAGAGATACTTTAGATTTTTTATATTGTAAATGAGCTTAATCCATTAGGCTGATTATGCAAAGCATAATCCAGGGCCCGTCTTTAGAAGTTCATTTTATAAATGGAACACAGCAGTCTCAGTTTTAAAAATTTGTTAAAAATGATTGTCAGTTACACTCATTTTGGCACATCTTTGATGGGAAATGTAAATGGAGTTGATAATGATTGCAGAATGTGGTGAAATTGCATGAGGCTTTTTATTAACTTTGATAAACTGTACTACCTACAGATGGGCTAGTGTGTTATCCCCATTCTTTCTTAACATGGGAAAAAAAAGCTTTCAGAAGAAAGATATATTAATGGATTTTTTCCTTTCAAAAAGAAAAAAAAAAAAAAAAAAACAATGCTCTCTAGATTTTCATATATTAAAAAGTAGTCTGTTTAGACTTTTACAATTTGAAGATATATCTGAGTACCGATTAAGACAGGGATGCTTCATACAAAAAATAATATGCAAATAATGCTTTTTTCTTTGCTATTAAATCTATAGAAATAAGCATGAAATATGTTTGGTCTAAGGAGCGAATCCTCCCTAAGTACTTTCAAAGTATATTGCACTACTCATTTCCTTCTTCCCTTCATCCATAAAATGCAAATCTACAATATGCATATGAAGCATTTGAAAACAATAAAAACTATTTGGACAATGGCATGAGCATAAAATTTGATCCATTTTGCATGGAAGAGATGTTCCTGTGGTAAGATTATTCTAACATTGTTTTAAAATTCTACAAGAAGCATAAATTTCTTTCAGTGCTGCACTTTTGTGCAGCGTTGTTTCAGATATTCAGGAGTAAAATAACGTAATTTTTGGGAAAGTAAATGAAGGAAAATAATTACTCTGAGTGAACATACTGTAGTGGAAATGCTAAGTCATGGCTTGAAGCAGTGATTGAACACCTGGTGGGGCCAACCCCAGGGAGCTCAGCAGTGCACCTGAGTGACCAGAATGAGTGAAGCCAGGATCCACCCCTTCCCAGACCTCATTTAAGGGCTGGCAGTGAAGGTGAGGGTATCTCTTGCTGGAGATCTCTCCCCACCTGAGGCCCTTCTAAGCTTAGTAGTTCTTTTCTTTCATTTCTGTGTTCATGGCTGCTGCATTTGGGCTTGTTCTCACTTGCTGTAGCCAAAGACTTTGTCATTCCACTATTATTGCAGTACATTCTATCCCATTGTAATATTACACATAGAAAGATGATTTTATACTTCACTATTTAGTCAACTCATTGTACTGGAATAGAGAATGTGTAATAAAATCTATGGGTACTTTTGTTTATGGTGTGTGCAATAGATTGGCTTGAAGTGATGTTACCATCTCAAGATGATATCTCTGCTAGTGCAACTAAAGTAAAAATCATATTCATTACCTGGGTGGCAGTCTATAAAAAAAAAAAACCAAGCATTTAAAAAATTTAATTAGGATAATCTACAAACAAATTTTTAAAAAGATCTGGACTACCGTTTTCTCTGAAAAGGGAGACCCCTTACTCCATGTAAGTAAGGAGCCTATGCGCTGAAGGAACCACTTCTAGTTCCAGGCTTGTTTAGTGACATATGTACTCAGTTAATCTAAGATATAATATTAGCAAAACTAATAAAGCATAAACTACTAGTCAGTTATTGAGGATCTGTATCAGCAAGACATCTTGGCATCAAAGTATGATAAATTTCTGCAGCAGGAGGTAAAATTGAGATCTTATCATGCAGCCTGCTGCTATTCAAGAGAACTCACAGGGCTCTTGGGCTTCTCACTATTTATAGGGTAAGATGATTGGCTAATAGTCATGGCATGTGCTGACTTGGCCTTCAGTTGCTGAACCACATATTTGCTATCAATTCTTTGAGCACTCAGTTGGAGCTGGAGCTTTTCAGTCTATCCCTCCTCTTTGTTCCTTTTGCTCCTCCTTCTCTCTGTGCACTCCTTATGGATTTGTAAAGCTCTGTACCTTCCAGCATTCATCCCAGTCCAGGGACCCTCTCGTTCATAATGTTACCAGCTGCAAAGTCCATCATTCCTGTAAGTTTTGCCTGTAGTTTGATAACCCACCAATTAATGAGAATGACCAGATACGCAAACCACATTGTCTCCAAATGTAGAATTTCTCAATCAGATAGCCCTGCTTGAATTGGATTTATCACATCTCATGTGCCCTCATCAATTACTGTGGCCGACCAGAGTTGCTTCCTACCACTGCCTCCCTTTCTTAATATCCCTTGTTGCCTTCAAAAAGGTCCTTGACCAGGTACTCTTAAAGGAGCATATATTCTCCTACATACCCTTATAGTAAGCAGGATCTAAAGCATTTGGCTGGAATTTAGAAGGAGGAAAATGAAACCATGTAGCTTTTATAGTTTGGAACTGTTGAATTTTTCATAAATTGTCTTTTACTGTGTTCCAGGCAAGGAATAACAAATAGTTCATGAAATTCAAGGTGATCTTTAAATTTGTCTTTGATCATTCTCGTGAAAAGAAATATAATTCTTCAAACACTGTAAAAAGAAATGTCATTCACTCCAAATTAAAAAAATATAAAAATAAGTAGAAGAATGTTGGATGGTCTCATATCTAACCAAAACATTTGGTCAGATCATGCGTATTTTTCTATTCACATCTACAATCAGATCTCCCTCCAGAATTAACTGCTCAGCAGTATTGCCTTCCTGTGCATATTACTGTCTTATCCTTTGCTCTGTTTTTAAAATCTGCATGTGAAAAAGAGTGAAGATAAAACAGGAACACAGGAAAGCTTATGGATTTGTGAATCCTGCAATAACAGACTACTCAGAATTTAGAGGCATATTATTATTGTTATTATTTAGCTCATCGTTGTTATAATTGTTACTATTATTACTATTTTGGTTGGACTCAATCTAGGCTTAGCTATTACTTACAGATGGTCTTTTCTTCCAAGTTCATCAGACCAAAATTCTATGAAGTAGAATTATGGGAGTCTAGAGTGTTTTTATTTGTGCTTATAAATTTGGACTTATTTGATATTCCGAGCCTCTGAGGAGAAAGATTTTGGCTTTGTTATTTATAAAAGTTGCCTGTCTTCTCTCCTCGCTTCCATCACATTGTGTACAGATTCATCCACCCACCATCTGCCCTACCAGACTTTAAAAACATGAAAAAGCAAAACACCTCAGAAAAACAGGGTCAGAGGTTATTTTAGCCTATTGGAGACTTATGGTGTGGAAGCAAGGTTCTCTGAAGCCTTATAGATTAAACTTTCAGTACTCATTTGCTCTCAGTAGATACTTACAAGTCCTATACTCCCAAGACAAGTAGCAAAAACCGGTACAGTTAAAAATATGGTGACACTTAAAAAAAAAAATAAAAAAAAATGTAGCAACTCCTTTTTCATCCACTCCCAATTAGTTATTGGACACAAGCAAGAGCAGACAGCATGAGAGTTTAAAGGATGAAACTATGTTCTGTCTCTGATAACGTTTATATAATAGTTAGGGTTTAATAAGGGTTTAATATTAACATTTTCAAATTTATTTCTGTCAAACGTGAAGTAAAATAGGACAATGTACTCAAAGTGTCTTTGGCACTGCTTCATTCATTTCTATGCATCCATTGCATTCATGTGTTTGGAAGACCTTCAGAACTTCTCAGAAACAGTGTTTTTCAAAAATACTTTACAGCAGCTTCAGTTGCATGATGAGTGAAAAATCAGGCATTCTTCTACATCTTTTTCTTCCTCCACATGAAGACTTTTCTTTCCAGCACATTTTGATCAGTATTCATCTTATTCTTGACATATGCAAAAGCACAGTAATCTCTTGCTGTACCTCCTCTCTTTCCTGTTCATTGAGCCAGTAAGTTTGGCAGCCTTCCAGATACAGGACATTCATATTTTGTCTGGAAGAAAAATCTTCAGAGATGAGATACAGAATATACATACAATCCCTGCTATTTATTCCTCTTCATATTGCCAGCGATAGGTCCTACATCTTATGTTACTGACATTTTTTGTTTATAACAGGCTTTATATACACACAGTGAAGAGTGCTATTTCAATTATATATTATTGATATCAAGAAGTTGCAACAGCAGGTAACTTGATTCATTCTCTGTGTGGGACTACAAACAGCTAAGACAATACTCACCATGCATGTGACTATCAGATTACAACTGAGAAAGAACTTATAAACTTATACATTATTGGCTACCTCCATCACTGCCTGGTTTTTCTGTGAAGAAGCTATAGCAGCTGCTCCAGTTCATCCATTTGTTCAGTCGTGTGTACTGGTTTTCTTGGCAAATTTATTTTATTCTGCAGCAGTTTGATCTTTCTATCAAATAATGAGCAATTTTACCTGGAGTCCAAATGATTGATTGGAAAGTTGAGTTTATAAAGGCTGAAACAGTGGAGGCTGTCAACTTGACGAAGCTTCCAAAAGACCTATGAATACAATTAAGTGTGACTGTTTGCATTTCCCCACAGACAATTCAAATACCATTCTGTTAACAGTGTCAACCAGATGCTTCTTTGACCACACTCTAGAGTTAAGTGCATACCAACTAAAATTTTTGGAGAAAAAAATTTGACCCCATTCCAGGTGATATGGACAAGGCTATAATATTTCTACTATTTTCAAGTTTGTGTCTTTACTTCGTCACAATCCTGTGATATTTTGCAGATTCAAATTCGCTCTTCTAAATGCCCCAGAGCATGAAATGTATACATGCGGGTTCACACTGTGAAAAAATAAAACAACTAACTGGTGAACAGAAGCACAGCTATGCATTATTTAATTCACTAAGAAATGTAATAATTATAATAATAATACCAACAGCTGATTATCCTGGAGCACCATATGTCCCAGGGGCAATTCAGAGTTAGGCAGTGTGACTGCAGACAGCATGTCCCCTGTGGTCTCAAGACTATAGAAAGTTCCTTGGTGTTTTATATTTAACAGTGCTCAAATGCATATACTTATAGTCAGAATCGAGTGCAGGGTCTAAGATCAGAGAGGCAAGAAATTGCTCACTTTTAGGCTTTTTAAACTCTCCATCGCATATATCATAAAACAGCAAAGACTTCCTGGAATTCTGAGCTCTCTGTCATGAAACAAAATGCACACAAAAAAGGGAACCTTTTACTTAAAATATATTTTCAAACAAAGTCTTCTATTTCCCCTATTCATGAATTTCTAAAATTCTGCATTTGTTTCCAAAGTAGGTCCTTCTACCTAATTAGAGAAATGGACCTGTATGGCTTACCATTACCTGTATGGTAGGGCTTTAGTGGATTTAGTAGGGCTGGATATTTTGTTTTTGTATATTTTGTATTTGTATCTTTGTCTTGACTTCATGTTCCAAGAGATAAGTATTTCTTCCACGTATTCTGGTCAGTTTGCAATGGAAAATACCAAGACATACTTTGCTATTGACTAGTAATGCTATTACTTTTTCTTCAACAGTCATATCTATATTTCTGTGTCTTGGTGCCTTGGAATTATACTCTGGAATGGTGCCAGCATGGAGCATCATTTCCATCTCCTTACTCCTCCCTTTTGTCCATTAAAAATTATTTGGCAATACTTTTATGATTCAGTAAGATTTATGTAAAACTTCTACACTGGTGACTGGAACAAAGTACTGCAGCTGTTCAAAGTACCACTGCAAATTTTTCAGCTCAATGAGATAAGCACAAACTATATTATCTTGCTTGCACATAATGCTGTAGTAACTCCAGTGTTCATCATACAGGTCTTTTCAGCACTTTGTCAGCTCAGGCTGCTCCAGAGAATGAGAATTATGTAGACCATCTGCAAAGTTTAAATCACGCCACACAGATAATTAGGTTTCTACAGAAGATTATTTGCTATATCTTTACCATTGTTTTTTAGAGGTGTTGCCTTAAGTAGTGGAAGGATTCATCTTTTTAATCTGACTTTGCCCTTAGATACACAAGATGTACAGTTTTCCACACTGACATGGAATAAGGATTTTGTATAGCTCACTTCCTGCTCTTCAGAATTGGGCAGTGGTAAGAGATAAGCAAAAGAATATTAGAAATTAGACATGTATAGAATATTTTCTTCACAAACCATCTTCTAGTCTAAGACTTCCTGAATCACCTAATACAGTTGTTATTCATAAAGCTGCAGTGTTACCTATTCGTAAAACTGTAGGTGTTACTGCTGAATTGTTTTAAACTGACAGCAGTTCTTTACAGGTTTTGCCAAGTCAGCCTTCACTTAACATACTAAGGTTCAAAGGCTTTCAAGTACTGAATTTTTAATATTAACTTAGGATGAAGTTACCACTCTTTAATACTTCTGTAAATGATGGCTGCTAAGTCTGATAAGATTTTTGCAGATGCTGTGGGAGTACTTATTTATGTTTGCTCTTCAGAGAATACCACAGTCAAAAAAATATATATGTATTTTTTCCCCCGTAGAGATAGCATATTTGAAACTGCTTAAAATATTTGGAGATGTTTTCATTCTGCCTCAGAGGGATGATAGAAACTTGCAGTCTGCGCTGCATTGTTATGCTACTGCCTTCAAGGCATGCTCTTGATTGTGAGATACTCTGTAGGGCTAAAACAAGTCCTGGCAAATCTTGGAGACTACAAATGCCTACAAATTAGAGGACTCTCAGATGCAATCTGGAGGCATCTGTTTTTGTTTTCTCTTGTAAAGGTCATCCAGGGATCATGCCATTTGAAGATAAACAAACAAAACCTTCAATACATCAGACTTCAAAAAACGATGTGCTGCTTCTTAGCTTTTTAAAACAGCCAATATATATTCTGACGAACGAAAGGATTGTTACTTGTAGCTACTATTGTTTGAGGGCAACCTTGGAACATTTATGGCTTAATCCACACACTACATTAATTATTGACATAAATCACTGATTATTTTATGAAATATTGTTGATGTTTCCATAACTTTTGTGACATTAATAGCCTGAAATACGAACCATGGGTTAGAAAACACACAAAGCAAGCAGACAACAAAAAAGCAAGCTAAAATATAGAATCATAGAACCATAGATAATATCAACCATCGTACAGTCATAATCATAGATAAAATCAACTGCTGATCCCCAGTAGTTTCCTCCTGGACAGGTACTGACAATAGGTTCCCAGCCAGCTCTGCAAGGGGGGAACCATGGGTCCTCGTCCCATGACTGAAGGGAGCTGGGTGAAAGCAGTCAGTGAGACCATCACCACATGACCTGTTGGTGTCAAAGGCTGTGGCCTGCAGATGAGAATAAGCTTGGGGGTAAACTGTGTTGTCCTTAAGAAATAATAAAGTCTCAGTAAATAATAAAGTCATGAAAAAATGACCAGCACTTACAAAATGTCTTGAACTTTTTTTCATTGAATTCTTCATGCAGGATCACATTTTTCTGTATTTATGATCTCTTATTAAAGCATAACTTATTCCAAAACGTGGAAGAAATTCACCAAAATATAGGAAATAGAAAATAAAGCTTTTTTGCTCTATCTAGTCTCATTTATATTTATATTTTTCATTCATTCACGTCATTGCAAATATATATATTTTCAAAGAGACTTCAGGAAGTCACCCAGTGCACCCCTCTATGTCTTATGAGGAAAAGGATAATTATATCTAGGGTTATTTCAATATGATTTATAAGCCTCCAGAGAGACAGATCCTGTAGTCTTTCTAGGCAGCCTAAGCAAATGCTTCATTTTCCTTAGCCCGGTTTTATTTTGATGGCATTTTATACAGAGCTCTGTTGTACTGAACATTCTAAATTCTCCTACTGTCCTACCATGCTTCTATCAAACTGATCTTTTAATTTTCTTGTCTTACTCCAGTACAAGTCTTTCAGGCTCCTTATCTTTTCTGTCACAATTTTTTTTCTACTACCCTGAGTTTGTGGTATTAACTTTACAAAGCAAAAGAAGGATAAGTCCTTAAACTGTTCACCACAGATCTCTCATTTAAAGCCTCTCAGTATTATCCTCCTTCACTTTCTTATGAAGTATTTACATTTTAGAGAAACTTTAATGTCCCAAACTAGATACATTACTCAAGACTCTCTCTTAGTAAGCGACAGACAGTGACTCAAGTAGAGAGGAATAATATTTTTTGACATTTTACCCTTATCTCCTCTCTGAGGTTTAGTCATACAGCTCTAGGCTGTAAAAGTATATCCATTTTCTTTCTGGTTCAAAGCTATTTCTTTTCCCTAAGTGTTGGAATAAAAACAATTTTTATTTTATTTTATTTTATTTTATTTTATTTTATTTTATTTTATTTTATTTTATTTTATTTTCTATTTTTTTATTTTTAAATTTTTTATTTTTTTGTATACAGCATCAGACCAGAGGAAACTCTATTTCAGCCATGTGGATTTGAATCTCAGTGCCAGTAGGGGTGTCCCAGAGCCTATCTGGTGTTTTGAACGGTCTCTGCAGGAATGTGTGGGCTTACAGCCTCCATCAAACTTTTTTGAAGCATGTCCCATGTGTCTCTGCTGAGAGATCCAAGTGTCAGATATGTCTGGCTATGTGAAAACTCACCAGAAAAGGTGAAATACTAAAATACCAATCTAAAGCAGGGTATCTAGGCCAACAAACAAAAAAACACTTTCAAAGGGGATTTTCTACTTCTCAAAAAAGCAATAACATTAACTGAATGTATGTGAAGATGGATCAGGCTATGAAAGGTCCATTAGTAGAGAAGTACAGAATTGATCTTTGAAGTATCTGATTTTTAATTTATCCTAGTTTCTTTTTCTCCAAACTCAGCTGAGATTATGACATGACATCTTTGGTGAATGGTAATGGATACACCAGGGAGCACCAGTGAGCATACATCCACTAGAAAATAATGCAGTATGATACAGATTGGGATGCAATATCAAAACTGAAGGGAGAGTATGACTCAGATGCCCTAATGTGTGCCTATGTGTCACTTTTGTAGCTTGCACAGGAATTTTCTTCATAGACACATATCAAATATCAAACATCAAATATTCAGTATTCAAATAATATATTCCTATAATAATAGGAAGTACACTTCCCATAATGTTTTAGTTTTATTAATCAAGGAAATCTGCAGTACTAGTACTGCTGTTTATTAAAGAAAACATTTACATTGCTCACAGAAAAGCATCAGAAAAAACATAGTTGCAGCTACTCAAATTATATGAATATAGTGTTGACCAGAGAAGATGTTTTTATCTGTGGAATTTGAAATATGTCTTGATGATCTGGATTTTCTTGCTCTGGAAGAAGACTTTTTCTCCTCTTTATTTCTCTCTTATCACCCATAACTTGAAGTATAATCTTTATTAGCTGAATTGATATTTAGGATGTTATACTGGCATCAGCAAAAATTGAGGATTCTTCATTTTCAGCTGTTGTGCTTTACCCAGTTTCTTTGCCCAAATGCCACATAGAAGAATCGTGAATCAGAAACCATGGTCTCTAAATAGGGGTCCAGGGGGAGGAAGAGATTAGTTCTCCCTGGTTTTAAAAAGGTATTGCTGACTACAACAAATTGAATTTTATACAACATACTCATTTTTTCAGCAATTGTATCATTCTAGGTTTCATCAAACTGTATATTCAGTAAAGTTTCGACACTCTAGTCTGGAGTATTCAATCAATAACTTATTCAGTGATTCATGGTTAAAATTTTAAAAGCAACTTTTAAAAGCAACCTAGCTGCATGTTCAGCAAATACAATGCCCTCTGAACAACTTAGAACATCTTTGGTTACTGCATTTGAAACAAAAAAGAAGTATCAACAAGGGATCCCAGCCCAACCTTCTAGAAGACCCTGAGGATAAGGATTTAATGCAGATAAATCTTTTATTCTGAATTCTGGGAAAGTATATGGAAAATATTCTTTTGTTGTGGGCAGACAAGCAGTTTGCATCTAAAAGAAAGGCAAAATGCAATGCTTATTCTAAAGTACTATACTACATATATATAGATATTTTCAGCTAGCAAACTGAATTTCCATTTAAAATCAGAATAATTGTTAGATAAGATTGTTATTATTGGGATTTATTTGCATTATATCAGTTACATAAAATAAACTACAAGATAAGCCATTTTTAAGCAAGGTTTTGATAAAGAGAAATGAAAACGGCTCCTCTACCTTTGCACCCATATGTACAGCTTGCCTCCCTAAAAGAATGAACTATACTAATATATAAGCTCATTTCATGGTCCAAATGCCCTGATATTTATAATGCCCTGATATTTATAACAGTATTAATTCCTTAGGATTATTCTAAGTAACTGCTAGGAAGTACAAAACTATTTTGAGATAGCAGAAGACTCAGGCCGGTGATGGTGACATGCCTTGCTGGAGAAGATAAGTTTAAGGCATGAGGCATGGAGTAGGTTCATACATGATGAGTAACACACATCCTGTTGGAATTCAGGCATGGAGGTTTGGACCAGAAGCACTGCAAATTCCACTGGAGCTCTGGAGAGCAAAGCAGAGAATTCTGTTCTCAACCCAGTTACAGTCTCTGCGTCTTGGTATCTCAACTGTCAGTGATCTTGGTTTTCTTGTTTGGATGAGGTTTTCTTATCCATGTTTTTGCTTTCTATTTTAGGACTTGATGAAAGCTCCCTGTTTATTGTTAAATTTATTATCTGAGCAGGAAGCATAACCTAAAAATAAAAAATACAAAAGTATACCCTATATAATGGCATTTTTAAGTTTCACGATCATCTGAGTGACTTTTGAAAGTATTGCCAAATGTTAAGGTTTATAAATAAATCTGGTAAGATGAACTTTAGTTCACTAGATTAGCCATTTTGAAAACTATGATTGTTCTTTTATCAGGGTCTCAAACTGAGCATTCTCTGTGTGGAAACGTCTTTCATACAGTATTATAAAATATTTGTATTTTCAGAGAAAATATACAGCAGTGTAATAAAGAATGAATTTCTATATAAAAGTTCTATATAAAAATATAATTTTAAGAGTAAATCATTAGTTGATATCCTTTTTTTGTCACTCTTAATAGACATATTCCTGTGTGTGTATATATATATTATAGGCTCTGTGACTCTATCTCATCAAACAAAAGACATTTCACAAGCTTTCAGATAAAAATGTGAATAGTCTCACTTAAGTTTTTTGCTTCAAGTAATAAAATATGATTGTCTTTAGGATTAGATTATTACCCTGTAAATACTGTCAGAGCTATGATCATGAGGGCATCGCTTCTCCACTTCGATTCTCTATTCCTCTCCTAATTATTTGTCTACTTCATTTACTGAAATTGTAGACTGCTCAAGAACACGATTGCCTGTCACTATTTGCACTTAATGCTGGTAAAGTACAAAGTTAATAGGCTAAACTTGACAAGAGTTTCTTAAGGTTGCTGTGGTACGAAATAATGAAGTTTCTTTGTTGACAGGAAGAGATTTGCTATGAGTTAGATACCTTTCTTTTTAGGTAAGGTAGAACACAGGAACGTATAAGCAGTTATGACTGAACATCATCTCTTCAGATAAAATTCAGATAAACAACACAAATGCATAAAATAGATTTAAATCAGTCTTCTGCTGTGAGACCGGTAGTTAGTAGCAATTATATATCCAGATACAGAAATACAGTTTTGAGATCAAGTTTGACACTGTTTTACCTGCTGACACAGAAGAAGTGCTGTCTTGCCTTCTCTGACAGTGTCACTTGTAATGAGTGACTTTAATATCTATGCTAATACAGCTTGCTGCATCCACTGGTATAAGCCCCAGTGGCAGAGAAGGAACAGCTATCTAAATTAAACTGAATATGTCTTGATTGAAAATGAATAAAATTACATTAACCAGTCACCTGTGGGTACATGTCATGCTACCCTCTGCTGAGTTTGCTGGTATGTCTACTATACTAATGTATTTTGAGCTTGGACATAACAGATAAGGAACACTTTTCCATAGTATGAGGAGAGAGATTAGCACCCTGTCTTAGCAGTTCACTAAAATCTTTCTTTTGCTCCTGGCAAGATGCTGTACTACAGAGGTTTTTTTTATGAAATGTGTGTCATGTGGGTGACACCTGACCTATTGATTTCTGCATCTGCACTAAAGTTCATGACAGATACAGTCATTTGATAGCATAAGAAAATCTATTTAAAACAGAGGAGTCTTAGACAAAGCAAATCTAGTGTATCTTCATATGCCTATCAGTAACTTGAAGCAAATGAACCCTGGTGCTACAGCATAAAAATAAATATTATTTTCCATCAGCTCATTTATTATTTAGTTAGAAACTCTCGACTGAAGAGAAATAAACAAGAGAATTTTCTCAATTATACATTGATTGGTCATGTATTGTGTTATTTATGTAATTTCTTCCATCATGTCTTATCTTGTTTTCTGTGCAACATGACATCCTCAACTTCCCTTTTTTTTTTTTTTTTTTTTTTTGCATCTCAAAAAATCATAGAAAAAGAGTAAGTTAAAATTTATTTTTATTATTCACCCAGATATTGTTCTTGAAACATTCTGATCTTTCAAAACAGATCATTTTATTGCTTTTTACAATATATCAATTTTGCTGATTTATTATCCATGTATTATTGAAAAGAGTAACAAAAATTAATGATTGAAAATTTTAAGGACTGCTAACATCTAGAAAAATTTATTAGAAAACTTTAGCAGGAAAGCTAAAAAGACAAGGGATACCAATTATGATGGAAATATACAGCAAAATGAAATTGAAGAATTTTTGAATGATCAGCGCAAAGGCATTCAGAATCCAATGCAAAATATTTGTATATTTTATTAGATGGGCAGAGAAAGGCATATATTTTATTAAAACAATTTCTGATTTGGGCTATTCTTCATGAATTGATGTTGAGATTTGCTTTTGCACCGCATTTCAACTTGTATATTTTTTTTTTTTTCTAAACAATTTTAAGGGTTCTGATTTGAGAAACAGTATTTGCAGGGTATTGTGACAGTGACATGCTCCAGATTTTTAAATGAAAATCCAGCTGGGACATTATCTTTGTTCTCTGTTTTACCTCTGTGCATTTCGGTTATAATGAAAACATTCAAGCTATACCTCTGTGTCTCATAAAGTGACAGTTTTTCTATTTCATTACATGATGTGAAAAATAATATTCATGTTTACTCAACTCCCTTATTTTCCAGACTTCCTGTATTGGAAGGAAATTGGAAAAATTCCTAATTGCCCTAGTAGGAGTATGTTGACTTCAACATAATTTCTCTAAAGAAGCCTTGTAAAAAGACTCTTTTTCACTGCCTGCCAGTTCTTCCCTTTATCAAATGCAACCCCTAACTTCATTCCTTGACCAATTGCTCATTTGAATTAAGACATCCAGCAAATAATTAAGGCGAAACCAAGTGCAAGGCAAGCTCAGTTAAAAAGTCGAAGAGTCTTAGTTACTCTCTGACAGCAGTCTATGTGCTAATGTTTACTCATTTCTCACTGGCTGAAAATTTTCACTAATTTCATGCTTTACATTACCTTATGCTAATTAATTCCTTGTGGCCGTCAGTCTTTCTATACTGTGGAAAAAGGATAAATACAAGTCTTCAGAAGCAAACTATCTGTAACATTCAGGCCTCATAAATTATTAAACTCAAACTTAGACAGTCTTTGTCAAAATCTGATTTTTTTTAAGTGGCTTTTGCCTTAAACATTAGCAACAAAAAGTATCTGCTAAGTTCTCTGAACATAACTTCATCTTTAGCTATATGTGGAACATATTAAATTGCAAACTGGTTGAGAATTATTTTCTGAAAATTATTAAATTGTATTAAATTAATAAAGTTAGAGTCAGAATAGGGAAACTGTTGAGAGAACTGCTTAACTGTACAATAGAAATAACACACAAAGTACTATAAACTCCGTCCATTGTAGTAAAAATTCTAAATTATATTGTTTATAAGATGAAAAGTCTTCATTCAGGAAATAGGGAAAATAGACAGGGTTAATAGAAAATCTGGGAAATTTTCTGTTTAATAAAGCAAATATGGCAACATTAATACTTCTTGTTCTCTGATACTCTTCCCTGCCTTTTTGGAATTTGAAATTGGAAATGAATTTTGGAATTGGAAATGAAAATTTTGGAATACTGACAGACATTTAGATCACCACCATTAAAAACACAATAGTTCTCTTTTTTGTGGTGATCTGTTTTTTCCAATTTTCCTGTTTCTGTGATGTATTTCAGGGTATATTTATGGCTGATTTATGGCTGATAACACTGTAAGTATTATTGTCAGATTTAGCATCACAACAGAAAGTGAGGATACTGGCTAATGCCTTCAAAGGTAACAAACACACATCAGAAGTACTGATAAAATGGGAAACCTATATTTAATTCTCTAGTTCTCTAGTGGTTTACATGCGATTAAAGAAATTACTCCAGTTTCCTGGTGTAATGTAGTCAGCTGCTCTCATGAATCAATTTTACTGGAACCCAGCAGAACATACTGGATGAGCATTTGATTTTCACCCTAAGAGAGGGACATCTGTTTGAAAGAGACACTCAAATAGGAAGCAGGACATGGTTCCAGCAAATCATTCCTGACTGCCTAGTTATATTTGACTTCAGTAATAATGAGAGATAGTCAATGCTATTAGTGAAGCTCTTGAAATCAAAGAATTTCCAGATGAGATTTTTCTTCTTGTCATTTACCACTGTAAAATGCTCATTTCAGAAATAATTGTCTGAGCGACACAAAGGTGTTTTCTCTTACTGATGGAAAACTGAGTTGTGGATTTTTTTTTTTCAATCCTACTTTTTCTTAAAATATTAGGACAAAATTTTAGGGTACAAACAAGTAAGTTATCAAACAACTATTACAGGAAGTGCAAAAGTAAATTAAATTAGTTAAATGCCAATAACATCATAGGTATGAAAATCTTCTCCAAAAATACCTTCTCTGTGAAGCTACATCTACATTGCTACGGCCAACATTGTTCCTAGCCTTGAGCAAAGAATGAGAAGATTCAGTATCTTCAGGAAGGGCTTGCACTTCATGTTTGTAAGTATTCTCAGTGCATTTTGCAGTATTACTGAAACAAAGAAGGGTTTTTTTGGTCTCAGTAGCTGTCATCTGTGGCTTATAAATTTTCAGTTTACATGTCACTTGTGATAACCTATTGATCTGTCTACGAAGAATTCAGTTTAGGAACAAAAAAGGAAAAACAGATCAGTCTTTTACATATATTGATCACAAGTATCATATGTATTTATATCAGACAAAGTGATATATTCATATATAAATAGAAGTAGCCTCCTTGTACTAAATTTTTCTAGTCTCTTAGAAACACGGGTACACAGAAAAGCACAAATTCATAAGCAGACTATATGCAGAAGAAACAAGCATTAAATTGTTCAACTTCTAAAAATCCTGGTTGAAATCTACACCGTAGTTGTAAGGATATTGTTTAGTTTCATTTACTCGTTTCACCATGTCTAAAACAAATATCAAATGAAAAGAAACTACAGAAGAGAACTGCAGATGTTTAACTTTGTAGTGATATGATAAGTGTTGGAGTCCTCAATGAATAAACCATAAATACTGAAATTGCTTCTTCATTTAAAAAAAAAAAAAAAAAAAAAAAAAAAAAGTACTCTTAAAAATACTCAGGAGAAGGATTATTTTTAATTCCTACAATTAGTTTGCTACTACACATCAGTTAACATATTCAAACATTATTTTCCAGGTATTCAGTTAGTGAACAAATGGTCTAGTAGCATTTTACTGCCCATAAATTTAAAGAACTCCATACAATTTGTTGAACTGTCCTGTGCAATTCATATTGAGCTGGAACTATTTAAAACTCTACTAATTAGACTGATTTTATAGATCTTGAGTCCTCAGAAGATTGTTTATCATTTTTAAAGGCCTTCTGCTTTTACATGCCTTTATGACTTAATCAAATTGACATCTGTTACCCTTACGTACATTTGAAATTCCCCACATTTGATTTGCTGTTTTGTTTTTCTAAATGTTTCTTGAATACTTTTCTTCTCTCTCTCTCTCTCTCTCTTTTTTTTTTTTTTTTAATTATAAATGGAAAATAAATCATGCATTTAAAACCCCATTTCTATTTATAAACATCAAGAATACATAAAGATGTGCAAGGTTTTTTTCTTAATATTCTATTTCCTTTGTTTGTAAAACTCAGCACCATGGAATTCCATATGATATGAAGTAAACTGGAGATTATTTTTAAGTAATATGCTTTTCAGAGTAATATCATAATCTCTATAGTCTTAACAGTGTATCTACACAAAAGTTATTAACAAATCTCTATTAAAGGAGTGTTTCACATTCCTTTTTAAAGTAACAATGTTTCTGCAGTTCAAACGTCAAGAGGATAAACATATCTCTCCTGCAAAAACATGTTGTCTGGGTTATGTATTACTGATGTTCCTGCTGAGTAACTAACTGCATGCGGAAATGAGTGTTTGCTTGTTCCATGCTTTCTAAGTTCCACATCATGAGTTTTACTTTTTGTAGCTGCAGTCAAGGTATTATCTAGAGGTTGTGCTAGAGTGGGGTCTAATTATGTTGAAATCTGGAGCCACCCTGGCTTGATATATCATGAACAAGGTAGCTGCATCCAGTTTTATTCCCGAGATCTACACCAGACTGGTCACTTTCCATGCTTCCATGAGAGCACAGAAATTTTTCCCATCTGTTGCGCCATGTTACTGCGTAACACAAATTGATAGTACACATTCTCTGGAATCAGAAACAAATACTTTCTTAGAACTGATCAGTTTTTCACATACAACTCTTCTACACCACATAATTTCTGGCAGTTCATGTACCTTACTTTTCCATGAACTTTCTGTATTTTATTGATCCTGCTCAAAGAAAGTTGTTTTACAGGCTAAACGCTTGGTAAAAATTTTATTATTACAGATACCTGTTCATCTGAATTTTTTTTTATTTTTATTTTTTTTTTACTTTCCCATCTTTCACTTCTGTGAAATGATGTAAGCAAAACTGCTAGATGAATTTCTCTTCTGGGATTTCATATGTTTTTTGTGGCAGACCTTAGTAATTTTGTCATCAAATGCTAGAGACTTGCCAGTTCAGAATGCTGCAGGTCACCAGGAATGTTTTCCAAGGAGCTGTGATTTGCAACAGCCTGTAGTTGGTGGACAAACAGGGTGCATCCTGTCCCCATGAGATTTCTGCAACAGTGCTGAACAATATTTTTTTTCTTATAGGCTTAGTTTTATTTTGCTACTAACATTGATTTTGATGGCACTTAGTTTCTTTCTTGCAACAATTCTTGTTTTGCTTTATTGTTATCTGATTTTGAGGTAATAGTTCCCACTTGAAAGTAGAATCCTATCCAAACGGAAGCTACACAATTTTTCTTGTTTCTTCAGCTCTTGCTAACGTCATATAATTTTGCTAATATGTATACTGGCTAAATCATGTCTTTCATGACAATTCTGATTCCTGTTTAATATTACAATACTTCTCCCTCTTTATTTTGGTTTATCTTATGTCTATAGTCTAAGCAAAGAACATTCAAAGACCGGTCATTTTCTCATCCAGAGCCTGAGCTGGTAATATTCAGATTGAGCATTCAAGCTAAGATTACACTCCCTGCCAAAATACTGCTTTCTTGTCTGTATCACAGGAGCTGACAAGTGGATAAACTGGTATCTTTCTTTTCCACTGCAGCTATAAAGTTAATCCATGCCAACTGCCTCTTAATTTTTTGGTTATACCACATGTGTTACTTTGGATGAGATTCTTAAGTACAGTCATGGTGGTATATCCACTACTGTCTTTGTATGTGTAAACAACCCATTCTGCAAGGTTTTGGTAGGCATCCTACATCTTCAAAGAGATCAGGAATTCACTTCCAAATCTATTTTGAGGGAAGACATACTTTTGTTGATCTGGGATGTAATCTGTCTGTAATTCAGTTTGCTCTCTAGACGACAGTAACACTAACATTCCAGACATTTTTTTTTTTCATCTAAGTCAATTCAGTCTGAAAACTCTTAGTATAGAACATCTGCCAATTATTGACATCTTGTTAAGGATTTTTTTTTCTTTTCCTTAAAATAACCAGTCTGTCTATGAAAACATAGCAATTATAACACCAGAAGAAACTGGTGATCCAAAGTTAAAACCTAAATAGTAATGGATTGTTGAGGTTGTATAGCAAGAGTCTAGTCTTCCACTTCCACCAATCTAGTCTAGCACTTTGAATAATATTTTTACAGAGAGTATATTTGTTATTTCATAATGTACCACAGGCACATAGATTTTTTTTTTCTTTGAATCAAATAATTCAGCATAATGTCTATCTACTTGCAAGTATTCAGAGTGCAAAGAAGAAACAAAAGAAAAAAAATCTTTTCTTTCATACAGTAAAACTGTAACAAGACTAATAAGCGTGAGATTACAGAGTAAACTGGAGGATGTAATCTACATGAGTGAGACTATGTATCTGATCATGTATTATTATGAAGACAGAAGGGGTGAAATGAAGTAAACAATATTTGTGCAAATCATCTGAGAACTTAATGGTCATTCTCTGTGTCTTGTAGAGACATAATAATGAAGTGAAGAATGAACTTTATTTAAAATTGCAGCTGTATTGATGTTAACACAGGAGAAAGGCTACTGTTTATTTTTCTTATTTTCTCAGATTTTTCTTTTTACCTTTGAGGAACGTTCTTGTGCTGTTCCTGCAGCACTGCTGTGGATCAGTTCAGGATGATTGTTATAGAAAAGAGAAACAGTTTCTTTTTTTTTTTTTTTGTCTCTTATCAAGGGACTGAATAGCTGTCAGCAGACTTGGGGGAATGGCATAACATTATTTTCAGTTGTGAATGTTCTTGCAGTATCTATACAGTTTTCATTTTGCTTCACTTCTTTCATTGCACTATATTCACACATTGGTATCACCTCCCGAAGAAGACTTTTTTTTCTTCTTTTTTTTTTGCAGGTGTTGGTTTTGCTCAGAGACAGAGCAGCTGACATATTCTGTACTGGATCATTCAGAAGACAGAAAAAGATATATCCAAGAAGAACTTGTTTTGGAAAGAATATTTTCATCATATTGAGTTTAAATATGCATACCTGAGAATATATGCTTTCATAAAAGAATTCAAAGCAGTCTGCATGTGATTCAGTCAGCCTTATCCTTTTGCTAAGTCAGTGAAAAGAAACTTCCACTTGTGTATATTGTTTCATCCTTCCATTCCTTGATAATAATAATTTGAAAAACCCCTATATTTTTCTACTGACTGAGAAAATTAAGCAGGTGAAGAATATATATTAGCTTCCTGCTTGCAATTTTTTTTTTTCTTCTAAATGTAAATTGTTTGTGTTCTCATTTTTATGGTAAGATTTAAAGCTGTCAAATAAATTTCAAGTCTGAACTGCCTTAAGATTACAGTAATGCATTCATTTCAAATTACTTAATTCCTAAGAAATGGAATTAAATTTGTTTGTACTACTAACCACTTTAAAATGTTATAATTCTACTGTACCCAAACTTTTGAAATACTACAATTAACTGTAACTAAACAGAAGAACTGACTGTATTTCTCCTTCCTCTCTCTTTTAAATTATAATTTAGTGTAATATTCCATAATAGCAAAATAATGAATTCAGTGCTTCTTGAAATTTTCCCTCTTTCTCATGTATCTCATGACTGCAGATATTTGTGTGGAATTTTGGAAATTAATGCTTTTATCAGTAGTCGGAACTGTAAGAAACAATATCACAACAAATCTGGCTGAACATATATGTATACTTGCAGAAAAAAAATGCTTTTACTCCACTGTGAAGTGCTCCAAGATTTCCTGGCCACAGCTGTATTTGACAAGAGCAGAATGCACAAATCTTGACAGACCTTTGCTGGGAGGTCCAAAAATATTATAGCCTGCCATCCTACTAACTTAACTTATTACAGCAGTTAAGTCCATGCCCTAGCAACAAGCATACTTTTTCCTTCTATTGACCGCTCAGAGAATAGTTTAAAAACAGTATCATAAAACTGTCAAAATATTTTTTCTTCTACCGTGACAATCAATTAAAAAAAAAAAAATCTCCTGCTAAAATGTATAATTGCTACATATATAACTGCATGGCATATTTTCTTTATTCACATCTTCAGATGCATTTACAATTAATTGATACAAGTGCATTAAGCAGTTTCTTTGCAAAATGGAGGTGAACAGCAAAGATAATATACTTTTGCCCTTTTGGTAAGTGCAAATATCTTAAATTGAAAGTCTGAGATAGAATCAGGGAGGATATGAAAGTCTTCACTGAATTCTCTGAATTTTCTGGACCTAACTCAAAATCTCCTAACAGTACTGAAACTGTATTCAGCAGTCCCCAAGAAATCAGAAATCATAAAACAATTCACTAAAATTATTCTTATACTGTTGGTATTGTTGTAATGGAGGTATTTTTCTTCTTGAAATATCAGATCTTTAGAGAGTAGTCAGGTGTGTTACTGGAATTAAGAGTTAATCACAGTTGGTTTTATTTTGAAGCTTTTAGAAAGGTAAAATTCTTATCATCTTGTTTGTGCAAATGAATTCTAAGTTGCATTTATATTGCAGATTATAGTTTTGATTCACTCATCTCTATATTATACAACAATTTCTTACTGGAAAGGACTTAAAAATAATTTATGTCTGCTTTTATCCTAACTAGCGTTTGCCTTTTGTTTTTATTTTTGAGATGGACTTTTCCCAGATAGAATATTAAACAGTATCAACGAGTTAGTTATGGTTGACTCTATTCACATAAGTGTTTTCTGTGCAGAATCATGCAAAACAGTTTCAAAAAGACTTGAATAATTGCATATTCAACTTCCCACTCAGTAAAGGTGATTTTTGTTTATTTTCATAAGGCTTTGTTTTTAAGTATCTTAAAAGCTGATTAGCTCGAACACTTTACTGCGTATGATTATATTTGTTTTGGTGAACAAAGCAAAAAAGGGCCATAAACCTTCCATTGATCTTGCTAGGTTAGAGCATCTGCTCCAGTAATATACAGCTGGTTGGATAGCTTTGACATCTGGGAATCTTTCAGTTGATGGACCTGCTCTTACTGAACATGCCAGCAGAGATGATGAAAACATTATTAGATCTATTTCACTGTCTTCTTTTTGTAGCCCTGTGTAACTTTGCCAAAGCTGTAGCTTGCCGCTGTGACTCGTATGCACATTTTTTCTTCTCTGGACAGCTCTAAACTTTATTTTGTAGCACCTGCCAAAACCAATATATATTTCTGATGCTCCCAAGAAAACCCATGAGTGATATGTAGGCTTCAAGGAAGCCAGAATATAAGGAAAGGTTGGCAGGCAGATGAACAACAGCTTTCTTTAAATATGTATTATGCTCCCGAGAAGCATGATTGCCAAAACGGTTTGTAGCACCATTCTGACAAGTTTCACTTCAAGGGCTACATCCCTTTAGCACAAAAAACAGAGTGGAAGATGATGAGTTTCAGTCAAAACTGTATCAAGGATTTAGGGACAGTTTCACATAATAATGATCTATGTCCAGAAAGCATGCAGAAAATATGGAAACAGGAAAAGTAAGAAGGCTGTATTCCTTGTCAAGATTGCATGTTTGTTTAGCATAATGCCATCTCAATTCTCAGCAAAGATTTGCAAGGCAGTCTGAAAAGATGCCAAGCATGCATTGTAGCTGTCACTCTGGGAACTTTTACTTTTCCCTGAGAAAAAAAAAGTCTTTTTCTCCATCTAATTCTGAATTGTCGATGTTAATTGATGTGTAATCTGTGGTTACATCTATTATTGAAATGCAAGTATGTGTGCGTGTATTTGTCTGTGTGCATATACAGAAAATGAGTGGGCTATATAAACATCTACAGATAGGTCTTCATATGCTTAAGTAGAAACATACAGTGCCAACTTCTGCATTTAACTAAATCAGTATACAATATTGTGGTAGTTGGTTCATCTTTATTATTTTCGAATCCTCTAGTTAGTTTATGTTTTTTGAATTTTACATTAATAATTAATCCAAAGAATTCAACCTTCAGACAGCAGTGCTCTGATCCTAATATCAATGTTATCTGTGCAGGTTCTGTGAAAATTAAAGGTCTTGTTATTACACAATTAACTCAAATTTGGCATGATTTTACTGTATCTCTTATGAGTAAATGTCCAAACTGATAAAAAGATTAGAAATGGTTAGGTCTCAGCATGCCTATCTCTCTATGGAAGGTGACTTTATGACTAGTTTAGATAGCCAGCTCATACTGACTCTACTCTTTATGGCTTATCTCAGGGAAGATTAATCCACTGGCTATTTTTTAAAGGTTATGAAGTAAATTTAATGCATAGAAAAGCTGTGAAGTTATGAACACCTCTGGGATTGATGCCAAGATTTTTAACTTTGGAGATGTTTATATCACCTGTTCCTAAAACAAAACTGTGAAATATAAAAGCAGTGGGATTTCGGAGGGTGTGTGCCTTGCTTTTACTTTTATTGTTTTTAAAGCTCTCTCCACCAGAGACATTATTATATTTGGTTCTAAATGTGTAGCTATAACAGAAAAAAGATCCTCTGACATGTTCTTTAGGAAATGTCTAGCCCAGCTTTATGAGCAAAGTCAAAGTTAAGCGCACTTGAAAGAAAGACTGCAGATTCCAATGTACTTAGTTTTGAAGGCAAACATCAAAGTAAGGATTCACTGTGTTATATAAACATTATTTAAAAGATGTTTAAAAGTTAACTCAAATTTGAGGTGTCTCATTATCTGAAAAACTGCTGCATTCAGTACAGAAAACCAGGCCTTCTACAGTGGCAGTTCCTCTCATCCTGGAGGAAAACTTCAAACACAAGCACAGAGGCATTCACTGGAGATTAGTCATTTTTTCCATCTACTAAAGATAACTGAAGTGAGCTAGATGGTACTGAAATTTTAGATTAGATGAAATGAATTCCATCAAGTCAATACCCACATATGTCAGGTAAGGATTTGATTGTAAATTTTCAATGATGGAAAGACCTGTAGTGTTCTTGCTGAGGCTTTCACCTGAAAAATGAGCATTTATAACTTATGTTGATAGAAGTTTGCCCTCCTCTGTGAAATGAACGTTCTCTACACTCAAATCTAAACAGTAAAGAAACAAAGCTCAATTAATATTATCAATTTCAGTAACATAATAGTGTTAATTAAAAATATGAAAGTCAATTAAACAGAAAATGAAAACAACAACAACAAAAAGCCCTGGAATGAAGCAGCCCTAAAAAAAGGCAGAAACAATGAAAATAATATTAATGAATCATTTCAACAAAAAACACCCACAGACACACATATAAATGTTTTATTTAAATGAAGGAAATACTAATATCTTAACCTGGGAATGAAATGGTTTTACAGAGGTGGATGCTAACTTTTGGCCAAAATATCCTAATGTTTTTAATACACAGTATGCAATCATATGCAGAGTAGCAATTACGCTAAAAGTATGTTTGGTTTTTTTTTTCAAAACCATGAAAGAGAATAAACTGTGAGCGCTGAGCAAAGAGATTTATGTAATATCCCTTTCATTAAACATATTAAATCACCCCAAAATATCATTATGGTTACCACAGCAATATTACCAATATTATTTTACATCTGTTTCATCATTAGTATGTTCCAATTAGCATTTCTCTGTAAGCACTACCAAATATGTCAATATTAAGCTTATACAAAACATATATATTATGGTTGAAGAACTCAGGAAAAAAATCCCTTCCTAGGATATTTTGAAGCTTACTGAACAAAGATCACGCTTATCACACAAAAATTATCCCCAATATACAGTAAGCTTTATTCTAAAATATGGCTTGACGAAGAAGGAACAATTAATTTTCTGGAGATAAAATAGCCTAGTGCCAGATATAATATAAGCAATAACATTAGGATTCTATATTGACCTCTACTTGTTCTATTATTTAAACCAGAAGTAAAAGAAAATGTAGATCTATCTAAAGAAATAAGAAAGAAAATTATCATAGTCTAAAAGATCAAGTGATCCTTGCAAGAAGTACTGCAAGATCTTGCCAGTAATGATTCTGTTATACAGATTCATAACCCTGCTGAACTGCTCAATTAGAAGTTATAAGTATCTTAGTAAAGCACGTTTGAGATTTCTTTTTTCTTGCAGATGGTGCCTATAGTAATGAATTCTAACTAACTTAATTCTGAATGATTCTTTTTTTCAGGTGTAAGCAAAATGAAAATTAATATTTAGCAGAAGAAATTTGTCATTCACTTATTTTTCAGTATAGAATTAATGAGGAATATATATGTGGTCTGGAATTTGGCTTCTTACCAATGGTTTTATGCTACAGAAATGTTTGCTAAAACTGTCAAATAAATGAAGACCTCTATACAACAAATTTAAATAGAAATTTTAATGCACAAATGATTAAAGAAATTTAAACTATCAGTATTCTTTTATGATTCCCTTATATTATCATTCTCATTCCTAGTTGAAATTAACAAAGTATCTTGATCATATTGAAAGTGTGGACTAGTGACAGATACTCAGTCTCTTTGAAACAGAATCAGAAAAAGGAGATTAAAAAATACTGGAAAAAAGCATGAGGAATCAAAACTATAAGACAAAAGGTAAACTTTCTTGTAGTATGTATTTTTATAAATATAATGACAGCCATAAATAGGAAATCATTGCAGACCCTATCCATAGCCTCTTTTATTGACAAGCAAAAAAAACCTCTCAAACCCAACAACAATAACAAAAAAATCAACACAATGAAATCAACACAATGCACCAGGAAGTGTGCAGATATCCTATGAATAAATGACTAAAATAAAGATTTTGGTTTTTCAGCCGTACAATACATTTCTTTTGCAAACAACTGCTAGAAAAGAAGCTAAGCATAATAGTTAAAAACATGCATTGATAATAGTTCTGTGTGTTTCTAGCTGATGTTATTTTGCAACGAAATAGAAACCGACAACTAGAAGATATGTGGCACAATACCAGAATGATACTCAAACATTTTTAATTGCTCTTCCTCATTTTTGTCCTTGAATTTAGCAATTTCTTTTACTTCTCAGCATATTCCTACACTCATCTTACTCTGATTTCCACTGTGGGCACAGAGTGAAAAAAGTCAGTAGCTGCCAATTGTAAACTACCATCACTGAGCAGCTATCATGGGTAGTGAGTGCGCTGTGTTAGAGGGTATTTGGCCATTATTCATATGAAGCCAAACAGTAAAATACAAATCAATTCTTGCTGCACTTCATAGCCTATGTCTTGCTATAATGGCCTCTGCTCTAATCAGTATTTCCAATTGCTGGGTTCCTATAAGTGACGTTAAAGTGAATGTGCATTATTTGGGAATATAACAGTATTGACCAAACAATTATCTTGTGGAATCAGTGGATCATTACAACCACCTTTCTTATTAAATGACTAATTCAGCATTTGAAACATGACCCTATGGCAGTCTTGCCACAAATGGCTTCCATGTTCTCTACGAATATTCTTCATAAAAGCACTTTTGCTTTCATATTTGAAACAAATATACTAAGTTTCTAAATTATAGTTACATTGACAACTTTTCAGTCTGCAGTTTATTTACTTCTTAAATTATTACTAATTTTGTACCAAAGTTATTTTTTTGGTAGCATCTTATTAGATTTGCTTTTATTCTATAGTTAGATTACTGGAATGGAGCTTTCAGAGAAAATTTTCAGATATGTTACATTTCTGGAACATTAAGATGTGGCATATCCGAATTATTAACTGTTTAGAGAATAAATCTTTTCACAGGCGCATATCATAACCTTTCACCTAATCCCTTTCCATTGCAGAACTGGAAAACCAATGCCTTTTTGTATTTACTGAACTCAATGGGAAGTGCAAACAATTGACTTATCTGAGATTCAGGTTTTCTTACTGATGAAATAGTTTTACAATCCTAAAGCAACCTTCCTTCCCTTGCATCTTTTACACTGTAGACAGAGGCTTTACAAGTAGGAGATTCAGAATTTAAAACTACAAAACAATGTTTTATTGGCTAATATACAGAGAAGATAGCTAGGATCGATTAGCTACCAGCTAAAGCATAAATATTCCCCTCATCAACTCAAAAAGAATTTTTTCTGGTTAGGTAGTTTTCAGGGGGAGAATGAGAGCAAAAAGGGTGACCTATTGTGCTTTGGAGTTGTCTGATCTGCAGTGTTTCTAGGTTGCAGCCCTTTGATTCCATTTTTTTCATATCAATATATTTCCCTCTGCACCATTCACTTCTCAGTCTCACCAGTTATTCCTCTTTGTTAATTTACACACTATACCAAAAGTTTGCAAAGTAAAATTCCAAGATCACTCAGCACAACCCCACTGAACCACTAAACCAGGACTTGGATCACAAAAACATAAGGCTGAAGCTCAAATTCTACAACCTCAAGCTGGTTTGAACATAACAATCTAGATATCCAACCCTGCTATATGCTTAAATATAACTGAGCGGGAAGGGGAGCATGAGCAATTCATTAGCCTATAGGTAGAAGTCTAGTTGTCATATGAATCTCCCAATTTCCAAGTGCTTTCCAAAAGTCTTCAGGGTTACAAGGAAATTAACATCATGCCCGTCATTCTCTGAGAGTATATCCCAGTTTTCCTATCTATCTTTAAGCATATAAATAATAATCTATGTATAACCAGACAAAGTCTAACAAAGTAGGTCAACAATTTTACTTTTTTTTTTTTTTTGATTTTATACATCTCTGTTTTTACAAAAATACATTTCAAAATCTACATTGATTTGCATATACTCATGCAATAAATATTCTTGATGAGTCCCTTGTGGCAAGATCCAAACAGTTATTTGTTTATCACAATCCTGTAAGCATTTTCTGCATATCTAAAATAGGAGTGAGGAGTTGACACATTTTCTCAGTCTGGTCACGGATGAAAAGACAAGCTCAAGCAGAATGTTTACATCAAGTAATGTCACTGACCTCCATGGAATTTAGAAGCTGCTATTTGTCAAAAAGCAAGAATTATCTAGCAGGTTTTCTTGTTCCAACACCAAGTGCTGTACTGCTAATTAGAAGACAGTGTGCCCAAGAATAACCACAGCAGAAAACCAAATTTATGTGATATTGTAGTGACATACCTTAATTGGGTAAATAAATCTCCATGAGAAAAAGTTCTTCAGATATCAAAGAGTTTTTTGTTTAGTTAGGTTGTGTTTTTTGTTTGTTTGTTTGTTTGGGGGTGGGTTTTTGGGGGGGTGTTTTTTGTGTTTTTGATTTTTGGTGTTTTTTTTTTTTTTTTTTTTTTTACCGTGGAGACTAGAAAAGGATATTATATGACAAATTAAGTGAGTAACAAATATGAAGGAAGATAACGATTGGTTGCTGGAATTTAGAAGAAGAAATGCTGTAACTAAAAGGCAAAACCACTGATTGAGAAAGATCCATACCTTTAACTACCAGAATCAAAACAGCCAAGATTTATCAGGAAAGTAGCTGTGTTTGATCTTGGATCCAAGGAATATTATAGCAAGAAAATGACTTTTCTTTTTGTTCAGTTTCCACATGTATATGTAGTTTAAAAAAAAAAAAAAAAAAAGGAAGATTAGGAAGACAAAGTCATGTGGGCAGTATTTAGAGTATAAATCAATAAATCACAAATGTTCAGAAGCTATTAAATTACATTAAAAATGTCTTGTACTATCTGCTATTATAAAATTCATTCAACTTTCCCCACAAAGTGACAGCTCTTAATGGAGCTTTTTCACAGGAAGAATATTAAACACTTAATAATAAATATAAGCATATAAATTAAAAAAGAATAAAAACACAGGGTTAAGGGAAGGGAAATGTAGGTAGGACTGGATGTAACAAATAAATACTGAAGTTTTTAGTGCTGTATGTAATTAAAATGCGAA
This sequence comes from Tympanuchus pallidicinctus, assembly GCF_026119805.1. Lineage (NCBI taxonomy): Eukaryota > Metazoa > Chordata > Aves > Galliformes > Phasianidae > Tympanuchus > Tympanuchus pallidicinctus. The sequence goes on from NW_026294769.1 coordinate 10,787,484, forward strand.
AGAATACTGAAAAGCAGACTTGCTGAAGAAGCCTTTTCTTCAAGAGGAGGAAGGAAAAGTATATAGAATCTACCTGGGGAGAAACACACACTACACATATTTAATCTGACAAGTTGATTAGCTCTCAAATCCCTCCTCAACTCTATAATTTCCTGTATTACAGAGTCAGAAGATATAAAGAGCTCGCACTACGCAGGAAGTTTCTACTAATCACCAGTTGGATCTCCTTTCCTCCACATGCCCTCATCTAAAAAGTAATACTCAAACAAAGCCAAAAAATTCCCCACCAACTCTTGTGCAGTTCAGAAACTCCTAAAGTAACATGAAAGTAGTAAAATACTTTTTTTTTAATAATGCCCAAATACTTCTATTTTCAATTGAAAAACAAAACGTTTATCAGTTCAATGGTTCCAGAGTGGAAAAATTGTGAATGGTTGCTTCCTGTTGTTTGTGTTTGAAAGCAATCTGTTGCTTTCTTTTGTTTCTTTCTTGGCTTGGTCCTCCTCAGGGGCAAATGCATCAGTGGACACCCTGCTTCCTCTTGGGCCAGGCTGCAGGAGCTGGGCTTCTCCCACCTGAGCAGTGAGGGTGCCCATGATTTGCCCTTCATAAGCGTGGTGGCCTTGATATTTCTCACTGGGTTTCTTCTTTGTGACAAAGCCATGAACTGCGCAGTCAGGAGGGACTTTTTCTATCCATTTTGAATCTACTCCTCACTTGAACCATCTAACCTAAGTGCCATTCCTTCACACAGCATTTTGTTTTACATGCTACGTTACACAGGTATAAATCCCTTTCACTGTAGGTTCCATCCTCTGAAGTTTAATCCATTTCTTATGGTTGTGGTGATTCTTAAGGTTGGATGCTGGAGATTATGGATAAAGAGTAAGTATGTTATGTAAATTGAGAAAAAAAAAAAGGAACGAAAGAAGACTGTTTTTTTTGTTGTTGTTGTTTGTTTGTTTTTTGTTTTTTTTTTTTCCTTATTTTTTGAGCTTCTTTTCCTCCAGGATCTCTATCACTTAGAAGCCAGATGGTAACACCTTTGCATGACAGTGATAACAGTGATGTAGACTGTCATGCACAAAATTTGTTTTCTTAAAATCCCTATATCATCATATTAAACATCATATACATGACAATTACAATGCTTTAAAGAGAGAAAAGTGTAAGACAAAGGCAGGAATTAAAGAAACACAGAACTAGACTAAAAAAAAACACAGGGGTAAAGCAAGGGAAATAAATTCCTCAATACTGAAGCCAATAAAAGTTTAAAGTAACATTTGCATGCTTCCAAGCAGAAATAAGTGTTTGAAAAGTTGCATGAAAAAGCAAACTTAATGGCTAAACATTATTAGCAATGGGACTACATGCAGCTCACACAAAGGAAGATTTATATCAAATATCCTACGTTTTCCAGGATATCACAGACAGACGACAAAATCACTATATGTCACTACGTATGCTGTTGGGTGAGTACATTTTAAGTACAGTCAGGTTCAAAATGCATGGACACTAAGGTTAAAAACATTGATTATATTTTAAATGAGATTATCACTATAACAGACAATTAATCTAGCCCTATTGAGACATTTTCCCACAGAATACTTCTAGACACTGGAAAATTGAAATTGATAATGGAAATAAAACTATGACTTTTAATTATTTAGATAATCATATGGATAATCAAATAATGATTTGCATGCATACAAGTATGCATAAATACACATATACGAATGCATATCATTACATATAGGAATATTTCCAAATAATTAAAAATATAAACACACATTTATGTGAATATGCTTTAGATTGTTTTTAAAAATCCATTTTGCCTTAATAAAGTTTTGGATCAGAAAAAAAGACAAGGGAAAAATTACCTTCTTTATCCCTTATTTGCACTCATTTGATCTATTTCTTAACAATACCCAGCCTTAGACAATTATTTTTTATCCATATGCTGAGGCTTCACCTGTTGCTATTGATGGGAAACGAAATGGTCAGTGTTCCCTTTCAATGAAAACAGAAGTGCCTGACGTGCTCTGCTATTCCTAGCTCAAACCTACAAGTAACCTGACATCTTCTAGGGGATTAGCAAAGCTAGAGAGCCCAACCTGGTTTTGTGGGACTGTGCAGATTAAAACCACATGAAAGAAAACAAGATGTTTGAATTTGATTAAATACAACATCACTCATTTCAGTACATATGTCTGCCCACCACACTTCCAATGCTTTGTCTGCAGCATTACATGCTGTGGGGAACCTTGACTGTGGCAATAGGTTGAACAGTGCGGCAGTAACCATTTGTTGGTATCTCATAAGCTCTAATACATCCTGGTAATCTATCCAAGTCATCTGTTTTATTATCTTTTAGTGATCCAGGAATTTCCATCTGCATTTATATGTGCTGGAGCTATGATGCCACACAGCAGCAAGGCAGGTAGCTAATCAATCAGTTATTCATGGGGAAAAAAAATTATGTTCAAGAAAACTTAAGAACAGATCCACTGCTAGGAGATAGGTATAGCTCAGATATGCATATAAAAAGAAGAGTCTGATGCTGTGTTTATTTTCTGATGTGCAATTGATTCTTTGAAAAGGTTTGTACTGTGTAAATCTGAAAAGAGCAAGCACCACACAAATCGCAAGTATTTATTGACAACTGGAAAGATCCAAACAATGCCTGGCAGAGCTTTTGAAAAGTACTGTGAAGTAGTGATTTCAGTTCTTTCTGTGACTAGAGCTCTGCTATTTCTCACACACATCAATCTTTCTTGAAATTGATGTAAATGAAGCATAAGTGAGTGAGCTTAGTACTACAGGACACGTGATGCCTGAGTTGGCTGCTGTTGCTGTCTCCAGCAATATTGATTCTGGGCAGCCTCATTCAGCTTATCCAACCACATAGTTGACATTTTTGCTTCATCATCTTCAAGAAACATCACTATAAAATTATATTACTTTTTCAGACACCTAACCAGGACAGTTTCAGATTAAGAAAAGTGTTTATTTTTGGAACATTTGATATAATGAAAAATAAATATCTACAGAAGACTAGCAATGACTTATGCCTTCTGTTCTTTCAACTAGAGAAACTACAAGGTGTGGTTTTCATCAGTTAGGTTCATTGACAAGCGTGGTTAATGGTGTCATTATAGACAAGCTCCCACAGGAGCAGAGATCATCCAGAGAAAATATATATTTTCAGCAGGTGTCCACTTTTTTTCTGCAGGAAACCATAAAACAAAACAAAGGCAGTGAACAAGCCATGATAATTCTGCACTACCAAAATGGATTTTCATTTGGAAAGACATCCATTTTCGCCGCAGTGTCAATACAATAGACACAAGCATTCTGTGCAATGGTGGCATGTGATTGCTACAGAAAGCTTCTGAAATCTCATGGACTCTGTTCTGTTTGTTAGTGTTTGATTGCTTGTTAGTGTTTAGTTTTCCTTAGTTTGCACTTATGCAGTAATAGGTTGTATTCTATATTCAGACTGGGAGATGTCCTACAAAAATGCCTTTTAAGATCCTCCATGGTTTGATTTCATGTGTTTGATCAACCTGCACTCTGCTTATTGTGCAAGTTTATTCCTCACAGATAACAAACACTGCGGCTGCAGGCAGACTCAGCCCCATGCTATGGATGTTTCCAGTAGCTGAGAATTAACCAGCTGCTCTGGTGAGAGAAGACCACTCTCAGCTCACAGAGCAGAGCAGCAGCAGGGTGAGGCTGGGGCTACCCTTAGCTGGTAAGATCGGTTCCCATTTGCTTTGCAACACAAGTGGTGTGTGGGGTTTGGCAGCCCGTGCCTCCATTCTCTGCTCTTATGTCTCTCTTTCTCCTGTGTCTCTCTTAACTCTACACACTGCTACCATTTCTTAAATATCGTTTTGCAGTGGCACCATGTATTCCTATCAGGGCTTCAGCATGATGGCACAGGGTGTCCATTTTGGCCACTGGGGAACCAGCTGTGATTGGCAGTCCCAGGTGCCACTCCTGCTAACCAAACCTTGCCAGTTACTCCCAGCGTGGAAGCATACAAATATCAAATTTGTGACATGGAGAAAGACAAAGCAGTGAGCAATTCCTTGAACTTCTCTGCCTCTTTGTCCTGGCAAGCTTCACCCTGAGTGACTGCTCAGTGAAGATCCAAAGCACTCCTGTATAGCAGCTGAAAATGTGGCAGGTTCTTCTGTTCGAAGCCTCTGATTGAAGCATCTGATTCCCCAAAGTGGAAGGCAATTTTCTCTGGCCTGACAAAGGAAGAAACTGCAAATGTGGTGAGAAAGTTTGTCCTTTGTAGAGAGCGGAGGCAAGGGTGAACCCCTGTGAGGAGGGGGAGGTGGCAGGGGTGCTTTGGAATGGAGGGCAGATGGGAGTTGTGTAGATGACTGCGTGGCCCAGGGAGGGTTGTTCCACAAGGGTCCTGGCAGCTAAGGAGGATACTGTGCCTATGCTGGTCGGCATTGTCTTCTTGCAAAAAAAAAAAATACATGAAATGTAATATCTTTTTAGACAGTTGTCTCTCATCCTCAACTGCAAGAGTCTGGCAATGCAGCAGTTTGCAGATACATGGGCTTTGCTACCTGCAGGCTCTGTACAATAGTATAGCAGTGTGCAAAGAGCTTCTCCTTGCCCATCTCTCAAGCATCCTTGATGTTAGGAACTTCAGGATGCTTGGTGAGTTGTGGACAATCTGCAGGTGTCCTCTTGATCCCTGGGTGTCAAGTCAACCAGTATGCCACAGAAAGAGTGGCAGCACCAATTTATACTTTTGTGTACTGTGCCTATTTAAGTTATCCTGAAGCTGCATGGCCAGTAAAGTCAGCAAGCTGCTAGCAATCCATGGATTTCTGTTTTCATAGGGCTGGGGAAAATTGGCAGTGAGGTCTCTTTGCATTCAGAGGTGGTACTTGAGTAACATGCAATTCTTGTGGTCATATATAGCTGATTTGGGTGTGGGAAGTGTTGCTGTTGAAATAAGGAGGTTTGGAGGAGTGGCTGTGGGCTCTTTGTCTCTCCCCCACGCCACATTCTACTTGCCAGGGAAAAAGGCTGCTCCTTGAACACAGTGGTAGACCTCTGCATTCCTTCTGCATAAGCACCAGTGTTTTGTGTTCTAAAGATTTCATACTGAATTTTTCAAATGTTTCTTCTATAATTGTTTACTATCCATTCATTCCTTAGTGAGCCATTTTTTCTGTAGTGCAGAAATGCTGTCAGTTACTCTCTGAAGGCTTTATGTTGTCAGGAAGCCACAGTGGTGGTAGTGTGTCAAGGAGGTAGATGTTTATTAATTTATTGACCTCTTGATATTGTTTTACTATTTGTAGTTAACACATTAAGTTTTAAATGCAATTGTTACGTTTCAATTAAGGATAATGAGGTGTTTTAAATACTGTTGGTAATGTTGTCATGGACTGCTAATAGTGAACAGTTAGTTATTTCTATATATGAATTTTCAGTATTTACTTAACTTTACCAGGACCTCTTCAGTCGTGATAAGAATTTCTGTCATTGGTTCTGATTTTTGAAAAACGTATTCCATCCATATCATCAGGATTTAAAAGATGGGAAAGAAATACTGTCCAGTTTATTTCCATGTTTAGTAAACTTCCTTATTGAATAACTCTTTTGTATTTTAATTTGCTTAGCACTGTTTGTTGTCAGAGTATGGTCCTATTGGGACACACTAAGAATACTGTCATATTTACCATGGGTCTAAAAATTTTCATTTATCTTTTTTCCTTACATTTTCTCTTAGCAAACAAAGGAAACACTACTTCAGAGCAGGAGAATGAGTCCTTTGAAGCAATGAAAAAATTCTGCTAATTCTGTTGTTTCTAGTTGTGCAGGATAATTCTTTAGTTACTGTCTCTTACCTATCACTCATGTCTCCTTCAGGCATGCGTATATTCCTCCCATTTCTTAGTAGTGTTCATTTTAGTGCAGGCAGAGAGGATTACTATTTTTGCTATTCACTGAGAACCCACCACAGTCCTACAAAGAAATCAGTCTTTGTCACTGTTGAAGACCAGCAATTCATTAACTTGTATCTCATTTCACAGGGTTCAGAGGTCATTCAACCTGAACTTCAGATTTAAATAGTATTCACAAGTCTGCCAGTCTGTGAGAAGTTTGTTTGCTTGTTGCATTATCAGATGTGGTCTTATGAGTGGTAGGTGGGAGAAGCGGTGCAGTCCTCTTAAACCAAGAGTAAAACTCCTACTAACTTTACAGAACATGACCTTTTTCTTCCAGCAGTGCAATAAATCAGATTCCAGTAATCCTTTCTAGGTCAGATAACAGAAACGTCAGAGGTTTCAGATCAAATGACACATCCAACATAAAAAAAATTGCAAGTCATTGAATCTATATTCCATGGACATATTTTTCTCCCATATTGTGAAAATCTTTTGAGATCATACAAAACTGGTTACACATAGTGTGCAATTTTAGCACAGAATGGGAAGAAATCTTCCAAGTTGATTATAATGTGCTTGTGCTCATCTCTTATTACTCATTCTTTCTTAACTGAAAAGTGAAGCCTGAATTACTGAGTAAGTTAGTGTTTAAAAGTTTTCCATACTATTGCTGTAAGTCATCGAAGCCAAAATTTTTCCTTTATAGGGATGCATACTCCATGAATGATTTGTAATTCAATGGTGAATGAGCTCATAGGTACAACTGCCTTGCTTGATTTACTAAGAGGGGAATAGAGAACAGAAAAGTATTTTAAGATCAGTGACTTAACAAAAGTATTTATTTGAGTGAAAAGGGGTCGGATAGTCTATTGGATTTGCTGGTTATCCTGAGAGTAGTGCTGAGAGTTAAAGTGAAGGAGAATAAATGCAGATCAAAGAAAATGAGGATTTAAATTGGGAGTAATTCTAATTAAGTTAATGGCTCTTGGTCAGTTAAAATTATATCATGTTTATCTTTCAATTTTGAACTGATTTTACTGTTTTACTATTTCATTTATAAGAGACAAACTCAGCTTGCTTAGTCTACTTGCATAATGATTAATATCCAAGTATTAGATTTTTCCTGTGTGCTATAATTTGTTGCACATCATCTTGCTGAAATCAGAATTTTTCACCAAATACTGTCTTAAAATTTCAAAAAAAAAATTCATGGAAATTTTAATTTCAGTTTTTCAGTCCTGCATAATTGCATTGTCACAAACTCACAAACACTGATTCCAACAGGAACTGTTAGAATAAATAGACTGGTACCATTTATTTTGTCAAGCCAAATGAAGTATGTCTGATTGAAGTGTACTTTTCAGAAAGGCATCTGGTACTACAATACTTGTTTTCATTCTGACCTGAAAATCTCAGACTGGTTTGTATACTCACAGAAAAACTGTAGACTGAGTGACTGGTGAAGGACCTGTCATCCAGAATCAGTGGCCAGCCCATGTCAGCAGAAGTTAAGCACAGTGATCCCACTGCTGTTTCCAAGGATCTTTCTTTTTGCAAATTGCAAGAATGCCAGCTTCTGTTTCTGTCCTAAATTATCAGTGGTATCTTCCTTTTATTTAGAAAGAGTGACTTCTGTACACTGTATCTCACTGAGCAAAATGACAAAGAGTTTTTCACAGTGATCAGAGCACTTATTGTCACAATATCAGTATATTTCTCATCAAGCTTTGAAGGTAGAATACATGGGCATTCAAAAGGTGTCATTTTGTCCTGGTAGTATTACCTATTCCTGCCATCAGTGTTTGGGAAAAGATCCTAAAAGCTGGATTTATAAAGAAAGGATAAGATATGCTCGTACCACGTATTATGTACAGAAATTGAGTGGAAACTTGTTTTAGTTATGGACTTGAATCCTGGCTTATGTGTAGATGGTTCTCTGGACTCCTGCTAAGGACATAACCACAGTTTTTCTCATTTAGGCTGTAGGTAAACAGAATTTGATCTGGGAGCCTCTTTGCAATCTAATCTGAATGTATAGACATAGTTTTTTAAACCCTAATAATCTTTGGGGAACTTCTTTATGAAGCCTGCTAGAGTGGCCTGTTCTCTTTTAATTTCTCTTCCTGTTGTCTTTGTAATGTATTTTGGTATGACCTGAATATTTTTCAAAAATAGTTTAAATTATATTCCTAATATAATTAGGCTAATTTCCTGTCCTCATTACTAATATCCTTCTTCTAAATGTTATATTATCTACAAATCTCATCAGGAGATAGACATATTTAAGAGACAGATGCCTAAACGTAACTTCCCAAATATTCATCATGATCCTAATCTGTTTCCTGATTTTAAAAAGTTTTAGTCACAAAGAAATGTCTGCAGAACACAAATATACACCAGTGTGCTGACACGCATGCTTTTAATGCGCATATGCATATGTATGCATAAGCTTATTTATGTTGAATATTTTGTTTGGGCATACAATAACAGTTAATGAGAAATAAAATTATTAATGCTAGCAACATTGTACTTCTAGCCATACTCCTATCAGCTTTTATGTTCATTCTGTGTAGGAATTAATTTTTCAGAATAGTATTTGCATTCTGACAAGCATCAGTTCAAACCAGTACTTAAACTACTACAGAATCCAGGATGCTGGATTTTTTTTTTTTTTCTTTTCTTTCCTTTTTTCCCCATTTTCTTTAAGATACACATCAGGGCAGAGGACAGTATCATCTGTTTAGAAAAATAAAAAGCAGGTGCACTAAAGGACCAATTTATTATGTTTTTCACAGAATTCCTAGAAAACATGTTGTGGTTTTGTCAACAGGGCCTGACTTGTAAAGCTGTGACACATAACTCAAGTGCAGTAGAGATTGCTGTGTGATACTATCTTACAAGCAACCCCAAAAGCAAAAGCACATATAAGGCAAAAGCCTTTTACAAATTGTGTTAATAAAGAAATAGTGAACATCCTTTGTGGAAATGCAACAATCAGAGCATAAACAAAATGATGTCAAAGGTAGAAAAAATGCTCTGGGAGAGAATGCAGAAGCCTTATGAGTACCAGCAGAGAGATTAATAATAGTTATGCTGGACAAAGTAATGGAGCAAGGCTAAGAAAATAAACAAACTAGGAATCTCCATAAAGAAGACATCCAGTGATCAGACTTAGCAAATTCAGAGGTGGGGTTTCAGGAGTTATAACACGTACATTAACTGTGATGATTGTTTCCTATGGTAGCAATTGTGTGGAGCATTCTCTTTCAAAGCTTACTAGGATCTCACCTAGGTTAGAAGGCAGATCTTGTAGGAAAGAGCTTAAATTGATTGTTGGTTATGGACTTAAGTTGTGTTAGGTGAGGTTCAGGTTGGATATCAGGAAAAAATTATTCTCAGAAAGAGTAGTGAGGCATTGTAACAGGATGCCCAGGGAGGTGGGAGAGTCACCTTCCCTGGAGGTTTCCAAGAAAAGGGTTGATGTGGCATTTAAGGATGTGGTTTAGTGAAAATAGTGGTGATGAGTTGACATTTGGACTAGATGGCTTAGTGGTCTTTTCCAACCTTAATGATTCTGAGGACAGATATATAGAATCTGTCTCTCAAAACATTACTACGGTAATTCTAAAGTGGAAGATGTGGAACTATATGTTCTAAAGCTACAAGGGTTGTATTCCCTCCTAGTAATAAATAATGCTAAAAATTCTGAGAGGTCAGAAATGAGGGGAAAGCAATAATTATTTTAAGAAAAACTGTCCCTCATACATACTCTTTTCTAGATTTAATTTTGCTATTCAGTCGTACTCAGAAGTGTATTCCCAAGTGGTAAGGCTATGGTAATTTTTATCATACATGGAGAATGAAGGATGCCAGGTATTCGTAGTTTCTTTAGTCTAAACTTTGAGAGTGATCCATCACAATATGATTCTTCCCTATGTATAAAACTATGTGTGCTGGGTTCTTCTTAAGTGGCAATGATGAACCGCTCTTTATATGTCATTCCTGTCTTCTACGAGTCAACAATTCTTTGATTGATTGATTCAGAATCTTGCTTACTTCACCCTTCATTAATACTAGACAAAGTTGCTGCCCATTTTCTAGTTGTAGATATTTTTATAATTACTGTTTACCTTCCCGTTATGATAATGAGAGTAGAAGAAGCACATAGAATGTCATGTGCTGTTACCACACCTGGGTTTTGTGTTGATGTCAGTAATGTGGATTTTTTTTAATTCAAACATTTTGGTCATTACTCAATCAATGCATTCACAATGTTTTGTCTAGGAGCAAATTTCTAATCTAGGTTCAACCAAAATACCTATGCAGGAATTGTCTGAATGCAAAGTTTAGAAAGCCAGGAAACAGCATATTTGTGCTGTCAATGCAAACATATATTCTTCTCTTTTCAGATAATATTAGCCAAAATTCACTGCTGTGATCATTTTAAGAGGTCAGCATTCTGTGGATCATTATGATCCAGCCAAGCCTACTGGTATATAGAATAAGTTGAGTCAACATTTAGTGATTTGAGCATCCATCTAGCAGAGGTGCTGATTCATAGGCCCTGGTTGCTTCATTGTTGTGTACCATTTCATTTCCTTGAGGAAAGATCACCTTCTGGTGAACAGATAGAGGAAATAGGCGCTATGGATGGTTTCAGTTTTCAGTATTACTTCTATCTTGTTTATCTGTACCCATCAATTCTTCTCTCATCTCTGACTGCAGCTGAAATGTCCTTGTCCAGGTTTGATATAAAAGAAATGTTAATTTGCAGTGTGTCCTGCAGCTTGTACTTTCACTGCCTTAGCAGAGTGAAGACAGTTCCTGAATTCACCTTTATCAAATCAGTTTGCTTATAATACTGTATTTATGAAGGTACAGTCTGAAATAAAATTCTGTATGAAAAAGTACTCTTTGAGTCAGGTGCTCCACTGCAAAGGTGTGTATACCCAATGGAAAGAAAATCATAATGTTATTTCAGTTACAGCATTGGAAATGGGTTGTCCTCTGACTTCTAAAGCATATTAAACAATAACTTGAACTAAGTACTACTGAAGGCACTGCTTACTTTCCAAAACATGTTATTTTTTAAATATTGGAATGAAAACTGATTTATTTAAATTCAAATAAAAGAAACAGCTCTGTTTGTTAAGGAAAAACGACTGTTTATTTCATCCTGCAATCACACACTCCTGGCTCATTACAAGTTTTTAATCCACTAGGATCCCTGAAATCCTTCTCAGCAGGGCTACACTTAAGGAGTTCTTTCAGTTTGTGTACATATCTGGGATTGCCTCAACCGAAGTTCAGAACCTTGCACTTTGCTATGTTGAACCTCATTAGGTTCACATGGGCCATCCTTTCGATTTTATCAAGGTCCCTCTGGATGGCATTCCTTCCTTCTGCCATATCATCTGCTCCACTCAGCTTTATGATGTTTAATGAAAAATTTTGTATTAATCTCTAAAAAGGTATATGAAGAAATGTAAAGATGGAAAAGATTCTTACAGCTTAATATTTGTGAGATTAGCTGGGATGAGTTCAGCAATATCTAAATGGAGTCTCTAAATTCATCCCCCAGCCTGCTAGTACTTTCTAATCAATACCTTTTCCTTGTTTTTATTCAGTTGATTACAGCTGTATTCCTCCCTTCTTTGTGTGCATGTGTGCATGCCATTTTGTTATTTTAGGGAAAGGGGTTTGTTGATTCAGAAGCAGTTGGATAAATATTTCTTTTTCTGAATACAACATCTGAATTTATCCTTCTGTGACCTCTTCAAAAACTGGCTACATGTTGACTTAACCAGCAGTGTTTGTACTACATGCTTCATACTGTGCCAAGTAAGTCGCTGAGGCACTCAGTACAAGTTTTGCTGTCCACACATCTGTTGTTTGCCATAGCAAGTTTGGCATTAGCAACTGCAGAAGTCCTCAATGGAGCTATGTAGCACATTGCTTCATACTGAGAGCAAAAAGAGTGTAATGTGTTTGGCAGGTCTGTAACATATTTCTCAATAAACAGACTGTGCTGGGGGGAGGTAAAAGCTTTGTAAAGTGTTTCCAGTTTAGGAGTAATTACAGGAGTTTCACCATGATAATCTAATCATAATTACAGGAGTTTCACCATGATATAATTCCATTTGGTTTGACAGAATGACTCATCACTGCGCATATTGAAGGGAACAGGGCTCTAAGAAGAGTCACTGGATTCCTGTGGCACAATTATGAAGGGAGAAGTTGGAAGAAAGTTGTGAGTAGTAAGCCAGATCAGAAATAAATGTCAAAGGAAAACTATGGAAAGCTAAAACAGCCTTCTGTCATTCTGTACTAATTGGGAAATATTTACCCTTAGCATCTGCTGACAGTACAGCAGAGACACCTGTATCCAGATTATTGTTTTAAGTTAGTAAGTCGACACAGAACAGAGAAGCATATGTCAAAAGACCTAGAGATTAATTCTCCTAAGCATATAGAATGTGAATATCGGGCCAGTGTGGAATCTTGTACGAGAGACATCCTGGTGAGTCCTCAAGCAGAAATGTCATTATTCACTTTGATTAAGATCATTATGCATTATCCAGAACTGAAATAGTAGCTGAAGAATTTTCTCTTTAAAGAGAGAATATAGATCTCGTTCATTCTGATTTTCAGTATAGTAATACTAATTTTCCTGCTAAAAATGCAAAATGCCCAAATATAAAGTGTCTTTTGTCTGAGAAGACTTCTTGGTGTCTTGGGTAATTTCCTTCTAAAAAAAAAAAAAAAAATCTGATAAATAGACTAATCCTCCCTTATGGCTACATTCAGCTGAGATAAAGGAGGATTTTAAAATGATTAAAGCAGAACTACATAACTGCTGGAATGTGAACAGATTTACATTTTCCTTGTAATTAATGACAAGCTATAATCAGAGTTTTTTAATCCATTTGGGGTACAGTAAAAAGAAAATGGAATGATTTGTATTAGCATTTCAGATATGATATGCTACAATGTAATCATATATGGGACTCAGAGAAGAGACTGAGGAACAGTACTAAAATGCTAAAATTAATTATGCTGTGAAGCTAATAGCTTTTGTTGTTGTTTAGCAAGCTTCCTCAACTATTATTATTGGTTTACAGATTTTCCATCATTCTTTGTCATATAAATCTAGTTGCATAACCTAGTAGAAATACTTCTTTCCATCTGGAAAAACAGAACGAAAAAAAAAAAAAAAAAAAAAAACAAACAAACAACAAAAAATCCAAAACCAAAAACACACGTAAAAAACCTTTTTGTTTTACTTGTACTATCTGTAGTCAGGGCCTTGCTAGCCCTTGACCCCCTAAATAGTTATGCTTGGTTCCTTCCACTTTGAATTGCTGTTTACATGCCTGATGTTGCAGACTTGAGACTTACTCTGTTTTGAGATAATATTTACACATTGTATCTTAGACTCAAAATGCTAATAAGTGATGTCATAAAGAACTCAAGGAAAAATCCCTCAATTTTTTGCAAAGTAAAACCATCAGAAATCACTTCAGTTATTATTCTAAATGAGAACTTCAAGCTATCCAGAATACACAGTAGCAACAGATATCCCTCAGATTAAATTCTTGCCTTGTAGCTGAAGTATTTCATGAATACAAAATAGCACTGCAGAAATACAATGAAATAATGTTTTGGAAGTAGGTAGGTAGCACCTATGGTATGCTGCAGTTCATAGTCTAAAAAGTCAGGAATGCTTGTTAACAGACACAATATCAAAACATCAGTACATGGCCAGAAAAAATTAAGACTAATATTTTACAGTTATATTCCTACATGTCTTTTTATTGATATGTCTTTACTAAGAGTGATAAAAGAGGAAAATCAAGATTATTAATATCAACAGAAATTATTATTTTATTTGCAAGCATTATATTTTGTTGAGTTTAAAGCTGGATCTGAATATATGACTACTTATGTTGAAATGTGTGCAAGTGTCCTGTGTGTAGGCATGAATATATCTGCTTATATCACATATGCAGGGTGGGAGTATTAGTCACGCTGACTTAAACAAGTGTTTCATAATTGATGCATTTTATTTGTTATTACTGTAAGTCCTGTTTTTAATAAGGCTTCACAACAGTGTGTGGCAGTGAATAGACAGAGGAGCAATTGCAAAGATTATCATAGATTAGAATCATATATAGAAGTGAAATATATACTAATACATGTATTAGTATATACATGATATATATACTCAGATCAGGATCAGTAACCAAGCCATAATCAAGAGCTAATTGTCTTCAATGTTCATTTAAATGCACAGACAATAGCGAATAGATAAAATTAGAATTTGAAGGTATCCAGTGAAAGACTGTTGCATAATTTCCTAGTCACTGAGAGCTTAATTCAGAAAGGTTCTCAATGCAAGGTTTTTAAGGGTTTTAAATACTTTGAAATAATGAGCTTAAACAATGACTGCCAACCTAATTTTATGTACCTGAATTGTTACTGACCTGAGAAAGAAATGTAATTATTAAATAAGAAGCTACAACTACCCAGCATTTCAACATGTAGCTTAGCAGGTATGCAGTCATGTTCAATAATAATTTTTCAGTCTTAAAGAAGTTAAAATAAGAAACATGGTGCAATTGTTTATAGCATTTACTTGTAATTCAAAAAAGCTATGTTCTGGTCTGTCTTGTGTTATGCATATATAGTTCTATGAGCTAGAGCCATAAAAGCACTTAAATCAAAGCTCTTAACTTTTACATGCCTGACTCTTAGACTGAAAAGCACTTCAATATCTGAAGAATCCTTTTATATTATTTTTAGAAGTTCAGAAACAATCCTATTACGCTGCTTCCATGTACCCATGAAATTAAAGGGAGAAATGTAATGTCTTTGTTCATTTCCTTCTAGACTGAGTAATACCACTGTTTCAAGAAAGGCAAAAAGTAGCCCTTTATTTATAAAGACTACTGTTTGGTCTCTGTAAATGCAAGTTTTGATGCTTGTCAGTGGGTGCAATTTTTCCCCATGGAGGAATTCAGGTCCACACCTTTGCTTCATACACACTTGCATTTTTTCAGATGCCATTTTGTCAGACTTTCCCTCTGCTGCCGTCTGTCACAGAGAAACAAAATGTAAAGGAATGTTGGTGGGAAAGTTCAATCTCTACTGCCATATGGCCAATATCTGCCTCTGATGTCACTAGCTGACAATAAAACAGAAGGCATTATTTTGGAGCAGCCCTCATAAGTGTCATTGGTGTCTAGGGGATTTAGAACAAACTAAACTATGTATGGAATCCATCTGTAAAGCATCTAGTGGTGGATCTGAGAACATCTGACTAAGACGATTTACTTTGGACCTTCCTTTTCAACTGCTGGTACTTTCTGACTTGTGAAAGAAAATGATTAAGTGAATGTGAACATTTCAAAAACAGAACAAAGAAGTTACTGTTATCACTGTTACTGCTTTTTGTGATTTATCTTGGTCTTGGCTAGTGTAGTAAGAGAATGAAAATAATCTGATAAATTCAGATTTCCACTTATATGGATAAGATACAGTTCCTGACATGAGGTTTGTGCTTTGCATTTTCTTTCAAAAAAGTGAGTCTGTCTAAAATAGGATGACCTCAAAAAAGTCAATACAGTCTGAAAGAGAATCTTCAAAATTTTCCAACCTAGAATTCATGAACATAGCTGGGTTACTTTCTCAGTGAGACCATCCCAATTTTCATTCCTTAAGAGCACTGAAATAATTACTAATTGCTTTCCTTATATCTTTATAAAATCGAAAGTCTTTCTAATTATAGTAGTATATAAATATAAGCCATTATTGGAAAATGGTTACCTATATAATCTCAGGTGGTTCTTGCTGTTCTCATATTTAATATGTTTAAAATTAATAATAGTAATTCTGGGTACCTTCACTATTCTTTCCAATGTACCCACTGAAAAGCTAAGCAAGAATTTAATCCAATCTGATTTAGCTTCATGAAATGCATGCATTACCCCTCCCACAAAAAGGAAAAATGAGTTCTAAATTTAAGGTTTATAAGTCATTTTCTGAGTTTTCAAAAATGAATGTTACAGGAATAATGTGTAGCCTTTTCCCATCTACCTACTCTGTCTAACTGGCTAACCAATTTGTTTTTAACATTTTTACACTGCAATTTTCTGCTTGTGTATATCATAAATTGTTGAGTCCTAGACAATTTCAGTGGAATTTTCTAATTTTCTTTATCTCCCACCTACAAGAAAACAAAATCGAGGAATATGTTGCTAATATGTGCAAGTGTTTAGAAATTTTAAAATATAAATTTGAAAATTGATATGGGAAATTGAATGTCATTTCATCGTGTACATGTTTTGGGTGACTGTTAGTGGTGTATAGTGTCCAGGAACTGGTAAATGTGATGTGTTTCATTAAATAGAAATTAAAGTGCTTAGAAGACAGTGATTTATTTGAATTTTCTGATAAATAAGGATGAAATTCTGAATTTGGCAGTTAACCAAGCACATTACAAATAATACTAATTTTTTATTGCTGTTTGTTCCAGGAGACAGAAGCAAGAACTTGGTATCTATTGCTCTTATCTCTTCATACACTGAATGTTTGCAGAACATTAAAATCAATGTGGAAAGGGGAATAATAAGGTTTTTTAGAGGGTAGTTGTGAACTCAAGAAAAATATGCTTACATTAGCACATTTCAGTACCAAGATAGTCAGCAAACATTTGTCTGGGACAGTTTTTTTTAGTACTTTTAACGTGTCCAGTGTTTTATTCATTGTTCCCAAGAAGTTTCTTCAGTTTACTTGCTTATATTCAGTGCGTAAAGGTGGCAGAATAGACCCTTCAAAGCTTTAGATTTCACTAGTATAATTTTTGTGAAGGTGAACTATCAAATAAATTTTAATTCTTCCTAATAATTTTGTATGTTCTGATGTTCCTGCCCTGAAGTGAAAATGGAGGTGGTTTTACTAAGCAAAACTGAGGTTTGGAGAAAATAAAAAATGGTAAGAGTTTCATAAGGAGTGCAGTAACAGATGGTAATGACAACGGTAATAGAGGGCCATACTCTTCCATTATCTCTGTATGAACCATTTTTTCATAGTGAACTATCCCACGTCTACCCATAGAAGTTCTACTTACGTAGTAACAAATTTTGTGTTAATTAATTTACTTTGGAAGTGACATAACTGCCCTCTGGAAGACATTACTCTGCTATGAGTTTCAGGCTGAATATGCTGCTACCGTCAGCTCTTCCCTGGCTGTTCTGCACCAGGCTGCTTTGTGTTTCATTCCGCCTGCCCAGGAACCTGTCTCTGCTGCTTCCCCATCATCTTGATTACTGACACTTTAAATACTGTAATAGGCATGACCCTTTCGTGATTCCCGTTGTGCCAAACCACATGTCCATAACAAAATAGCAGTATTTAGTTCAGTTTGTGGGATATAAACTTACTTTCCCCCTGAGCATCTGCAGATCTCCAGAAAACATTACTTGAAATTTTCCTTACTATTCTCTCATTCATTCAATGTTGATTTTCTTTTCCCTTTTTTTTTTTTCCTCACATATATCTATTCTATTTTAAATATAGAAACTATGCATTTAAAAATGCAGAAGGTGGATTTGTTCTTGGTCCTCCAGAATTTATTTTAGCATACTGATGTCTTCCAAATGATGCTCTTGAAAGCAGAAACAAGAATATACCAGCAGTGAACGTGAGAATAATTTACAATTACTTGAAGTGTCTGAACCCAAGCCTGAGTTCAGGCACTGAACTCAGATCCCTGGCCAAATTTTTCAGGAAATGTGCTGTTTTTATTTTGAAGTTGAAGCTATGTAGCATATGAGCGCATATCAGTGCAAAATTAATTATGTGTCAAAAACATGGACTTTACCTATGTGAAAAGGATTTGTTTTCCATTTGAAGATGTTGAAAATTTAGGATAGGGCAAGATAAGAGTAGGCCATACTGTAGCAGTGCTGCTTACCGTAGCTGAAGTGTAGCTGTGTTACCAAGATGACCACAATGCTAGATTCATCAGTTGTCAGGAATTTAACTAGTGACATCTCTAAAGGTTAGATCTCTGTCTTGGCTAGAGTATAAATATTTCATGGAGCTTCTCCTTGTTGGTAGACTGAAATACAAAAAAATATTATTACAACAATCAATATTAGAACAAGTTGTAGAAGCTAATTCATATACCTGCACAATTATGTGATAACATCTACATCAGTGACATTGCTTACAGCAAGAACTTTCAGAAAGGATTTTACTACATGAATCTGTATGATACATCATTATAATGTATTCAGTGAAATTCCAGAATGTAGAAAACTTCAGATACAATGGTATAAGTAATCTAGTTCTTACATGAGCCAGAGGGAGGTCATTCTTGGATAGTGAAAAATGGTATCTAGAAAGCTAATAAAATATCTGTATTCTTTTTAGTTATCCTATAATTTCCTGTTTCTTATCAGATTGAATCTCTTGCTGTCTAAGTTACATCCTTACCTACTTTCACACACTCGCCGAATAATCAGTTTGGTTTTCGTTCGTTCGTTTGTTTTTTGTTAAGTAGATAGTTTAGCATATATTAAAAAGGCATAGCATTTGAAAACCACTCATATATCACAACAAAATTGACCACTGTGATTTCATGGAAAGAAAAACAACGGTACTTATTTTCTAACTCTCTTTCCTAGTTCATGAATATCTGCAGTAGCTTATCACACATAAATTCCACTAGCGGGATGGAAGGTAGTTTGGGGCATTTTTCAGGATAAATGCAATTACATTTTTATGAATTCATCTTTCCTTGACAGGAAGATTTAGTTATATTTTATTTGTAACTGGGATATAAACTGTAGTGCAAATTCATGTGATATTAGGAAACAGGTTTAGAGACAAACCTCACAAAAAAGACTGGTCAATATAGAGATGAAGAGGTTAAAAAAAAAAAAAAGATCATGATGGAAACTTGATTACTGTGAGATCTCATTCTCTTGCTAACCCTGAATGATCTATACAGCAGTACTTTGGGAAAATAAGGAATTAATTCCATTTGATATTGAATTTCATCCTGTCTTTTCTCTGCAACATGATATAAATCAGAGATACACCATTCATTTATCTGAGTTTTTCAGCTTTGGGCTAGCTGAGCAAACCACAAGAGGCTGAGCAAGAAATTGCTTTTACTTATTGACAAGAGTGTCTGACCATCACTGGGATACCAAATTTATAGAGAAAGTAATGGGAAAAAGAAATAAAATTGTTTTCAATTCATTGACAATGCTACGTATTAAAATTACCTTGGACCTAGTTATTTTTAGGGTCAAACTGAAGCAATGTTTGAATTTTTCCACCTGAACAAAAGAAAATAGAATGAATTCCCTCTTGATGATGTAAAATTCATTTGACTACATCAGAAGATTTTTTTTTTTTTAATTTTTAATGAGATTTTTAATTAAAGGTACACAAAAAAAGTATTTGCTATGTTTAAATTAAAATCTGTTACAACAAATAATAAAAGCAAGAACAAAATTTAATAAAATACAAATAAAAAGGATGAACAATAACCAACATAGATACAACATACAAATATTCTTTAACATTCTTCTATATTTTCCCAAAGTTGTCTTCACTGAAATAATCTAACCAACTCAACACAAATTCATGAACAGCCTCTATTACCCAACAGTGCACTTTAAAGACAAAATATGACACCTGGAACTCTCTTAAAAAAGATATTTTAAACCTATTCTGCAATCTGTAAAATTAATTACAAGATAAAGCAAGTGGCAAGTTGTAATTCCTACTCTTTATTCTTTAAAATTTCTATTTGTCCTAATTTCTTGATCAGCAAACCAGTTCTTATCTACAAACCATCTGTTAGTTTCCTCAGTTTCTTCAAATATTTGGATAATAGTCATCCTTAAATATTTTTGTTCTGTGCTTAACATGGCCTGGCCTTTTTTGGCAGAAGGTTCTACTCACAAATTTTACTCACAGCAATTTAAAAGACAAATAATTACAGCGGCAACTGTGGCAGCGTACCATGCAACAACGGATTCTTCTGGTATTCAAATCCTTTCATTTTGCTAACAGAAAAGAGCAACTGGCTGCAGTTGCATAGCAGCTTTATGTAAAAAGAACATTTTATTTTCATTCAAGAATGTTCCTTTTTTTTTTGGACAGATTTGAAACTAGTGCTCTCTGCCTGTCTATACATCTTCAATTACTTTACTGTCAGTTATGGATACAGGAGAAATAAACACCATAGGCAAGAAGTTGCTGCAGACAGCAAGCATTTTAAATGACTTGTTTGAAGGACAGAAACTGAATAAAATCATGAATATTGATTGACAATCTTAACAGAGAAGAGGAAAGCCTAGAAGATCAAAAGTAGTAGTTTGGATTTATACTTTTTACTGTCTTAATATATGATGAATTCCTAGCTTTACAAGAGTGTGAGTTTACAGACTGAATGATGACTACTGAAGCAGTTCCACAAGAAAACAAACATCTCGCAGGAGAAGATAAATGTCATTCAGAATGCTTGCTTTTCTTATTAGGGGTAATTTTGATTTGGACATGGAGGCTAAAAATCCCTAATTGTGAAAAAGATCATGTACACTGGAAAACTGTGTGAAAGGGAACAACTTGACATCATATTGTTTTTGATGGTTGCCAAGCTGGGATTCCCTGGAAACTCATCAGCACTTTTGTAATGCAGAAGAGCTGGGATATGTACATTTGCTGGAGTTTAATGGAGATAGCAAATATTCTTTTCTTATGAACAACATCTTCAGATGATAAGTACTAAAAATGAATTATTTTTTGTAGAATGGAACATCTAAAGAGTGTCAGAAAAATAAATCCTTTCCAATAATTTCCATGTTTTATGCCTCCCAGTACAAATATAGATCTCTTCGAAAACTAGATAATCTGACACTCCTGGTACTACCAGTCCTCTGACTGTTGAAAACTCAAAAGGATATTTTTTGTTTGTTTTTCTTGTAAAGGATCAGTTCCGTTTTGGCTCTCATTAGAGGTACAGCTTGATAGTTGAGCAATGTAAATTTTTATTTGTTCTGTTTGTCATTCCATACTATAACAATTTTATCATGTATAAATTGTGGAACTCTGATTCTTTGGAACATCAAATCTTCATAGCAACATGAGCCCATTGTACTAGCTTCTGTACAAACATAGTATGAGAACTGCCCTTGCCCCAAAGTGGTGGCAGTTGAATGTGTCACTGTCATACAGGTTAAACAATAACAGGTACTTGTTAAAAAACTAAAAGGCTCTACATGTGTGAAACAAACAAACAAACAAAAAGAAATCTTGAAACATGAAAAACATGTTCAGGAGGTCAAATAGCTCTCCAGCTAACTTGTTCAACTCTGCACACCATGTGTTAAAGTCACAGTTAATTATAGAATCACAGAATTGCAGGGGTTGGAGGGGGCAAAAGATATCATTGAGTCCAACACCCCAGCCAGAGGTGCCTACAATAAGTCACACAGATAGGCATCCAGATGAGTCTTGACTATCTTCATAGAAGGAGTCTCCACAGCCACTGTGGGTAATGTTTTCCAGTGCTTTGTCACCCTTACTGTAAAGAAGTTCTTTCTTATGTTCATATGGAACTTCCTACGTTCAAGTTTTAGGCTCCTTGTCCTATTGCAGCATACCACCAAGAAGAGCCTGGCTTCATCCATTTGCATTCTACCTTTCCTTAGGTATTTATAAATATTAATCAGATTCGCCCTCAGTCTTCTTTTCTCCAGGTTGAACTATCCCAGGTCTCTTTGCCTTTCCTGATAAGGGAGATGCTCCCGGCTCTTTGTCACCTTTGTGGCTCTCCATTTTGATGTTTAGAATAGGAGATTTGAGATACCTTCTTCTGTGATACAAACTGGTAGCACTGAACTCTGTCATCTTAGCCATAAAATATCTAGTCACTGCAAAAAGGGAAGCTATGCAATGAAACTTTCATTCCCTACTATTGTTATCAGTGAGTATTTCATTATAGAAAACACAGGAATCAGTCTGAGGACCTTTGATGCTTTAGAATCAGAGACATGAGCACTGCTGTTCATTAATAATCTTTATTTTCCTGGGCCTCTTTCGTCCCATTATTTTTGACTGTCATTCACAATAGAAATAAATACAAAAAATGTCTGAAGCTTTCTTTTCAGATTCATGTGCATTTTGAAAAGCAGTAGTTCAGCCATAAGAATGACAGTGCTGAGGATCACTTCAACAAAATGATGGCATTCTCTTTCACTTGAGCATTATACAATGCAGTATTTTCATCTAAGATGTTATAGTGCTGCGAATTTGGAGCATGGAGACAGCTTTGGCGTGTTTGAAAAATAACATGGAATAAAACACACTCTCACATATGTTAGTTTGTGTTTATATTCAAGGTAAATCTCGATGTCCATTGTGTATTTTACTGCAGAAAGCTTCTTTTCATCCATATACCTGTTTTTCAAACTTTCTGTAACTTCTTTTTTGATTAAATATCTCTCTGACAACAGTATGTTCATTATAGGCTAGGCTTTTTTTTTTGTTCTATTATTACATGACACTTTGGAATAACAAGTGGTCAATTATCTTTTACATAGTACCATCAGAAAGGAAATTCAATTTACCTGCATCTTCTCTCATCATAGTACAAAGAACATTTCCCAACCTCAGTGACACTTTAATTAGCATGGTAGCAGAAAACAGTATTTTCCATCATTAATAGTGTGGGGGCTTTAGCCTGTAAATCATGATTCTCTATTGTGGTTGGAATGGTTTAGATAATATTCTTCTTGTGACTCACTGAAGCAGACAAGTATTTCACAAGCTTGAAAGATACATTACAATAGTCACATTTACCCGTACTATTTCAACAGAATTTTATATAAAACAGTTTATAATCTTGGAATATAGATGTTCAGTACTGAATGTCTCATTTCAAATACGGAGACAGTTGTGGAGAATCATTCACAAAACAGATTGTCCCTGGCTTTTATTTTGTTTTATTTTGTTATGTTTCTTTTTAATTGTCAAAAGTATAGCCTGTGATCAATTCTTTAAGGTATGCATGCAGTCTCATTCAAAATGTATAAAAGAAGATAAACTGCATTTAGATTTATTTTACTTCAGACAATCTTTATTGCTTCAGTGCAGGATGAGTACCTAGTCTGTAAGATATAGAAGACGAGTCCAAGACAATGAATGAGAGATGGGAAAACCAACTCAGAAGGTTAATTAGTACATAACCACTACTGGTTGTTATTTCCTAAATTACTTCATTGTTTTCACCTGTATAAAAAAATCACTTTGTTGCAAAAAAAAAATCACTTTGTAGACCCAAATATTATTAGGAAATGAGATCTGGTTCTGATGGGCACAAATAAAAGACTGAAACATCTTGCCAGTTTCAAACTTCAAAACTCTTTAATCAACTAATATTCAATCATACACATTGAAAGACACCATCAAACATTATCATTATGTGTGCAAAACAATTAGTCCTTTAACAAAGCTATCCCAAATTCGCAGTCTCTATGCAATGTTACAAAACACACCTTTCTAGCTAACACAAAAGCATGTGGTCTGTGATGATCCCTAGTTGCTGAGATAAAAGCTATCAGACTTGAGAGCTCATGAAACAGAACATAGTAGTTTGTGTTCTTTCTTCCATTCCTTTCCCCACTCATGCTTTTTCTTGGCCTGAATCTTCCCCAGAAGAAAGGAGGTGGTCACATCTGCCTTTAATATCTTATTTTTCTTTCTTTTTTTTCCTCTCTTTTCCTATTCTGCTGGATTATTCTGGTCCCATCAGACACTTTGGCCTTTCTATATCCTTCATTTGTATCTGGCAGGTTTTACTACGTGTAGTTTTCTTGTTCTTTCTTTTCTTTTCTTTCTTTTTTTTTTTTTTTAATAAACAATACCATAAGGACTATCATTTATATGCTTATGGTAATCAGTACTACAAAGTACTGTTAGAGGTATTTCAGTATCACAAATTGCACATGTAGTGTTGCTGAGTTTGCACCCTCAACGTGCTTTTACCTGGGTTCTAGGCAAACAATGTGCTAAGCTTTATTTTTGTTGTATGCCTGTGTTTTGTCTGCAGTTGCAGGCTCTTTCAACTGAGTGGCAGTGCTTCAGTGGAGAGACAGTGCAAACAAAATTTTATTTTCAAATAGAGTGTTGTGGTTTAACCCAGAACGCAATGAAAGATCACAAAGGAAAATGAATTTTCATAAAAACTGGCTACACAGCTATATGCAAATACTGTTCCTTACAATTTTTATGTAAGGTGTGTATGGCTGGTGTTGTCATTTATGCTTTGACTACGTTAGGTGATATTTAATAGACATATTAGACTCAGATAACCATCTGATTATACTTGATTTGTTAGAAAAATAACTCAGAAAGAAAACAGTTAATGGACAGGCATTCTAATAAGAAGTAATTTTAAATTTTTCATGAAGGATAAAAACAATTAAATATCACCCTTTAAAACGGTTTAATTTGACAGTCTTTGCATCCCTCTTAGCTCTGGTAATGATTAATAGGGCATGAGATCACATAGAAACTCTTTTTCACTGACTACCAGGAATGTATGTATTAAAGTAACCTTCTATGAAGCTCTGTTATTCTGAATTAGTTACTGAATTAGAGGATTTGACCCTCTCCTTTCTGTCATAGATTTTTTTTGTCCAGTTTTCAAAGTTTTGTACATAAATCACCAAGCATGCTTGTAGATATGTCAGACAGCTATAAAATGACCATGTCTAATTCATGATATCACCATCAGATATGTGATACCATATTGGTATTGATTAGCTCTGAAGACACTGAAAATTCCATGTTGGAGTCAAGAATTAAAATTTGTTTTTTTTAATAGAATAGACTATTTCCAAAAGTGTTGGCCCTCTTTTTAAAAGATATCTAAACAGTGTATTTTGTGCTGTCTTGTAAGGATGGAGCATGGAAAGGGAACTAAAGACAGGATTTAAAATCACACGCAGAAAATTTGAGCTTGCTGTACATTCTTGGGTGACCAGCGTGGAATGGTGTGCAGCCCCTCCAAACCCAAAGCTGTGGAAGCTATCCAGAAATACATTATCTGCATCATAGAATTATAAACAAATGGGCAGCAGTATTACATTTTTTTTCTATATCTCTTCTTGGTTATATGCATAAGCATTATTTCTATTTAAGAAATGGGAACTGAGGCATGACATCGGTTCAGAGCTTTGTTCACGAGCACATAGGAAACTCAGAAGTAAACATGGGACTGAATCTAGAGCTCTGACTCACAAGCAAAGTGCCATTAGGACTTTGCAGTGAACCCCTTTGCTCATTTGGCCATTACTCCTCTTGCAACTGTAATTTCCATCTGTATTAAACAAACAAACAAACAAAAAAGCACAACAAATTAAACCAAACCAAAAATAAAAACAAAACAAACAAACAAAAAAGAACAAAAAGAAACACAAGAATGGCCACACTGTTCAGAACAGGATCCCATCTAGTAAAATACATTATGTCTTAACAGTGTCTGTAGTGGACACACAGAGAAGAATGAGAATAGAACAAATATATTTTCCCTCTTGTAGTTCAGCTGCCAACTATTTTCTGTGCATTGCCTACTCAGGATTTCTTGATCCATTTGTCGCTTGTCTATTTAGTAGCCTATGCAGTTCTCAGGTACTTGCCCTGCTGCCCTTTGAAACAGATGAATTTCTGATCTTCACCCAGCTCACTGGCAATGAAGCTGCTAGCTATATTACATGGAGAAACACTTGTTAGTTTCATGCTGGATTCTACATTTACTTCTTGTACTGAAAAAAATAATCAATACAAGTAGTTGACACTAATTGTCCTTTTGTGATACCCATGATTTTATAGACCTTTTTTGTCCTTTCTGTTCTCAGTGAGTACACCTCACTCTATCTCTTGCTAGCATGCTACAAATTAAGATACAAGAGGTTTATGTTACAAGCTTGTAAAGTATATCATGCAAAATTCTTCTAAAGACAACTAGAAACCAGGCATCATGACTTTGCTTATACTAATAGAAGATGAACTAATTTTGTTTCTTTTTTTCTTCTCCAGCACTATCCCAATTTCTCTGAATTCAGCAGCTATTTTTCATTGATCTAATTTATTATGTCACACTCTGAGGTACCTGAGATTATATATTCTGAGCCTGATTTAAAAAAACAAAACAAAACAAAAACTTCTAATGGATCTTTTATTTTCTGTCTGTTAAACATCAGCAAATGGAAAAATAAAATCCTGGAATCATAGGATTTGACAATAATAACCCAAAAAAACATACATGGCCTTTAAAATGAATTTGAAACAACATGGATGGAGGTTGATCTGCATATGGTATACAATTATGAAGGTCCTCAGAAAGAAATGAAGATATGCCAATTTAACAGTAGGTGAGGTTTTCACTATGCCTGTAGGTAGCTGATAAATTCTCTTGCATTACATTATTTCTTTTCAGCATCATCCCAGCTGCCAGGTAAATGGCTGCCAGTCCAGTTATACAAGAAATTAAGTTCCATTAGAAGGAATGGATGTATTTTTTTCTCTGTCTTGACGTGAAAGCTAGCTCATAACAAATATGGAAGCTCTGAGCAGTTCTTAGAACTCTTTCACATTCTCATTTTGTTAGTTCTTGAAAGTAAATCATGCCTGTTTAAATAACTGCATGAATTATGCTTAGTATTCTAAAGATTGATCATAAGATGATTTTATCATTGAAATGGCAATTTTCATTGATTTTGTTTTCTAAAAATAAATTGTTTTATATTCCACTTCAGTTCTCCAGTGAACTGCAATTTACCCTTCATCTAACACTTTGGCCGAGAGGTAGCTTCTACCTATAATGAACAGCTGTGATTCACTTCATCAGGCAGTTTATCACTAAAATCAAACTGCAGCCTAACAAACTGTGCAGTCTGCAGAAACCAGTGTAGTATTGGTATGCACTAAGAACACCCTAGAAAGATCTGTACATCAAAATGTTTTCAGTGAAAATCTCATGACATCTCAAAGCTGGTGTCTTGCCAACTTACTGACAAACAATTAAAAAGCAGAGATACTCAGGTGAAAGAGGATTGATCTCACTTGCTGACTGTCTTAACAGGTAGGCATCCATTCCCAATAGGTCTCACAGGTACTTCTGGAAAATGTGCTGGAAAACTGAATCTTGAGATTAAATGAAATGATTTCTGGAGTTTTTAGTTCTCTAGCTAAAGAGGAATTTGCATGATTAAGGTAGGTTAATGTCTTAATTTTCTATCAGTCATGTTAGGATGTGTTGCAGTTCTTTTACCACTCTAAAGAGATCAGCTCTCTTACAAAGCCTTTACCTTTTGCAAAATCAAGAACAGTACTTAGCAGTACATATCTAAAATTAAAAACAGCAAAATTAAGTAAGATGTATAAAATGGTGCCCAAACGGAGAGCACCTGGGTTATTCAAACAATATTTTAATGAGAAATAAATAAGTGAGAGGGTTGCTGTTCCTCTAGTGCAGAAGTAACCATAGAAACCAAGCCCTGGGGTTATTTTCATTCACAAACCGTTTTTGCGGCAAAGCAAGGAATTCTCTGAGCAAATTGATGGGTTTGATCCTGCAAAGTGCAGCTGCAGCTCAGTTTGTGCTTGTTCCAAATGCAGTGAGCGGAGCACCTGCCAATGCTGCATAGTTATCAAACAGTCCTTGGAGGAAAAAAAAAAGAAAAAAAAAAGGGAAGGAAAGGAAAGGAAGAAGTTTCAGGTCTTTCTTTTGCCTTTCTAGTAGTCTTGAATGCATCAAAATATATTTCATATATGGAAAATAAATCATAAATCTTAATCACGGACTTGGCACATTTTATGCCTAGGCCTAAACTCGAAACTTAGGCAGAAAATACCTGGGAAACAGTTTGGCTATGGACTTTTGATCATGCCGTTCTTTGGTTAGAATTGCTTGAGCCACCCATGAATTTAATTAGAATTGTACAGTGCCAACTAATTTTAGTATTGAGAAACTCACAATTAATTAGCTGAAAATCTCTTATGAAACATAAATCCTCTAAATCCTCTTCCTATTCTATTTTATATTATGAATAAAATATTGTTCCATTCTTTTTTTTTTTTTTTTTTTTTTTTTTTTTGTGATCTCCTGAAAGATGTGAAGTGGCACATTAGATTTCAAAATATACTGATGAGTTTTCTCCTAAAATCTACAATCCACATTATTATTGATTGAAGCACTGATAGTTCCATTACATTTCTGTAAGATTATGTTCAGAACTCCAATCCTATATCCAACAATTTATTCGATTCTCTTCGGTTATTTTAAAAATATTACTTTCAGTAAGGTACTAAATGTCACTTCCTGTTAATTACTAGTTTCAAAGACTAGAGTATATTGAAACAGCAAGGAATTCTATGTATGTAATGTGTTG
Organism: Tympanuchus pallidicinctus; assembly: GCF_026119805.1. Lineage (NCBI taxonomy): Eukaryota > Metazoa > Chordata > Aves > Galliformes > Phasianidae > Tympanuchus > Tympanuchus pallidicinctus. Next base: position 10,815,889 of record NW_026294769.1, read on the forward strand.
GGTTTTTTTTAATAAATATGTTTGCATATAATCTAATAAATTATTTAACAAGCATTTAGGTTATTTAATGTAACAGAAAAAGTAGTAAGTTACAACAACATAACTTACAAAGTTAAAATTTACTCTCAAAAATTAGGAGACTTTTTGTTCTGTCTATATACAAACTGATCTTTGGTTGGTTTTTTTTGTCAAATCCAGTTTACTGACAGCGATGCACACGTATGCTATTATAATGATTGGCAAATTCATTTTTTCTTCAAAACTTTTGTTAAATTGCACAAAAATGACTTCTTTAAACAACAACAACAAAACTCACAATCTTATAAATGGAATGCTTGTAATTAAATATTTAGAGGAAGTCTTTAGTGGAATAATTTGTCAGTCAGAGCACTCTGTAGTGTTAAGAGATGGAAAATTGACCGAAATATAGGGTGAATTATAATAAAATGTGTTATGGCTTCTAGAAAAATAAGATCCAAGGATTTAAGACAGTCACAAACCTAAGCACACAGAAGTCCTTGCTTATACAGTACTGATGAAAAACAAAATTATTTCTTCAAAATAGTCAGTGACTGTGGCTTGGCAAGATGATAAATCTGTATCTAGAGGACTTGGCAGTATATGAAGAAGTTCAGTAGTGACAAAAAAGAGGGACGGATTCTATCCAATCTCTTTTTGCAGTTTCAAATTACTTAATATTCTTCAGGTACATAACATACTGAATTTTATATGTTCTGGTTAACTTAACAGATTTGCTGATTCACATCTGACCCATGTTTAGTGTATTGTTCAATGCAGTGTTGTATCCTACAAATTTGATATAACAAGTTGTGTAATCAGAGGCAAACAAGTGTAATAATGTTCTTCACTGACCCTAGCTAAGCTACTCTAGCTTCAATGAAGAAAACTAACTCCAAAACAATGTGGTAGAGACACAGTGTGGTACAACAGTGATAGTAGGTGAGCTAGAACATACAGGCTATTATAACTCAAATGACATGTACAGTATAATGTTAGAATATAACATTTATTGTGTATACTGATGGAATAGTTCAATCTTAAAATTCTACTTAAATCACAACAGGAATTTTTGCAGCTGAATTTGACAGAAAACTCAACTGAATTCTGAATAAAATAAAAAGGTTTATTTATTTTATTTAATGCTATACTTTGTCAAGACAAACTTAAATGCAGTAAAACAAGCCATTCCAGTTTATAATATATGTAGTGCTTGCTCAAATGAGGTCATAGACAAAATGCCAAGAGATTTCTGAAGAACCAGGATTTCATCTGTACTGTCCAGTATTTTACCCCTTAGCTTTGAGCACTGCTGAAAGCTCTATGGGTAAAACTTTGACTTAGAAAATTTAATGACAAAGCTCCCATCTACATCAGTAAATTTAAGACTTAGTCCTAAAAGTTCAAGCAGAAAATGTTGTAATCCATCGCTGAATGACAGATGAAATCCAGACTTGGATAGATGTTTTGTTATTGGAGAATATAAGTGGGGGGCTATTAGCAAAAATAACAACAGAACCTCAAATAAGAGATTTTAGTAGCAGATTAGTGGGAAAGATATTTGAATGTTCTTTTTTTTCTTATTATAGCAAATGTAATTTTCATAATAGTGTACACTCACTCCCGTAACCAGCAGCGTTCTATACAATCATGGAAGAAAAGGCATACTTAGAATAGTCTGTATGGTACAGCTCCATGTAAAAAGAGAGAAATAATGAAAAGTTATGTCTTTTTGCTTCTTGTATGAGGTTTCTATTTGAGAGAAAGGCAGATCTTCTACCATCATAAGCTAACATTTTCTCCTGCAGAAAATGTCTGACTTCTGTTTTCCACTTAATTTGTAAAAAAAAAATCAGTGGAGAGGCAGGTAGAATAATGTAGTGAACAGTACAAAGGCAAAAAAAAAAAAAAAAAAAAAAAAAAAAGGTAGTTTTAAACATTGAACAAGGCCTACGACATGCAGGGTTATCTCTGATCAGATTGGTATAACTTTTTCTCCAGCAGAAATCATGGCAAAAGCTTCATTATTTGTAGACAGGCAAAGATTTCACATCAAGCTCTGTGAAGAAAGCAGGATTAGAGTAAAGTTCTCTCTTTAAAACTACCCCAAGAGAATGAGACGCAAATAAAATCTGGACCTCGCAGTAGACCTGCTAAATTTACACTAACTGTAAAGTCAGGGCCACTGCGCTAGTCATGTACATTGCTGTTAGGGAGAAGGAATATTGTTGGCTTTGTAAGTTAAACAAATCTATAAACTTTCAGAAGCTTCTTGTTTGCTTGACTTTTCATTGCATCTGCAGTTAAATAGGATCATCTTGCACTGTCAATTCAGAATGTATTTCACTTTATAATGTCTTCAGTGTCTCTGACTTAAAGTCAGTTTCTATAATATACACTACAGGTGCTGACCCAGCAGACACTTTTTCAGGCACTACACACTTAGATTTGAAGGCAGCATTCTTTATGCTTATTTTAGTTAATGATGTGTATTCCAGCAGATTTTATGACAAAAGTTTTACTTTGATTCTTTTTTTTTTCTGCTATATTTGTCCTCTCTCCAAGTATTTTTGATTACTTATAGTACTAAAACATGAATAAATGACATAACATTTGATCTCTATATTTTTAATATTAAAACATATTTTTACTACCTTGCCTAACACATTTTTATTTTCCACTTTACTAGGAAACGATAGCTTGTCTCAGTTTCCAAGCAGACATTCGAAGAAATCTTGTTATTTATGTTATTTAAGCTGCTGTCAGATGAGCATAGTTCTGTATTATTCAGACTATTTAATTAGCAAATAATATGATGGAAACAACAACAACAAAAAGAAAGTACTAAATCTTTAATTCTTGTTCTGCGAAACACAGAATGTTTCACTTGTTTTCTGATATGATATGATATCCTCTAGTGGTATTAAACTTTCTAACCTTCCAACCTACATTATTTATAAAACAGATGTTTAAACTTCTTGATGCACACAAGTGTATGTAGAGTCACATCGTTTTAAATCTAATTAGTGTTTAATAAGCCATTGGAAATGTTGTCATTCGGCTCTTACAAATTAATCCTGATCTCTTAACACATGCTGATATTTTGAAACAGTAATTATTCTGAAACAAAAAAGAGGACTGAGTTAGCCTGAATTAACATAAATAGCTCCCATGATTATTTTATGTGCTTCCAGCAGAGAGGTGTTAATAGAATTATAGAATCATAGAATCATTTGAGTTAGAAGGGAACATTAAAGGTCATCTAATCCAACTCCCCTGCCATGAACAGGGACATCTATAGCTCAATCAGGTTGCTCAGAGCATCATCCAGCTGAACCTGAATGTCTCCAAGGATGGGGCATCCACCATGTCTCTAGGCAACCTGTTCCAGTTCCTTGCCTCAATACCCTTATTGTAAAAAACTTTTTCATTATATCCAGTCTAAATTTCCCCTCTTTTAATTTGAAACCATTTCCCCTTGTCCTATCCAACAGACCCTGCCAAGCCTATAGAGTCAAGACTTTTCCTTTGTCCACTGATGCAGATACACCACCACCACCTCATCATCATGGGCAGCCACTAGGTTAGTCACGCAAGACTTGCCCTTGGTGAAGCCATGCTAGTTGTGTCTCTCTGTCTTCCATGTGATTTAGCATAGTTTCCAGGAGGGTCTGCTCAGTGATTTTCCCTGGCACAGAAGTGATGCTGATATGCTGGTAGTTCCCTGAGTGAACCTTTCTACCCTTCTTAAAAATAGGTGTTACATTGCCTTTTTCCAGTCACTGGGGACTTCCCTTGACTGTCATAACTTTTCAAATACCACTGAGAGCGGCTTATTGACTACATCAGCCAATTTCCTCTGGACTTTCTGGTGCATCTAGTCGAGACCCATAGATTTATGGATATTCAGGTTCTTGGGTGGTTGTGAACCTGATCTTTGCTTACAGTGGGAGATACATTGCTCCTCCAGTCCCCACTTTCAGATCAGTCACTAGTGAAGACTGAATCAAAAAAGTTGTTGAGTAGTTTCAGCTTTCTCCTTGTCTGCTGTTACCTGCCTGTATTACTCATCAGGAAGTGTACGTCCTCCTGGACTTTCCTTTTCTGGTTGAGGAACCTGTAGGAGCCTTTCTTATCCTTTGCACCCCTTGCCAAGTCCAGTTTCAGTTGGGCCTTGGCCTTCCTGACCCTATCCCTACACAGCCTAAAAGCATCCCTATATTCCTCTCAGGTTATCTGTCCCTGCTTCCACTGCGTATTTTCTTCTTGCTCTCCAATTTGACTGGCAGGTCCCAGTTCAGCCATGCCAGTGTCTTGAGTTCCTTTCCTGACTTCCTGTGCCTGGGGATGGAGAGAGCTTTTGTGCCCTGAGGAAAGCTTCCTTAAAGATCTGTCAGCTCTACCTTGTCTTTGCAGGCAGTTTCCCAGAGGCATTTGCTGACTAACTCCCTGAAGAGCTGGAATTTGGCTTTCTTAAAATTTAGCATCCTGATTTTACTCTTTATCTGTCTCATATCCCTCAGGACTGTGAACTCCACTACTGCATGATCACTACATCCCAAGCAGCTTCCAATCCTAATGTCACCAATCAGTTTGCTTGTGCTGGTGAGCAACAGGCCCAGTACTACATCCCCCTGCAGATGGAGCAGTCTTTACCTGCATTGAGAAGTTACCCATGATGAATTCCAAGAGCCTTCTGGATTGCCTACATTTTGCCATGCCACTTTTCAACAGATGTCAGGGCGGTTGAAGTCCCCCAGGAGGATGAGAGCTTGTGATAATGCCTCTTATAGATGGAAAAAGAAGGTTTCATCAAAAGCCTCTGCTTGATCAGGCAGATTGTGGACAACATCCACAAGACTCCCTTTGTTGCCTCATTCTCTAACTCTCACCCATAAGCTTGTGAATTGCTCATGGCCATTCTTCAGGGATAGCTCTTAACACTCTATTCCTTCTATTCCTTTCTTGATGTAGAGAGTAGTGCCTCCTACACTCCTTCCTCACCTGTCCCTTCTGAACAGCTTGTAGCCATAAATAGCCACATTCCAGTCATGGAAATCATCCCACCAGATGTCAGTGATGGCAACTGTGTCATGGTTTTCTATTACCATGGTGGCTTCCAGCATCTTCTGTTCAATTCCCAAACTAGTCTAGAAGCACTTCAACTGGAGAGTTAGCCTTGTCACTTTCTTGAAGGATAACTCCTTAATTCCTCTGAAATATTTCCCCTGGGGTTTCCTGTTGCCTTCTTCTGTTGCCTCACTGGTCCCTGGCTTACTGTCATGTTCAGATGCTGCAGCTGATGAACTAATGGAGATTCTAGAAAATCTTTCAAGCTCTAATTAAGTTTCATTCAATGTAGTTTCTTCAGTATTAGCTGAATTAAATTGTATCTACTCAGTAATTCACTTTTCACTACAAAAAGGAATACTACATGATAGTAGAAAGACTATTTATAGCAGAAAAAAGGATTGAGACAATATTGACACAAGAATTGCTTAATCTTTTGCGTAATACTTGGTAGCATAGCACATAAAAAAAATATTAACAGATTCTGCCATGCTTAGTAAGAATCAGAACACCTCCATGGAAACAATGACCAGTAAAGTTTTAAGACGTTTTGGTTTACCAATGTATTTGCTTACCTTCATACATATGTGAGTCCTATTTGTTCATTCCATGCTATAGAAGGGATAGCCTCCATCTTGGTCACATTTTGTTAGTTTTGATGCTTCTATTTGCATGACCATGTCTTGGATAGCCTGCAGGCAAACTGCTTGAGCATTCCTCATGCTAACATGATAAGGATGTTTTGGCACAGTGAGTTCTGGTCTCTGAGAACTCTGAGCAGATTCAAAACAGCCTTTGCAAATGAGTGATGTGAAATGAAGTCAAATATGACCCTGTGATTGAACCAAGAGCCCCTTTCTACAATGACCTGTTTATACATTTTACTCTTTTATTGTAGTCTTAACTGCTAACTTGATCACTTCAGTGGGTTAAAACTGCATCTAACAGACCACTGTATAAACTCAAGTAGTAAAAGAAACAGTGAATACAATTCAGGAATAAAAGCACATATCATATAGTTTATATCTCTTTTCTCAGTTAGAGGTCTTTAGTGGCCTCTTCTGAAGAGCTAAGTTACTGAAATATGCAGTTTATGTTTCTCTCCTATTCCCTCATTTCTTGAAATAAAGTGCTGTTTTATCAGGAAGCAGATGTGAAGTGTTAAAAAAAGAAAACATTTTTTAAATATTTGGCAGTAGATAAAGAAGTCCATAGTTTTTATTTCTGCTTTGATGCATATTTAAAGAGTTATTCTAACATCTAGAAATTTGTAGAGAACCAAAATAATGCTTGCACAGACTGAACAGCTAAGATAATAAACAGAGAAGGACTCCCTTTTAGGTGAATTGTTCAAGTACACCTACATCAGTCCAGATTGCTTCTCATCTGTGCAATAAGAATGGTTTCATTTTATTTCTCAGCAGACCAGAATAACAACCTTCTGTTAAAAAATAATTATATATTGAATTAACTGAGCATTTAAAACTCTATGGCATGCTTTTTGTATAGTGTTATTATTCTATATTATGCCAAATTTAAGCCACCATTATTCTAAGCCAGTATGAAGTCACCAAGACAGTTGATCATTTACTCCATGTTAGGTGTACTGACAAGATTAGTTGGTGAAAATCATATGGCTGTTATCTAGGACTGCACTATCATGTAATTATCTCTAAATTAAAATAAAAACCTACATAAAATGTCTTTTATGATCAATGAAATTTACTTTAAATACTTGTGAATATCAGCATCTGTTTTCATAATGATTGTCATTGCATTTGCTCATTCATTGCAGTACTGCTCATAAACGTAATTATTTGATGATACCCCATTCTGTTTCAAGCGAATGCTCAGTGTAGCCCTATACCATGCAGTGCTGGAAGGTGACTAGTTTTGTGATCACATCTGTTGCTGAACAAAAAAAACCTTAGAGTTCTTCCTTCAGTAGTTACTATTTTCTAGGAATCACAGATGGAAACAAATTCATTTTCACTGTAGACTGTGAACAGGAAGTGAAATAACAAGAATGCTTAATTTATCTAGATCCTATTAGAAATCCTGACATTGAGTTTGGAGCCGTGCTTTCAAATTCAGTATTGGCTCAGAGGATAGTAAGTGTAAGAAGGATCATCTGTGTTACCAATTTCCCCCTCTGAACGCCTGGTACAGTTAAGGACTTCCACAATGGAATTAAGGATGACTTCTACATGAGGCCCAGTTGTCATGGTTTTATGATTTTTGGTCATCAGTATTCCACACCATAACATCATGTAATGCACTGGGGGTGGGGTTTGATATCTGCCGAATGTTCATCCGTCGGAGAAGAACTACATTTCCCCAGGAGGCTTTGCGGTCAGCAAGGGGATATAACTCCATGCAAGGTCACCTGAGCTTTCTTCTTTGCCTGCGCTTCGCTGTCTGCGCTTCGCTATCTGCGCTTCGCCGCCTGCGTTTCGCCATCTGCACTTCGCCGTCCGTACTTCAGTCACTCAACTGGACTGCACTTCTCACCCCAGGATTGTGGTGAGGTCTATTCAATTCAAACAGACTCTCTCTCTCTCTCTTTGTAGTTTACTAATACTATATTTAGTAAAATCATTTGTTCCACCTCAGATCAGTGCTGTTGTTTTTTTCAAGTATTTTGGGGTCCCCTGCTTCCCCTTTTCCAGAGGCGCGGATCCGCAGATCCCTCCGCCCTGCTGGTCACGGAACTGGGCTTATTTGCTGTATGTTGGAAAGTGAAGAAGGAAAAGTAGGGATGTGATAGCAGAAAGAAGAGATGCTGCAGAGAAAGAAGTAGATTCTAATTAATGCTAGATAATAGCTGAAACTGCTAAATGAAATATTAAGATAAGGACCGTCAGTCTGAAATAATTAATGTTACCAAACACTCAATAAGCCTCAGTGGATAATAAGGAAGAAGTATTTGACAAAGAGTTAAAACAAGAATTTGGCAGAGGGGCTAGGAGGTTTTAGTACTTTTTGAAGTCTGAGACAGTCCTCCTCATTCCCTCCAATAACTGTTCTTTGTTGTTTCATAGAAGGACTCCTTTTGTGTTTTGGAAAAAAAAAAAAAAAAAAAAAAAAACAAGAAGGCTTTTAATGATTCTAGATCTTTAACAAGGAAATGCAGAATTAATCAGAATCAACTGTTTGCAGAAAAAAAAAAGCATAAGCTTACTCAGATAAGTGTGATTTGGCAAGTCTTTACAGAGAAGTAGAGGGAAGTTTAGTTACGGCATTCCTTAAAGGTCAGTTTTGAAATTAGTCTGGTTTATCTGTTTTATGTGCCGATGACATTTTTGATAGTAAGAGATTCGAGAATCGTCATCCATATAGCGAAAAATCATAATATTCATATGAATAACTAGATGACAGTGATGACTGTGAAAAGAGAAACAAGATGAACTTAATCAGATCAAAGCTCAGTGTTATGAGGTTGAGGAGTAATAAATATAATTTCCAATATAACTGAGGAACTTATAGCTGCAGCAAAGAAAAATCTGTACGTACTCACTGATGAGAGCATGACTATGATCCCACTGTAACTCACCAACAGAAAGGTACAATGCTGTAATATGCAAAGAGAGACTTTCCTAGTAAGAAAATAAACTGGGGAAATGATGTTGCTATTATATGATTTGCTGATGTTTTCACATCTTAAACACTCTGTGCAATTCTCACCAGTCCTATAGACAGAATTCAAAATGAAACAAATTTGTAATAGCTTCAAGAGAACATTGAAGAGCCTATCCAACATCTATGCATGCACTTCACTTACTGGACTTAGCATACTAAAGCAAAAGCTAATTTCATTTATCCAGCAATATATCAAGGTTGAGAAGGCATCTGTCCTAAATTTTCATAAGAATGCTCCTGTCAAAAGAGTGTTCCTGTCAAAAGAGTGACATATGATATACCTTTAGAACAGAAGTAAAGCCCCTTAATGACTTGTAAGACTTGATCCATTTATGAAAAGGAGGATTATGTGTCAAGGCTGCGTGTAAAAGCAAAGACTTGGATTCAGTGACCCTGGTCTCTCCTAGTTTCCATGTTCCTATAAATCATAACTCCTGTAATCCTAAATAACTCATGCACACAGTGGGTAGTGTCTGTGGAAGCATACAAAGCTGCTTATGTGACAGAGGTAGCCATAGTCAGAAAATGAAACCCAAAGTTAGGATTTTGTTGAAAAGCACTGTTAGCAACATTGAGCATTAGCCTCTTAACAATCTTCTTTGATGACGTACATCCCCTATCTGAAGGATAATATATATACCTTCATCTGTTACATTCACCTACTCAGTCTTCTCTCTGCAGATAAGCAGAATTGTGAGTGAGGTTACAAAACATTTTGAGCTTCTTGAACTGGTAATTGTTTGCATCCCTCTGGGGAATCTTCTTAAAGGTTCTGATCTTGACAGTTTGAAAGGTACAGAGTGTATGGCAATTTGATAAGCATTTTTAAAAGTGAGCATTGATCCAGTACTATGGGCAGTTGTCCCATTTATCTAGAATGACCTGCATGTATCTCTGGATTGATAGATGGCAAGTCATAGCTGTTAATTGTTAATTTTTGGGGCAAAGATATTCCTTAAAAGGAACTAAAGGCAAACAATAAAAATAATGATTATATATAAGAAAGTTTTCTTCAGCATGCTTCCGTTTGCTAGAAAAAGAGGAGAAGCTTCTTAATTCAGTCCTAGCGTTCACAGTTCATAGCAGGATTCCTATCTGTTTCCAAACAATTATATTCTGTAATTAATCTGTGGCTTAGTTAACAGAGCTTAGCAAATAATTATCAATGCATAATTTATTTGATGAATTTTTTTTTTCACAAATTGTGTCCAAATGAACTGGGAAATGTAATTTTTTTTTATATATAAATCTAACATTGACAGATATCTTTTGTAAATAATTGTTGGATTGTAGTTGGTATTGTTTAAGTTCAGATTATTAGCTCCTGTAATTTAGGTATCTACTTTAGCCAGGTTATTCATTGTTAAGTCACCATGTGGTACTATTTTTAAATCCAGCCATAATATTCACAATTCACAATATGTTCTGTCCTAAGACACTCATGTAGTGAGCAGAAGAAAAATTACAGTAGCTAACCAAGAAATCTTAACATTTCACAGGCAAGTAACTTGAAATTTAAGCTGAAAAATTTTGACTAAGTGGAATAGTAAAATACACTATCTATATATGCATGTATTGTTGGAAAGCAGTTGTGGAATTATCAACATGACAGAAATTAAACTTGTTTTTCTTTTAGAGTGGCCAAGAATCTGGAGATTTTTTTACTCCTCATGTCGCTAAGGCACTGTGCTGCTGGATCCTATATTGGGTTCACGTGGTGAGGGTTTGGGAGCAGGGCGCTGCAGGATGACCTCTGCTCCCTTTTTGATTGGAGATGGAAGTTCTCTACAGTATGAATCATAGAATTTCCTCCCCTATAGTATTTGTCCGTTCTTTCTAGTGTGATGATCTTACCCTGGAAAAAAAAGTTCAATCTGTAAAACCCATAACTGCAGTGATTACTAATTATACAGCTCCCATGATTGAACTACATATGTTTAGGTTTGTCTGTCAAAACCTTTTTCCTTGCAGAAAGAGAGATAGTACTGGATGTCCAGAGTTCCAGGAAAAGGACCCCACCGTGTACCTACAGAACAGCTTAAATATCATATGTTGCAAGAGCCTAATTCTGCCACATACTCTACACACAGTGTCACATTTAAGAAAAAATATCATAGTTCTCCAATTCCAAATCTTTGCATATCCAGTTCAAGCACTTTGATATGTACATGTTCCCTAGGAGTATGCTAGCAGAACGTACTGTTCCCAAAAACAAAAACTAAAATGCTACTTGGCATTTATATATTACTTCAGGTTGTTTTCAACACAGATTTTGTTGCAGACAGTTTTACATTTCAGAAGTGTATAATATCCAAACTTCATTTGGTTAATACTACAGTTACAAAAATAATGATAGTAATGTAATAATTGTAATAATAATGATAGTAGAATCATAGAATATCCATAGATATATCTGAAATCTAGGCTCATTGAGGCTTTTGCTAGTTGTTTTCTAGGTAACTCTCTGTTAAGCACTGATCATGAACGGATAGAATTCATCTTTGGAAAATGGCCTTCTCTCTTCTTAGTATCAGTTCTAGATGCTATAAACCAAGCCACTCCAAAGAATTGTTAGTAAATGGTCAGGAAACATGAAGTTCTATTATGCCACCACTCAGATAGCTGCATTCCCTGTATATTCCTGGTAGTCTCACATCCAGCAGATTATTGTAAAATTAGTTGGGTGTATTTTTCTTCTATTCCTGTCTGCTTCAAGAAAAGTGGTGATCTTTGTCACTTACCTAGAGGTATGTTCTTCCTCAGGTCTAGGAGCAGTGTTGTTAGCAGCTAAATGATTAATTTTGCCTCAAGCATGACTGAGGTTCATGCACTAAGGTTATCCACAGGGTTCAAAGCACTACGCATTCCTATGGTCCAGACTCTGTCAAGTTTGGCTTCCCTTGTGATAAATGGTGGTGGTGTTTTATCCAGCAGCTCTGTGATTTGGGAACTCAAGTCACTTCTTTCTCTTGTAGCTATTCTTCCACTTTATTGAGAAATATGGTCCCTGCCAATCTGCTAATAAGTAAGCCTACGGAGCCCATTTAGTTCTGTCCCATGATTATGGGTTAAAATGTTATAATTAAAATAGTTTAAAACTATTATTTAACTGTAAGAGTCAGATTTCCATAAGAAGATGACTTGATGCCATGTCTCTTACTGATGGTTAGACACATTTACTATCAAACTACTTAGTAAATAATTTAATTTCCCTGCTGTTTCTAGTGAAGATGGAGAGAGGTAGGCATTGAGATCTAAGAAGAGGGAAACTGTGAAATAACATCTGAGATAAATGCTCTTTTGCAGCTTAAAGTAATGCCCATATGCTCTTGAAGTTTTTTGATGTGTCCTTCAATCCAGCTTTCCCTCCAGTCATTTCACTGGCTCCCTGTTCAGTGACCCCATTTTAGACCTGCGCATCTTCCTCTCTCTTATGCAGAGAAATGTAATGCAGCTCCAAAGCCTGGGCTCACAGCTTGATGTCTTAAAGATGCATTGTTCTCTACTGAACTCCTCAGTTTTTGGCAGAACTAGTCCAGTGGCTTTGTTTTGTGTCTGTATAATTAGTCTACAGCAGTTGTTTGGCACAGTGTTTTCCCAGTACTGGCTTTTTACAATGCTCTAGAAATGCACTTTGCAGTAGGCGGCTAGTAGCAAAGAGTACTAAATGTGTACCCCATGTCCAAACTCACATTCAAATTCATTCTGGGACATTAAAATGCCATCACTACCTTCTTCATCTCAGAGCTCTAATGAGTTCTTCTGCATACTGTCATGCACAATGTCCTAAAGTGCAGTGATTTCCAACATCTGACATGTAGCTACGAGTCACAGGAGCTACCAGGTTAACAACAGAAAAAAAAACCAACATAAATAGAGGATGAGAAAACAGGAGAGAGGGAGAGATTTTGAAATCTAAATGAAATAAGTCAAGTATATTTAAGTATTTTTGACAAAGCAAGGTCTAATGAATTTGAAATCTTACTTCAGACTTCAGAGTTGTTGACATCCTTTGGAAATTACATGTAAGAGATCAAAGTCAAGTTTATTGAAATTAATTTAAAATCTGGATGTAAATGTAAAACAGAATAATGATATGTTAATTAATACTAATTATGTTAAATTACATTAATGTGTTTTTTAGGTTTCAATTTCCAAAAGAGAGATAAAGATATAGAACAAATTATTTTCCTTTTAATGAAACTTAAAAAAAAACAATATAAAAAATAATGTACTCAGGTTAGGAAAATAAAAGTTATGGGAGATTACTGGTAGGGGTGTTTATATTCTTTAGAATTTTATTGTAAACACTTTTGAGTGGGCAGTAGCCTAAGACATCTAGAGCTAATTCTCCCCTCTCCTCTCCTCCCCTCTTTTTTTTTTCTTCTCCCTCTTCTTTCTCCATATCCATTTGTTTAGGTCTGGAACTCAGTATACTATTGTTTTTCCTTAAGAAACCATGACTAGTCAGAGAAAGAATGAGTACCCAATTATAATGATTTTTGTACCAATTTCACATATAAAAAATGGGTCTAGTCACAGTAGCAGATGTCTCGATTTGGATAATGTGGGATGTAACGCATTAAATGGATTTTTGTGTCTATTGCAATTGACTTAATTAATATCGACTTATTCTCTATGGTAAGATAAGTTGGTTAGATTTTGTTGTGATGAAGCACTTAACTTATATTAATTTAATTTAATTATCACTCACAGAAAGTTGATGAATCTTTTGATGTCATCATTTGATCCTAACCTAGGAGACCTGGAAAGGGAAAAAAGTCATTTTTTCTTTCATATGACTTCCTGAATCAGAAACTGTCTGCTTTAAAAACTTCCAAAACGAGTGAGTTTGTAGTCTTGTTTTAATAGGCTATACATATATATATATTATTTTATTTCTTGCAAAATTTTAATACTAACTCTTTGATGTGGAATCATCTGGACCGTAGGTCATGCATCATTTTTTTCTTGAGTATTTTTGTTCAAAAATGTGTTTTTGCTGGTGTGACAAGATCTCTAAACCACAACAGCACTATAATATGGCTGAAAACAAATATTGGTGATGTTTTTATACCTAAATATTGACATTAGGATCACCTGTATCTCAGTTTACATTCATCAAAACATATGACACTGCAGAATGTATTGACTGCATTCTTAGTAACAGCAGCATAGTATCAGGCAATTTTATGAATCCTTTCATCTATTATATCTGACAGAATCAAAAGAAGTTTGAAAGTCTGGAGTTTATATCTCTAACAGTAATCTCTTACTTGCAAAACTGCAGTACTGCAACCTAGAGTTTATTGCCTTTTGATTTAAAGCAGAAGTTTTAAAGACATATTGACATCTTATGAAAGCTTTGAAAATTCATTTTGGAGAGATACACTGGAATCATGCATGTGTGGTTTATGGTTTTTTTCTTCAGCAGTTCATCCATACACTGTACTGAGGGTTTTGAAAAGCTGTTAATATTAACGCTGTGGAGAATTAGGCAGATACCTTAAATTTAAATTAATGTTCTGAAAATGGGCAGAAGTTTTAGCAAAGAGCATTATGAAATTTGGTGATAAATTGATTATGAAAACGAATAGTTTGGTGATCTTAAAAAAATAGTCTTTTTTTTTTTTTTTTTTTTTTTTGGTGGATAATAGAGCATCTCCGGTGATACTGGTTGGATTATGTCCATTCTGAGAGACAGAATCTATGTTAAAAACTAACCCTATGTGGAAAGCTCTTGTAGGTATTTTGATCCTGGTAGGATTTCACGTTGAAAGCCTTATAAACAAAATCATATAAATGACTCATATTCTTCTTGCCAAATTTCTCAAATTGTTTCTGCTTGAGTAAACCATATTTAATTTAGCTAGCAGAATGAATTTTTTAACTGAAAAAAAAAAAAAAAACCCAAAAACCCTGAGACAAAATCTTATTTTGATGATTGGTAATAAAATGAGGGTTTCATTTTGGCTACTGGTGCCAACAATACATTTTTCTAGTTTAAAGTAGGCTGCCAAATCTCCTGTATTGAGGCTTAACATAATTAATTGCATAGGCACATTAAAAATGAAATCAAAGCTTTTTAAAGTCCTAGGTCCAAAGAAAATGATCTGGTTTTGATTAATAGAACTGACTTGGTTAGTTTATAGAAGCAGTTTTTAAGATACTTCCCCCAGGACCCTGCTGATCTGCATCGTTTGGATTGGGAAGAGCTCTCTTTCAAGTTCCCATTTCTGATTTAAGGATTCCTGACACAAATATAAATGAGGAGCCTTTCTGTCCTTGTCCCTTCTGTCCAAATATTGTCCTTGTTTTGTTTGATGTAGAGCTGCTACTCGGAAATTACCTTTAAAGTGGGTAGGGTGTGACACTCCTTTCTATGCTCATGTTAACTTGTAAACTCCAAGGCCAGCACCTAGTGGTGCAATTACATTTTGTTTCTTAGTGTATTGATAATAACTATTTGCTGAGTCTTGGAAAGAATACATCAGCAGCAAGAATATCAAATGGACATGATAGGTCTTTGCTCCCACCAGAAATCTTAGGAATCTTAAATTATTTCGGTTTTGGGGTTATTAATTTACTTAATGGGTTTTCTGTTCTAATCTTAGGTCAACAAATATGTCTGTCTTGCAGCACATACTCACAGCAGGATTACTCCTGAATTTTAATTAGCCTTAACTTGTATGCAAAATGAATCACCGATTTTTTGTTGCTTAAAATGATGTATTTAAAAGTATGTTTGTTTATGTCAAGCTACAGATGAATGGAAAAGAATATTCTTAAAGGATCTATTTGCTATTGATGCACTTAGGGCCATTTCTTTTATATTTCACAAACACACAAAAAGTGATTTATGCACTGTGTTGTAGAACATTTATAAATAACGGCATGAGATGAGAATGACTTAAAAGGAGCAGCTGTTCAAACTCTTTAAGCTATTAGAATGAATATGCACTAGATCTTGCTTGTAAAAAGGGATTCTGGGAGTTATAATACTAGAGCTGTGTAAGCCTGGGACTACCTGCTCTTGTATCAGGTTCAGCAAACTGACAAGAAATCTACCAGACTTGTCAAGTGCACTGTGCCTCAAAGGTGGTTACTTGTTGAATTACAGGGGATTTTGAATTCCTTAGGAAAGCAAGTATTCTTGCCTTACTGTAAAAGATCCACTAAAAAAAAAAAAAGGGCTCTCTGTTCTCTTGCATTTCTTGCTCTCTCTCACCTAACATAAACAAACATAGAGATATAAATAATAAATTTATATATATATATATATATAATAATAAATAGTGAAAAGTGCTTTGGAGAGAAACAAATGAAATGATAGAAGCACACTGGCAAATTGTAGCCATCTTAGAATAATATAAAAATCTATACACACATAATAAATTATTGTATGTTGGAAATTAGTGTTCTTTTAAATATATGAGTCAAAGATTCAAATATTTGCCATTCCTTGGCTTACTCGGCAAAGCCTAGGGCTACCAACTCTGATTAAGAAGTTACTGCCACAGTGGAAGGGCCTCAGAACATCACCTGCACACACTATACTACAGTGACCACCTTTAAATTCTTGTACGTGGAGATAAATAAATGATGATAGTGAGTGATATTGGTAGCCAACATTTCAACTCTGTAAAATGTTACCTCCTGGAAGATGGTGAATTCTATGTCTCTTTTGTCAAAGGCATTATGGATTCACATCTAGGTTTTTTATTATTTCTAATAAACATTTCTAATAGCTAGAAATGAATACGTATACCTGTGTGGAAATAGAGAAGAGAAATTTAGTTGTCTAAATGAGTTAGTAGACTTGTGTGAACACAACACCAACACAGACAAATTATTTACTAAAAAATCCTGTTTTTAACACTCATGTACACAACTTAGTTATTTATATCACTGCTTAGAGATGGGTTTCAAAGCATATGAGAGTTACAAAAATTTGAACATGAGAACCTCAATTAATCTCTCAAGACATTAATAATTTAGAATTGAAATTCAAGGGCTCATTTTGTTATTCTTTATTTATTGAGAAAATTACATCAGAGTACAGAATACATGAAAATTTTAACCCATTTTAGACATACCTCAGCTTTACAGGTAGTAATGTGTGAAGTAAGGTGAGTGTCAGCATTTTAGATGAATTACTAGAAAAGCTTCTCAAAGTGTTGTTGAGTTCGTTCTGGAAAATCTAGAAGTTTGGAAGACTTTACTGAGAATTGTTTCTAAAAAAGTCATGATGAAGTCATAAGCCCTTTATTCTGCTGTTACTTGGTGCTGTCTTGTGGGTGTGGTGAATAACATACCTTTTAGGTTATGCACCAAAAGAAGTTTAATGAGGAAGAAATTAAGGGCCTTAGGATTGTAAAGGAAAATTGTGATTTGTGACTAGAAGGATGGTGTTATTGATTGTTATTGATGTAATATGCTGCCTGAAAATTCAGATTTCAACAGATGTACCTTAAATAATGTTTTTCCCAGGTACCATGCCTATAACTTCTCTGATATAATTCTGTATATAATATAAATAGAAAAATTGATTAGAATGGTGGCATATAGAAATAACACATAAATAGCTGTAAGCTTGCCCTTTCCGTAATTTCTCTTCCTCATTAGTGCAGAAATATTGTTCATGTTTCTTTCATTGCTAGAAGCTATTTCTTACTATGCATCAGCTTTCTCCAGAAATGAGAGCCGCAGAAACTTTACATGTTGCTCAGTTGCATGGAAATTTGTATATTTTTCTCTACAGAAAATTACTTTGTAAGGTAGTTAGGAAACAACCAGTGCTCGAAGGATATAATTGGAGTATCACATGAGTGTTCTGTGAAAATCAAAATCTCTCCTTTTATTAGGTGTGATTAGGGAAGGAACAGAACCAGAGTTTTATGTAACAAAATAAAACTAGAGAAGGTCATTTGAAATATGAAAGTAGAAGCAATTTATTTATGACAGATATTATATTTGAAGAGTTTGTTTGTTTCTATTTCTATATAAAAATATGCATTTTTAGATGCAGTTGTAATAGATGTTATTATGTCTCCTAAAACATCTGAACCTATATGTTGTAAGTTATTACAT
The DNA here is from genome assembly GCF_026119805.1 of Tympanuchus pallidicinctus. NCBI lineage: Eukaryota > Metazoa > Chordata > Aves > Galliformes > Phasianidae > Tympanuchus > Tympanuchus pallidicinctus. The sequence continues at coordinate 10,833,706 of NW_026294769.1, forward strand.
TTTGTCACGGTTTTAGAATGGTGGGCTTTGTTAATGACATTGTAATGCGTTGTCTAGTAATATACGAAAATGAGAAACAACTTCATGAGAGTAGGACTTAGAGCAAATATTAAACCACATTTTAATTCATCATTAAAATTTCATATAAGACAGTAAAAAGTCAGAACTCAAGTAGAGATATGCAAATTTACTATCTTTTTTTAAGAATTTAAATTTAAAACAATATTATAATTCAAATATTGTTATTTATATAACTTTAGTATTAAAATTATAATCAAATTTAATTCAGGAAATTAAATGGCATATTCCTTGCAAGGCTTCTTTAAAACCTGCTTTAAAAAAAAAAAAAGTAATACAGCATCCTTTCTGGTTAAAAGCAGCTATGGACATTTGGGAACCCCTCTTTCCCTAGCAAAACAAATTTTCCTGAGGTACCTGAGATTTTGAATTCCTTGTTCGTCCATGGAATCAGTAACCTACCCTCAGTTCTGGCCCCAATGAAAGCAATGAGAGTTTGTTATCCTGCATTGTAGGATCCTGGAGGGAAGGCCAGAATTTTATGTGCACTGATTATATATCTCTTCTGTTTTTCACTGTTATGCAAAAAGAGAATGGTAGTGTTACAGAGAGGAAAAGAGAATTGAAGCAGATTTAAAAGCTAACAAACAAGCCATTTAGCTGGGATTCATTTTGTACAAATTAACATTAAAAATCCATCAATGCTGTCTATGTAAACTTTTAGTTTAGTTTCAGTAGTCTGATTTTCATTGTACAGACCTTTAGACTGATTAAACAAAGATAATGTCTGATCTTTTCTTAATATAGGAGGATATATAACAGAAGGTGCATCAATAACTGCTCTAAAATAGATCCACTGGAAGTAAGTTTGTAATTTTGTAGCTCAGAGGGACATTTCTTAAGGATATTCCTTCTTCTTTAAACCTACTGAAGCTTTGATCCAGTGAGGATATGCTCCCTACAGGGAGGTTGATTTTCTAGTAATTGAAGTACAGAATGTTTGAAACATCTGTGCTCTGTAGCTTAAGCAAAATCCTGTTCACTCTGTATGATTTTTCCTAAGTAAATTGTTTGCCTGCTGGAGCATGGACGGAAAAGTCAAAAAGTCAGGGCATAAAAACACCAGAGATCAGAGGAGGTGAAGTTTAAAGTGCTAAGAAACTACTAGAGTGGTGTATGTTCTACTAGAAAATGTTTCTTTCACATTGTGAGCAATTCTAGTTTCCTTGATCCTAACTGAAGAACAGTTAATAGTAGTTTCACTACTCCCATATGACTTACAAGTTCAGATGTACAGGTTACTTTTGAAGGAAGTAATTTCATCTCCAAGAAATATGCATCCTCTGCGCCTTATGTTGAATTCTGTGACATTACATTCCAAATGTCCTGATTGATAGCATGTTCGTAATTTTCAGGTAGTAGTTTAGTCTCATAAGAACCTTAAGCTTTTTGAAAATTGGCTTACTGAAGTCTGCAGTTGGGATTTCAAATGAAAATAAATGTTTTAAAAGCTCTAGTTGTATTCTGTGAGAATATAGTTCCTGTGTGCTTTCCAAAATCTGTACATCAAATCTTCAGCATTAAATGTAACGATCTGTTGTGATGAAAAAAAAAAAAAAAATTGTAAATGCAAGAAAAAGAACTGCAAAACTTGAAAAAAACTCTTATGATGTGATTTCTTCAACTAATTTTGTTTCTGTTCTATAATGTTTTAAATACTCATCTGTTTCTAACAAGTCTTATCAATTGATATTAATAGATACTTCAATTTTTAAATCTATGAGTTCATTTTAAAAAATTACCTTCAACTTAGACTAAAAAAATAATAAGTAATTTAAAAACTAGGGGCCAGTCTGAGAAAAGTGCATTCACTGATACCACATGTAAGTTTTTTTTTTTTGTCTGAGATAAAATCTCAAATCTTTGCTAAACACTTTTTGTCAACATTAGTGTTTTTTATAAAGTGCATGCACTTCACACATTAACTCCAGGGTTACAGTGTACAGTCATAGAGTGGCTTGGTTCTGACCCTCCTCCCTCAGGCAGGGTTAACACTGTATTTTATATCTGAGCAGGAAAATAGTGTTCTTACCCTAGATTTTCTACAAATCTTGTTACAACAGTATTCTCCAGACAATTTGTTCATAAATTAAAATGTCAGTTTTCAGGAATGACTTATTTAGAAAGAATTTCTGAAATTGCTAAACTTTGTGCGAATTTATTCTGCATTGAAGTACTATCCCTAAAAAGAATTATTCTGCAGTGCAGTTATATGAGAGAATTTGAACATCAGAAATACATTCTTTTGAACACTAGTAGAAATGATGAAAACAGGGAATGATCAAAACCTCATAGGTTAAAAGAAGAGTACCAGCATCAAGCAGGATTCCTTGTTCCCTTTAGTGATAAGAAGTTCCAATGATAAATATTGCACGGGTAGAAAATTACTTTTAAATGCACTGAAACAAATGTATATCCTTTTTAAAAAGTTTTGCTGATGCTAATGTAAAAATAACTATTTTTCCACTTTTTTTGTTTTATCCTCTCAACTATGCACCTTTTCTTTCTTGTGTTGTAGATTTTGCATGAGCTCCGAAGAGCTTTTTATGAGTACAAACATCTTATTCTCTTTTTAAGGAAAAAAAAAGGCTTTATTATAAGGAGATAATTACTTGTTAGAGAGTGAAAATTAGGTAGACATTCTGCACAGTGAAGAGTCAAAAACTCACATGTTACTGAGGGAGATGAACGGAAAATCGTGTTTTGTAAAAGGTTATTCACCTAGGGTAAGAAAATGTTAATCCTACTGATTCTGAATCTGCTGTAGTATCGAGATGTTGGCAGTGTTGAAGGAACAGAGAGAAAAACTGACACATTTCTTCTGAAGTTTTAGAGTAGCTATGTAAGGATCACAAACATCCTACAGTATTGTACAGCTCTTAGAAAGTAAGAATAAAAAAATGTTTCTAACTCCTAGAGAGATGGTAGCATACAATGCGCACTTAATGGACTTGCGTGTGAAAGATTTCATTCTTTTTTTACATGGTATTCGCATTAAATGAGTCAAAACTAGTCCTTTTCATTAACTGTTCTGTCCTTAACAATGTCATCAATTCTAAGAAAAATTTCCTTATCTTATGTGGGAGGATCGTCCAAATTAATAAGCTCTCTAAGATAAGAATCTTTTTTGCAGGCACTGTAATGTAAAATTTTTTACACAAAAATTTGCCAAAAATTCATTTTGTGTAGATTATTTGTAGTGCTGTTTTCAAACCAGACAAAAAGGCAATTCTGTTATATGTCTGGTGTTCCCAAACATTATTCAATTGGAATTCACATGATGGTTACTCAAACAAAAAGCACACGTTCATGTTGGTGTTACTGAAGTGAAGCCCCTTCTTCATTTTAAGATGTGCAAAGAAACTTACAGAAGGTCTCATCTGTTATTTAAGAGATATTTAAGCTTTGTCTTTAGAAGCCGGTAACAGGGCTCTGACTTCCAATTTAGCTGTAAGATCTTCTTCAGTTCCAAGAAACATTCAAACTTTCAAGTTTTGGCAAAGGAGTGATATTCAACCATTCACCCTTTTGACAGAGCTCAGATACATTTATCTTCTTTTTATTTCAAAGCAAAATTGAACAATTAAATTGAATCTCTTTTAATATATTGAGTGTGATTTGATACAGTTGGATAAGTTTTAAACATCCCTGATGATACATCTTCCATAGTTCTGGATATTGGCTTCTTCATCCCTGTGAACATCTTAATTTTGCAACACTTGGGTACATAATTTCATAGGGCTTGAATAGGAGAAAATACCTTGCTGGGTTTCAGTTTCACCCCTGACATTATCGTCCATTTCTATTTTATTTTTTACTTTTCAGGTAATGGGCTCGTAAATCTTGGGCCTAATCCACTATAATAAATACTTTTACTACAATAAGGGGATTCGTTATTCTTATCAAGATGATGTCTAAGCCCCATTAGTCAAATACATTTCTTTAAGACCTTTTGGGGAGGACAAGCAGGTGATATTTGATATTGATTTCTCTTTGCATTTTCCCATGTCTATAGTGTTATCATTTTTGAATACTATGGGAGTGCTCCAAGTTTTTTCCTACAAAATTTCTGATAGGAATACAACAAACTACACTCCTATAGATATTTTTTTATCAGGTATCAAATTTGCCTTATCTATACTTCTTAACAAAGCTGATTTTGCAAATTCCCTTACTTTCCACTGTATATCTTGTGAGTTTCACAGCCTCTTTAGTTTAATATACTGCACCTAGAACACCAGTAACCCTCAAGAACCTTTGGGCAATAAGGTATGAATGATATATTGCAAAGTGCAAGTATAAAAAATATAAATTCAGTACTGAAATATATTTGATTATATTAAAAGCATCTGTTTGAATGAGAAAGGATTGTCTGAATTTGAATTAATATAGGAAATGCTCTGAAAGTAATGCGTCCTGTTTTATGACAACATCAGAGGCAGATGATAGTGGTATGGCACTAGGGACTGAACTATCCCAACAATATTCTGTTACATTTTGTTACTGTATGAAAGATGGCAGGAGAGGGGCGCCTGGCATAATGATATCTAAGACTTGAAAGTGCGTATGAAGTAAAGATGTGGCATTGCATTCTCCCATGCAAAAAAATATGGTATCCTTTGGCATTCATTGACGCTTACTGGACATTTATGGAGACGGAACAGTGTATGTGAGCACAGTGAGATGGTGGGTAGTTCATTTCAGCAGTGATGACAGCGATATTTACAGAATGGCCCTGTAAATTTTTACAAGCATGGTATGCAAACTCTTGCTCATTTCTGGCAAAAATACATGGCTAAAGGTTGTGAGTATGTTGAAAAACAATACTTTGTAGCTGAGAATTTGTTCTGTTAAATATTATTACTGTTCTCTTTGTTATCTATTGTAGTTTCCATGGAAATAAATAGGAGGTATTACTTTTGGGGAGACCTACATATATATTATTGTGCAGCTCTTTCAAATTTCAATTTATTCATTTATACATTAAATTAATAAATTAATTCATTTATTTTTTAAAGGTATCTTGCTATTTGTTATTCTAAACTTTTGAGATTAAGAAGCACTGATCTGTAACATTTTTCTACATAAAAAGTATAAATACCATCATTAAGCTGGAACAAAAAAGATCTATCAGTGTGCTATTAAGAGAAATCACTGATCAAACAACCATTTATTTCAAAGCTTATGATGCGTGTTTAAATGTGATTCCTCCATCTCCTTCATTACTTTTAAAATGGCTTGTTATTTTGGTTACTTACGATTTAGGAAGAAATATTATACCTTAGCATTTAATCATTCATTTTAAAATGCTAATGAAAATATGTCACAGCATAATACCAGACATCATAACAAATATTCAACCAACAGCAAAGTTTCTTGATCACCAGAAACAGATGGAAAGAATCTAAACAGCCCAAGCTGTCACTTTTTACATGATCATCTTTCTGTTGGATGCAAGAGTGCAATGGCAAAAGTCTTAGAGAGAAGCTCCCTCTCTGTTCTCCAGGATCCAGTAACTACTTTCACAAAGGACTTAAGACTCAGCCCTTAACAGAAGAACACACTTTGCTATATCCTGGTGTAAGGTACTTGTTCCCTGAAATACAGTTTAATGATAATGGATGGCTGTTATTTCCTTTTGCAACCACAGACAATTTCTACCTCTTATCTTAAATCCTTCCTGGTTGCATAGGAAGAATAGATACCATTTTATTTTTATTTTATTGTATTAAATAGTATTATTTTCATTATTTATTTTATTCATATGATGAGGCTCAAGGGTATAAAATTGCTCATTTCTGCTTTTAAATATTTCTCTGAATTTAAAGATGGATAATTTGGCCTTAAAATAAACTTTAGGTGGAAACAGAATTCAGTTATAGAAGCTGAGCTATGGTCATTGTCATAATGCGCTGTTATACTCCTTTGCGTACTATCACACTGTTTCAAGAATTTTAAAATGGATAAAAATTTGGCCACAGAGGACCAGTAATAATATGACTCATAATGGAGATTATCCTATTTAAGGTTTTTATTGACAGCTCCGTAAAGAAAAGAGGAATGTCACTTTACAGATGTTGAAAGCTATCATCAGCATGGAAAATATTCAGTAAGAACTGATTGTTATGAAAGCTGGTTAAGTGTCCTACAAAGTATGGTTCTATGTGTAAGGATGTCATTTATTGATGAATAACAATAAGCTTTGATACAGACATGAAGATTAGAAGTTGGAAATAACAGAGGAAAGTGATCTTGGTAAAGCAGCTGATCATATGATGACTACAAACAACTTTGTAAGGTGGATCCAAGAAAACGAGATTACAAATGCTTAAAGTAGTAGTTTTGGTAAAAGTGATAAATATCTGCATTAATTTTGAAGGTATGATTGTCAACACTTAGGAATTTTGAGTTCAGCATGAATTAGCTGTAAAAAGGCACCCAGTATTTGCAGAATGATGAAAGAAGTACAAAGACTGTGTAACATGTTGAGGCTCAGATGATATATTTCATTTAAAAATATATTGAGAGAGTATGAGAGAGAGGTCTGTATTCCAAAAAAAGAAGAAAGAACAAAGGAGAAAAGAAAAGAAAAAATAGAATGTCAATAAACAACACAACAAATTATAAAAAAGATTTAATCACTGCAACACAGGAATTTAATACAGTTTCCCAGTAATATTGTGTAAACACTGTTAACATTAACGTCATCCTGATGCTATCTATGTATGGGAAAAGTTTTTCAACTGATTGACTATGATTATATTCTTTCTGTTTGTTCAGCCTCTGCTGCCAAACTCACTTTCTCCAAAATAGTTTATTTCCACAGGCAGGAAAGATTAAGACAAGAAGGAAGTGCTTTGCCAATGAATGTTGCTACAGTTCTAATTCAGTACGTGACTATGAAAAAATAGAGACTGTGTACCCATGCTCAGTTGCAGTTTCTAGGTAGGCTAAAAGAATGTTACAGAAGAGGAAGACAACTTTCCATTAAAGGGTTAATGAATCCCAAGTGAACTTAATTTGGATTGTATTCAAGTTCCACAGGCTTTCCAAGGTTTCGTTATCACAGATGCTCAGTATGGAATTCTGAGAGAATTAAACATAATATGTAGAATTGATTGTTCCCTGTATGTCCCCCATTATGTGCCATTGTAATCCTTCACAGAGGTCAGGTTTGAAAGGAGTATCATTGAAGAGATAGGTAATTTTTAACCAATTTTTGAAAGATATTTATTTGCCATTGGAACTGAATTTCCCTAAACTGATCTGATAGCTCAACAATCTGTATTCAAGTGACAACTCTGTTCTCATTATTATCCTTGAATAAAAAGCAGGTAGTAGTGTATGGAAGACAGCATTAGGCTTTGTACTTATATCTGGCGGCATTCTACATTAGGAAAAAAAATCAAATCTGCCTTGTTACAGCACAGTAACAAAAAAATATCCACAGCTTACCAAGTACTTTATATTTTCATTAATACACGTGCAGTGGGAAATAGCTACTGTTTAGATGGTTTGCAAGTAGTTTGAGTAATAGCAAAGTTCATAATTCATTTAAATCATTTTCATTCTCTGTTCAAGTCTCAGAATACGTGTTGGATCTGAGACTGCTTTCCACTGTGTGCCAGCATTAAATAATACTGTTTGTGGGACATTTTGGGTTCTGGCAATATGAGAAACATAAAAATGGGACCAGTTCATCCGCTCGCTGCAACCCAAACATATATTAGGATTTTCTTGTGAGAATTTCAGTGAGACAACTATTATTAGACGTGAATAAAGGAGGGGAGGGAAGCACTGGAGGAAGGGAGGGGAGTGAGAACACCTACTGACACTGAATGAGCAAATTTACCTAAACCCCATTGCACCTTCTCATCCTTCCTCTATTCAGTCTGCTTTCAGACATAAAACCTCAACAGTAAATTCATTGCTTGTTTTAATAGATCGACTATATTACTATATTTCCAAATTAATGGGAATTAATGTTTTTATTTCCTTTGACTGTTTCTGTAGTAGGAGAAGTTTACTGCTTCTTTCGGGAACAAGGAGAAGAATGGAAGAATCCAAGCCTCTTGACTGTTTTTGTAGTGTTTTCAGTAGGGCAATATTTTGTTGGTCTGGTCCACACTTCTATATTCTTGTAGGAAACAGCTGTTTTCAAATTCATATTCAAAATTCATACTAATACAGGAATCCAGCCTCAATTCTCTGGTGTTTGCTGGCCTGTATAATTTGAAACAGTTAGGCTCATATGAACACATGAGTTGGGTGTCTAGTAGTGTGCAGTTGTCCTGCATTTCAGTCTCAGGAGAATGTTATGATTTGACTATCAACTTTTTTTTTTTTCTACTTAGAGTCTCTACTCTCTGCAGAAAGTGACAGCATTTTATTATGGTATCTTCAGCAGGTTTAGGAATTCTATTCGCAGCTATAAGTTTTTTTTATGGGTACACAGCATTTCCTGGTTATTGCACACAATAGGTGTGTTTGGGACTAAGCTGCATCAGCTAAGCATACACATTCTCATCACTGCTGCTGCAAACATCTGACAAGACTGCTAGACAGTTACTCCTTCTCACAGGCTGAACCTAATCTTGCTGTTTCCTTTTCTTCCTCAGATTTTCTTTTAACAAATTTTCATCTTAATGATTTTCTATTCAGCCCCTGAGTAGTAGTGGTAATACTGACTGCTAATGTTGCTAATACCAACTGGTAGTACTAAATCACAGAAGTCGCAGAACATCCCAAGTTGGAAGGGACCCACAGAGGTCACTGAGTCCAAATCCCTACTCCACACAGAACCCTATATCACAGAGCCAATGCTTCTTGAGCTCCAACAGCTCAAGGCCATACTTATATATTTCTCATCTCTCTTTCTTTCTTTCTTTCTTTCTTTCTTTCTTTCTTTCTTTCTTTCTTTCTTTCTTTCTTTCTTTCTTTCTTTCTTTCTTTCTTTCTTTCTTTCTTTCTTTCTTTCTTTCTTTCTTTCTTTCTTTCTTTCTTTCTTTCTTTCTTTCTTTCTTTCTTTCTTTCTTTCTTTCTTTCTTTCTTTCTTTCTTTCTTTTCTTTCTCTCTCTCTCTTTCTCTCTTTCTCTCTTTCTCTCTTTCTCTCTTTCTCTCTTTCTTTTTTAACTCTAGGCAACATTCAACCCACCTAATTGTAGCCATCTGAGGTCAAAGATCATTTGGATGAGGGGGAAGAAGACACCCTCTTGAAAAGAATTAATCCCTCCTTGAGATAGTTTTCCAAGTTGAGGTGATGTGAATCAATTTAGGGAGCCTGCTTTACTAGTATTGCCCAAAAAATTGATATGCTTCGTGGATGGGAGGAATGCTGGAGATGATATCACCTTACATGATAAAAAAGATTTTGTTGTAATGATACAGAAATGGGATTCCAGGAAACTGCAAACAGCTACATAACTAGTTGTGATCATTTGAAAGGGAACAACATGGAAGAGCTTTTCTATGAAATCACCAAGAAGCCAGATTTCAGTTTCATCTGAAGATTTTTTTTCCCCTTTTTTTGTCTAGGAATCTGTCCTTTTTAAAAGACTTATCAGAAATAATGAGCAAATGTCTTGCTTAACCTTTACTCAGCTATATAGGTTCAGGAGACTGTAGGGCAATAAGTTCAATGAATATAAAAGTGGATGACAAAGTGAGAGAACACAGGAAAAATTAAATCAACAGACTGAAAAGTGTGTGCATGCCATTTCATTTATACCAAAGAGCTAACTGAATTAAAAGAACTCTACAAACAAACATTTTATAACTTTTTCAATAGATTTTATTTAAAATTAAGGATGAATTCAGTGAGCTGAATTAGACAGACACCTTTGCACGTAGGTGTCGTTCACTTCTTGAAACTGGATTTATTTGCAGGTGATGTCTAATTAAAGAATGTCTTTTTTGCAGTGCAGGCCAAAAAAATGAAAAATCCTCTAATCCATATTCAAAACTAAATTACTTATGACAACAGTGCGTGGAGTTAAACCACTATGTGATACTTCTGCAGTGTGCCCTGCCCTATAGAGAACTGAGTTCAAGATCAAACAGGAATTTTGCTTTGTAGATTGATGAAGGCTGAGACTGTTGAAATCTAATGAAAACATTTTCCTCTGGGAGTTTTCTGTTCATGTGCAGATATCTAAGACCCACTGTGAGATAATTCAGAGTGGCATGAAGCAGTAACTTCATGTATACAGAGACTTCCTGCTTCTTGTTGAGCAGTCATGGCAAAGCATTGTAAAGGAGGTATCACATCATGTTATGGTATGTAACAAAAGCTTTTTTAAGAAAGAGCATAATTGCATATAACTGTAATCTAAAAGAATAGCAGAATTGCTATGAAGCTGCAAGTGGCTTTTAAAACAACTTGGACTTTGACAGTGCTCTCAGAAAACACTCTGTTAGATTTCAAGAGACCAACCTTCTATTTCCAATTCTATTGCTGGTTTGTTGGACAAGCCTGATACACTGCATTTAATGTCATTCTGTGTCCTGTTTCCGTAATTGTGAAATGAAAATGGTTACTCCCTACCTCATCTGTTGAACAATCTGAGACCACTGAAGTATGTTTATTAAGATTAATATCTGCTATTATTTGATTAGATATAGCTTTGACCTGTAAAAAATACTACTTCATGTGTAAGCTATCTTCTCGCCTAAGTTATTGGCAGATCCACTTTTCTTGTAGTCTTGTAGTTCAAGACTATTGGACTGGACAGAAGGAGAGGTCAAGCTTGTACTAAAAATAGAAAACAAGAATGCCCTCAGGTAAGATAACTTTTTTACTATTTATTCTTTTTCAATTTCATAAAAGACTTCATACAATCATGGAATGGCTTGGGTTGGAAGGGACACCAAGGATCATAGAGTTCCATCCCCCCTGCCACCAACCTACAGGGCCACCAACCTCCAGATCTTCCACTAGATCAGGCTGCCCAGGGTCTCATCCAACCTGATCTTAAACACCTGCAGGGACAGAGCATTCACAACCTCTCTGGGCAGCCAGTTCCAGCATCTCACCATTTTCTCTGTAAAGAACTTCACCCTGATATCTAATGTAAACCTTCCCTCCTTGAGCTTAAAACTATTCCCCCTTATTCTATCACTGCCTACCCTTGTAAAAAGTTGATTCCCTTCTGGTTTATAATCCCCTTTTAAATACTGTAAAGCTGCAAGAGATCTCTTTACAGCCTTCTCTCCTCCAGGCTGAACAAGCTCAGAACCCTCAGCCTGTCTGTGGATTGCAGGTGCTCCAGTCGCCCCCTTCCTCTGATCATCTTTGTGGCCCTCCTCTGGGTCCTCTGCAACAATTCCACATCTTTTCTGTACTGGGGGCACCAAATCTGGATGCAGTACTCCAGACAGGGTTTCATGAGGGCAGAGTAGAGAGGGACAATCACCTCCCTGTCTTTGTTGGCCACCCCTCTTCTGATGGAGCCCAGGATACCATTAGGAAAGAAGTACCACACGGTCATTTGCTTGCTCCCTCTTACCCCAAATGGGATGGAGGAGAGAATAAAAAGAAAAAATTGAACTTGTGATTTGTAATAAAACTTTTTATTAAGACAGGAAAGAAGGGTAAAAGTATAACACTAATGATTATTTTATATGTACACAATGCAAATGATGCACAAGCAATTGCTCACTTCCCACCAATTGATGCCCAGCCAGACCCCTAGCAGCAGCTGCCCGCTTGGCTAACTCTCCACTGTTTTTCATGTTTCTTTTTTTCTCCGTGATGTCATATGGTATGGGATATTTCTTTGGCCAGTTTAGGTTAGCTGTCCTGGTTCAGTTCCTTCCCAACTCTTTGTGCCCTCCAACCCCCTCACTGGTAGATAGTACACAAAACTGAGAAACTGAAATGTCCATCAATCTGTACAACACTGCTCAGCAACAATTGGTATTGCTAAACCATTGGTGTGTTATCAACATTTTTTTTCTCCTAGAGCGTCCCAAAGAATGTAGCATCATATCAGACACTCTGAAGGAAAAATCAGCTCTGTCCCCGCTGGCCCCAGGACAGTCTTATAAAGTTTGATTCCCAGTGCCATTCTGTGACTGGCTGTCTGGAAGAAAAAAAAAAAAAGAAAAAAGAAAAGAAAAGAAAAAGGAAATGAGAGATACACTAAAAAAAGAGTGACAAGATGTTAAAGTACTCATGAAGTAAATAGATATCCCTTTTTTTACTACCTCTGTCAAAAATTCCTCACCCAGGGTTATGGTGCTGTCAATTAGATAATTAATTAACCGTAAGAATGTTCTGAAGCTGTTGAAAAAGTTAATGTTCACAAATTTAGACTATATAGTGTACATTTTCAGAAATCTGTTTGTAGAAATAGTTACGCATCTCCCTTTGTTGCCAAGTTGAGTTATCTGAGAAAAGAAAAAAAAGAATTATTGTGTAATGGACCAGATTACGCTCAGTCATGTATCATAATAGCATAAATCTGTGTAAATCTCTGAAATTAAAATCAGGTTCAATCTCTCAGTCCATGGATGACACAACAATAATAGAAGGGAAGAAGAATTCAGACTGTAGTTTTTACTGATTTGCTTATTTCAAAGTGACTTAGTATTTCTGAAATGGCAGAAAAAAATATATTCATTCTCTGAAGTAGTACAAACCCAACATATTTATAATACATTTTGAAAATGGGATTTTTTAAATAATCCCATTGATTTCTCCATTAACAGAATAAAGCACAAGTTATGATTATGATGTATTTATATAATTCAGAAGCCAGCTTTCTCCAGAGTTTCTAGATAGAATAAATACAATTAAGTCATGATGGAAGATCTTGGTTCTCAGAGACACTCAGTTTTTTGAAAGTTAGTGGTTTTATCTTGAAAGACTGTGTTACAATACAAATGGCAGTTTGGAAGTAAGAACCAAACTTCAACTAAAATAAACCTTTGCAAAATACACAAACATACAAACAAACAAAACACCCCAGTATATTAAAGACATCTAGGCTTCCTTACTCCTCTCAGAAGAAGGTTAATTTGTGAAAATACATAGGTTGATTTAAATTTGTCACTGGTTGTCATGGAATTGGTTCTCATCTCCAGAGACTGCATATGTTCTTAGCTACTTGTCATTCCACTCTAGGCCCCAAAAGAGAGCAAATAGTCCTTACATAAAATAAATAAATCTTTCATCGTAGCCCTTTTATATTCAGCAATGTGGTTATATAGCACATATTTAACCTGATATAGGAAATGTGAGCAGCCTGTGTCCTTGGCACTCTGTAAGAAAAAAAGAAAAAAGATAAAAAGTAACCTGAGAGGCTTGGATTGCATTTTAGCTTGAAAAAATGATTGCCCCACACCTACATATGTAACCTGGAATAAAACAGTTGAGTATCTATTATCTGTTTTTGCAAATTTCTTGTCTACTTCAAGTAAACAGACTTTTATTCAACATCTAGAACTCTGCTGTTGACAACATCTTAAGAATTCTTTCACTGTAGGATTTTCCTTTCACCAGCTTTGCCTGAGTTCCCTAGCAACATTGTATGAGAAAGTCTGGGACCTGGTTAAGATACTGCAGAAATATTTGGTATGGAGGTAACTCCTTATCCTTCGGGTCCTGCTGCTGTCACCAGAGAGCAGAGATCGATGCTACCCTTCGCTCTCCTGTGAGGAGCTACAGGCCACCATGAAGTATCCCCTCAGACTTTTCCACTCTTGAGATGAACACAGAGTTCACCAGTTTCTTTGAAAAAGAGATCTCATTATAGCAGAACCTACATCTATTGTTTTTTATCACAATCAGTTTATTAATTCAAATGCTTATAGGATAGGAATGTTAAAAGAAACAATCAAAGGAGAAAACAATTGATTATTTGTAACTTCAAGAACTGCATGACCTTGAAAATAAAAGATCACAAAGGATCTGCAAATACGGTGCAACATAGAAATGATTTAAAATACTCTTAAAAGAAACAGCTGTAGCAAGATGAGAAGAAAACAGATAATTGACACCAGATGTCCCTCTCAGACAGTGATGAAAGAGTAATTACAGAGGGAAAGATAGCATCCTGCAGGGAGCAGATGAGCTTTACCAGCAGCTCTACAAGGATGCATAGAGACAAACATGACAAGTTTCACCACCTCCTATGACATAAAAAAGGACGTGAAGAAATAATCTCGCCTTATGCATGATAGAGAAAGTCATGAAGACTTTAAGAGGAAAAATACCTGGGACAGATGGCATCACTAGTGATGTTATAAAAGTTGGAGGGAACCCAGTAATCCAACCACAAAGCTAATTAACTTGAACTATAGTGAAAAAAAGTGTCAATGGACTGGAATTATACTATAATCACTGTTCTGCACTGTAAAAATCCCAAGGGTCCTTATAGACATACAGCCTTCTTCTGGACTTCCAGTCATTTCTTGTGTTGTTGAGCACATCAGTTGAGCATTTAACTATTGTAACAGCTACAGTTTAACTACCCCAAAGTAGATAAAAATATTTCATAAAATGTGATACAAGTTGACATTGTAAAATACTAAAAGCACAACGTCTGCATTTATTTGCCTAGGTTATTAAGTTGCAATATATAAAAAATAAATTCCCCCTGAATCAAATCCTAAAAAAATAACATAGCACTCTTCATGCACTCTCTAGGGAGAGGATGAGAGTGATCATAAACTACATGCGACAGATGTTATGACTAACATCTGAGTCAGAGAGCTTAAATCTCTACTGGGAAGCAATTACATTACAGCAACGAGGGCGTCCCAAGAATCTCCACAGAGGAGAAAATTATAAGCAAAAAGTAACCTCTGAATATATCCACTTGTCCTTTCTGAATAAATGTTGACAATGATTTGTAAGTTTTCAATCTGTAATTGCCAAACTTATCAAATATTTTCTTTAGTATTTTTAAAGTGATGCTAGACACTGATCAGATTTGTTCAGAACTTAAGATATTGAACTAGTAGTCCCTTAATGATATAGATCTCTAATAAACTCATCTGTATTTAGGAATTGCTGAACAATATTATTCTCCTTGATTACATGTCCTAATCTTGTCTTATAGTGAAGAAACTAGGCTTCAGATGACCTTTTAAGTTTGTTTTGCTTTTGCTTTGTTTTCTAATTTGTTTCTCATTTGTTAATGCTGTATTAATCCAACAAACAACAACAAAAACTAGAATTAATTTCGAAGAAGATTTTCATGACAGTGGAGAACTGTGGGAATTTCCTTGGGAATGTATTAATTAATTTTATTTTATTTTTTTTTTAATCAGCTAATGTGGGCTTCAGCACAGAGAGGTGAAACATTGTTAGAGCTTTTTGCTTCAGTAGCAAAATAATTCCCGAGGAACTTTAATTAGATATCTCTTTGTTTACATTGTTTTCTAAGGTAGTCTTTGATAAGAATATTCATTCATAGAGCAATGAGTGCAGAATTTAAATAAAACTTCCAGTTAACTTTATAGAAGGTTAGAAACTCTTCTCAAGGAGCAGTGGGAACATTACTTAGTGATTTCAAGAAATGTTTCAATTTTTACTAATATTGCATTTCAGATGAAAGTATTGGATTTGGAAATAAATCTTCATGGGTTGAAGAGAGTAATCGTTATACATAGTATCTTTGCTGATAGATCAAGGCATAATCAAAATTGTATCTATTCAGTGAGCTACAGATAAAGGCCACGGTAAAATGCACTGGTTATTGTTGTCTATACTTTTTAAAAACATTTATAAAATAATGTGGATGTTAGTCTAGTATTTATGCTTTCTTGAAAACTTGTATCAATATGGATGAAAATGCATTTGTGAACTAAAGAACAATTTATAATAAGGGTGTATTTATGGCTTCTGGCAGTGGAATTTTCAGAGGGAAGATTAAAAACCATCAAAAAATGTTTGCAATGATGGCACGAATGTTTCAGATAGGGAGCTCATGCTCTTCAAATTGCTCTAGACATGGATTTTAAATAAGCAGGTTTCCACTCTTGAATAGCACCATTGAGTGTACTCCATCAAGACAACTGGCAGTCCAAACAAAGAACATTATCAAACACGTGTGAGATGGTAATTATGCAACTGTCATTAGTCAAATCAGCAGCTGTTAGAAGAAAACTAAGTGACAGATGGAAACATTCTTTTTCTTTTCCTTCCTCCTCTTCCATTTCCCTCCCTCTCTCTGCCTAGATGAGACCCTTTAAAATTGGAACTGCCTGAGAAAGTAGGGTATTAAAAATAAAGATGAATCACTTTATTGTAAATTGTGTTCAGCTTTGAAAACATGTGCAAAATAGGTAAGTAATGAGCAACATTGCCTTCTGATGGACTCTGTTTCGTTCTCTCAGGATTAGATTTGCACAAAAAAATTTCATTTCTGGTTGTGTAAGGAGAAAGACAAAACTACTTGAAGAAGTAGATCTGAGCTGCATCTTTCAAAACAGATTAACTTGATTTTATGAAATGTGTTGAAGCCTGCCTGAAGTAAAAGCTCTTCTCAAGTGACTGCCTAGGTGGACTCCAGTATATATTTTCTTTTAAGCATGAAACTTATGCCTTTGTGAAGCCATAAGATTTCAATGAGACCAATTATATTTAAGAAAACAGTTCAATGTTATGCCAGACTTGGGCCTCATAATGACAGTAACTTTCTCTTAGTTATCATGCAATTGGGTGAAATAAGGGCTGATCAAATAAATGCCAGAAAATCATAAAGAAAAAATGAAAACTAACTGTTTCAAAATTTTTTGTCTATAAAGACCTGAAACAGAAATACCGAAATAGATTAACAATTGCTGTTGATATACTACTGACCAATCAAAACTGTGAAATATCATATTTCCAAGAATCCAAAGAAAAATCATGAAATTCAGAGGAATTTAGAAACTTGATAACATATGCTCCATTATCCAAAACTAGTAATCTGCATGTGAGTTTTGGCTATGCCGAAACAAAAAGCTCAAACTGTTAATAATCAGCATTGAATCCTAGCATTCAAACCTGAGATTTCCCTTATTATGAAAATCAGTATCATCAGTGGCTGTCACTATGAAATAGATTTCTAGGTTTCTCTCTTTCTTCCAAATCTGTGTAACCACTCATAAACCAGGGACATAAAATTAAGAGATATATTTATGTGCTTTTCTATTATTCATATGGTCATAAAACTACTATCAAAAAAGAAATAAATGGTGCTCAACAGAAATACTAAATAACTAAGTAAATAAGACTTAGATGAAAATGATACCACTGGAGCATTTTACTTTTTGATTCAAGGGTACTGATAATTTATTTACATGCAGCACATTGAATCAGAATAGGGTGATCAAGCTAACTTACCTTTAAAGTCATCCTTGCCATTTCCAGCATTACAAAATCTGACTCAGTGAATGAAGTTGGCAGTGAATTCCAGCCTCACAGAAATTCATAAAAAAATCTCCATTGGTTTAGGTACATAAACATTTCTTCATGCCATGTTCTTATGTCTTGAGAACAGTCAGTATTAATGAGGTCCCAAGCAAATCCTATTCCTATGCCTCTGCCACCATCACTTTTCCCCTTCTTTTTAATATCTAACGCATATTGCAATCTAAAACTAACAAGCCAAAAGCTCTGGAAATAACTATATATATACTCTGTTTGTTTCATGCACACATGGAAAAATTATGAGCTACACAAAGAAGAGGTGAATCACATGAGAAAGGTAAAATAGATTCAATTCACCATGCTGGTGATCTGTGGAAATATTTAAACATAGAGCTATTTTCAAGGGTCTCATCATGAATTTTCATCTTGATTTACCAATTTTATTATATATATATATATCCTTATTCTCAAAAGTTAGATTTCCATGATTGTAATTCTTTGCAGAAAAACGCATCATAAAGTCTCTTCACAGCCTAGTTCTTTATATATCTCCTATGGGTAGACGTATTCACAAAAGCACAAATACAATGACTGAATGTTGAAGAGGAAATCTAAATTTTGACTATTTCTGGTCTGTAGCATGATTGAAGTAGTGTCTATATATTTATATTTGCCATCCCCACTGAGAAAAAATAACAGCAACATGAAATGGAAATATTCATATTCTTGTTTCAATCTTAAGTTTTGTGAAATAACGTGAATGTTTGCTTATTCTTATTTTAAATGTCAACAGCATGAAATATTTTCGTATTGCAATATCTGCTTTCTAAAGAATCTTGTATATTGCTGATGTTTGAAAGTTCTGTCTTTTTTAGGATCAGAAATCGTCTAATGAACTTAATGAGCAGACTTTTTTAGGTATACAAATGAAGTGACAAATTAAAAATTTTAAATAGCCTTAATAGACTTCTTTTAAAAAAAAAGTCAGTAAATTACTCAGCTAAAGGATACAAAAGTAATACATTCCTTTTTAAATGATACCAACAGCCTCATAGTCTTATTGATATATAAAACATGCTTTTAGCAAAGCAAATGTCTTTTGTAAGATATCTCTTAATATTAGATCAGCTACTATTTCAGGAAAGATTGCTGATCTCTGTTTTACTACATCATGCAGTTTAATTTATGTTCACAAACTAGTGAAAGAGGAGTAGACAAGTTGCCTGAATATTTGGCTGATTTGATTCATGGATGTCAAGAGGTGATTTTATTGATCTTGTTTATAATTTCAACCTCAAAGAACTGCTGAAGTCTGCATAAGATCTCAATGTGTCAGAATAGAAACTAGAAGTGACAAAACAATCTATCTGGTGCCTTCATTTACCTACACAAATTTTCAAATAGAGAATTACTTTAGGAAATATGAATAATTTTGTCTTGTATTATTTCTGTTAGTTTTGTAATAATCTGGACCTTCAGCATGGTTTTATTATTAGTTTATCACCAAACATTATTTTTTACTTAGAGAAGTATAAAATGTCAGTAAGCATCTCAGTGAAGATGTAGCTGTCTTGACAGTGAATCAGCCCAGTAATTCATTTCTCTGTAATAAGATTATATTTCAAGCTTTTAAAAGCTCTGCTTTCAATTTATTTGGAAGTCAAGTCAGATATCTTATACAGCAAGAGCTCTTTATGTTAGATTTATATTTAGTTCCTTTGATAACTGAGGTGTAGGATGCATAGTAAACCTAAAACATGAGGAGTGATTTAGGTCATGGTTTCACTGCAAAAAACACTCTTTGAATCATCTTTGACAGTTTTATAAGTTGTCTTATATCAAAGCCGTCAATGAAACACAGCTCATTAACTGAAAGAACATCTAATTGCCCTTCCTGTACAAGCCTCAAAGTTAGTGTTCAGATTTTTTTCATCTTGCAATGGCATGGAAGTGCTTGTCTTTGTAATAAGTGATGCACTGAAAGCAAATGATTCATACATTTCCATAGTGGAGGCTGGGAAGACAGCAAGAGCAGGTCCACACTTTTTACATATTTAAGGAAGATATTTCAGAGAGACTTTAAAATGGCAGCTCTTTCTTCAGTCCCATTAAACTTATCAATTATAAAACAGACACAAAAAAAAAAAAAAAAAAAAAAGAGAAGTAGCATTTCCTTATTTTGTTTGAACAAGCCTAACCTGTGCATGTTGACGCTTTTTATTAGTGTAGAATTTGAGTTATTGCTACTTTCAAGGAACCTTGAAAACTTTGTTTATCAAGAGCCACTTTCAAGTACATGCATTTTTTGTCTTATGTTAGAACTGTAAATGAATGCAACTTACTCTTGATCTTATGCAAGACATGTATGCTAACTTTAAAAAGTTTTAAATAAGTACATAGGTTACAAATCAATTCTGTTTAGAAAATGAAATAGCCAGATGTCTCAGTAGTGAATGTGGACTGTATTCTTTCTTGAGAAAAAGTCAAGAAGAAATATACTATATTATTTCTCACTAAATCATGTTGTGCTGTAAATATAGTATAAATGGGGTTCAAAATTTGAATAGAAAAAAAAGATACTCTTCATTTAATAAGGAAGTATAGCATAAACTCAGAGGTTAGTATGTATCTTTCTAAATTCAACAGAATCGTTTTTTTCCTATGAATAAAACTGAATAGTATAGATACTGTGACAGTAGTAATTCCTGAATTTCTATATCCATAAAATACTTGAGCATTATAAATCTAGTGGCTTTGAACATACATAGTATGTTAGCTTTCAGTAACTAAAAATTCAGTGATTTTATCTAGACCTATGATTTACCTATAGTTGTCAGTGTGAATTAATTGAAAAACTGAAAATATTTATTAGAATTGAAAATGGTGAAAATCTACCATTTATTCATAATGAAGGAGTCAAACTGGTTATGCTGCATTTTTTACTATTTTTCATCTTGTATTAGAGACAGAAGGTAACAGACAGGATTTTTTTTTGCCTTCAGCAAGAATGTATGCAACAAATCCCACAGCTCTTCACATCTCAAGGCAATATAATTGAAATGAGGTTGTATGCATATAAACGTAGTACAGACATCAACATTTCCTGTGGAAATGAAAAAGATTCAAGTCTGATTAAAAGCAGAAGTCCTCTAAGTGTTACTGAATAAATGCGAGAAAAGATAAAATAATTATTTAGTGCTAAGGCAAGTGAAATAAAACAGAATACTAAGATTACAGGGGGAAAAGAAAAAAAAAAACAACAACCAAGAATAAAAAAAGCAAATTATTTCATTAAAATTATTCTTTCTATCAATGACTTCAATAGGAAAATAGTTCATACTGTTCATGCTTCAATAAAATGACCAGCTGGCAGAAAACAAACATACTGCTTCACCAGAGAGCTAAGGAAATATCCACTGGGTCCAGCTCACTTTCAGTCACAGGGTGTGAACATGAAGGTGGCTTGTGGCTCTGATCATTGTACCATGAGTTATGAAAACATTCTGAAGAAAATTAAAAGCAGTAGTTCTTTGCAGGATGCTTTGCTTGAACTCTGTTAACTTTGTCTCTGTTATGGTGTACTCACCAAATCTATGACAACAGGAATTTCAGGGAAGACATTCCTTTGCCACATATGTGCCTGAAAATCTATTCAGTATTAGTTGCAGAAAGAAGTGAGATGAGCAGTTCCGCACAAGCAGTGAATGCTGGCTTGACCTTGTCATGAGATTTTACTTCTAGCAAAAAAACAGCTTGTAACTGAGGAATGGTTTTTCATGAATTACCCCCATATTTTATGATGATGATGATCCAAACTAAACATCAAGCAAACAAACAACAAAACAATAACCAAACCACAACAGAATATTGGTTAAAAAAAAAAAGGGCTAGTATCAGTCTGAACATTGATTTTTCTCTCATTATCTGATAGTCACTTCCAAGATTCCATATGTTAAACAGCATCCAATTTGCACTATCACTCTGGTTTACCCCAGCATCTTATATCATTTAGTACATACCATGGAGGTCTACAGCTTTAAGAGATTTGATGGAAGGAGCAAATACTTTTGAGTGACAATGTATCATCTTAAGAAATATTAAAAACAGAGTTTTTCTATAATATTAATTCAGCAATATACTTCATAGAATATACACACATCAAATAACTCCTGAGTTGTAACTTCTTGATGGAGAGACAGGATAGATCTACAAATGTGTAAGAGAATGTCCTTGAGTTTTGGGTTTAGGTTCTCTACAATTACTTGGCACGTCACATTCGTAATAAATAAATAAAACAGAATCAAGTAGGAAAGTGCTGTTCTGCATTCACTTAGAAACATGTGCTTTACAGAGTTGTCTTGGAGAAAAACATGAGATAAAAGTATCGATCAGTTAACAAATAAATTCTCTCTTGATCCTGTAATGATCATACTACAGCTTCCATAATGATTTCATAAAGACTTTTGGAATATCTGCAGGTGAACTTTCCTTGACTAATTCAAAGTGAAGGCGATAGTATATGTACACACTGAAATGTATTCAGATGAAAAATACATCTGAGAAAACAGGATCTGGACATGTTGCATAAGCACAAGAAAGACTAACTCCAAGCAATATTGGATTCCTTGTACCTTATTCCCTCAATCAGTGTGAAGCAATGTTGCAACAGCCATCGTACGAATATCCCACAAGTCATTGAAGTAATGTTGTACTTACAGAAGATAGTATACTCTATCTGATTTTGGTTTTGATTGCTTAAATAAAAAGCAGATATTGCCCAAATTTTGCTAGTTCGAGTAACTTTTATGAAGACATGATGTATTTTATTTCCTAGAATTCTTTTTTCTACTTCTTTTGTAACTCTTAAGATGAATCTTAATATTTGTCTTTGTTTCATCTGAGACAAAATTGTTTTCTTTTGGTTTTGGGAGAAAGACAATGTTGATAACACACCAATATTTCTAGGTTCTGCTAAGTTGTGTTGTACAGAGCCAAGGCCATTTGCAGCGAAGGGCTCAAGGAGCTGGGAGGGAACAGAATTAGGACAGCTGACTTAAACTGGCCAAAGGGATATTCTGTACCATGCGACATCATGCTTATGGAGTTTTGAAGAGAGTGGGGGCTCATCTCATTCTCTTCAGCTGCTCAAGGTCTAGCAGAGCATCAGTCAGGGAATGATGAGCAATTGCTTGTTATATCCATTTATATCTATGCATAGTTATAACAAATACCCTTTCCCTTTTGTCTATCTTCTATCTTTTAAACCCAAAAGTTCTGCTTTTTTTTTTTTTTTTCCATCCCATTGGGAAGAGGGGGAGTGAGCGAATGACTCTGTGATGCTGAGCCACCTGACAGGTTAAACCACAACAGTATTAAGCAGGAAGCCAGAAATACCAAAAGCAAGGAGAATTCTGGAAAAAGGTTTAATCAAAAGTTATATTTTCAGTTCTTCCCCTTCAGGAAACTGCATGATTTGATTTTCCTAGAGAAACTCACATAAACCTTCCTGTAAAGATTAAACTTTTCTGCAGTTTCCACCGCAGTAAATGTGACTACATTTTGCGATATCAGTAATAATTCTAGTGCCAGAAATGATCAAACTGGGATATTTTATTTCCATGAAAGTTACTTTTCATAACCAATATGTCAAACACTGTCATTAATTTGTTTGGAGGAAATATACTTCCATTGTTATAATGCAGTTCTCTTCATGATTGAGAATCTCTGTTTTGAAGTAATCTAGATAGAGCTTGTTCTGCTGCCAATGGATTTGTGTCTTCCATTATTATTAACATAAAAGCTTATCTGTTTATTATATCATTTGAATATCTGCATGAATCATCCTAGCATTCAAATGACACATGAAAGCAGAATCACTCCTTGTTTCATTGCTGAAACAGGAAATTTTCAATTTCATAAGATTCAACAGCAAAATAGGATCAGTAATTTGTAAATCACTGTTTCCTATCTCCTGCAGCTCCTCCAACAGCATCCAGGCCTATAAATGCCATAATGCTGACAGAAACAATTAGAAGCTGTCAAAGTAGTCATTCTTTTTTTGATCTTTTGTATTGCTTGAAAGCTGCTTTTACACGTAAATCAAATTTATGCGAAAACACAATTCTGTCTTGGACATATAGGCACATTTTCCAAAGCTTTAGTCATACAATATACAGATTATAAAGCTACCTAATTATTCAGTCCAATGGAAAGATTTCACTTTGGTGCAGAACTCAGACTCAGTTTGGGATAGGTCCAGGAATTCTGCATAAAAAACATTTAATGAACTAGCCATCAGTGATGCAGACAATAGCTAATTTCTGGTCCTAGGAGATCAAGGGTATTTGAGATGTTCAGTATTTTGTGGTGCAAAGGAATTAATTCCAGATAATGTCAAAGGAGAATATATAAATCTAATTATTTATTTTGCTACTACTATCATCAACATTCTTTAGTTCTGAAATTTACAAGACTATAGCTAAATTATAACAAATGTGAAATAGAAGTAAGATTACTGAGCAGTCAAATGCATTGTTGTTTGTGTGGTACTCCTGCGGTACCCTTTTTTAATATGTAGTTAGAAAATTAAGTATCTAAATTTTCTATCGTTACAAACTAGTTCAATTTAGTCTTCTTGAGTTGGTGAAATTTTCTGTTCAAATTTTACATTTTCTGCAGATTTTATCTCGTCTGATAATATTTCATCTGTAAAGATAGTGATGTTGATCAAGTGATAAGGTGGATATTTACTATCAGATCTATGATTTAAACCTCAAGGGAGTTTCACAGCCTTCCTTTTCTTAGCATTTTAATGTCTTTTCCATATCTCTATCTGTAGCTGACTTAAGTTTCTTTTTCTAAATACTGCTGGAATTTACACTGATATTGACATCACAGTCTCTCGCTCTACAGTGAGGGATTGCTGTCTTGAACAGTAGCTTTAACGTCAAAGTAAAAAATCAATGAGATGACAACAAAACTCAGACAAAGGATGATTCTCAGGAAAATGTTAGAGAACAAATAACTAAAAAATAATGATAAGCCAAAGTGGAAAAGAGTGCAAAATTGCTACTTTTAATAAAAGATATTAAAAAACTGCTGAACAATGTTTCAAGGCACTAAAGCCTGGAATACAAACAATCATTTGCTGCTGAATCACTAATGATAGTCACTACACAGTCCCTTTTTGGGGTCCATTTTGTAGACCAGCCTATGCACTGTAGGATATAACGATAAGCATTTCACTGAGAAAATCTAAATAAAGGAAAGTGAATGTGAGAGGAGCAAGGGGAGAACTTTGGGGACAGGAGGGATGTTGAGAGAAATAACTCTTACACTGCAAATAAAAGACAAAATTTATTGACCAAACTTCCATAAACTTTGAATAAGTTAAATAACTCATTTTTAATGTTTTCTATCAAAAATACACTAAATTCACGTGAAGGGAGCAGGAACTTTTTTTTTTTTTTCTTTTTTCTTTTTTCTTTTTTTTTTTTTTCCCCCTGGATGTAAAGTTCTTCATGGTTTCAAAAATGTGCATAAATTTGAAATAGCAAAAATTTGCTTCTATTTTAGGTATCAGAACCCTTTTAATCTTATGCCATTTTTTTGAAATTATTAAAACATAACACATTTTAAAACATTTTTTTTAAAAAAAAGAATCTAAGTAAAGAATAATAATAAAAATTATGTATAGCTCCAGACAGATCAGCTCATTGTGCATCTTCTTACAATTTAATTTTTTAAATTATTATCTCTTGCACGTTAAGTCATGCCATTAAGTAAAAAACATATATGCAAATGTAACTCCTTACATAATACTATGCAATTCACATCTATTTCCACCTTCAGATTTTTTCTCTGGGAAAAAAAAAAAAAAAAAAAAAAGAACAATCTCTTCTCTAAATACTGCTGGAATTTACACTGATATTACATCACAGACCTCTGTCTGGGGTCAGTCTTCCACTAAGATACTGCGTTCTCAAAACCATTTAAAAATGAAAAATAAACGAGAAAAAGAACACGGTCAGTAAAACAGTGAAAAGGACAGATGATGTGTCACAAAAATGTCTGCAGCAATTGCTTAACTGCTCTCAGAGAAGTTTTCAATATTGCAAGAGAGAGAAGAGAAAAAAAAATTAATATATATTTATGTGCGCTCCTGAGTGGAACTTGAACACAGAAATTCAAATACATTCTCTTCTGAGAAACAGGAGAAGAGGAAAAGTGGTTGAAAGTGTTCTAGATATTTTCTGTCTATGCCCTATGGCACAGTAATGGCCTATGCCCTTTCTGCTAGCCTGTCTTGCCCTAGTACTTAATTCTGTTCTTCCTCAATTTGCAACGTATAAACTTGCAGAAAATAAATATACCGAGGTTGTGATCTCTGGAGGGCTCCCCCTCAACGTGATGCCTGTGCTGATTTAGGAACATGAAAACCATTTCCTCCCACAACCCACATTTTTCCTTTCACTCCGTCCCTTTTCTGCATCTCCCCCATTCTTCGTGTGCAGAACTACAACTGTTGGTGCTGACAAAAAATCTGTGGGCAGCAATGCCACTGCAAACACTGAAAAACTGTGCTCTAGGCATGCCCTTACAAAAACACATATATAAAAGAGGGATTATATCAAACTTGGGTGCTTTTTGTTGGATCTGCAGAGTTTAGATTTTCAGGATAGACCTGGGTTATTTTTTTGTTTAGAGAAAGAGATATTTTAGAAACAGGCTTTGTACGGTATTCATGAGTTGCATTGTAATGTTTTGCTCCTTTCTGTGTAAATACCTTTGACATTTTTGTTGTTAGATCCAGTGAGTTGAACTGTTTCACTGGAATATTTATGTAAGAATCCTATTAAAAATGCCCAGGCATCTTTTGTGCAGCTGGAGCTTCCGTAGCTGTGGTGGCTTTGTCACATTCCCACAGACAGTGAGGGAAGATCTGAGGCCCCCACATGCAAAGCATTAGGGGGAGTCTAAATTGGGTGTAGAAAGTCCATTCTAGGTTACATTCCATCTACTTCTTAATAGAGGTAGTGGAGGGTTCTTCTGTCTTGTTCCCTGATCCTCCTGGTTGTGTGGCTGTCATTTTAAACTGATGAAGAAATTACCCCACCAGAAACCATGGCACTGTTCCAGTGTTATACCATACTCTCAGAAAAGTTCTTTTTCTTTATACCTAACCTATATCTACTGTACTATTACTGCTTTCCTGTCACTACACTCTGTGATAAATATTGGAATATTGCTATAGTGTGTCCATGCCTTCTTTTCTCAAGGCTGTCTTGGCCCAACTCATTCAGCATTTCTTATTAGATGTGCTCCAGATCTCTGATCACCTTTGTGGTCTTCCTCTTAGCCCAGTGTAATATAGTCCTGTCTTATGCTGGAGGCTCCTACCACACTAGCATCTCTCTTTTTGTTTCTTATGCCACTTTCTGGGTGGTCTTTTATGAAAGTGGAGTAGGGGTCCAGATCACCTCCTCCAATTTGTTTCTTCAACCACACTTCTTTTGATGCCATCTAATAGCCTGATACTAGATTGTTTTTCTGGACTGCACACACTGCTGACACATAATGAGCTTTTGGTCCAACAACATCCCCACTGAAAAAGATATCAAATTGTGCCATTCTTCATACAGATGTGGAGTACCACTCTTCACAGGTCTACACCTAGACATGGAGCCAACAACCCCAACCCTTTGAATGCAACTATCCAGTAAATTCCTTATCCACCAAGTATCTGTTCATCAACTCCATGTATCTCCAATTTGGAGATGAGAATGTCATGCAAGACAGTCTTAAATGCTTTGCACAAGACCAGGTAGTAATTCAAAAAGTAGTAAATTCAGAAGTAATTTGAGGTCAAATTCATTTTTTACCTAGGATTTATTTATGTTTCTGAATCCTACCTATAATCTGTTCTAGGCAAAATGATTCTCAAATATTTTATAGCAAAAGCAAATGACAGTAACCTCAGACTTTCAATGTTTTTAAACTTTTGTGTTTTTTTTTCCCCAGGATGGCCTCTCCTCATTCAGTTTTCCAGTATAACTCCTCAGCCACCTGCTATGCCTTTCTGTCTCTCACATATAGCTTAGTAAATACAGAGCCAATTTATTGCTTTAGCAGAACTATTAATCAGGTTTATTATGACAGCACCTCCCCTGTGTTAGACAGTGTACTTATTTAGCAATAGACAACTAATATCTCATAGAGTTTGCTATCAAGCTTGAGAACAGTGCAATGTTAGGGAAGAGATGCTACATCTTTGGGAGCACAATGCAGATTTTTGGTGACAGAATATTTTAATCATAGTGTACCATTAAGAAAGAAGAAAAGGAGTTAGAGAAGAAGTAGATAGACAAATATTGTATGGAAGAAGGTGGATGCAGGAGAAAGATGAGTACAACTGCAGGAAAAGAGTATAAAAAGAGCAAAAAGTAGGTAACAGAAGAAGAAATAGGAGAGGCCTGGGAAGAACAGAAGCCAGCAAGACAGAAAAAAAAAAAAAAGCCTGAGTAGTTAAAAATACAAATTTCCCTAGCATGCTAGCATCCCTCTTTTGGTTACTTCCACCACTTACTGGGATCTGATGGAGCTTTTCCTTGTCACATCTTGCACTGCTTGGTCTACAGGACCAAACTAACCTTTAAACTAATCTTTCTATATTAAATAGATCAAACAATATTCCATCTCCCCACTGCTATATGATAACTTCTCCTGATTTGACTTAGAAGCAAATTATTATTCCCAGTAAAGGGAATTCAGTTTCATCATTTAAGTGAAAAGCCTTCATTAGAGAGCAAGGTTTTGCCAGTCAGGTGATGATGCATGCTGGACACTGACAAAACTAATAGAAAGCTATGTTTCTTGCACAATATTCTTAAAATAGGTTCTAACACTGACTTAGTACATAGTAAGAAAGAGATAAGACCAGTAATATACCAAACATGTTATCTCTACATTTCTATACAGTTCATCAGGAACAAATGTTTTAGGAAGACAATTAGATGGAAAAAACAAACAAACAAACAAACAAAAAAAAAACCCAGAACTTTTCAAACATTTTTATTTAACTATTTAGATCACACTTAAAAGTGTCTTGCAGCACTCCAGAAAATATTAATTTATAAAAAGTTTGGAGAAGTTAGGCCTTCACTGAAGATTACCTGGATTTGGATTAATAGTGTTAATTCTTCTTATCATATGATAGAT
Source organism: Tympanuchus pallidicinctus (assembly GCF_026119805.1). Lineage (NCBI taxonomy): Eukaryota > Metazoa > Chordata > Aves > Galliformes > Phasianidae > Tympanuchus > Tympanuchus pallidicinctus. The sequence goes on from NW_026294769.1 coordinate 10,862,360, forward strand.
AAGAAGACACAGCTTTGCACAGTTCCAGAAGTAATGAACACCTTGCACGACTGTACAGTCAAGCTTACTTGCAAATGTTGTAATAGTATGCTTAGATAATCTAACCATGATGCCTTTAATAGTTTGGACAATACCAAATTTATTCTTCTGAATTACTTTTCTTTTACCAAGAAGACTTCTTTTAGACACTCGAGACTGTGAACTGGAACTATTGCAATAAAATGCTACAGACACTTTGTGACGTATGCAATATAAATTTAAGCAGTCTTAATTGCACATAGTAATGACTGCAGTTTGATTTGAGTGTTCTCTGCAATAAAAAAATGTTTTGCAAATTACTCAGTGAATAATACATGCCACTGAGCATATTCTAGAGTTCTCAGTTCATCTCCAGAACTGTATAAAATTCAGCCACTCAATTACTTGTTGTAAATTATTTGTTCATCTTATTTACAGGCATTCTGAATATTGTGAGGTTAATACTCTGCAAGAAATTTATTTTTTTACTGGTTTTCCATCTTCTAATTTAATAGAACTCTGAAAGATTTTCATACCATTATTTGCAATCCATGCTGTAAATAAGAATAAGGAGAGAAAAATATAAAAGGATGAGATAATTCTGGACAGAGTGATATCATCTCTGTCAGTCTCTAGAATAAACTTTTCCAGGCTATTAGTGGATACATAGGTGAGAAGAAATCTGCATAATCTTATGAATTTGTCTGAAATGACTCTTTTAAGGGTTGTGTGAGCAAGATGTGGCACATTCTATTTCTTCCACAATATTAGTTTAGAAAATGTGTCCTGAAAATTGTAATTATATAGAAATATCTTGGGACTTTTAACTAAATAATAAACACTGTTCTTTAAAAGCAGTTTTGTGCAGTCTTGAGGAAACATGCACCATCCTTGGACTGAAGTATGAACTTTGGTCAACACAACTAATCCAGTATGCAATGCCATATAGAAAGATGCCATAATCTGAGGGAGAGGAGAGAAAGCTTCCTGGAAAAAGCTCCTCTACAAATCACATTCACTGCTCAGGGATTAGATAATTCCACTGCATCTTCAGAACTTCAAAGCTAGAGGAAAAATACACGTCTAGCAGTAAAAAGTCAGAGACACAATTTGGTTGATTATATAAAGTATGAAATATTATTCTCAATATAAAATAAGAGACTGTAGAAATTCAAAAATTACTTAAAGTCAAACTAGAAAGAACTAGCAGGGAAAAATAAATAGACCAGAGAGAGACTTTGGGTGCATGTGTCTGCTAACCACACAGGAACAATCCTACGCACTGTCTGCAGACTAGTAAGGGCATTCCAAGGAGCCCTTTTCCAGTTCAGCTTCAAATGACCTCTACTTGTCACAGCTGACATGCTTTAGGTCAGCAGAAGCTGTATTTAAAAATGCCCTTCTAAAAGCCGTACTAAGCACATACAATTTGAGGAAGATTGGCCTGGCAGAGTTAACTTTATTAAGCTTCACAGAAGTGCCAGAAAACTTTTGGAAAGAAGAGGTGGCTTTCCTAATTCAAGAAATAGATGTACAGAGAACTTGTAGAGATCACTGAGAGAATTAATCTCTGCTGGCACTAAGAAGGGACATTTCAGGGAGGAATAGATTTAGAGAAACTATACTGTAGTTCCCTACAGTGGGTTGCAAAGGAAAGCATCCAGGTGGATTTTGGTTATCTCCAGAGTAGGAATCTCCACACTTTCTCTAGGCAGCTGGTTCTAGTGTTCTATCACTCTCAATGTAAATAAGTTTTTTCTCATGCTTGTATGGAATTTCCTGTGTTCCAGTTTGCGCTCATCACCCCTTACCCTGTTGCTGGGCACAACTGTAAAGGGCCTGACCCAATTCTCTTTGATACCAGCCCTTTATATACTTAGAAGTTTACCTGAGATCTCCCTTCAGCCTCTTCCTTCCTAGGCTAAACAGTCCCAGCTCTCTCAGCCTTTCCTCATAAACAAGGTGCTCCAGGACCCTCACCATCTTTGTAGAACCCCACTAGACTCTTCCTGGGAGTTCCCTATTTTGATACTTATTCATGAAATTACAAAATTGGCTGAAATTTTTTTTATACAGTTCTGAATCATTGTGCAGAAGTGGGAACAGCTGCCCAGGGATGTGATGGAATCACCATCTGTGGAGGTGTTCAAGAAACATTTAGATGTTGTACTGAGGGACACAGTTTAGTAGAAAATATTAGTGATAGGTAAACAGTTGAACTGGATGATCTTGGAGGTCTTTTCCAAGCTTGGTGATTCTATGATTCTTTGAAAGTTTTAAAGAGACCTCCTTAGATGGTCTTGAAAAGAATGCAAAGTTTTGAGAGGTGTATATAAATATATTTATATGACTGAAATATTTTATTGCATGCTTACGAATGGTCTGAGAATTTGAATGTTAATTCAAAAGTATATGAGCTGAAAGAAGAAGAACCAGTCACAAGAATTGATGGCACATACAAACACATAAAAAAAAATTTGATGAATGATCAAAGTCTACTATCATAGCAATGAATAAGATGTATTTTTTGTGTAAATTTAGGAAAACAGAAATAATAACAAAGAAAAAGATTTCATTTAAACAGTATCCAGTCACATGAGAACAAAACTCCAAATGGAATTTTAGATGAAAGAAAAATTCTGCTAGATGAGATACAGTCTAACATAATAGAATTCATTTTACTTATATAAAAGTGAACAATGTTATTCTAGTAATACTACACTGTAGTTTTTATAAAACAAATTTCAGCACCATAGGAAAATACTTCAAGCAGATCCCTTTATCTCTTTTTTTTTTCCTTAGTCAAAGTCTGAAGCAACAGATAAAAACTTGAACTCTCCCTTGAAAGTCTTTAATTAAAGAATGTATTGACTATATTTCAAAGAAGCAGCATAGAAAATAAAGTTAATATAATAATTTGCCTGGCACAATTACCATTGTGCAATTCACAATGAATTCTTGTGCTTATATTTATACATTTTTGAAAGTCATTCACCAAGACTCAACAAACATTTAGGAAATAAACATTTGCAGTACTCAAATGTTAGCTTTGTAGCAAAATTTATGGAAAGACAAACTCTTGATAGCACAAAAAAAACTCCACAACACCTCGGAATAAATGTAAAAGTGTTTCTCGACTCTTTTGTTCTCCTAGTGAGTGTAATTGGCATAGGATGCATTAGTAACGATGCATAATCTTGGACTATTTATGCCAGCTTGACTTTCTTTTCTTATTCTTATGAAAAATAGCCAAGTGAAAATGTTTTTTGATATAGTGTGCAATTATGTTTTATTTATCCTACTGTGTATCTAGCGCACTAACGATGTGTGTTTGTATATAAATATTCATGTGTAGCTATGTATATATTTTCCTCCACACCAGCATGAAGTCATGGTTTTGTGATTTTTGGTTTTCAGTATCATGCAGTGCACTGGCAGTTAAAATGTTAATGCTCCGAGTACCTGTCCTTGCACGTTGCAGAAGTCATGGGATCTGGCCATTCCTGGTTGTGTTGGAGTGTGCTTTCCTAGCCGTACCAAGCTTTTCAGGAACTTTCTCTCTCTCTCTCCTATTTTATTTGTCTCAATTTCAATTATATTGTATTATATTGTGTTATCTTGCGTTCTTATAGCATAGTTGGTAAAATAAGTTTTCTTGCATAGATCACTGCCGCTGTTTCTTCTTCCTTCTTTGAGCCCAGCTTCGGTCTCCCTACCCCTTTTCCTTTTCCCTTCCCATTTTGTGGGGCCAGGAGTGGGCCCAGGGGCCCATGGGCATAGATTGATCTAGTTAACTCCATGACACATGAAAGTGGCTAAAAACTGTAATATATAACTACCTAAAAACTATTTTTTAATCAAGTTAATGACAGATATATGAAGTACACCTGCAGCCTTTTACATTTCTGTAGTTATATTCATGTCCATAAGTAAACATTCTGTTAATTTCCTTTTAGTGGTTAAAGGCAGTCTTCAGTGTACCCTCAGAATAGCAAGAAAGAAAAGCATAAATCTCTGAAAAGAATGTAGAAATTCTTTGTGTTTTTCACTCACTCCAAAGTCTGGAAACAGGACAAGATCTAAACTGCCCTGTATATGCAACTTCAGGATGACCCTGATCCCCAGCACTGGTCACTGTGAAACTGAGTCCCTTTCAAAGCTGTAAAATAATGTTTCTTCCTTGAAAAAAAAAAAAAAATCATAATTTGAACAAAGATGGCGCATGAATGTATTATACTGACATGGGTATTGTTGTGAGTATTGGGCCTGGGGAAGGAACAAAATGCTTTTATGCCCTCCAAACATTGCAGAAGATGATGAAAAAGAATAGTTTGCACTTTGAATAATAGGAAGAAACTGTGGAGAAGAGCAGGAACAGGGACAGACATTGTCTTCTCACAGATCTCAGGAAATGAAACAAGGTTGTGTTATATATTTATTATGTAAAATATAACTTGTGCAATGTATACTTATTTTTACAGTTTCTGGGAGTTATATCTATGTGCATATATATATATTTGTAATATATTAGCAGCAGATGGAAACAGAAAATATACTGCTGCTATTTTGTTTAGCACAGGTTATTTTTTTTTTTTTTTTGTATTTGATTTCATCATTGTTACTCTTTTTATAAGTGGATCTTTTTTCAGTTAATGGGAAAAGACTCTCAAGAAAAGAACAGACATACATTCAGGATGGCATATTTAAATAAAATCAGCTGACAAAAATAAATAACTGTCTTGTATTAAAATAATACAGAAATTGTCAGCCTGACCCTCTCTGTGGTTTTGTTTTGGTTTCTATTTTTCTTGTGCCATCTCTAGGTAGAATACTTTTCTACACCTGTATGATAAAGCGGAGTACATCATAGAAACAGAATTAACACAGCTTTGTATGGATGGGTAGGTTCCATACCTTAATTTTGTTGTTACTGTTATCTCAGATTTCAAGAAATTGTAAAGCGATGCTGTCAAAATTATTCATAGCTGTTCACTCCATCTGCCTTCAGTATCTAGGATCAAACTGCCATAGCAGAGTAAGTACCCTTTGTAAACTGTGCTTTCTTCAAAGTGGTGAACAAAATACAGGTTTTAAAGTTTTATAACTCACAAATTAATTTCAATTAGTGTAGTTGTAAGTTAGTTAGTAAGTAAGTTAGTTGTAAGATATTCCGTATAACAAGAAGGTAGATGAACCTCCGATCAGGAAGTCCGTTCCTCTAAATGTTGTCTTCCTACTTTCAAAACATAGTTCTATCTTTCCTTGAGTTGATACAAATGAGAAAACCATGGAGAAAGGATCACATAAACTTTTAGCAATACATTGAGAATCACTTTCTTCCTGGTCACATGATTACAAAAATATCTTGTGATCAGATCAGTTTAAAAAGAATAAAAAATCTTTGCTTCTTGTGAGCAAGAATACACATGGCCACATAAGTAATTTTAATATGAAACTTGATAAAAATAATCTTTAAGTAACTTTTTGCCATGTGATTCTGACAAAAAAGGACAATTCATGCATCTAATATCTAAAAATAAATTCTTTTTATGTTCAGTGATCTTAAAATTTCTCACTAGCTGTCTCAGCAATCATACCTCTAGGATATATTGCTTCTAACACAGTCATGTTCATTTAAAGTACAGTCAAAATCTGTTATCATATGCATGCATAGATCACTGTTTTCAGATCTCCAGAACTCGACAAAAATGCCTCCTCCCTCAAAAAAGATGGTGACTCCACTACCTCTCTAGGCAGCCTATGTCAGTGCAGAACCACTCTTTCAGAGAAGAAATTTTTCCCAGTATCCAACTTGAAGCTCCTCTGGTGCGACTTGAGGCCACTACCTCTCATTCTATTACTGTTACCTTGGAAAAAGAGACTGACTTCTACCTTGCCACAACCTGCTTTCAGATGGCTGTAGCAAGTGATAAGGTCTTCCCTGAGCCTCCTCCTCTCCTGATTAAATAGTTTTAGTATAGGAGGGAACCAGCACCAAAATGGTGGAGCAGATCAAGAACAGAGGGCATCTTATTCATTCTTAAGGCTATGGTCAAGCCTGAAGAACTGATATGTGTTTATAATTACAGATCACGATAAATGGTTTGAAGTTTGCAATTGCTTGCTTTGTTTGTTTGTCACTTTGCAGCTTTAATTTGCAGAGGTTTTGTATTTCCACTGACTGTTACACTTAGCTTAAATTACATAGGTAGAAGAGAGGCACACAGTCACTGCTCCTTTCAGTCAAATTTGCCTAGTTTGAGTTCAAAATGTATTATCTTACAGTGCCACAATCAGTCAGTCACCTTTTGGCAAGTTAGAGTCAGCCGCGGAACAGACTTGTGTCAAACTTGATAGTCTTCATTAACTGTATAAAAATACTTAAGGGGGCAGTCAGACATTACTTAACATAGTTTGTACTCCTAAATGTACTACTCAGTTGAGAAGATCCATTCACTTCAAGAAATCAGTACATTGTAGTATTAGGAAAATACTTTCATAATCTGGTCCCTTAAGTCCTAGCTTGTTGTTCTGAAATGCATGGTAGGTCATAAAATGGAAACTTCACCTCTCTTCTTTCTGAATATTAAGCATTTATTAATGCAGAACTGTAAAATACTGACAAATGTAATTATATCTCTTATATATCTCTTACTTAAAAAAAAGTAATATAGTAATAGTAAAAGTAATAGAGTAATATTTAATGAAGTCTGTTTTCAGCTCAATATACAACTGACTATATTTGACCTGGTGTGCATTCCAGAACAAAATAAGGAGAGGTATTGCCAGAAGATACTTGGCTGTGAAAATCACTCAACAGCAGACTACTAATTCCCTTAAAATGAAGGCAATAAAATACGGAGTGCAAACAGATAGTGATAGAAAAATGACTGCCACTGCTTTTTTCTTGTCTTGAACAGACAGAAGCAACAAATTAACTATATCTTGGAGAGTCTCAGCTTCATCTCTGCTCTCTGACTTTGAATGCTTTCATTTTCTCATGCACAAAAAGGAGCATCTTGAAGGGAGCCAGTAGCCAGCTATTATAGCCTCTTTATGATGAATGCTCAAATCTTCAAAGGAATATTAAATTGGATCTATAGAACGGAGACATATGAAATCAGAATATATTTTCAAAACCATTTATCAGTAGATTTTATTTGGTTGCAAGTTAATTGCTAGAAGGAATCTAATTCTTTCTTTTCGATTGTGCTCATCACAGTAAACCCTGGCTTGGACTGGTTCCATAACAGGGGGCAAAGGGACCTCCAGACCCACGCCCCGGGAAAGCGAAAAGGGGGAAGGGAAAAGGTAGGGAGATGGGTGTAGAAAGGGAAAACAGCAGCAACAAGCAAAGGGAAAAACTTTCCTAAATATAAATATAAACAAGGAGTGGGCAGGCAGAAAGGCAGAGGAAGCCACGATGGAATACTGGTTTAAAAAAAAAAAAAAAAAAAAAAAAGAGAAAGAAATAAAAAATAAAAGAAAAGGAATGTACTGTGTAAAATGAAAAATAAAAGAATTAAGACACAGTGAGGTAAAGGTATTCATTATTTCTGTTTTCTTATTCTTTTAAATGCATACAGTACAATGGCCTTATAATTATGGCTGTTATTCTCTATTGGATTATATACACAAGCCATCACAAGAATGCTTTCCAGTGCAGAGTATGCATCACTTGCAAGAGCTATAAGGAATGGTACATATCACTTGTGGCATAGTGTTATGGTGTAGCTAATTTTCTTTGCAGTCTCATATGATACTGTGTTTTGGATTTGCTGGTAAAAATATTGGTGCTAAGAGACCAAAGATTTAGTTGTTGTAAAGCAATGTTCACACTGAGTCAAGCTCCACATGCTGCCCCAGCTGTGAGAGGGAAGGGGGAACAACAGAAACGAGGAAGGGACACAGCCAGGACAACAGATCCACGCTGGCCAAAGCTTGACTATATGTTATACTCAGCAACAAAATTTGGGGACAAGTAAGAAGAAAGGAGGGGAGGTGCTAGTAGTAATGCCGTTTGTCTTCTGAAAAAGAAAAAACCTGCTATGGATTCTGAGTCGTGCTTTAATGAAAGTAGCTGAATATCAGCCTGCTGACAGGAAATAGTGAATGATTTCACTTTTATTTTTTTTTTTTTGCTTGTCCAGATAGCTTTTGTTTTGCCTAGTAAACTGTCTTTATTTCAAAACATGAGTTTTCACATTTAAACCTTTCCAGTTCTCTCCCTATCCCACCAATGGAACTGAGCAAACAGCTCTGTAGAGCTGAGCTCCTTGTCAGTTTAAAACAGGAATAGGAGCACTGGCAAAAGAACAGGACAGAAGAACTTACTGGAAGAAGAATTTACTGGATAGTTGCATTCAAAGGGTTGGGGTTGTTGGCTCCATGTCTAGGTGTAGACCTGTGAAGAGTGGTACTCCACATCTGTATGAAGAATGGCACAATTTGATATCTTTTTCAGTGGGGATGTTGTTGGACCAAAAGCTCATTATGTGTCAGCAGTGTGTGCAGTCCAGAAAAACAATCTAATATCAGGCTATTAGATGGCATCAAAAGAAGTGTGGTTGAAGAAACAAATTGGAGGAGGTGATCTGGACCCCTACTCCACTTTCATAAAAGACCACCCAGAAAGTGGCATAAGAAACAAAAAGAGAGATGCTAGTGTGGTAGGAGCCTCCAGCATAAGACAGGACTATATTACACTGGGCTAAGAGGAAGACCACAAAGGTGATCAGAGATCTGGAGCACATCTAATAAGAAATGCTGAATGAGTTGGGCCAAGACAGCCTTGAGAAAAGAAGGCATGGACACACTATAGCAATATTCCAATATTTATCACAGAGTGTAGTGACAGGAAAGCAGTAATAGTACAGTAGATATAGGTTAGGTATAAAGAAAAAGAACTTTTCTGAGAGTATGGTATAACACTGGAACAGTGCCATGGTTTCTGGTGGGGTAATTTCTTCATCAGTTTAAAATGACAGCCACACAACCAGGAGGATCAGGGAACAAGACAGAAGAACCCTCCGCTACCTCTATTAAGAAGTAGATGGAATGTAACCTAGAATGGACTTTCTACACCCAATTTAGACTCCCCCTAATGCTTTGCATGTGGGGGCCTCAGATCTTCCCTCACTGTCTGTGGGAATGTGACAAAGCCACCACAGCTACGGAAGCTCCAGCTGCACAAAAGATGCCTGGGCATTTTTAATAGGATTCTTACATAAATATTCCAGTGAAACAGTTCAACTCACTGGATCTAACAACAAAAATGTCAAAGGTATTTACACAGAAAGGAGCAAAACATTACAATGCAACTCATGAATACCGTACAAAGCCTGTTTCTAAAATATCTCTTTCTCTAAACAAAAAAATAACCCAGGTCTATCCTGAAAATCTAAACTCTGCAGATCCAACAAAAAGCACCCAAGTTTGATATAATCCCTCTTTTATATATGTGTTTTTGTAAGGGCATGCCTAGAGCACAGTTTTTCAGTGTTTGCAGTGGCATTGCTGCCCACAGATTTTTTGTCAGCACCAACAGTTGTAGTTCTGCACACGAAGAATGGGGGAGATGCAGAAAAGGGACGGAGTGAAAGGAAAAATGTGGGTTGTGGGAGGAAATGGTTTTCATGTTCCTAAATCAGCACAGGCATCACGTTGAGGGGGAGCCCTCCAGAGATCACAACCTCGGTATATTTATTTTCTGCAAGTTTATACGTTGCAAATTGAGGAAGAACAGAATTAAGTACTAGGGCAAGACAGGCTAGCAGAAAGGGCATAGGCCATTACTGTGCCATAGGGCATAGACAGAAAATATCTAGAACACTTTCAACCACTTTTCCTCTTCTCCTGTTTCTCAGAAGAGAATGTATTTGAATTTCTGTGTTCAAGTTCCACTCAGGAGCGCACATAAATATATATTAATTTTTTTTTCTCTTCTCTCTCTTGCAATATTGAAAACTTCTCTGAGAGCAGTTAAGCAATTGCTGCAGACATTTTTGTGACACATCATCTGTCCTTTTCACTGTTTTACTGACCGTGTTCTTTTTCTCGTTTATTTTTCATTTTTAAATGGTTTTGAGAACGCAGTGTCTTAGTGGAAGACTGACCCCAGACAGAGGTCTGTGATGTAATATCAGTGTAAATTCCAGCAGTATTTAGAGAAGAGATTGTTCTTTTTTTTTTTTTTTTTTTTTTCCCAGAGAAAAAATCTGAAGGTGGAAATAGATGTGAATTGCATAGTATTATGTAAGGAGTTACATTTGCATATATGTTTTTTACTTAATGGCATGACTTAACGTGCAAGAGATAATAATTTAAAAAATTAAATTGTAAGAAGATGCACAATGAGCTGATCTGTCTGGAGCTATACATAATTTTTATTATTATTCTTTACTTAGATTCTTTTTTTTAAAAAAAATGTTTTAAAATGTGTTATGTTTTAATAATTTCAAAAAAATGGCATAAGATTAAAAGGGTTCTGATACCTAAAATAGAAGCAAATTTTTGCTATTTCAAATTTATGCACATTTTTGAAACCATGAAGAACTTTACATCCAGGGGGAAAAAAAAAAAAAAAGAAAAAAGAAAAAAGAAAAAAAAAAAAAAGTTCCTGCTCCCTTCACGTGAATTTAGTGTATTTTTGATAGAAAACATTAAAAATGAGTTATTTAACTTATTCAAAGTTTATGGAAGTTTGGTCAATAAATTTTGTCTTTTATTTGCAGTGTAAGAGTTATTTCTCTCAACATCCCTCCTGTCCCCAAAGTTCTCCCCTTGCTCCTCTCACATTCACTTTCCTTTATTTAGATTTTCTCAGTGAAATGCTTATCGTTATATCCTACAGTGCATAGGCTGGTCTACAAAATGGACCCCAAAAAGGGACTGTGTAGTGACTATCATTAGTGATTCAGCAGCAAATGATTGTTTGTATTCCAGGCTTTAGTGCCTTGAAACATTGTTCAGCAGTTTTTTAATATCTTTTATTAAAAGTAGCAATTTTGCACTCTTTTCCACTTTGGCTTATCATTATTTTTTAGTTATTTGTTCTCTAACATTTTCCTGAGAATCATCCTTTGTCTGAGTTTTGTTGTCATCTCATTGATTTTTTACTTTGACGTTAAAGCTACTGTTCAAGACAGCAATCCCTCACTGTAGAGCGAGAGACTGTGATGTCAATATGTTTTGTGATCAGTAATGTATTCTCATTACAAAACTGAAAGAATCAGAGTTTGAAGTTTTGATTTTCTACTAACTCCTGTCTTCCAGTAAGTTTTCTTAGAGGAACAGACCATATGGCATCAAGTAAAATTTAATTTGTATCTACTTACTGAACAATGCAAAAGGAACAGTAAATTTTATTCTAATTTCTGAGACCCTACTGGTAAGGTAGTTATTATGCAAAATTGTCTGAAGGTAATTTAAAGTCCTTACAGGGGGTCTATCTGCAGCCTTAATTTGAGAAGTGAGATTTTCCATATCAGTTTACTACATTTCAAAACATCTTCTGATAAAACAAAATGGTTTGCACAAAGAATAAGTTGTAATATATGTAGGTCACTTGGAAATTAATACCTCCTATTTATTTCCATGGAAACTACAACAGATACAAGGAGCACAATAACATTATTTGATTGGGACACTCTTCATTTCATGGACTGACAACTGTGCATGTCAGTTCAGAGTGTGGCTTGTCTTTCATACTGCTATCACCAGTGCAGAAACACACCACCTCACTGTATTCACATCCACTGCTTGGCCTCCATCAATTTTCAACCATTGTTGAATGTCAGTGGGACCATTTTTTCCATATGGAGGAATTCAGTGACACATTTTTACTTCATATTCATTTCTATGTCAGACACCATTTTGTCAGTCTGCCCCTCTGCTGCCATCTGTCACATGGAAACAAAATGTAATGGAATATTGGCTGGGAGGTTCAACATCTACTGCCATAGTGCCAACATCTGCTTCTGATGTCATGGGCCAACCTAATAACATAGAAGGCATTACTTTCAGAGCAGACTAGGGGAATTTTTCCATTTTTCTTTCTTTTTTGTACTCAGTCTCATCAGTTTCCATATATGTCTAGGTGGATTTATTGAGGAGGATTCTTGGCATTCTGGTTTTAGACAGTGGAAATAATTTAATATTCAATTTCAAACAGATAGACATTGACATGAATATTGATCATTTTTCCCTTTAAAAATGCTGATTAAGCTATTACCCAAAGAAGAATATGACCTACTTTCTGTGAGTGCCTCCAAATGGAACCGTATCCTGTGGCTGAATATTTCAGGGAGCTGCTATAACTTTGCTAAGGATGGCATGCATTAGTAGTGCTATAGTAACATCTGGCCTTGGTCAGATTGGACTGAAGACCTTTGTTCTCATTCCCATAGGGGTATCCTGAATGTACAATAGCATGTATACGAGGACATGCCTGTTCCTTCTTGTCATGCACATATTCTTTACACTACTTTTTTTTCTGTCTGCCCTTAGCCATAAGAGAATACTGTTGATTGTATTTCTGAAGTCATGTTCAAGTTCAAATGCCACAATAAGGTGATTGATCTATCTGATTTTCTCCATTTAGTTTGTTATACCCCTACAGAACACTTAGGTGCCAGGAGAATGCTCGATGCAGAGCATTTAAGTGGAGGCATCCAAAGTAGGCAGTGTGAATACTTGCTCTACTCAGCTCTCCATTTTCAAAATAGGATTCACTTCCTCAGCATTTTGAGGAATGCAGTTCTGAGGCACAGCAAAGAATATTTCATTTTTCCTTTTTGCTCACCTCTGGTGGTAGCAGATTTGTTTGCTGATTTTTTTATTTATTTTGTGTTTGTGTGTGCACAAAACTTCGAAGTTCCAATAACAGAGCAAGGAGCAGCTGCAGACAGGTAAAAGTAAGTTAACAAAACTATTCAACTTTGAAAACAATACTATTTATTGAATAGAGTAAAACTGCATTCTAATTTTTCTGCCACTGTTGAAACGACAGTGTTAAAGTTCTAACTAGAAAGCAGGGAATACTGGAAAGAATGAAAAACAAACACAATATTGGGCAAATTGCCAGGTAGAAAGATACAATTTTAATTACTTAAAGTCTCATTCTTTTAAAAAAGTAAATTTAAAGATATTACATCAATCTCCTTTCTCTGTGTGTGTGTACCTCACTGAAAGGTCTTTTTCAAATTTGCTCATTCTTTATTGAAATAACTTTTGTCCATACGTGTCTACATGCCATGAAATATAATAAGCAAAGCTTGGATTTTTTTGTTGTTGTTCTTTTCCAAGGAATTGATTTTTTCCCCTTTTGTAATATGCAATAATGAAAGTAATTTTGGTTACAGTAACTCGTATATACTCTCCTCTCATGAGTTCAGATATTAAATATTGATATACGCATAGTGAGAGTTCAAATCAAGAACTAATATACTGTCTCATTCACTGAATTTTTTTATTCTTTTTTCTAATTTTAGGTCAATACAGTTAATGCAAGACTTAAATTACCATGGTAAATCAGAATATGACAAAGGACTAAAACATTTTCTTCTCAAAACTGATACTTCAGAAGAACTTCCCCTAAAGCATACTTAGTGACAAAAATGACCATTTCTCTATTAAGCTGACAGTAGATTACAAAGTCCAATTATGAAAATGTGAATTTTTTTCTTAAATTCTGTTTAAGTGACAAAGAAACCTCTGAAGAATAATTTACACACTAAAACAAAGGACTTAAGGAAATTGCCTGGCATTAATTAGAAAAAGATCAGTCAATGATGAAAACAAAAATACTTTTACAAGAAAAAAATATTAATCATTTTCTTCTCACTGGAATAAGAGTAGTCCTATTCTCACAAACTTTATTTATTCTTTGTAGTGATTCTTACCAAGACCCTGGGAAGTCAAAGCTGAAGTGATTTTTTTTTTTTTTTAATTAGCTTGTACAGTACAAAATAAATTCAAAGCAAAGTTATAAAGCTTTCCCAGGAAAAAGGACATTTTAGACATTATAAAATGTATCAAAATTCCAGAGGTCTCTCTGGATTTTTCATAGTTTTTAGTGACCATCGTATGTCACAATTAACAAGCTTATATGGGAAATATTCCCTCCAAAAATCTCACTTTGTTTGCTTGCTGATTATAAGTAAAATATAGGAGTTGGTATTAATTTTAAACCTTTGAAGTTAGCATAGAAGAACTTAAGGTATATACTATTTTTTGTTTGTTTGTTTTTTTTAGTATATGTAAACTTTCCAACATAATAGTTGGTCATAATATAACATAATAACATAGTCTGACAGGTAGGTTCTCCATTGTCTTCCCAGCTGTTGCTCCTTTTTCATGTGCTTTGAACAATACTCATAATAGGAACATTATCTTTCTTCTTGTGCATGTTGATGTTGACTGCTCACTTCTTGTAGTGTCCTGAAGTGTTTTGGGGTAAGACTGGGAGTAAGATTTATTTGGTTTTGGTTTCGTAATCCAAGTTTTAACACTGCAGTGATGCTTGTAAAGCTGCAGAACTTGAAGCTGTCCTAACTGCATGGCACCTCTCACCCTTGTTATGCTCAGCATGCTTTCTATAACAGGAAACTATGACTGACAGACTGATCTATTACAAAAAAAAAAAAAAAAAAAAGATACTCTTAAACTATATGTGTTTCAAGTTTGTTAATAAGTTTCTATTTTTCCCATGCCACAATGAAGTTGTAAATAAAACATACTTTGTATTTTATAATTTTACATTTTGACTTTTGAAGAAGTGGATGAGTTTTCATTTTCTTCCTTTTCTCCTCCCAAGACTATAATTTGGTAAGACTGTATTTCCCAGTGGATAGATAAATAGATAGTTACCATCCATCATGGTTACAGTGCAGCACCAGTGTCAGCAAGAAGTGATATGAAGTGGAAAATATTTATCTAAATCAGAAGAAAATATTGGTCTTATCTTAATATTTGCCATAATTATTTCCTAAATAATAGTATTAAAATAAATAATATTTAAAATATTAAATATATATTTGTCAGACACTGATATTTAAGAAAAAATAAATTTACTTCTTTATTGACTTGCATCTGCAAACCACAGATCAGACAGCCATTAACAAGCAATGTTTTGTTAATGACTGTTATTTTACTGAGGAGGATTAAATGATTTATACTATTCCCTAAAACCAGTAAAGGTACATTTAATCAGATTAACCTAATACTTCTCACTGAATGCTATTAGCTTTCTACTACTGGCATGTTTGTTTTCAAAATTGCAGGCTACTGCAATACAACCTTTCATTTAGCTTTTGATGTGAATGAAAATGAAACTCGTATCTGTGATTACACAATTCTATTTTAGCATTACACAATGAAATTGTCCCTAGAGTGGTATAAACTCTGAAACATAAACCTATCTATGAGGTCTTCCAGAGAAATCCAGAAAGAACCCAGTAACCATATATGCTTTGTTAGATCTCTAATATATTCAAGGAAGATTGCAACTTGAATAGAGTGCCATCATGTATCTGTTTTTAAATGTATTTAAGCATATTTCCCATTAAAAAAAAAATAATAATTTCTCAAGAGTATGGATGAGTGAAAATCACATTGATACGATGCAAGACCTGGAGTATTCCAGATAAAAGAATGTCTGTCACTAGCACATCTTCTGCATCTGTCTGTACCTCGACTTTATGACTGGAACAAGTGGTTCACACCTAAATCTTCTAAAAAACATCTGCTGTTTAGGAGACCATACAGAGATGCAGCCAGCAGTCTCAGAGCTCTGTGTGTGACTATTCTCCCTCTCTTCTTTATGGAGCTGCATTTGAAGCATCAGAGGGCAAATATAGGAAGTGGTGAGTGGCAGAGGACCCCTCAGCTGTGCCGTTATGGCTTTAATCATCCAGGGATCATACTTTAAGCCTCTAATATGGAAATGGACATTTAGGAGACGGCAGATGTTGCTTGTGTTTATTTTTTTCTGTGTTGACAGCAGCAGAAACAAGAGAGTTTTCTTGCCTCCAGAACTAGCCTGAAGTTAAAAACCTGTATTATCCTTCTTCCCACCGTATCTTTTACCATTGTCTATATCTATTCTTGCCTTGGGAGATTCGCAAGCATTAATGGATCTTCTAAGAGTAATTACATCAAGCTGTCCAATATCCTGAATGAAGGAATATAACAGCCTCAGTTATTCTCAGGAAGAAAAAAATAGAACATATTATCTTCATTTTCTAAAGAATTGATTCAGGAAAGGAAAAAAATTTCTGCCAGAGTCCTTATGTGAGGACCAGGAATAGGACTTCTCAGAAGGTTTTGCTTGGTTCTTTCTCAGTTGCACATACTGCCAAATCAGGTGGATACAAAGAACTCATTAGTCCTCGCAATTAATCCCTTTTTGCTTTCCTGCCCAAGAGGCAGCTCTTTGGATCTCTTTTGGATGTGACCATTATCCTCAGGCCCACATTCAATAGTTAAGTGTTGCAGTACTTTATATGTAAGGCTTTCAGCATTCAAAATTAGCTTGTCCCTCCAGCAGTCCTACTAGATAGAATCCCAAGCCTAATCAGCCTTGATGTGTTCCACTGGTGTAGAAATTACATGCTGACACTGTTCACTGCTTTCAGATTCTTTTTGAGCTGATTGATCAAGGGTACAGGACCAGGTTCAACTGTGGCTGTACATCGCTTTGATATAAGAGAGCCAGTGGCAACATACAAAAAATGAGCTTGTTCTTGAAGTACAAGGATGACTTTATTTGTTTGTTTGTTAGTTCAGGCATAACTTTTCCGAGGATATGATGTTAAAATACTCATTAGGGAGACACATGGTCAAAGCTGTTTCTGTATTGTCCTTGAAGATTTCTCTTCTTTCTAAGTAATTCAGAAAATGCATTGCAACCTTATTATCCTGGACCTTACAATCACAAGTCTCAGACAGCTGAAATCTCATCTAATCAGCTGCTGTCTCTGCAACTCCTGATGCTGTTTGCTTTTTGTAATAATTATAGAATCATAGAATGGCTTGGCTTGGAAGGAACCTCAAGGATCACCAAGTTCTGAAGTATATATGTAATGTGCTTTCACAGTATTTATTTTTAGGAAGATGATGTAAAATGATCACAAGTTATATTTGAATAATATAAACTTGTGTGAAAAATGACCTTGGTTGGACTATGTACAGACATAGTAAAATAGAGCTTCAGTAAGGGATGAACACTGAGTGGTTGTACACATGTTGTTCACATGGACTCAGTACTATCATATGATAAGACAGGAATAGGAATGTAACCTCTGTTCATGACTTGAACTTCTCAAACTGTTTGATACAGAATCATAGAATGGTAAAGTTGGAAGGGACCTCTGGAAATCATCTAGTCCACTCCCAGCTGAAGTAGGTTCCCTGGAGTAGGTTACATAAGGAAGTGTCCAGGCAGATTTTGAATATCTCCAGAGAAAGACACTTCACAACCTCTCTGGCAGCCTGTTCCAGTGCTTTGTAACCCTGAAAGTAAAGAAAATATTTTCATATTTGTATGGAACTTCCTATGTTTGAGTTTGTGTCTATTGTCCTCTGTTCTGTTGCTGGGTGACAGATTCTGATACCATTCTCTTGACATCTGCCCTTTAGGTATTTAGATGTGTTGATAAGATCCCCTCTTGGTCTTCTCCATGCTGAAAAGTCTAAGGGGATATATGCCCCTGAATAGAATAGAATAGAATAGAATAGAATAGAATAGAATAGAACAGAACAGAACAGAACAGAACAGAACAGTTGGAAGGGAACTGCAATAATTATCGAATCCAAGTGCCTGACTGCTTCAGGTATAGCAAAAAGTTAAGTATGTTATGCAGCGTGCACCTCTCAGCTTATTATCAATAGCAAACTTGCTGAAGATGCATTCAATGCTTGCATATGACTCACTGATAAGAATGTTGAACAGAGCCAGCCCTAGAATAAAGCTGAAGAGGAAGAATCCATTATCAATCTTAGGAATAACCAAGGAATTAAAAAAAGACTTTTGAAAAGAAGAGCTGGCAACTCAAAAAACAATATAAAAGACAGGAAGAAAACCTGGAATAGAAGCAGACACAGCCAAGCCTAGATTGGGTACTGCCAGTCATCATTCTATGGCACTATGACACAATGGGGGATGATGGAGTCATTTCCACAGGGACTTTGTCTAAGCTAAGGGGCTGACAGAATGGGGTACTGCATGACACTCCCTGCCCAGGGCCTCACATCTTTTTTTACCAGCATATTTGTCAACAGGGTGTGAATAGCAGTAGGTGTATATGCTAGGCTGGAGAGTTCACACTGGCTACATAAAATCCACTCTCCCCAGAGAGCTCCTTCAGCACTTATGGGTACATCCCATCTGGGCTAATGAACTTTTGTATATCTAAGATTCTTAAATCCAATTTGTCTGTTTTATCTAAATGATGTGAAATGATCAGTTTTTCTCTGTAGTACATTGTTTCTTCATATACCATGGTATATTAATGCATAATGTGTAACTGATAATTTTTTTTTTCCTGATCACTATTGTCAGCTTTCAACTTAGAATGGAGAATATCAAGGTTATCTCTGAAATCCACAAAAAACCAAAACAAAACAAAACAAACAAACAAAAAAACCTCACTCCTTTATTTGTTAAAGAGATTGACATTTTAAAAAATTATGCAAGATAGTATTTTAAAAATGCAATTCAATATTAAGTTATAGATTCTCCCACATTTGGATAATCTATTAAGTGTAAATTTGTATGTTTCGAGAAGTGCATATTGCACTTTAAGTCTTCTTTACATCTTCTTTTAATATCTCCCCTCCCCCCCGAACACTCACATAAGAAGAAAAATAAACAAAAAAAAACACACATGAATTAAAGTCTCTGAAGTATAAAGAAAAAAAAAAAAGAGAGAGATCACATTGTAGCTTTCCAGTGCAGTAATTTTGAATGTACTATATGGTAAAATGAATCACTAAGTACTAGGCTGTGTGACTGTTCTCTAAATGATTTGTATTTTGTTGCTGTTAATGACAAGGAGTAACAATTTCTTTTGCATTTTTCTGTAGGACAAGATGCGTCCAGCTAATATCCTATAAACTGCGTGAAGCTTATTGATGGTGAGTAGCGTTCATCTAAATGAATACAGTCAGACTGTAACTATGGTTAAAAATTAAGGAAGTGATAAATGATATTATTTTGTTGTTTTGAAATTTATCCTTTGATTTGGAGTTTGCCTTTCTATGTGCGTGCACGTTTCATTTCTTCATATTTTCTGTTCACATCCTTTGCATGCTAAGAAGATAGCTCTCTCATTCAGCTATTTTCCTACTAGCTGTGTATCTTTATATGCAGAAACACTATGTGAAATATCAAACTTAAAAGCAATTGGAAGCAAAGACTTCAACTGTGTTAATTAGTAGGAATAAATCACCTAGGAATCCTCAGTAGACTTGCACCAGCATTGATTTTTCAGTATAAAGGTGAACAGTTTTAAGGTCTCCAACAGGTCCTTCCTAAATCACTAATATCATCTGCCAGAATTGCAACATTGGAACATAAATCTCCCATATAAACCCTATTCATGTCAAGAACAAGACAGAAAAAGGCCACCCAGCATGCTTCAATAATACTTTCTGGAGAATGTTTCTTCCCAACCCTAGCACAGGGATCCATGGAATATTTTGTGATGAGCAAGGATGCCAAAAAGAGGAGCTGAAAGACAGACCCAGGAATGAATCAACCCCTCTAATAAGCTCTCTATACATTATAGAAAGAGTTTCAGTCGCAGAAATCAGAATCAGTCACACTTCCTCATCTACTCTTTGCCTATAGGCACAGCTGTGAATGCTGACAGAGCATGATCTCACCCATGGATAACCATTTGTCATAAGGCAGAGGAGGACATCAGAAGCCCAAGACAGTGCACGATAATGTTTTTCATTTCTGACTTTACTTCTCTTTTCCAGTATTTATTTCCGAATCTCTGTATTCAATGAAGTTCTTCTAATTCTGGCTAATCAAGCACTTCTCAATGCCTTTTTATACTGTTTGTAGAAGATGTGAAAAGGAAATCCTTATGGCATTTGTGTCATATTGTGTCATTTGTGTCATAAGCCCATATTTGTGGGCTTATATAGTCCCAAGGGAGACCTCCCTTATCAATTTACATTCTTTCCTTAAGCATATAACTGTATTACACAATATTATGTATTCATTTTATGATAAATTTTGAGCTCAGAACAACAGCAGTAGAATGCGACTTCTCTTTACTGACATTCCTGTTCCCTCTGTCAGTGGAAACATTTTAGGAAGACAACAACTGGCTTCTCAGTGTTACAATACCTACTCACTGAAACTGTAATAGTTGTACAGCTGATATCTTGACAAGCCCTAAGCTGTTCTGATACTGCATATGTCATGGTAAACCACAAACTGAAAACGTTCGGTATAACATGTGACTCCAAGGAAGATAGAATCCGTGCTGTCAAATTTATGGTCTGTTAAATATCTTTATGACTATAGCAAAGGAAAATTTTGGAAGCTGCTCTTTCTGCCAACTGCAGGAAAACAATAAATACAGTTTGCTTAGAAACATAAAGCCTTTCACTTTCTTATCAGTATATTAAAAAAGTTTTCACTTCTAACCAAGTTATCTAAAAAATGAAATGTATTGGTGTCTATTTTAAAGGACAGATATATGAAAATCCATCAGTTTTTATGTATGGAATAACATAAATTGAGAAGGTTGTTCTTTTGCTTTGATTCCCCACTTCGTTACTTCCAATCACTGGGGAAATAAGATGAATCTGCTCACCTTATCCTTCTAGTTTACACTGCTTCACAAAAAAAAAAAAAAAAAAAGAAGAAGAAAAAAAAAAGTGTTTTCTAGGCATTTATTTTATTTTCACGCAGGCTTTATGTTTCCTGTCTGGCTTTTGAATAATCATAAAGGTAAGATAGCAAACTGAAAGAACAGTAATAAAACACAAAACAAAATGTCTTTGTATAAGTGGTACTTCAAAGAGAAACTGTGAGCTAGGAAATCAGAAAAGTTCTTCCTCCCTATAAATTAATTTAGTTAGATTTACACTTTATTCTGCGGAAAGTAACATTTTGTTACATCACATTGGTGTGATGAATTGTAAGTACTCACATACAAGAAAAGCCTGTCACAATAAGGCAGAGTAAAAATGATATCTGGAGCATCAGCATTTCATACAGCTGAGTTCTGAAAAAGCTGAATATTAACACTGCATTCATCATTTTGCTACGTATAGCATTTGAGAGCCTCTGAGCTTATTTTGTTTATTGTTTTCTTCCTTGAAAAATAAGATAATCAAGGCATATGAAAGAAAAATCCATTATTCCCCAAAGTATTCCTTAGTAGTTTCAAATATAGTGGTATGTCTTTGACTCTGAATAGAGATTTCCCAAGATTTTATTTCCTCTCTATCAGAGGGGCCATAATATCTCCTCAAATCTGTGGACTCACAGACAGTTTTAAGAGCTATTGGTTCTCCATTTCATTGTCTCGAAATTTCTCCAGGTGTATAGATGCTGTGTACTCTTCTTGATTTATGACAACTTCTTTGCAATCTGTTCTGGACTTCCCCTTCCCTCTGCTCTCTGGCCTTTAATGGCATTTCTTCTGGCAACTGTTGGTTAGTCCTATACTAGTGTTGGCTCTGTTAGGCTTCAGAGCACCAGCTAATGTTTCCAGGTTATGAGTCTTTTATCCTACCTTGTGACCCAGAAAGGATTCTTATTCATTTCCAAAAATCTCTATTCCCTTGGGAAGGTAAGGTAACTTGTAATAGAAATAAGAGAAAAATCCTACCTCCTCTTCTTGCAGAATAACTGCAGTTCTTTCTTTTGTGCAGAATAATTACAGGAAAAAGGAGACTTTCCAGTTGATTTACTACCCTAGGTCATATCAAACATCTGGACCAAGTATTACAGTGCTCTCTGCTATCCCTGTTCATCCAAATGCACAAATTACTGCTTTACATTAATTCATCCTCAGTGAGTTAATATCTTTCTCCCAAAATTTGCTCTCAGGTTTATCATTTTCCTCCAATGACTGTGATTTCCATTTTGAATTCAACAATTAAGAAAGGGATTTAAGAATATTCCCATTTCTTTTCATCCTTTTAAAGCACAATAATTAAACCATTTATTGCAATTCAAGTTTGGAATTACATTTTTTTAGTTTTGCATTGTATTATTTACTGGACTTCTTTCAGACCAAGTTTCAATTTTTAAATGTGTTATACGTTTATAAGTAATTATAACTGTATCAACAATACAGGAAATTAATTTTTCTGATTGTCTTCAGATAGGAAAAAAAAATTGACTCAGATACTGATTGTAAATCAGTTACAGCATAAACTTTCAAAATTGTCTTGGTCATTTCCAAGATCAAATATATTCTTTTTTTTTTTTTTTATGATGCACTGTGAAATATGTTAATAATCAATTAAGAAGGTTTGCTATTGGTCAAAATGTACATTAAAATCTTTTCCTACAAGTAACAGATAATTGTGATTTTCCATACGGTTAGACAAAGATGACACAATTATCTAGAGGTAATGTATTTAATAAAACTACACGTCATCTAATTTCTATCTGGATGTTCGTCAACAGATTTACTTTTTTTTTTCAGTTGATAAGCCAGAGAACTTTGCCTGCTCATACTATCCAGAATTGTTATTTCATTGTTCTTGTACATCTTTGAGGGAGGTTATTGATACAGAGAAATAACTTTCCAAAGTTTAATCAATAAAACAATTCTCCCCACCCTCCCCTCCCACCCCCCCCCAAAAAAAAAAGAAAACAACTGTGAATACATCTTTAATTATAAAACAAAGAAAGGTAGAAGTCTTTCCAGATACATTAATCCACACAAGCTATGACTCAGGTTAGCCAAAACTAACATTCTTTATTCATTATCAGAACTATACTATTTCTTACTTCATAAGTGGTATAAGACAAATGTTTTCTTATTATATGCAGCTACATTACCTGTTCATAAAAAGCAGTGCTCTTAATTCTTGTAATTCATATTTACAATTTAATTTGATTTTAACATACAGAATTAAACAGAATACCCCTATGAATAAACACTCATTTTCTCATGCTAAAGCCTTTCTTTCACAATCTGTATGTAAGACATGCAAAATTATGTCATGATAAACATTAGAGTCTAGTGAAGGACTTTTCTGCACAATCATAAAAATGGCAGGATATTTAGGGCAGTGTTTTGTTTATGAACACTGAAGCAGAACACTTTCTGAGCCCAGTGATCACACGCCTGTCCTTTATCTATTACTAGACCATGAGCATAAAGGAGTATACTACATCCACTGTTAATGAAATGGTTTGCTAGATTCCTCAGTGCAAGCTGTGCTTCAGAAAGCAATTGTGCATACAATTGATTTATGACTGTGACATCCAGCTGGTCTGCCAAATTCATAGCAGTGCAATCAGCCATCCAAACATAGATATGATTGAGGAACTCCTAGCCTGGAGGGTGCTGATTGAGGACCATGCATAGCCCATGGTTTTCCTTGGAAAAGCTGTGTGGCATAACACCCAAATAGCTAAGTGTTATCTTCCACACTTGGTATCACAGATTTTGGAGGATGCTCCATTGTTCTCACTCCTTGTCAATGAAGATATTTTGATGCTGTAATTGCCACAGCCAATGATCATAAAAGCCTGTAAAAGGAGAGTGTAGTTGGTGGTTAACAGAAACCTAAGAGGGAACATCAAGTAAGCACACGAATCTCATCTTATGCACTTAGAAGGAGTGCTAAGTTCCCACAGCATAGTCAGAATTAATGATGTAGGTTACATGGATAGGCAGATTGTCTGGAGGTCTCACTAGCCTCCAACATGATCCTACAAGTTGAACACTTACTGATACAAGCTTGTTGTACAAGCTGATGAATGAAAAACAAATAGTGTTGTGTCAAGGAGCAATAACAAACCACCAGGAACAGCTTAAAGGGAGTGCTGGGTGGTTTTCTACCAGCTCCAGTCAGGGAATTACTATGGTGGTCATTTAAATGTTGAAGTAGTCTGCTTATCCTTGTGTGTAAGTGACAGACTGTCATCCTAGTAGTGCTTACACGTCTTCTAAATCTCAAATATTTTATTCTGTGATGAGAAGTGTGTCACGGAGTTGACACAGACAAAACTGAAAGCCTCTGTCTCACCCACTGTTATTGATGAGGACTGTATGGGGAAATGGATGAGAATGGCAATGGGAGGCAGTCACAATAATAATTTGGTCTCCACTACATGTCTATATATAATTATTGTCATGATACATTGTCCCCAGTCTCCAAAAAGGGAGGAAAAAGTGGTTTCAAGCCAGTTAAAGTTAATTGCTCTCTTTGAAATTCTTTTGTTAGTTTAATTTTCATACTCTATGTTGGGCTGAACCACATGTAACCTTTGCTCCCCTCCATGCTTGTCTGGATGATAATCATCTAATGAACTCCGGGAAAAACATTTCCACTACAAGATGTTGCTCTCATAGTTATTTCTCTAAATTTAAAAAAAAAAAATGTCACTCTCTGGTTCCCTTTTTCCTGAGGTAAAGTCAGCCTTGTTTGCTACAGCTGTGACCGTTTCCTCTCTACACTATTTCCTGAAGTCCAGGGGCACATTGTCCTTGCCAGTCTCTTCAGAAGGTTTTTCCGTATTAGATCAGTCACACCTAGAGAAGAGAAGGCTTGGGAAATATTATCAACACCTAAGGGGAAATTGCAAAGGGGAAGGAGCCAAACTCTTTTCAGTAGCATCCAGTGAAAGGACAAGAAATAATGAGCCCAAACAGAAACATCAGGCAGCACTTTATAGTAACAAAACACTGGCAGTTTGCCCAGACAGTTTGGGGAATCTTCCTCTTTGGAGATCTTCAGAAGCCATCTGTGTCCCTGTGGAAGTGGCTGTAGAAGTCTCTGCTTGAGCAGGGGGACCAGATGGACCTGGAGGTCCTTGCAACCTCAACAATTCTGTGATTTGGTGATTCCTCATGTAACACTCCATAATAGAAGCAAGTGCTGGACAGCAAAACTGAACCGTTGCTGAATGATTCAGTAACATGAGCTGGAGGGAACAGAGTTCTCCATCTCCATGCTAGGACTAGTAAGGAGTTAGAGGTTTCCTGGCAGCTGCACAAACAGCAGGATAAGGAGCATGATCAAGCTGTGTCACAGCTACATAAGTGACAAGCAACACGATGTAGCATTGAACAATGCCCAAAAGGCAAATAATCCCACCGTTTTCAGTACGCTGGCTAAAATTAGGTGAATCTCTTATCCATCACTGGTCATAGAAGGAGCCCCTGTATAAAACTTAGGTTAACCATTAAGTTTTAGAGCTTTTAAGACAATTTAGGCAAGATAAATCTCACCCATAGGGTCAGAAAATCTTCACTCACAAAAAAAAAACAAAGTTGTTTGCCCCAACAAGCTTAAAGACCTTTAGAACAAAAGACCAAGCACATCATAAATATGCCATTAGAGGAGAGCAGGGGAGATTAGACACAGACAATCTCATAAATATTAGAGAAGCAGAACAGCGTCTGGTAAACATGTCCACAGTATCTTAAGAAGTCACAGAAATTGTACTGAATAACACAGCAAATGCTTAATTTTTTTCTTCAGATTCTTTAGTTTTTTCATCTGAATAACAGATGTTTCCCCTTTTGATGAAATGATGAAGTTTGGTTTCGTAGAAACTTAGACTGTCAGGTCTTTTTTTTATTAGTCCACTTTTATATTTCTTACTTTAGACATAATATCTCTTTTTACAGTTTTGCCTTGTGGTTTCCCTCTGTGTCCAAAAGACAACTGTTTTGCTGTAAGTACATACAAAATATGAAATTCTTCATAGTGCTTCTTTCTCTTCTTTACTTGCAGGTTGTATCTACCGTTTGTGTCCTAATAGTGCATTGTATGCATTCAAAAATCCTCTATTTAGGTACTGAAATACTTTGTTCAATTAAGATGACAGATGGGTTTATTTTTATTTACAGGAGTGTGACTGGAGTAAAAGGCTTTCAGCCAGCAAAGTATTTCCGTATGTACTATCAAAGAACCTTATTTCCTGTCTTTTGTAGAAAATATTCCCTCTTTACAAGTGAGGAAAACTGAAATATAGAGAGATGGAGCTACTTGTGTTTTATTAAACTGAAATTCATTGCAGAGCTGAGTGGATATAGAATCAAATCTGTCAGGTCCAAAGGTATTGGGTCCAATGATTCTTGATTCTCAGCAGACGTGAGTACTGGTAGTCTCTTTTCGAAAAAATACATGAAGACTGGAATATGTTTTAGGAGTTCACATTTTTGCTCAGAAACAATGTGATCTTTTGTGTGGACATTATGTCAAGACCATGACTAACTCCTTCCACAAGAAATCATTACATCAAGGAGACATTCTGCTTTATCTTTTTTTAAAAATGTATTAATGTAATTATTAAGTGTGCATAGTTTAATGCTCCATAGCAACTTTAAATATGAACTGTCACGACACAATTCATAATAATAATGAATTTTAAAAAACACCAAACCACTAGATTTCTAATCTTTTAACATCTGTTTTCTCAGATAACCTAGGGTCAAAACCACTAAAAGCTTAGCTTATAAATTCATGGTTATTGCATGGAATGCCTACAGAATGTATTTTTGTTCATTCTTATTAAATGCAGTCAATTTTAACAACCTTTCTTTTATTTCCTTTGGGCAATATATAACTTTAAGTAAAAAAAATTGAATGTTTCAGAAAGTCATATGTATGTAAAAAGAAAGTTTTATTATGAATACATTCTTGCAACCTTCCTATAACAGGTGGTATCATTTCTCTGCTGAAATATTTTAGTAAAAGTGTGAAGACACAAAGGTGAATTCAAAAGCACTTTGTAGAAAAATATATCTCCTTCTGGAGACACTGATAATTTTTCTTAAATATATCCATAGGTCACTCCAAAAGTAATGTTTTTTTGATAATTAATATCAATTTAATATCTCCCTGGTGTAAGAGTCCTGCCTTTCAGACTCTTCTCATATGAAACATGATACAGTCCCTTATTATCTTTGCTGACCAATTCTGGACTCATTCAAGCCCCTATCCTTCTTACACCAGAAGCCTGGAACTGTCCTGAGTACTCACAAATTCACAAACTGTTTCATCAGTATTGAGGTGAGACTCCCGACCTGCTCATAGTGCTCTTTCCAACACAATCCAGGATGCTACTGGATCTATTTGTGGCAAGGGCACATTGCTGATTCATCTCCTGCTATTCCAGCACTGTATTCCAGTTCCTTGTCCCTCCAGCATGTACTGATGCCTGGGTTTACTCCTCCCTGTTTGTTGTTCTCTTTATCAAACTTCATGAGATTCTTTTCTGCCCATTTCTCTGGCCCGTCCAGGTCTCTCTGAATTTCAGCACATCCATTTTCCATGGCCTAGACCCTAACTGAACAAGATCTGCAGTACTGATGGAGTGATTAGGATGAGTCTAAACTCTTATTCACTTTTTCTAGTTTGCTGATGGCAACCTATTTTCAGAACTAGTAGGAACATCTGAGGAAATATTATAAATCTCAGCTAATGAGTAAAAGAATCACTAAATAAAGACACAAAGACAATCAAAATACTGTTTTTGTAAATTAAATAACATTACAATCTGTTTCATGTGCATACTGGTATTTCTTATTTGCCAGAAAAATAAAAATTCAATAGTAGATTTCAGAGCATTGGCTAATCAGGCATTTGCCTTTGTTTGTGCACATAAAATAAATATAGTTTCCCAATAATCACGTTAGGCAGCCATATTTTAAAATATTAATATTTTGTCTTCTCTTATCCTAGTTTGTCCACTTTTTTTGAATGAGGATTCTGGAATATGAACAGTTGTGTAAAGCATATCGGGAGGAGTAAGTTGAAGAAAAAAAATCATTCTGAAGAACATTCATGTCATTTTTACCTGATTATCCACCACACTCATGAAAGTACTCTCTTGTGCATCACTGAGATTGTTTGTTTGAGCAAGAAGCAATAAGAAAAAGTAAGAATGCCAGAATCTGAATATTGTTTTCAATAAAAAATAGAGATTAAAGCACTAATGAATTCTCTGATGGTTCCACCATGCACATTTTATTTGCTTCATCCTACATAGCCTAGAAATTTGAAAGAAACAGCATCCCAAAGCTACTTTTGTATAAACTAGTCTTTTTGAATAACACATCTGTTATGATTTTTTGCTCACAGTACCACTGCATGTTACACAGACCTTGTTTTCAACCTCCTATGCCCCTTATTACATTATATAGGAAAAAAACTTCCCTGTAGACAACTCATGTAAAACTTTTCTTATTCCAAGGTCAGACTGATTTTTCACTATAAACAGAATAAATCTGAATCATTTTATGACATCTGTTTTTTGTTCATTATTTAGTTATTATTTGTTTCTATTTTATCATGGCAGTACTTAAAACCAGAATGATTGAGTGGCAAAGGGATGGCCTTGAAACCATAAAACAGAGTGGCATGTAAATCAAAAGAGTGCATGTAAATAAAAAAAGGTACTTTCCTAAATCCTTAGTCATAGAGAAAAAATAATTAGTCTGCACCTGTCTGCCCTGCTATTCACAGTACAGAAAACCAGAGTAGTCAAACCCTCTTTCACAAGATATCTTTAATCTATCAATCTGAGATGTATGTAGTAGATGACTTCTACCTGCATGAAACAAGAAAAAGGAAAGATCTATTTATAGCACTAACTCTTCTCATAAAACCAGTTTTAGATCACTCAACTGACACTACTGATACCGGAATTTTTGTGTCCTAATAATTCCACAGAATCTCATTAGATTTTTTTTCTTCAGACCCTTCTAACTTCCAAAGTCATAAGCTCATTCAATCAGGAATATAGTTCTACCTGCCCTGGGGCTGATTGTGCTCTTGACCAGAAATGAGCAATCACTGAAAGCATTGTATAAAGACCTTTCAGGATGGGTGTACTTCAATTTGGCCAATGGGCCATGCTGGAGCACCGCTTTTATGTCTAGAAACCTTTACGACTGCAGCTAGAGAAATCAGATCTGCAAAGCTTCATTGAGTTAATCTAAAACATCAATCCTTACTAAAGGAAATGGAGAGGTAAGCCCTAGGTAGATCTTAACACAGAAATAGCTGTGCATCCTTTGCAGGTGGAGCATCTCTGTCACTTCCTAATCACTCACATTTCCAAAACAGGCACCTGAATTTCATAAATTGAAATTTAAAATTAATAAAGGATATTCCTGAAAATATTTAATGAGTTCACCACAGAAAATAATCAGCAGTTTCTGCTGAAATTAAAGTATGCAAAACTGATAACTTCAAGAATAATACTTTTATGTTGAAAGTACACTTTTAACACATATGGGCTATTATGAAAGCCTCAGCTCCAAGCAAATAAACATGAATCTCTGTTTTAAAGTGATCCACACACTGATTGGCTCGCATGGCTTACACTTGGTATGCTCAGAAAAGCACTGCTATACATTTTGAAATTTGGAATCTCACCTTGCTTATATTCAAAGGGTTTTGTTTGTGTTGTTTTTCAAGTTTGTTGTTGTTATACAGCATAACCTTTTCTGAAGAACTTCAGAGTTCAAGGAATACAGCCTTATTCAGTGGTAAAAACATGTTCATTTACTTTTTGTAATGGGTAGTTTCAGAATCATGTTATTTAATTACCAATCTTTTGTGGAATGTTACAGCACCATCACTTCTGATTCAGAAGCCTTGTATAATTGAGTATGTTCACCCAGCATTTAAACAAATAAACATGTGACTCACTGATGCTAGATGAAAAGTCAGTGGATTATTAATATTATGGAAATGCCAAAAACACGCCCAAGATTGGATTGAGAGTGTTGAAAATGAATTCCTGACATCAAAAATTACTTCAGGAAGACATAATGCTAAGATGGACAAAAATAGGATTGTTCTTAGTGAACTTTATTGACTATCAGGAAGGAAGGTTTACATTGACTAAGGAAAAAGAGACAATCTAGTGTGTGTTGCTGAAAAATAACAGCTGTAGGAAAACTTTTAGAATACAGGAAATATGCTTATTTATATAGTACTGTAGCCATAGTTCAGAGGAGGAAGTATAATTTTTAGATATAAAAATAACACTTAAAATGTCTGATTATATATAGCAAATTTATAGCTTTTTTATATGCTGTCCTAGTTTCAATTAATATACAGTTATTTTCTTCATAGTGTCTGGTATGATGTCATCTTTTCGGTTTAGAAGAACAAAGTATTAGCAACATAGAATCACAGAATCACAGGAAACATAGTCCTGGTAATAGCTATAGCTTAAAAAAAAAAAAAAAAGAGAGAAAGAAAGAAAGAAAGAAAGAAAGAAAGAAAGAAAGAAAGAAAGAAAGAAAGAAAGAAAGAAAGAAAGAAAGAAAGAAAGAAAGAAAGAAAGAAAGAAAGAAAGAAAGAAAGAAAGAAAGAAAGAAAGAAAGAAAGAAAGAAAGAAAGAAAGAAAGAAAGAAAAAGAAATACATACTCACGTTTTAATTATTACTGTGCAGTGTTGTGCAGAACCAAGGAAGCTTTAGGGTATTTGTACCATTCTGCCTGCACAGGCATTGGGGGGCACATCGATCTGGGGGGAGACAGAACTAAGATAGATGATCTAAACTAGTCAAAGGGATTTTCCATACCATACGATTTCATACAAAACTGTAAAACTGGGGGAAGGTGAGTGAGCTGATGAGGCTGCCGCTGCTCAACACATTCTCCAGTTTTGAGCATCAAATTTGATAAATCAGAAAATGTCTTCTACAGATATACATACATACATATTCTGTAAGTAATACTGATACCTTCCCAAAATGTTTTACATTAACCTATGTCAATTTCTGGTAATAGGAGCATACTGTCCAGAGGGAAGCCCAGAAATCCTGTGCAAGGCCTACATGTTTCCTTGGAGTATTTGTGTTTGTTCTTCAAAGAACTTACAAGGTTTCCATTGTAATCTGCTGGCTTCATGAGAGAGAAACCTAACTTAAGTAGATGCATCTACTTTTGCATCTTGAGCGGAAATTTGGAGATTATTCCTTTGTGAAAAAGTAGGCATGCTTTCACTGAGTTCCACAACAACGTATGTTGAAATCAGCAAACTTTTATAAGTGTTAGCAGCTGGTTTGGAATGTCTGCTCATCACATAAACTGTCATGGTGTGCATTTGGTGCCTGAAAGTTCACAGGAGCAGTTGTAATTTATTTCTCAGGTAGAAGTTCAGAAAAATACTACTGATGTATGATACTAATCCTCATAGAAAGCAAGGCAATAAAGCCACTAGTACTAATATTTCATAAAATCTATTGTGCTAAATCAACTGAATTTGGTTATAAAAGTGTAAAACCACAGTAACTGGGTTTATTCTGATTTATCTACTATAGCACAATATTATTCCAAGCTGAAGATATTTTAGCCTTTTTTTATCCAAAGAATATATGTTGTTTTCCCTCTACAAGTTGCCTCCAACTTGATTTTTTTTTCTTTTTTTAATCTTTCCTTGACTATATACATGACAAAAGCTCTTTGCTTCACATTGACATGTAGGTATTGCCATTTCATGAATGTGTGCAGATACAACTCATTAGTTGACATGAGTGAACTGAGTGTAAATTTGAGTTGTATTCTGAACAAACAGTGTGAAAGATAGCATTAATCCAAGAAAGGAACATGCTATTTAATTTTTCTTTTACAGTATCTAATCTGTAACCAATTACAGTACAGAATATTGTTCTTCATTCCCTTGCACATATCTCAGTTTACTCTCTAAAGATTAAAGTTTCTGTTAGGAGTAGAAGAGAAATGCAAAAAGCCATGTAGTCACAGTGGTCTTTTGAAACTTATTGTAAATTAAAACAAACAAAGAAACCAACCAACCAAAAATTCCTATCTGTCCTTTTTTCTTGTCTGTGAATCTTTTTTTTTTTTCTTTTTCCCATATTCCTGAAGTTACCTTGTTGAAAGGTATCAATATAATTTTCACTTCAATTTATTTGTAAATGACTCTGGCAAGCTTGGTTATCATAGAGTCCCCTGTTGAACTTTTTCATTGCTTAAACAATTACTCAGGGATTCTTTTTTTCTGAAATATGACCACTAAAATTCTTTCTTATTGACCACGCTATTTATTTCTCCAAACTCTCCAAAATGAAACTAACAAACAGCAACAAAAATGGAACGAATAAAACCCCTATGCATTCAAAGTTCTTGAATGATTGTTTTCCTTATGTTTGTTCTCCAGGCTTACATTTGCTTTTCCTTTTTTCATTCCCTGACTTTAATGCTCCTCAGGAACATGAAAGAGTGAAGGTGAAGGATGATTTCTGAATTAATGGCATTGTTGTTGACTTTTCTTTAAGAACTCTGTGAAAGGGACTTATTCAGAGGATGAAATACAGGTCCTAGAAGATGGATTGTGACAGACTGTGACTTGTACAGAGATAGACAGTCACCTTAGCCTTTCATATAATGAAATGGTCTTTTATGAGAACTATGTTAAAAACAAAAGACACAGTTTTCAGACATTATCCTAATTAAGTCATGCAATCCAGAAAGTTGGTAAGATTTTCTGCTCTGAACACAGTTGAAAGAGATGTCAGACAATTTTAAGTCAATGACTTATTTTAAACCTAGTATGTTGAAGAAGTTCTGCTTGCATTCTTTTTTTTTGCCTCTAAAAAAAATCTGTACAAAAAATTGAATGACTGTGAATGTCATATGTCCCAGAAACAGCTCCCCAGTACTGTCGTTTATTTAGCATCATCACATCTCACACCAGTGCTAAAGACACCAAAGATTATATAGAAAAGATTGCACTTACAGTTATGTAAATAGTAGTAATAAAATGCTTTGGTAGATGGAAGCCCTTTCTCTTCAAAGATGCCTACAGTATAACCAAAGTAATAATCATTTAAAAATCTAGGTGTACAGCAAGTTTATCTTTGGGTGTGTTTTCCCTTAGGAAACATATGCAAGACCTTACTGAACTTACGACTTCATTTGGCTTGTCCTGTAATCAAGTGTACATGGTTATTTGATATATCAATTTTGCAAACTGATGTCTTTTTTTTTTCCCCCAACTATGTAAAAGTAACATTTCTTATCTTTGCAATACTAGTAGGACAAGGACATTAATCAAAAAATTGAAAATAAATAAAGATATACATGAAATAAAAATCTTCCTGATGGGCAGGAAGGGATCTAAGAAGGTCAGAAGAATCTGCCTCTACATATTGTTCTGATAATGAAAAATTCCTAACATGTCTTTGTTTCCCTTCGTCTTCATTCCAAGATGGTGTTAATTCGTTTGATGAACATTGCAAGTTGTCAATATAAAACCATTGGTAATCACCAGTAGAAACAAGTTTGGCTGTAAGAATCCAATAACTGGTAGCTACAATTTTTATGTACGGTACATTCTAATTGAGTTAAACATCTTCTTGTATTTATTCCTAAGGAAAAGGAAAAGGATATATAAAAAATATGTGCAAACTGAGACTTTCGTCCCACCCCTCTTCCCCCCTTTTTTCACCCCCCCAAAAAAAAGTTATTTTTCACTGATGGCTTAACAAATACTCTGAATCTCTTATATAAAATAGAACAATGGCAAGTGATCATGTAACCATAAAAACTGACACAAAAAAAAATACAGGTTATTATCTACATCTCTAGATCCACATAAATACTTCCAGATTTTTACCAAATAATTTTATAGTAATCTCTCATATTTTGACATTCTGATTTTCATAATGCAGTAGTTCTGACCAGTATATCAAACTTTGGAACACACCCTAATATACTATATTGAGAGCAAAGAACTAATGTTTTCTTTGATTATTATTGGATTTTCTGAAAACATTTTATGACAGAGAATATATTATTCTATATGCCAAGCCTTCACTGATAATCTCAAGAGACAAATGTGCTTATAAGCAAGCTCTGGGTAATGAAGTTTGAAATTGTTAAAATGTAATTGTGTGCTACAGTCAAACATGATTGTTTAGATGTTTTGTCATTGTTGTTGTTTCTCATATTATATAACAATTGTGTAATAGTAGTGGAAATTTCAACTTTCAACTTTTTTAATTGTGTACCCTATGCAGAGTCCTATGCATATAAATTTATACACATGCATATCCTCATATCAAACATTTCAACTATTAATTCAAATTAGAATTTTCAGTTAGGAAATATTTTTTTCCAAATTAAAACAATATCATAGATTTGTGAGAAAAATTTGTCCCATTGGTTAGGCAGGCAGGTGGCAGAAAAAAACTTGTGAACATGAAGACGTCTAAGGACAAGCAATTCATCAGAAACAGCAGAGGGCCATGTCATCTACACGTATGTCGCCTGCCAATAATTAGTTTTGCTTTGGTGATTTTTTTGAATCATGGCAATGAACTGCTTTGCACCCAGGATATTTTAGACTTACAAGTATAGTTTTAGCTGAGTTCCTGTCTTAGGTTTAATGAAATCTTCAGGATTTTTTAGCCATCTCTGACTTTAAGTGGTGAGCACTGCATCTTTTGACAGACAAGAAGCCTATTTTATTACAGATTAGGAAGATTTAAAGACTGGTGTGAAGGATTCATATTTTGGTAACATTCAAAGCCCAAATAAGAATCAGAAGACAACAAGAAAAATTATAGACAGTACATCACTTGGTTTGGATGCCAGGTAGTCTAAATTGAGTATGCTACTGAGATCTGCAGAAAGAAGGCAAAATAATAATTTGCTATTACAGGAGATTTGTCTTTTTTATGAATATGTGTCATAGATATTGAAACACTACATTTAATTATTGAAATCTAGTAAGTCCTTTAAGGATCTTACACTTGAAATGTTCATAAACACTGGAAGGAGGATATGCTTCTAAACTTTAAGCAAAGAGTAACAGCAACTCAGTTCCTTAACAGATCTTTTTAAATGACTAGGAAGATGCCAGATTCATTTTCCTTCACATTTTCTTTCATCCATGGACGTAGCTTAAGAACTTCCCTCTGTAATAAGTTTTTCTTATACACATCCTGAAAAGGTTGACACAAAAAAAACCCCAAAAAAACAAAAATAATAAAAAAAAAAACAAACAACAACAACAAAAAAAGAGATGGATGGAATAATATTTGAAATAGAGAAAATGTTCCTAAACTTCTCAACAGAAGATCAAAAGTAATGGATAATTGCAAATTCTCCACAAAATAAAGCATACTACAAGTTTATTTCCTAACTCCTAAATAGGCTTTATAAGTCAGCCCTCAAGCTGATTTTTTTTATAAGGGAGCCCTCAAGCTGATTTTTTTCTTCTTTTTACAAGCAGTCCGTTCAGATGATCAATGTAAGCTTCCACTGAAGATCTTAAAGCAATTTTGGTGAATGAATTTAAGAAAGCTTAAACTATGTTTCTTACACCATCTCTTTTGTACAGATAAATAAAAGAATTTCTAACAATAGTTTTCTAATATTCTCATGCCAAATCTTTTACAAACAGGAAAAAAACCTTTACTTTTGAAAGGATGAAAAGATGTTTTAAGGCGTTGAAGGCTTAATTCTCACTGCAGTGTCCTGTAATCCATAGTTTCTTATCACAAAAAGATTTATATCTCATGATTTCAAAGATGCATTGCTTTTTGCATGTGCTATTGCAATTGAAAAGTCAGGAGAGGTAATACCTCACCACATCTGTAAAAGAGAGATAACTTGTTTGCTAAGTATTTGTGTGTGCAAATTAATGGATGATATTAATCACTTCCAGACTCAAGATTTAAAAGGACTTTCAGCTAGTCTATATTATCAGCTTTACTATATTGTATAGGGTTAGGAGACATAGAGTAAGAAGATACTTTGTGCATATTTCTGCGTGCTCACAAATTCATATAAACATGTGGATTTGGAGGCAAAATAACAAGAGAAGAGGAATGTAACTACATCCTTCTTCTGAACATTTTGACTTTTCCTCTAAGGAAATGTTCTCCCGTTTGTTGCTGTCTGAAAATACTAGGTCAACATATTGCAAGCCTCTGTCCTATTTATCTACATGTTCAGCATTAGATCTTGCAAATAATGTAGTTTTGTGAAATCCTTCCTTTCACTATTATGCAAGCTTTCTGCTATTTTCTTTTTCTTCTGAAAACTGTGGAAGGCAAGAGGATGCCACGTTGGAGATAAGCCAGCCACAGTGAAAGTGGAAAGGTGATTTGTAGTTAATACCCAAATACAAATGTCTGGGATAGAGGTGGGTCAGATAGTAGGTCAAATGTTTTATATAGCTTTGACAATTAGTATATAGACGTTCTTGCAGGAGGGCTGCTCTCTTCCTGCTAGATGTTTAAAAGGTTTTGCTAGTCCTACAAGAAACCTGTCTGAAGAATAATTTGAGATACCCTCATCTCCTTCAGTATTCCTTGTTTTCTCTGCAATATTCAGAACAATTTGTTATAGCTTTCCTTATTTTCCTTAAATTTTCCTTATATTCCTCCCTGGAGTAGGGACTTGAGAATTCCCTGTCAAGGTAAAAGTTCAAGATGCAGCCCTGAGTGGGTTAAGTGTTGTGCACTGTCATTCAAGATAGGAAAGGGGTGATCCTTCTATATTTTCTGGAGCCCCCAAAAAGCAGAGTCTCTGACCATTAGATCACGACACCAACTAAACTGAAGACTCATATTTCCAGAATCAGGTCAGAGAAAAAGACAATCTTCCTTGCGCAACATGATAATGCCAGGCCCCATACAAGTTCAAAGACCATGGAACACAGTGCAAGTCTTGTCTGGAATGTCTTACCAAACCCACTCTACACTTTGGTTTCGGTGCCTTCTCATTTCTTTCCATTTTGACCAATGAAGGATGGGCTGCATGATCAACATTTTCCTATCAATAATGATGCCATAGCAGCTGCAAAGCAATGGTCACTTCCACAGGTGCAGATTTTTATGAGTGCAGCATGCAGTTTCCGATTCACCACTGGTGAAAGTGCATAGGTAATAGTGGCAACTGTGTTGAAAAATATTGTTTTGTAGATGAGTACTTAATCTGTCAAATAAAATTATTGTGCTCTTTGTATCTATTATAGTTTCCATGGAAATATTTAGAGGAAATTACCTTCAGAGCAACCCACATGCATTATTCTCTTGGCTTTGCTATTTCTTGATACTACACCAAGACCTTCCAAAAAACATGTGTTAATTGTAGCAGTTAGTTTTTTAATCAGTCTTGATTGGTTTGATATTAAAAAAAAAGACAAGTTTCCAGTATGTTTAAAAATAAATGATTCTTCATATGCATTTGTTGTTAGTATTACCTATAAAATCGCTTGTGTCACTAGAGATTTCATTAAACATCACAGACCCTGAGAGTCTACTGAATAGTTTTGTAGTGAAAGTGGTCAATGCTCTTTGACCTTGGCTGTGTCAACTATTGAAATAAATGTACATTAGTAATAATAACTGTCTACTCATTTCACCTTTCCAAATGTCATTTGAATTATAACTCTGGTCTTCAAAGTAAAGAATTTTAACTTGATGTTTCCTAGGGGGAAAAAAGTGATCAATTCTTTCTTTGGCCTCCACGAATAGAAGCACAGCATTTGTCTTTGCTGCGGTAACATTAAGTCTGTCTGATCTGGTGATAAAGAACAGAGATTATCTATTTCTGTCTATCATTTTTGGCAAACTGGTGAACTTTTCATAAAAATAGAAAGATAAATCACAGGAGTTATTATTGTCTTTGTCTTAATCTTTCTAATGTATCCGTGTAATTTTTGATGTTCTCTAGTAGGTCAGGGAGGTCATCACTGTTGGAGAACAACCTTGCTTTCTTACTGAATGCTTAATTCCAGTCTCCTAGATGTTTTCAGATGGAGTTTGCACAAAGGATTAAACTACTGGTGAATCATAGGAGACTTACTGCCCAGTTGCAAATGGGTTTTTCATTTTACAAACCCTCTAAAGTGGAGGTTGAGATGAGTGGATTCATATAGCTTTTGGAGTGTGCTCCCATCAGTAATTATAAAATTAGTTTACATGAATGTACAAATGCTCAATTGCAAAAACCAGTATGCAAACAATTTAATACTGCCTGTTATTTATGATCAATATAGACTGGAGAATTCAATGACAAAGCTAAAAAAATTATTTCAAACAACAGCATCGAATATGATAGTGTAGGAAATAGTCATTAATCATTAATTAGTGTTTAATGTGTTAATGTTTTTTTTCTCTCCTTTCAAATGAGGAAAATTAAAGATTTCTCCAGGAAAAGCATTCAATTTGAATATAGCAATGAATCATGAGGATAAGTAGCTTGTGAGAGTGTGGAAAAATACTGCAGTTTACAAACAAGTGAAGTTTAGGTTGGCTTTTCTGTCTTTAATGGTAGACTGCTATGGTAATGCTCATTATTAAATAAGATTTTCATATTAGTGATTGGACAAAGGTCCAAAGCAGAACTCTCAAGAACTAAAATTTCCAGAAACTTCTTGTTTATGCAGGAAGAATAGCTCAAACATTATTGACCTAATGGCATAAAAAGTGCACAAGTAGAAAAAAAAGTAGAGGGAAAAATGATGAAATATTTATGTTGAAAACTGACAGAAAACTTTTTATTTTGAAGAATAAGAAAATGAGGTAAAGACAAAATTGAAATTCTGGAATATTGCAGCTAATTTTTTGGCCCATTTGCTTTTAATTCTATGATTTCAATCAGTCTTTTTCTTTTTTTTTTCCTTTTACTTTTCCACTCAAAATGTTTCTTTTCTCAAAATTAGTTTTTCTCCAAATAAAACATATTGCTTCAGTACATTTCAATTTCTTTTTGTATTTGCATTTCCCACGTAAAATTGTTCATTTAATATTTTAAGTTGCTTTCTGATATGTAATTGTTAAATCTTTTCTCTCAGAATACTAGATTTGGAAGTCAACAATGAGGTACATAATGAGGACAGGAAATTCACCTACCTCATAAGTGTAGAGTTAATACTTCTTCTTTTTTTCTGAATATTGCATACTTGGCAAATGTCGGAAAGACTCATTTGCCCAATTTGAAAATCAAGAAGGTAATTTGCTACATGAACCAAAGTGCACCAGACAAAATGAAGGACTGCAATTGCAAGCTAACCTCTTTTGTAAAGTATTTCTACTTTATAAAAACAAAACAAAACAAACAAACAAACAAACAAAACTATGCTGTGTCTTCAGCTGTGTAACTGTAAGAATTTTTGTCTTTCTCTTTCTCCTTGTTGAGTAACATCTACAATTAATGAGTATGTTTTCCAAGACAGGAGTGGTGTTCATACCTAGTTTTGCAGCAAATTATTCAATGTAGAGAGAAAAACAACATTTGTTATTTGTCAAATTTCTAGTTTATATTAGTCTTGAAATCTGCAATAAAATGCAAATCTGAAATATGAAGCAGAAAGCTAAATCAGCTTTATTGAAAAATAAAAATGAATTCAAAAATTTCATCAGTTCTGTTCAGATCCTAGTGGACTATGATTTCTTCATCTGGAGGTGGAACCGTGAACTAAGTATGGCTATTTAAAATGAAGTAGTTGAAGGATCATTTTGCATCTCTACATATGAAGTGACATCAAGACACACAAATCTAGTACTTCTTTGTGCAGAGAACATTTAAAATCTAGTGGCCCTGCTGAGCTTACAGGCTGATAACTGAATAATTCACTGACCTGCCCTTTTGCAGTGACCAGCTGGGTAATTTTTCTTCCCTTTCATATTGTTGTGTATTCTGTATCTCTCAAATGAGGTAACCAAACTACAGTATGTTTTCCAGGGACACGTTTCTCCAGACAATTCTCTTTTCCATGCTCTGATTCCTAGCATAGACATAGTCCAGCCAAAGTAGAAGGAATGATGTTGTTGCATTTTGCTTTGGTCGTATCTCATTTATGTCATTATTGATTGGTCAAATATAAATGAATCAGACATGTTTTAATAATATAGCAAGTCTGATGTGTTTGCTGCTGTAAAACAAACACATCTTTATTTTCATGCCCTTGCAAGCAGAAAGACATAAAAAAAATCAAACTATATTTGGCTGACTTAATTGCACAGCAACAAAGTGGAATGGAATACTTGGGGAAAGTTGAACTTCTACTGTCATATCACCAAATGCACCTCTGACATTGTGGGTCAACATAATAAAGCAGGAGGCATTACTTTTGGAGTAACCTATGTACTT
Source organism: Tympanuchus pallidicinctus (assembly GCF_026119805.1). NCBI lineage: Eukaryota > Metazoa > Chordata > Aves > Galliformes > Phasianidae > Tympanuchus > Tympanuchus pallidicinctus. The sequence continues at coordinate 10,902,683 of NW_026294769.1, forward strand.
TCTGAGAAAGTGAGAACTTAGACAATTTCCAAGAGGATCTGGATGTTTATATTTGAGAGTTGTTTCTTGGACTAATTCTGAAGTTCACAATGACTGAAAGAATGGAATGAAGGTTGAAAGTAGAAGGAATGAAAAATCAATTTCTTTACATTTTATCTAAAATGAAAGTAAAAATGCAGAACAGTTGAGAACTGTGTTTGAACAAGTCAGACTCTATAATAAGTCATGCAAAATGTTTTGTTTTCTAGACATGGAAAATAGATATTCAACTATGTAAAGCAGTAGTAGTAGTAATTAAACATTTTTAAAAGCAAATACTTATCAGCCATGCTTTCCTTCATTTTCCAACTGTGTATCTGAAAGGAACACAGCACAATTCTGAAAATGTTACTGATACCAATGATGTGCTGTATTTTAACAAATCTGCTCTTTTTTCCTATTTAATTTCAAAGGAATCTGATTTCAGTCTTGATCTTGTTCTGCTGAACTTTTTTTTTTTTTTTTTTTTTTTTGATGCTGCTAAGCTCATCCTTCCAACATCACTGTTTTTTTTTGGCTATGGTTATCTTGAGATTTAGTTTTAAAAACGGCTGCCAACAAGAAGGTTACAAAAGGCTAATTTAACATGAAAATAACAGAGTTCACTTCTAGAAGAAATTTTCTCTAAGTTTGTTCTTGTTTGTTCCTTTATATTTTAAGTGAGTTTTGAAAAAATAAATAAAGGAAGAAGCAAGCATACAGCACTTAACTCTCCATATCATCTTACTTCACTTTCAAATCTATTCTAAATTTGTGGAACAATTTCTAATCTTTATTCATATCTTCCTGATCTTGAAAGGATCAGAAAAAGAAAGTAAGAAAAATAACACATATTGAACCTCTATTATCAGTGGAATTAAAAGTAATGAATTACAAACTAATGAAAACTAGAGCAAAAATGCATTATAATGACAGAAAGCTACCTTAAATCTGAGATATTCACTCAGTTCCCCGGTTAAAACTTCCTCTTTCCTGTCCAGTATAAATTATAAGGGATGCCTTGAAAGTAATACCTCCTATTTTATTATGTTGGTCAACAACATCAGAGATGAATGTTGGCTGTACGGCAGTAGAAGTTGATCCTATCTGCCAATATTCCATTACATTTGGTTGCTGTATTAGATGGCAGCAGAGGGGCAGTCTGACAAATGGCATCTGACATGGAAGTGTGTATTACAAAGGAGTGTGTTCTCTCTATCTGTTGTAGGTTCCATGAAAGTAAATAGAAGGCATTACTTTCAGAGTGACATGTATAAGGAAAGGATAATTCTTGTGCATATACTGATTATAACTAAAATTAGAATTATTATTATTTTTTAATATGAACTGTAAAAGTTAACTAAATGATGTCTTGTGTCTTCTTTTACCCTGACAATGTTCTAATTTGTAGGGTAATAGTTTTTATTTTTTTTTCCTTTAAAAATAATCAATGTTCTCCTTCCTGAAAACTAGCTACTAAATAGAACTTTTGACACATTATTCTTCATTTATGGTCAATATACTTTTTACTCAACAGAAGAAGTATTTTGGCAAATCTCACATAGAAGACTTAATTAATATCAGATCTACTCATTTACATGTTTAAAAGTCTGTGTAGAGGTGTTTTTCCAAAATCATTCTGCTTCCATTGTTTTCTATTCTGTTTTATTCTATTCAAAAATGAGTGTATGCCATTAAAAGTGAAACCTTGAAAAAATAAATCACCAATATGAGTTTAATTAGAAGTAATTGCTCACAAGCAAGGATACAAGTGAGGATTTGTGTAGAGCTTCTTTCGATATAAACTCAGAGTCATACCTAATTTCTGTATCAGTAGGAGCAGGAAAAATGTTCACTGACTTCAGGATTTCATTGCTGTTGGAGGTATTTTAGAGTATATATGATGGAAAATGTTTAGTTTAAGAAGATGGAGGAAGTCTTACTCACCACATTTGCATATATAGAACATATGTTTATTTATGTCTGTGTAGACTTTTCTGTTTTTACAGCCAACAAGTATCTCAAATATATTTAATTTTAAGCACAAAATTATTCTTTTCTATTTTAGAAGTACTGCTGATTTACAAAAGAAAAAAGCCCTCAAGATGAAGATATCCAATATTAAAACTTTTTTAGTATTTCCCTCTGCAGTCAATAAGTTCCTGTTAAATATTATTTGTCTGAAAAGTGTTAATTTTAATGAAGTTACTCTTCAAAGCTGAACCATTATCCAAAAACTACTTTTCTTTTCCTCACTCTTCAGAGCTTTCAACAGCTTTTCTGATGCAAGAAAAAAAATCAACTACAATAGCAGCAAAGCAACAATCCTAGTGTTCACAGGAGCAATAGTCTGTAAAAGCTTAATTGTCTGAATATTAATGCTTTTAAATACATGTACACCACATTTCTTTCCCTCTCAACTAACCAGGAAAAAGCCACTTAGAACTCAGCTGGAATGAAATATGAGTGTTAGAAAGATGAACAAAGAATTAAAAAAAAAAAAAAAAAAAAAAAAAGCCAAAGCAAACCATGCTGATTCATTTTCATGTAGCTCACCTTATTTACTCACCTTATTTACTCACAGATGTAAGAATTTTTTTTTCAAAAAAATCCACTTTCTTATTTTACCTAACATGTTAAAATAATTTTTTTCTTTATGTCATATACTCTTTTTTACACTGATATTTTTTCTCCGATTCCATGGCTCACTTATGCAGCTATACACTAAAGGCATTGTAGAAATTTATACATAGGTAAACTCTTTGCAGTATTAAAACCAATGAATAGTTCAGTCTTAAACTATTGCTAAAATAATGAAAATTTTCTCTTTCTTGAAAATACTTCAAAACAGATGGATGCTGGATGCTTGGCTGCTTTATGCCATGCTTCCCTTAGGAAATTAAAATAAAATAGGATAAAGCCATTAAAAAGAATGTCCTGCTGCTTAAATTGCAGTTTAAAGTCTTGTGTTGGCATAAAAAGTACAATCATAGTAATTGGAAACATTGATGTAAAAATGGGCACTTCTTTAAGTGATTATACATTCAATACCTACAAACATTTGTGCTTCTGCATATGCAAAGATGTATTTTACTGTGATTTAATTCCCCACTTCCACCACTAGTATTAGTACTGCTCTCACTCTGAGAGCTTTATTCTTTACTCCAACCTTCAATGACTCACACTGCAGGCTAACTGAGCAGTCATCACACAAACCTGAACACCAGCACCAACCTGTGCTCCTATCAGTCTTGCAAGTGCAAATTAGGTGGAGGTTTTGAAAATGAACATCAATATGTGAAGCTACAAAACATTATAAATCTCCTAAACTTAAGTAGGCATTTCAGGATCCCTCATTTCAGTGTTCTTTTCAATATTTTCAACCTATTATTGTGTGTTCCATATGTATTTATTCCCAAGTTTTTTTTGTTTGTTTGTTTGTTTGTTTTTTGTTGTTGTTTGTTTGTTTTTTTCTTTGTGGATTCTTAAAATATTTTTAATAGATTCTACTTTTCAATTTATTTATTTTTTTCCAAATCTGTGTGGGTTCTAAAGTGCTGGAAGTAATTGTGTATTGCTAACTTGTTAATACTGATACTCAATATGTAGAATTGCATTGTGTCAGACCTGTTGTGAGATACTTCATGGATATTTCTTTTTCCTTTATGTATAATGATTTTTTTAAATGTTATCTTATTATTGGCTATCTGGCTATCTGTAGCAGCTCTGTATGAAATCTCTTAATTCTTGATTGTCTAAGAGTGTGAATATATTTGCTTGCACTTTTACCACGCTTTTTTTTTTTTTTTTTTTTTTTTTTTGCATTTCAGTCACAATCAGCATTTTTTCCTCAGGAAGTTTTAATCCTTTACATTTCCAAAACACTTGTTTATTCTGAATATTAACTCCAGTCTATATAGTCTCCATCATTAAGGTCACAAATACTGATAGGAGTATCATAGAATTTGTAAAGTATTTTAAATTTTATCTTCTTAAATGGTGTTAGTTACATTATGCAAAACTTCTCAGGGTCAGGATGGCTTTTCATTAAATTATCTCCCAAGTTTTTAGCAAGATTTCTTTGTATCGAAATACAAGTCTTTTTCTTTTCTAGAAAAAAGATTTAGTAACTCTGCTCCATGACTGCTTTTTTTTAATAAGTCCTAGTATTCCTGATATTATAATAATAATATACACTGACACTATTATCTTGGCTCTGAAGGCCAGATAGATTTTGAAGCAGACACTGGGAAATGCACATTCAGAAATTTGATAAACCTAGAGGTAATTAACTATTTGGAGTTGTAAATTTTGGCCTTCTCTACCTTGGCAATATCCGAGATATTTTTGTTTGGATATATATTTCTCTTTGATGTTTCTTTCTTAAGACAGAAATTAATAATATAAATAAACAGTCTTTATGCATCTTATACATCCACTTTTTTAGTTACTTCCAGGTTCACAGCTGCACTTTCAACATCTTACTTATGCTGTCTCTGCTTAATTGCCTTATGTGAAAATACCTATTTTCAAGTATGTGTACATGCATCTGATTTAGATTCTGCTTAATGCAGAAATATCTCACTGGAGAGAACAGAAAATAAATGTATTTGGATGTAAGGTATAGTTGTATATACAATATAAAAAATTTTTATGGACCATTAGTTTCTAACTGCCCTACGTGGTTCATTAATCTTTAAATTGCTGTTAGTGCAATTCACAGAGTTAGAGGAAACACCAAAAGATAATTTCAAGCTGGCTTTGCTCTTAAGTGCTGCAACTGGAACAAATGAATTATTTAAACTGTAAAAATATCTCTGCTAACAACAGATACTAAGATATCATGTCCACTAAGTTCATAATAATAGTAAGACTATCAGGGATCTTACCATGTGTTTAATAGATCAGATCTTGAAAATCTGTACCTTAAATTTTTATAATACGTGTCATTCATTTATCAATATATTTTTTGATTCAAAATTAGTACACGGCTAAGTAATACCTAACAAATATCAATTGCTCTGTTTTGTTTATTCTCCTGCATTCTCATAACAGAAGCCAGAAAGCTGTGGTTCCGAGGCAATGGCTGAGTATCCCCTGGAAGTCAGTGTTATCCTTTGAACTCAGAGCTTGTGGACAAGAGAGGAGCAGAGATGATTAATATTTCTGGTCACTGCTTTAATGAAGCATCCTTCAAGTTCATTTTCAAGGCCGAAACTCTCTATGTTTCTGGATTGAGTTTGCAGTAAAATTTAGCTGAAGATATGTCCTAGAATGACCTGGATAATTACCCTCTGTTAATGTACTAAGATTATGACTTAAAAAAAAAAAAAAAAAAAAAAAAAAAAAAAAAAATCAGTAAGATTTAGCTGAAGTTACTAGAAGAAACACTCAGAGGTAGAAAACTTTGTTGTACAATTAGTAAACAAGCTGAAGAATGTTTCACTTGGGAGTGAATTTGCAACACCGAAGGTGCATTTGTGTTACTGTTACTTCACCCTAAAGCAGCTTTCAGCCCCTTGTTTTGTATAGGTAGGCAGAAAGGGAAGAGAAAGTAAGTTGCAGCAATGTACCTTGTTTATTCCTGGAAATCTCAAGATGTTTTTCATTTCTAACAGGGCTTCCACAATTGCATCCAGTCTACACGGCTGACTGAAGAAGATGGAAATCAAAGCAATCATTAGCTGGTCTAAATCCATCAGTTGGAGAGGTGATACATGAGGTAGATACCTGGATTTATACTTGACAAGCAAGGTATTTGCTGCTGTACTCCTGAAATAAGTTGTCATACTGACAAGCATACTTGTCATTGATTTTTATTTCAGAAAGAAACATAGTCTTGGCCTCCACGTGTGTAAAGCCATGAAATCACAGCCATAAGGCTGTGCAGCATTTTGATATCACATATAGTGAACTACTATTTGAACCTCAGAAATCAGGTTCCGTTTATATCACTATGCATACAGATAAGCACAGCTTAAAAGAAACACACCAATCACCTGCAATACTCCAAAATCACTTATCTGCTTTGAAATAAGATATTCATCTACCACCCAATAGTCTTCAAGCTTGAATACAGATTCTGGATTAAAACTGACACTGAAATACATGAAAAAAAACCATTTCTATCCATGAAACCAACCCAATTTTAAACATGATACAAGTGGTAGCAGCTACCATCTTCTGTAGCTTTGAAACAGCTTAATGTTATTATAAGTATAAGTGAGAGGATTTATGAAAAAAAACAAACAAACAAACAAAAAAAAAACCAAAAAACAAACAAACAAAAAAAAAAAAAACAAAAAAAAACACCAAACCACTGTGAGGAAATATATTCTGCTTCTAGAGTTGTGAGCCACAGGAAGTTCCACCACTTTTAACTCCTTCAGGCTGATGAGAGGTACAAATTGACAGTGGGGTCACAGGGAGATGGAACAGCATTTACTTTTCCTTGGGTCATCCCCTGGTGTACAAGAGAGAATGTAGAGACTGAGAAAATCACCTGCTGCAATATGAAAAATTCTGATGAGATATTAAAAAAAAAATAAGAATAAAATACAAGCGTGTTAAGAACAGCTACCAGGATTGCTTTTATGTGTATTTAGTAACAACTGCTCTGTAGAAAGCAAAAGGAAAGCTGGTGAGAAAAAGAGACAGTCCAATCATTCCATCAGTGTCAGATAATTTACAAAGTATATTGAAAATATCTATCCAGAATATGAACATCTATACTGCTAAAACAGTAGTCCATGGAACCATTGCTAGGATGTACTTATGCTGGAAAAATAAACAGAACTGCAAATGGGGATGATGTTCCTTCCAGTCCTTTCCAAGGCATTGCCTCATTTGTACTTGTAGATAGGACTCATAGCACCTACAGAAGAGGCAGCAGATGATATGGCAAAATATGTGATGACCACAGCCATCTTTTTAAGGCATTTTTAAGTTCATACCAAACTGTTGGCAGTTATGAGGACATACCAGTTTCCTGGCAAATCACAATTAACTGCATTCATTGCTTCCAGAGAAAACAAATCTAATTGTCCTAAATGAATTTGGGAAAAAAAAAAAAGAAAAATTGCATTGAGGATGCCATTCCCTTAGAGAGGGCTGGCTATCAGCACCTAAAAGCCACTTCTCTTTGTTTCAGATGCACAACACTCTGTTCTGCAGGGTTTTTGATCACCTGTACAGCAAAACCCCCTTATGTCAATAAAATTTTGAAGTGGAATCCAAACAAGACAGCTTTTGAAGCCAGTGTCTTTGTCCCGGATCACTGATATGTTAGTAATCTTTACAGCATCCTGCAGTTCCTAGAAGAAGTCCATGTTCTGCAGGCAATACTATCCACAGTAGATAATGGGCTCCCAGTTGCACCCTAAAGGAGTACTAAGAACAGGGTAGCATTAAAAACTTCCTGTTGCATGAATATTAGCAGTGAAGGTGAGAAAAGTGCCAGAAGTATCACCCTCAGTCTGCTACAAAAGGAGATAAATAGGTAATAACAAGAGCAGTGTGTTCTAACTATGTTGCACACAGAGCACAAAATCTGTACAAGGTGCAACTTTGTAGCCGCATAGATACAAAGTCTATGCAATATTCACCAAGCCATAAATACATCCAGCCTGCTTTGGAGAAAAGCATGGTGACAGGGATCTTCTGAAAGTGAATTCAGGATACCCCTTTGATCTTAGGAGGCATAGTTTATTAATCAGTATATGCCAAGCCAGATCTTCCTTTGCTGGAAACAGTAAATATGAACAAAGGCATAATTATGTAAGGAATATTTTTAGTTAATGTAAATTGTTCTGGGGACAAGGTGCTTCTCTGATTTTTGCTGAAAACAGTTACAGGCCCACCAAGAGTTGGATGAGAGAAAAATATATGAAATTGTACTTAATAGTTAGGAGATTCACTAAAAAGCAGGAGAATGCTTAAATCAAGCTCATTCTCAGGAGTTTTTCAGAACTTTTGTTTAAAAGTTACATTAAACATACGGTTCAGGAAGTAGTCATATAATACCATATAATTCTCACTGCAGTCATCTCTTTTTTAAGCCTGATTTAACAATAAAACTTCTTGCTTCTAGGATTAGGAAGATCAAAAACATGGACAAAAATAAAACAAGAAAAATAGAAAAATCAACAAATCAAAACCATCAGAAGCACTATTTTAGAGAAATCTGAGGCATTTTCTGGCAACACCTTGAATGTCAGAGGGATTAGGACATTGGAGACAAACACTCCTTGTTGGATTATTTTAGGCAATGAACTGTTTGTTGAGTCTTTAGGTTTTTCTGATTTTTATTCTGAACTGATCAATCTGTGTTTGTACTTTAAAGAGAACTTAGCTGTTTTATTCAGAGCTACCAGAACCCTTATGCGATCCAGATGTTTCCTTAACAGGTACAGATCTGTGTCCTATTGCTAGGTAATGGTTTTATTGGTTCGTATCCATTATGTGATTTTTTAACAGAGATGCACTAGCCTTTCCTTTCTGTATCATTCTTAATGCCAAAGTAAAATATTATGAAGTAATTATCTACTTTTTAAAAAATTTGCTTAGTCACGGTAGCACTTGCAGCAAGTATCAAGATAGAAACTTTAGATTTCATTTGAGTAAATTTATTTTAAAAATCTTTATGTTCTTAATTGTAAATGACACAGTCTGTGGTGGTACTGCAATGTTCCTGGACTGTTCTCTCTTTCTGGATATTTTGTTTTCTGCTCTCTGCTTCCCTTTTTTTCTTTATAATTTATCTTGGAGTTGTTTGTTTGTTTTTTTTCTTTAACTGAGGTGATTATTTTAGTGAAGCAGTCTTTCATGAGGATAAAATCATGTGAGCTTTTGACATTTTGCAAAATATTCTTAAACAATTCCTAATCATCATTCATGTACTAAGGTTTCAGCATTTCCTCCACTTAACTTTGCGCATAACTGTTTCAACTATGTGAAATTGCCCTTTTCAAAGAATTGGGTCTGTGTTCAAACTGGTCAGAATATGACTTTGCTACTATTCATTTTCAGTCTGAACTCACTCTACTGTCTCAGAAAGATTGCCCTTTAGCAGAAATTGAAGCTGTAGAAAGTGAGCTAGTGCTCTTTAGAATGATGTAATGTGCCATATTTCATATGCTGTGATCATAGTGCAAGTCACTTCTGAAGGGCTTGTTTTTCCAGTCATCACAGAAGAGCATTGCACTCAATCGTAAGTTAACAGTTTGTTTGGGATAAATATAATGGCAAAAGGAGTAGATTTGAACACACATAATACACAATTTTGAACATAAAATGTGCAGTTCAAAAATCCTTGTTCAAAGTGTGCAGACTTTTCTGTTTTTAGATTAACTGATGTTTGACCCATACTAATGAGCTTTGACACTGTCAAACTCATTAGGTTTTTCTTTTTAAATACACAGAGTTCTTAGGCTTAGGAGAGCCTATGGAGTGGGAAATGTATGTCCATAAGACAAAATTAATTAATTAATTAATTAATTAATTAACCCATTCATTCAAATATTTAAATTTATTTTGCCTAGCATTGTATTTACTTTAGAATTTCACCTTACCAACCTATAGCTCACTATACAGTTCAAATAAGAAATAATTTGAGAACTTGACTCCTTTTATCTCCATGCTGCTATTTTTCTTTTAGTTCTTGAATGATGTTAATGCAAGAGGATTTAACTCTTTTGTTTAGAGAAAAAATAAAATAGAATAGTTTCAAAACAAAACTTTATTGTGCAAGTGGAAAAGTTATGCTTCATAATTTTTACTGTATACAAAAAGAGAGAAGCTGCTGAATACTGTTATGTTTTCTTGTTGTCTGAGTGAGATCAAGACCATAGTACAATACTTTTGAATACTTGTGCACTAACTTCTTCTATCTCATGAACTTCTTCAGATAAGCCAGGGAAATCAAACTTAAGTTTCCAAGTGATTACATAAAATCAAGTATTTCTGGTCTAAATTCCTGAGTAACAATTAAGAGAAAATGTTTTCTTAAACAGCTTATGTTCTGTCAGAGGTTTTCTTTTAGGAGGATGAATATTTTTTTAATTGTGGAATCCAGTCAGAGAAATGCAGCAGGCTTCTTGAATGATAAGTTTCTCCTCCTGTATATAAAATATTTGACCCATGGTGAGAAATGGCTTTGCTCTTGCTATATATAAGATCTCTGAGCCATGCACAGATACCACAGAGTTAACAGATTTATAACTCAATGAGCTTTACTCTGTGCAACTTTTCTTATATTTTCAAGATGGTAATAATAATGATCTGTAAGCCTTGTGACTAGACCTTTAAAATGCCTTGCTCAGAAGCATGGAATTTGTTTCAGAAGACCAAAGCAAATAAATAAATCTCAGTTGTGTTTCCTTTAATGTGGTACAACTCCCAGCCCTAACAACTCAGAAGAACTATTTACTCAAAGTGGTAAATTAGTAAGACATCTACATGTTATTTTATATGATACTATTATTTATTTATTTTCTAGCAAATATAAATCTTCCCTTTTCCAGCCTATTTCTTCCTTCCTATACTGAATGTCAATATCCATTAAGGCCAGCAAAGGGAGAATCCATATCATATCTCCTTCTAGAAGCTCCTCTAGAAGCTATGTCTCCCTCCTGGTAACATCTTGAAAAAAAGCACTCTACTTTTCTTGCACAAAGGTATGTAACATGCTACATTCCTTTGTTCTCTCTCTGGCCAACCCTGGCTCCTTCTGTTTGGACAACTGCAAACTCCTGGGCCCTTCTGCTGATGGTGCAATGCAGTTGTTCTCAGGCCTGTAACGAACAACTCCTACTGTACTACGTTGGTTTGTCCCGCAAGACTCACATCTTCTCCCTCTGCTTCTCTCAAGGGTATTTCTTCATTGTGGCATTATTATTCCAACATCTAGAGACTAATGTCCTATTCCTTCTGCCACTCTCAGGGCATAAAGAGCAGCTCATATCTTTGCTTAGGAATCCTACAGTTTTTAGGTTAAAATAAAAAGCATACCCTTACGATTAATTTAAGGTTGAATCTTAAATCTCTAGCAACTCAAATAGCAAAGATACAGTTAGTTATATACAGTTAATGATGAATTCTTACATACCTATTTTTGCACTTACCCTTTAATTGGGGCAGGGAATCTATCAACCTCTGGCCACACGTTTAAGTACAACATTTGATCGTCATTCTGATGAGAAAGTTCTTCAGACTTGATAAAGAGATTATTTTAAATATGGAAACTGTTCCACTGTTTTGTTTTTGTTCAGCCTTGAAAAATGGTAAGACTAATGCTCTTGACATAGAAATCTCATTGGAAACAAACTTCAATTTCCCCCATCAAAAAGTGCACTGAAAATATAGATCTAATTTAGCAGGCCATATGTTTATTATTCAATAAACATCAAACTCAGAATCAAATTAAAAATAACAGGAAAATAAAGGGTAATTGAATGGAAGAAGATAAGAAAGCTTTACAAACAACAATCTCTAAAGATCACATGCTTCTGAAGGCTTATGAGTGAAAATCTGTTGTCCTACCGATTAAACCACAAAGAAAATTGGCTAGAAAAGCTACACTCACAGTCGTCATCTCACTTTTATCTTCAAACTTGTATAGATGAAAATGTTTGAGGATGGGATTTTCTTTTTTCTGTTCACACACTTTCCAAAGCATGGTGACTGCCACGAAGCTTCACGTGAAATCAAAATCTCGTATTTCAGTTAGTACTGGCTGAGAGATAGGATTTACTGACAATCAGTCAAAGGCAAACTGTGACTGGATTCAGATCCTAGGCTTCCTCATTGGAATTATTTTCTCATAATTCCTCATTGGAAACTCTTAAATGATAGTTAACTAAGTATAATATTAAATTGAGACTAAATAAAATGAATATTAAAGGACTTTTAACTTGGGTAGAGGAGTTCTATTTCATATAACATTTATCATAAAAACAAAAGAAAAAAAAAGAAAAAAAAAATGAAATTACCCAGAGGAACAGTAAATACGGAGACATTTCGCTTCTCTTTCCATCTTCCACATATTCTTCCCAAGCCATGATTATTAATCAAGAAAATTCCTAGTACCACATAATGTAGGAGAAAGTGGATAGAATTTTTCCCTGCCGCTCTGTAGAAATGTTTAGGTTTTGACAACAAATATTTTTAAGTTGCTGAAGCTATTTTTTTTATATATAAACTCAGGGATCTTTATATAATTTGAAACAGATTTCAAATTTGTTTGAAAGGCAAACTTTACTACATTGATTTATAACACAATTCCAAGCTTGTTCATTATTAATTATAAAAGATCATAACTTCAAAATAAAAGGAAACCTGTACCAAAGGCTGGGAAATGCTCAGTATAGCTCATTAAAAGAACTCAGCCACTAACTAGTGACTTTCTCAAAAAGTGTAATTTCAAAGCAACAGTAGCAATATTGCAAGTGAAGAAGATCCAATAAGACCAAATATGTTCATTTATTTAAACAAAACAAAACAAAACAAAAAAAAACCAAAGCAACCAAACGAGAAACCAAAAAACTATGTATTTATTGAAACTGTTTACTATTTCAGTAATTTCCCTCACTCTAGTACTTTATTGTTAATTTTCAATTGTCAATCTAGTACTTTGTTATAAATTGTAATTAATAACAAAAAACTATATCCTTCATAACTATTCATCTCAATTTTTTTCCCTAATCATATCCATTTAAGAGAAGATATGAATGACAGTATTTTACTCCAATGAGATAAATGTGAATAGTTTCATTTTCCATAAAATATTTCTGAGAAATTTTGGCATGGAAAGGCTTAGTTTGAAACTGGGAATTGACATAGAACTATGCTTGCCTTCCCAAGCTCTGTTTCATCTTTTTTTCTGTCTTGTTTTAACCTTCTACAGTAAAATTACTTCATATTTTTCACAGATTTAATTGCTTGCCTCCTCAAAACTCAGCAGTACTCTTTTGCTTATGTTAAGCCTGTCAAACATTTTGTCTTTCCCCATAAAAGCTGGGTCTAAAGTTGGTCCCTCACAGTAATTTCCACAGGTGTCACTTCCCTGACTCTAGAGAGCACCTTAAGTTCTGGCAGTCTGCAGGAGGGCCAATACAGAGAGTGTGCACCTCTGACAGATTCAGTCACTATACATTCTTTGGGTGTGCTCATTCTCTATGCATCCTCTGGGACCTAGACCTTATACAAAATCAATTTCATATTTTTATTTGCTTACATCAAGGGCCCCAGATTTCCTATAGTCACATGAATCAATGAAGAGAGCTTTTTGATAGCAGTACAAGGAAAATGGTAAATAAAACTCAAACTTTCATAGAAGGTTCTTCCTACTAGTGGGAGAATATAATATGCATTCGTGGTGTCATAATATCCATTTCATCATGTGATTACTGTACAGGGATTTATTAAGTGAAATTTTAGTCTTTTAGAATTTACAATTTTAGAATTTAAATTTTCTTTCAAATAATGGTGACTTCAGACAAGACTAAGAAATTGACCATTTGCATTTAGTTTTTTATTTTAGTTAGTGATTTTAGTTTTTATTTTAGTTAGTGATTTTAAGATGTAGCGGGCATACCACCTCCACTGATAGAGATTTTTGTGAGTGTGCCATGCAATCTCCTGGTGAAAAAGCATAGTTAAAGGTGATGTCTATGTTGAAAAATAGTGTTTTATAGTTGACAATTTGCTCTATCAAATAATGGTATTCTACTCTTTTTATCTATTGTATTTTCCATGGAAATCAATAGGAGGCAATATTTTGGAGCAACCTAAGTAGTTATGAAAGAAAAACATGTATAGTATTTTCCTTCATACAATAATAATAAATTTTCTTTGCTAGATATTTAATGTCTCTGAAGCATGGATTCATATTTGTGGTTTGCCAGACTTTAACTGAGTGCGTTGAAGGACTTCAAATGTATTTTTTTTTCTTTCCAAATAAATGAGAAAATGATGCTATTTTTAATTTAAGGTGTTCACCTATGTTCTGCAGGCCGTCATGGGAGAGTGTGGTGAAAGATATGCACACAGGTGCTGCAGTTCACACTATTTATAGACTTTGATTTAAACATAGAAATAAAGTATGTGTACTATGTTTGGCTACACAATAACTGCATAATTTCTATTCACTAATAAAAGTCTATTTTCTGCCTGAAAGACTGTTAGCTGCCCAAATCACCAAAAGTGTTCCTGCCAGCATGGAAAGGACTGGAATATTAATAGCTTTAGTAGAAGTTTTTCAATTTTAGTACTTTATCTTTCCATATTGCTGAGATGTTTTCAAAATCATTCAGAATACAAGTGAAAATCTTTTTTTTTCTAAAAGACCAGCACTGGGGAGAGTGAGTGCATCAACTTATTTTTCCCATGAAGGTGCATCTATTATTTGTTACTTTCTCAAAATCTTCGTTGTAGGCAAGCAGTAGTTTCCATCCTCATTTCCTCTTCGTTTTTCTTAAACTTTTCTTAGTGAAGTTTTCTAGCCACCAGTGTAATGTGAAGTGCAGAATTATGGTGGCTTCTATGCCAGATGTTCACTCTTGAGCTCTTTTGCTTTTATCATAGTAGACCATTGGCTCTGATTATATATGCACTGTCCAATTATTTATTTTCAAGTACAATATTTTTAAAGGAATTACTGGAAACTATATGAAATCTGTTATATAAGCAATTAAAAAAGAAAGAAAATAACTACTGTTAAAACTAAACAATATTCAAATGAGTGAACTTAATTTTTCCTTTTTTTAATGAAAAACTAGTGCTTGTTTAGTATCAATAGTTGTATGATTTACTTGAAGGACAAAAAAAAAAAAAATAAATGGAAATCAAGTATTAGTGACCCATTTTGCATGCTGAATGACTTTGCCTCAGGCTAAAGAAAAATATGCAATCTGAAAACCAGCATCAAAAGGTGCCTGTGCAGAAGACAAGACAAGCAAAATGACATGAAGTACATCCTTAGATTCCATCGAATTTCTCTCTTTTTCCTATTTTGTCTTTCCCAAATAATCTCGAATATATTAATATGCTATCTCCTACATATCTTGATTTAAGACAATTTATCTCCTACAAGAATATCTTTCCAAACTTAGTTTCAGAGAAAGAAATTGGTTTCAGTGAGACAGAGATACCCTTCATATTTTACGTACTTATTGAAATGTCATAAAAAATTATTTATCAGTCAGAACAGCAATAATTTTTACAACTGGAAAAAAATGAAATTTTGAAGTAATTTAATTGTGTGATATTATTTCTTGCTTTCTTCTGTTGCAATTAAAAGCAAGTGGAGAGCAGCACCCTAATCCGATGCTTACCAAGGAGTACTAAAAATAAAAAAAATAAATAAAAATAACTGCTTACAGATTAATTCTTCAAAGTTAAAAATAAAGATGTTTTCTGCCATTCTGATGCCAGAATTTTTATTTTATTTTTTTCACTCCTTGCAGCCTGTGAAAGACACAAGGCAGAATCAATTTAATGCAAAGTAGTATGTATTATTTAAAACTAGAAGCAACATTTGACCTAGAATTTCATTCAAGACATCCTCTGGCTAAGGTAGCTCACATTATATAAAGAACCAGAAGTCTTCAGAAAAATTATTGAAGACATCAAATAATGTTGAGGGTGTCGTACTATTAGATAGGTATTTTCAATTTACTGCAAATATAATCTCATATCCTCCATAATATTTATATACATAATCCAAAAGATAAAAGAGATTCCATTGTTATATAACACTTAAGCAGCAACAAAGTAAATGCTTTTTGTTCTGTTGTTTGTTTTTTAACTTTGTTCATAACCATTTTCAGCTTAGAGCAGGCAAAGCACCTGTTTGCATTATTTTACATTCTCATCTTTACTGAAAGCAAGCTTTTCCAGTCATTTCATTTAAACAATTAATCATTTCTAAATATATTTATGAATATCGCTAAATAATTTTGAGAAATGATCTAAATTAATCTGTTTAGTTTTTTGAGATGAAACATTTACTCATTGATAGTACTTTTCCGATTTTCATGTACATTTATGTAAATTCCTTTCTAGACAAAAAAAATTGGAATGGAATCAAATACTTGCTATTAAAAATGTCTTTAATATATCAATACTGTTTTTTTCTATACAAAAGTATGAATCAAGTAGAATATATCTAAGCCTGACAAATTCATGGAAGTGTCAACTGTATCAGGAATAAAGTTCCTGTCATAGGCACAGTAATTAGCAATGATTTAAACTATTCAGGATAATAGAGGTGTGTAGAACTAGTTTTGATAACCATAGTTTTCCATCTTCTTTTTAGGGTATCAGAGAAGCTTCATTGCTTTGTAGTGTTCCAAGAACATTTAGACAAAGAGAAACAGCAGTGTCCCTAAAAAAAGCACCACATGGATGCAGTTACAAGACCTGCACAGCAATGAGTCTGTTTATGAGACAGTATAAATCAGCAACATTTTGCTAAGGTCAAAGTTGGTATAGCCACTTCTGTTAAAGGAAGAACAGAAATCGAAGCTATTAAAGAATGCTTTCACTACTGAGCGACTGGAAAAAGAAAATAAGCAAAACTAAAGTGCAGGGATTTTTCTTTTTTTCTAGTGGTATAGTATCTATCACTTTTCTGGGAACTATTGGAATATGAATAAGAAAAAAACCTTTTGCCTAAGAGGTTGGCTTCATAATGAAAACCGCAATGGCCTCCCCAGGTCTGATGAGACAGTAGATAATGCAATTGAATAGAGAGTATCTTCAAGAATCCAAAGATTTTGGTTTATTTAAACTAAAAATAATATTCAGACCACTTTAACCCTAGCCTTAGATTTTTTTTTAAAATATTTTTTCAAATATGAATCAATTTATATGAAATATTGAAAAGCAGAAAGGCAAATATAACCACACAATTAAAAAAATGATACTTTAATTTTGTTAAGATTCTTCTTTGTTCTTTAGGGGATATGACACATTAAAGCTGAATAATTGGGGCTAGTAATACACTTTACACGTAGAAATTGAAAGCAATGTTTCCTATACTGTGAAGAAATTTCAATTATCTAAAAGTTTCACCCAGGGCTCTGAAATGGCCACTTAATATTCAGTAAAGAGTATAGCAAAGATCCCATGTAAAGAAGAAAAACCCCTAGGTTAGGGTTCCGTATTAAAACTGGAACACAACATGATTCTTGTTCTACTTTTTTTTTCTTTTTTCTTTTTTTTTTTAATAGAGAAGAAAGGAACAACAAAGATGAATAAAAATGATCTGTGCAAATGTTCAAAAACAACCACTTCATTATAAGCTCAATACCAAGCTGCCTAAACTATAACAGAAGATGTTTTATGGGCTCTGAGGGCAATACTGGCCCACTATTCCTCTTCCCTGTTCCCTTAGGGAACCTCTGTTCTGCCCAACACTTTTCACCAAACCCAGGGCCATCAGCCTCTGCCCCAGCAAGGCCACAGCAGGACCAGTTTTCAGATTCACAGAGCTCAGCCCTGCTTGTGAAAGGACCATGTGCAGCTGTGCCACCTGTAAGTCCATGTCAAACAAGAGATGGTGCATGTACAAGCTTTTACAACTTAATATTTCAGTTATTTTGGTTTTACATCAGAAAGTCATAGCTGAAGATTTCGGAGTTATTGTCTGCTCTTTGCTATCACTTATTCCTGAAGGGGCTGTTTCTTTTGGCTGATTTTGCTCTCATCATCCAGACTTTGGAAGATAATACAAATGAATAGTTCAAATCACACAGTCAGATTGTATTTTTTCTTATCTTTTTCATCTGAAAAATGAAAAGAAAGGGGAAAAAAAAAAAAAAAGAGAGAGAGAAGGAAAAGAAGTAATCAGAAAATGTACTAATTTCAGTAAAGTTAAATAAAATGACACTTTACAAACAGGATTTTAAACTGAGAATCCAAATAAAACAGAGCCCTTTTTTCATTCTGAATAGTAGCGTATCTAAGTGAGATCTAAAAAAACAGTGTTCAGAATCATCCTGTAAATTAGTATAATTACGTGTACTTGAATATGAAAAAGTATTCCCTTATGTCAAATACATTGTATAATTTCTCATATTTACTTTGCAGAATAATTTAATGAGCACACTACGATGTACAGACTTCTGAGATTGAAAAAAAAAAAAAAAATGTTTAATTGTACAAAAATCTGTTGTGTAAATAAAAAAAAAGCCCTAATTCTAATGCCACATTTGAAGGTAAAAACATGGGAATTGATGATCTAAAAGGAAGCATTCAAGATGTGATATCCCATCACAGAAACCACTCAAATAACCTTGCTACATTTCTCCAGAAGACTGGAATCACAGTGTATCTGAAGATGGCTTGGCAGATCTTGATGATGGTGTCTAAACTCTCCTAGGATGAGAACTGTCGCTACAACATTCGATGATGAAGATAGTTTAAAAACTACTTGTTCAAATGTATATGTAATCGTAAGTTGCTGAGTTTGCCTCGGTTTTGGAGATGATGAAACACAGAGTCAGATATGGCAGCTTCAAAGATCTTTTAATGAGGTCTCCCATGTGTGTGCAGCTCTGAGTATATGTTAGTCATAAAAATAAGATGACCCATCTATCTTTTAGCTGCACTAATTCAAGGCTACACATTCTGAGCTGAAAATAGTTTTTCTCTCAAAAGTGATTTTTCATGCAGTAGTTGGTCCTTGAAACCTAGCATCATTAACACAGCACAAAGATACTTGCTTGTTTTTGAGTATGTAATTAGTGAGGAAACTTTCTGCAATGTGTATAACTGCAAGTGTTCAAGGGGCCATCCTTTATTCTCAAATTATTTTATGCCCATTAGTGTTCATCTTTCTTGAACTTGCAGTGTTTTGAGCTTAGTTACTCATTCAGTTAAATCAAGTAAATCTACTTTGTTGCAGCTGACTGAGTTCAAAATAGTTGCAATTACTTTTTTGGTATAGTGGTTATCTAAAGATACCTGTTTCATAAAAATGGGAATTGTGATACATATACTTAGAGGAAGCATACTTTTCCATCCCTTGTCCTTACTGCACCATACACCACTAAATATGAGCTTCTTTTTATTTTCCTGAGTCATTTGGTAGATGTCATCGACTTACATAACATCTTCAGGTCTGAAATCCCACAGTCAAAAAATTGGCATGTACTTGAAGTTAAGCAGTAATTTTGAGAAATAGGGGAGACATTTTATCCCCGACTTTTTTCATGTCTGGTCAGGGTATTTTAGTTGTCAGTGTTTGTACTGGTATGTAATTTGATGATTCCCATGAAATAAAACAAGTCTGTAGGCTTAAATTCTGACCCAAGATCTCCCAACTTACTTGCACTGGAGTACACTTGGTTCACTTGCCAAGAAAGAAGGCAGAAATACTTGTTTATGGGGAACACCTCTGGTCCACATGGATCCCAGTGTCAAGTGCTGATGTATAGCTCTTTTGCATGAGAAAAATATTCAGAAAGGGATGAGTGCACAGCAGTAACATCTCAGTTGTTTGAGGAAGCTGAGGTGAAGCACTGAGCCCAGAGGCTGAGTGATGGGCACTAAAGATCATTGGTCCCCATCAGGATGGTCCTCTGCAAAAGGAGCAGTACACAGAACTTCTGTCATTGGATTTTAGCCCTTTCAGTTCCTTGAAAGGACTGTTAACCAGCTTCAAAATTCAACACTCCCTATTTGGAGAATACACTGTATTACTCTATTTTACCAATGCTTATTATCTGTCATAACTCTTAGCATTATGTATAAAGAGTAAAAACTTGTGTAAGTATGATTTCCACTTGCTGTTTGTTTCTACGCAATATGGCATTCTGTGAAGCATTTCTAGCAGCCAGAAAATTGCCTATTATTCTCTTTTGATATAAATAAAAATACAAATTGAAGACATACATGGAAAAAAATACCAACGTCTTCTGTTTCGCAGTTCTGTGCATTTTAGAATTCAATATGCTATAATAGCTAGGGTTTAGATGAACATATGAACTTCTTTAGTACCAGGTTTTCTCAATGATTGACAGCAGAAATTGCTGTTACCTGATTGAATTATAGGCATTGTTTCAAGCTCTGCAAAACAATAATACCAAAAAGAAAACAAGTTTGAATTCTACTTATGTGTGTGTGCACAGAAAGTATTAAATAATGAGATAAACACTGGCAATTTTATCCAGTTCAGTAAGACTTTTAATTATAGTTGAGATCTTCTTTAAACTGTATGAATTTTACTGATGCAAAGTAAACTGCTGAGAGCCAAAGAAAGGCAGACTCAGATTTCTACTGACTAACTAAAGCACAGAAATATTGCTTAACCAATTCAGACATTTAAAGGGGAGGGAAAGGTGGAGGAAGGGGAGAAAGGTACTTATGTATTTGATACGCGTAATAATTTTTGCAGGATCTCAGGTAATAAAGTTTTTTCTACAAAAGAAGTTGTCTATATTCTGAAAATTTAACCTCTTTATCTTCTTTAATATGGTCTACAATATTCATACATATAAAAATTGATAAGCAATGACCAAATGACCATAGCCCCTTTGGCCTTGATTCAGCAATGTATTAATTCTGATTTCTAAACTGTAGTCATAACAGCAGTTCTACTAAGATGAAAAAAATCTACCTACAGATGTTTAGTTGAATTATGGTTTAATTTCTGATGACTAAATTGCTTGAAGAGATGAAGAGATCTCATCCTAAATGTGATATTTCGTACGTCTTCCTTGCTATGGTGAAGAGACTCTGCAGCAGTCTGTATGCAGAGACATCATGCCTGGGACTAATACATCTAATGTACCAAACAAGCACTGAATGCTTATAAAATCATTATGAACCTTTTACAAAAGAGGAAGAGTAATATCCAAGGTATTCACAAGTGTGATGGATATTTCTAAAAACATACTTAAAATTGAAAACAAGCAATTATTGCTTTTAGCAAGTAAGATGACATTTCATATTTGATGCCATATGACTTGTCTTACTAGTCACCGTTATGTGACAGTAACAAAGAAAAACCCCTGGCCTAATCCATTTATGATTTATAGGGCAAATGGTCAAGGAGCTAAATCCAAACACAAGACTGGATTTGAGTGTTCAGAGTGCCTCTAAGAGCAGGAAAAGTCCTTTGTCTCAGGAAAGACACAGCTAAAAGAGAAATGACAGTGACCAAATGTCTTTGACCATTCAGAAACCATCAATTTCAGAAGAAATCAAGGATGTAAGATCTAAATCAGTCACTCTGACAGTAACTCTATTGCAGTAATTCCCCTTTCTGCTTCTTACATGGCCTTTGTACTTTTCTGGGTTCCTCTAATCAATATGCTGTCAGAAGGTAGAATCAAGAATGGAGTCAATATTTATCACAGACAAACATTTTAAAATTTGTGATTCTGGAAACACCCACAAAATAAGCATTAATGATTACTGATTACCAGTGGCTAGTAATCCTAAATTGATTAGTAACCCTAAATGTGATTGTTGTACTCTGATGAATCAAATCTCGGAACAAAACATCTTCTGGTATGAGGAGTTTTAGTTCTGTACTTTTTCATAAGAAAAAAATATTAGTCTTTTTAAATTGCAGAGATTGATATTATAATATATAATTGATATTATATTTCAAAGTAGAAAAAAATCTCAGTGGACACTATTAACAAATGGAAAACTAAATATTTTTTTCCAGACTTTCATGCTTGCTTCAGCTATTTTCAATACATCATCTACAAGAGAGGATGATTTTATCTCTGCAATATTTTATCCAACATTTATTAAAAATTACTGTGGATATGACTGCTGTAGGGTTTCCAAAGCCAAATAGATCCATGATATTCTTCCATCTTTAAAAATGAAATGAAGGTATTTTCTTAACTTCTATAACCATAACTAGTATATTCTTTTCCTTCCCTTTGAAGGACTAGATTTTTCTTTTACAATTTCCCGTGCCCTAAACCCGGTAAGGCAATGATAATTTTAGATAAAAAGGCTTGTAAAGCAATGAAGTATATGCAGAAGCTGGAAATTACAAGAAATACCATTCATGACAATGTGAAAAGAAAAAATCCCAGACAAGATGTTTCCCATGTCTACTAAGTCTTTTTGGTTTACAATTCCAATGTTATTGTAAAAGAATCTGGTCAGAACTTTCAGCCAAAATTCCAAGGACTACATTCAAGCTGGTGAAATGTCTTAGAGAGAAAACACATTTGATTTTTGAAGGAGATTAAAAAATAATATGGATATATCAAATAAACCTCTTTATCCATCTTAGAACTTTGTATCTGAACAGATAGAAATATTATGAAACATATACAAAGAGCCTCTTTTGGAGTTTCTTTATTAAGCGTGCACTTTAAATTTTTACCCTCATCTTTAATGAAAGGAAAAAATAAAACTTGAAATTCCAGCAATAAGCTGAAAACCTTGAAATACTGTGAAAGCTATTGAGCCACAGGAGGGAGAATCCTGGAAGAATCATGCTGTGTGGAGATAATTACGGCATTCATCAAATCCCTGGATGGGGTGAAGTTAACATTCATAAATCCATAGTGATGGTTTTCACTTCCCTTAGGTTTAATTCTAATAAAGCCATACAATGGTGCTGCAAGCAGCTTCTCCCCCTGACTCAGCTGCCACCTATAGCATCTGAGTGCAATGACTAATGGGCATCAAAGGTTAAGCAATTGCATGCCATCAAACAGGCACATTGAGCCTAAAGAATGGCTGTTTGCACAGCTCAGCTCTGGTGGACTATGCCAGTGCTCATGATTTATTGTTGCTAGCTACTCTGTTAGTACTCTATGTCTAACCTAACAACTTTGTCTGGAACTAGCTTAATTCAAATCCTACTGCTGTCTCCAGCTGCCCCATATGGTTTCAGGTCTTGGACTTGGCAGGGTACAAACGATCTGGTTCCAGACTGCAGTAAAGCAGGTGTCCTGCTCTCACTGTGCTTGCTCTCTAATGGGGACGTGCTGTGTTCAACTCACAGGTGGCTTCTTTCAGTAAGTGATTGAGGACCATCTCCTTCCACCTTTTTCTAGTAGTCTCAGCAGATATTTATCTTATAGACTACACTGTATACTTTTTCTTCTTGACGCCTGTTCTAGTTTCACCTTGTATCTCATCTTGAGCATTGTAAGCTGTAGCTCTATAATTCAAGTTCACTGCACTATGACTGTATCCTGATCCAAAACTGAATGGCTGAAGACACACCTCTGATACAATTTTCATGTCTGCTTAGGGCTGTAGGCTAATATGACAAGTGAGTGAGGTCTGAGGAAAGGAGGAGGAGCTGAGGGGCTAATCTCTAGGCAAAATCATCACTTGTCTTTCCAAAAATGTCAATGTACTTATTGACAAATGATTAAAAAATACAACCACGTGCAAGAATGTTATATGACACTGTGAGAATCCTTCTCAGTTTTTTTTTGGCTCAAAGCTTGCTTCCTGAGGTAGTTTGTTGAGGAGGCAAGTGATGGGTGTTGTGTGGCAATCAACATTGCTGTGTGGACAATTTTACATCTTTGGAGCTGTTTGCCTTCGGAAGATAGTGCTCAGGACTGTTTACTGGCGGAAGAACTAGCCTGTGACCAAATAACTCCTGTTTGCTATGGGAGGCTGGGGGATGATACCATTGTATCCTGCGAAGGCAAGATGCAAG
The DNA here is from genome assembly GCF_026119805.1 of Tympanuchus pallidicinctus. Taxonomy (NCBI): domain Eukaryota; kingdom Metazoa; phylum Chordata; class Aves; order Galliformes; family Phasianidae; genus Tympanuchus; species Tympanuchus pallidicinctus. The sequence goes on from NW_026294769.1 coordinate 10,926,354, forward strand.
TTGGTGCCTCCCTGCTTCCTCTTATCTGCTGGCAAGGCCAGGAAGATAAGAACAAAGGAGTTTCCTGCTGAGGCCCCAGAGCCAGAAGCTGCCACTCAAAGGAGAGCTGACTCAACCACTTTGGATTTGAGCTGTCACTCCAAAGACAGCTGACTCGACCACTCTGAAACTATTGAAAAGGGGCCATCATCACCATGGTCGTCGCTCATCGTGCGTCGTCGTTGGCAACAGGACAACTCTGCCTGACGACCCACCACTACTGAGGATCAAAGACGGAACTACGAACCACGCTGGATCCATGGTGGTGACTATGTCCCTCTTGCTTCCTATAAAGACTCCTTGCTTCTTCTTTTCTATCTTTTCTATCGCCCTCCTTCCCTTCCCCCATTACCCTAATTCATAATAGTGTCAGTCCTCCCCTTCCCCATTTTCCCTAATCAACATTTGTAATAAACTGGTTGGACCAACATTTGAACCGTTGCTTCTTAATCTCACGCCGGGTATATAGATAATAAAAGAACCTCCTCTCCCTCCTATAAATTGGAGCGAGACAGACACCATATCAATGGTCTCACAGAAGTCCATTAATTTATGAGTTACTCATTAATTTATGAGTTACTCTATTGTAGAACCTGCTAGATAAGTCAAATGCTATTTTCCTTTGGAAGCCACATTTAATTTCTCTAATCATCTTCTTTTTACCCATATGCTTCAAAATAGCTTCTGAGATTAACTGTTTCATGATCTCACTAGGCACCAAGATGCGACTCACTTGTAGATAGTTCCTGGATTCCTCCTTATAATACTTTTAAAAATAAGTGCAATGTTACTTTTTTTAACAGTCTCTAGGGAAGCTACATGTCTGCCAAGTATGTCTATCAAGTATGATGTTGAGTGGCTTGGCAGTTATGTTTGCCAATTCTGTCAGATCTCCAAGATGCATCTCGTCAAGTCTCATGGATTTGAGTATTTTCAGATTCCTTGGGTGGTTTTGAATCTGACCATTTGTGAATGAATTTGTCTTTGATGTTTGAGGTGATCTTCATTTAGGTTGTAAGACTATTGCTGCAGATGTTTTTTCTTTCTCACAGCTATCCTAGATCTGGTTCAGGAACACGAAGTCATACAGTCTCTCATTTTGGCAGTGGAGCCAAAGGCTACAGGAAAGAAAACCGACTGAAGACATGTATCCTCTAGACATACATAGGTGTAACAAAGTAGCAGCTCAATATCTTCCTGACAGGATCAACAGCAATACCTATACCAGCAAAATCCATGCCAGCAAGTATGCTTGTGTAGAAATGCAAGGCAATGTGTCTGCTTCAGGCAGAAGAAGCGGGGTCTCAGCATAGCACCTAGGTGGTTGTATACTTATATTAATGAGCAGTTCTTACACCATCTAGCAATTTTTGTTTGTTTGTTTGTGGTTCTTGAGTGGTTCTTATCACTATATTTGCAAAGTAATCGCAGCAGTGTCATGCCACTTTCCCTAGCCTTTAACTTCTCTCCTTGGATATGTATTGATTCCTCTTCTCCCTTCTACTGATACATGAGTCAAAGATGAACCTGAGACATGGATCATGGGAATAATTTACCCCTGCTAACTGTAGTCATGTGTATCCTGTGCTGATGTGACTATGCTGCAGCAGCCTGATGAGTTCTTCTAGGACAAAAGAGTGAGAGCCTGTTATTACATACTGCTTATCCTGAAGGAAATGAAAAGCTGCCAACAGCTAAAGATAAGTATCAGCTTCCTTGGTATAATAAATATATGTAGTCAGTATTTAATTTTTTTTTTCCTCATTTTTCACTCAGGGATAAAAGGTCTACTGCAGACATAGGGAACTGAACTGCTGCTGACTGTTGCTGTCTAACAGTTGGCAATCTTCTTTGAGTTCTTTTACAGCCCACAGTTTGAGAAAAATTGATCTATAGGACCTAACTAAAAGCTGCCATAGAGTAGTTAATGACAAGGGAAGAGGGAACATTTAAGTGCACTTTATTTAACTCAGCTGAAGACTCAATTGCAATGAATAATCACATAATACCTACACTGAACAGCAGCACTTACTGAAAAGTCTAGTTAAAATAGGATTTCCAGAGAATTTGTTTCTAATAATGGACAAAAGTTTTGAGTAATACAGAGAGAAACTATGGCTATTAAACACTCTTGGAGTTTTCTATTTTCCTTGCAGAGGACATAGAAACTAAATTGATAGATTCACAGTTCTTATTTTTGTGTCTAATGATATACTATTTCCCACCTGTCAGGACACTTTCAAGAGGAATATCAACAATTTAGAAACAAACGAAAAAGAAACCACTTTACATACCTTCTTTACATATCTTTACCTCCTCCTCTCCACTCCACTTTTCTGATTACTAAAAACCTACTCATGCTAAAGCATCATAAAACAAGATTTGTGATTCTTGATTCTTTCTGTATTTGTGATGGAGATCTATTTCCCTAAAATGGCTTGGGAGTTTTCTCGTTGTTAAAAGGTTCTTCAGTTTTGAAAGTTCTTTCAACTTCAAAATACACAGTTTATCTTATTTCCACAAATATATCTTTTTTTGTTGAGAAAATGGGCTAGTGATATAAATTCATTTGTTACTAAAGTACAATATGAAGTAGAGAACATGGAGAGAATGTGTGAAATTTATCAACAATAACTTTCTCCAAGGCACTAATGAACATTTATATTGGGATTGCTGAGGAGTTGTCTGAAAAAAAAACTAATTGGTGTAATATACAATTTTGAGTAAAGACCACCAGTATCAAGGGGGAATGAAGGTGTTTTGGTACTCTGATAATAAATTGCTTGATTCCAAACATTCTATTTTTAGGATTAATTTACTTCTGTGTTAACGAATCACTGCTGCTTAAATTTTGAGATAAGCACAGCTTATACACTTCACGTAAACTTTGAACAAACCCACAAGTTCGTAAATTTCAAAACTGAACTCCTGTTGGATGCTATTATTTTTCTAACCTTGTTAAAAACATGATCTAAAACACACTGATGTTGAAGTTTTAGATTTTTTCTTCCTTAATCTCAGGAGATTTTGAATGTCTAACTTATAACCTGCATTTGCTAGCAGGCTGAATTCCTTTTTTAACTATTTTTCCTCCCAGGCAAACGTATTTCTTCAGATTTTCTAATTTGTGATTGCACAGTATAGACTTCAGTAATTTTTCATTGTAAGTTAGAAGCTGTATTGTAGTCATTCTAATAGCTCTTTAGTAGGTTTACTTCAGACTTACCTTGAATGTGAGATGAAGGTGTTGTAGCCAGTACATCATCAGTGTTTCCTACAAGTAAATGCATGCACATTTGTTTTTTTGGAATCTTGGCATTTGCTTTTTCATAGAAACATTTCATAGTTATCTTATACTCCTCCCATAAGCAGTTTTTTTACTAAGTTTTTCCCAAATTAAAAAATTCTCAGTTTATATTATTGCTGTGCACCCCTGCCTGAACTTTATCTTGTTTACGCAGAGAAAAGTGATGAATGTGGAAGAAGAACTGAAGTGCAATTTCCACCATACCTATGTTGGAAATATCCAAATAATTTTTGTAAGGACGGTACCTCTAATAAAAGCAGATTTTATTTGTGATTGCAATGGCAGGCATCCCGCGAGCAGAAGCACCCCTAAGGACACACTGACAGCTTTTTGTACCTCGTTTCCCCCCTTTGTTTATTCTCTTCCTCTGTTTCTCCATTGGCTGGGTACTCCAGGTTCACAATCTTATCAAAATTTACATTTGTTAATTGGTGTATCGTCTGGTGTCAGTTAGTAGCCATCCTGTTGTTTCCAGATGTCTCAGTGCTCTTCTTGTCGTATTGATATGGTGATTTTCTTCAAAGTCTTCGTTAAACAAAGAGCACCTGGGGGCAGGGGTAATGCCAAACCTTTCTGATGTCTCTTCAGGCACTTCCTTGGGCATGCCATGACTTGTTCTCTGGTTCTCTGGTTTGATCAATCTCATGCAGGATAGAGTTAGGAGAGGACAAACTGAGGGTTAACCGTTGTATAGGAATGTGAGTAAGGAGAGGATAAGATAAGGATTAACCATCGTATAGGAATGCAGGTAAGCAGAGCGTGAGGCCAGATAAGAAAAGAACATCTCAAAACTCTATTGTAAACTTGAAGAAACATTACACAAGGAATGGATCAGGATGGGATTACTTCTGTTGAAGACAATGAGCCTTCATCCCATGACCACCAGAAGGAGACCCCCACTGCCCACGGTGCACGTGCAAGAGGGAGGAACCATGTGCTGATGGGTTCTTGGAAATGTAATGAATATCGATACGAATTCCAGGACAATCGTTGATTATGTATTAGTTCAGCCTATATCTATACCAAGCTTTTGCCCTATGTTGTGCAAGTTAGGTGGATCTATCCCCCTTGCACCCGGTGACTGCGCAGCACTGAATAAACCATACCTGCTTTGTAATCTTACTTGGGTTACAGAGTTTGATTCCACACATCAGGATATTCTTGCAATATGTGTGATAAAATATGCATATATACTCTTATATATTGAGTTTACGTTCCTAGGGAAGGTTCGTCTAGAGGATAAGTGATGCAAACTATCAGAGACCCCCCCCAAGTAAAGTAGAAGAACTCCAAAAAAGAACTATGACAGCAGAGACCATGAAATAAAAAAATAATATCCAATTCTAATGCAGAAACAGCATTTGATTCCCACACATACCAGTGCGCATCTTAACAATTTTCTTTACTGACGATGTATTAAAACTTTGCATTGCTATCTGTTAAAGGATTTACTCATTTTGCAAAGGTTTTGGCAGCAGCAGTCAGGGCAGCAGACACATAGAAATCAGTTAGAATCTTTTGGGATCTTACTAGTGGTTTTGGTAAGCCTTTTTTTTTTTTTTTTTTTTTTTTAATGACAAACAAGAGTATAACAAAAAGCTTTTAACAGTTTAGTGTAAACATGAAAGGCACAGTTTATGCTAATGAAGTAACAACAGCAATTAGCTTTTTAGGGTACTAAATTGTTAGTCTCAAATATTTGTATGTGGATATATTCAGCAAATATATTGCATAGAAAATACACAAGACAACAGTGGAATCATACCGTGCTAGCATGGAACATTCTAAGATACCTGCAAGTGTAAATTGTCTAAAGATAATGTGTTATGACACACTAGTGCTCCAGTGTCACAGAAGTGATATGTACATGGTGTTAGCCAATGCACTAAATCATCTCCATTACACATTATAGGAAAATTGAGTGCCACATGTTTCAGATTACTTTGCATGTAAAGATGTCTTCTTTGAACAGCTACTAACATAAAGCCTGCAAATGCAAAGAGAATTCATCGAGCAGGTTATGAGCTTCAGGAAGCAGAAGCCAGACTTCTGAGAACGTGGATGCAGCCAAACTTCACCTGCTGTGCTGCACCCTTTTCATCAAGCTGAAGAAAAAGCAGCTCTTATTTTCAGAGTCTGAACACTTGTCAGGCGCCTGGGGGAAGAAATCTCTTCTTGATAATGAAAGAAGTGAATAACAATTAGCCTTCTGAGGCCAGAAGAAAGTGAGGAAAATCTTTCCCAGTAATCAGCCTGTTCTGTCTAAATATTACCTGCATTTTTCCGATCTGGCATGCTTTGCTTGAAGTTGTGGAAGTCTTGTTTTTCTATGATTTACTGCTCATTTCCAAATATCCAATACTGTAGTCTCTCCGGAACAGTAAATTTGATAACCTTATAAGAGGCTGATGACACGCTATTGGGAAAGAAGTAATGAACTGTTCCTAGAGAGACTCAAGGATGTCTCCCCTTTTTCTCTAGCTTGTTTGCAATTCTTAACGCATGGAACTTAGGAGAAATCACTCCCCTCCACTTCTCCCTCTGTCTTCAGTTTTCAATGGCTGAACAGAGGGACACAGGGTTAGAGACAATTCCTCTATGACTAGATGTTAAAAACTGGAAAACTTGAGGAAAGCATTTACACCTCAGTCATCCCAATCTGCTCACCAGAAAACTGGTAATACTTGGAATTTGTGACTTCCAGAAATTCATGTTACATATTTAACTGACTACTGATATGTATAAATAAGTGTATAACTGCATCAACATTTAAAGGTAATTACATCTGTTGTGATGTACAATTTAAAAAATCATTTATTTCTCTGCTCAATTTAAGAATTCAGCGCTTTCCCTTTCGGAACTTTCTCAGAACTGTTCTGTGAAGAGACGATTTCGCTCTGCATAAACAGTTTGGTTACCTTAAGTTTTTCTGTATTCTAAAGCAATATGAACTAATTAAGAAAGGTTTGGGTCCCAGCGGTCTGATATACCTACATGATGTCAGAGGACCTAACAATCTTCTTGAGATATGTCTGCCAGTCGGCAGCAATCATCAACTCCCAGATGGCCTGGAAAGACTAATTACTGGCATTCCTCCCTGCTGCCGGAGCAGGCTGGAAGGAATTTGCATGTGTGAAGAGCAGGCAACATCAGATACCTTTGCTGCGCACTCAGGCACGTCACAGTTTGTCTCACAGTTCTGAACGCGAGCTCACGAAGACTCTCAGCAGCATATCATCCTAGTCTTTGAACCAGGCTGAGTTCTATTGTCAGCTTTTTACAACACCATTACAACAATTGTTATTCTATGGGACCTCGATGACCGTGAAATACAGAGACAAGGGCGCTAGAAAATCTTGCTAATTATCTTGTAATTCATTTTAGCTTCTATGTACACGCAGGTAACTCATGACAAGCCTTATCATGATGAGTCTATCTGGCAAGACAGTGAAACCGTCCTAGCTTCAGATCATGTTTCCTGGCTTCATATCAAAGTCTTCCTACCAATAGCAATTTTATTTCACAAAGATACATAAAAATCCTATCAATCAGAGAAATATATTTTGCAGGTGTAACACTGGGTAAAAGAACGGTTTCAAAGTTTGTTCTGTAAATGAGCAAAGGATGAAGAATTCTTCCTCTTAGCTTGTGAAGAAGTATGGACTTGTCTTAATCTGAGTAGTTTTGTCATAAGATTTTGATGTTACAGTGTTACGGTATTTGGAGTGAGAGCTTGGATTGGAATGTTACACAGATTTTGTGCACAAGCAGTAAAACATTTCTTCTGCATTCTCTATGCACAATGCAACTTGCTGTTATTTACAACAGCAGCTTAAGTGGTTTCCATTTACTTCTGAAGTCACAAGTCATATAGAATTTTGTATGCTCTCTAGGACAGGAAAGGTGGTTGATTACTGCTCAGTTGGTATCTCAATATAGTATTCTCCTGTATGCTGACCAGTAGCTGCTGGAAAAGTCAGAAAGCACCACAGTAGGGCAAACCAATCCCTTGTTTCCCTTTATAAATGTAAAGGGTGAAGGGAACAAGTACACTAGTACAAATAATACGTATTGCAGGTGCATCTGTAGCTGCAAAATTTCACCTTGCAGGTACTCTTCTTTCAGTGTTTCAGAAGATAACTATCCACCTTGGTAGCAGTTGAAGCTAACTTCTCAGTCTTTCTTCTTCATTTGATGAAGCTACTAGATGAATGTGGAGTGTTAAGTCACAATGACAGAAGGAGACTTTATGTGAGGATGTGAGGAATATATCCTTCTGTCTGTCATCATAACCATTATCATGACTGAGACCTGAGTATTGGTGGGGAGAGAGAAGTAACTCCACTTCAGCAAGTTTTCCAAAGGGAAAAGCTCAGTCTTCTGAAAGTGCTAAGGTGATCCTAATACCACACCAATCCTCTGCTGTGAATCAGAAGCAGGACATCAGGTGACAGATTTGTACCAGAAGGGCAAGATGTTTCTTTGTGGTTCTTATCTCTCTTCTGAGATCAGAAGAAGGAAGCCATAGGTCCAGCCACAAGCAGCGCTGGATAAAAGGCACAAGAAATCTAATCACTGCCCCTGTGCTGCTAACTTATGATAGTGAGGAACTGTAAGCCATGCATGATCAGTTCAAACAGTTGATAGGGAACAGCAGGCTATAAATGAATGTGTGGCAATAGGTTAGCCAAATATGCTGAATGCTGTGAAGAAAAATGCACAGGGAAAAAGTGCAAAGTGCTTGCTAATAAAATGTGGACCTGCAGCACTAGTCATACTGAGAGAAAGGATCTCAGAAATATTACAAAACAGCTATAAGAGACATTTGGCAAATGGTTGAATTTTCTAGTAAAACCTATGATTCTCTAAGAGGAAAGTGTGACAGGAGTTTATGGCATCTTGGGTGCTGTGGCTGCTAGAAGAAGATAATGGAGGGATGATGATTTGCTGCTGAAGTACTTCCTTATAACTCCACTCCAGGTAGAATATTAACTTCTTTACAAGGTGAAAAGGCAAAAGATTGAAATTGCCTGAGGTGTCCAGGAAAATGGGATATACAGTATTTTTCAGGACTCAAGGAAACTCAGACCTGTTAACAAACCTGATTTCTCTGGGAAATGAGATGACTAACATCCTTCACATTGTCAAGCTCCTAGTTTCCATATAAAATGAGTCACGTTGTCAATCAGTAATCAGTAGAGTTAGTAAACCTCCTTTACTGATCCATGACGCTTTGCATGACAACAGAGCAGGATCTCTTTTAGTAAATAGAATGAAAACCTAGATTGTAGGAGTAGAAAATGGCTACAGATAAGATGGGAAGTGGGAAATGTTTGTGTGACTCAGTGTACTTCTGTGGTGCTGTTTGAAAAGAGAAGGAATTACTGACAGATTTTGAGGTTCCAGTTGTCAGTTTGCCAGCTGATTTCTGCACCCCTGTCTCACTCCAATTTATAGGAGGGAGAGGAGGTTCTTTTATTATCTATATACCCGGCGTGAGATTAAGAAGCAACGGTTCAAATGTTGGTCCGACCAGTTTATTACAAATCTTAATTAGGGAAATGGGGAAGGGGAAGGACGGACACTATTATGAATTAGGGTAATGGGGGAAGGGAAGGAGGGCTACAGAAAAGATAGAAAAGAAGAGGCAAGGAGTCTTTATAGGCAGCAAGAGGGACATAGTCACCACCACGGATCCAGCGAGGTTCATAGTTCAGTCTTTGATCTTCAGTAGCGGTGGGTCGTCAAGCGGAGTTGTTCTGTTGACAACGACGACGAAGCACTACGAGAGAGACGACCATGGTGATGATGGCCCCCTTTCAATAGTTTCAACGTGGTTGAGTCAGCTGTCTTTGGAGTGACAGCTCAAATCCAAAGTGGTTCAGTCAGCTGTCTTTGGAGTGGCAGCTTCTGGCTCTGGGATTTCAGCAGAAACTCCTTTGTTCCCATCTTCTGGGCCTTGCCAGTAGATAAGAGGGAGCAGGGATGCCCATCTGCATCCTGTTTCTCACAGAACACGATGGTATCGTTCCCCAATTTTCCCATAACTAGCTGGAGCTGTTTAGTCACAGGCCAGATCTTCCACCAGTAAACACTCCTGAGCATTCTCATCCACTCTTCTACAGAGCAAGCAGCTCTGGGGGAAGGGGCTTTCAAATTTTCCCAAAGCGATATCGATTGTCACACAGTTAGCACCCATTAGTGGCCTCCTCAGCAAATCACTCAAAGTCTTATCACAAGAAATACCTTAGGAAGCAAGCTTTGAGCCAAAAAACAAAGAAGGATTCTCACAACCCCAAATTGATTAGCTACTGATTGGCAGATTCAGCATAGCTGCACTAAGCAAGGCTGCAGAGAATAATTATCACAGTCCTTATGGCAGACTCAGATGCCTGGAACTTGATGAGCTGATGATCACAGTGGGAGAAATATTAGCTCTTGGCAGAGATGTCTGGATTTTGATGCTCCGCTTCAGAAAATTTTGTGCTCTATCTGTTTATAGCAGACCTATATGACAGTGTGGTCCCACAGGATGGTGCTGTTTGCAGTCCAGAGTTGTCTATTTGTAGGCTGAATTCCATAATCTCAGCAAAGATGGAGAAGGTACTACTAACAGAGGTTGAAGTTCAGGTGAACAGCAGTTTCTGAGAATAACTTTTCTTGAAAACTTTTTCTTGGTGGACCCATGGTCTCTCCTGGGAAACACTGTTCAATACTGAATTAGCAGACTGCATGAAGTAAAGGAATTGTTCCACAAAGAGTTTGATTCATCTGGGAAAAAATAGCCATTTATAATGAAGTTCTGCATCTTCATCCCTAGGGGTTTTCATTTATGAATTATTCATTTCAAACAAACAAAAAGTTTTGTGACATGGGAGAGTTGCTTATTTATGCTGATAAGATTTATTAATGTTTTATTGGTTTTGCTATTACACTTCTCAAGAGTGCAACATACATAATCACACGAACACTCTCATCAGTTCCCCACATCACTCACTGCAATCATTCATGATTAAAGACAGAAGAATACTTCACAGGATGCAAAGGCCATGATTCCACAAGAGCACGTGCAGGGTAACCAACTCATCTGAATGTATTATATATATATGTGTATGTGCCTTCAACACTGTGAAGGACATTGACTGCTAAGAACTGTACACAGGTTATAAAAGAAAAAGTTTAACTAATCTTATTTGCAGAAAGAAGTCTAAATAATAATTTGTGGTCTTTAAATGTGAAATAAACGTGTTCTGCAATGTAGTCACACCTTGCTTTTCACACAGAACCTGAAAGACTCCAGAACCAGGATTGTTTAGTTTCTAATCAGACAACAAAGTCCAAATGTTTCCAAGTCCTTTGTTCCATATAAAAAAATAAATACTACAAACCTGTCATTGAAATAATGACATTTATTAATAATTCACAATCATAGTCATCCAGATAAATACATTTTGCCATGGTACCTTGTGTCTAGCCAATTCTCAAACACAGCTTTTGAACATCTGGCTGAAATACTCAGTCAGAACATAACAATTTATTAATCACTGCAGCTAGCTATTTATAAAAGCCCAGGAAAATAAGAAAAGGCTTTTTTTTTTTTTTTTTTTTTTCCCCTTATTGCACTTTGTATCAGCTCTTGAGTAAGATTTTCTTGAAGATGAGAACCGTATTCCACCTATCCACCTATCCTTGGGAATTGTTCAAAACTCTAATTGAGCTGATTTTGATGAGGACTTTTCCTACTATTATTCTATTCTGGATGCTAGAACTGATGACTGATGAACATATGAAGATTTTCCAGAATTTGCATGAATGTCATCTGAAGATTTATCTGGAAGAGTGGGGACTACATGCTGCCCTCGCATACACTTATAACCCATTTTTTCTATGTCACTTATCTAAAACAGATAATACATAAAACCCTTTATTTCCCTTATGCACTGATTTAAATGCATTGCCTGCCTGATATTAATCAGTCAATGTGAGTGAAATAAATCAAGTTATACATATGGAACAAAAGAGCAGGGAAAAGCTATATGTGGATGAGAAAAGTTGTCATATAGAAGAGGAAGAAAGCTCAGCTGAGTCAAGTTGTTATGAAGGCCTCGCATGGTTTATGAAGTGTAAAGATACATACTCCAATTCTCCCCTGTTGTTGAAGCTTCGTGAGCATAAGAGATATCAGAACACAGGCATGAGAGAATCACATCGGATAAGTGCCACTCACAGATGACAACTTCTTATTTCCTGAAAAAAGTGCACTCTTGCATGAAAGTACCTTGTTTGTTGAAAGACTTCTGGCTGTGAAATAAGTGGAGGCCAATGAAACCACCTGCAAAGGCCTCAATAGTAGCAACAGACAATTTATATGGGTTCTAGCCAGAGAGAACCTGACATTTCCAGGAAAGGAAGTAAATATCTTGCTTGAATGAAGGTGCTTCATTCAAGGAAATAATTATTTACATCAACAAGTAAATCAAGGAATTTATATTCTGAGGTATTTCTATCTTATAATGCTTCTCAGCAGCAATTCTTATAATCTCAGTTCTTTTCAAACAACTTTGAGGTGAAATAGTTGTGAGGTTAATGCTGCTGGTTTTTTTTTCTGATTTTCATTTTTCTTCAAATTCATACCATCATGTGTAATATAAAATATGATTATTCTTGCAAACTTCCTTTTGTATTAATAATTCAGAAAAAGCATTCCAAAGGATAGTTCTTGATATTGTTTACCTTTAATTTGGAACAAGTGGAAGTTGTTTTATTCAACAATCATTTTCCATAAGCTCTTTCTATACATGTATTAAAATAAAATACACAAAAAACACATAAAGTACACATGAAAATGATTTTGAGTACATAATGCAGAAATATTGCACTTATAACAACACAAAAGAAAATTTAAGAAGGTAGGTTTCTAATTCATTTTATAGCATTTTTTTTTTCTTTTGGCTTATAATTTTGTTCATTCTGTAAGAGGTAATTGTGGGATTCTGAATATAAGCAAAAATCATCATCCAATCATGATAACATAGAATATGAGTTGAGCAGTGCCAAACACACAACAACAGTAACGTGTGTTTAGTGTTCTTCAATTCTAACATACATTATATAACAGAAAAAAACAAAAACAAAAACAAAAGCAAAAAACAAACAAACAAACAAACAAACAAAAAACAACAACCAGAAATTACTGAGAGCTTTGGTCATGATAAAACACAGGTGTAAGGAAGTCTCATTGAAATTGCTAAGTTCTGGGTATTGGCTACACATGGCTCAAACCTCATCATAGACAAGGGTAGAGAAGGGAAGAAAGGGAAGAAAAAAAAGAAAGAAAAGAAAAAGATTTACATACACACACACACAAAGAATAAATGGGAAACAGCAGTTTTAAAAATAATGTTCTGGACATTTGGAATAAGCTACTGCTCTTCATTATAAGTTTGAGGTTAAAAGTGTCCTCCACTGTAATGGGAAATAGTATATTTTTCATCACTATGACAAAAACTACTTGCTCCTTTTAAAACACATTCAGTAACCACCAGGTTGACCCAAAACCAGATGAGAATTGGAACTTTAATTTCTGTTGCATTTATAAGTATCGTGAAGTGAAGCCCTCACTTTCAACATGACTGATAATTTGAAACTGAATTTATACCTTGGAGAAGAGCTGCAGCAACATAGAAAATATCTTTCTATAGAACTCTGATAATAATTACCATGAATCTCTATTTTTTCTGGCTTGCCTAAAAGCACCTTTGGTTTTTATTTTCAGCTTGAGTAAAAACAGCTATTTCCTCGGGAACTATAAATTTTATATACTTCTCAACATACCAGATTTTCCATTGGGAAAACAAAACAAAACAAAACAAAACAAAACAAAAACAAAAAAACAACAACAACAAAAAAAAACACACACACAAAAACAACCAAACAACAAAAAATCCTATACTATAAAATTACAATGGTACAGTGCATGTAGAACACAGAATGCCACCATCTATTTTACTAAATCAAATGTATCAATAACATCATAGCCTCTGAAAGTTAACTTGGGCAACAATGAAACTCCAAATAATTACACTAGCATTACTATAAGAGAATAATATCTGTAATTGGAAGAGGATACAAAGGCAACTTTGTTGTTTCTGCTGCAAAATAAAAATCCAACTTCTTGTACTTCTCGGATTCCTCAGTCTTGTTTTCTTTTCCACTAGAAAATATTGTGTTTCTCAGCTGTCTATGTCTAGACACATATGTAACCTATGATTGTGTAAGATTACTCTGTGTCATTTCATGCACTATAACTATTGTAAGTAAATGTGCAGCAAAGTACTTGTGATGCTCCAATGTCTTATTTCTGTATAAATTAGTACCATGAGGCTCAACATTTAAATCCTCCCTCCTACAGACAGCATTGTTATTGAATGACATTTGAATTTATTTTTTTTTTAAATTAGGACTATGACAGGAACCAGGAAGCATGGTCTTGTTTTCTAACTCAGAAGTGCACAGATGGTTACAGAGTGGAAAGCTAAAATTAAGACTCTTTTCTACATTAGGCAGTATCATTATGTAATGAACAGAAGATTCCTTTATCCCTGAAAAAGAAAGGGACCCACTGTTCATATGCCTTATTTTACCTTCTATTCTTCTAGGCAGTTCTGAATAGTCTGAAGCAAGAGGTTGAGCACTTTATTTAAGAAAAAAAATAAATCAGTGGGTGCTTTTGATCACAAAGCAGGATTGAAACAATAAACATTCATAAAAATATTTGCTATCAATCACCTCATTTCTCTGTCTGAGAAAGGCAAATGATGCTCACACCATTTTGAGATGAAGCATATTGTTAGGAAATCCAGTCTTTTCCCTCTGTGCATTCTTTCATTAACATTAGAGGAATTAAGCTCCTTTCCTTTTAAAATAAAGGGCAGATTTACATGGTCAAAGGGAAAATTTATTTTATTTTATTTATCATTTCTTTGACTTCATCAGGCACAGACTTGCACTGAACAGAAAATTGTCAGCCTTGCATGTATATAATCTAACCCATGCACTGAGTGACCAGTGTGCACACCTTTATCACTTTCAGGGGTGGGTAGTAAAATGAGCAGCCTGAAACTCATTTGTTCAGAGTCCTAGGCATTTCCTCATGGAATCTTCTTAACTAATAATGCACTGAGTATATGATTAAAAAAAAAAAAAAAGAAAAAAAAAAAAAAAGTGAAAAGATGATGAAAAAATGCCAAGTGGAAAAAAAATAAATGTATAGGTAGCATGATGTCAAGACCTGCCTCTGCCAAGACCTCAAGTGTGGTATAGCAGATATGAGGGTACAAGGCCATCTGTAGTAGCAGCAGCCTCTCAGTCTTAAATAAATATAGTGTTATTTATGCAATCAAACAGAAATATTTTCTAAAATGAGAAATGAGCCTGGAAATTCTGGGGTGGAAATTCTGTGGCTAAAGTAATTTTTCCCAGATAAACGGCTTGCTAGAATACTCATGTTCCAGTGCTAAGAAATGTTCTTGATCACGCATAATTTACTAGAGTAGACATACTATTAGAGGATATGTTAGTATTTAAGTTTCCTTCCTTCTAGTTTTTTTTTTTTTTTTTTTTTTTTTTTTTTCATACTTTTCCTTCTATACTCTCTCTAGTACAAAGCAAAGTTGGAATATGGGAAGGCAGTGGAAGCATGATCTCAAGTAAAAGCAAAAGGAAGGAAGAACTTTCATAGAAGACTGAGTATTGGTAGATTCTGTTTAATGATGAGTATAGAAAACAAAAAAAAAAAGTAGCCTATGCTTTTGTGGAATCCCACTTCAGGACTGTGGGATTTTATTAAGGTTAAAATCAAGGTAATAGTGGAACATTATGCAGAAAATACGTGATCAGAATCTTTTAAAAGTAAAATAGTACTGTCCTAACAGAGGCATGAGGAGCTCACCAGAAACTACTTTTAGACCATGCTTTTCTTCAATTACAATTAACATTTTCAAGTGCAGATATCACTGTTCTCTGTTTTGTCCAGTGCAAAATTTTTCCGAAGCAGTAGAAGCCATCATCAACAATACCTTAGATCCAGTTGTGAAGACTGGTTAGATTCATAATTTACAAATTTACTTAGCATTAAATCTTAAAAATATTTGCAATCAATTATGCAAATCATGGGTTAACTACATGCAGCAAAGAAGCTTAGGACAAACTCAAGAATTTGGTGGCTTTCATTATGCAATACAAAGAGCTGTAGCAAATTAACATAGGTGACAAAAACATGGAAACAAATAGGAGAAGAAATATGTTTTCCTAAACTTGATACTATGAAATGAACAAACAAACAAACAAACAAAAAAAAAAAAGATTCACAAATCTGTAGCAGCTGCCATTCATAGAAGCAATATTTTATTTTCTGTTGAATGGCAACATTCAAGAACAAAACAAAACAAACAAAAAACCACCATGTATTTCTAGGTGAATAGAATCATGTTTTCTAAGGTCAGCTATGCAGATGTGTATTGTCTTTTGTTTTCCTTGTAAAAAACTGATTTTCCATTTACAGGCATTTGATAACTTCACATGATCTCTAATAGTAACATTGACAGTAATTCTTCATCTGGACAAAATATTTTGTCAATTGCACTAATAGAGCTACAGACCATTTCAAGAAGCACCTATTTTTTCTTATCTATGATGGCAGCAATGATCTAAATGAAGAAAAGGAAATTATTGTAATGTCTAGACACAGTCAGAAACACTGGAATAGATGTAACTATATTTCCACAAATAATTTTTGAACTGGTCAAAAACAGTGAAGATGTCAGAGATTTTAATTGGTGGAAAATTACAAAGAACATTAAAAAAAGAAATAATAACCTTATCGGATTAAAATTTTTAAAAAATCAAGAGAAGATTATTTTTTAATTTTATATTTTATATAGTATTTTTACTTTTTAAAATTTTACTTTTATATTGTTTGCACTTCAAGAAATTTTCAATAATCAGATAATGAAGGTGTAATCAGAACAAAGAGTGAAAACTTCCCACAACATGCCAACTACTTTTTTCAGTCCATTTGCAAATTTCAAGTTGTATAGCATTTACAAAAAGCTCTGCTTTATAGTCATACATTTCACACTAAAAATATTGCCTGAGAAATGGAAATTAGAGGTTTCAATCAAGTCTAGAACTAATTCAACTTTACAAGTAGTTTTATGTGGATGTCATCAAATGACTACTGCAGGCTCTCGTTTAGATCAAAGCACACTAAAATGCTTAGCCAGCTCCAAAACTGGGCTTAGTGTAAGCTGTGTTCAGAAATGAGCAAAAAAGTTTCACCTGGGTTCCAATTACTGCACAGAATATTAGTTTGATCTACATTGTGATGTGGAAATGGCTGATTTTTGTTTGTTGGTTGGTTTATTTTCTGTTTTTATTCATTTCAAGAGGACCAAAAATTTCAAATTGATATTTAAGAAAAATTTTTGTGTCTTCTGTTTTTCTATGTGAAACAAATGATTCATTAGCTGTTCTGGCAAGTTCTAAGTTGAAGAGGTGTTTCAGGTGGCAATCATTCCATACGCTGGACATTAATTAGATTTGAGAAGTGATATTTTTGCCTCACAACAGATATCATATACATTTGAAATTTCTTTTTCTGTTCTCATCAGATCTTCAAACTGCAGAGAATTTCTGATTCATATAATCAACAGTATGTGATATGAATGGACTAGTAATTTTCATAATGCTGCTAAATGCTGTTCTTAATACTTGTGCAATTTGCAATGTACTTGTTGGGATATTTTTCTGAAATCTGTGAGTACAATTCTTACTGGATTTCTCAAACCAAACAACTTGCTAATAATCAAAATGCACTGAACTCAATGTTTGCTCAGTCCCTTGACTGCTGAGTCAATTTTATTAACAGAAAAATATGCCAACCTTTTTTGAAAGGGAGACTGAGACTGTATACGTAGCATAACTGCATTTCCAGAATTTATGCTGTAATCAGTGTGTACCTCTCCAGAATCTGGCAGAACTATAACAGTATCCTCTTCAATTAACATATTCTTTACTTCCTTCCCAGGAGGATCAATCTGTATATCTATATCAGCAGTCTGACTCTTTTGATAAGAGTCCCAATCATATCCAATTGTCTCATACTGATCCAGGTCTCAGCAATTCTACTTTTTTGCAGTTGAATTCCTTTACAGGAAGCTAAATCCGAAGCACCCATGCTAATATATATCCACAAGGGCAAAACTTCTTGCAAGGTTGCAGCACCAGAAACTTTTTGCTTGGAACATAATATCTATGCACAAACCTTTTGAAATTTATGCAATAAACAGGAGATAGAAGTCATACCTGTAAGATGATCTGTGCCTATATGGGGGAACAAATGCTGTGAGCAGCTTTCCATTTGACCTCCAGTGCCAAGCCTCTACAAAATTGTTTTGTTTCTCCTGTATATTATTTTTCCTTTTATTTTACATTTCCTTTCTTACCACCAATCCAAGGATCAAGTCCTAGCCATAAGCAAGCAACATAAAAAGGATGTGAAGAATCATTTCAAGATTTGAAATGTAGCTTTCTCCATACAGAACTTCCCATTTCTAAGTTAAATAAAGTGAAATAATTTCAAATTAATGCAAAATAACAGAAAGATTTTAATTTTATTTCTTAGATGTTATTTTTATTTCTTAGTCTGTCTGGTCACAGTTATTAAATGAAAATATTAGGACTAGCTTGGGTAGCTTTATGAGCACTTCAGCTATAATTTGAATCAAAATTTTAAAATTATTCATGTCCAGAGTCTCATAAATTTCATTTTTCTTGCATCTAAGTTTAAAAAAGATCCTTTTCACAGTTGTCTATAGAACATTTTTTCTGTTAACCAAAACCAAATAACTATATCTCAAATAGTTTGCAGGTTTCAAGGGGAATTATATTCAGGATGGAGTGATATTTCAGTATTTTTTCTAAAGAAAATTAATCATCACATAAGTTACACATTGTTTAAAAAATCTTTAGTTTGGAGTCTTCAAAAAGAGATCAGCGCATTCAAGATAAATGTTATCACAAGTATCATTAGAAACTAAAATTCAAAGATATTGCTGCAATGATTCAGAAAAATAAAATTATCTTTTAAGTGAACAATATAAATGTATTTAAATTTGATACAACACTTTGAAGAGCTCAAAAATTAAACAATTAAGTCTTTCATTTATAGAATGTTGAATAATTTTATTCATTCTATAGCATTTAAGCATATTTCTGCTTCTTTCCCCTCACATAAAAGTGTAACTGACTTCTCATTTTTTTTCTGATAAATGAAGCTTGTATGAAATTTTTATATGCCTCATTAAAGATTTAAACTAAAATAACTTCAGTTATTTTCAATAATTGATATATATTGATTCCTCTAATATGACTGATAATACATTGCCAAATTTATGCTGCTCTATATTTGTTTTTGTCACTGATCTTCCAGATATAATTAGGAATTTATTTTCTGTTTTATTATATAGTCAATATTAAATATGCTCAGAACTTTTGTTCATACCTTGGCATGATATTCATCTATAGATTACATGTATGTGTGGGTTTGTGGTAAAATCGGCTTTTAAAATAAGTAATTGTCATTGAAATACCCTTCAACACAAAATACGTTTATGCTTTTAATAAGAAAATTTCAACTACTGATTCTTTTTTTTTTTTCAATGTGATATCTGTTGACAGCATTTGTTAGAGGCGTCCTTACCTTTCAGCCTCGATTCTAAGGACTTTCCAAATTTTTTTTATTTATAAGAATAGTTGGTCAAACTCTGCTTATTGGTTTATCTCATGGCTCTCAATTCAACATTAACTCTTTACTTTTGTATTTTTTTTCCATAGCAATTACTTCTATCTGTGCAGAAAATCTTCTGTTGTTGTTTGTTTATGTGTGTGTTATTTTCTTTTGCATATATGGCTCAGTTTCAAATTTGGCCACTGAAAATCTACATTTGCTTTCAAAACCATGGAAAATAAATGGAATTTAACTTTTGTTTTCAAACAGTAACCTATTCTTTTCCCCTTGCACTAATTCCTAATGCAATTTGCAGGGTTCATTATGAAAATAATATATTTGTATACAGAAATAAAAAATAATTGATATCTCAACCTCTACGCTTTTTAATGCACATTCACATTATCTTCACTAATTTAGAAACTCTCTGAAACTATTTTAAAGAGCAAATAATTTTCTTTATAAACTTTCACAAAATTGAAGACATAAAAACTTTATGATTTTGTTTTAAATACTTGCATTCTTTGTAGACCTGTCAGACATTAAAGTTTTGAGGGCAGTAATGAACCTTAGTTATGCTGGCCAGTCTCACCTAGGACCCTAACTCACTCCATCTGCCCATTAGGCTAAGGATCCATTTAAGACCTGATCTGGGCTCTTCTAATTATCAGATCCACTGTAGGTAGTGTTATTTCTTGCTTATTTTGATTTCTAACTATCCTGTGGATCTGATTCATTGCTTGCCTGATAAATACTGTAAAAACAATGAATGTAACACCGTGTGCATGTGTTTTCTTGAAATATTTAATAGAAAATCAAATATGGCAATTTATATTACTTGCTCTGGTTTGGGTGTGTTTCTACAAAGTTTTTCTGTGTAGAATTGCTTGATAGAAATACCTTTTTCTCATGATTGCCTCTGAAAGCCTTCAGAACTTTAAAAATCATAGGAACTCCACTTTTCTTATCTTCTAAAACGGATGGAGCTGATTAACAACATAACATTTATTAAATGTTTTCTTTTCTTAAAATCTATGGAAGATAGCCATACGTATCTTTTGATGTCCCGTGCGTCATCTGGGAAGAATATGGCTTGTACTTCTCCATATCAACTAGTGCCCTTGAGTAATAGGATGCATTACAGTAATAGGTATTGAATGTTCTTGCTGAGTCCTTAAACTGAGTAAACTAGTTATCTGTAAAGGAGTCCCTTTAAAAGTGAGTTCACTGGAATGCTTAGTGGAATTTAAGGACGTACAAGGCCACATGCGGATGATGACAATAAAGAGGCTTTCTGTCAATATAGTACTGCCAAGTTATTCTACACAGTGTCAAAAAAGGAGGAAGTAGCCACTTTACTATGCTTTTATGTGATCTCCACGCCTCTGTCTTCAAAGCATATTCCTTGTAAGGAGTCCCATGGGGTCAGCAGGACATGCATTTTTCTGTATAGTTAGTATTTCTTCTGACTGATGGATCATAATGTGATTTACATGTACCTAATGGGTGTTTTTAGGGAGTTTGTACTCCTACTATCTATAGTATTTACTAGTATTTATAGTATTTACTAGTATATACTAATATTTAAATGCCTATAGCTAATGGTTTACTTTAAACTAAAATAACATGACTTCAAAACAACATAGGATTCTAGAATCATAGAATCATAGAATTCTGTGATTCTATAACATATATGGTATTCCAAATAATAGCTTACATTGTTTCTCATTTCAAATGTCTTTATTATATTGTATGTTGTATGAAGATATATCATGTATAGTCAGTCACTAGTTAATTCTAAAATGGTTAACTACTCATAAGACTGATTAAATGCCACCAAGAAATGGCAAATTTCTTCCACTCAGATGTTTGTACCAGATAAGCCCATGTAAAGATTATCACAGTGTATTTGTTTCAGTGTTAGAGGTGTTTGATTATGGAGTACACATGTGGAAAATGTAGGGGGAGAACCGAGGTGAGAAGAATTGACATCAGCTTATTACTAATTTCATACAGGCAACCCAGTCTCTATGACCAGACCTTTGCTCCTTACAAATTGAGCTCAAGGCAATTGCAGGTGATTGCAACATCCTTATTACGGTTGATGCCAATGCTTTGCAGTACTGCAAGGAGCTCTTGTGTCCTGCAATTCCAGTTTGGCTGAGGCTAATATGAAGCCTGTTTGCATTTAGTGCCCAGCCTAATGAGATAGCCACCTTTTTCACTGATGATTCTGCTTACATTCTGCCAAATAGCCTCATTAAACCTTTCATTATAGTTGTGTTCAATGGTTCTGTGTCAGAGTGGAGGCCAGACACAAGCGGTATCCCTCAGGGGTCGGTCTTGGCACCAGTGCTCTTCAACATCTTCATCAATGTCATAGACGATGGCATCGAATGCACCCTCAGCAAGTTTGCAAATGACACCAAGCTAAGCAATGCAGTTGATATATTGGAAGGAAGGGAAGCCATTCAGAGGAACCTGGACAGGCTGGAGAAGTGGGTCCATGAAAACCTAATGAGGTTCAACAAGGCCAAGTTATGGGTGCTGCACTTGAGTTGGGGCAATCCCAGGTATTTATACAAACTGGGGGAAGATCTCCTTGAGAGCAACCCTACAAAGGACTTGGAGGTCCTGGTTGAAGAGAAGATGGATATGATCCAGCAGTGTGTTCTTGCCACCCAGAAGGCCAACTGTGTTCTGGGTTGCATTAAAAGAGGAGTAGCTAGCAGGGAGAAGGAGATGATTGTCCCCCTCTATTCAGCTCTTGTGAGGCCCCATCTGGAGCACTGAGTCCAGGCCTGAGGCCCCCAGTACAGGAAGGATGTGGAGCTCTTGGAGCAGGTCCAGAGGAGGGCTGGAGCACCTTTCCTATGAAGAAAGGTTGATGGAACTGGGCTTGTTTAGCTTGGAGAAGAGAAGGCTCCAAGGAGACCTCACTGTGGCCTTCCAGTACTTGAAGGGAGAATATAAATAGCATCTAAACAGTGTTTATGAGGGTGGACAGTGATAGGACAAGGGGGAATGGTTTTAAACTGAGACAGGGGAGGTTTAAGTTAGATATTTGGAGGAAGTTCTTCACACACAGGATGGTGACGCGCTGGAGCAGGTTGCCCAAGGAGGTTGTGGATGCCCCATCCCTGGAGGCATTCAAGGCCAGGCTGGATGTGGCTCTAGACAGTCTTGTCCAGTGGTTGGCGACCCTGCACATAGCAGGGGGTTGAAACTTGATGATCATTGTGGTCCTTTTCAACCTAGTTCATTTTATGATTCTATGATTATTTTTCTCTGAGAAATCTGAGCTGCACACCACATTCGAATATCCATATCAAAGGCTAACAGAGTGTATAGGAGGCAATGCAACAATCATGCTACAAGCCTAGGCTAAACCTCAGTTACTGAGGAAGATGATGGCAAAGGAGATGGCAAGGTAGGGCAACTACATCTGAAATTGTACACAGGCATGATTTTATAGCCTAGAGTTTGTTTTTTTTTTCTGTACAGGTATAATTGTAATAACTTCTGTACTGTTAACTGTTACAAGTACTACTGCAAAAAGGTAAATAGGGACTTACGTACTTCTCAAGTTTAAATACTGATAGGAAAATTCCACAGTGAGCTGACTAGAGTCCTGGAGTAACGCAAACTGTAATTCACCAGCCCCAAAACTATGAAATTAGTGTGAACCTGTCCACACTGTATTGTATACACTGCAGTGTATACCGTACTAAATTTTGTAAGATATCTGTGTTGAAAACACCGTGTGCTGGTGAGGCTTTACTTGGAGTACTGTATCCAGTTCTGGATCCTCTACTGTGAGAGACAGGGCATACGAGAAAGAGGTCAGTGTAGGTCCAGACAGATGTTTAAGGAAATGGAACAACTCGCTTTACAAGAGAGGCTGCAAGAGTTAGGACTGTTCAGTCTGGAAAAGCAGAGGCTTGTGGGATTCTTATGAATTTATAAAGACCTGAAGAGAGTATTCAATGGGGATAGGCAAAAAGACTGGAAACAGTGAGCACAAAATAGATACAGGAGGCTCCCTTTGAACATCAATTAGTACTTCTTTAATATTTGGCTGTGAGTTACCCAGAAAAGCTGTGGAGTCTCCTCCTTGAAGATCTTCAAAAGCTGTCTGTATATGGTCCCGTTGTCTCTGCTTGAGCAGGGATTGAAGTAGGGACCTCCACAGATTCCTTCCAACCTAAACAGTCCTGCAATTCTGTGAAAACAGCCTTGTATCTTCTGGTGGTATTTCTGTTTGACTTTTGCATTTGCTATTTTATCTCATTAGAATGAAAATTTTCGTACAGAATAGGTATGCCCATCTGTTAGTTTTATAGCATGAAACTGATTTTTGAAATCAGCCCTACCTGACCGATTTAAATCAAAAACTGTGAAATAATCTTGTTGCAGTGATGCCAAGGCATGTGAGACTGGTTTAGAGTAGGAAGTAAAATACTTTGTAATATGTTGAAAAATGGACTGAAGAGAAACTAATGAGGTTCAGCATGGCCAAGCACTTGGGTTGAGACAATCCCAGGTATGAACACAAACCGAGAAAAGAAATCACGGAGAGCAAATTTGTGGAGAAGGATTTTGGGGTTCTGGTGGATGAAAAGCTTGACATGAACTAGTGCTGTGAGCATGAAGCCCAAAAGGCCAGTCTATCCTGGTTTGCATCAAAATAGGGGTGGCCAGTGTGGTGAAGGAGGTGACAGACCCCATCCTATGCTGTTCATGTGAAGTTCTAGCTGCAGTGCTGTATCCAGACTTGGGGACAGCAGCACAGGAAAATGTGGAGCCTTTGGATTCTTCCAGAGAAGAGCCACAAGAATTATCAAGGGGCTGAAGTACCTCTCCTTTGAGGAAAAGTTGAGACAGCTGAGCTTGTTTATCTTAGAAAAGTGAAGCTCCAATGAGACTTCACTGCACCCTTCTAGTACTTGAAGGAGCTCATAAAACAGGAGGGAATTTTTACATGAACAGATAAAATGATAGAACAAAGAGGAATGGCTTTAAAGTAAAAAAGGGGGAGATTTAGATTAGATATTAGGAGGAAACTCTTTGATCAAAGAGTGGTGAGGCTGTGGAACATGTTGCCTATAGAAGTTGTGGATGTCCCATCCTTTGAGGTATTCAAGACCAGGATGGCTGGGGCTATAGGTGGCCTGATCTAGTGGATGACAACGCTGCTCATGGCAGGGGGGATTGGAACTAGATGATCTTTAAGATCCCTTGCAGTCTAAACTATTCTAAGTGTGACTTAGATGTGTTGAAAGATAAAATAACCTTATGCAGTCAACAGTAGAGCCCTTGGTGCTGTATTCTCATCTTCAAGGAAATATGTCAAAAAGAATGAAAGTGACTATTTTCCCTGCAGGATTTTGTACAGTTCTATTTTAGCTTTTATCTTCTGTCTTTGAGGTACTTATGACCACTACTTCAATTTGAATTTGTAATTTTAGCATTTCTATCATCTGTGACTTTGCTTGGAGATTCTTGGAGAGGTCATATGCATTAATTTAGAGCTATTTACCTCAATTCTTTTCTCAGCAGGGAACAGTTGTTCCTAACATGAAAATGTAGGGCAATTTTTTTGTGATTTGAGAAGAGTTTAGATAATACTGGCTGTGGAATTTACCAAAACAGATAAAGAAATGCATTTTTGTGTGCTTTTGTTGTTTTTTCACCATAGCATAAACGTCTGGAAGAAAGCAATTTTTTCTTGTTGAAGAAGACCAAATAGCATTGAATCTACTTCCACCAGAAAATACTGTCATGCACATAACCAGTAACTCAGTGGGGCTGGGGAAAGAAACAGTGCTTTTCCATTAACAACAGAAAAAAATGCTTTCTATGTAACCTCTCAAAGACTGAGTCCAGTGTAGTGTGCAGTCACAATTTTAATTAATACAAAATTAGGTTTCTTGATCCTTCAGATAGAAGTCTCCCGATTATCTTACATTTTGAAAATTCTTTCTTTTTTCAAGAACTGGATGAACTCGAACTTTCTGAATTATAACAAGCACTAATTAGACAACATTCACCATACTCTTCTTAGTTCAGGGTCCAAATTCTTTAATGTTTTATAACTTTATAGTTCACCTAACATAGCATGCTCTTGTGAACAGTTTCTAATTGAGAGAGTTATCACAGTTCATATTCAGAAGGCTCAGTGTTTTTGTTCCCTGCCATTTTCAATTTCTTTATATTGTATTCTCAGCTGGCTAGTTCACTGCCTAATATTGTACTCCAGATATGTTGTCTGCCTCCTTGTAATTATTTGAAAACCTTAAAACACAAACTCAAATTCAGCTTAGCTTGAAGAGTTTGAAAAATTTGCTGTTCATGCACGTTTCTAACCCTCACACTTTGTGGATAATGACAGCTGTCACAGGTGAAGAAGAATGCCGGAGATTGGTTACTACTCAATCTATCTGTTTCTTATCTGTTTATCAGCAGTCAGCAAGAGACCAAATTCAAATCATTGATGAAACACGGTGCCTGCTCAAAATAGAAGGAATCCATCATTTGTTTAGTCCAGCAATCACAGTAGCCTGCAAGTTTCTAATAGGATATAAAGGGAATAAAATACTTACATTTATTATTGTCTGAAAGGGGTTAGGCAGATTACAGGATCTGCTTATTCTTTCAATAAAGAGGAGAAATAAGAAGTTGCAGGTGTATGAACTTGATTAAAACAGAGAAACCAGAAAAGGGAGATTGTGACAAAGAAAATATAGATGACATCAGATGGCCTCAGATGGCCTCTGAGGAAGATTATTTAATTTAGGGAAATCTGTGTCTTGGTTTTGGCTAGACTGGAGTTAATTTTCTTCCTAGTAGCTGGTACAGTGTGTATTTTGTATTTAGGATGATAATAATCTTTATAGCACACCAATATTTTTCTTCTTGTTAAGCAGTATTTACGTAAGGTCAAAGACATTTTAACTTCTCATATTGACTTGTCATTGAGGATGTTGGAGGTGCACAGGGAGCTAGGAGGGGACAGAATCAAAACAATTCATCCAAAGAGGCCAAATGGATATCCCATACTATATGATGTCATGCTAAACAATAAAAGCTGTGGTGTGTTACCTGGAAGGCCTATCTGTTCAAGGACTGGCTGAACATCAGTCAGGTGGTGATGAAGAGGTGAACAGTTGTGTTGTTCACCTCTTAATTTCTTTATTCTACGCACTACTTTTTTTTTTTTTTTTTTTTTTTTTTAATTAAACTCATCTATGAATTCATGTTTTTTTTTCCTTTTTTTTTTTTTTTTTTTCTTTTTTCAATTCTCTCCACCATTCATAGGGTGACAGGGAACTTAATAGCCTGCCAGATTAAACCAGAATAACCTGTTATTTTTTCACATAATGTTTAGTTTAGAAAGAATGTATTTTATTACACTAGAAAGCTTAATTTGAAAAGAAGGTATTGCAATCAGTTTTCAACTGGTATATACTGTATTTATTCAGCCATGACTTAGGAAAATGCTGCCTTCTTTCTGAGTGAAAAGTGTATGCAAAAATACTAAATGTTCTTGCTCTGAAAACAACTTCCATTTTCATTGGTGTCTTTGCTGCAACTATCAGAACACAAAAACTTAATTGATCTTACTAGATGCCTGATACCTCATTTTTTTACTGATACCTACACTCCATTTTAAATTAGGAAGTATTTAGCCTAGAAAGCTTCAACAGTGTTACCAAACTATGAAAGAACAAAACTCTTCAGTTGTCTGATAGTGACAACTATCACGCAATTATGTTTTAGAGACTGTTGGAAGAGTCTTATGCATTCTTAGCTCATCTCCTAAGGAAAAGTGTCTTTCTATTATGTATAAAGATTTGTTGTAATCTTTGTCCAGTGCAAAACACCATAAGGAATGATTTTTAAAATAGTACTTCTTGGATAACAAAAGATGTCTGGTTGCAGTACCGTGGAAATTTACATACTGATTTACTCTGCCCTTTGGCTGCTGTTTGCCAATGAACAAAATATTATGAATGGTGGCTAACACTCTTCTAATTTCTCCTAGAGAGAGACCACTCTTAGTAGAGCAGCATTTGCATGATGGTGTCCTGGAAAACATTTGTCTTATAAAAAAACTTTAAATGAATATATACACATTCAGCAACAGTTATATCTAAAACAGCCTGTCAACATTTCAGAGTATAAACAAGACTTGGAAATGGTTAGCTCTTTTTTCACAGTAGGATCAGCTATGCAACTATGCAAAAAATTCTATGGAGCTTTCACTATTACATAACCACGGTTATTGATTAAAAGTCAAGTAGGTGAAGGAATCTTATGAAACAGAAACATATATTCAACTTTTGTGATAAATTTTCATATTCAGCTGAGTCCTGTGGAATATATGAGAAAATTAGAAATGTAGCTGTAGAATCAAAACATTTTAATGAATACCTATAAATATCTATAAATGGTGCAAAAAAAAAATAATCTGGAAGTTATGTGAGCCAGGTGAAACTCAGTTGCTTTCAAGCTAACAAGTACTTAGCATGAAACACAGAATGAGTTGTTCAGTAAGTTATGTTCCCATTTAAAATTCTTTTTCACTCAGTGTGTTCTATTCTCAGTAATTCTTGTTTTCATAAAAATTGCCTCACTGGGATATGATTCCCTTACTAATATTTAGAAAACTTTTAGAACTTATTGCCTTCAAAAAACTGCTTAAAATATGCCAGGAAGAAATAAGAATTAAAGGAACATGTGGAGAACTTTCTGATTTCTGTCAGTGGCTCTTCTAGAGGTGTTACTTGGCACTGGAATTTTCACTGTGTGGAGTGCATTAAAAATAACAAGAATGTAAAATACCTTAACATCTTGTCCTTATTCAGTACAACAGTAATAATATCTTTTTTCTGTTACATATCAGAAACAAAGAATATATGGAGAAAAAAGGATTCTATCTGCTTATTAATTTAAACACTCATGCAGTTCTCCTCATCTGATGATAAAAATAGAGCAACATTCAAAATATTCAAAATATGCTTCTTTAACATCAAGCTGCAAAAGCAAGATGATGATAATAATAATAATTTTTAAAATACTTTTTGCAGATTTTCTCATGATAAACGTTAGAATGAAATTTGTGTTTTTACAACAGCAAATTTGCTGAAACATGATTTTAATATGAGGACTAATGTCTTAACTTGTCCTAATGTCAAAAAGTCTTGCCTATTTCCCGATTATGAGAGAATGTTCTGGCAAGCAGACTAAATAATACATCAGTTGTATGGAAATTCTGACCTCTTAATTGATTCAGGAAAATATGTATGATATATTTAAATACTTGGCAATTGCTGGTTGCAGATGAATTTAAAAACTTTTATCTTACATGTTCACGGTATTGCCCAGGTGTTAATCTTAGATATCTGAAATCTTAGGCATTCAGATTTTTGGGAATCATATGAAACAGGCTATGTTTTCTTCTGAATAAATTTCTGTCTGAAATCTGTTTTAACAAGTGTACCTTGACAAATACGTGTTTTCTCTGTAGCTCAATTTTTCTTTCTGCATTCAAACAGTTTTTCCTCTTGAGAAAAATTGCCTGTGGAGCAGTATTAGACTGAAAAATGATATGTGAAGGCAGCTTATGACCATCTGCTGTCAGACAGCGTTTTACTAACTACAGCTTCTCATTTCCTGTCATAGTTATTTGCATTTGTTTTCTTCACATTTTAGATGCTGATATGGCTCTTCAGGATGAAATATATACTAATCTGGTCAGCTCTGCCCCACACAATCCTGTTTGTTAAAACAAGACATGAAAATTAGAAACTGCAGAAGTTCTTCTCTAAATTTCCTACTGAGGGAGGCTGTTCTTTGTTACTTTTCCACTTCACCTTCAATTTCACTGTAAAATATTGAAAAGCACTTATGTTCTTTTTTACAGACTTTGGTACATATCAATCTGTTACTAAAAAAAAAAAAAAAAGAGAAATATATTCGAATTTGAGATTTTTGTCTATCGTAAATAAATGAGATAAACACATTGGTACTCATGAGAGAAGCTATGATAGAAGAACTTGGTCTTGTTTTTAGTAGCAACATTGACAATAATAATAATAATAAATGATAGCTTCCATGCAGTACACTTCCTTTGCACTTGAAATATGTATTTAGACTAACACAGTTCTCCAGAAGAGGTTTGTTTAAACAGTAACAATTTTTAAAAAAAGAGGAATAAAAAACAAAACATATATACTACTAATAATACTACCAAGCACACTACTAGTAATTTATAAAAAGTACAAATAATGAATAAATAAGGACATTCCAGCCACTGTCAATAGTGCTAACTAAAAACTTACATAACTTGCTAAAATCAAGTATTTCCTAGCTTAACATGATGAAAAAAAAGCATTCCCAAGACACTGATCTGTTATTCTATTACAAATACTTGAAAATACATGCACTTTAAGTTTCATTTAATTGCATAGAAATGTTAATATTTTTATCTTTACTATTTACTATGGCTATTTTATGCTATTTGTATTGTTGTAGTTATATGTATAATTTTGCTCTTTGTTAGATTAAAAACAGTTCTCCAGCGCACCTTTTGAGGGTAACTAATCTAGAACAGTATTAGCTAGAGCATTAACTGGAGGGCTAGACTTTAATGTTCTATACTCATCTTTGAAGAAATATATTACTTGTATCACTGTAGTATCTAGAAGACCTAGTCAGGGATTTAAGCCCTATTGCAACAGTAGCAAATGTTAGAATTAAGAACATATTTTCCTCTTCTACTGTTTCTAATAAAACAATACAGTCTGAATTTGAATATACATACTGTATTATGAAATGCTGCTAATAGAATATATTAGCGCAAAAAGATTTGCTTTCACTAGGAGCTTAAATGACATGACCCTCAGTATTTCATTCTTTTCTAAATTATTTTATGATTTAGAAAAGTCTGTTCTGATGTGGCTCCAGTCAATGTTTATCCTTAATAACAGTAGATATTAATAGCTTGAATCTGTTGCCTAAGCATTGTTATATCTAAGTAATAACCAAGGCTCCAGAGCAGAATGCTAGATCAAGCACAGGAAATAACAGTGTTTCTTTTTAATATTAAATAATCTTAAATTGAAGCATCAGTGTTACAAGATACAAGTGTGAAAGGATCTACACTTATTGCATTGAGTTTGTTTTCTGTCTTTGAGCTTACAGATGCATTTGGAAGCATTTGGAAGATAACTGTTGCTATTAATTAAGGGCAATCTTCACAATTTTTATTTTTATTTTTTTTTCAATCCTATATATGTCACAATTATGTGGCTCCTGCAATACTGCTGTGAGTTGCTAAAATAGAAGGTACCTCGATTTCCTTAACTTTCAGGATGTGAGGTTTCTTTCTACTAATTGTTTTTTTCTTTCTCAACATTTCTCAGAATGTATCTTTTTAACACCATGTAATGGATTCACCTGAACAACTATGCTATGAATATATCCATGAATGTCCTAAAACCATTTTCTTTTCAGATTGCACTTCTAACTGACTAATTGGTGGCCACATACTTCAGACTTTCATACAGACAGAGAATGAAGCTCATGATCTTATCATGTGCAGAGTTTTCAATACTACAGGGTTTACAGATATTCTTTGCATTTTCAAACTTAAGTATGTTCATAATCTCTTAATGGATACAGATGTTTTCATGCAAGATAGTTCCTGCTTTCTGTGTCCAAATATTTCATTTAGAAAAGCAGTTTTCTATTGTTTTCTTTGAATCTAAATTCAGTGTGTCCTAGTCTTTATGACAAAGACCTGGGATTTTACTTCAGAGATTTGAAAAGGTAGTAGAAAAAGCATCAGGCTGACATAGATGAAGTAGGGTTCCACGTGAGGCTCACTATGGGCAACACTGGAAGAAAGCTGCTTGTTCATACGTTCTATATCATAAAATTCTGACTACCAGGATTCTTTGCTACAGGTAACCAAATCTGTCTGCCTTACCAGCATAATAAAACTTTCGTTACTCTGACTCATGGAAGGTATGTTCACTCCTTCCCTCCAGTTATTACTATATGCCCATAAACTGAACGATTTACAGTTTTACAACCTTTACTGACCCTGAAATGTTAAAATTGTCTCATGCTTTGAATCTGAATCCCCCTGACTTTCAGAAGGATTTTTTGAACTACTAGATTTAATATTGTAAGGGATTCAATCTACCAATATTTCTTTAAGATTTACTGCTGCTCTTGATGCAATGAGCTTAAAGTGGGAAATCCCATTAATATCCTACGTTATCTGCCCTCCAGAAGGCTGAAAATTTGATCGTGCTTTCTTTAAAATTAGTATCTCTTACAATTTAACTTGTATAAAAGATTTTCTTAGACATATTACAGAAAGTACTTGTCTCTTCTGAATCTGTTTTGTTATTGTTGCTCAAAGGCTGGGTTTTGTGTTAAGTCCATTGGTGGTTTTATGTTAATAAAGGAAATAAGATAAGATAGGATCTCCCATTGGCTATTTCTTCTTCTCTTTCCTGCTTCAGAATGTGCTAAAACAATGCTTTAGAAATTTTATTCCAGTCTCCCTACTTCTTAAGGGAAACCCTTTATTCACACATTTTGTTTTCTTTCACAGTTCAGTTCCACTGCAGTTTTTCTCTCTCCTCCCGTGTCTGACCGAGGCAATTTAATTTTATTGTGTTAGAGTTCCTGATACCACTCTTTTGTACATGTCTGTTTCCAGGCCAATCATTCTGCTCCCAGATTCTTCAAAGCCTGCCTTAATTTCATGGGTCTTCTTCTCCATGAAAATGTTAATTCAATTGTCATTTGGTCAGATAGAACATTTTTAACAAGATAGCTCTCTTCTTTGTCTTCAGCCCTTTACACAGAGAGCTTTTAGGTTTCATGAACAAGTGATATTACTTTCATAAAACTGATTTGCCTTATTTTGTTCTTTCTACTGCAAGAAGTACTCATATATCAGGTGCATATTCCAAGGAGTAATGAAAAGCCTAGGGTAGGCAGATGAACTTGAAGCTCTGATGGCTAGGTTTATTATTTTAATTTTGAAAGATTACCCTTTCTGCTCCCCTGAACCTACTATTGTTACTGATTTTTTTTCTAAGAGAAATGTTGGATCCATCCTACTTACCAAGAGGGTGTTTAGTTTACTTCATCAAAAGGTGTGTTTACTATAATATGAAGAAATTTTTCATAAAACTGAATGCAATTCAAAATCTACTCTTTTTGTTACTAGTAGTATTCAGATCAATTTATTTGAGAGGTTCTCAAAATAAGTGTCTGTAATTTCTTTTTTATTCTCCTAGTGCATAAAAGGGCTTAGGAAAAGGAACCTTTTTTTTTTTTAATCATTACAGTGAGCACAATGAGCACTTGAAAACAGAAATTTGTATCAGCCCATGTAGTGTAAAATTCCATTCACTGAAATTCTTACACAAGTCAACACAAAAGAAAATCTTTGTAGAAGTAACTCCCAAAACAAATGCATTTGGAAAAGTAAAATAACTGGGAAATTTTAAGGTCATAACTTTACTGATATTAAATAGACTTTTATAAAAACATATATATATATTTTTTTTGTGAACTTTAGTTTAACATATATTCTATAATATAGGAAAACTATAACTGTGAAACACACCAGTATCATTCCAGCCAATTGGGCCTTTCTACTTGATCACATATCTGCAATTCTGTTATTTTGGACAATACAAATTGTTCTGAGAAACTGTAGCAAATGACTGTCTGATTAGTTAGATTAAACAATTTAAAGTGATTTCTACTTTAAGACAGTTTAATCTTCTTCAAACATGTCAGATATTGTTCAGCACAGTCACTTACTGAGTAAAAATAACTTTATGGCTAAAAATAATTATTAAAGCGTATGAAATAAGCTAGAAACCTATATGTGACCTATTGTAGGGTACCTGCTTTAGCATGGGGTGTTGGACTCAGTGATTTGTTGTGGTCCCTTCCAACACCTGCAAATAAGTGATTTTGTAAAATAAAAAGTTTTAATTAGTCATATGTTCTTGTTATTCTCTTAAGCAATCAAGATACAAGACATTGCTGTTTTCCAGCCACTTCCCCAAAAGAAAATTTTTCAAGAGCTAATAAGTTTTACTCTCAATAACAGACTACTAGAATTGAGATATTAGAATAAAGCATTTTGTGAGTGCAGTTTTTCATATGTGTCTTGCTACAGGTGAATGTTTTTTTGATGGTAACTCTTTGAAAACAGATTGAATTTCAAAATATGCTGAAGTTCATCAAGATTTTTCCATATGAAAAATGTTACATAACACACAAAATATTTTATTTACATACAAATACATACATATGTTACATACTAAATATTTTATTTTTGTCACATTTTAAAGAAAAATCAAGAAAACTGAATCTGTAAAATCCACGAATCAAGAGGGGCTGTCAGTAATCTCTTGTGGTTTCTCCCTTATTATACTCCTATTCTTGTGGAGCAAAAATACAGCATGCCCACCATAGCCATTTATTGTGCATGAAGAAGTCAGTGTGTCACAGCATCTCTTTCTCTACTGTCTTACTCTGAAATGAATTGCAGCCACCTCCCTCAGATGTTACTGACACACATGAGTTGAGTTAGATGTGGCTGCAGATTAAAGAGATAAAGCATCTTCTGGATTTGTATTGAGAACATTCAATCATACAGATATCTATATGTTTACTGAAGTTTTTATCCATGTGGACAATCGAAAATTTTGAAATGATTCTGCAAATACTTAATGTGACACTCAGCAACTTAGCAAGAACACTTAAAATATTTGGTATTTAATGCTACATAAGTCAGTAAAAAACTCCATAGAAAACAGCTGATGATTTTGTGGAGATATTTGTTGTTTATATATTTGTCAATTTCAGTCATCAAACGTAGTTATACTGTATGTAATTCTCTGGAAATTTCCCCTTGACCTTCCTGTATGACAACCTTACCTTTTGTGTTCATCTCCTAACACTTCATTTTGTATTGAATCAGTTACACTTGTTCCTTCCTTATTTCTATTTTCTTTCTCTTTTTGCATGAAAATATTCATGTTTTTTCTTTCAAGAAGAGCTCATCCAAATTTTCTTCTGAATTGTATGCATAAATATATCTGTTGTGTTAGTGAACGTTGACAATTGCCTTTACACAGAACCGTGTGATCTTAAAAAGAAACCTGTCAAATGTCAGCATGATGCTACAGTCCAAACTTTAAGATAATGTTCTGAGGATTAGTGTCTCCAAAGCTGTTTTCTTTCTTCCTGTATCTCATTCTAAACATGACACAATCAAGGATGCTATTCCTCAAAAGCCTGAAGAATCTAAAATTGTGTGAATTATTGTAGGATGTGATCTTCT
Organism: Tympanuchus pallidicinctus; assembly: GCF_026119805.1. NCBI lineage: Eukaryota > Metazoa > Chordata > Aves > Galliformes > Phasianidae > Tympanuchus > Tympanuchus pallidicinctus. Next base: position 10,960,875 of record NW_026294769.1, read on the forward strand.
AACAAGATGAGAACACCAAAAAGGAAAGTGAGTTTTCATCCACATGTGATAGGAAGGTGATTAATAAGAATACACTGGCTTTGGTCAGTAGTCTTACATTACTGAAGTGTTATTTCCTTAGCTAGAAGATACATCAAATGACTCTCTGAGAAATTATCCCTGGATAACTGAAAATATGAAATCCAGGTATCTTGAGAGAGAGAAAGAATAGCAGAGGTGATAGGACAATGCTGCCACTATCCTGGATTGCTCTTTGTCAGAAAGTAAAAGGTGAATCAGAAAAAATGCAACTTGCTCCAAATTTGCATGAAATGTTTTAAATATTCCACCTTCTCATGTCAAATCAAACACCAGGAAGGAATCTACCAGTTCAAGCTAGAATAGTGAATGGAAATCTGCTGAAACTGTGACAGTTGATCATTGATTATTTTAATTCTCTGGTATCCAGGCAAGATTAATACTGTTTTTAGAGCCATGAATGTATGTCTTTTCCATCACTCACATATGTATCCTCTGTAAAGAGAACATGTTTCACATCACTGTTCCATGAAGAAGATTGTAAATTATTCTGTGTGAAGAACAACTTTTTGGGATTGCTTTTAGTCAGGATCTTTGGTCAAGTTTATGCCACAGCCTTACAGATATCAAGACGATATGGTGAAAGGTACATTTTCGTAGTACAATTGCTAGATTTATAACTACAATTGTATCCTGCATGTTACGCTATGCAACTACATACCTCTGTCAGGTTATCAGTTTTACTTCTGTAAGTTTCTGCATCTTTTGGACAATGGGCTAACTTCTGAGCAATATGGAATTTCAAATGAATAGTGCAAAATTCTTGAGAACAAGGTAGTTGGTAATTGGCTATGTGTCCAGTCTCATTTCTGCTACCATCAATTTAATCAGATTATTAATAAGAATATGTAAGGCCATCTACATGAGACATCCTAACAGACGTGTTTTCATAGCAAATAACTGCCTTTGAATTGAATCATCTGTAGATAAGATGGCTTGAAATGTATTGCTTCTTTCAACCATCTCTTTCCCTGAATAGTCCTGTTCCTCTGCTTAGACATGTTGCCTAACTAGAATGTCCATAACCTAAACCACCATACATGTGTTTCTGGGGAGAAGACCCTACAATATCTGCCTATGAGTGAAAGAGGGAAGCTGTCTTGGAATTTAATTCTCAGAACAACAGATATTTTCTTAGGAAAAATTTGTAGACTAAAGGTAGTCATAATCTTAGCCAACTCAGTCAGTGATCTAATAGCATTAAGACCTTGCTTCAAAGTGGTTCTGTAATAAGATTACATTTTTGTGATGCCTCCTTTTCTGAAGAGCTGCTTGAAACAATTCCTGGATGAGATAATTTAGGAAAAAAATCTTTAAGCATTTATTTAAAATTATTTTTTTCTGTGCTACATATTTCTGTTCAGGACTGATTTGTATTAAATATTTTGAATAATTTGTTGTGCTCTATAGAATAAAACTGGAGTTTCTGTACATACTACTATGACAAGCAGCAAAAGAAGCAATCTTTCTAACACTTTGTAACCCAGTTTGAATTCACAGTGCAAATCAGCATGTAGAAAATAAGGATGAGTAGGAGTCTGGAATTTTAAGATAAAGTCTGTGGTCCTGTATGGTCGCAATATAGAAGATCTAATGACCATTCAGATGAGACTAGTTCAGTCATGCTCTTGTCTATGCATACATAAAACCAAGTGAAAAGATGCTAGACAAAATTCAATAAGCAGATAGTAGGTACATATTTTATTTCCTCTCTGCTCCTGCATAATTCTGTCACCACTTGAAATTCTCACGTCATTATTTTTAAATGGAAGAAATTCAAACAATAGAAGCTAGATTTTTGCCTATGCTTGATTTTATTGTTCCCATTTTTAAAAGTGATACAACTTAAACAAGTTTTAAATTGTTTACATCAAACATTCAAAGTTGATATAAATGATATAGCGATGGAAAAAATTACTCATCATTCCTCCATTTAAAAGCCACATAAATACAATAATGCCTATTGAAAATTATAATGTATTGTCTGCATCTGTATCTTCTGTGATCTATTTCAAAAAAAGTAACCTCTGTTTTTATTGCATTTCTCAATTTAATAAGAAATGAATATTCAATATTGAAAAAGTAGAATTTATACCTGCTGATTTGAGAATCTTATTCCACAGAAAGAAGTGTTGACACAAATTTGTTGTGATCACAGACAAGCTAATCCATAACACTGAGATTAAGATGAGAACTCTTCATTAGGCACATGCTGTCCTGGATAGTGCTTATGACACTAGACCCAAATCCTTCAGAAATTTAACACTGGAAAATACTGTCTTTGGAAGAGGAACAATTACTTTTCTCCAGTGTTTTTCTTTAGAAGTTAATTAATTCTTGACTTATTTGATAATTTAGATTGTTCTCTACTTGGAAACTCTTGATCCTCAGATGAAGCTACTACCATCACAGGTGTTACAGGTGATATGTACCCTGCAGTGAGTAATCAATTGAGTAAAGCACCCGAAGAGCCTTGTATATAAAGCAGAAGCTATCTATATTGGCAGAAGATTGAAAAAATAAAAAGAGCTTAAAAAAAGTCATATTTATTTGGAACAGATAGAAATATAGCTAAGATCATCTATTAAAATATTTTCACCTTCCTGAATTATTTATTTTAATGTCATGATATTTATTCAAATGAGAACTGTCATTATATTTAATAGTAGTAAGAAGCTAATATATATCTTTTACAAATGACTTGTTAAATATCGTTACATATGTGGTAGTCAGTGTGACTAAGGGATGCCTTGGAGGCATCCTTTAAAATCTCAGACCTGCTAAGCTTATGGGTTGTGAGTTCATAGATACAGAGTTGTGAACTATGGGGCTACTTTTGTTGTTTCATTCATTTTGAAGAGGCCCAACACTGACATTGTTACTTTCTTCACTTAGCAGCACAAGTTTGTGACAGTCTTTAGATTGTATGTGATATTTTTGGTTATGTTCTATGGTCAGTCATTTCTCTATATTTTTCACTACTCAAAAGCTTTGCTATTTGTCTTTCACCAGCTTTTGATTGTGCTTCCACCTCTCCATTCCATTCTTAATTCTTTTTGAAAAAAAAAAAAAAAAAAAAAAAGCTAATATGAAGACAATATTTATGTCTTAATATCTTAATGATGCTTTTCAACAATAACACAAAGTTACTTCCAGATTAAAATAAAATATTTATTAAGTATATGTACCAAGGGTTCCTTGAAAGATTAGACAATCTGTCATCACTGAGGTCCCTCAGGGATACTACATTTTTACCTGCTCCTTGGAATCACTATCTATTCATTTCCTTCCTGTTTTCCTCCTTTTGTCATGAGGAGTTTCTGAAAATATGTTGTGCTCAGCGTGTCTTAGTACTGTCACTCTCTCTAATGTAATTCCATGTTCTCATCCTCCAACTTCTTGCATATACCTTCTCCAGAGGGAGCTGGCATTAGATAGGCACTGCTTTAAGAGAGATGAGGGAAGCAAGCTTACTTTTATATTTTTGTATACAGCTGCTGACATGTCATATGTGCTTCTCTGTGGGCTTAATTGCTCCTTCCATTTGGCCCTGAAAAAATAGTTGGCCAACTCATTGGATTTAATGATGTCTGTGATTGTCTGTAAGTATAGACTCTGTTGGTGGCAGACATTAACATCAGTAGTGTGACAAGCTATCATCCCCCATGTAGGTGTCAGTCTTATAGCAATCCAGAATGGCTGTGTTCTGAACTCACCATACTGTCTTGCTCAGTTTTCACAGGAAGTACCTTGAAATTATCTAACAATCAGAGTCTATTTATATTTCTCTCTTTATTCTCATTCTCTTTAAATTTTAATTTGTAGTTGGAAATATTACTGTCAGTAAAGGATTAGCAAAGTTTATTTTTAGCTGAGGTGTTCTAATACGATGCCTGATTTTGCACTTTTGCTGTGTTTGATGGAGTCTATAGTATGGGCTACAGAAAATGTAACACTATTCATGACCTAGCATAGAATTTCCCTCCTCCTGGCAATGTTAAAGGAGCTCATAGGTAACAAAGATTTACCTTGCACTTCATGAGGCCTCAGCAGTTGTGTTGTTTTATGTATGAACAGAAGGAAAACCCAATTCCCTCCACACCTTTATTGTAGACTGTTCACTAACTTTGACTTTACCCTTGTACTTCAGCTGAGTGAAATAGCAACGCATATATAGTGCTCAATTCTACCTCCCTGGAGAAAAGCTGAAGATAGTAGGGGGATCACAGAATCACAGAATTGTAGGGGTTATGGAAGGGACCTCCAGAGATCATCGAGTCCAACCCCCTGCCAAAGCAGGTTCCCTACAGTAGGTCGCACAAGTAGGCATCCAGGCAGGTCTTGAACATCTCCAGAGAAGGAGACTCCACCACCTCCCTGGGCAGCCTGTTCCAGTGCTCCATCACCTCACTGTAAAGAAGTTCTTGCGCATATTTGTGCAGAACATCCTATGCTGCAGTTTCCAGCCGTTTCCCCTTGTCCTGTCTCCACTCACCACTGAAAAGAGTCTGTCCTCACCATTCTGCCCCCCACACCTTAGATATTTATAGTCCTGGGTCAGGTCTCCTCCCAGTCTCCTTTTCTCAAGGCTGAACAGACCCAGTTCACTCAGCCTTTCTTCATAGGAGAGATGCTCCAGGCCCTTCACCATCTTTGTGGCCCTCCGCTGGACTCTTTGCAAGAGATCCTTGTCTTTTTTGTACTGGGGAGCCCAGAACTGGACACACTGGCATGTCCCAATAGGACAAAGAAGACAATGCAAAAGTCAGTTTCCTGTTTACAGAGAAATGAAAAATGTTACCGTGTTTTTAGGACTCACAAACTTTTAACTAAGGAGTTCTAATATCTATTGAGTGTATGTAGTGTAGCTACACTTTATACCAGATCAGGGAATACTTGAATCATGTTTTCAGCTATATCCTTTAAAACTAAGTTTGCACACTTAATTATTGTAATCAAATTTTTTTTTGCAGCAGAAGGATGTACTGGTTGCACTAAATACTATAATGTGTAGTCCTCTTCCTTTGTTTTGTCATTTGCTCGTCAGCTGTCACCTTAATGTTATGAGTACATCACAAAAGCCACAGTTAAGAGCTTATAGTTAGACTAAGTATGTGAGGGTACATATAGGTTTGTCTGTAGCTTATATGAAATGAATAATCTAATTGGTGATTTTGTTTGCTGCACTCAGCATTGTATATAAACTGATTATAATTAATTAGGCTTCATTAGTAGAAGGTGAAAGATTTTTAAGGACTGTTTGCAGTCACTATAAATAGCTTTGGGAAAAGCCACAGAAATAAAAATGGGTGTCAAAGCTATCCTTTTAAAAAATCTTTTAACTAGTCTGAACACCTGATTAGTAACACAATATTTTTTTATATATTTTTATATGTTGAAATTCTCCCCTTGCAGGCATTAGTTTAAACAGAGTTCTATGGACATTTACATTCATTTTATTCAAGCTAGCCCCACTTTTGTCTTTCTCATGACTTTTGTACTTAAACTTTGACTTTTTTTTTTTTTTTTTTTTACTGGCATAACTAGAAGATAGAGAAAATCTGAACATTTCCTCTGACTAAATTTCTGGAATGAGTCCCAGTCCTACTTAGACTCTAGTAAATATCACAGTCCTTGCTTATATTGAAAGTTTTGTTTCTGGCTACTCAATATACTTGCTCTTTTGCAGTTTTCAAATGACAGTGTTTTTTTGTGTTTTGTTAGATGTGTGGCTCTGATTGGGCAGTATATTTAGCAGTAATAGCACTTTCATCTTTCCATGAAGCAATCACAATTGTAGTTCTTTGAAAAGAAACACTCCTTTTATTTTTCTGAAATCATCATACAGTCTGACAATTTCCATGCAGTTGATTCTGAAAAACAGGAAAAATAGCAGTGCATGCTTCATAATTTTTAGCTGAAATGAAATGAAATCATCATGGCTGAGAAAAGTAATGGAATTCGCTCCTTTCATGGTCATTTGTGAGTACTCTTATCTTCCTTCTGAGAATATAATGCTTCCTTTGAATATTAATATCCAGTTGATTTCTGTTGTGTGGTTTCAGATTCTGGCTCCTGAAGTAACTTGTTAAACCAGCAAAGAAAACCCTACGAAAGATATCTTTTGGGTATTATAAGTGAGCTTGAGGAAGCAACAACCTTTTCCACTCCCTAACCCTAATTCCTCATCATATTTCAAAAGTTTAGATCAAATAATATATTTCTCTTCTCGATCATGAGGAAATTTTTCAGTTCCTGATCTTTTTGCTCCTCACCAGATGCAGCACTGATGCTCCTCACAGTATTCTCTGAAAGAAACAAATTGTGTCAGTGAATTATACTCATATACAAGCTCCACAACAATTCTACATGTTAACTTTAATGAAGATTTAGTAAATGCCACAGAGCTCACTTGAAGGATTATAATGCTAAGCAGCAAACAGCATTTGACATGCTTTCAGGCGAAAAAGTAGAACTTTTTCTTTTCCCATCACAGCTGCAAGCTCACTGTGCTAACACTAATCATCTCCATGTATTAATGTTGTTTGAGAGCTGTCCCAAGAGTCTGTCTACTGCTCAGGCAGACTATCTTCAAAGTCAGAAGTCATTGTCTGCACTATGTCTTGCTACTCTTTGTAGTGCTACCACTCTTATATCACTTGGAAGAGTATGGTTGGCTTTTTCATATTGTTTTTTTGTGATTTATATTTTTTTGAGTCTCTTGATCCTTAATCTTCTGAAGTTTTACTGACCTGCCACTCATAGTAAGGGCTATATGGGACCTGATACAGCCTTTCCTTGCTGTTGTAACATCGCTAGGGCTAGGCTTATCTACTATTATTATTATTCTCATGACCATAGTATGTTTGTATTTATATTCCATTATTTCTCTTGTTGTCTCTTATTTATATTTCCTAGTAGAAATGAATCTTTTAATTAAAGAGAAATAATTATCTTCCCTGGTTCAACTTTCAGGAGGTTGCAGACAGGTCACTATAACTCAGATGACTCCATTATTCAAGGTTGCCATCTCTATAGCAAACAATTTGTTTCCCTCCACATGGAAAGCATGACATTACTCAGGTTGGAGAATGTATCCCCTTCATCTCCTACCTCTCTCCTATTTGATTTGAGGCAGGAGACTTTACTCCAGAGGTTGTGGGGGAAGATTAAAAAAAAAAAAGATTGATATTGTCATATCTTCTGCCTTCCTTTTTTCTCTGTTCTTGTTCAACTTCAGACAGAACTCCTGGACAAGAGTTGAAGGCAAGAGAGATACAAGCAGTCCTTTTCTGCTCTTTCCTCAGTATCCTCACTTCTATCCTGGCTGCCATTTAAGGATCAGCACAACCCTGCCGAAGCTGTACGATGATTGAATATCATAACTGATAAAGTTGAGATTTTTTTTAGTGTTTCGTTTTTCTTCTAGTCACATTCTCCTACATCTACTTCCTCACAATATCTCCCTTCTGTATTCAAAATATATATTTTCCTGTTGATTTATCACAATGAGATAATTCCCATACAGAAAAATTATCAAGCTAATGAAATTCTATCTCCATTAGAGACAGGGGGATATTTCACATAGATATCAGCATACCCAATGAACAGTACTGAGAAGCAGATTAAAAGAAGGAAAGTTAATTTTAAAAAAGATCTAGAGAGCATTTGCGTTTATGTAATGCTACTGGAAAGGAAGCACTGAATGTTTCCAAAGTGCAGTTCTTTTATTACCAAGATTTTGAAGCCCATTTTAAAATGCACAAGCTTTCTTGCAGGTGGCCATCTTTTTCTTTTTACATTGTTTTTATCTCAAAATATTGCAAACACTGTTTCAAGGGTTGATGGGTTTTGTTTTCGTTTTGTTTGTTTAGTTTGTTAATAACTTTTCTTTATCTCCGATTCTCAGAGATGTGCTTATAAGTCTAGAGTGTTAAGAATTTAAGATCAAAATTGTGATCATATTAATACAAGATTCTTTTTAACACCTTTACTCTGTATGTTTTAACTTTCATATGGTTCTCATTACCATCAAAGTATAAAAAGAGTAATATAATTTATATTGAGGGATAGACATGCATGTACATATAAAAACAACTTTTTACTTTAATCATATCAAGAACTTTTGTCTTCTCTGGACATGATGTTCAAATTTGAGTGTAAGATCAAATTTATTCAAACTGCTTATCATGCAGAATACTTAGCATTTTTGTTTGAACTCATTTGAGTGAAGATATTGGTGAAATACTATTGTTTGTTGATTCATAAAATATTGTGTTTCTGATCTAAAGCCCTTTAGATATGACGGAAATAATATTTTGAGGATGTAGTATGAAGTACTTGTCTTGACCTTGCTTTATATTTGTAGCATTCTTAGCTTCTAAGATGTTATTTATCAACATAGATGCATTTATTTCTGTGGTCCTTGTTTTGTGCAAAGACCATAGTAATGTAATTCCAGTGTGATTAATTCTGAGTCTCATCTCTATAGAATCAGAATCGGGCTTTTTAATCACAAGCAACCTTTCTGAATGATTTAGCATGAGAACACAATTTCCATATATGGCGTTTCTACCTTTTCTGTGGCGTGAACTAATGTGTGCATTACACAGTTGTCTGTTCTTAAATATTATTAATAGCTGTTTATCAACTGCTAAAAGCTGCATGCTGAGCTATAAATAAAATCCTGACATATTATTACTGCTGTAAAGAAGTAAGCAAGTGGAAGTCATAATCTAAACACTTATGTAGGATAATAACTGCTTACTGATTTACTTTAGAAAGCTCCATGTGGCTTTATTCATTTGAAGATAAGCACCACCTTCCAAGAAAAATTAAGATTTTGAAAAGACAGATCATCTCCCTTTCTTGGATGTTATTTCTAGCTGCTACTTTGTATTATTCCCTAGTAAACAGTTTTATGGAACAGAGTGTATCCTTGGATGACTGGGGGGTAAAAAAGTATCTCTATTATTTTGGTCAGCAAAATTAAGGTATCATTTTACAAAGGTGTGATTTCCCGTAAGCAAGAGTAAAACAGTAAAGTATGGAAAAAGGCCTATAACCCCTCTCCTTGCTGCCTGATAAAAGCTACACACTTGAAGTGCAGATGCAGGGTGAGGAAGGATCCAGGAATGTGAAATACTCTATTGCATCTTACCTGTCAAATGGAGTAAAGATATGCTGTTCTCAAAGCTACTAGACTCTTTGACATCTTGTGCCATGTGGAGAAAGCACTTTCCTGCTTTTTTTTATCTTTGGACTTTCTACTAGAAAAGTCTAATTAATAGTTAGCTTGATACTTATTTATGAAATAGATATCTATTCTATGAGGGCTGATCTGATTTTCCTCGATTTTGACCAATGAAAGATATTGCGCAGGCAAAATTTTCTGAGCAATGATGCTGTCCTAGCAGCTGTGAAACAATGGATCACTTTTGCTGATGCAGACATTTTCAAGCAAGGCATTCAAGCACTTGTTCATTGTTGGCAGAAATACATAGATAATGCTAGTGACTATGTTGAAAAACTGTTTTGGAGCTGAGAATTTTCTCTCTCAAGTAGTATTATTGTGCTCCTTGTATCTGTTGAATTTTACATGGACATAAGTAGGAGACACAAATTTCTCAGCAATCTAGGTAGAAAGAAAATCAATTTTGATAATTCCAGCAATCTTCTTTACAGCTCTGAAATGAAAAAACTATCAGCATAGAAGACTGAGATCTCATTTGACCTCGTTAATAAAAAATGTTCTTCAAACTGTAAAAAATAATGCTAAACTTATCCTACAATATTAAGTATTTAAATACAATGCTATAAATATAACAGTCCTCAAAGTTGAATAAATATTCTTATAAGAGGTTTAGCAGCATTCACTGCTTACTACTATTTTACATTGCACTGCCTCTTATCCTGATGAAAATCTAAGAAAATATGGGTTGTCAATGACAAAGTATTGGATAAACATTTTGTTGCTATTATCTTAAGCCAATGCAAAAAAAGTAAAGAGAGCTGAGCAAGTTAATAAGTGATTTATAAGCTTTGTTATGCCATTCATGTACATTGTTTCCAAAAGGCATCTTACATACTACACTTCTTAAGAGTTGGTACTAATGTTGGTAGTTAAAACTATTATCTCTCATGATGACACTTATATATAAAAAAAAAATTCTATTAAAAATTTTGATAAACTCTTGAATAGAATATTGTGACCTTTATGACTTTCTAAAAATTTATTCATTGTTCTTGATCTTGTTGGCAATTTAAATGGAAGAATTAGTATGAAAGAGCACAAGATTTAAAGTCTGGAAAGATTACTAAAAATGGCAGAGCACTGAAAGAGAATATTGGCTCTGGAGACTTACCTAACATGAGAAAATGGATGGTCAAGAAGTTCTGAGTGTAATCCAAAGTGAAATGCATTTCATTTCTTAGAAAAGACAGCACATTTATCTCTTACCAGTGAAACATGCACAAAAATTAAGGCTAAATGGGAAATAATAAGAGATTAAAACATTTTAAAACAAAAACAAAAACAAAAACAAAAAAAAAAAAAAAAAAAAAAAAACCAACCAACCAAACAAAAAACCCAACAACCAAAAACCAAAACCCTACTTGTTTAAAAATGAAATGGTAGGTTGATATTTTTCCAAGGAAAGAAACTGTAGAGCAACGAATAGAACTTTTAGAAAGGTTCAGACACCTTTTATGTGATGAATATTCAACATCACATTTCACAAATGGAGAATTTCCATCTTCAGTAAGTTGCAGGGCACAAGCTTACAGTCTAGTGATGTAAGTGCTTGTACCATGTAATGCCTTTGTTATTTCTTAGTCTGAAAAAGCTTCTTATAAACTGTTTTACTTTCTTACAGCAACATGCATTTCATTTGTGGAATAGCAGTGAGCTTCTTACAAGCACTGTCCCAGGTGGCTTAAAAAGAAGAAATTTCAAATGTCAGTTTTCTAACTGGAAGTGAGGACAAAAACACACCTCACTGAGTGAGCTCCTTTGATGGTTCATTGCTCTTAGCAATTTTTTCCCACTCCTTTTACTCCTTTTAAGTTCTGTCTGACAAGTTGTGTGTTGCAATGGTCGAAGAACTTCAACTTCTCTCCTGTGATCATTTGGTTCAGACCACTACCTAAACAAGAATTAAAAGAAGAGAACAGTTATTTTTTGGCTAGGACATATAAAGTACCTATGATCTACTTGATTAGTAAGGTAATAATTGGGTTGTCACTCTCTTGTTAAGAGTGCAGCATCAAAAATGTGCTTGCTAGCAAGGCAGCTGTGAGTATGGAGAAGAAATTTTAGCCTCCATTACTTCCAGGAACTGATCTTAAGCATCAATAAAAAAATCATTCACCAAATCTAATGGTGTCCAGAGCCTGACATACTACTTTGGTTGTTTTTTTTTTTTTTTCTTTTTAGAGTTTATAATTATTCACACAGATGTTTTTTTTTTCCTTGAATTTTGAGTTACTAGTGATTTCCAGCTTCATAGTTCTACCTTTGCCTGTAACTTTGCAGTCAAAATCTGCATAGCTGTACTATACAGGCTTTTCCCAGTCTTGAGTTTCTTTGCCAGCCTGAGCCAAGTCATATATTTGGACTACATCCCAGGTGGATCATCAGAGTACAAACAGCTGAGCTCTAATGGGAAGAAGGCAAGAGAGAGTGTTACATGCACAAAGAGGGAGACTGACCCTGCTTGACCTTCAATATCTAAAAATTAAACATCAAAGTCTGAACTAATAATCCTAGTTTGCTTTTGTAGTCAGTGGATTCAAATATCTATTGTAAGAGGGAGAGTCATCTACAAAAATAGCATCAGAAATAAATCAAATGACTCAACTCTATATGTGCCCATTTCTCTGAACTGACTAACAGAAGGTTAGTCTAACTTGTACTCAGGTATCTCACTTTTCAGTAACTAAACTGAAATAATTATATTCCATTATTTTCTTTATGAGAATGGGCAAAAGCTGTTCTCAAGCTACATGAAGAAGGTTCGTAGTGTAGAGTGCTCTTCCACTTGCATAATCCATTGTCTCAATTTAGCAGTAGTCATTAGCAGCTCTGTTCAGTTTACGTTACAGTTCAAAGATTAAGATAACTTTTCATTCTGAGCTCACTTAACTATTATAAGGCCAGTAAAAAGCATAAGAGAAATTCAACTACATATGTCAGATACTGCTTCACCTGTCCTCATTTCTAAAATCACACCTATGAAACATTTTCATGGAGTATATCCTATCTGTGAAAAGTTTGAGAGCAGATAATAATTATAGTTTGACTTTGAAATTCCAGTTCAGATTTTAACTTTTGCAAATAGAAAGAAAATAAAGGAAAATATATAAATTCAAAAATTTCAAATAACGCCTTTTTAAATCTTGAATAGACATTTCTAATAGAGCAGATACTAGTATTTTTATGACAATGAAAACTAAGTAAAAAACATTTGTCTAGTTGCTTCTTACCTTGACATTAACTAAGAGAATACTTCACTCTTAAGATGAAGATTGACAAGGATTCAAATAAAATTAATGCAAAAAATGCTCAATCCATTAGTCTGGCTCTCTTGTGTTCTAGAAATTAGTTTTGTGTCAAAGAATATATTGGGTACTCTTTCATTTTTTTCTCTTAGTCCCGATGTTGCATGAAAACATAAGAGGAAACTTAGCTTTACTTCTCACCAACTTAAAAACTCATAAGAAATCAGCTGTATCAGTTATACGTGGGTTGGTAGTAATAAGACAGATGGGAACAGTTTTAAACTGAGACGGAAGATTTTGGTTAGATATGAGGAGGAAGTTTTTCACTGGTCACAATGGTGACACACTGGAACAGGTTGCCCAAAGGAAGTTGTGGATGCCCCCATCCCTGGATGCATTCAAGGCCTGGATGTGGCTCTGGGCAGCCTTGTTGATGGCTGGGGATGCTGCCAACGGCAGAGGGGTTGAAATGAGATGATCTTTAAAGTCCTTTTCAGCGTAGGCCACTCTATGATTCTATTTGTGGAAATGCAAGAGCCATTATCCTGTCAATGTACTGATTCATGGTTTTTTTATGTTACATTTCCAAGTGTTAATGTTCCCTAATGAAAACACAGTTGAAATTACTTTGAAGTGCTTGTTTTAGTAAATGAACATTCTGAAAATGTAAACAATATATCAGATTTTCATGAAACTGGTAAAGATATATTGTGAATGTTTGCATTGTCAGATCATAGAGATTTTGCTATGAATATGAGATGACTCTTGAGAACTATTCTATGAAGTGCAAGAATGCTACATCCCACAATGTATTTCCCTTGTAAAAAATGCTCATGCAGCAGCATTCTAATAGAGGTCTTCTGCTTTTTGTGTGAAGTATGCCCTTCATCATGTGATCTGATAAACTTTCCATAGCAAGAGTAAGAAGAATATGTTTCTTTTTATTGATTTCCAAGTTTGACTTAAGGTCTGACTTCATACTGCATACTGCTATTGACTTCTACTGATTAATTATCCATTGTACACACAAAAATATATATATATTTTTAAATTAATAGACATGGAACAGGTCTGATGTTCTAATAATGATGTAGAAAAATTTCTTACCCAGTTCATATTACAATTGTTTTACTCTGTAACCAGATGTACATATGGATGTTGGAAAAAGCTACTGCAATTCTCGGAATGGTAGTTGTTTCCAATACTACTATTTCTACCTATAAAATGAAACCTTTGCCCTTAGATACCAGGAACTGCAGTAGTTTGATAAAAATAAAACAAACAAAGAAAAAATCCACCATTGCATCTGACAAGCTGTCCTTTTCTCCTCTAATGAAGAGAAATGCTTTACTCTCTGATACCACTAAGGATAAACACAAAGGCCAGGATATTTAACAGCTCTAAAAATGTCACAATGACACTGAGTTAATTACATAGGTACTCAGCTATTTTGTTGAAATATTCAGGATTTCTTATCCAAAATAGAGCTTGTGCATGACATCACAAAGACTTATTGCCCAAATGATGGATAAAACAGCTCTTAGAAAGTTATTGCTTTTTGGATGTGGGGCTTTTGTATTGAAAATAAACAGAGTGCATTAAGCATGGAACTGCTGTGGCAACAATTATAAACAAAATGTTAAGATCTGCTTAGCAATTTCTTCTACTCCAATAGAAACCTGGAGGAGGATTCCGATTTTTTTTAGACCCATTAAATGAACTCCAGCTTTGTTCTTATTGTTTCTTTACTGTTCCAGATGCTGCTATAATTGTTTATAGAATGTAATTGTTTATAGAATATAGACAGATTCAGAAAGACACCTGTATATATCACGCTGCCACACACTGATCTTCTAACTCCACTTGATAATATGTAAATATTCAGACTGTCTTGAATCAGTTGCAGATAAACTTACCCTTGGTTTTAGCATTGCTTTATCAGAGTGGTCCAATTTGCACGTCATAGTGAGGGTATCTTTTTTAAATTACTGTTATTTTATTGCCCATAGTGAAGTATATACTGCATGTTTTAATTGTATTAATACCAGGGTAATTAATTTCACTGGAATGAAAAAGTCTGCAGGTGTACAAAGACAATGACTGCTCTTTCTTTGCAGTGGTTGGTGTTGGTTGCTGACCATTCTCCAATGAGTCTTGTTCAATTAATATAACCACCTCCATTGAAACAAGAGGCAGGAGTTAAGAGTTTAATAAATATTGGAAACATTATTCAGGAGCTCTGGATCTTTCTTGCAATTACTCAGACTCAACTCAACAGATTCTGTCCAAAACTCACCAGGTAGATATTGTAGCATTTAAAATTTAAGACATTTAAATACTTTTATAAATATGATGTCATTCAGAATGGGACAAGAGAGAGATTGAAAGCATGATCTAAATTAGAAATATTATATGGTTGAAGTAGTTTCAAACAATCTATTTCGAATGCTTTCTATAAATCAACACATATTCAAATGGGAGGAAATATTGTGTAAATGGGATATTGGCATCTGTCACCGTAAGGACATCAACCAAACTTCTGCATCTTCTGTTTACAATGTAAATTCTCTATAAAAAGGTCTAGTTAGGAAATGCTTTTCACACACAGAACATTTTGGTTTAGTTTGCATTCATAATTTCCTTCATCTCGTTGCGAATTTATGAAATTAATTTTTAGAAGAAAAAAAGAGTTTTTGAAGGCTAATTGTCAAAAGCTGTAGATTTGGAAAGCTTTGTCTCTCAAAATGTATTCTGTACCAAAATATTCTAAAGGTGAACTGAAAGCTTAAGTTCAAAGCTAGCCTTATTACTGTCATCAGCCCATATTGCTATTGCAGTACGTACAAAAGTTATGGTAATCAATTAAGAATTGCCATCAAGTCTACCAAAAAAAAAAGGAAATTGGTCAGTTCAGTAGTCATGCTACAGCTCTCTACAAATTATTAGTATTTTACATATGGACTTCAGAGATCCCAACACCTCTTAATAAGACTCCTTACCATTTTAGGTATCAGTCCGACCTTAGCTAACTTAATTGTAATAACACCATCTATTTAACTGGCTGCTGCTGTAGCTACCATTGTCTTGATATTTGGCCTAGTACTAGTACATTATGCTGGTTCACATAAGAGCACGTTTTTCAGTTTCTTTTGCAATGACTATGGAAAGGCAATTGAAAAAAAGTAGGAATTTAGCACAGTTTAGGAATTTACAATGGAAATTGGAAAATCAGACTTTCTAGTATGGAGATTGAATTAACCAGCCAATGAGTGAAGAGAACCAGTGGAAAAGGTTCTCAGGAAACCAGGCAATATACAGGTAGAGAGAGGTACTCAATCTCTCTTTAGAGATGCAAAGCTGTCTGTGCTCTTTGCAGAGAACCAGTAAAAGCTTCTCCAGTTGAAAGCAGATCCCAACACATTGCTCCTTAATCTGGATTATGTTCTGCATGGGTTTAGTTCAGAGCAGTCACTGTCTTGGCTCGTTATTGCACTTAAACACATGGACAGAAAGCTTGCTGCGTCAAAGTGTAAGATTCCTCAACAGTTTGCAAATGGAGAGAGAGTGGTTATGTTTCATGCTGAGTCCACATGGATAACTATCACAGAATGAGGGGTTATTGCACATACATAGTATTCCTAGCTGATATATCAGCAAATGTCAAACCTGCCATGTATTCTCCATATGTTTTCAAGCTGGCAGTGCATGACAAAGCTCTTCCCTGCTTCTCACCAAAGCAGTCAGTGTACACGGTGGTACTCTAAGTAAGATCTTACTGAGTAAGATAACAGTTACCTGGAGGATCTGCTCATGCAAAAATACATTAGAATTTCCAGGTACCTCTGAAGAAATTTGGACTTCTTACTAACAGATTTATTTAAGATCTTGACTAATTCAACTTTAACTGTTCAGAGGATAGTAAGACTCTCCCTGTTATCTCTCCTCAGTCCCCATACATCTTGTCTTGATACTTCCAAGGCTCTTCAACAAGATTATTACCTTTAACAACAACATGGATTTGATTTTTCCTTTCATTGGTACTATGGATATTTGTTTGTTACCAGATCCTTTCTCCTACTAACATATTCAATTTTTTAGAGAGAGAGACACATTCAGAAATCTCTGTCTGGGTGAGGACAGGAGACAAAGAACCATCTGATTTTTTGTAAAATGGCTTACAGAACAGCATAATATGAGAGGAGAAGACACCTCCACTCTTCCCACATTCATGTCAATGTATGATCCAGAGGCAAAAGAACAAAAGTGGCTTTTACTTATTTGTTTGTTTGTTTATTCAGAAATCTTCATTCTTTTTAGGCCTTTTAGCAGCTTTGCTGTTTCTCTAGGCTGCAAATTTATTGTACAATGCTAGCCTTTGCTTTGTAGATAATCAGATACACCTGAGGTAAACATACATTTCACATTCAAGTTTCAATTCATTTCATCTCCCCACTGCAATTTAGTTTAAATTAACATGGCATATAAGCATCTGGAAATTTATGTTGATGACAGTGAAAACTGCAGTTTGGTAATACAATAAAGAAACTGTTTGCTCATCAGCATAGTTGTTAACACTTAGACACTATGCATGTCCTGCAAAGTGTTAGCATAGAAGGGTTCCAAGAAGTAATTATCCTTAACACAGAGTTACCATGCACACAGAAAGCTCATGGGTAAATGAGACCTTTTCAGAGGTTGGTTCCATTGTGTTTCTTATGCAATCTTTCCTGGTTTATGTAAGACCTGTTTACACGAGACAGTATCATTTTATTTTCCTTTAATAGCTCTAGTCTCACATAACTAAAGCTTTCTGTATTTTTACGTGAGGTTTTTTTTTTTTTCTTCCCAGGGATTTTAGCATCTTTTCCCTCCATAGATACCATTATGTATCTGACTGTAAGCATTAGATGTGAGCCAGGTATTGACATCTTAATAGGTTGGAGATGGTCAATATTGCCATTGCTGAGAGAAATTAAGGAGCCAGCCAAGGGAGTGATGCTATTCTCCCAGGTAACTGATCTTCCTGC
The DNA here is from genome assembly GCF_026119805.1 of Tympanuchus pallidicinctus. Taxonomy (NCBI): domain Eukaryota; kingdom Metazoa; phylum Chordata; class Aves; order Galliformes; family Phasianidae; genus Tympanuchus; species Tympanuchus pallidicinctus. Next base: position 10,978,478 of record NW_026294769.1, read on the forward strand.
TTCTTGGCCAGTGGAAGAAAATTAGATCAAATGAGGATTATTGCAGAAAGAACAGCTGGAATTGACATGCACTTAAATGCAAATATATATATATATAAATAAAACAACCGACAACTTCTTTCTGAATATTACTGACATTTTATAACATTAGAAACAAATAAACAAGGCAAAATGAGAAAAATAAAGCAAACAAACAAACCTGAACAAAATAAAAGAAAAAACCCACAAATGAGCCAACAACAACAAAAAAATTGTAAAATATTTCTTAGTTTGTAGATTGAACAGATCAAGGTTCCAAAAAGAAACTCCTTCATATTTAGGAAGAAGATTCTTTCAAATGCTTATTTTTCTTAAATATTAAATTCTATAGCACTTGCACTATAGAGATTTCACAACCTAAGATTTTTTTGTTGCTGTTGCTTTAGTTAATTAATCAATTCAAGACACTTAACATGAAGCTATATTATCTGATACCTATGTTCTTCCTTCTTCTTGTTAAATATATTCAAAATTATCTTCCAAATATGTGCTATATTTTTCACATGGTTTCTTTCATTTGTACTTGCACAGGTTATAAATCTGGGTATAAAAGAACAACCTGAATTTTAAACGCATGCTTTCAATAAATGTTTATCCAAGTGATATTCATAGATTTTAAAAGAATGGAAAGATATGATGTATAATAATAATATTTTTTTCCTAATGCCTTAAACCTCAATGTTATATGTCATCAAATATAGAACATCATTTCATATATATGTTTTGGGTGTGTTTGAATAGTCTATTTTTTTTGTTAAGAAAGTAAGATCTGTGAAATTGGTTTCATATAAAAATGTAGGACATGATCAACAAATTTGGAAAATGTGTGAAAAACAAATGTTATTTTCTTAGTTTTTCTAGCCTGTTTGTGGGCTTCAATCATTGATATGAGTTTTTAAGAACTGCCATTTTTACTACTCATTTTGGAAAAATTTGAAAGATATAAAAGCACTGAGAATCAGTGTTCCACGGCAAGGCATGATGGTTTCTTGGAAACTACAGAATGCAATTAATTACTTTCTGTATTTGGCTTAGAGTTGAAGTTTATACATATTACTTCCTAATGAGCCTTGCAATAAACGTAGAGAGGTTGAAATGGAACATATTTCACATAAAATCAAGTATTTAGTAATCCATTAATTTCTAGATTAATGAAAAATAACTGCAATAGTATCTTATTTAAAAAATCTATAATTTTACCTGAAAAAAAACCAGATATGTATGAAGTAGACAAAAAAGATTTATGAAAATAGGATTTAAGTTTAATCTAGAATTAACAAGTTAACATAAATTATGTGGTCTTGTTTAAGGTATATGCTTAATATTAGTCTTCTGTTTTAAGAACTTTTAATAAGGTTTATTTTATTATTTTAAAAATAAAAAATAAAAACCCTCTCAGTTTTATCGTGACATTTCATTGTGAATTTACTATTGAAAAGATCAAAATTTGTTGCTGGATTTGAGGGTGGTGGTGTTTTTTTTTTTTTTTTTCTCTTTTTTTTTTTTGTATACACAAAAATGTTCTCCATAAAGTTATAAGCCAGAAAGTTTTCAGTTGTCAAAAACTTTGACTGAAAAATCAAATACCATGCAACTTCAAGTAACAATATGAAATAAATTGGCACTTGGTCTTAAATATTTATTTTTTAGTAAGTTTTGAAAGCTTAGACTTGGAAATGTGGCTTTCCTCTAAAAAACAATCTGATTGTCATACAGTGAATGCTTACTAATGAGCATGAATAATCCCTCAAGGATTTCCTTCAGAGTTATTGTCATAGAATTATGAGTGCCACACATACATTCTTAGTTTGCTAGTCATTCCCCTAACTGCAAGATGAATCAGAAATTCTATGCTAGTTTAGAAATCCATTTTTTATATTTTTGCTCGTCTTTATTCTGAAAACTGAAGACATTCAGTTTTACTTTGAAATGAAGACTAATGCAGTCTCTGGTTTTGTGCATAATTAATTATAAAGTCAACTACAAAAACTACAATACAAATATTCAATTTAGGTTTTGCAATAGACCTTGTTGTATATGTATACATTACACTAACGTTATGTTACAAATTCTTATGAATTAAAATAGTATCAAATATTAATGAGTTAATTGGTCAGAAGCATTCAAGAGTATATCACAAATCACGAGATGATTTTAAATGATGATTTGAAAATATTGCCACATCAATGTGAAATTTTACTACCATGAGCATAAAAAGAGAGACAAGGGAAAAAGTCACGTTACTCCAAACTTGGATACAGTAAGTCTCTTTCAAAGAACTAATTGAAAGAGGGAGTTGACAGTATAGGAAATCTATGTTATATAGATGTACAAACTGAACCACTGTTGTATTTTTAATTAATTCATAACCAGCAATTGTTTATACTGATTTTGGACATCATGGTGAGGTAAGATTTATATACTCCAGTCAAACAGTTAGAGTACATGAAAGGCAGAGAAAGAGGAAGCTGTGACATTTTTCTTCTACAGCTGATGAATATTTTAAATTTCATTGAAGTGGAACATCATAAAATCATGAATGATTTTAAGGAGTTAATGACCAATTAATTATTACTCACACACACAATAACCTTCTAACGCTGAACTACTGAGAAAACTCTTTGACATCAATCGTAACTAATTTTTACTATTTCACAGTATTTAGAGTTGAAGAGGACAGTACATATTTGAAAAACATCAAATGAAAGATTTGTAGCATTTGCTAATTAAGCAGTATCCATTGTTACTGTATTCTTTCCTAGTGGAGTTATTATGTCAAATTCTGGCAAAAAATTATGTAACTAATCAGTGAACATAATAATGACTGAAGAAAACTGTACTAGGTATAAGATATATTAGATAAAATCTGTGTTAGATGTAAGTCCAACATCTCAGCATTTAAAAAAAAATGATGATTTTATAACAGAAAAGACCCTATCTTATTTGTCAAGGAAACATATTAGTGTCTAGATACAGAAGCTATACTGAAGTATAGTTAGATCAATCCTCAGATGACAGTAATAAAAATGTAAACAGATTCTAATTGTACTCAAAATACTATGTTTTCAAAATACAACTGAATATTTAGAGAAGAGGCACCAGTGTACTTAAATATAATTTAATAAGTGCCATCATTAGACTGAAAACAGAATAAAATCAAATAGAATCATAAAATCACCAAGGTTGGAAAAGATCTTCAGGTCACCTAGTCAAACTGTCCACCTACCACCAATATTTCTCCACTAAACCATGTCCCTCAGTACATCTATATGGTTCTTGAACACCTCCAGGTATAGTGACTTATCCACCTCCCTGGGCAAGCTGTTCCAGTGACAGACCACTTTTTCAGAGAATTTTTTCCTTATATCCAATCTGAACTTAGGGATCAAATTATGAACATAATACATTTTTACAAGGGAAATATCTTTGTGAATAAAACCTATGGGAGGCTGCTCATAACGTGGGCAAGTCTTTTTTGGTTTTATTTTTGGCTTTGTATCTAACAGAGAGATAGACAGGAAGAATTATCTACAAAAGGAACACCTGCAAATGATTAACCTCAGGAAAAATAAAAAGAATCTCCAGAGAAATTAGACTTTTTCTTTTAAAGTGGGAATACTTGAAGAAAGATATGTACTATTGCTTCTCTTTCACCAGATCTTTTCTGAGATATTAATTTTTTTTTTTTACTACTGAACTATCAAGATGGTCAGTTGTTTGTAGGAATAGTAAGAACAATAAACCAACCTAGGCAAATTCATAGGTGAATTCAGTATAATTTTAACTGCTTTGATGACATTATGAATGCAATACAACTGCCAAAGTATTATGCAATCAGACATTGTCTCATTTCAAGGACAATTTTAAAAATAAATTTAATAGGATGTTCACATACATATGTGCATACATCTGTTAGTCTATATATACATATATATTTATACTGAAAACTTACATAGATGTGGCATTTAAGCAAGGAAGGCTCTCAAATAATGAGCTAAACTATCTTCATAGTATTCATGTATACAGTTCTGATGCTTTGTTTAAGCATAAATATTTATTTTTATACACATACACATGTGTGCATGTCAGAAGACTATTTGTAAACACAGATTTTTAAAGAAGGAAGCATGTTTGTATGTGCTGACGTGTATTTCAATATATGTACTGCTATGTATATGATATGTATATATGATATGTACTGATAAGTATATGCTACATCAATAGCATTATACATTTAAGAATAATGTTTTTTAAAAAGTGTCTTAAGAAGGCACTTCTTAAAGCTAGTGATCTGTGAGTATTTGAGCGATCTGAGTTTTTCACTCTGCACTATGTAATGCAACACATATTCTATTTGTGACCTGAAGATATATTGATAGTTTCATAGAAGATAAAGAGACCAAGAATATCTCTTAATACTATTCTACTTATTAGAATTTGGGATATTTTTACTGCTTGTATTACTATGAAATGATAAAAAATGATATGATTTAAAAAAGAGCTGTTGAAATTGTGCATTGCTGCTGATATTCCTAAGAAAAGTTATTACATTAGATAGTAAGATATCTACTGGAGTACAAAACAGGTAGTGAGTTTAGAAAAAAATCTTGTCAGAGAATTTGACTGGACCAACTAGTACTGAAAATGTTTTTGAAAATACCTACTTTATCAGTGCTGAATTTCAAGATTGAAAAAGAATATCAAAAGTACTCACTAAATGTCTGGTTTTCTTATGTAAAGACTGTAAAATTCACTCTTTTTTACTATGCTTCTGCTATATATATTTCTGCCCTGGATAAATCTTTCTGATGATTTTCTATTCAATATATTGTCTATTCAATGTATTGTAAAGTGTGAGCTTTGGCTAAACTTTCAAGAACAATCATAAAAATATAAGAACAAAAAGGTTTTAATAATTCATCTAACAATTACGTAATTCAACAAGTCACTAGATGATTTGTAGCTAAAAATATTTGGAAGTTGACAAGGTCATAAAACATGCAGAGGTTAAGAGTCTATGACATGACTTTCTATCCAGACTTGTAGCTTTGACTTCAAAATACAGATCAAAATGTATGTGGACATCATATTCTCTCTGTCCCATTATGGCAGCTGGAGAAGATTGAACTGCATCAAATCTCAAGGTCTGATCCTCTAGATCTTCTCTACTAATCATTCATTCCATCTTGGGCATAACTTTCTCATACAGCTCATTTATCCAAGCATTTTCATTGCTGCTCTGCAGCGCATAATGGAATATGAAGATGACTTGAGTAGTTGGAAGCCTATCACTCTATTTTGTGTGTGCCATTATTGAAGAAAAGAACTGAAAAGCAGGCATGATGGAAAACATGATTACAAATATTTGCAGCCAAAATATTATATATTAGTCTCTTAAATATCCTATAAAATTGCAATTTACTTGTATTTCCTTATATCGATTCATTCTGTTCCTGAGTTGCGTTTTACTTTTTGTTTTGTTTGTTATTTGTTTTCCTTTTGGAGTCTCATTAACCATTTAAGTAACATAAAACTATCTAAGTACATAGTATTGTCCAAGATGATCTTAGCCTTTTATATAGCATATTGACAAGATTTAGGAAAAAAAACCCAAACTGTTTACAACAATCAAAGTAGTTGAAGACTTCTGTGGTTAAAAGGTTTTAATACATTTTTTTAAATCCAGTTTTATTTTAACTGTATTAACAAAAGACAGTTCAGAGCAAATTAGGAACAGTTCTTAATTAACTTCAAAATAAAGCTATAATTCTGTTAAATAAATATATAATTAAGTCAAAAGAAAGGACTGTGAAATTACCTTATATTTATATTTTGATTTGTTACTATTAGATTTCATGTTTTTTTTTTTTCCTAGCAATGATAACGCCCTTTGATATATTTACAACCTGTGGATAAATCATTTCTCTTAACTAGACAGTCAATATGAAAATAATATTGTCTTTTACTGAAAATCAGAGGCATTTTTAGGATTCACTTAGAATTTGCTAAATTGATTAAACTTTGTTTCCATTTATTTATTTATTCATTCATTCATTCATTTCTTGATATAAGCAGATTCATATGCAAGAGCCACTTAAAAGCCTTTCTGATTTAACTGATAACATTTATATATATAAATTATATACATATATATAATATATAAAGAAACACACAAAGGTCCTCAGTTGCTGGTATTATTCTGTCATGAACAAATGCAAATAAGCTTCTCATACTTTCCAGAGGGAGTGAAGAACAAAGCTGAGACAAGGTGTAACTGCTGCAGATCTACCCTAAAGTAAGACTAGCACATCTCTAAAGGAGAAGACTGAACAGTAACCATCTATTTCTCAAATCTCTTTCTGCTTCATAAGATATGCTTACAGGCAACAGAGCATGATGTTCTAGTCTTTATTTTTTGATTCATTTGAGTTGTGGCGATGATTTTGCCCCATATATTCTCTTTCTGTCTATGTGGATAAAATCCTCTGGAATAATCCCCAAGGACCATTAGCTGCATACCATTAGGTTAAGTTTATTACAGAATCTATTGTCACTGCTATTACTATTTTTTAGTACTTCATAACTGTTTACTGCTGTAGTGTTATTTCTTCCACATATAGTATCAGGCAGGAAAACTAGATTTTCAAATTTTTGAAGATTACAGGAAATGGTTTCCAAAATTGACTGTGAATTAACAATGTCCTTAAGCATGTGTATATATCCTCATTTGTTTCTATTTATGATGGCAAGGAATGTAGGAGTTTCCCAAATTCACCAGCCCTTCCTTTTTCCATCTTATATTTTCCAAAATTTTAATCTTTCATTTAAAATTCTGTTAAAAACTTAAACCAAAACTATTTAGATGATATTATTTGTTAAATCAATGAAGATTTACTATAGTCCCGAAGCTTACTCAATCCCATCTACCTTTGTGGTACACTGTGGCATGTAGTGATGGAAAAATTGTGCAATCTGCTTCAAGAAAAAAGCCAAGATTTGACTGAAAAATCATTTTATTTTACTATCTTGTTAAGAAATAAAGGTGCCTGTATAAAATACCAAAATTCTAGTTCTAAAAAGCTCTCAGCTCTGAAACAAACAGAAAATTAAACACTAAGTAAGCAGCCTATTAAAGACATAATTTAGATATATACATTTTAATTGCAAGTGTTGTTTCTATCATTCCTTCAGAGTGATACAGTGACAACAGCTAACTCTTTATGCTTAAATGCAAATTTATACTAATTTGGATGCAAGTCTACAACTCTTTCATGTTATGTATGTTGTAATTTGGCATAATAGTCAAACAAGATATAATTCTGCCAGTCATCTAGTCAAAAGACCGGATAAATTAATTACAGAATTTATAAAAGTATTAATCTTTTCTTTTGGAAATTGTATTTGAAAATTTAAGGTGGAGTTGTATTTGAGTTCACTGAAAGTTTTCTTTCTCGTATGTTCTGGCCATTGCCTGCTCTTTAGATCATTTCTGCTTTAAACAAGGTTGGATGAATACGAAATACATAATATGGCTCCACATTACATATGTTCATATTAAATAAGCTGATTCTTTTAGAATGATAAATTGAAAATCAAAGTGAAAAATTTCTAAGATGCACATTGTAAAACACTGTAAGATATCAATGTCTGATTAGCAGTCTGAGAGGCAAATTTGTGGGAACAGTCTCTGTATGATTCAGTTCTGTTCAATTTGTCACAAACCTGTACTGATGTTCATACAGCAACTTTCATAAGATTTCATTAATTTTGATCTCTTACTGGTTATTAGATTTTAGTGGTGAATATTTCCAAGAGTTCATTCTAAAAATCGTAAGTTTTATGCTCAAGGAAATTCGTATCACCTTAGGGAAAATGAAAGAATCAGCTCCAAATTGGCCTGAAAGATAAAAATTTTACCACTTCTTGAACTTTTGAGGGAAATGGTTTAAGACCTTAGACTGCATGTGCAATTCCAGAGAAATTAGGTTAGCATTATATTATTACATGCATATCACATTCCCACTTTAATGTGAGGTAGTCTTCTGGGTTGTGCAAATTACAAACCTTGGCAATGACTATCAATGGAGCAAAGTGGTTTTAAAAAGAACTGACAGTCTTTGATGATTAAGTGACTTCTTTAAATGTCTGAATTTTAATTAGAACAATTTGGCTGAACTAACATAAGCAGTCCCATGATTTCACTAGCAGAACAACATGATTGATGATAAATTTGGATCTGTATTTAAGAATGCCTAGTTTTATGTCGGTTAGAAAACTGTACCTACTCAAACTAGCATGGATAAAATTTTGACTTTGTAATATAAATTAGATAAGACTATGGAATCTATTTAATTGATTTATTATTTCTTGAAAACTGTAACTTCTTATGCGTTGATAGAGATTGGACAAGGGGGAATGGTTTTAAAGTAACACAGAGGAGATTTAGGTTGGAAATTAGGAGGAAGTTTTTCACGCGGAAAGTGGTGAAGCACTGGAATGTGTTACCCAGAGAGACTGTGGATGCCTCATCCATGGAGGCATTCAGGACACGGCTGGATGTAGCTCTGGGCAGCCTGGTCTAGTGGTAAGTGACCCTGCCCAAGGCAGGGGATTAAAATGAGGTGATCTTTGAAGTCTTTTCAACCCAGGCCATTCTATGATTCTATAATTATGCTATGCGCATGTTCTTTTAAAACAAAATCTCCATCAACTAAATATCATCTTTTCTTCCTATATCATTTTTAACTTTTAAAAAAATTATTATTTTATTTCTTTCCTTCTCTCTCTCCTTTTTTTTCAAACTTCATATGCTTACAATGACTTACAGTCTGTACTTCAACCTGAGGAACTGTATTATAAAGAACTAAAAACTAACAGAAGGGATTGGTGAATATTGTGTTTTATTTTTCATGTGGTCTCGATTTTTTTTACCTTGGTCTGTCAGAGATGACCCTGTTAAATCAATGAAACAGAGATACTAACAGAACAGTCATTTATCATATATATTAAGATGCCTTCCTTTGTATTTTTTTAACAGAAGAATTCAGAAATTTCTGTGAGGATGCTGTATTATTAGAGAATATATTATTATATATTATATATATTATATATATATATTATATATTATTAGAGAATACATATTAGAGAATTGTTCAGCCTGGAGAAGAGAAGGCTGCGGGGCGACCTCATTGCAGCCTATCAATACCTGAAGGGAACCTACACCCAGGAGGGGAGTAAACTCTTCAGAAGGGCTGATAACAGCAGGACTAGGGGAAATGGATCCAAGTTGAAGGAGGAAAGATTTAGGTTGGATGTTAGGGGGAAGTTCTTCACAAGGAGAGTAGTTAGGCCCTGGAACGGGCTGCCCAGGGAGGTTGTGGATGCCCCGTCCTTGGACGTGTTCAAGGCCAGGTTGGACGGGGTCCTGGGCAACCTGATCTGAATGTGTATGTTTGGTGGCCCTGCTAGGCAGGGGGGTTGGAACTACATGATCCTTGAGGTCCCTTCCAACCCAGGTGATTCTGTGATTCTGTGATTCTGTAATATTAAGTCTGCTTAGGAAAAATGAATACAATAGAGCACTAGATGAAGAAAAAGCATTTCAGATGTTGTGAAATCATGTTTCAGTTTTCTAAGCTGTATACAAAAGATAAGTAGAAAAATGTTGGTATTTTCAGTAAATGAGTCAAATGGTTGGTAGTTATATCATGTATATTATATATATATATATATGTATATAATGAGTTTCTTATACTTTAAACAAAAAGCCTTGCAAAACAAAAAAAAACAAAACAAAACAAGAAATCCTCAGAAAATGAGTTGCATATCTGAAAATGGACCTAGTTCCTACACTTTATTTTCGCTTATTTTCTGTAAGGCAGTCATGTGAGAACTTGCATTCTACCTCCAACTGAACCCTAAAGTTGTGCTTAAAACAGTGCTGGAGACTTTCTGGGCTGCTGATACATTCCTGCTCACTTTCTGTTATGTTGGATTGCAAAAACTGTCTGGAGCTTAAGGAAAATGAGAACTGACACAAAGCTTTACCTGTCTGCAAGGAAAAATAATTTTAAAAGAATAAAGAGGTCAGTGGAAAATTATTAATTTTATGCTCCAGTTACTTTTATTATTCAAATATAGTACCAGTGGCACTGCAATCATATATGAAGGAGAAAAAAGTGTATATTCATTTTTCTTCCAAGCCCATTTGACTTTCTTTTTAACCTCGCTCTTTGTTTTACATATAAATTAAAATTCAGTTCTCTTTTTATCCATAGTTTAGTTTCTTTCACTCATGCAATACTATGTGTGGTGCTTTTCACTTCAAGGCTTAGATAGGCACTTCAGAAGCTTACATTTATTATCACTCATTGTTCACAAGCACGTTGCATACTTAAGCACAAAATGTTTAATAGGAAGATCTTAAAATAAAATGTGTCATGGAAAAGGAAGAGAGGACCACCACATTCAGAGCCAAGTTGTGGGTGGGGAATCTGAGAAGAAATAAAATTTGTGCTGTGGTATGTATCAGTCAACAGGCACCCTTCCATGAGTCAATACTAAGAGGACATTCCCTGGTGCCATTGCTGCTCCACAGTGCATCCGAGCAAGAGGGAGAACATACTCAGAGAAAAGTAGCTTGGAAAAAAAGGTCTATTGACACTGAAATTCAGTGTGGCAGGGCTGAGTCTACTCTGCAAACTAAAAGGGGCAATCATTAGGCCAGTAAAGAAACAGGATAGTGATACTGATTTAACATGAAAAAAGTTAAGCAGAAGGTTTTGTAACAGTGTTGTTCTCTACTCACAATCACCCTAATTCCACAAAAGTTTTGGTGCATTACGAAGGAAGTCAGTTCAGCAGTACACTATTTATATTTGTGAAATATCAAGCTCAAAGTGAAGTACATTGAAATTTTAAAAATGTGACAGAATTTAAGCTTGCTTTTTAAAAGCAGTTAAGTTCTTTGCCCTGTAAGATAGCTTTTTTGTACAGGGCTCTAGGTTCAACCTACAGTTACATCTTCCTTTCTTGCACACGAAGATATCTTGGAACATAATTCCAATGTGCTTGGAACTGCTTTATGCCCCTACTTGCTGACCCAGTTTCATAATCTCCTAATTTAGAGAGCTGTTATGTAAGAATCTGTTTGCAAATAAGTAGAAAATGCCGTACCACTTGTATTTCTTTAGCCTTAAGTTTGGAAATGTTTATTTGTAGTTGCTATGAAATGATTTTTCCTTATCATATGAGAGTATTTGGCCTTTAATTTGTGATAGTGCTCCTACCGATATTTAAAAAAAAAAACAAAAACAAAAAAAAAACCAACAAAAAAAAACCTTTAGAGGAGTACAAAGGTTTTAGCCAGATACAAAACATAACAGTATTTCAGTTCAGCTTCCTGATTTTTTACTTTATGATAGCCAGCACACACACTGCTGTAACAATCTGCGACTGGTTTAAAACAGGTAGCAAAGCAGCTCAGCATGCTTAGCAGCTATCTTAAGCAGGCAATTGCAGATGAAATTCAGCAGGAAAAAATTATCAGTTACTCAATTATATCTTAAAGAACATATACTAAATTTAAGCTATCTTGAATCAACAATAGAAATAATCCCCAGATGCTAAAAATAAAACAAAAAAAAAAAAACAAAAAAAAAAAAACAAAAAACCTATCTGTTCAGGAAAGTTCAATCTCAGTGGACTTCACTGCCTGAAAACATTTTATAAAATTTAAAAAGTGCTCCCTTTTATTCTGTATTTCATGTTGCTCACTGTTGCCTTCATATCCTCGTGATAGGACCACATCTGTTTAGGACATGCATTTATTTGTTTTTGCTATGGATGTTGTGTTACTTTTCTGCTTTACATTACTTCCAAAATAAGAAAAGCTGTTTGGTTAGAATTGTCCATGACTGCATACAGAGAATACGTATGGCTTATGTGCTGCATAATATGTTCTGCATAAATTTTGGCCAGCACCAAGTGAAGTCCCTCAATGTATGTATTTGATTTCCCTGTCACATTGAAATAAATATGGTTATTAGTTATAATAACTCTATATTTCTTTAAGGCTGTCATGTCAGTTTTAATGTACAATTGGCCGTAGATATCACAGCTTTGACTCAGCATGTCACTTCTTACCTTGCCAAGCATGAAAAGTGCAAGTAACAAGACTTGCAAAATGAAATATTGTCTGACAGGAACCTGCCTTCTAAACTACAGAATCCTGTTATAAAGCCACCTTGACAAAAAGTGTATCATTCTTAGGACCCTTAGTGTAGTGATGTATCTCTATTGTCAGACATTGTACAGTTCATCAAAAAAGTCTTCCTGTCACTGTATCTTATATCTAAAAATGTCTTCATAAAAGCATACTATATTCAAATCTAATATATACATACATATATATTTGTAATTAAGATCTTAGTACAGTTAAATTTCTAGGGATTTTCTGGTAGCTATGTTAATCTAATGAATTAAAAACACTAGTTCAAAATGGTTGGTGTGACTGCTAAGTGGAAGCGCAAATCACTTTTTTAAAGGAAGAAAAAAGATAGATTCAGATATTTATTGTCTGTTAACAGTTGATCTGAAAAAAAAAAAAAAAAGAAAAACACAGGATAGAAAGAAGATCTTCCTAGTTTTCAGCCATTGCTCCATTGGTTCTATGTCTTTTGTAGTCAGCTTTAAGAGACTGCTCAGTGGCCACAATTATAAACCAGGAGAATATAGTTTACAAAAAAATACTTTTTCACACAGATTGAAATTTGACAATGACAGTTGCTTTATGATGCTTTAGATTTTTATAGAGAAACTATTCACTCTTCAACTTACTGTATGTTATTTACTAAAAAATACTTAAGGCTGTTCATATACAGAGGAATTGGTCCTAACAGTATTCATAGCAATGATCTGAAGATCAACATTCTTCCTTCTTCTTACCAAGGAAAAAACACTTTCCCAAGCATGATAATAGGAGTAAAGAGAAGATTCAGTTCCTGCTTCTTCAGGCTTTTAGGACATGTAGATATACAGACATACAGTATGGACTAAAAAAGAAAAAAAAAAAAGCAAAGAAAGTAAAAAAAAAAAAGAAAAGAAAAGAAAAAAAAAAAGAAAGAAGAAAAGAAGAAACACCATCTTTTGAGAATAAATCTATTGAAAATAAGAAAAATAATATTTTCTATTTTTGGTGGATGTTCCACTACATTGTCACTTTATTTTTTGTGTACGTATATCTGTGTTGATATATCAAAAGTTTTATATTGTTGTAGAAAATTATTCTGGTGCCTAGTTTCCTTTGACCTAAAAAAAAAGTTTTTCAGAGTAGCCATTGTATGTATTTATTTCACAGTATCTTTGACGTTAGATTTTTGGAAGAAGTCCATGACACTTTATGAGATGACTGAATTGCTATAGACTGTAGTAGGTGAAACTCATCAGTTTCATTGAAGAATAAGGCAAAAAAGTAAACTGGTGACAATTGCTATATTTTGTTGTTAGTTATAATGTCACTCAGATGCTTCTATTTCTTCATTTTATTTGGGATATTTAACTAAGAATTGATCCTTCCATAAGAAGGAATGTTTGCCTTCATTCTTAGAAGCCTAGTGAAGATATCTGTTGTTAAGAAAAAGTCTTAAATAAAACTCTTCTACATATCTGGTCAATGAAAGATGACTGAGAATTCATTTATATATTTGCTAATATGAATTTCCTGGTTACTAAGCATGATTTATGATCAAGTTCATTATTTCAGTCTAATTTTGCATCAGAAAAGAAGGAGAAGAAGCTGTCAGACACTTCATCATACATCTGTCTGGGACATGACCATTGAAAGCACAAGTGATCTCAGGTAAGAAATTGGCATGCTTTTATCTCTGATTCAGATGACTATATTCCAGAATCAAAGAATTGTTGAGTTTGGACAGGACCTCCAAAGAGAGAGATCCCCCAGACTCTCTAGGCAACCTGTAGCAGTAGTCTGCCACCTTCACTGTAGGGAATTATTTCCTTATATTCAAATAGAGCCTTCTGTGTTCCACTCTGTGCTCTTTGCCTCTTGTCTTATCACAGGGAATCACTGAAGTGAGCCTGGTCTAATCCTTTCTGTTTCCAGTCCTTGTGTGGGAACTGCAGACTTCAACAGAATTAGAAGCCGAGATTGTGAATCCCTCTTCAGATCTTGTATGTCCTGGTCTTTGATTAGTTTAAGTAGCTAGTGGCTGAATAACTATGTCCCTACCCCACCTGCTCAAAGTCCAAGGCCCTGGAATCCAACATTTTTATCTTCAGACCTATGTGTTCTTATTATGACATATCTTTGTCAACATAGAATCTTTCTATAGGGTTACACAAAAAGGAGAATTTTAGCTGCAGTCCCATTGGAGAGATATCCACTTCTTTCATTTAACCAGGATGAATAGCAGATAATGAGGTAACATAGTCACCACTAGAGAGAGCTCTGATACTAGAATTATCAAGTTCTAGTTAAGTTCCTACCACAGTGTTTAGGGGTAGTTTCTTGAATGGGTGAATGTCAAAGAGGAAAGAGCAGTACAAAAAGAAGAAGCTCCAGTGTTTAAGGGAAGATGCTAAACAGTAGTTTTAGAACACGATTGGTCTAGAGAAAGAGGAGAGTATTTTTCTAGTTTGGACTCTTTCCTCCTTAATTCAGCGTTTTTTTGACACTCTACTTGCAATACTTACTGCTGCTGGGCTGCTTTGCTTCATGGTTTATGACTTGATATTGCTTGCAGGAGAATATAAGACAAAAATAGAATACTGGAATTTGGAAAAAAAAAGTGATTTATGAATCATGTCCTTTATAGTTGATAATTCAGTAAAAGCTTACTGGATTTTTAGAAGAAACTGCCAATATCTACAAACTTTGACTATTTACATTGGAAATATCCATGAGCAGCAAATGTACATACATTCTTATTCCCTGAACATATAGTAAGATATATAGAAAGTAAACATACTTAACATGCCAACCTACCAATATTACTTGTGCTTTATTATCATAGTGCAATGCACTTTTACTGAATTGGAGGTATAAATCATATAAGTACAGGCTGGCTAAGCCTGAATAAGTAAGACAAGGTAGGCAAGTCTATTGTTTTCATAAATACTGCAGGAAGGGTACAACAAAGGCAATGTCATGGATATATTTCTAATAGTCATTCTCTCTTGATGCTCCACAATACAGGGGTAGAGCAAATATGAAATTTGTGCAAACTGTATGAATAAAATAGGAATCAAACAGGCTGTACCAAAGAAGACAAAATAGAAGCCAGAATCCAAATCCTGTATTTCAAAGCCATACTCTGTCTCCATTAATTCTTTGTGCTTCTGAAGAAAGGAAATGCCCAGCTTGGGGTAAATCTTCCCACAGGTAGGAAGAGTAACTATAATTTTGGAATGTTTTGCCAAAGACCCTTGACTTTCTTCACAAACTTCCTTTTGTGAGAAACTGAGAACAGATGCTGTCCATTCATTTCCAGCATAAAGGAAGTTTCCTTAGATTTTTTCTAGGATAGCTAGATGTTCTTTCTTTCTCATCTGTAGCAGTCATCTACAAGTACATGCAGAGCATCATATCTTTTAGACCCAGTCAAATGTAATACCTATTAAACAAACTGTGATCTCTGTACAGAATTTTTTAGAAAACAAAAAATTTTCCAAGTGCTTCTGTTTTCCACTCTGGTGGAAGTGAGAAGTGAGTAGGGGCTGAATATACTTTTATATACATATATATATATATGGTGGAAAATTTGATACTGCTGTATTTGGTTATGCAAAGATACCTATAATTTCAGATGTCCACACATCTCAAGATGAAAACATTAAATCACCAGAACTTGTTTCTTAGAGAAATTCCACAAAATCTTTATTGACAAACCCAGTACTGAATGTCACAAATATCTATCTTGATTCTCACTAGAAAACAGAAGCAATTTTTAGATTTTAAATGTCATTGACATATGAATGGCTGGCAGAGTTAAGGACAATGTAAAAGTACCAACAGATTCCACAATACTATATATTTTTCAAATATTTACAGACTACAAAATTTTAACCTGACAATTTGTATTGGGACACATTGGCAAAGGAATATGCAGGTCATACCAGAATTACCTAAATAAAAATAGAAGTTACAAAAGTACCAGATACAAGAATACATGGATGCAAATAATTTAAGGAAAAAAAATAAATATTTAGAAATAAAACCAAAAATGGTAAGGGGTAAGTGTGTTACAAAAAGAGTATAATATACAAGATGTGCAATTTTTTTTTTTAATCCAAAGTGATAAAAATTCAGAATTGTTTTAAAGGAGAATGAGGATTAATAAAATTCAAAAGATTAAGAGACATTTTTCTTAGATCTGTAGTAACTGATTAGAAACTCACAAAATACTCTAGGCAAAACAAGGTAGTAGTTCCAATAGGCAGGATCTAGTGAAACTCATTACAGAATACTTAAAAAGGAAACCAAAGTTAGCTCTGAAAGATTAGCAACAGTTTAATATACATTTCATGAAAAATTGAGGTGGTCTTCACCATTCTGGATAAAATAATGTTAGTAATTACCTTTAAAAATATATTTAAAAAAAACAGATATATGTGTATATATATTTAAAACAGTCAGTTGAATTTTGAAATACATCAGAGGAGAAGAAATTATTAATCAGTACATCTATGAGTACTTAGAAAATACTGGATGAGGAGAAGCAGCACTCCACCTATCTCTGCCTCACATAGCTAACAAAAGGAAGGCAATGGATGCCACAAATCTTGACTATAATATATCTTTTGTTGTTCAAGATCTTCTTGTAGGAAAGCTGGATCAAAGAAACCATCATGAAGTAAGTGCACAAAGTAAGTAGCAGAATTATGCCCAGTTTTTCAAATAACTCAGAAAGGTCACTTTGTAAGAAAAGGGAAACAGTGCAAAAAGTGTCAGCAGCATATTTACATTAGCCTTTCAGCCTCAAATACCTCCTTATTTTATCCACAGGTATACAAGGAACTTGAAATAATTATATACATATATTTTAATCTGAAAAGAAGAAGATAAACATGTGTAGAGCTAGAAGAGAGAGATGACATATGATGATTTGTCAGTTAATCTAAGGCTGGTACAAACTGGACTGAGTGTTGAGCAGCAGATAGGAGGGATGGAGGTGTTGGACACTGCTTGAAGCTGATTTGAGTGCAGTGGCAGTGCTTAGTCTGTATTCTCTTCATGTGTTTTTCTAAACATTTCAGTAGTGCCTGCCCTTAGAAGTAAGTGTACAGCACAGAGGAAGAAAAATGTGTAGTGCCTTGGAAATTACCAATGAAAGCAGCATGTTTTAAAAATTAACATCGTATCTACTTAAAAAGCACCAGTTTAACAGCTGTAACCATTACCTTTTTATAGCATATTTTATAAGCAGGTCCTTAAAATACTCATGGGTTTCTCTTTAGTAAAAATGCAAAACAAAACTGAGGATTGAATGAGCTTATTTGAAGTCAATAATACTATGCTGATTTACCCCAGCTGAACATCTGTCCCATGACTGTACACATAGAAACACTATGTATCTAACATAACACTATTCAGTAAAATAAAGCACATAACACAGCTAAGCTTCTCTGAGCAAGAAGTTAATGTCTCTAAATAGATTTCAGTATTGTCTGGTGATTTTTTTTTAGAGAAAACAAAGAGAAAAGAAGAATTACATTGTGATAGAAAAAATTTCTTTTCAAGGGAAGTTTAGAAGGAGACATACACTGAGATAAAGAAGTACAAGAAGGAGGATGTGTTTGTAACAATTGAAATCTCTCACAGCATCAGCAAAGTTATGCTTGAATAGGATTGTTATACAGCAAAAGTTTACATCCACATGCTAAAAAGCAGCAGCAGTCAGCTTCCTGAAGGGATCAAATATGCAGTGGATACTTCATATACCTATGAGGATATTTGGAGAAGACTTGTGAAAAAGGGAGAAGGAAAAGGCAAGTTCTGAACTTTGCAATGAGCAAGGAATCAAGTCCATTTAGTGGCCTTCAGGGAAAGAACAATGTTAGTATGCAGATCTAAGAGAGGACTAAGGGAGTCCTGCTCGAAAGAAAACTCTTGGAGATAGTTGATGGTCAAGTTATGTCTGTATTCTAGAGACAAACAGAAGGAAGCTTTCTTAATTGAGTGAATGAGGAAGAAAACTTTTATGATTTCAACATTTGTGGAATAGATTTTATGGATGAAAAACAATTGTATGTGAAATGGTGTGCTTGGATACTTTCGTGTACATATATAAGACATTTGCTTAACTTTGGCATTTCTGTGTATATCTGAAAAGTCTTATTGATAAGCCTTTCAATTTAAAGCTAATTACTGTCCTTTCTAGCATATTTCACAAATATGCTATCATTAAGACTTTCATCTACATATCTTCGTGTTTACTCAATTATCCTTTGCCCAAACAGAGATGAGGTCATAGGATTATTATAAAAATAAATATACAAACAACAACAACAAATTACTATGACAGTTGTCATTACTAATCAATTGTTTATTTCCTTGATTTTGAGTGTCCTATACATACATTTTTAACAGATGGAAGTATAAGCTTACTGAAATTTTATGAAACAAATAAACACAAAAAAACCTCCAAAACTTCATAATGACAAATAAGAGAATATATTAAATTTAATGTACATGACTTTTAATTGAGTCCCAAGACATAAGAAAGCATGGCTTTTTAATGTTTGAGTCTAGCATGTCTGCCAAGTGCTAAATATTTAGGGTTGACCCTTAGCAAAGATGGATATGAAAGAGAGACTGAAGGATGTGAAGTATCAGAAATCAGTAGATTTGGAACTAAGAATGATGCAACACAAGGCAAGAGATACAAAAGTAGTATCAGTTAGTAGGAAAGAGGGTCTGACAAGAGGGTAACAGCCAATATCCATCTACTTCTGAAGGCAGATGATGGTACTGTCAGAACTCATCTATCATGAAAGCAATGAATGCAAACAGACATTTACTAACAATGTGAGTTTCCAAAGCAGCACAAGCACTGGTTGTAGAAGACCCAAGTTTGAGAGGTCTGGGCCAACAGAAAATGTAATAGCTATTGATCTAGTATAAACGGTCAAATTCAGGAGAAAATCCAGGTATCCTGAGTTTTCAGAAAAAAAAAAAAAAAAAAAAAAAAAAGACAGCTATGGAAATTACAGAATACCTTGAAACCACAATAGTGCAATCTGCAATCACTTCTTATTCTACCAGCAATACTTAAAGAGGTGGACAGAAAATATAATATTTAATCTTCATATGATTTATTTAGAACATAACATAAAATTAAATTCTTTACTATTATATTTTCTTTCCGAGTCCTTTTTTTTTTTTTTTTTTTTTTTTTTAAATAAATCCACAGAGATTTGAAACAAAGTATTATTTTACTTTCACAAATTACTTTAAGGGAGAAGAGCCTGGTTTCTATCAAACTGGGAGTAGTTTTGCCTGCATTCACTGAGTTTCAGAATTTTTTGAACATATTATTAACAAATCTTAATTAAATGTAGGAAAGGAAAATAGTAAGGCACATTGAATACTCACCAATTTTGGTATCTGTCTTATGATCTACATATTTTTTCGGTCCCTGTTACTATATAGCCTGAGTGTCTTCAATGT
The DNA here is from genome assembly GCF_026119805.1 of Tympanuchus pallidicinctus. Taxonomy (NCBI): domain Eukaryota; kingdom Metazoa; phylum Chordata; class Aves; order Galliformes; family Phasianidae; genus Tympanuchus; species Tympanuchus pallidicinctus. The sequence goes on from NW_026294769.1 coordinate 10,998,204, forward strand.
ATTTGTTCTCATAAGAGAATGGAGAAAGAAATACCATATGACAGCACAGCAAGCTAACATAATTAGACTCCCAGTAATCTCATACTATTCCAATTTTCTTAGCTGGCATATTTAAAAAAGTAATTTCTCTTCATTTGAGAACGGTAAAGCACTTTATCTCACCATGCATGCTTCTACACTTTGGCAAAATCAAGTGGTAAGTATAAGGTGAAATTTTCCCTAACTCATTATTATGAGTATTGTTTATCATTGCAATGCATAGTAAACCACTCTGAATAGTTGAATTACACAGGAAATTTCTGGGTCACTTTTCACAGTCGTTGCTGTTGGGGAAAACCAAAGCATGCCTGATCCAATATAGTCTATCAAACTGACACCAATGGGAAATTGTCTCTGAGCAAGCCAGAGCTGAGTGGTAAGAGGTGACAAAAATGTAATCTTGCCTATTGCTTCAATTCAATCCAATCTTCATTGCTTCAGCTAGCCCACACTTCCTTGTTTCTATGTGGAGGTTAATTCTCTTCAGCTCTTCCACTAAGCCTGATGTACCCACAGGACAAAAATTGTATGAGATTCCTCTCCCTCAGGATGCTGGTTTATTTTTTTAGTAAATACAGAATATATGAAATATACTGATAGAGTGGAAATAGTTTATTATAGTAAACTTTTTTTCTTTTTCTTTCTTTTTTTTTTTTTTTGTATTGAGAAGAGGGGGTCTGGGGATTCTTTAGGATTGGCTTGGTTTAGTTTCATAACAGATGCTGGTCACTGGAAAAGATAAGATTTCCTTACTAATATTTGCCATTAAGGAGTTTGGAACAAAAGAAAGTAATAGATGTTACAAAATTCTGCTTATGTTATTAATCATGTTGATTACTCTGAAAGTAATTCCTCCAATTTATTTCCATGGAGAGTACAATAGACACAATGAACATAATGACAGTTCTTGATAGATCAAACTCTCAACTTCAGAACCTTTTTTTTTCAACATAGTCATTACCATTAGATACACATTTTCAGCAGCAATGAACAGGAGCATGAATGTCATACTCATAAATAACTACACCAGGAGAGGTGATCCATTGTTGATGTCATCACTACTGAAGCGCACCACCCATCGCCTCATTGTGCTAACATCCACTGGTCTCCATAAATATTCATCAGGCACCAATGAATGCCATTTCTTACTGCACAGAGGAATCCAATTCCACACCTTTGCTCCATTTACACTCCTATGTCAGATGTCATTTTGTCAGACTGCCCCTCTGCTGTTGTCTGGCACACAGCAATAGAATGTAACAGAATGTTGGTGAGAAGGTTTGACCTCAGCAACCACCCCAGCAACATCCACCTCTGACATTGTGGGTCAACTGAAAAAAATAATTGGCTTTACTTTTGGAGCAGCCCTTGTAAATTATATATAACTTTAACACGGTGGAAGTATGTTTTATTAACTGTGCCATACAACAAAAATAATCCTCTCTCAGATTTCTTTCCTTTTATCTTTTTTTTTCCTCCAAGTACCAGCTTTATATTTAATAGCATATTTAGTCATTTTTTTCTCTTTGATGATTTCTTTCTTTAATAAAGAGGTTATTTCAAAAAGCATCCACTTTCTCTCTGGCAAACATACCTACACTTAAATGTTCAAATCTTAGAAAAGATAAATTATTATCATGTATAAGGCTGAATAACATCAAATATGCTTGTATGTAACCTACACAGATGATAGAAACTGGTATATTAAAGAAAAACATAAACCCTTTTATATGTAAGACTATTCTCTTTTCCATGTATTTTTCCATTCTAAATAGAAGCAGTAAAAACAGTATGATGACAGAGACATCAGGTGCAGTTCCATGGAGTTAGGCATGCATTAACACTAGAATTGTATGAACTATTTATGTGGATAATCAATATTATGAATTCAACTCTTTATGTATTTCCTACTTATTCATATTCATTCATTTGTGTGAAGATTTTTAAGCATCTGGGATGTTTGTGAATTGTTGGTGTTGACCATATATTGCATGTGGTAAGCAACAGTTCCTCTAAGTCAGATAGTTCTTTTGCCTCTCTTGACCAAATGCTGAAGCTATATTAGTACAAAAATAATCATTAGCTGCAGATAGTTAAGGAACACTTATTATGTGCCCCATAATTTCTGTTCAGTGAAACTGTTATAAACATATTCATATCAATTATTTTGATTTTTAAACAGAACATTATTCTCCAAAATAAACATTCCTCTGCTTTTCCTTCCCCCTTTCCTTTCTTCTTTCCCTCTTTTACCCTTCCTTTCACTTCATGGTAAAAAAAAAAAAAAAAAAAAAAAAAAAAAAGAAAGGTTAAATAAATCCAACATGCTGATATTCAATTGTAAGAAAATGAAATGCATAAAACAGGAAAGTTAGTAAAAAACAAAGTAAAGCGAAGATATGGACAGAGAAATATAGAGTAGAAAAGAAGAACTGAAATTCAAACATATTACATAAGGTAAAACTAAAAAAATAAAAATTATGAAGGCTATCATCCAGAAGATACTGACATTTAGAAATTGGAAAGCTTTCTCAAATGAGAACTGAAAAATCCATAATACATGGCAGTTCAAATGCAAGCAGGAAATTAAAGGAGCTAAAAAAAAAAAATTGAAGAGCATCGTCTTGCAAAAGATTCTCAAACTCATAATGAAAAGTTATTAAAATACATCAGAATCATCCAGCTGGGGAATTGGTAACTGATGACAAGAGGTGTAAAAGGGGAACATGTGATGATAAAGCTGCTGAGAAGTGCAGTGAGATATTGCCTTCATTTTTACTGCATAATTAAGATGCTGGGGAGATTCCCACACCTTGTGAATTTTTTATATCAAATACGTAAGAGGACCTAGAAGAACCTGAAATTAATACATAGGGATTATGGTACAAAATAGATATTGGGCATCAAGACAAGATAGGATGGACCCATGAGTTTTGAAGAAATACAGAAGTTAAATTGAAAGACTGCTTACCAGTGTCTGAAACCTACATGCAGTAGTCTACATACCTACAGAAAAGACTTAAAGGATTGCACAAACCGTAGAACACTGAGCCTGACTTCCATCTCCAGCAAGAAGGTGGCCATCTTGAAACCATAAAGTATGTGGATAAATTACAGTATTTTGTGAATGAGTCAACATGCTTCTGTAAAAAGAAATACTGCTTCACTAATCATCAGGATATTTACAAAGATGTTGAACAGCACAGATATAATGGATTTTCTGATCACTTTTGACAAATTTTAACATCAAAGGTTGTTTCAGATTGTAGTGAAGGTTCTCTTTTGGACTGAAAACTTGTGAAGGTTTGTTTAATGATCACTTTTCAGGATGGCGGAGAACCAGCAGTACAGATCCTTACATATGCTTAGGAGCTGTAAAGTGATGCACTTGATGTATGTATAAAGAGAAGGACCTTCTTCTGTGCCATGGAGCATCTTCCAGTAGAAGACTCTGATGAATCTCAGACATCAGCTCAGAGTTAATCTGACTCTCTAGGGCTTGTCACTCTGTTCTAGTTGTAAGACACTCTGCAACTCTGTGTCTTGTGGGAAAAGAGAGTAAGGAAATGGAATGGAGCAGAACCTTATAAGGAAGCCCTTACGGTACCAGCTAGATATGGATGTGCTAGGTATTAGAGATCCCACCAGAAAAATTGTACATTGACTAGTGGTGAGCCTTGTTGAGTAGAAGCAGTGAAAGAGCTCCCCAGGTCTGAGGGTGAGAAATGGATAAGATGTACCTTCCTGCAAAGATTTTTTAACATGAAAGAGTGTTGAAGATTCAAGCGACACTCTTGGATGAAAATGGGGAAAACATACTGGGCAGACCATTCCATGTGTTTGTTCTCCACAAAGAATATAATCAATATTAGAGACAGACTACAGGATGGGTTACTGGTCTCACTCAGTAAGTCATTCAGTATGTTTCTGGTTCTTTTTATATATACACAAGAAAACAGGCCATAAGACAGAATTCCTTCCTTGAAAGAGTTTGAATTCTCAGCATCTAACTATTTCTGGAGAATATAGAAAGGCTGAACTCAAAAGCAGTTCTCTGAAGTGATGGACGTTAAAATACAGCTGTAGTTCTCTTATGAGATTTCAGGATCTTGCATGAATAGTAGTTTTTAATTCCTAGTTCATAATACTATATTTCCTTATCTTTGTCAGTCACTTGTGTTCCCTAGTCCTATAGTGATAAATTTTATATTTTAGCACATTTTTGAATAGAGGATCAACCTGAGCTGTTCAAATTTAGAATAAATGTTAGCCAGTCATGATTTAAAGAGCCGTTCTTTCAATAATAGATTATTTTTCTAAATTATTTGTCCTAAATTATGAGAAGTTTTGGCTGTGAAATACTCATCTTAGCTCCTACCCTGAACAAATAGGGTCCCTGAAGTGGAACTACCTCATGTGGTTGGAGCTGCATTTTGATTCTTTTTGTTGGAATGGGGTGAGTTGAAAGAGGATGAAGCATAAGGGAAAACAGACAACATGAGATGTGATGCCAAAACCTCATTTCCTTCTATACTGTAAAGTCTGTAAGTCTCGAAAGAAAAAGACTTAATAGTGGGTAGATTCCATGCCTCCTGGCTCTGCAGAGACTGATATTAAACCCACTACTGTCTTGACTTGTAATGAAGGGCTTGGCCTATAGAATCTTGTATTTGAAGACTTAATTAGTAAAAGTTGGTTGGAAATGGATTGCTTTCAGAGGATCTATGTGCTTCCTGCAGTCTCCTCCTAAGTTAACCTTCCCCCTTTGCCTTTTCCCTAAATTCTTCATTTCCTTTAAAGCAGTTGCAATAATTGAGACTGAAGCTATGTTCTTTTGATCTCTTCCTAGCAAGGACTGCTTTATTGCTATCACCACTTTTCCCATTTCACAGTGAAGAGTGATTAGATTTTCCTGTGGGTGGCAGCCTAGGAGCCTAAATAAGTTCTTTTTTTCTTTAGATTCTGTTTTCTGCAGTAACTTGCAGAGTATTAACTATTGAAAATTGTGTAGAATATATGTGCAGGGCAAATTTGGGTCCCGAAGTGCTATAACTCTCTTTACATGCCAAATTTAAAGTCCTTCACATACAGAATTTCCTGATCAAGTTGGTGCCTGCACATCCCCTGCAGTTGCAGCATTTAAGACAAAACCACAGTAATTACAAAATAAAATAAAATAAATAAATAAATGTGAGTAGACCTTGGTGAAGAGAGTTGACTCAAGGCCACAGGATGCCATCTTTATTTACTTCTGTCTTTTCCCCTAAGCTGGCATGGGATCAGGAGCACAGCTTCTTACACACAAATGATTTCTGAACATGCAGTTCTGCTTTAGCTTCTATATTAACTGAAATCAGAGCTGGTACTGTTAATTTGTCTGAACAGCTGGACAAAATAAGGTTAGCTTTTTTTTCCACGTTTCAAAAATCACTAGGGGAGCTTATTATAAGAACCATTGTAGCAGAAAGAATATTGAAGAAATAAACAAAGTGGCTATTATGAGAGAAGAATCTATCGATCAGTGTTTTATGCAGAGCCTAAGACAATGATCTGCAGCACTTCTTTAACATGCACATTTTAGAGCTTATTATCTTACAGATTTCTTTTGGGGAAAAAAAATAAATAAATAATTCTGATTTCATTTCTTTTTTAGTCCATGGGATGGCAATGGGTTTAGACATTCCAGTGAACTCCTCTTAGTTGCTGACAGTCAGCATTTCTGAAAGCAGCCTATGAGGAAATGTTAATAATTTTGAGGGAAACTCAATTCAGAAAGGAAAATAGGGATCCTAAAATCCTGCAATCTTAAACTGCCTTCAGTATGATGCGCTTGGAGTAACAAATGTTGACTCTGTGAGTGGAAGAAAACAGTGCAACTCAGCTTGCAGCTTTCTCTGCTGTGGGTGTCTTTAGACTCATATAAATTACCTGCCTCTTCATTATTTTTTTTCCGCTAGTTAGGATGGTAATGATCCTCTTTTGAAATAGTAACTTATTTCTGAAATCAAAGGACACTCTGTCCACAGTACAAGCTAGTCTTATCCTGCCTTACTGGATGGAGTTTCCTGCCTTTTCTTAGATAAGGCAATTAGAAAAATTGAAATGAGATTTAATTTTTGATTATAGGCTTTTCATAACTACATAAAACAAACATCTCATGTTTAGTAAAGACTACATCCTCACAAGACCCTGATGAAAAACATTTTTATCCATATTATGGATGCAGAATTGAGATACAAAAGATTTGTCTAGGAAGAAATTCTAAGAAGTGCAAAGCCCATATTGTTAAATATCAGGCTGATCAAACCCAAGATTTTTTACATTAGGATGGCAGTGAGTCCAATTTTATAAATCTTTTCTGAGAGAAAGGGTGCATTACCTTTATCTCAGTATTGCTTTAATGCAATCATATGGTTCTTAATCAGCTCTAAACGCTCAGAGGTAAAACTGCATCTCTATTTTAGCTAAAATCATAGGATTAGATAATTCAGGTTGGAAGGATTTCTGGGAGGTCCTTGGTCTGCTTATGCGCTGAAAGGGTGCTCTGAGCAGAGGGATCAGGGTAAATTACTCCTGGTTTTATGCTTGAAAATCTCAAAGGATGGACACAGACAACACCTCTTGGCAACATATTCCAGTGCCTGGCAGATCCCATGGTGAATAAACCTCCTTTTTCTCTCTTTGTATTCACTTCTTCTCTGCCTGTCACTGATTGCTATGAAGATTCTGGCTCAGACAGTAAGATAAATTCCTGGTAGGTACCTACACTTCTACTTAGCATTCGTTTGTAAAATGAATACTACATACTGCAAATTATGCATAAATTCTGGTGCCAGTTGAAATATTACTGATATTACTGGTGCACTTGTAAAAAATCCCTTGGTCAAAGAAATGCATGTAGGGAACTAAAAATAAATAAATAATGGAAGTCGTAATTCTTGATTCCCATTTTTGTGTCTTAGCTAAAGATCAAAGAACCTGTAGACAATAAAGTTCATTAAAGTGTTCATTGTTGCTCATCATAGAGCATCCCAAGAGGGGCTCTCCATTAGGAGAGTGTTACTTTTTCCTTCTGTTCCTTTGATTTCTCTCCTGACATTCTTTCTTTTTTGGTTTTAGAGTTTTTATTCCAATTTGAATGTTCTCAATTTCTAGCTGTTTCTGCAAGAGCTTTTCAGGAATAATTCATATTACTACCTCACTTTTTATATTATCTGGTTTCTTTTTTCTCTGCTTCAGACTGTCATATTAAAAATTAACTCAGGATGCCTACTTCTTCATTCTGACTTTTTTTTTTAATGTTTTCTTGGATATACACTGTAATATCCACTTCACTCATCATTTTACTAATGTTTGATTATAAGAATGTCTCTCAACCTATTTCTTGTGCTTTCTGCTTCAAGGTGAGGGACATTTTTTTTTTTTTTTTGCTTATTGTCCTTAGAAAATGAATCTTCTCAGTGAAAAATACAGTTAGGTCTAGTTACAAGCTCAATGTTGAATGGAGAAATGAAGGTCACATTATATACAGTGTTCCAGTTTCTCATTAAACTTACACTAAAAGATTTATGCAAACATCTTAGAAAAAATGCTGTGACTGAAAAAACTAAATAAAATTGTTTTTACTCCTGTATAGAAGTTTGTTTAGCCTGGAGAAGAGGAAGAGGAGATGTTATTAATGTCCATAAATATCTAGTGGGAGAGTGCAGAGATGATGAAGCCAGATTCTTCTTCATGTTGCCCAGTAACAGAGGCTGTAAATACAATCTAAAGCAAAGTATGCTGCATTCAAGTATCAGGAAGCACATCTTTAGTGTGAAGGTGATCAAGCACTGCCACATGTTGCTCAGAGAGGTGCAGAGTCTCCCCCTGGAGACCTACAAAATATCACCTGGATATGGTCCCTTTCAAAAGCTTGCATTGTTATAGGTAATTCTATCATTGCAAATAGTGTTTCTGAAGTCACTTTTTTTAGAATTATTAAAATAATTTACTAAACTAAAATAGACAGTACAACTATGCAATATGGTGGAACAGTTCATTTCCTTTGTTTACAAGTGTTTTTGTTTGTTTGTTTGTTTGTTTTTTGGTCAGGATTTGGAAGCGTATGGGTTGGTTTTATTACTGTTTTAAAAATCTCTGCTTTAAAGACACTGGACTCTGTTCACTGGAACAGGCTGCCCAGGGAGCTTGTGGAGTTTCCTTCTGCTGTTTTGTCTTCAAGAGAAAAGACTTGGAAATACAAAGAGAACAATAATACTATTTGATAGAAAAAATTCTCAACTTCAAAGCAATATTTTTCAACATAGTCACCACCACTACTTATGCATTTTCACCAGTGAACAAGAGTCTGAATGTCACACTCATAAAAATCTGTACCAGCGGAATTGATCTACTGTCACTGCCAAAACACACCACCTAGCAACTCATTGTGTTCACATCCATTGATTGGTATCTATAAATATTCAGTAAGCATGAATGAATGACATTGGATGGCATTTTTTCCTCATGGAGGAATTCACCATATGCACTTCCATGTCAGATGCTATTTTATCATACTGCCTGTCTGCTGCCATTTGTCATATGGTGACAATGTGACAGAATATTGATGGGAAGGTTCAACCTTTACTACTATACCACCAACATCCATGCCTGATGTCATAGGCAAACATAGTAAAATAGGAAGTATTACTTTTGGAGCATCCCTCATCCTTCTAAAATACTAAATTTTCTTACTTGAGTAATTGTGATATGCTCATGGACATGTCAGAATGAAATCATCAGCAAGCAGTGAGAACTTTGAAAACATTTTTAAAGCAAGCACTTTAGGAGATTAGCAAAACTTTTCTCATAGAAATTTATTACACCTGCAGGCCATTAGGGTAATATTCTTTGTTTTGTGTTCCACCAACACAGGTGTGATAGCACTGATTCAGATCTAACACTGCTTCTTTCTTAATCTTTCCAGAGAAGTTTAGGGAAAAGTTCAATTCTGAACGTCACTCAAGTGTTTTCTAAAATGACATTTCACCAGTACTGTGATTCTAAAGTCCCACAGCAATGATATTTAAAATGTCCTAACTAAAAATGCTCAGATACATTTCTAACTTTCATGAATGATCACAAGCTCTCAAAGATATTCTCATTTGGCTTCTAATCTATATTTGGCAGGTTTAAAAATACCACTAATAGCTATGACAGTGAGCTTTCTCCTAGTGATGCTTTCAGAACAATACAACATATTCCACTGTCAATCAATTGCTTTTTTAAAACAAGGGTAGTAAGCCATTTCCAATTATTGACCATAATAATTAGGATACTTCTATGAAGAGAATGCATTACTGCTATTAGCAAAAGCTTGCGATATGTATTTCTAAAATTTAGAAAGATGGTATAGACATTTTATTGGAGTTTTCAATCCTAAGTAGAAGAGGCTTAATGTAGGTGCTTGACAAAGAACCCATTAAACAAATCAATAACATAACTCTGTCAGAGCTGTTGAACGTCCTAAGTGAATACATGTATTTTTATACACTCCTGCTAATTTTTGATCTATCAAAAATTAAAAGGTCTATCTTGATTCAATTTTCAACCTCTAAAGGGACTAAAACATTAAAGAATATATGTTCTTTCAGCATTAAAGATATTTTATATTAGCTTTGTATGCATGAGATTGCAAGTAAGGTCAGTAACCTAGTTGGACTACCTAATTTAAGCTAGCAATCTTCAGGACAAATATCTAACAGTTGGCTTGTATCAGGCTATTCTACCCCAGTTAATAATAACTAAATTAGACAATTCAGCCCTGTTTCACAGCAGGAACATGTGAAAGGTTCTCTAGGCCCAGACCAGGTACTGTGAAGCCTGAGTGAAGATTGAGTCTGTAGAAGGGGTGAGTATCCTTTTTTAGAAGGGAATATTGAGGGACCCTAAAGACATTAAGGGTCAGAGAGCTTTGGAAATCAGGGCAATTTGATGTTCCATTCCACCGTGATCAAAGAAATTTTTGTTATAAGTCTTGTTGAGGGAAGATAGAACCAAGAACTGACCTGTTGGATTGTAGAAATTTTAAATACCTGCAACTAAGCTCCTTAAATTAAAAAGAATTGAGTGACAGAGGAAGAGAGATCTGAAAGCAATGAGATTTAAGGATAAATAAATAGGACATAGGGGTACACTGACAAAAAGTGTAAATGTAATTGGAAGAAAAACACAGATGGAAATTAATTTGGGAATATTTGAATACTACAGAGGAAGGTCACGGACAGGTAAGATAGATGATAATACAAAAGGAGAAAAGGGGGAAAATAAGAGGAAAGAAACTCACGGAATGGTTCCTAAAACATTAGCATAATGTTAAGGAGAGACACACAGTAGGGAGGGATTTATTCTTTATTTATTTACACATTGTTCACAAACAAAACTTCAAAATGTCTCTTTTGGAAGCTATGCTCAATGCAAAGTAGGGTTTTCAAAACAGACTCTTTAAAGATCCTAATAAAGACAGTTAATGCACTGATAAAAAAGATGGGGATGTGACAGGGTAATTTTAACTTTGCTCTTATAGGGTAATTATCTTTGAATTCTCTGCTTTTTTATCTCAGTGCATAACAGAAAGGTATCCTGTAATTATGAATATATTTAGTTTTGTTCTTTTTTTTTTTTTTTTTTTTTTTTTTTTTAAGTGAAAAACCTTTAAAAGATCATTCTGTAGGAACTGCCACAAATTTTCTGTTCCTTTATGACTCTGCTCCAGAGAGTAGACCCAAAACATTTTAAGTTCAAGAAATCTTTGCATACCTACCCCATTTAGCATTTAAATTGTTTTAGATCCATTATTGTTTTGGATCAATTACAAATGCAGGTTTGAAGAATAAATAAATAAATAAATCAAAGGGAAACTCAAAAGAGGTCTAAACACCTTCTGGCCATGATCCTCATCCAGCTAGTCATACCTTGCCCCTTCTCCTAATCAACATATTTATACTTCTTCGTGATTTCTTTCTTTTGATTTTGTGGGACTTGATATATAACATATAGATGTGAAATCACTCAGTCATACTTGTCCTTCATTATGAGCTCAGAGGAAAGTGACAGACTCTTCCAGATGTAAGGTGAGATTCACTTTCTTCAACCTAGGTTCCTTCAGATTGGAAGTTAAAGTCTATCCTGGTTCCCTTTGGTAACTGAAAGACATATCTCCACATCATCCTTTCTTAGAGAAAATTAAATTGTGTTCCATTGACTGTACAATGGGCCTAGGTGTATAATAAGAGCTAAAGAAAATATCTCCTACATATTTCTGGTCACAGATGTATAAATTCTTAAGTACAGATGAGGAAAGCAATATAAATGAAAAAAAAAAAAAAGTCTTTTCCTTATGAAAAATAACAAGCTTGGGCTCAAGTTACTTTGAAATTCACTCCAAGATCCTTGAAAGATATTTTAATTTAATTCTTTCAAGTGGTCAAGTAGAGAACCAAGTACTTTAATCTTGAGTAGCTTTCTTTCTTTTTTTCAAAAGCAGAAAGCAATTTTGGGGAAAATTTCAATTTTTCTCATTGTTTTTTAATTTTTTTGTGTGTTTTAAATAAATACTAAAAGAGTAAACATAATTTGGAAATTGATAACTATGTTCTGATATATAAAAGATGCTGAGAAAAGAATAATTCCTAAGAGGTAGAGGAAAGTATTCCCCTGCTGATGATAGAATAACAAATGCATAGACTTAAACCGCAGAGGAAAAATAATCAGGTCAAAGCTGTTTTGTTCCTTTTTTTTCTTCCTGTTGTTTATTTATTGTATTTTTTTCTTGATTGCACCTTCAACAGCAGAACTCATGGGCTCCACCAGCTATGTTTTTCTGTGACAATTGTTTGAAATAAAAATTGGAGACAAAAAGAGCTTCATCTCATCAGAACTTACTTGCATACTTTTCAAGAAAAATGATAAAAATGAACTAACAAGCACACAAAACATGAGATTACAGAGTATGGTTTTTTGTTTTTTTTTTTTTTTTTATAATTCTCATTCTCTGAGAAGTGAGAATGGGCTTGTGGTAACTGTTAATTCCGAAATAGAAAAGGATTTCATGAGTGAAAGAAAAGGAAAGATTTTGCCTAAATGATACTCTTGCCTTCTAGAATGTTGGCATGTACTGTGGATATGGCTGTATCAGTGCCTGACAATAAATGACTGTACACTTGCAAACAAGCGTTAGAGCAAAGCATGCAAAATATATACAGACATTTATCCTCACTCTGAGGCAAAATAAACACCACAGAAGAAGAAAAGCTAACAATGACAATCAGCTTCCTTCCTGTGTTTAATTTACTTTTGCCTTAAACCTTTTTCTAAGTAGAAAGTATTTTGATTGAGCAAAATACAGCTTGGCCTTATTGCATTTTTATTTCTATGTAGTTGGGAACCATTTAAACACAGAGGTTCTTAACAAATATCAAAGCATAAACCCCTTATTTTTAAACTACACATTCAAGCATTCATTGCCTTTTGTTAAATAAATGCAATAGGACAACAGATTTCCAAGACACGTATCAAAGAGATATAAGTAAAATTATTTTTGAATATCCAGTGTTTATAGACTGAAAATAGACTACTTAAGAGTTGTATTGAATTACTTAATTGTGTTTGAGGTATTTAAAAGTACTAATTTACAAATCAGAAGCATGGCAGTAATTTTATGTTTCTCTGAGTATTATTTGTCAGCTTTTAACTATCCATTTCTAACTGCAAATGCACCTTTAGAAGTCACATTCAGTGAATAAAAACATATTCTTACCTCTACTTTGATGTGGATGAAGTAGATGAAGAGAAATAAACTATCAGTTGCTATTTGGCTCTTTTGGACGAACTCAAAATGCTAATTCAATGAGAAGAGTGATTAAGAAGGACAGGAATTAACATCTCCTAGTTCCTGTACTTCAGTCTACTTCTGATACTACTGAGATTCTTGAGTCATGTAATCACGGTTCTCAATGACAATGTAATTTAAATATTTATTCTCAGAGGGAATGATATTGCAAAAAGCTTGGAAAGCCACAGAAATATGTTACATGGCAAATTGTTCTGGAGATTACTATCTGAAAACTTAAATTCTTTAGTAAGGTTAAACTCTATTTTGTGTATATTTAATATTAATTGGTGAGATTCTAATCAATAACATGGATTTCCTCAGTGTAGAACTTTCTTGCAAAAGTAGATTTAATTCTTAAAACTTTCATGTAGCTGCAGTTTGGAATAATCTTGTGTCTTATTTTCTCTTTTCTCCATGTCAAATAGAATGATGCATGGTATGCAAATTTATTTTAAAAAAAAGTGATTCCTAGTTAATGTGACCACACTTAAAGAATTTTTTTTTTCTTTTTTAATAGTATTCTTCTTATTATTTTCACTAGATCTTGATCTATGGGTGCCTTATGTCATCCTTTGAATTATTTTTTTCTTTTAACAGAATGTAGAAGATGTCTGTGGCAAACTATTCCCAATTTTTCTTGAAGCATAGATCAGTTCTGTTAATTAATAAATTAAGAAGATTTTTTTTCATATCACTGTGATTAGAAGATTTCTGAAAACATATATATATATTTTACTATGAAACAGATTATAACCCAGGATTTTCACCATGGAAACCACAAATTATCTGCTTCTGTCTGGTGTTAAATTAACCAGGCTTCCTCCTGCTATTTCCTTATTTAACAATTAAGCTCAAAACAGAATCTTTTTTAGATCTGCAATGCACACAACAGTCCACATATTATTTCAAAGATTTTATATAATAAATTGCCAAATGAAGAGAAAAAAAAAATCCACAATACTAGAATTTGCTCAGCTATCTGCCAATCCTATTGTAAATTGTATAGTTGTAAAAGGAGACTGGAGACCTCCAGTAAAACTAAACATTAACATAGCAATTAGCAATTCTGAAGCTTCTAAAGCCAAAGATGCTTTACCTGAGATATTTTAGAAGTTGTCAACTTTTAAGAAGAATCTAATTAGCATTATCTGAAATCAGACTTGTTAATATTTTTCAAAGTGGGAACTATAAAACATAGCCACTTGTGAAAGCCTTAGAGGTTTTTGTATATAAAAGGATGAATTCCTAGAAAGGAGAAATTATGTGGCTTTGACATCGGATATTGACGAAACTACAACTTTTTAAAAGACAATTTAATACAGAATTAATCAAGTAATGGCTTTTTCAATTCTGGAAAGAGAAACAAATTATACAGAGATGGGGATAATGTGCACTGTTTACTTTTTGTACAAGGAGATAAGTACAATCAAAAGAGGAAAATATTGCTTTAGAAACATGAAATAACTAAGTACACATACTATTGTCTGTGGATAACAAGCTGAAGAGATTCATCACATCTCCTCTCAAAGATACTAAGAACTCTGTTACAGTAGAAGATGTGCTGTTCTATCCTACGTTTTTAAAAGAGATTTTCTATTTTTCTATGTTTTTTGTGAAAAAAACATGAATTCAGTCCAAGAAATCAAAGACAGAAACAGAGGAGTGTAAATTTAAGATGAAGCTGTGTTTGGCTGTAGTTTCTTTATAATCCTGTGGCTGTCTGTCTTCAACACTATTTGTTCTCTTTTAGGAAAAAAAAGCAACTTATAAAGAGAAAGAACTTGTATATCCTTCCATTATCCCCAGTGGATCTGATTTTGATCCCTGTGGGTCTTTTTTGTTCTGGACACCAAGCTAGTTTGCAGCAGAAGCTGGTACTTACATGGTAAAGCAAAATCTCCTTGTGAAAAAGACAGGAAGACAGGAAGCATCCGTAGTCTCACTGTGACATTATTCTAATACATTTTGGATCTTAGTTTACAGTCCCTGGGTCAAGCCTAAGCTTTAGCCTGCCATTTTTACACCTATGAGTCTTCCAAGAGAATTTTCTTGATATTCTTTGAAATTTATACAGGTATGTGCTATGAGACTATCTTACTCCACAGAGATCTTTCTCTCTGTTTTCCCCTCAAACACCACAGTATAAATTGCAAGAGCACTTTATTCACATTACCTTTCAAAAGACTGACTGTGTTAGTGTTCTGTAAGGGAAGAATTGATTAGATGGCTAAAGCCTTCCCAGCAGGTAATTAAACAATACTGCCTTACCTCTTAATTTTTTGAAAGGCGCATATAGTGATGAAGGATGCTCACAACTATTACAAGAGCTTTGTAAAGCACAACAACACTTGGTATTACATCTGTTTGTAAAAAGAGACATTTAGGCTAAGTTGAATAGTCACAAATACCCTGGTTTTCAGGTTTTGTACTTGAAAGATTATGTAGTGCTAAGACTAAGATAAGCAGAGGCGTATATTCCAGTCTGTACTCTGAACACTCTTGAATGATGATTTTAAAAGATTTAGGAAAGATGGCCATAGAAAAGCAAATTCATAGGTGTTACATGTCAATCTTTGCATCTATGAGTAACCCTTTCATCTTTTTTTTCTTTTTTTGTTATCAATAAATGAAAAGGCTCAAAAAACATCTCACATCTCACCTCAGTGTTATGGTGAGGCCTATCCACCTTTAGGATGTTCTCTCTCTCATTATATTTGATTTATTGGTTTCAATTCTAATTATATCGCATTATGGTGTTTTATCTTGCATTCTGATACCATATTTGGTAAATTAGTTTGTTTCTCCTCAAATCATTGCCGCTGTTTTTAATTATTTTCGGGTCCCCTGTTCCCTTTTTTCTGGAGGCGTGGATTTTGCAAAATCCCTCCGCCCCTCTGGTCACAGAACTGGGCCGAACCAGCCCGTATACTGTTGACACTAGCTAATGATCTGAGAGAATAAACTCTCAGAAAAGAACATACACATCTGTCTGAATAAATGGGACATGTATCACAAGCATAAAATATTATTGCATATCAGATGTCCCTTTATTCATAATAATCTCATATTGAGATAGCTCTTGACATAAGAGCAGAGTACAGGATGTATCTTCACTTGAACTTCAAGGACACATTTCTGTGCCAGGAATAACTCCAAAGAAACTGTCAGAAAGGTAAATTTTCAGTGTAGCTTAAATCAGTGCGGTCCATGAAACCCGTGGAGTTGCACTGATTTATATCACCAGAGGAATCTGTCCCTCACTTAGAAACAACTTAGAATATTGTCATATACTTTGCCATCTTGGAGAGCTGTATGTCTGTGTGTATTTTACTGCTACCTATGAAATAGGTCTTTCTACATAAAGCAAATACTCATTTTTTTTTCCACCATGCATTTTAGAAAATAAAGAAATTCTCATATACATGAGATTATTATGACATTGAAAACACTTTCTTACTTCATCATATGATTTCAAGCTACATTGTGCTTGTAATTTCAGAGTTATTTTAGAACAGGAAAGACATGCTTTAATTATATGGAAGATTTTCATAAATGACTTACTTGTTTACAGATGATGGAAAGGTGATTCAGCATGATGCAGTCTTCTCTGAGCCAGCCTAGAGAAAATGTCTCTGAGGAGAGCTGAGATAACATATCCTGGGCAGTATTTGGCTTTCACAGAAGACACAGGTTCAGCTCTACTTGGATAATAGTGGAATGTATAGTAAAACAATAGTTTCCCATCACAGTTTTGTCAGTCTCTGCATTAAGCAGTCTATAACATGGGGCTACACACTTCTTAGTACCTAACCCCTCCCACACAACACCAATTCCTCAGGCCAGGAAGAACCAATTTGCCAGTTGACTCTTCTTAAAAATCTCAGTAGAAGGACTGTAAAGGTCATAGCATCAATCCTAATTTCCTGAAGAAATTCTATCTGGAATGATGAAGAATTTTATTAAAGCTTCATTTGTAAGAGAATTATTTTCATGTTTAAAAACTTGATAGCGTGGTGTGCTCTCCAAAGAAAATGAGAGGGAAGTTTCTTTAAACTGCAGAAGGTTAAAAAAAAAAGTTTTAAAAAAACAATTTTATTGAAGGCAGTTAGATTGCCTTAAATAAAATTGAACATTAATAATGCTGTGGATTTCAGTAGGACTGCTGACATTGTAAAGATCTTCATCTATATTAATGATTACAGAGCTGGGGATGTAGTTCACAAAGATTTCTTATTGAAAATATAAATATAGGAGAAGTTATTATTATTTAGAATAAGTATAGACAAAAATATTTTCATGATAAATTTACAAGTACAGACAATAACTGAAAACCTCTATCTACTCATTTTTCACACAAAATATTACTTGTATTTTTACCTCTTTTGACCTTTGATAATCAGAATACCAATGTCAGATAAAAAAATGATGCCTTCCATTACTCACTGATGATCATACGTTACAATTTAAGCAAAGAGAAATTGTATTTCTCCCTTTTTAGTACATGACGTTTTCTAATTTTACTCTATTGTAAATTCTTTGTACAAAAAGCAGTACTCAAACTAAAACTCAATAATTTCAGGCTGAGCATGAAAGCTCCATATCAAATTATTTCTTTTCTCTTTAAGTGACTATTTTGAAATTGACACAGCTGCTTTTAATAGTTAACAAAACATTACTTCATTACAGATACAACTGAATTAGTATATCTTCATATGGTCCTCGACATACACCATGTTGGCAGAAGTACAGAACAGAAATGTACTTTGTAGGTCTTCTCAGATCCATTGCTTCATCATGCCCCAAGGAATTATCTCTAGATGCTAAAAGGTAAAGCAACTCCCTCATCTAGGGATACGGTATGGCTTGCATGACGGATCTGCTATGGCTACCATTTTGTTACTTGAATCTTTATTCCTCTTTTTCAAAGCTGTATATTAGCATCGTGAACATTTGTAAAATGCCCATACTTGACAAGGACCAAGAATTGCTTCTTATGGTATGATCTGTCTCCCAGTTTGCTTTTATTAGGACTGCTCTCACAGTTAAAGTTTTACCTCTGGTATACAGATCACCATTTCCTGCAGAGTAATCAGAAGCCCTGGTTCTGTGAGCAAGATCTGGTGAGACTGTCTCTGCAGTTCATAAACTGCTAAATGCTCAAGCAGATATTTTATATACTGCATTAATGCAGCAGGTCTGACATACGGCAGTTCTCAAAGACTAAGTACTCCCAAATTAAGACAGGTATAAGTTCTCCTCTTAGGAATATATAAGCAACAACCATTCAGGTTTATCACAGCTTGTGAACTGTTAATTCTGCAAAACATCAAATCTTTATGCAGTTTTCACCTCTAGTGAAGATTGCAATTAAAAGTTGTACTATAGTAAGTGGTTACACTTACTCATCTCTAACATCCTTTCTATGGACATTGACCAGTTCAGCACATTCTTAAAAAAATAAGTATTACAAATCACTTATTTATTTATTTATTTATTTATTTTTCCGACAGAATTTTCTCTCTTTATATTCCTTTATTTGATGTGAACATTTATTTTTTGCAAAGAGATAGATTGTCTTGGAAAATAACCCTGCTGATGTTACCCTATTGGGCAGGTGAGAATCCTCCCCTCTTCCTGCATTAGTTTGTTACAGACAAAGTGCCAGAACAATGCACATATCTATTTTTCCAACTGTATTTGATAGGATGTAATTTTTTTGCAGTAATCCTATTTAGACAGTGGTTCTTACAGCAAACTAGAACATCACATAGGCTCTAGCAGTAAAAGTAGTAACTAGCCATTGCTATCACCACTTATATAATACCTAGAAATTAAAATGTCAACATGTGAGAAGAACAAGTCCACATACTGACAGTTCTGAATGAGGTTAGTGTTTCAAATGACACAGTATAACAAGGTCATGAAGCATGCCATCTCCACAAAACAAAACAAAACAAAACACCACCACCAACAAAAAACAGCTATCACTTTGTACATCTTTGGCCTTAGATCTTCTGAATTTTGAACTTTGCAGCAGTACTTGCTCATAACAAACTGATATCTATGGACACTTCATCAACTGTTTTGTACAAGAGTATTGATTTTTATTTTTATTTTTTTTCCCCCTAGACTGCTTCTTTGGGTGATAAAGTCTGTTGGGAAAGATGAACAGAAATGGTATCTTTTTGCAGTGGTGGGAGTTGAGATCAGAAGTATATCCTTTAGACAAGGGTAGGTAGCTAGGTTGGTATCAACTTACCTTCCAAATGCAAAAGAAATCTAATGTTTTGGAGTTTTGGTTTCTCCATCTACATAAGATTATCTTCAGTTAATCTAGGCTCTTCTTATATTCAATCACTAACATAGATCAAACTGCAGTTTTGAAGAAACATAAATTATTACAAGTCAGTACAGTAGGAGCTTACTGTTCAATGTTAATTCCAACATTGCTAAGAAGGATGAAGTATGGTTCAAACTTTTCATTTCACATTTTCATAGTTTACTAATCAATTATGTTATTGAAAAAAATTTCCTTCTTTAAAAAAAAATCTTAAAATATGTCTGGGAATTCTTCATTCATTGGATCTTTTTTCAAGACAAGTGGAGAGATTTTGTAGGCTCTCCCCAGGGAGTCTGTCCCGAAGACATGCAAACACAGTCAGTATTGTCATGCTGCCACTTTTCATGGTGTTATCATGACTCTCAAAACATAATTGTTTTTCGTAAAGCTCCATTTTCTGGTGTTATAACTATTAGTTTTGTCTTTAGATTATTTAATGTCAGTCATTGTGATTTTGATATTGAAGCATTTTACAGGCTTTAATATGTTTGAGACAGAAAGTCATTCAATTTGATTTTGCAAGTGAAGAACTAAAGCCATGACTAGATTAAGTAGCATAAGGTCATGCAAAAAAAATCTGTTGTGTGAACCTGGGTTTTTTACATCATTTAGGCTAATGTCCAAACTGCTGGTCTGTATTTTATTCAGCTTCCACATAAGATAACAAAAAAACAGAATGCTAAAATATTTTGATCATATATTACTGAATGAAAAGGTTACAACAAAAGTCTTAAAGCTATAAAGGGAAATAAAACCAAACGTTATTTATGCTTTATAGCATTTAAATAATTCTCAGACTGTTCAGTACTTGAGTTTAGTAACTCTGTTATTCCTTCCTGTATGACAAAAAAGGTTTTTAAAAAGCATATTTCACTCCATTCCTTCTGACAGATCTTCATGATAAAAGTCCTCTTGTACTTCGTGATAAAAGTATAATGATGCAATCAACCGCTGTCATATGTCTTATTAAAAAAAATATAACCACTTTGCAGTGCATTCAAAGCTCAGCAGGCCAGTAGAACAAACTGACATATTTTGAACTGACTGATAAGGACATGATTAGATCATTTCTGTTCTGATTCAGGTGAAGATGACCTTCCTAAGTCTTCTAGCATGAGTACACTAGCCTGCCATTACAGTCAATTCCTTTTATATGTAAAAAGGCTTGATTTCAGAAAAGAAAGCAATATTCTGAGGATAAAGGTAAATATTCTCTTTAAGAAAGGCGATAAAGTACTTAACTCAATAATCACCTTCTGACTTGAGCTCTCTTCCTGGAGATGAAAGAAGTTGTCTTGTCTAAGATGAATCTCCAATTCTGCCTCCTTGAGGAAGGTAAGTAACAAGAACTGTTCTCTGTCATTTCTCATTATCTTGAGGATTTCAGAGGAGAAGATCTGCACAAGAGCTTGCACTGAATGAAAACAGTGATTATAGAATCATAGAATTTCTCAGGTTGGAAAAGACCTTCAAGATCATCAAGTTCCTGAACATCACAGCCAGATGGTTTTGAAACACATTCAGGTATGCTGACTCAACAACCTCCTGGGGATCCTATCCCAGTGCTTAATAACCCTTCCTGTAACGTTTTCCTGATCTCCTGATCTAAGTTGATCTGAGCTCAATACAGGCTCTGCATTTGCTTATTTTTCCCATTAATTTTTGCAGACCCAGTGCAAAAACAAAATAATAATTTATTCTTATATCCCACTACAATGTCATCTTGGGAGAAAGAATCCAAAATACATTCTAAGAAGCTGAGACCATTTGGAAATCCAGCTTTATATTGACTTCTTCCCCATGATTAAGCAGCTGCTTCTTATTCATTCTTTTCAGTTCTTTTACTGAAGTGTATTATCTTGTCAACCTTGACCCTAACTAACTTGACTGAGCAATTAAAATGCACAATCCTTAAAGTAAATAAAGTACATTTTAGTCAGTCTTTTCTTCTTTTCTGCATTCAGAAGAATGTAATGTTGCTGTCAACTCATAACTTTAGAGCAATTAGACGTATTCTTCCTCTTCATTCTCAACTCAGCAATCCCTTAATGAGGTGTTTCAGCTGTACTGGTCAGTAACCTCACTTAACAAACCATTCTTAGGACTCTGTCACAGAAATTGTTCTGACTACAGCAGCTACTGAGTAACTCCGCTCTTCTACAGCATGCTTTAAGCATCTAATCCCTATAAAATCTCAATTACTGCGAAATCCTGTAAGATAAGCTTTATGTAAGATGAAATTGCAACACATTATTGTCTCAATTTCTCTCCTATTTTTCTCCTTTTAATGAACGGATATTTAATGAAAAGATCCTGTGTACCTATAGAGATAGCCAATATACTAAGGAAAAAAAGCGCTAATTATACTTGTGATGGAAAAAAATGATAGGATCTGGGACAGAGATTACTTGCTGATGAAATGTGAATGTATACAAAACTGCAAAAAATTGATTTTCAATTCTGCTAACAGTAAGTAAATAAAAGAGAAAATCTGAATAATAATTATTGGGAAAAAAACAAATAAACAAACAAAAGAAGACTGTGTTAGGGAGGAAGCTAAGAAGTTTTTGACAAGATAATTTCATTATTATGTTTGAGAGAGAATTAATATTTGAGGAAAAATCTGGAAACAATGTATTGAAGTACTGTATTCCGTCTGATCTTAAAAATAGTAAACACTCTCAGTACAGCAATGGAATGATCTGTGTCTTGAATACTCTATTGCTTGAAAAATAGGACCTATGCAAAATAAATGTATACATAGTAGCTATGGAATAGGAATCAGACTTTGCAAGACCAAGCTTATAAAAAAGTGTTCCTCTTTGACTGAATTACTCATAAGAAGAAAATAAATGGGAGATTACAGTCAATTATGTGAGACTCCTAAACTCTGTGTTTTTTAATAGAAAGAATAAAAATACTGAGAAAACATATAGCATTACCAATAAAAACTTCTATCATAACCGTTTCTTCTACACGGACATCACATGAAGAACAGTGCTATGGCTCTCCCATGTCATGTCATGAAATTTCTGAATACAGTCAGTAGTTCAAAGCTTCTCATTTATGCTAGTGCCACTGTGCATTCGCCATGAATTCTACACATCACAGAAGTATCTTTATTTTCTCATATATAAAATAATTACTTTCGATAAGCATAAGGAACAAATTAATTAAATTAAAATTAAATCACTAAAGGGGAAGGAGATTTAAAATATCTTTGCATAACTGAAAAATCCCAAATCTCAGGAGTGGTCAGAGGAGATTATCCTTTCTTACCCTCATAAATAAGTACAGATATTTATAAAAACTAGATAAAAAAAGTTTTATCTAGTTAAAAAAAAATTCCTCACATGAGTTTGCACAAGCAGAAAAAGAATGTATCGATCTCAAAAATCCAAAGCAACATCAATCCTTTGATCTTGCAAGTTGATTTATAATGCTACCTCTTGGATTTGTACTTCTTACTTCTTCCTATATGCAAAAGCTAATTTGCCCACAAATCTCATGGTCTGAACTTCTTTCTATGGCTGCTCCTGTAATGAACAGAAGGGCACGCAAACTCCAGTTTCACCACAGTAACAGACAGAGAGCAGTCGAAGACTACCCAGTTCAGTGGTTCTACAGAAGAAATCTGGTGTAATATGCACATAATTAATGCCAATTAAAAAAAAAAAAAAAAAAAGTTTTACAAGACTTTATTGTTGGACTCGATGATCTCTGGAGTTCCCTTCCAACCCCTACAATTCTGTGATTCTGTGATTATTCATCCTATCCAAACTCGCTTTCCAATCTTCTGTAGTTCTGGCACATGTAATTCTGCATTCTGACTGCAAAGAATATTGAATAAAATATTTCACTGGGATGAAAATCAGATTTTAATGCAACAGTCCTTGCTGTTAGCAAGAGTTTGCTTTGCTAAGACTACGATGGAATTAGTTTCTAACTGTACCTTATATGTCACATTTCACTTGTTCTTATCAAAACTGCAGGTCTTAAAAACAGGAGAATTTGCTGTTAAGATTGATTTTTTCCCCTTCTTTGACTTGTTATGTATTTATACATTGCTATTCATCATCATTTTCATTTTGACTTTCTAACCTATAAGGCTAGGTTCATCAGCTCTTATGTCACTGTGAGAGTAGATCAATCATTTAAGCCAATTTTGTCTGTCACATTAATTGTTGACAAAGATTAATTGCCTTAAATTGGAATAATATTGGCAAGTTCTGCCAGAAGTCACATCTCTCCTTTCCCTCCCACCTTCAGTATATCGTGTGGTTTGTGATAATAAATTCTGTGTGCGTTTTTATTCTGAAATTTTGAAAGTGGAGAAACAATTTTCATGTACTTCTTGTACAGATGAATAACTGCAAACCCCTGTTATGACTCAAAACCCACTAGCCGAGATGATGTTCTCTCTTCTGTTAAAGCCTACAGAACTTATTATGAGTCAGAAAAAAATTATCATATCTTACCATAACATTTCAGAATGTTAGTTTGAATAATGAATAAGTTTTCAGTTCCTTCTGTTAGTGAATTAGGAAAGCTCAGCTTGAAACAGCTTCTTGTCTATATAGTTCATATGTATGTTTCTTTTTATGATACAGAAGAAATCTCATAAGTAAATATACTTGGATCTTTAGGTAGCAAAGGGCTTATTTCTAAGCAGCTAAATTTTTGCTTGAAGCTTGTATGTGTTCTCTGTTTCCCTGTTGATCTAACTGCAAAGACAATGGAGCAGAGGCCGGCAAAGAATAGCTGTCACATAATATAGTGTCAGAGAAAAACACTTTCTGGTAAGTAAGTTAGTACTTCACTAACTTCTTAAAGATCCAAATACTCAACCTGGATTATTTAATGTCATCTCCGGACAGAAATGGGAACTGTATTCATTCTTACAAAGATCCAGTTGGATGACTTTTCCACCCTGGTCTCTATCACTAGTAGTCTGGTGGGAGGGAGAAATAGTGTTGTTGAAAGACATTTACACTTTGCATTCAAAATTAGCACTCTTTCATCACGTATTTCTTTTGTGAAAAAAATGTGACTTTTAAGCAGACTATGAACAGCTTTCTTGAAAAAATGTATGTTATTTTATTAGAAACAAAAAGAACAAGAAATTGTCTTTAGCTTGTAATACTTGATGTCACAGAGAAGTCTAGAGCCAGACTAGAAGACTACAATTTCAGTATAACAGTTGATGATGTCAAGAGTACTTGAAGCCTATGAAAACCTGTAGAATACTGTCTGTATAAATTAGATGCACAGCGATAGATATTATGATGTAAAAGGATAGTTTAGCATGAAAAGTCTTCCTTTAATGCACTTGCTTTCAACTCAGATGACAGTGTTTTCACTATGTTCAGAAAATTTACAATCTATCAAGCCTGATGAATGTCTCACTGTCTACAGTAGAGAGACAGGTGGTATTTGTTTATGATGTGGCATAGTTCCGATACATTCCTATCGGAAAAGCTGCTGAACTCTGACAGGAAGGAATGTGAAACTTAATTAACTATGGACACCTCTTCCCAATATTTACTTCCTCTGTGGTGAGTTTGCTATTATTCATACATGTGAGTGAAAATAAAATCTTGTGGTAATTTTTTATATCTGAAAATTTCTGAAGAATTTTCGGAAGAATTTCCGAAGAATAAGCTCAGAAATTCTCTCTGCAACTTTGTTCATATAAAGAATGTACATTATAACAGCCAGAAAAAAAAAAAAAAAAAAGCAACACAAAATGCTGTAATGATCATCAGATAATATGAAAAATAAACAGTACACATTATGTTTCGCTACAATCTTGTATAAAGTTTTCTTTGGCAGGGAGGAACATTTAAAGTATTTGAATAGTTGTACAGTGCAAAATGCAATGCCTTTTAAGGATTTTAAATTGATAACTGTATGTGACAAAAAATATTCTGGAGTAGTGATTATAATCCTTAGATGTCTAGGAGTGAAATGTTTAAATCTTAGCTGGTAGTGGAAGTGACATCATACATTAAAAACATCAATAACAAATCCCAGTTTTGAATATCTATCTGGGGAGTTTGTTTTTATTTCATTGAGAAAACACTAAAAGAATAAAAAGTCTTTCTCATCATAGAGTTTTCCAAAGTAGCTAATTAAGAATAAATTAAACCCAAATAAAAATAACTAAAGAGAAAATGTTCTAAGTTTGATAAATAAATACACAATTTAATTTTATATTTGGTGTTTTATATTAAAAAATTCTGAAAAAACAAGAATGAGAATGATTTAAAACATAATTGAGTCTATTATATTTACATCAAAAAAGCTAGATTTTAACTAGAGATATAAGTGGCAGCCAAGCTATTTTTTTTTCTATATTTATTAATATAAAAAATATGAAGGCAGCTGAAATCAGCGGAGTCACTCTAATAACTAGGACAAGGCTCTGCTGTGGTTAGCTTTGCTATTAGTGATGATCAGCAACTAGAGAGAATGCAATTTGAGCTTTATAAGCTACATAAAGGAAACGTGCATTCATAAATAAATATGAAATAAATACTTACATGCAGGCACAGGAACACACACATGAAACTTTCAATCAAAGAGGCCAAATGGAAAGTGTTGGAGCGTTTTGCTTATGTTCTCGTGCTACACTAATAAGAATGCATAATATTCTGTAGAAAACACTACATTTAATTATTTGGTTCTCCTCCTATATATGTAAAATTTATGTATTTAGTCAACTGTATAAAATGGGCAGATATTGTATTAAAATGGGCTGATATTACGCATAATGCTATAGCAAGAGTCCTTCATTAAAAAAAAAAAAATCTCTTTACAAATATTAATTGCTTGTATTAATTATAATGAATTACAAATTACGCATTTTTTTCATATAGGTGACGAACAGATTTCCAGTTAATGAAGTACAGTAACACTGACTATGGAAGATACTGATATACATCATTAAATCTCAAGGAGTTCAGAGGATTTCTCAGACCAACATCCTGCAGGGTAATGCATGTAGTTTTATGTTTTAGTACATGTTTCATGGCTTCCAATTTATAACTTCTGATGGTTATTTATCAAGCAATGGTGTTTTCAGAAATCTTCTGGGATTTACAGAAAGGCACATTATTTCTCTCCAATGTAGAGATTTTGTACTGTAAACTTTCATTTGCATTCCAGTCTTTTGTTTGTTTCTTTGTTTTTGTTATTATTTCTTCCACCAACTATTATGTTGTAGAAAAAGTAGTTAATAATAGAAATAATTGTTCTCTTCAACTGAGGAAATATTTTTTTTCTTATGTATTTGTGTATGTATTTGCATGTGTGTACACATCCAAGTGAGAATATGTATACTTTCAAATTCTAATTTATCTATCATATGGTCTTTCTGATGGCAAACTAAACAAGTATTTTTTAATAATAAATCTTTTTTCTTATTTATTGTGTTTATGCATGATGTGATAGTGGCTTTTTGGTAAGTTGCTTGACATCTTTTATTAGAAACTGTTTTGAGGCATCTTTTGAGAAATTATATATGTAATGTATGCCATCAGCTTTGAAATTAGATGTGGAAAAAGACCAGGTGTTTTTTCTCTTCCTTTGCCATTTTTGTGGTTTTTTTTTTCCTCATTATTTCTGTTACATACACTCTTGATATAACTACATCTACATATTCATATATATGTGTATAGGTGTATATAACTTAGGCAAATATAATTTTTTTACAAGATTGAAGGAAAATAAAAACAAAATAACACTGGTACTAGGAGCTTTGTTAGCTTATCGAATACCAGGAGATCTGATGTAACTAGTAATAGTTGTTTTCTTCTATTTGCCCCTCCATTTTGACTCAGATACTCACTAGAACTATTTTAAACCAGATCTTTAATTCCAAGAATAATACCTCCATTTTTATTATCAGTGAAACATTTTAAAAACAACTTTTTTTTTCTTCTTGTAATTGCTGAACAATAAAATTTGTTGCAACTTTTTTCCTTTTACTTTACAGACCTCTTAATGCTTATGCTTTACTTGAGTTCCCTTTTATTCAACTGCTTCATTTCTGAGTCTCTTCATTAGTTTTTACTCTGTGCTGAGAACTGCCTTGATTATACTGGTTATATGGACATATATTGAAGTGCCAGTACCTAAAAATAATTTCTCTTTCTTGAAAATAAAAATGAATTTCAATGTATTTCCTTCCCAGCTGGCAATTACAGTAGCAACACCCTCTAACTATCTCTAAATTTTATAAGGGGTGATATGTTTAATAGATACAAAATAAAAACAAACAAATCTTACTAAACATGTATTCAGAAAACAACTGCAGATTTACAGACATGAACAACTTATGTAGGTGATAGATCTAATTGGGAATGTGTCAAACATATTCATTAAATGCATAAAGAGCTTGAAATCAGCTGTCAAAATCTAATAAAAATTTTGTCATCTTTGTAAATACCAGAAAGATACATAGCATATGAATTTTACCAGTGCTAATTAATCTATCCTGCGCTTTAAATTGTTATCTTTAGCACAGTTCAAGTTATTAGAAACTCTCCTAAATTGTGAGAATATAACTGAAATTAAATTAGCTACCTTAGTTCCTTTTACTCTTATAAATTATACATAATGAAGTATCTTTTAAATTTATTTCTTCCTACTGACCACATGCTATTGTTGCCCATTAGATTTTTAGCACATATTTTTCTTTCTCAACAGTCTCCTTTTTTTTTTTTTCTATTCAACAGGATCATGTTAATTATTTGTGACTCACTCATTGCACTGTGGAATCACATTTTGATGTTAATAGTCTTCAAATGGAGACGTCAATTTTTGTGGAGGAAAGAAGTCTAGAACTATTGAGGCTTGTCTTACTGATAGTATGCTTGGAAGAGCTTAGAAAGGAGCAGGGTGTTGATTTACCTCATGACTAACCTGATGTCTGTTCTAACCCTTTCCCTGTTTGATCAATGAAAGTTGGTTTCTATGATCCATGCTGCTGGTAATGCTGTTGGTAATACTGTTGGACTACCCCTACATCTCCAAAGTACTCAGATCTGTCAAATAGGGAATTTCCAAGCATTGCCCATCTCCATTTGCTTAAGCAGAGTGTGCTGTTTTCTTTTGGAATCACAGATCATAAGAACAGTATTTCCATATAATTCAGAGATCAAAAAGTACTCAAGGCTTTTCTGGCTGAGGAAGAAAATAATGCTGTACCTTCTCTTCACAGAATACAACATTCAGAGTTATCTTGCTTCACGAGCAACAAAATACCTTTGCATACCTGATAACACGAGGGAGTACCATTCACCCTGTGTACACGCACTATTGAAAATATTAATCGTGTGACTGTACATTCTAGTGCATCCAAACCCCATGACATGTCTGTGTTGCTTTAAATTCAATATTCACCAGAAACATTAAATAGATGTGGTGCTGGAGTGCTGCTTATGCAGAAGAAAGTTACATACCCTGGTTTGTGTACCTTATATAAAATGTACCTAAGTGGTATCTAGGCTGATATAGTACCAGATTGCCGCTTTATGTAAGTAATTAAATAACTCAGATTCATTAATAAAATGCAGCACTAAAACCAGATACTCATCCACAACGTATATGTCAGCTGCTTCAGTTCTTACAACCTTTGTCAGCATTTCTGCTCACTATTCCTTCAAGTTGTTGATCCTAATGACAGTCAGCTCTTTGCATGCTTGAATAGCACAGACAACCCTTTGAATAGCTTTTCTGCCAAAGAAGAGGCTTTCATTAAGAGACTTCTGTCACTGCTTAACATCACAGGTCTTCTTCGAGGTCTTTGCTTGTGACTATTGTTTTTCACTACATGGTTTTACATTTCAAAAAAACAACCAATAGTCTGATTTCTTTGTTATGTAAGCTTGGAGATGGTGTAAAATACATAGAAATCACTTAATGTTACCAGTTGATATTCATGTCAGAACTTTTTATTTTTCTTAATCATAGAAAAATGTTTATCAAAGTTACCTGCTAATGATTAAAAAATGTCTTTATCAAACTCTTAGGTACAACATGTTTCCCAAAGATTTTAAAATACATATTTCAAAAACTTTTATAAATATTTTAATTTAACTATTATTTAAGAATAAAAAATAAACTCGACTGAATCTGCTTAAAACTGATTTCCAGCTCTTGATAAATTGTGATGAAACTGAAAATGTAATAAGGATTGTATTTATATTTTTCTTTGGAATTTTAAATGTTCAGTGAAAATTCTAGTACAAGAGAAAGAAATATTGCTTCATATCTATTAAGTAGATTAGAAATTTGTGATCACTCATAAAGGGATTAGCCTATGAAATTACATGAACAAATTAAGTTCAAATGTACAAAATATATATTTTTACCTTGGAATTGTGGATAGAGGAGACTATTTTTCCTTTCTCATTCCTGTCATTATGGGAATCACCATTGTTCATGCAGTTCAAGTCTGCAATTATGCAGTAACCAAGAAAATAGTTTTGGCAATTTCTCTCAATCATCTGAATTAAATAGTTTCATAACTTTTAATTAATTATTTAATTAATTCTGTGATAGTTAATATTGTGAGTTGGTTAAAAAGCACAATAAGGGAAAATCTCATGTGAATTTGTGGATAAATAAATGGTAGAAAACAGAGGGCAGGAATAAATTCTCCATCACTGCAATGGAAAGAAAAAAAAAGCTCAGTTCATAAGGGAGCGAGATGAAGGGCTAATGTCATTCAACAAGTTGATAAATAGGCTGGAAAAGGAAAAGAACGATGTGGTACTGCATCCAAGTTATAAGAAATTGCAGAAGGCACTCATGAGATTGGAAAAAAGTAAGAGATAAAATACAAAATAGATAAATATAAAGTGATATGCCTAGGAAAAAAAAGCTTTAACTTTAAATATAAAATAATGGTTTCTTGAATTACCTTGCAGAAACAAAGCTATCTCTCATGAACCTGTTAACAGCAGGGGTTATGATAGATATGATGAATAGTTCCATGAAAATATCAGCAGAGTTCTTGATATTTGTCAGATACATGAATGAAATGATAAAACTGATTAGCCAAAAATGTAGAGGAAAAAAAAAAAAAAAAAAAAAGAACATTAATATGCCACCAGTAAAAACTCATTATTTGTTTGCATCATGCAAAGTTACATGCAGTGCCTGTGCTTCCATTTAGAAAAAAAATAGTGAATATAGGGAACTGAAAATGTTAAGATGAGTGAAGCAAGGATGATCAAAGATGTGCTGTTACTTTTGTGTAAAGGATGATAGGAGCATGCTAGGACACTGCGGTAGTTTGGAGCACGGACATTTGATAATGATCCATAATAGTAGGTGTGGACTGGGGAGGCTGAAAAGAGATAAGTGCATGAAAAACTGAAGAGCTCCACATAAAGGAGGGAGAAACGATTAAAAAAAAAACACAAAAAACAACAACAAAAAAAACCAAAAACAAAACAGATTTTCTTCTTCATGCAATGGCTAGCTGAGCTGTAGAGCTGCTTGATGAAATATTATGGATATTTAAGGTTTATATGAATTCAAGGGCAAATGAGAGAAGTTCAGGGTAGGAAAAAAACATCCTTGCTTACAAAGTTTCTGAACAGTAAACAGTGAAATCCAGACAAGTTATTTATTTGCCAGTTGTTAAAGATGTATCCAATGGTAAACATTGTTCAAATAAGTTAGTTATATGGCTTTGATCTGGCTTAATAGAAAATACTGATGTAAGACACGGAAAAAGAGTATGACTCATGCCTCAAAATTAAGTGTAGGGGACAAACATATTATTAGTTCTTACACTTTTCTTTGTTTCCTCTAAATAATGAAGCTCAAACAAGTAACATTTAAGATACATATGTTTAGCTATAGCAACTTTTATTTTACAGAAGCAGTGCCTTTCAGAAACACCTCAGGATTTGTCCAGGCTTACAGGATGTCTCCAAGCAATCTGCTCTCCTCAGAAAAGATGTTTTCTGCTTTAGAAAATTTCTTTGTCACATCTGGCATCTTTCCATCTGGCCCTTTTCAGCATTATGAAAGACATCTCCTTGCACCCCAAATTCCCTATGTGTATCCTTGATAAGTCATTTTGTTTGGCTTTTATGCTTCCAAAGGAATGGGGAACATGCTTTTTTCATCCATATACATTTCAGCTTCAACTGAAAAAAGAGAACTAAGGAATGTGGCTGAACTTACAACTTGTTATTTGAGGCTAGAAACAAAGGTTAACCATATCACATATAGTTTTAGCTTAATGTTAGCAATTTATTATCTCTTTCTACTTAGTACATCACCTGCAATCTCAATAAGAACCATGAATTAAGGATGAAATTTTCACAACAAACTTCTTACTAGCATGACTAACCTCAGTACTTGATACACTTGACAACTGTCTTTCCAAAGTTCAATTTTTTTGGAGCTGGATTTTGGGGTTAAACTCATAAATGTTTCTGAAAGCTCCCTTTAGAGCTAGCTGTCTCAAGTGTTTAACATTGATCCCTCTGCCAGGGAACCAAACTACAGAAATGCAGTTGGGAATTACTCGTGAGGCTTGGGCACTTTTCTTGGTGACAGGATTTGCTGAATTCATAGCTGCTAAAGGACTGCTAAAGCAGTCAGATTTTGTATATGCATTGCTTATACATATACTCTGTTAAATATGTAATTCTAATCTTTTGCTAGTTCTCTACAGGTATCAGTGGTTCTAGCGAATTTGATCAATCTTGGTGCACTTTCTAGTATAGCATCTTGAAATGTTTTCTGAGGATGAATAAGCATCCACATAAGCAGACCTTGATGCAACACTGAGTAAATCTAATTTCCTGTGTCCCAGAGGCTGGCCACAGTTTTTGAGTCCTCTTTCTGCTCAGTATCAACATGAAAGTCATCATACCTGGCGTACTTGCAGCTATTAGAGGCAGAATGATCTTCTCCGTCCAGACGTTTTGAAAATGAAATGGACAGGAAGTTATGTGCAGGTAACATTCCCAACTGGCTCATCTGCCACCAACACCAGAAAAAATGAGTAAATACATCCTGTTTATGATGTTTATTTTATCCTGTTTAAAACTGAGACAATTTTAGTATTCTGATTTATGACTCAAACTGAATCATAAATCAGAGAAGTCAGGAAAGATAATTTTAAATACATTTTGGAACAGATTGTAGGAAAATATATTTTACTTTTGAGGGTTGTCAAAGATCTTGAACTCCTTTAGTAGCGTCTGCTGACATATGATTCTTCTTTGTCTATGCATGATTAAGTCTGTATGGGTAACATTAGAGGAAGTAGAACTGTTGATCACAAGCCAATACAGTTATGTTTATGGTTACTAGTACTACTAATAATGATAATAGTAATAATAATGATAATAGTAATAATAATAATGAATTACTGAACTACCAACAGACAAAACGAATTATCTACATATATTTTCAACTTTCTCTACCACATCCCAAGAAGAAGCCAAGTTTTAACAAAGATTTTTGTCTTTAACTCTGAGAATTAAATTACTAGTCAAATGAACCCAATACAAATTATTTTCAAATATGTGCAATAACCCCATAAGCATACTGTGCTGGCTAATAATCACTGCTATCAATGTTATGATGTGTTTCCAATTATATTTTAGACTGACTCATAGAAACTTCAAATTTCCTGAGCTTCAGGACTTCTACTCAAACTTTGAAAGTATCCCAACAGATTTAATGAGATTCTCCAAGTCCTTGAAAACAATTTCTTAAAGGTCAGAACATCAAATTTTGTAAGTGGCAATTATTTTTGCAAAGTTTCTTCGAGAAGTCTGAATTTCTTGCAGTAGTTTGTATTGTTCTGGAGTAGAAGCACAGACAGGAAATTCCAGAGAATTCATTTTGTGTTACCCAGTTCTTAATGCAAAACTTATGTCAACAATATAATGAAAATTATAATCATGTTATTCCTCTATTTGAGTTTGTGCCTTAGAAAAACTGAAGCATAAGCTATCATATTCCAGTGGTACAGCACTGTAAGAGTGAGTTGGGAGGAAGGTAGGTGACCATGAAAACAAATATGTAATGAGACAAGAGTCTCAGGTAGTGTAATTCAGCTTGATTTTTCTTATGCTAGTGCAGACAGACAAATTGACACAGGCTCAGAATCTGGTTTATACATTTTTAACTACCTTTTAATTAATCCTTTTTTTTTTTTTTTTTTTTTTTTTTTTTTTTTTTTTTTCCCCCCCACTGTTAGCATTCATGGTCCCACACGTGCACTTTTTACCTTTATGACAATAGTGTGAACTGAATTTTAATGAACACTGCACAGTTTCCATCAAATCAGTCCTTCTTTTTGATTTGTTATCACATTTTTCTCTTAACATTCATCCAAGATTTCCTACAGTCAGGTCAGGTCAAAAGTTGAGAAAAAAGTGTTTCAGCTTTCATAGTTTAATGAATTAAGGCCAATTTACTATTTGGAATAACATATGGAATAAATTTTTTCTCTTTTAAGCTTGGGTTTTCTCCCTTTTATAATAAAAATACCTAATGCTCTGTTTTAATCAATACAGTCTGCCTTTTCTCAGTGATTAATGTGCTCAATAATGTTGTAATTCTTTCAACACTGGACTAATGTGAACTCTTTCATTATGTGAGGCATATAGAGAACACAATGCATTAGTAATCGCATTCAGGAAAAAGAAATCACATGTAGCTTTATTGCTATATGATCTATGAAAACATGGAAACTTAACAAAGAAAAATAAAAAATCTTGCTATTAATTGATTTTGATTGATTCACTCTATAGCAACTCTTCTCATGAAGATCTCTATAAATCAATTCAGAAACTATATTTTAATGCCATGATTTAGAAAGAGAAGAAAATGTAATGATGGCTGGCAAAATATTAGTTGCAGCTGTGATGACATATGCACTGGTCTAATTTTTTATAAAAACGAAAAATTACGGAAGTCACAAATGTGTCTTCCTGTGTGTACTGTGTTCTGGCACTTTTTACATCATACAGTATCAAGCTGATATTGCTATAAGCTTTTATGTGTGCTAGGATGTCCTTAGCTGTGTTTTCCAAAACATGGAAGTAATAGCATAAAATGGAAAATTGACAGTATGTATTTCTGATGTCTCTTTATTTGTTTCATTGTAACATTTCATTGCTTATAATCATAATTTATGATAAAACAGGAAAGAAAATGTTTTCAGTCTGATTTCTCTCATAATGCTAATAAAAAGAACTGCCCACAACCATTCTAAAATGCTAAGAGCCACCTTACAAGACCACATGGGAGTCTCCAAAGTAAATTTATAGCAGGTGTCTATTCAAAATTCATTCTGGTAGTAGGTGAGCATCCTCAAACACGCTCAACACTAAAATCCTTGAATTAAAACCTAAAACTATTGATCAAAAGCAAACTGCCTCTGTGTATTTCTAATTTGTTCCTGTTCCTAGCATGACTCTAAGACAAATTGTTTGTTGCCAGTTTGCATTGCTGTATCCAGTATTGTCATCTGCTGGCAGCAGGTGTTAAATCTGTGAATGAAGACAAGTAAATGGGAACGCACCAGGATGAACAGATTCATAGAAAGTAAAAAACAGGATATAAACTGGAATCTCAGAATGCCCACTGAAAATGTAATTGCCTTGGAGAACATTTCAACCAGAGCATATACATTATTAATCCTCAGGATTGAAAGTAAATCCTTCTGAAGTCAATTTGCATATTTGAATGAGTTGGGTTTACATTACCTTACTCTTGGACAAAACAAGGGAATCAGAGGACAGAAAATTGTCAAAATCATAATGAAATGCAAGGG
Organism: Tympanuchus pallidicinctus; assembly: GCF_026119805.1. Lineage (NCBI taxonomy): Eukaryota > Metazoa > Chordata > Aves > Galliformes > Phasianidae > Tympanuchus > Tympanuchus pallidicinctus. Next base: position 11,033,277 of record NW_026294769.1, read on the forward strand.
ATGAAATTCTGTCTTTAGCTGCAGTTAATGTATCTTCTGTTGTGTTCGTCTATGTGCTATTAAATATGTGACAAGTATTTATTTGAGTTTAGCAGTACCTATTATGATTTTTATTAAAAATGTGAAAAATACAAAAAGTGTAGTCACTTGAATCCTGATCTGATGAATACTTTTTTTTTAACAGTAAGCTCACAATCTAATATTAAGTGGAACTGATCAGAACAGCTGTATGCTTTGCATACAAATGTTACTTTTGTAAGGCAATAGAGCATCTTAATTATGGAAATGGTCTGACTTGTGATTTAAAAAATAAAAGCTAAAATTCAGACTTCGTACTCAGCTTCACCCACAGGAATAAATAACACATCAATAAATTGAGCTGCAGAAAGAAGAGCAGAGGGAGATATCTATATTATTTCATGAGACTCTGAGTGGGAAAAATTTAAGAACATAGAAACTATCACAAAAGGTATTAATTTGGATACAAGAGTTCCGTGGGTAGAAGCAGAACTCAAAAGAACAAATTAAATGAAATACAACATGTGAGCTGCAGTCTTGTCTTGGCACTGAACTAGGAGACTACTGTTCTGCTTGTACCATGCATGTCACATTAAAATAATAATAATAATAATAATAATTTAGACAAAGAGGTCAGGAGATAGCTCAAAATATTGTGGAAAAGAAAAACTTGCTAGAAAATTCAAGGTGTCCACAGAAATAACTAAGTAAAATAAATCAACCTGTTTCTTGCATACCAGCTAAATTCCTGTTTATTAAAATACATGAGCATAATAAGGAATGTAATCTTTGAGTTATTTTGGAGACGTTGCATATATAAGTTCCAGAGAATACTTCTATTTAAGAGCCTTCCCTCACATTGTCTCTTCCTCTTTTGTTACAGCCAAGTTATTATGTTTTACTCAGCCACCTCTCGCAAAGAGTTGTGAACCATGAGTATAGAGTTTTATCACTAGCCTCTACTGAAGCAGATCAGTGCATAACTACTACAATTTTTATATACAAATATTAAAAGTTGCTCTACTCTCTCCTTCTTTCCCTCTGAGACTGAGATATGGGCATATTATGATTTATTTTATGGAAAGTTTTCCTTATAAACACAATTTAAGGTAGTCTACAGCTCTTTCATCACAAAGTGAATTGCTCTGCTCTGAAATGTCTTATTACAGGAATAAAAATACCACAGTAAAATTCACTTTATAAATATTGGCAAAAGTTTGCATTCAGCTTTGTTAAGAGAGTGATCTGAATAGGCTTGCATGTCTGTGTTTGTAAATGCTCAAATCTGTATAGATGTTTCAAAATCTTCCAGTTCAAAGCTGTTGATAAAACTTTGGTTATGTGCAACAAATCAAAAATGCATTTTTCTTCCAAGATGCACAGAGGGAATCTATACAGTTTACAGTCAATTTTGGCATTTACACACTGGAAGGGAAAAATTCAGGATGGAAGTTAAAAAAACAAACAAAACTAATTAAAAAATAACTAACCAAATTTCAACCTAAAGCTTCTTCATAACAATTCTGAACATCCTTAAACAAAGTATAAGAATTAGAGTGAAAAAATGAGAAAAAGCTCAAATTTTCTCATCCCTACAACAAATAACATATGTAATGGGAGTGTTTTTCTTCTCTCTGTGGAAGAAATACAAATTTCTTGTTCTTAATTGAGAATATGGGCAGCACTCAGACAAAAACTCATAGTATCTTTAAAGCCATGATGACTATAAAATTGCTATTTCTTTCCAGTTTCATGACGATTGGAAATGGAAGACTACGTTGTGTGTATTCTGTTTGTACAGCACTAGCATACAGAGAAGATACTGATATGTCATTGTCCTCTTGAATTATATTAAGAATGAACTGCAAGAATTAGGCCCTCTGTATATCTCAAAGGAGACTAATTAATATTTTAGAGAATAATAATTCTTTATAGATGTTTCTAGGAAAGTACAAGTAAAGATACACTGTTTCTACAGGCTCCTGGTTATTTTGGGTGAATGTTGCTGTGACAGGTGACCAGAGATGAAAGAGGACAAAGTCAATTGTCTTGATAACTTAGCTTAGAGTTAAGGTGTACCTTTAATAGTGACTGTACCAAGTAACTAGTCTAACGTATTCAATCCACTTCCTTCTACAGTCCATTCCTAAGTGTAGTTGACATAGCTTCTTATTTGTCCTACCTTATAGCAATCAAGTTCTTGTACTTTGATATTGGTGATGACAAAATGACACCTGGTGTTTTCTATATATCATATCAATCTTTCTAAGTTGTAATTCAAATCTTTACTGCAAACCTGTCAGGCTCTGAAGGGATTTTTTCTGTGATGTTGGAATATTTGAGGCTTATTCATTTTGAGGTCTGATGCTTCTATCTTCTTGGACTGCAACATTCATTTGGTTTGTGGACTGGGCAATCCACCTGTATACTAGAATATAAATACTTGACACTTTTGATATTAAGCAGGGTGAATTCTTAGCTTTATTGTACTATATTCATCATTTTCAAGCTTTTACTATGATTGGAGGATGTGAGCATATGCTGGAGAATGACAGAATTACAGAACTGCAGGGCCTGGAAGAGATCTCAAGAGATCATCAATTCAAACTCCCATGCAAAAGCAGGTTCCCTTTAACAGCTCATACAGTGAAGCACCCAGACGGGTCTTAAATATGTCCATAGAAGGAGACTCCACAAACTCTCAGGGCAATCTGTTCCGGGGCTCCATCTCCCTTATTAATATAAATAAGTTCTTCCACATGTTCACATGGAACATCTTATGTTCAAGTTTTAGGCCCTTGCTTCTTGTCTTGTCAGTATATACCACCAAGAAGAGCCTGGCCTCATCCATTTACCTCTCACCACTCTATAGGTATTTATAAACATTAATCAGATTCCCTCTCAGTCTTTTCCCCAGGCTGAACAGGCCCAGGTTACTCAGCCTTTCTTCCTAAGGGAGATACTTCAGGCCTTTTATCATCTTTGTAGACCTCTGCTGGACTCCTTCAAGGAGATCCTTGTCTTTTTTTTTGAAGAGGGATCCCAGAAGTGGACACATTAATCTAAATTTGGCTTCACCAGGGCAGAATAAAGGGGAAAGATCACCTCCCTCAACTTGCTGGCCTTACTCTTTTTAATGCACCCCAGGATCTCATTGGTTTTTTTTGGCTATAAGGGCACACTGCTGGCTAATGGCTGACCTGCTGTCCACCAGGAAATTCAAATTCTTCTCCACAGGGCTCCTCTCCAGCAGGTCATCCACTGACCTGTACTGATACATGTGGTTATTCCTCCCCATTTGGAAAATTTTGCACTTGCTCTTGTTTTTCACTGAGAAAATAGAAAGAAATTGGAAATGTCCACAGACAGGTAACTAATAATCTCCCCATATGCACGTTTTTGTTGTTCTTCTTGTTTTGTTTTTATTCTTTGTCTGTTTTTTTTTCTTTAAATATATTTTCTTGGCCATCAAAAGTTTTCTCCAAAGAAATTGTAAAAAAATCACAGGTAATGTGCTTTGGAAAGTATGTTAAGTCACATCATCTTATCAAAATAAATGGATAAATAAATAAATAAAAAATAAATAAAAAATAAAAATAAAGAAATCTAATAGCGTTGTGAACTCTGGATCTCTCACATCTCTCTCATCACTTTTTCCTAGGTGCATCACAGCCAGCCACTCTTGCTGCATATAGGACATCACAAGGCAGTTGGCTTTTTGTAAGTAAGTTGGCACTTACACAGTGTAGACAAGATGAGGATTCTACTGGAAGTGGGAGAAATCCATAAGTTCACTTTTTGGGGGAGCAGAATTTTTCTAGTTCTGTTCCCTTCTTTCTCCTCTTGCCCCCAGTACATTTGCTGACAGAATCCTATGGAAAGCTGAAGAACTGAAACATCCTTGAATCTGCACAGCCCACCTCAGCAACAGCTTAAACATCTGTGTATTACCAGCACTGTTTTTCCCCTAAAGCCACAATGTATCATCATAGGACATACTATGTAGAAAACCAGTTCTGTCACAGATGAAACCAGGACAAGAACAAACAGGGATATCATTTTTTATAACACTTAGTCCAAGAGTGGATATCTCAGTATCAAAAACAGCAACATAAAAAAACATTACTCGCACCCAAAATGAAAGTTTGCTTAACAATAAATCTGGGCTTCCTTCCCAAATCTTCAGTTCAAACATACCCGAGAAGGGGATTTTCTTTCCCTTGAGATCTTTTAAGTACATTTAGTCAGAGTGTTGCTTAGTTCTGAACGCAAAACAAGTGAGATTATGAAGGATATGCCAGTATATGGCTCTGCAAAAGCAGTTTGCTCTCAAGCTAAGACCAAAGGAAACCAAAGGAAAAATAAAATCTAAGTTATACAGATCTGAACTATAGCACTCAAGTTATCAAAACTTGAAAAAAAAATATATTCTTCTACATAAATATATCTTAATAATAAGATTTATTCATTTGTTTCTTTGTTTGTTTGTTTTATTTTCCCCCTTAAACTAAACTTTGGGTGATGATATATATGGATATTTTTATATTGGTTTATATAATATTACTTGATATTATTTTAAGTGTCCTTTGTTTGTTTTCTGAGCTAAAATAAAAATTGTATGTTGGCTTTTTTTTTAATTCCCATAAAATTCATAAAAAATAAAAAATATACTGGTGTTGTTTGGTTGACTAAACTATTTAGCTATCATCAAATTAAAACAAGCAAATAAGCAAAGAAAACAATCAAAAAGATAGCAAGGAATTTAATTTAGGGATGGGTGATTACAAAGCCTTCTTTAATATAGAAAACAAAGCATTCTATTACATGAATTTATTTCAAAATGAAAGTTACAAAATATTTTCAATATAAAAATGTATAAATTTGATAATTTCATTATTACTTTAACACGTTGTGATATGTCTATATAACACTCAAACTTCAGATTCAGATGAAAGTATTTGTTTGTTTTGTAAGAAAGTGAATGTTCCCCTGCTGCTAAATTTACAGAAAGTGATGCATGTTCTGAACAGTGGTACAAGGCCAAGACTGTGATCCAAGAAAAAATGGCTGCTCTTGGTGTTGTGGTTTAACCCAGCAAGTGTCTCAGTGCCACTCAGTAAGTTATTGGTAAATTATTCTAAACTAATAGCTGAGTTGAAATAATAAAATAGCATTGAGAGTTCATAAAGAAAAAAAAAAAAAAAAAAAAAAAAAAACAACAGTATATAACAGTCACTTTTCTAGAAACCAAAATTTAATTTACTTAGTATAAAAATTGATTGACTAAAATGATATAAGTTTTTAGATCAATCTTCACTGTTTATAAATTGCACTGATGACTAATAAACTCCAAATGGCAGGATGCAGCATAGAATTTTCAGAACTACATTTTCAGATGTTACCAAAGTTTATACCTTAGTACATACACATAGATACACATTTATGTCAGGTCTAGATGCATGAAAATATGCAATCTTCCTACCATATCTTTAGGCTAATTTCGGCTTTCATAAAACACATAATAATAACACATGACTGGAATTTTATGGTTTCCCTCCCAAGGAGGGCTGTTTTTCTTTTTAAGAGACTGGAGTGTTTCATTTGAAGTTCCTTCAGGGAAGTGATTCTGTAATCAAAGTATGGTAACATTGACATTCCTCTCAGGGATTGGCAAGGAAAAAAACCCTAAGATTTCATACTAGCTGGAGTGTTGATTCATTCCAGTTGGTTTCACACTGGAAAAACAATAGTGGTCTACCCTGTGTTGGATGATCTGGCTGAATAACAGATATAATAGGGCAGAAAAATATCTTCTATGTTTCACTTCTGTTTTTAACATTTTGGATTGATGTTTCTCTAAAGTTCAATTTCAAGTTCAGTGTCAAGGAGTTGACTAGATCAATCTATGTCCGTGACAGGGGTGACAGGCCTCTGCCCTCCTCCCCCACCCCAGTCCCACAAAAAATGGGAAGGAAGGAAGGGAGGAAAAGAACAGCGGCAACAATCTATGGAGGAAAACTTATTTTACTATAATATCGGAATATAAATTAACACAATATACAATTTAATTGAAATCGAGATTAATAAATCAGACAAGATAAGAGAGAGAGAGTTCCCGGGACCGATTCAAACCTGAAAAGCTTGGAACGGCCAGGAAAGCACCTCCAGCACCCACTGCCCAGCAGCAGGAGAGCGCCCCCCCCACCCGGAAGGGCCAGATCCCGTGACTGCTGTAATGTACAGGGATAGGAACTTGGAATTGGGGCAGTGACACTTTAATGCCCCGTACACTACATGATGTTTTGGAGTGGAATACTGAAACCATAAAAACATAGAACCATGACATACTTAAGATTAAGTAGGTCTGTGCTAGCGGATAATAATATTTTTGAGTAAAACCAATGGGCACACAGAGCATGACATACACTACTGTCCTTTCTTGGATTTCTATTTGGGTGTAGTTTTTTTCCCATACTGATATTTTTGTGTCTTTAAGGAAAAGTCAACTGGACTAGCCATTTACAACCTTGGACAAATAATAAGTGATATATAAGAATGTAGGTCTCAGTTCCCAGAAGAAATAAATGATTAGGGACAGGGGATTTTTGATCTTGCAGTGTTTTTAAGGGGAAGGGTTAAAATGATTGTGAGATACGTGGGGAGAGTATATATATATATATATATATATATATTTGTATGTTTTTATTGTTTCAGATCAGATTTGTATTATTTTACACTATACTGGAGGATTTATTTATTTATTTATTAATATTCTGTCCATACAATGTCAGGAAATATTATTTTGAAGTTTTCTACATCTTACCCTGAAATACTGGCTAATCCCAATTCTTCCTTTCTGCTCTGGAGTCCTGCAGTTCTGCCTAGAAGTGTATAGTTCCTTGGAGAGGAACTATTTTAAATTCTAGTATATTTGTTAAATTATCAAGTATTACTTTTCAGAGAGCTTGGGTGTATAGTATTAGTTTGGTTCCAAAGATGTCCTAGTTTAATTAAAAACTTTTCCTCACTGGTTAGTTTCTTTCAGGGTATCAGTAGATGTGTGGCTAATATAACATCAGGTTGAAGCAGTTCTCTTTCGCATGAGATGTTCTGACTACAAGATTAACAGCTGCAGGCAGGAATGTGTAGTACAATAAGCCTCTTCTTAATTGGTAAAATTAAACTGAAAATCAAAGCTCTTCATTTTATTTTTTCCTTCTAAGGAAGCTGGAACCAGAATAGTGCATGTGAAAATTAAGCTGGCAAAAATATTCTTTTTCAATATGAACCTCACTCAAGTAATTCTGAGTTACATTGGAGTCTAATTGCATAATATTGAATTTTTTGTTCATACTGAATTGCAGAATTTCTTAATACTGTACTGTCATTTTCCATGTTATAATATATATATATGTGAAAGATCCTGGGGGGGGGGGACTGAAGGGGGAGTCTGTTTTGGGTAAAAACAACTAAGAACATTTGGAAAAGATGGAATAAAGCAGGAAGGAGAAAACAACAGATGTAAACGTGCAGAAGGGGTCTGAAAGTTTGAATTTAAAGCAGAAGATCTGAAGGACTGTTGGAAGAGGCAGAGAAAAGAGGTACAGACAAGTCTCGTAGAATTGCAACTAGAATACTTTAACTGAAATTAAATATCAAGCGTTATGTATTTGGTTAAGTGTTTCTTTCACATGGCTTTTTCAAAATCTGTTACTTGATTTGCAATTTCATTCATCAGTCTAAGCTAAGATTTCTTAGCACTGAAAACAGGGCTTTGTCCCATTGTTACTATTTCCTTTTTCATGCCCAATAATTCCCAATATGCTTAGGATGCAAACATGCTCGTGATGTTCTGATGATCTTAGTTCTGGTCATCTTCTGGAAATCTTGTTTTATTCTAGTTTTGCTCTTTATAATACCACCAGAATGATGAGTTTGTCAGACTCCCTGTTGAAATGTGCAGAGTGGAGTCAGGACTAAAAGTCACTGGACTGTAGAGGGGTCATACAGACTAAATCTCGCAACTGTACCTTTGAATACTCATTCCATACCACCTTCCCATAATTATATTGCAATTTAAGAACATAATGGCAATCTTTTTGCTACTGTTAAGAATTGCTTATGTAATTCCAACCTAGATATCACTTAAAGAGTAAATATTTAAGATAGGAGACTTTTTGAAAGTTCAATCTGCATAACCTATTGTTATTTGCTCTCATATGTTGCACATTTTCCTTTTCCAAGGAAAAAAAATGAAGAGGCTTTTGCTGCCCTTGAGGTGCAGTAGTTTTGCCTCATGTAGCTATATATAAAGGATGAAGGGAAAAATAAACATCAGCCTGAAAGCTCAATATGCTTTTATTGTTGCTTCTTGGTATGTAGAGATTTATTGTGTCAGACCTAATTTACTATTTACTTTACTTCAGTGGTGTTCTGCAATTCAAGATGCAGTAGCAGCAGGTTTGATCTTCTTAAAGTATTCTTTGTGTAGCTGAGAGTTGGCCTGATAATGCCAAAACTCAGTGCCAGGCAGAATGCTTTGGATTCACTGTAATAGGAAATCACTATACTTTACATAATGGAATTGAAACAAAGTTTGTCTACCTATGCATTAAACTCTGAGAAAGCAATGGTTGTTAGTAAAAGGTGCTTGTCCTTTGAGATGAATATGCCATCTGTAATTCTGAAACTTAGGAGATTTATGCAGGAGACTTGGCAAAGGATATGCAGGAAGAACAAGGCTGTTAGTTAAATGTGCCTTTGTAATCAATATTTGCTATCCCCCTCCCCTCCTTTTTTTTTTTTTAAATATAAGTTGTGGTTTGTATGATCTACTTTTTATCTGACCTTGAGGTATTGTTTATCATCTTAAAACATAAGCTGTTTTGGAAAGAGTTTATGCATTTCTCTATGCACAGCTAGCAATGAATATATTATAAGTGCAATGACTACAAATACCAGATGACATCTTTAGCTTTCTTTTCTGCAAATACTTTTTTTCCCCCTCTGATCGAAATGAACACTCTAAAATAAAATTATAATTTTCAATATAGTTTATTTTTGTTGATTTTTTTTTTCTTTTCTTGTCGTTGATGATCTTGAACAGGTTCACATCTTTTGAAAAGTTGACTTATCTTCACTGTGTGTACACGGGTATAGAATGGCTTCAATAAAATTTACCATAACAATAAATAAATAATAAAATATCAGAGATGTCTGTGATGACTTTATCTCTCTTAATAGATAATTAAAAACAGGTATGTACAAATGCAGAGTTGATGCTTTCGGAGACTCTTGCTGAAAGTTCATTGAAAATATTTGGAATGGCTTTCAGTTTCAATTGCTTTCAGACTACATGCTTAATGCTTCTCTTTAAGATCATCTAATATGCATATTTCACATTCTGTGTCTTATTGTGCTTCTGTCACTTCCTGTTGTTTATTTTAGCATCCAAGTGCTGGATTACAGTTACAAAGTATAATGAGAATGTCATTTATTAGCGTATATGTGAAAAATATATATAACCTATACAGTTTGCAATTAAATGCCTAAGGATGAAAAGTATTGTACTCAAAATAAAAAGACCTCATTTGTATCAGATTCATAACTTAGTGCATCCAGTATATTTCTGCATTAATGATACCTTGCATCATCACCTACTCAGTTGGACTTGTCAGGAGCTGAACTGTGTTAGGTATATCACCCACAACATCACATACATCATTCTTAGTACTAAATACATCACCTACTGTAATGAATATCTCTCTATTTTAAGAAGACTCATAATAAACTGATTGTATTTCCATTCACATGTTTATCTAGATATAGATTTTGGTGTATTTGTTAAAGATGCACATCCCCCCAAAAGTGAAATACTTGATATGCAGCTGACATAACGTTTCCTGAAATATCCATGCTAAGAACAGGACTGATTGTATGAGCAGCTGAATTGCATACATCAACTTGCTACAGTGATCACATCTGACACATTCACTTTCTAAAAGACACCAATCATGTGAATGGGGTGAAACCACTGTCAGAAAAAGTTTAGGTCAGCAACTGCTCTGGAGAAAGAACTATTAGTTATAGCTGACAGCATGCCTTCAGACATGCAGCAGTTTGGCATGGGTTTCAGACATGCACATAAGAAGATTTATCACTGTAGAAAGATGAGAAGGAGGTAGTGAAAACAAGCAAAATTATTTCATATATAAAGATTTTGGTTGCTTTGTTCTGTCTTTCACTCTATTTTTATTTTTTTTTCCCTTCTCTACCTGCAATCTGAGTGCTTCCTATTTTACTATGTGTCATGGTTCTATGTTTTTTTTTTTTTTTTTTTTTTTTGTTTTGTTTTGTTTTTGGATTTCAGTATTCCACATCTTTTCCTATTGGTTCATGTACCGCACAAGGAAAGGCGGTAGATAAAAATACAGTATTCAACCTCTGCATTCATGAACTAGGCCAGGGAATGTTTCCAACCTTCCTACTTTAGTTGACCATCTGTATTTTAAGTAATCTGGGAAAGTGACATCCATTGGAAATAACTTTTATTTAAAAGAAAGCCTGCAGTACAGTTGGGAAAAAAAAAAAAAAAAAATCCCCTATGAGGAACAAGTGCCCTTTATGAAAAAACTAATGTAGATATTTATTATGTCTTTCCCTAAAGAGCTAAAACGGCTTTTCGTCTGCTGCAGAACTGTGAGTCAGCCCTGCCCAAAGTAGAAATATTATTGAAAAATGGATTCAGGTGGAGACTCACAAGCAGGTATGGATAGCAGTTTTCTAGATAAATGTGATTCGGATGGCAGGAGGCGTATGAATAAAAACTGTGTAAATGACGAAGAAATGCTAAAGCAATTGTTGATATGAAATGATATGTATGAGATAGCATTTATCAGACGCCTGTGACATTGCATTTCCAGAGTCAAAATCTAAGGAAAATGTTTGAGAAATAATATTATTTATTCATGTCTTAAAATAAATATGCTCATTTATGTCACCTAACACAGAACGTACATCAGAAGATTTGAATGCAACACGTGCACAGAATAGTGGCATTCTTACTTTCAACTCTGGTCACAGAACAGTTCAGATATTACTGCAAAAGTTGAAGATTAAGGTTCTCTGGTTAATTTCTAAGGATGACAGGCTGAAGGAGAAATAACTCAGCATTGCTTGAGCTATATCAAATTCCTCACTTTTCTTTCCTACTCATAATCCACAGTTCTACAGAAGCCTGAGAAACTCTGGTTAACATGCAGCAATACTGCACACAGCATAGGCATGAACTTTCTTATTCTTCCTGGGTATTTCATGGAGACACTTCAATAGTTATGTTCCACTGGAAAGGTGGCATAACTCAAATTACATTGTTACTAGTATGTTTTTCCACAGACTTCATAGGACTTGATTTTCCCGATTCTTTTTCATTTTATTCACTTCTACTGAATGAGACAAAGAAATATATACGTATCTTTGTTATAGCATCTCCTTCATTCACTCTGATATGTCAGTGCTTTATCACCCATTTTTATCTCTTACTTGCAGACCTTCAACCACCTTTCACTCCATATATGAATGTAACTGGATGTGGTATATTCTAATAGACTTTTTGAGGAGATGTCAAAATACTATTGAAATAAAAGAATATTATTTGTTTTGAAACCCAGAAAAAATTCCTTTTTTTTTTTTTTCTTTTTTTTTTTTTTCTTTTTTTTTCTAGGATGTTCAGTATTAAATTTGTTTTGTACTCCTTGCAAAAATCACATCTAATTTCTTTACTGTTGTGAATCAAACTAAATGCTATTTACTGTCTAATGGGTTGAAAGATCCCTGAACCTTCAGAAAAGGTATTTGAAAATTAACACAGTTTTCTCCGTAAGTTCAAAATTCCATTGCTAAAAATTGAACTGTTTCTTAAAATAATATGAAAATTGTCCTTATTCTGGTATGTAACATTGCAATGCTTGTGGGGCATCTGGACAGCTATGATCTCCCTTTAGCCTTACTGAGCACTTTGTCACATTAATACAATTTATAATATAAAGATTTAATAATTGTAAGAAACTTCCAACCTGTCAATTGAACTGATATTACACCTTTCAGATAAAAATATTTCTAAGCTATTTTGAATGTTGATGAAATTTCTATTAGCAGTTTTAAACTTGGATAGATTTTGACTTTCGAAAAACTATTTTTTATATAATCATTATTCACTACAAATTCAGGAAACCATCTAGTGAAAAAAAATAAAAATAAAAATAAAAGGAAAAAAATCTAAAGGCCATGTCCTTTCGTCAGCTACAGTTCATAACTAAGCAATTTCTAACATAAAAATAATTGTACAGGTGATTACAAGCTCAGGAAAAGTTTTTTTCCACCCTGTTCAGTCCAAATTTGACATATTTGCTCTTGTTTAGGATGACATTTGTTTTTAAAAAGAGGAATTACTAAACATCTTGTTCCTGTGACAACTCTTCGTCTCTTGAGGAAATCCTTAAGACATGTATTTGGGATAGTTGCCAATCTTAGAGCTAACTTATTTATTTAACTTTTCAGCAGTTGCCAAAATAGACAAATAAATGAAAATGTCTGGTGCAGAAAGCGGAGAACTCAAAGATGCATCTCCAGATGTGTGTTTCTTGTACAACAAATAGGGACAAACTCATTCTCAAAAGGTTCAATTATCATGTCTTCATTTGTTAACATTTATTAGTTTATTTCCAGTGTATAAATAAAATCATGACTGTAAAAACAAAAGGATGAAGGAAATCTAGAAGATGCATCTCAATTTTATGGATAGTGGGATTCTTCTGTTAATGTTTCCTAAATTCAGAGATAATGCCTGGTCACAGATATCCAGGCTGAAGTTCTGCAGCTTAACTGTTACTGACATTCTACTACTGAAGTATTTCTTCTCTTTGTGAAGTATGTAAGAGATAGGAGTTGGGCTAGGTTTATGCTGAAAAGGATATGTAAGAAGAAACAAAAGGCTCATCAAAAAGAATAATATGTATTAAATTTCACAGTACAAAATACACAGCTCTGATATATTGTGAAGTTAGGTTTTCAGTGTCGTTGGTTGCTAGGTGAGCAGATGCAGGAATGATGTTGATTTTAATTGAAGCAGATAGTGCCTTTGGTCTAAAGCTTGGTGGAATCATTGAAGGCTTAACACTCTATTGCTGAAGTTGTCCAGATATTTCAGATGTTAAAAACTAGCACAATTCTCTGGGATATAGAAATCAAAATATATAATAATGGTATACCTATATTGACTCCTTTTTTTCCACCTAAAGCAGGAAGAGAGAACTGAACTTTTTCTGTATTCTAATTACAGCTAAGAGGATAGCTTTTGATGTGTGTCTGACAAACTTTGCTGTTGTAACGGCCAAAGTATTTCTGAACATGTTGGATATTCCCTTGAATATGTTAATTATTCACAGGACTCTCGACTGAGATATCTGATGTTTAAGATCTAATATTTGATATTGAATGGTCACAAAAAAGATGAAGATTTTGCATGCATCTTACCTCTCTCCCTGTTACTTTTTATCTAAGAAGATGGACAAAGTATCCTACAGCATGTTACAAAATAAATTATGCATTTTAAAGACAGATCTAAAAGTTAGAATATTCAACTGAAAGAAAGAGCAAAATGAAGGGATGTTACTACATTGTCATCAAAGAACTCATGCAATAAACACTTAGTCTTCAGATATAGGAAGCCAACTTCCTGAGAAAAGGTGACTAAAACAACATTCTACAAACAAACATAAATGTCATCAAGAAAACAAATCTTTTTTTATTTTATTACTAATTGGGAAAGGGAACTCAGTGAAATTATCTATTGCCTGATTTAAAATAATCAAGTATTTATTAACATAGCACAGTGTTTTTTGGGGCATATGTACTAAAAATGTCCAAAGGATATGCATAGTTTTACTACCTAATAGAATTCAACTATATCCTCTGAATATCCTCCAAAGGGCTGAATCTGAAAAGGAATAGTATTCAGCTGGTACATGGTACCATTATCCTTTGTGCAAATATTAGTCTTTCTTGGCAATCAGATATTGGTGTAGATGGCACTTTGTTGGGATTCAGATGCCCCGAACAATGGTGCTAAAGAGTATTCTAATTATTTTGTCATCTAAATAATTTTTGAATGCAGAAAAGCTTTTTTTTCCAAAGCATTGAAAAAAATAGTTTCTCCTCTGATACACTGTAGAAACAGGAAGAAATACCTTCACAAGCCCAAATATACTGTAAAAATACATGATGATAAAAATAAAAGTAAATTGAACATTCCTCTTCCCAAAGTGATGTAGGGGTAGTTATTTGTATTTTCATACTGCAGTAAGAAAGGTTGGAAAGACTTACAAACATAAAAGTCTTCATTTTATGAGTGGACACATGCTACTATAAGTAGTTCATAAACTTTTTGAGCAAACATTTGTGAGCCTGTAGTTACAAATCCAACTAAATGGGAGTAAACTATATCACATTTATATTCTTCTTTCATTTTATGAAGCACTAAAAAAAGACAAAACACTATCTCTAATGAAACATCTAAATAGCTACTGAGAGTTGCATTGCTCCTAAAAAGTACAAAGAAAGACATATGTTCAGTAATATAGTGAACTGTAGTGACTCTTATGATGCTATGGAATGACGTTTAATTAAAAAAAAAAAAAAAGACATCAAGGATGATTCTTCACTTAGATTTAATTATTTTCACAAGGGAAAATGGTGTTTATGTACATATATGTTTTATACTTTCTTTTTCTGCATATAAAATACTTCCTTCTATAAAGGAACATAAGTTCATTCAGCTACACATGCAGGTTCAATGTTATGGAATTTTGCATCTGCCTTTTCTTTAATAGCTGCAGAATTAAGCACAAGTTTCTCTGTCCATATGCAATGCAGATATCCTTTAGATAGTCAGCTGCTTCTGTCTTGGACTAGGTAGAGTCCAAAAGAAGTGGCACATAAGTAGCTATACCAGCTAATTCCCCGTCTCCGTTCTGCTGACTTGTCTTCTCTTTCTCCTCATCAAGGCATTAACATGTTTTGCTAGTAAAATTTATGGAAAAGATAACTTTTTGGGAATGCTACACAATTTTCCAGCCCCACATAATTGGTCTTCCTCATCTCTCCTTACTGGGAACCAACATTCAGCATTACAGAGAAAGGAAGAAGAACTTTTGGAGTCAGCAGTGTAGTCATGGTACCCTATTCTTTCCATGCAGTCTGGCTATTTCCACCCACTATTAAATCTACCCAGCTGCCTTGAAACCTCCAATTTTGTTCAGTTTTTCTTAAATTTGACCTTGTCACTTCCTGTCTCTGGGCAGGGACAAGTTGAATTATTGTCATCTGTATTTCATTAGAAATGATACTACCAATAAGCATAACTTAATTTATCAAAAATGTTTATGATAAAGAAATAAAAGATTTTGGGGGTTTCTTCTGCTCATGAAAAAAGCAGAATTGTTTCTGACATCCTTTTGTCAATACTAGGCAAAGTATTCACAGTTAGACCACTAATCACATACAGGAAGAAGAATGGAACTAACCCAGCTGGTGAGGGGACTCTATGGCTATGCAGCACTCCCTTAAGGATGCAGCCTAGTTCTAAGAAAATCTCTCCCTTCCATGTCTGGCACTTACATGAACCCAGGGTGGCTCCACCTCTGGTCTACCCCTTCCGGTCTACCCTTTCTGGTCACAATTTGCCTGTGCTCCCTGGGCCAGCCATACCCCTTCACCAGGTGCTCAATCACCATGATCTAACTGTTCAAGCCATGATCTGCTTCCCTATAGCATTTATATACTGTTTTCATGGCTTTAACACTTTTAACAGTTATAGTGTTTTCCTTCAGGGAAGGAAAAAACAAAACAAAGCATGCAAGATTGCCTTTGTAAAGATAGCATTGTTTATTGTTAACACCATGAATTCACTAAAGGAAGCTTTCCAAAATATGAGACATCAACTTATGGCAAATTGTAATTAGTTCTTTATTATTTGCAATAGGTGATTAGATGCCAAGAGATATTTCAAAGGTAACATAAAAAGTTACAAAGAATGTGATAATGGTTCTTTTGGAGAGATATTCGTTTGTTCGTTTTAGTATCCTCATAAATGTTTAAAGAATGTAAATTATTCCAAGCCAATTAATTTTTCTGTTTCTCATCTCCATATACTTTAATTGAACTTTCATGCCTCTCAGCTTCTGCATGTAAGACAGCATTCAGAGATCATGAAAACAAAGAAACAATGAACAACTGTGAAAGTCCAAAAGAGTAATGGAAAAAATTCCATAGTGCTGTAACTTAGACTCATCCCATATCAATTTTTAGATATGGAAAAAATTGTTTAAGTGTTAAACAGTTTTAATTTGTTGAGGTATGCAAAGCCTATTTATGACTTAGATTAAAAACATATTACACAGAACATTTACTTAATGAAGTAAAACCATTATATGATCCATTTTGTACTACAGTGAACAATATAAATTAATTTGTGGTCTAGAATATGCGCTAAACGATAAAAATCATTTTCATGGTTTTGAAAACTTTAATTCTCAGTGGTTAGTATTTGTCTTAAAATATTTAAGGTTTACAAGTTCAAAATGTTTTTGAATCACTGAATATGAAAATGGAGTTTGAAAACATGAGAATATTGAATATTTTGACAAGTAAACTACAGATCTAACTATTATTTATGGTTTTTTTTTTCCTCATAATGTAAAATGGACACGCATTTGTAATAGCTATTTCTTATAGTATTATGCTACCTGGTTTCTCACAAAACAGTTTTCTGAGGTAGAGGACAAGGTCTCTCAAAGACTCAATTTAGTTATTTACCTCCAGTTAAAAAGACAAAGAAATGCAAAACAAACAAGTAATCCTCCCATCTACCCACAATGAAATCTCCACCCCTGCCCAACAGAGTCTATTCCTAGACAAATCTATTTTCTATATTGATGACAAATACAGGCAGAGGGTTTGAAACTAGGTGATCATTATGGTCCTTTTCAACCCAGGCCATTCTATGATTCTATGATAAGTGATTACAAAAAGTGATAGTAATAATAGTAAAAAAAAGTAATAATAAATGTAGTACTATAGTTCCATCCAGCAAATCTCTACCTGATACAAATATTTCCTGATCATATATCTTTCGTAGCCAAGTTGAAATATGTGCTTCTTCTTCTATATATATCACAAAGACAGAGGAGGGGTGTGGAGGGAAATTAAGTTAGTGCTGTGAAATTTCTGACACCAGCACTGGCTAGCTTGTGTAAAGGTTATTTTATTTATGGGTTTAATAGCTCATAACTTCCTCTAGATTGGAGGTTTAACAGTATGGCAGAGAACAGTCACCATTTATAGGAGGTTTAGGACATTTTGTACTATATCATTTTTGTTTTTTCTAATTGCAGTTCATTTATTCACAGATTACATAAAATTTAAAATCTTGAAATGGCAACAAGAACTTACAGGAACATTGTCTATGAACTTCACTATTACTTCTACCACTATCAGATAAAGATCTTTGTGGGGAGGATTTCTGTCAGTATTCCCTTTCCCTTTCCATTTATCTTTCTCCTCCTTTCTTTATTATTAAGCTATTTTTATCTCAATCAACAAGTTCTTCTGCTTTTATTTCTCTTCCACATTCCACTGTGGCAAGGGAGTCAGCAAACATCTGTATGGTGTTCAGCTGCTTCCCAGGTTAAATCACAATGCACCCCCCCCCCCAAGTTGCCCACATAGGTCATAGAGTTTCCCCTTAAGAGATCTTCAAAAGCTGCCTAAAACCTGGGCAATCTGTTCTGGGTGGCTCTGCTGAAGCAGTGCTGGACCAGCTGACTTCAGGAGGTCCCCTTCAGCATTAACTGTATTGTGATTCTGTGAAGGCAGTGATACTGAGAATGATCATGCATTTCAGACAGACGGAAGGACTCAATCATATTACATAACTGTGGAAACTGGGATTTTCTTCTAACTTGTATATCCTTTTATGACATCTTTATTTAAACACATATTTCATTTATTCTTACCTTGGATGTTTTGATTTGTGACTAATATTTGCTTTGAAAACATGATGAAAGCGGCTTCACTTAGAACCCAGAAAAATGGAATAGGCTTGAAATATGAACTACTTGCTCTTTTTTTCTAAAATTCTATGTTTTAGTATTTTAACAACCGCTCTTTCAGGAGACTTGTTTATAATTTGTACTTATATATCAAGGAAAAAAAAAACAAGAATGGGAAAACCTTGTAGCGCTATTCGAAGTAAGTTTCCACTGACATACAAACAATCAATCAGATGTTTTTCATCTGGAAGGAAAAACAGTAATAACAAGATTATTTAAGAATGAGTAAAAAATCTATATAATGAAAATAAGTGCAAAATGATTTAACATTAAGAAAATTTGCATATTGAGAAAAATATTTTTATCTCTTTCTGAAAATGTTTTTCTTGAAACTGGATGACTTTTCAAAAGATCTTTTTTTACTCAGTTTGACCCCAGGCAATTTCTTGTATGCTAACATCAGAGTTTGAAGCATTGCTATCTGCACTTTGTATAAAGGCAGAGAAGAGATATCTTCTGTCCATAAAATGTGTGATTCTGCTATAAGAATTGGGCTATTACATTTAGCAGAAATTTTAGATCTCTAATGATACAATGTTATGCAGTATTCATAGAATCATAGAATGACTTAATCTAAAAAAGTTCTTAAAGATCATGAAGATCCAACACCCCTGCTGTGGTCAGGGTTGCCACACAACAGATCAGACTGCCCAGGGCCCCGTACAATCTGGCCTTAAACACCTCCAGGGATGTGGAATCCATAGCTTTTCTTGGCAGCCTGTGCTAGTGCCTCACTGCCCTGTTAATGAAAATTTTCTAAATCTCCCCTCTTTTCGTTTGAAATTTTCACTCCTTCTCCTACCAGTACCAGATCATGTAAAAAGTCTATATACCTCCTATTCATGAGCCACAATGAGGTCTCCCCAGAGCTTTCTCGTCTCCAAGTAGAACAAGCCCAACTTTCTCAACCTTTCTTCATGGGAGAGGTTCTCCAGTCCTCTGATTTCATATTAAAAGTTGGGTACATTCAGCAAACTGTGTATGTTTTGGGGTCCTAAGTAAAACCAGAATGTAATCTTTGTCTTCGTACTGAGTGCTTGTAAGTGGCAAGCTCTCAGAAACTAATTTGTTTTACATTTTATCCTCTTGAAATGCAGGGAACATTGGTGCTTCACAGGTTCTTGGATTTGGCCCTGGATTCAAGGTAACTTCTGTTTTGTTGTAGTCTGACTTACAGATTGCAAGTTTTCTGATTTCCTCTCTAGAAAAAAGATAAAACAAAACCAAAGACAAATGCTGGGAAAAAGGTAGAAGAGATTGTCTTTCTTGGAATGATCTTCATCTCTTTAGCATATTACTGATACTCTTTCACTACACACAGATTTCATATGGGTACCAAGTCCAAGTCCAATGTGAATACAGTGCTAATCACAATATTATTACATTAATAGCCACAGTGTAATTAAATCCTATCCTACTTGAAATGAGTTAGTAAGGGCATTGTCTTTGTTATTCTCTGTCTTGTCTTGGCTATTTACCATAAAATCTGTTGGTATTCCATAGTGAATATTTTCATCATTGCTATTTTTTTTTTCCAGTTTCATCATCTTCTAGATGATGAAGTTTGTATTTTAATAGCAATGCTGGCAATAGATTTAAGTTACTTTTTTAGCATGAAGCATCAAACAAATTACTTTACTAACCATGTTTGGTAATACTGATACAGCTTAGACTTTGGTAGCCAAAATGATACCTGGGAGTCACCATTATTATGACTGTCAGTAAGGCTGAGAGTGTATGATATGTCTGCAGTTTTTCTTTATTTTCATAATAACAGATTTATTATTTTCTGGATATAGGCATATAGGGAAAAATAAACCCCAAAGCCCTGTAAGTAAAAAGCTAATTTTCCTTGTAATATAATTGTGTGACACTCTTTACTATTATTGTTTTTAATAATAACCATTCACTCTGATGTTGGATAGCAGGTAAGAAAGGGCATGTTATAACGGCTGTATACTTAGCCTCTTTATTTTAAACTGCACTGGTGATAGGAAAAAAAATGAAGCCCCCCTTGTTGCATTTTATTAACCTCAAATGGAATGCGAATAATAATTTGGTGGTGCAGAATTTTATGCACCTAAGATAGCTGTGAATATTTACACTGTAAAACCACCTAACATCTCATTAACCTCCTAAACTTCTGCTATCTTATGACAGTGAGTTCTACATGTTAATCAGTATACATATATAATTATTGTAGCTGAATAAATGGCCTTCCTTTTTGTTGAAGTATACCAGATTTATTTTTGTCTTCAATAGGACAACAGAAGAAATTTCAAAATAAGTAAGTTAAGACCTTAAGTACCCCTTTCCTCCTACTTCCTCACCCTCCAGGATCAATGTCAATTTGACTATAGAACAGTCAGGAAGTTGGTGTTACCACATCATTTGCCTTGTCTGCATATCCTTGTTTATTACTGTGTTTTATGATTTTCTCTGCTTGACCCAAACAAATGAGCTCGTCAAATGATGACTGCTGACCTTGCCTGCAACTTAAGGCTGTTAAGCAGCAAACTCTGCATCATTTCTCCACATTATGAAATACAAAACAGGAAGTGGCTTACCCCTCAGTAGCATTGTTTTCCCTTTGGTTTCTGCTACTGAAACTACCACATAGTATATTTACTGCTGTGCTCCTTATAAAAAAATATATATATATATCTAGTAGTGCATTTGGCCACAAATTGCATGAGGTTTTACAGAATTGGAATATACTTAATTTCTGTACAGAGACTATTTAAACACAGCTGAAATCTCACATTGGAAACCCATTATTCTACATTGCCATAAAAATGACTTACTAAAGATTTCACAATAATTTTACTCAGGTAATATGCAGACTTCACCTGCAGCTTTGCCACACATTTTTATGCCTGAGGGAAAGTAGGAATACAATACGGTAACTAATTCGGTAGAATCTATTTCCTTTGGAAGGTAGAACTATTCCACATTTTAGCACCTGCATTTATAGTATTTAAGTAAATAACTATGGGATAGAAGGACTATCAGTCTGTGCATGTGAAATTGCTACTACTGGATGTAATTTCAGTTTCAGTTTTTTAAAACAAGCATTTATTTTATTGGGATAATCAAAATAATGGAAGTCAGCTGGAAGCCTGAGTATGTTGCATAATGCAATTGTGTGGCAAATGAGGATCTACGAATTTCTTCTATGAAAAGAAATCCTTTAATGGTAACATTATTAGTTAAACTTTTCTTCTGACTACTACCACATTCTCATAGCATGGTACTGTTGTATACTATGTATATGATTTATCCTTTTAGTATTAAGATACAGAGTATCAATACTTTCACAGGATATTATTTACATATGTATATAGCATTATTTATTATTTTGGTGAAATTGTTCAACTTTTGTTATTTTTTCATTGGTGAAAAGAATGTGCTATGCTTGAACCTGACGTAATACTTGAATCATATTGACTGCTATACATAATAATAAAAGACTAAAAAATATAATCTGCAATGTTCAATTGAAGATTAGAAAATTAATACTTTGCACAGATTGTACTAGGAATCCAAGCTAAAATAAACTAAGTAGAAAAGACAAGTCAATTCATAAAGCAATTAAGTATAATCGAAATTTGCTGTTTGTCTTACTGTTAGTTGTATGATAAGTGTGCTAAATGAAAAATGAATGCAGATTCAAAAATTTACATTTTATATGGTACCATTTCTTTCGCATTGATTGTAGTCTTTGTTGTAAGCCCCTAAATATATTGTTCTTTTTTATTTCATAGTATTAAAATATTCCCACTAGAGATAGAAAAAATTATTCTTGATGGTAAGCAGGCACAAGATTAGATGTTTCTGCTTCAAGCAGCAACTGAAATAACAAATTCTGAGATACAAGATTGCAGTGGCAAGACCCCATATTTGTTGTAGATAGTGACAAAACTGTTTTCTTTATTCAGGCGAGGATTTCTTTCTGAATATATCTGGATAAAGAAGTTTACAAGGTATGTCAACAAAGTGAAGTAGCATAAAGGCAAGCAAGATGAGAAGAAAAAGATACTATGAACCTGGTTCTGAAGAAGTTTTAAATAAGAAGCATGCAAACTCATCTTGTTTGAAACTGCCAGTGAGAAAAGTGTCACATGCCTTTTCATGAAAACTGTGTCTCGCTCCAAATTATAGGAGAGAGAGGAAGTTCTTTTAATATTTGTATACCCAATGGTGAGATTAAGACACAACAGATCAAATGTTAGTTTGACCAACTTATTACAAATCCTAGTTGTTTAGGGAGATGGGGAAAAGAAGGTGGATGACAGAAAACATAGGAAATAAAAGCGAAGAGTCTGTAGGAAGCAAAAGGAAGATGGTCACCACCATGGGTCTTTACACATGCGTGGTCTGTAATTCAGTCATCAATCTTCAGCAGTGGTGGGTCATTGGGTGTTGCTGTTTGGTTGATGATGGTTACTTTTCAATTGTACTACAAACTTTTTGTAAGTCCAAAGTCAGTTTCTGGCTTTGGAATCTCAGCAGAAACTCCTTTGTTCCCATCTTCTGGGCCTTGCCAGCAGATAAGAGGGAGAAAGGCTGCCCACCTGCATCCTGTATTTAACAGGACATGATGGTATAATTCCCCAGTTTTCCCATACCAAGTCGGAGCTATTTTCTCGCAGGTCAGATCTTCTGCCAGTAAATACTTCTGAGCACTCTCATCCAACAGCAAACAGCTCCAAAGAGATGCTTTCAAATGTAAAATTGTCCACAAAGTGATGTTGATTGTCACGTGGCAACCCCCACCTCTCATCTCCTGGTCTAATAGCAAGTCTAATAGTCAGAATCTAACAGCAAGAACTGCCTCAAAAGAGAGCAAGCTTTGAGCCAAAAACAAAGAAGGGTTCAGACACTGTTCTATAGTGGCCTTTTCTTATTTTCATGATGTTTTTATTGCTTTAGAATGCACCAACTTTCCTCTGTAAAATCTCTCTTTTGTTTTGCTTCTTTCCAATTGCAATCTCCCCCTTCATCTAGGGAGATAATGGTGTGAATTTTCTGAGAAGACTGGACATAAATAAAGTACCAAGGCCCCCAAAGTCATCAGCAGTGAGAAAAGACTACATAAGTGGGAAAAAAATGAAAATTACAAGTTTGGAAAGGCTTGTGGGTTTTCTTTTGTTTATCATTGCTTTTATATTTTATTTATTTTTCAATCAGCATATAATTACTAAATTTTACTTTGAGCAGGTAGATGGTCTTTGTCAGTCTCTGCCCTATGCTATTGCAAATGAAGTGTTGATGGCCTGGGGCTTGCTTTAATTCCAAAGTCAGTGACTACTCACTTTATTAAAGAAAATCTTCACCCATGAAGCTGAAAACCTCTGTTTTAATGTGTCAAACAATCTTTTCATGTATATGCTACTTGTCAGACTGCAAATGTCTCCTGGAGTTGGGTCAAGGTTTGCATCTATATACACAGACTGGTAACTCCATGAGTTAAATAAGATTACAGATCATGCCAGATCATTCTAATTGCAAATCTTAACCTCTTTTGTTACTGTCCTCATTACATACTCTCTCTTTTAGTATGTAAAGATGCAAAGTGACTTTTAGTAGGGATGCTCTTCTATAAAAGATCAGGTTTATCTGCCTGCAGCATTGAGCACAAGCTCACTTTAAAGTGAAAAGTTTTATGTATATTCAGTTCATGAATGGAGAGAAGTAATTTTCAAAGATATAAAACAAAAGATTTTCTGTTTTTAAGAACACATCTGAGATGTACATTACTAGTCACACTAAATACTAACCACAGATTGAAATTTATAATGTGGGAATATCCTTGAGCCTTAACATTATTATTCCACAGTATACGCAAAATGTTAAAACTTAAGCACAAAATACTGTTTACTCTCCACTTGGCAGCTTGATTTTCCAGATTACCTGTAATCAAATCACAGACTAATGCCATACTGGGAGGACTTAGCCATGGCTGATTGATCTGGATTCAAACAAAGGTATGTGTCTAAATGTGCATGTCAGTGCACATCACTATGTACGTGGGCAAAAACAAGGTAGCTAATTTTTGGGATATGACACTGAGTCAAGCAGACACATTTACACTTTGGTCTCCAAGTTCAAACTATAATTAAAACAATGGAAAATAGTATATTTTTTCAGTGAAATTGTAATATGACTACAAACTGTCTAAAGTTGTTAAGGGGTACATCCTGTCACTTTAGCTACCCTGGATTTCAGATGTTTGCATCAGAGAGGTAGGTCATCAAGATGTACTGCCTATAGTGTGCATCACCTTTTCATAGTTGCAGTCCTCTGTATCATTACAACCATATATTTCCCTTCTGGTGTGACATAGGGCACAGCTGTGAAAATACAGTTTAAATTTCCAAGAAATTTTATCTTATGCATAGTGCTGAAAATGAGAAAAAAATACCAACAAATAATATAGTTGAGTATATTCACTGATGGTTCTGATTTTCTGTCCTTGTGGCTTTCATTCCACATGAACTCAATTTATTATCAATTATCTGAATTTAATATTAGTTTGTCTTAATATTCCCAAGTAATAATTTAAGAAATTGTATTATCCCATTCTTTCATCTACTACTGCGAGACATGAGTGCTGTCTCCTATGGAGTAACAAAAAATACAGTAGAATGAATGACTTCTTAACTCCATTGGAATTCATTTTGAAAAGTCAGGCAAGCACCTTGCTATTTCTTTAGCTTTGAACATTCGATAAGAGGACACAAATGTCACATTAAATATCCCAACAAAATGCTTAGTTTCTACTCTAGCACTTATTTGTTAGAATAGACTGCTGATTCTCAGTTTACAAGTGAGGGTGACAAAAATGGCTTGAATTTTAAAAGATTTAAAAGATTTAAAAGATTCTAATTTATAGATCTTCCACTCCTCCTAAACACATCATATTTTTCTTTCACTGCACTTTTAACGATGTTCAATTCATAATTTCACCAAAGAAATGCTCTACAAGAGCATTTTTCTACAGTTTCCTGCAGCATGCTGAGGTTGCAGTCATCCATAGCAGATGACAGTTTCTGCATTATGCTCCATTCTCTTTCCTTGCAATCTAGTAGATCTCTTGTATGGTGAAGAACTGGGTAAGTGGAATCCTGTCAGAAGGAATATTCTGTTTGGCAGCTGATATTTGAAGCAAGTCCACTATTAGCTGAGGGAGTTCCTTTTTTCTTGTATTCCTGAGCGCAATACCAGAAAACGAAATTACTTTTTTTTCTTCTTTGCATAAGTCTTGCATACCATCCTGCTCTATAAAGGAATACACTGAAGTAAAGTAATTTGATTTGAATACTGTTCTAGACTTACTCTTTTGGAACTTGGTTTCTTTTGCATTCTTGCCACTCTGATAATTCTTACATAGCACTGTTTTAAGGAAACTACTAAAATAGCATGTCATCACAAGAATGAAGTTATTCTCTTACCTGTTCAGCACATTCTCTGTAGTTTTTGTTTTGTTTTGTTTTGTTTTGTGTGTGCGTGTGTGTGAATCTTTACAAAATCTCTGAATGGAATAAAATTCTAGACATTTAATGGCAGAAAAATAAAAGCTTGGTCACAAGCCATGAGTTTACTGCACTAGATAGACGTGTGCCTTGAATTCATGAATCCTGAATGCAGCTGTCTAATGTCTCTTCACAAACCAAAAAGGAAGAAGAAGATATATATATTTCCTGAAGTTATGAAGTTGGAATTGAATGAGGAATGGTAATATTTGGATGCCATAAGGAGAAAACATACAGGTTTTTGTTTTCCTTCTTTTGACAGTGTTTTCTTGTGTGATCTCAGTTGTTGAAGAGTTGCTCTCTAAGATTCAGAATTAATGGCTGTTAAAGCTCAAAAGAGAGTGGTGTTCTGAACTACCGGCATGTATTTCTGTATGATACATGTAAATGAAGATTAATTATTTGTAGTCTGGATGAACAACTCTCCTTCCTGGTTTCCATGGTCGTGATGTGTCTGAGTTACCTCTCAATGCTGCTCTCTTGAGCTTTGCAACAGTTATCAAGAGATGCTTTTCTTGTTTGAGCTAATAGACTGAAAGGCCATTCAGGGCTTTAACTGTGTTCTTTTTGCCTGCCACCTTGGCAGCAGTAGCAAATGCTTTTTGGGCACATTGTATCCTGAGCTATCTTTGAGCAACCTTCCAAACAGCCGTCACTACAACCTTGAGTGAAAGGCTATGAGTTTTCACAGGTTTAGCTCCAGATCTGCCCTCCAATGCCCTCCACCATCCTTCCTGATGATGATTATGTGGGAAATGCAAACAAGCATAGTTGAAGTGATGAAGATCATGACATTTATGACATTTCTGAGATGGCTTTAAGAAATATACATGAGGCATATTTAAAAAAAAAAAAAAAAAAAAAAAAAAAGGTTTTTTATAAAAACAGCCTTACCATTGTCAGCAAAGCAGCTCAATTAAAGCTCTCTATCAGAAGCTCTAGTAGGTGATCTTCACCTTCCTTTCTTTGTGCACAAAATATTGCTGTGTTCTCACTTGTACTTCCTGTCTCTATGGTAACAGACAGGAGAAAAAAATAATAAAAATTAAGCATCTACATAGTAACTGGCCAGATAAAACTGAATGAAATGATGATCTCTTGTTTGCAGGTAGGAGAAGGGAAAAGATCTCTGCTAAGTGCATGGTCAAGGTTTTTGCTGACCATGCTGGTAGTAGAGATGCCTCTACATTTGTGGTTTAGGCTCTTACTGCATTTGATTGGTACATCTGTATTAACTGTGAGTTCGAATGGTTCCCAGTTAAGTCCCCAATAAACTTGGCTACATCACTTTAGCTCTCAATATACACTTTCATGACAGGTTAGGGTCAAACTCTGGCAGGCAGTTTAGTCAGCGTTCGGGTTTTCTTCCAGAAACTTTCTCCAGTTTTTGTCCTATATAACTTCAGGGCTATTTCACAAATCTAAGGATTTCAGCAATGATCTTAATATTCAAATGATCTTAGTATTCACTTGTTGCTATTCTGCTTCCTGAACTCTGGCTGCTCCTCGTTATACTTTCTTTCAGAGCGTACAAGGGCATTGAGACTGTCATGATGCAGGAGAGTAGTAAGTGGAAAAAATGATAGTAGTAGAAAGAGTAGGATGAGCATTTAACTTGAAAGATAGCAGGAAGTTATGTATTCTTTTGTTGTTGTTTTTAATTATTTTATATGGAACATTGTACTTCAGTATTGTATAAAAGCAAATAATCTTTATTATTGTTTCTGAATGAAAATATTGTTGTTTTTTTAATTTAATTTAATTTTTTTTTTTACCACTTCAGAGATAGAAAGATGGGATCCTTTGGAGAGAGTTCAACTTAAAAACTGTCTAAAGAAGAAAGGGATTTGACTTTTCAGATAAATATAAGAATGAAGAAAGAAATAGGAAGCACTTTCTGGAAAAGAATGATGCAACGAGACCACTAAGTGTAGTCCCCATTTTTGCAGTCAAGGTTACCTCAGGAGTTATCAAGACTTTCTGGTGAATATAGTTGACACTGAGGTAATGTTGTTTACTGGGAGTCTGACAGGTTTCAATGATGAACTACGAAGTGCCACTGATGAAGTCAAGTGATAGGGACGCCACAATTTCCCGGTCTTTAATTTTTTTCTAATGCATCGTGATCTGTAAAATAATATTGACGCTACAGTAGTTCCTAAAATAGATGCCATTATGCTCATTAGATGCTTTGCATCTGGATATCACAACCAGCAACTGTTCCGGGGAGAGCAGAGGATGAAAGAGAAGGGAATGTCATTTATGTCATTTTAATCTTTTCTGGGTTTTCTTGATTAGATATCTCAGACTTCATAAGCATTTATTTAATTCATACTAGTATTTAACAGTCAAATGCACTCAATGGTGAAAAATTGCCCTAGAGGCAGCATAAAAATTAATGGTTTTTCTGTGACAGATTTTCTCTCTGACGAGGATTTAAACATTGAAATTCTAATTTATTTATTATGCAGAAAGATGACATTTTATCCCTCCAGCCAGAAGACACTATAATTATGCCTTTCTCTAAGCTCCTATTTTCCCTTCTATACCTTTGTGAGAGATTATAAGAGTTCAGACTCCCATTCCCAAACAAGTTTGCTTTTACAGCAACATATTTGCAGTAATCAATACGAATGCAGTGACTGGTTCTTTCTAGATTATTTCTTCAAACTGAAATTTCTCTGTTTTCACAGGCTGTTACATGGATGACAGATGGCAGGTCGTTTGTTAGGAAAAGTGGAGGCAACTTTAATACACTCTATGTACACCTCTATGCTTGCTCTATTATTAAGCTCAGATTTGTTCAGAGAAAGAGAGCAAAAGGCAAGTACTGTATCAGAAAAATATCCTGGAAAATAAGAATTGTGGACATGTTAGTTGTGATTTTGTTTGAAAAATTGTCTCTAGGAGGATTGTTATTAATATGCTGTGAATAGAAACCAAGAACGAGGAAATACAATTGGAGCAAAATTCTGGCTGTTGCACTGTTTACATAGCTGTTCCCTTGTGACATAGAAGAATTGCTTGAAGACTTCTGACAATGTTGGCAGGGTCTTACAATGCAAGCAATGTCAGACATGTTCAGAAAGTGCTGTACAGACTCAGCAGTCTCCAAAGATGGCTAACTGCAGATCACATTTTGTATTTTGCCATTAACTTACAATAGCAGTGTTATACATCAGGTACCATGGAATTTTCACACGTTTTACTAGCATTTCAGGAAACAAAACTATGAGCCAAGTAAGAGCTTGGAAAAAGGATGGACTTAAAAAATATGAATTTTCGAGGGACTTGGGTAGGCATCAGGAGAGTGAAGCACAAGCATGTATGTCCTGAGCTGTCTTCTCTGCTGTCTCCCAGCCCTTGTGTACAGCCTACAGAGAGCCCTTCCAGTGTCAAAGGAGATAATGATGCTGACAGGCTGGCTGAATGAGTTTTTAAAGAGAAGAGTTAGCCCTTTTCTGTCAGAGGATTGCAGTCTCCCTCAGATTTCTCTTTCTTATGGTATTTCTTCAGTTGCAGCTGGCAGGAAGGGGACCTTTGACCAGCATATTCTGTTGTGAACAAGACAAGGATCCTCCTTCACCTGCCAGTGAAACCACAGGAGGAACAGAATAATTTCTTCTGGTAATACTCTCCCCAAATCTACAGAGACAGACTGAGGAAGATGAGTGACATTTTAGGGGACAGTGTACAGCAGGGAAACCTGTAGTACTACATACAAGACTTTTTTCCACTGTGCCTCAATTTTCTGTTTAAAAATATAAGAAGTCATTGCCCTAGCAGCCACATTTGTGGCATAAACTTGGGGATATCATGTAGGTTCATGTGAAGGGGCTTTAAAGACCAACCAGAAAGCACTTACAATTTATGAAGGTTTTGTTTTGTTTTGCATCAGATTGTCAAGAGAGGGTTTGCTGTTTGAGCTTTTATTGATACTAAAATAATGCACATATTTTTTCAATTAGAGAAATAGAACACATTAATGTGATTTTAAACTGTCATGCATGTCTATGATAGGTAGGATAGTTTTTATGTTCATAGAAATGTGGAACTGCCAAAAAAGTGTAACTGGATAAAAGGAGAAATCTACACATAGCTGCAACAAATATTTACTCATTTGATTTAAAACCATTTCTTTCTAATATTCTTTAAGAAAAGAGAAAAATATTATTAAAAAAAAAAAAAACACAAAAAATGTAGATATATATGACTTTTTCAGCTATAACAATTTATTAAAGTCTTTTTTTAAGTATATATGTTCTGTACAAAATGTTAAATACGCACATATGTAGACGAGATTTTATGGTACTCTGAGATTATGTGAGTGCAGATTTAAGCCATTTAGTGAGAGTTTTTGAAGAAACAAATTGAATAACATTTTTAGAAGCACTTCGTTGATTTAGGAGCCCAAATCCAATTTCTAAACATGGCAACATTTCATCCCGGGCTGACATTAACAATAGTTGAGAGCAAAGTGCACAATTTAAAATACAGAGTAACTATTGTTGAGACATTTAAAAAATTACAAATTTTATTTCTCTTGATGAAGTCAACACAGAAGTTCTGCTGCAGTGCAAAAATCTGATGTCCAGGCATTATGTGATTTTATTTTTTTCAAATGTATAAGACTGCAATTGCAGTAGCTTGGGGGTATTACTATGGTGAATACTTTTGAAAGCAACAGCAAGGCTTCCTCAGTTATGAAGTTAATCTCTTGTGTAGGAAACATGGTCTATGATAAGAATTTATTTATTTTTGTAAGTATTATTAGATGTGAACTCATTAGCACATGCTAATGTCCTACTGTTGACAGGACAATTCTGTAATACATTATTATATATATATATAAATATTATATATATATATATAGAGAGAGAGACTTTTTAGAAAGAGTTAGCTTCAAAGTTTTTCTTGTTAGAGATATATCTAATCCTTCCATGGAGAAGCAAGAAGGATATGTCCCTGACTCTCATCTTCTGGTATTATTTTTCTGGGTGTTATATTTGGAAAACCTGTATGCAGTAAGGGAGCTGGCCCAGGAAATGTCTTGTCTGTTGTATAGCATGATTCAAATTCTTTTTTGTATCAAGGCAGATAGCCATATAATTTGTTTTCGTAGTGGCCTTTGTTTTTTTTTTTTTTTTTTTTTTTTTTTCCTGATGTGAATATTTTACAGTACTCCTATCTGAGACATCTCAGTTCAATTTGTCTGAGATTAAAGAAATCCATCTGCTTGAAGATACAAATAATCTCATTCAGTCAATAACATAATTTTGCTGTTCTTGTTCTAGAATGTGCACAAGGATCTTCTTGGCGTAGTTGCTGCAAACATGTCCCTCCACCACTCAAATATACTTTGAATATTTGGCACTCAGATAACTATAATTTATTCTGCAGCAGTGTTCCCATTACAATTATCTGTATCCCTTTGCCCACTGCAAAAATCTTATATTTATAGTCTCTTATACATTTTAGTTTGAAAGCACAGCAAAGAAAATACAGCCACCTCTGCAGTGCAATGATACATTGCTTAGCAGCTTGCAACAGCAGATACAAATAGCATACTTAAGTGAAAAATGTAAAGAAAATATATAAATATTCATACAAGCAATGTTGAAGCTTTTTTTTTTTTTTTTTGCTTTTTTTTTTTCCTACACAGTTTTTTTTCACCCTACAATTATTTTATTTTATTTTATTTTATTTTATTTTATTTTATTTTATTTTATTTTATTTATTTATTTTTGGTACAGGAAGATACCCTTGGAGAATAAGATTCTTGTGTTTGTCCCACTCTTCTTCAAAGCTGTTGAATACTTGGATAGAAACATCTGAATAAAATGTAAGCTCAATATATGTATATAACAGTACCCCTAAACTTCATTTTTGTGACTCAAATACCATTCAATCTTCCTCTTCTATTATACTGAGTTTCTAAAGCAATTCTTATATTTTCAACAGAAGTACATGTAAGGAGTTAGACTAAGAATGTTGCCACAATAAATATAGTGTATCCATGGTATAACTTAGTTTACAAGTTAAGGGGAGACCAGTCAGCAGAGAGGTATACAGCAGCTGTCAGCAGTCTCTTGGGGTAGTTTAGAGGCTCAGTTACTGATGTTCAGGCATGATCTGTTTAATTCTACTGGCCTAATGTTAATGTATCAGGTAAGACTGAAGGAAAATACTGCGACTCTGAACCATGGCCTATTATTCCTGAATGCTGTTGGTGGGAGAGATTCAATCAAATAATCACTGAAAGAGAGAGAGATGTAGTCTTAGGGTCAAATCTAAAACATACCACCAAATTTCCAGCACTAGAAATGAACATTAAGTTCATTTGTTGAATAATGTTGAATAGCTGTGAGTCTGCAGAGTTTATTCTTCCCTTTATGTTAAAGAAAGTTTGTTACAAAGCATTCTTGATTACAGTGGGAATACAGGCTGATTCCAAGAGAATATTTAGTGAAAGAAATTGAAGTGCGGTGTTGTGGTTCTTTGATGTGTAAGAGGCTTGACTATTCAAATTAGAGATGTCCAAAGCTTTAGGTTGTATACACAATTCTGTCTAAATCCACTGATCATTAACTCACCCTCATAAGCCACTTCAGACCTTAAAGATTAATCACCTAAGTACTCTTTTATTTATTTTTTTTTTCAAGAAGTGAGAAGTTTCACAGAGCATCTGATCCCACCCACCAGTAGACTTTCGGGGAGCTGACTGGTTTAAAAATCCTTCAGAGGCACTAGTGATTTCTAGTTGTTTCTGCAGAGATGCCTCTTCACTGTTCTGCAAAGATTCGCTCCAGATCATACATTAATTAATTATATATATGCTAATAATGCATCAAATATGATTGTAAATATGATATGTAATTAAATATGATATTTAATTAAAAACTATTTTTTCCACTTTAGAACTGCCTTACAATAGCATTTTAGGAAAAAAAAAAAATTCTGTACTTCCTCTACTTCTTTTAAAAAAATAAATCATTTATGAACTTTAATTTCTGTAACATTTTATCAGCAATGCATTTTGTTCTTTTGTACTTTATTAATGTTTAATAGTAGCATTTACTAAATATTCTGCTATCCATGCCATTGCTTTTCAGCCTCTTTTTTGTTTGTGTTTTAGCTAGAGACTTCTGAACTTATCAGAGAAAATGTAGAGAGTGTCTTCTTTGCTGTGCATTTAAAAACACAAATGTTTGTGGTGGCAGAACAGGAAGAGACAAAACTTTCACAGACAGCAGCAGCAGTGCTCCCTCTGTGCAGTATTTCCCCTGCTTATGAAGGAATCCTTTTCTTGGGGAGTTACTGAAAGCAGCAAATACTGTTATCTGTCTTCAATACTCCAAATCAAACTAATGCTTTTAACAAGATGAACTTTGAATATTGGGCTTTGCTGATTCACTTAAAGCTCTGAACAATAGGATAGTCACTAATTTGCCTCATTTCAGACTCAAGCAAAAAAAAAAAAAAAAAAAAAAAAAAAAGCATCTATAGTCTGAGCATCTTCAGACTCTCAGACTACATCAGTGATGGAGAGGATGGAGGAGATAACTTCTTATGTGACTACAGAGATGTATACTCCTTGACAGTTCCAAGATGTGTCACTTTTTAGCAGAAAAATAATTTAAAAAATAATTTCAGTATTGATGCCAAGCTATCTTCAAGCAACACTAAGAAAAGGAAGTAACCTGCTATTTAGAAGACTGGAGCTCCTTTACTTCCAAACTTAGCACATCA
Organism: Tympanuchus pallidicinctus; assembly: GCF_026119805.1. Lineage (NCBI taxonomy): Eukaryota > Metazoa > Chordata > Aves > Galliformes > Phasianidae > Tympanuchus > Tympanuchus pallidicinctus. The sequence goes on from NW_026294769.1 coordinate 11,066,746, forward strand.
CTTTTAGCATTGTATTGTAGTAACATAGCTTTCTAGCTTCTGATTGGATACGTCACCAGTGTGTTCACAGTATTGACAAACAACCTATAAATGAAATGGAAGAAAAGCCTCTATCATTTTCATCCAGAAACTGACTTTCTGTGAAAATTAGTTCTAGCTTAAATTTGACTTCATTTGCACATCTGTTTCTAGGGGAAAGGGGGCTGATTTAAGTACAAGGCAGCAGGAGGCTGTGCAAATGAGCCATTTTTATGTGAAGCCTAAGGAGGATCAAATTAATTTGAATTTAAAAGTTCAATTGCTATTGCTAATGTAGTTGGTGTCTGTAGGTAGGTAAGGTTAACTGTATGAGTTTCAATAGGGCCATGTGTTGGATTTGTATTTTGATCACAACCACGGGCAGCCCTACAGACTTGGGGAAGAGTAGCTGGAAAGCTCCCTGGTGGAAAAGGATTTGGTGTACAGATGGACAGTCAGCTGAATATGAGCCAGCAGCTTGCCCAGGTAGCAATGAAGGCCAATGGCATCCTGGGTTGTGTCAGAAATGGTGCATTTAGCAGGACTAGGGAAGTAATCTTGTCCCCATATTCGGCACTGGTGAGGACTCACTTCGAGTATTGTGTTCTGTTTTGGGCACCTCAGGACATAAAGGACACTGAAGTGTTGGAGCAGGCCCAAAGAAGGGCAACAAGGCTTGTGAGGGGTTGGAGAATATGCTCTATGAGGAGGGACTGAAGAAGCTGGAGCTGTTTAGTGTAGGGAAGAGGAGACTGAGGAGAGACCTTATTTCTCTTTTCCAATATATGAAAGGTGCTTCAGCAAGAGTGGGGTTGGTCTCTTCTCACTGGTGATAAGTGACAGGATGAGGGGAAATGGCCTTAAGTTGCACCAAGGGTAAATTTAGGTTGGATATCAGGAAAACCTTCTTTACAGAAAGGGTTGTTAAGCACTGGAATAGGCTCCACAGTGAGGTGGTTGAGTCACCATCCTTGAATGTATTTAAAAACTTTTTGGATGTGGTGCTCAGGGACATGACTAAGTGGAGGGCTGTTAGAGTTAGGGTAGTATGGTTAGGTTATTGTTGGATTTAATGATCTTTAAGGTATTTTCCAACCTGAGCAATTCTATGATTTTAGGATTCTAATAACAGGGAAGTAGAGAGGTATTTTGCAAATGTATGTGTATATACATGTGCAAGTGTGTATATACTCTTTTATTATTTTTACACAAGCCTCGACAGAGGTTGAAAAGAAGGCTGGACTGTTAAAAATAGCTATAGGGTTAATCTTGAAGTAATATACAATCACAGCCATGACTAATTCTCATGTACACATGGGCATGGAAAGGATTAGTCACAAAGTTTGTTGCAGCAATTCTTCAAAATTTCCCAGTGCAGTCTCTTTTCTTGTCTGGATTACACAAAAGACTGAAAATAAATTGTTTCTCCTGAAGTCAGGGTGGTCAGTGACTACAGATAGGGGAGGAAGTCTATATATATGTGGGAAAACTTAGCCATTGTTACCATATAAAAATCATGAAACATTTGATTAAACCCTTCCAACTGTTCTCAAAAACACAAAATTAATTAATTAGCTTAAATCTAAGTTGTGAAATTCATTGAGATTTTATGAAGAAGGAACACTGGACAATTGAACCCTTCACACTTTCTAGGCCTAACTTTTAACTAAAATAAATCAGCACAGTCCTCTTGTCAGAACTGTGCCAACTTACCTGGACTCATGGTATTTTCCCTCTGTTGTTTTCTTTTTATATCTGTATTTGGCAGATGACTTTTCTATCGTTGTAAGCACCTCCGGTGCCACATGGTATATTCTTATACCAGCCTTACTGAAACACCACCCAGAGTTTCACACGATATGAAAAAGTGGCTCAAATTTGTATCTTGATTTACTTCAAACGATGTGTTTCTGTTACATTCAAGAGGCTATGTGGGCTCCTTCTGGTTGCTAATTGACCTTGATCATCTCATATCAGCTTTTCTTCACATCTCATAGTGAATGAAGACATAAGTTCAGTTGAGAAAGATGAGGATATTTATTAAAAAATAGACCTTTTTTTTCCCCTCTCTTTAATTCTATCATAAGAAACAGCAAGGCAAGAAATGAATGCAAAAAACAACCTAGATATTCCCCCAAGTCTGAAGGCAAGGAGACTTTATTCCTTCATATTTAGTTTTAATCTAACCTCCCCCAGTATTAGCATGAAAAAAAAAAAAAATTGCAGAAAAGCTGTCTGGGTAACTTACCAAGAAAGAAGTCTTGTTGAAAGACTCCAGCTGTATAATCGAATGCGAATACCTACTCAAAAGAAAAGAAATAAGCTCAGTTGAAAAAGGACATTGTATTGAAGACAAGCACAAGTTATAATATTATTGAAATTAGCATAGATATGCATGAATAAAGGACTGGTTTAGTAAAGAAGTGGGATTTGTTCCCAAATCTATCCTGATACTCAATTTCAGCCTTCTTGTTGCTTAGGAAATACAAGATAGACAATAACAGAACATGTGGCATAGGATGAAATGGACAATGGCATAAAAATGTTAATGCTTTTCATCTTGTTACACACGAGTTAATCATATTTCTTCTCCACAGACTTCACTACTGATGTGGCAATATTAAGCCAGTCATTACTTGCTTTAATGTGCTGGCATACGGGAGCTTTCTCTGATGGACTGCAAGTCCTTTTGGCACCCTACGCTATATAATGTTGTAACAAGAAATATATTTCAGAAATTGATAACATCACCTTTATCTCTTTTTCTTTCCCTGCAAGCCAAATTCTCTGTGCTACCTAACAACAGGCAGTAAGGATGCATAATAATAACCATGTTTATCTTGATGTGACAAAAGGAGAATTTGCTTTGAAAAGAGCAAGAGAGATTAAATATGTATAAATACAGGCATAAAATCACAGAAACATACCTGCACATATCTCCTCATCACTTAATCTCTTTTGTATGAAACTAATATTGTGAAAATATTTTCTGTAGGTTTCAATGAGTTAAAAAATAAAAACATAAGAATTACTTTGTTTCAAGATACTAACTGTTGAATTTAAACATGAATAACAGGATTCTAGAAGAACTTAATGTTAGGTCCAACATAGCCATTGGCATAATTAGTGCTCTTCTTGCTTTCCACTTATTTGCTTATTTTCTTGCAGACATTTTTTTTTTTTTTTTTACCTACCTGTTTTTTTTTTTTTATTTATCTGACTTGGCAGCATTTGTTCAGCCCTAGTACTTAGTGCTTTATTTTCAGAATGCCCATTCTCTTATGAAAGAAGCAGGCATTTGAAAGGCCTGCTACTGCATTTCAATACAAATCTTTGGTGGCTGGGTCAGAAGGTGAGATGAAGTGCACAGCCTTCAAAGTTGACCTGCAAGAAATGCAGGAAGTCAGAATATATACTTGGAAAATCAGACAAGATAGCCAGAGAGCTGGTGATTTTATCATGCTGAGCTTAGATCCTGATGCCTGTTAACAATAAAGAAACTTATGAGCTACTCTGACTTCTGTTAGCCAGTGATAGTTTTTGGGGATTCTTGACAGATGAAGATCAATAAATGGTAGAATAGTGAGGATGTTCTGTGTCTGTTTATGCTGCCTGTATGTGAGCACAAAGGCATGTGCATTAAAGGTGTGATGCCTCTGTGATGCTGCCTTAACACTCTCTGTGTTGGGATTTCACACAGTAGGCTGTTGTGTTTCCTTTCTCTGTACTGCCTGTTCCTCAAAATGTGAGAATTACTGTTCCTCCAGTTTGGCTTAAGTGTTTGTCTGGCCAGTGCCTGGAAAAGTAGTACTGCGTATAGGCAGCAGCCCTCTGGGTGCTTTCAGATGTTGCTGTTGCTCAGATATTTTCTGACTTAGATTGTTTTTAGCCAGTAATGAGCTACTCTTCATGAATTTATGCATGCTATTCTTGGTTTGTTTGTTTTTCATATATATTGTTTTTAATCTTTTTATACAATTAGCTCCCACCATATCTTATTTCAAGAAGTTCCACAGATTATTTGTGCTTTTTTTCAAGTGTATTTTCTTTGGTTTAATTAAAAAATTAAATAATAGAAAGAGAAGGAATCAACTGTAACATCAGCTTAAAAAACATTCTCTTGTGAATAAGCTACTACAAAAGTCATAAATTTCACTTCACTCTTCACTTCATAAATGTTGCATACTATTAAATGTTATAGAGTTTATAACACATTAACAGATCGCTCGCTAGTGCCATGCCACTAATTTTTAATTGAGAAAAAATTGCCTTTTTCACTCTGAACTAATTCCATTGAAAACAGTGCTGTGATTTATCTACTCGTGAAACATTGCAACACCTGAAAAATGTAGACCAACTACTGCATCAGTGCTGCAGTGCTTGTTTCCCTGTAGATATTGAAATGAATGTGGGAAGCCAGAGAAAAAGTAGTTCCAGACAGCTTTCAGTTTTTCCCTATTTCTTCCTTCACTGTGAGCAACATGATGGAAAGAGGGAAAGATGACAGATCTTTGCTCCCTGCAAGAGAAACTACAAACACTGTACCTGGAACTACAACTATATTGAAATAAGAAAATGTTAACATTTGAATTTTATAAAATGTTAACATTTGAATTTTATATTGTTTTCAAAGCCTATAAGCTATACATTGTGGCAGCCCTAGGAACTGAGTCTCCGTCTCCCAGCTACATATCTTGCACTATAGTCTGATGAAATTTCTTTATATTTTTCCTTTTGTGCCCTCAGTTTGATGGATTTAAATAATATATAAAAGTTCACATGAAGTCTGAATGGGACCACTCTTCTAATGATACAAAAAAAATGGAATCAATTTTTCATTTTTATCTCTAGCAAATATTTTGGAGTTTACTCTCTAAATGTAGACACTCAGAGTGCAACAAGAAATCATATACTATTACCTACTCACTCCTTTTCATTCAGTTCAGTTATTTAAAATCCACTACAGCTGTGAATGCCAGGTTTAAAGACAAGCAGCTGCCTAAGAGCTCTGCTGAGTCAGACCTTGGCAGCATTCAAGGAACAAAGCAAAATGTTTCCAAATAGTTATCCCTGATCAGACTGTATGTGGCTCTGTTAGGAATAGCAGTGGGAATCCATTCTAATTTCTGATTGTTTGGTGGCAGAACTCCTGACCGATTACAGCATTATTGCCTTGGACAGAACATGCAATCAGAAATTTTCTGATAGGTTGGAAGATAACATTTGCTTAATCTTGTGGGCAGTTTTAGTTGTTGTTGTTATTGTTATTTTTATTTGCTTTTTAAACAAGATTTTTATTTTATAAATTGTCTTCCTGCAAGCGGTAACTGAAGGTGTACAGTTCAAATCTGTTGCAGTTGAAAGCGATTCAGACTGATGTGCATTCAAAAATACATCAGAAAGACAGAACACAGACAAAATCCTAGTTAAATACAAGTCAGGAACCTCTGCAAGTGCCAAGAAAGAAGAAATGGAATAGCATAGAAACACTGAGGACTGAGGCCACTGATTAGCTAGTTTTACTGAAGAAATAGTAAGATATGAGGCCAGTTATATAATGAGGGTTTAAGACTTATGTATGCAGAGAAGGAGCATTTTGATATGTTAGACATCTTGCTGTTCTGACAATAATAAGAGTAATTGAATAAAAAGGAAAGGGAAAGGGAGAGGGAAAGGGAAAGGGAAAAGGAAAGACAGTTTCCGCTTTGTTTTCTACTGAATTGACTGCAGTAAGGATTTTACCTTTCAATGTGTTTCCATAATCATGAATGTGGTGAATACTTACACATATTCCCTACAAAATTTGTGGTCATAAAATGTTGGAATTGACTATGCATGAAACCCTTTTTGCCAATGCCAGTTTCAAATCACAGACATTTTGGTAGTTTATACACACATACCTACATCTGAACACTCTATGTTTCTGGTTGAATAGTTGGTGTACAGCTACCTATACTGTTGATTGTCAATGCAGACCTTGCACTGCAAGTATAATGTTAAAAAAAGTAAATATCAAAGCACAGCCTTGAATTAGAGAAGTTTCTGTTAAAAATGTATTTTAGAATATTGAAGTGTTTTACATCAATTCATATGTATTTCTCAAAATAAACAAATGAAACACAGGAATTGAAAAAACAAAACAAAACAGAACCACAAGAAATTATTTGTTTTACTTTAAATTTCAGTCTGTATTGATTTTCTATATTGCTTTTTATTTGGTCATGCTACCTGGTAGCAAAACAGATATCTGAACTAAATGAACATCTGGATTCCCTTTTTTTTTTTTTTTTTTTTTTTTTCATGTTTAAGGTGTCTAAATAGACATAACACACAATATTCAGAATATGAAGGCAGTATATGCTTTCTGTTGCTTCATAGGTGCATGAAATTCAAGGTTGCCCTTCAACTTTGCAACAGACTGATTGATTATGTTTAAAAGTTATTTAATATTAGTTGTGAGGAAATAGCAATTGGACACATTTTGAAAGTAGTTCCCTACTACATGCTAGAACTTCAATATCAACTGGAATCAGTCAGCCAAGTTGCATGCCACAAATGACATCGTCAGTGCATTTTTCTCAATCCCTCTGGCAGCACAATGCATGCCACATTTTGCTTTTATGTGAGGGGGATTCCAGTATACCTTGAATCAACTGCCCCAAGGATGAAAATGCTGCCCTATCATTTATCATGGGCTGATCCAGACTCTGGATCAGCACTGGAATGGGGGAAGCTCCTGAATGCCTGCAGTATATTGGAGACATCAGCATATGGGGCAACACAAAAGAAGTATGTTTTAAGAAAGGAAATAAAATTATTCAAGTTGTTCTAAAAGCCTTTTTTTTTTTTTTTTTTTTTTTTTTTGCCATAAAGCAAAGTAAGATCAAGGAATCTGTACAGGAGATCCAGGTTTTAAGAATAAAATGGGAAAATAGATGCTATCAGATCCTAATGGATCAATAAAATGGATCCAATAAATCAATAAATTAACTACTGTGTCTTCACCAACTAACAAAAGGGAAACACAAGCTTTCTGAGGTGTTTTAGGATTCTGGAAAATGCATATTCTGAATACAGTTTGGAAAAACATGCTGCACACTGCAGCCAGGGAGAGCGACCCTGCTTGAAGACTCTGGTAGTAAGCCTCAGGGGGTATTTGAGCTTGATCCCTAGGGTTTTGAAGCTGAAGATACAGAGGGTATGAAATCCTCTATATTTCAACTGAAAAAGAGATATTGGCAGCACACAAAGGGGCCTGAGCTATTTCAGAAGGGATTGGTACTGAAGCACAGTTTCTTTTGGCTGAATTTCCCTACTTTAAAAGTTTTAAGTTAAAAAAGAAATCTTAAAAGCTTTAAAATTTTTATTGTGTGCATTCTTATTCAGAGCTTGTGTTGATGTTTGACCTGTAAAACTGAGTTAATAAAGCAAAATCCTGTTCAAAGAGACATCCTTGCTTATTTAATCTGTGTCTGAGTCAGGAAATTTCAGTTTATAGTCAAGTTTGAAGTAAAACTACAAAAGCTTGCCTATGTATGACATTAAGATGTCTCAATAGAATTGTTAGCTGGTACTGAACTTATTAGACACTCTGGCATAGGCTCTACTACTTCACTTTCAGCAGAGCTTGAGGGTAAATTTCATCTTAATATCCATGGTAGCAAATAAACTGCTATTTGAGAGAAACCTTAACAGAAGATCCTACTTACAATAATATCTAATTTAATTTTTACTGGATATGAGGAAGAATTTCTGCATTGAGCTGGTGATCAAACGTCAGAATAGGATGCCAAAGGAAGTGGTAAAATTCATGTCCCTGAAGACATTTAAAAGCTGTGTGGAAGTGGCTCTAAAGGGCATTGTTTAGTAATGGGAATCGGGATACTGGATTGGACTTGATAATATTAAAGATATTTCCCAACTTAGATGATTTTATGCTTAATACTTTGAATGGTTTTATCTTGATAATGTGTAATGCCTCGTCCTTTGCAAAAAGATACAGTTTAATTTTCAAGTTGATCCTTACATAGAGCAAAATTTGGGTCTGTGAACCCCCTTCTGGATAGATAGTAGTTCTCATACTCAGAGATCTCTAGACTGAATATGCACAAAAAGATCAGAGTATCTTTTATGCATCATTACTTAAGATTTCCTGCCATTAATCCACATACTACATTATTATCTGTTGCCTAAGGGTTTGATTGTGTGAATCACACTTTCAATATTACTCTTTATTAATTTTTCTTTTATATATATTTTAATTTACATCAGATTTTTTTTTTTATTCAGGGACATATGTTATGTACCTTAAAGTACATAGAGAATTTTTTTTTCCTAGTTACCAGAGTTTTCATTATATGCTGACTAAATAATCTTCTTTCAAATTTCATTTTCCTTTGGATGAATAAAATTGTAGTAGGCCCATGCAATATATGTTACAACACAACTAACAGAGTCAGAGAGACACTTTTGGAAATGGAGGTAGAGACTAAAATCTGATCATCCTCCTTTCACTTGTGTTTCAAGTGGTATGAATTACTACCTAACTTCATGCACTGTTCAGGTGTTATGGTTGCTAAGCTTTAAAACTGATTCTTGATTTTAAAAGGTTTCATTTTTATTTGGCTTCTGTAGTGTTCTAAAAAAAAAAAAAAATTAACTTCTTTAACAGTAAAGCAAAAATATTGATATAATTAGCTGATGATCTGACACAAGCCAATATGTCACACTTCAGAAACCATTCAACTAAAATTTTGCTGGGAAAGATACTGATAGAGAAAACCCATTTCTTTTAAGAAAATACCTAAATATGTAAAAACAGATATCCTATTTCACAGATAAAATAGAGCTAAACTATTTTAAAAGAAGAAATTACCTTGAGAAAATCACAGCACTGCTTGAAACAATGCACTGTGTTTCAAAGGATTAAGGTGGATAGGCTAGACTTAATTAGTGATGGTGTGACACAAGTGTATAAAAGATTAAGGAAACCTCTCCTTTTTGGTCACTTTTTGGACTGAACATTGGTAATCCTTTATTTAGCCACAATAATTTTAATGATAGATATCTCAGATTTTGTTTTCATTTCTGGCTTCTTGTGGGACAAGAAAATTGACAAATTTTCTGTAGTAAAAAGTAATAAAGTAGTACTAAAGTATTAAAAAGTAGTTATTACTTTCTTGATTGTGTGGTTAGACATTGAGAAAGGTGAAGTTTAAAATTTTGAAAACAATCAATTCAAGAAAAATGACCACTAAATTTTCATTTTAGTGTTAATTGCATTGCATGAGTTGATTATGATTTTTATTTCAAAATCAGAGCCCTATGTATAGAATCAGGTCCCAACATTGCCATTTGCAGGTGGAGAGAAAGGAGACAGCTACTTAAGGAAGCTTACTTAGCATAATTTGGAAGGTCACTGATCCAGAAGATAACAGGGTGTTTGTCTATTCCTTGACCACTTATTTACTGACTATTGGAGATGGGATATAATAACTTTTAATTCTCTGCATGTTATGCACTCCCACACAAATAAACGAAGCAACATTTGACTGATGCTGAGTCCTTCTTAATATAGCAGACCTTTGAGTTTTGGGGGCAGTGTTCTTTGCAAGAGTCTCTTTGATTATCTTCTTGTCACTGTCTAAGTTGACAGAGCTGCAAATGTTATTGCTAGTCATAAAATTATCCAAACACAATGTCTGTCTACATGACCTGCAGTGGTTGTGAATACTACAAATTGATTATGTACTGTGTAAATTAGACTTACCTTCTCATTCCTTCTAACATTACTGCCCTTAATTTAATTATTGTCACATGCTATGGGTTAAAAAGAAGCTAAAATCTTCCTACCATATAGCATCAAATTCACAGTGTCTTCAAGTCTCCTTTCTCTCCCACTCATTTCTGCCAAAATTGCTCATTATTTTATCTCTTTCTCAATCTATTTAATATTTTTCCTGTTTCTCCTTCAATCTTTCTTCTATTCTCTTCTTCCTGCTTATTCTCATCTCCTGACTATCTTATTTCTCTGTTTGTACTGTTTTCTCTCCAATGTGTAAACGCATTGGCTAATAAAAATTAGAGCACTAGTTTCAAGTACATCCTAAATGAAATAAGCTTTGCCTGATGACTTAATAATGTTGTTCAAAATTGTTTCCACATGAGAATCAATAATGCTCCTTGAAATATTATTGCTTATAATAAGAGTGTTTATGCCATCTGTACACTGAACCACATAAAAGAAAATAAAATCTTGTGCATGACTCCTGATCAAACTGAGGAATGTCAATATAGTAGTTACTGTTGCATTTGATGACCGGAAGGAGAAAGAGATTTTCTATAATCATACTCACTGGTTGCTTGTCCCAGTTCAGTTAGATTTCAGAATATGGTTATGTCCATATATATATGGTGAAAAGTTCGTACGTAGCCATTTCTCCACAGTTAGGACATCAGGTGCTTTGTGACAGTGAGTTTTTATATCATCTTGTGTCTGGAAGATATAACTAAGGACATTACTGAAGATCACTGCTTAACAATACAGATGCAGGAAACTGCTTCTAAGACTTTTTTTTTTTTTTTTCCTGTGTACTTCTCTGCTCACTGTGCAAACAGCCTATCATACACCTTCTAAAACCCTCTACTTTCAGTACCATTTTACTCATGGTATTCTTTTCTTGGAACATTCTCTATAAAAGATAAAATAGAGGTCTTCCGTGAAGAGTACTTCTGCAGTGTTTTCTACTCTCAGGACCAGAGTGGATCTAATATCCATTCATCACAGATATGCAAAACTTGAAGGATTGTTCGCTACTTTGATGCTTTTCATCATTCAACATTTCAGCTGCCTGCTTACAGTCATTGCATTTCTTTTCTGCACAAAATATATTTTAACAGTGAGCAGAATAGAGTACATTGCTGCATTTTCTGTGATCATAGAAAAGCTAATATTTTATTACTGCATAGTTCATCAACAAGTTTTTCCTTTGCTTTGAAATGATGCACTCCTGACTCAGGAGGGAGAGTACCACCTACTGTATCTCTGAAACAATTTGTACAGCTGAGAGCATCTTAAAGAATTTCCAGTATGCACATGTGGTAGCCTCTAAAAAATATGAAATCCCAGCACAGGGTGGTTGTAAGTGGGTAGGCTGCTTACAAGGTACAATTTTTGGATAAGTACAATAGAATGAATGAGGTGGTGAGAGAAATTTCTCACCAAGAACGCCAGCTAAAGAATCATTCCATACTGTCAGGAATAACAGAGGATTCACAGGATGTCTAAACAATGGGAAATGCTGTTTCACCCCATTTGTAAGAGTATACTCCCTAAAGCGGAATGAAGAAGGCTACATATCTATACCAGACATCATCAAGCAGTTAATGATGTCTTTCTATGTGAGATAATATGTGCTGCCCATGTTAAAGCAGTCTAGAGAACTCTGGAAATAAAGTAGTGTATAACATGAAACTCATTTCAGTCACCATAGCTGGCCATAACATTAGATATTGTTGTGTTCAGATGTATTGGCACAGCTGAACTATGCTAATTCCTTTGGGTTCACTAGTGTTGATAGAGTCCTTGTTCAGTTATGTGAAGATATGTGTGATTAGAACCCAGAACAATGGAGCTGTATTAGCTGTCAATTTGTTCTGAAGTTTCAAAGTTTCAAAAACTTCCAAATAAAGAACCTTTAAAATCTTTGCAGCCACTCAGGATAATCAAATTATAGAACAATACTTCTTCAGACTTCAGTTGCTTTGGCTGTCCATTTGGGTGCTGGGCATACAGAACTCCCTGCAAGATAAGGATTGCAGTTAGAGAGCTAACAAGTCCCAGTGCATATCCTGTTCAAGAAAAGCTGCAAAATTTTAAGTAATAGAAGTTCAAAATCAAAGTTATTATCCCATCATTATCCACATTATAACATTCCCTTGCCAACAATAAGCCAAGACATTTTAAAAGACTATGCAGAGTGTAATATAAACAAGACACTTTTTATGATTATATAGAAGCAAAATCCACAGAACGAAATGAAATAGTAAGAGTAATATATATTTGAATCACATTCTGTCTTTTATAATGCTTTTTTTTTTAAGAGTTGGTTCATGGAACAGAAGATGAGTAGTAACGAGAGTTCTTAGTAAAATTTAAATTGAACATAATTTAATTTTTCATGTAAAATTTTAGAAACTCAAATCACAAGAGAACTTCCCAGTAGTACATGAAAGTATGCAAGTTTGTGATGAGATACTTGTCTGGTCTTACTGGATGCCAGTTTGACACTGTATATCCTTTTACAGACTGGCACTACCCACTACTAATTCACTTCTCAGAGCTCATTCAGAGATAACTGTGCTTTTGAATATATATATATGTCATACATATATCTAAAGTAGCGTTAATAACTTAGCAAGGAATTACTGGAGGCACTATGGTATTCACTTTTTCTTTTTTAACAAAATATTTGGTAATGTCAGAGATTTTGAAGGTTTCTAACATGGGGGCTGTTCGATGGAGATTAGAATTATGAACGGTGAAGATTAGAATAAGATAATAAATGACAAGGGGTTCCTTAATTTTCAGGGGATTCGTTTAGTGAGTGCTTTGGCCCTCAAGCCTGGAAGATACATGCTTAAGAGAAGGAAAAATCAATTATTAATAATAATCTTTCAGCAAAAGAAACAGAATCTAGAGAAAACAAAGCCTAAAGAAGTAATGTTATATATGCAATTGCATCCCAGTTATTCTGTGTAGGTAGCACCATGATAAATTGTGCTCATTACATGCTATCAATTGTTTCTCCTGTCTTCTGTTCATGAATTCTTAGACATGACTACATTCCACATTTAAAAACCTCAAACAGTTTTCCAGAGCCATTCAGACGGGTAATATCTGTGGTAAAAACAAAAGTAATACTAAAAGCCTAATTTTAGTTCAGTTAAGATGTCAAGAATTGTGGACTCAGCACTATCTGGAGCCCTGAAGAAAGTAAGAAAGTACATAATGGATAACAATAATTTGTTTTGGCAAGAGTTGTAGTAAAGGGAAAGAGGTTTTTTGTTGTTGTTGTTGTTTTGTGTGTGTGTGTGTGTGTGTGTGTGTGCGCATGTGTGTGTGAATTTGAAGGAAAGGAAATTAAGATTGTCTGGCCTTGCTTTAGGGAAGTTATGGAGGTTATGGCTATTTGCCCATTCTTCAGACAAGGAACTTTATGGACAATAGAAGACTTTGTAAAATACTGTGTGTTTTATGTCAATTTTATCTCAAAGATGTTCAGTATAGCTGTAGGAAGTCATAACTGTTGCATTCATCCAGTCAGCCTACATAACAAAACTAAATTACGCTTAGTCATCATGAATTCAGGCATCTAGATTGTAGATGCAAATGATTTTGCTGAAACTACTGAGACACAATTGCAGGGTCTTTTATCAGGGAAGGCACTTCTATAATCTAGCTTGAAGGCCTGAATGGGCAGGGACAAACACTTCACATGCTGATTATTAAGCCTAATTGTTCTGTCACCATGCTAAAGACTGCTCTGAATTCAGGCCAAGGAAATATTCTGTGTAGAATAACATTTTATGGAAATGGTAAATGTACATCTTCACCTCTCATGACTAGGACAAGTAAAATTCCTTAATTTTTCAGGTCAGGTAAAGGACCATAGAGGCATCTGGTACTAGCCCAGAATTTTGGTTTATTATTTGGATTAAAGACAGCAGTGAATTTAAAATGAAGTCAGTTTTCTGAGTCTAACTCCATGACATTCTAACTTCAAAACATGTATTTTTTATATTGAACTCTGTTTGCTTTCAAACTAGACTCTGCTGAATCAAAATAAAGAATGGGGAGCCTGGAGGAGAGTTCCCTGGCATCATCCAGTAGAAGGGAAAGCCTTGTGCTTCGGCTACACTTACAGGAAGGACTTCTCTTTCTCCAAGCAATTATAAGTGGTAGCAACAGTAATCATGACATCCCAGATATCTGGAGTGATCAAAGAAGATTAGCAAGGGTATTTTTCAGCTGCTTCAATGTTCTGTTCCACTAGGAAGTTAGTTAGTTACAAAGACTGCTCTGAAAATAATGCTTCTTTATTATGTTTGCCCGCAATGTCAGAGGCAGATGTTGGTGACATGGAGGCAGTAGAGGCTAAATCTTCCTAGCATTTTTTTACATTTTGTCACCTTGCAATGGATGGCAGCACAGGGGCTATCTAACAAAATGGCGTCTGACATGGTAATGCAAATTGCTCTTTATAACCTCCAGAATGGACGTTGCAGTAAGGTGAGTTTCACACTCTTCTCCTCAGGTAACAGTGATAGGACAAGAGATAAAATCTTCAAGCTGTACCAGAGGAGTTTCAGGTTAGATATTAGGAAAAACTTTTTCTCAGAAATAGTGGTTATGCATTAGAGCAAGTTGTCCAGGGCGGCTGTTGAGTCACTGTCCCTGGAAGTTCAGGAAGTATGTGGATGTGGAAGAGTGACGTGGTTTTCAGTGGGCATAATGGTGATATGTCAACAACTGACATAGATGTTCTTAGAGATCTTCTCCAACTTTAATGATTCTGTGATGCAAAAAGAAGTCACAAGTTAAAGAGTAGTTACACACATAAGATGTATGCATTCTGAAGAAGAGTTAGGTTAGGTCAAAATAAACAAGATTCAGGATTTGAAATACACAGATCAACCTTTAATCTATATGAAATCAACTCTTGTAATATGTTTATAACTTCTAAAAGTTAATAATTCCATGTGTTTTCTACTCCTGGTAATAGTTCATTTATTTATTTATTTATTTTTCATGTCTTAAATAAAGAAAAATTAATTTATATTTTTTTTAAAAAAGAGGGAATTAAAATGAATTACAACTGAAAGTTTATTACATCTATGTAACATTATATATCTTTTTCTTGGTAAATGAGTTAGTATTGTTTCAAGTGATTTTAAATCATGAACCACAAAAACACGATTCTGATATTGATGAACTTTATAACCATTCCAACACAGAAAACTATTTTTCTGTGAACTAAAAATATTCTTTTGAAGCTGTCATATCTTCAGCCAAAGAAAAGTCTGCATTTTTTTGTTATTGTTCCCATTTAAAAATATTTTTACAGAGAATGTTGTTTTCTCATAAGAACTTTAATTCTCAAATAGGATACATAATTTATTTATGCAGCAAATTGATTTCTGAGCTTCAAGAAATTACTTAAAGCTTAAATATCCAACATGACTTGCTGATTCAAAAAAAAAAAAAAAAAAAAAAAAAAGACTAAGAAATCCTTTCTATCAAACTCTCCTTTCTTGCTGTCTTTCTCAAGTGAAAATTTACAGTCAACTATTCATTATTCTAGTCACTTAATTACCCAATTAAGTGAATTCTAGTCGCTTAATACTCCATAGTAATTAAGTAACATAATACAAGAATGAAGTATACATGTTATTTATTTGAGTTAGGATGATATCTGAACTACTTGCATTGGCTTTCCTAAATCTCATGCCAGCTGTCATTAGGAAACAAATGAAGGTAATAGGCCTAGCACTTAATATAACTTAGAAATACAAAAAAATTGTGAATTAAATTGAAATGTATGTGCAATAAAATACATATTAAGAAATTGTATTTTGTCAATGCTAGTAAGCCAACTTTCCCTCACATGTATGCTCCCAAGAACAAGCTACAGAAGCCACAAACAAAATGAAATTAACCCAAGCTGTACAGCTTCCCAGGAATAATAAGTTAGCTGTTATTTTGAAATGCACAGTTTCTGTAAATTGCAGGCACCACAGAATAAGAAAACCATAACATCGCAGCAGCATTAAGTTTACGCAGTTTTACAATTATAAACAAACTTAACAAGATCATTTGTTTCATTCACTGTTGTAGCAATGTAATCAGTAAATAGGAGAAAACTTACACAGACTTATTCAGAAAAAGATACAGAAAGACAATCCAGCTCTGATTGTCTAATAAAGATTTTTCAGAAAAATATAGTGAGAGTTCAAATATATTTTTATACTACTTTATGTAACACTACTATTATCCAGGGAAAGCTAAGAAAAGTGCAAAGAGATGTTTGCTTGTATATTTCAAAAATAAACTTTAAAAGATTAAGTAAGAGTAAGGGCACATTTACTAAGGTAGTTAAATATTCATTTGTAGTTTGTGTATTAAATTTATGCACGAATTCTGAAGAGATGAGTAAAAAACCTGGGAAAGCTCATTATGTTGCAGTCTTGTGGCAACAACAACAAAAAAATCATCCTCTTCTATCTGTTTTTGCATTTTCTCATAAAATGTTGGAGCCTCTGTAACCTTTGCAGGCCATTTTCAAGATAACCTATTCAGAAATGACCCTATATACTCTGTTCTTTCTTCAGTATTTTTAACTCAAGATTATTGTCCTTGTCTTCCTTAATCTAAAGAAAGCTAAGTTTCAATGTAGTTCCATCTGCTATATTTTAATAAAACTTAATACAGAAATTTTACTATTTTTTCTCAGCAGCCCAATTGTATATCTCTCTGGAATGTCCTTTTTTGTTGTTTGTTTCTTTCTTTTCTCCCCAGAAATGATGACAGATTAGTAGGGTAAATAATTGTCATATTAGAATGTTAGCACCAGTACTTATCACTGAAAGGTGATACACTGCTGATAGTTTCTCTGTCAAGAAGGACAAATCAACTAACTGTTCCTTACTGAAACATTATCCTCGCAGTCACACTTATGTTAGAATGCTGGACCATGGAAACTGGAAGACTACTGCAGTTTTACCAAAGAACACAGAGATTTTTCTAAAGGCCTTTCCACAGAAAGAAAATTAGATGAAGATTTTTAACAGGCTTAAAGTGAAAACTCTCAAAGGAATACATTTCAACAGTTCTTTCC
Source organism: Tympanuchus pallidicinctus (assembly GCF_026119805.1). NCBI lineage: Eukaryota > Metazoa > Chordata > Aves > Galliformes > Phasianidae > Tympanuchus > Tympanuchus pallidicinctus. The sequence goes on from NW_026294769.1 coordinate 11,083,659, forward strand.
ATGTTACTCAATAGAAAAATCTGAAATGAAGAGAGAAGTCTAAATTGTATATGCATTATTTTAATCATGGCTTCATTATTTTTTTTTTTTTTTTTTTTTAAATAATGTACAAATAAAGCAAATGTGTCTAAACACACACATTGCTAATAATAAATTTGAATAAAACTGAATATGAGAAAAATGGATTAGCATAATTTTCTTAGGAATTGCATTCCGAAGTTGCTTTTAGCTAAGTTCTCATGAGCATTTAATTAGGTAAACTTACACTGAATCAAATGACTTCATTTTCAGTTGAAGCTCAACATTTTCAAAAATACACAGAAATATCACCTCCACTTCTACTACTGTGCATTTGAATTGACAATTAATGGAATATGCTCATGCTCTTAGCCCACTATGAAGCTGTTTCTATTTGTGATATTACATGTAAAATATTAAATAGTTTGTGATTGAGAACTCAAGCTATCTGATTTTCATACATATGCTTCTTTTTATTACTTGAAGTTCTCATTAAAGAAAGGAATCTATTAATCAGGAAACTCTGTATCCTTACATAGACTGTTTTATCAAGATGAATTATTTTTGCACAGAAATCATGATTTCAATTTTATTTCTACTCAAGTTTCGTTATTTTACTTAACACATAAGCCTTTTACTGAACCTAAAAATGTTTATTACTTCATGATTTTCCAGTGAACTGACAAATTGGTGTTCTAGCAAGAACATGGACAATACAAACACTGAAGTGGTGTAGAGAAGAGAAATAAGGATTTTAATGCACCCAGTTTTCTGTCCCTTCTTTACTGTTATTTCTAACTGTCTAATTAAAATCAAATCAGAAAATTTCTCAAGCAGAAATTTACCAGAATTTGGTATTTGATTTCCTTGTGAATCTTGTACATTCTGTTTTCTTTTGTTTTGTTTTATTGTTAGTGTTGTTCTTCACATTGATAGCCTTTAGTATCTGCTGAATACTAACATTAATAGGCCTGTTTCTCCCTATTTCCTGCTGTTTCTTCCTAATAGATGCAGATCATTTTGTTTGTGTGAAAAAGATAAATGACTCTGGACAAGGGCAATGGACTCTGGTCCTTAACAAATTTTGATCTGCTGCCCAGGACAGGAAATTGATTACCTGAGCAGTGTGAAAAACATTCCCAATTAATACAATGCATTATGTTTCACTAAAGCAATAGAAGCCACTGCATATTTTCTAAGCCACTTTGGAAACATCTTGTTACGTTGTTATTTTCAATTACCTCATTTTCAGTGTTTTATAAAAAGTAATATCTAGAAGTTTCTGAAAAATGTCAGGAATGAAGGTAAAGTATATGTTAATTTCTCTGACATGAAAGATAAGAGGATGTTTCATCCCTCCAGAAAAAAAATAAAAATAAAAATCACATGTAAGAAAATCCTGTTCATATGCAGCTTAAAAAATGGGAGTTGCTCTGGGAAATCTGGAAAAAGATTTTAAGAAAAGAAAATGAGGAAGAGGAAGAGGAAGGGGAAGGGGAAGGGGAAGGGGAAGGGGAAGGGAGAGGGGAAGGGGAAGGGGAAGAGGAAGGGGAAAGGAGAGGGGAAGAAAGGAAAGGAGAAAAAGAAAGAGAAAAAGGAAGAGAAAAAGGTGAATCATGCCCATATTTTGGTTAGCATCTTCCTGTAGCACATAAAGCTGACACTTGGTTTAAGCAGCATTACATATCCATAGATGATTTTTACCCAAGTGGTAAAAAGTTATGTTTGTGGTTGTATCAAGTGTCATGGTCATCTCCAGGTTGCCTAGTTAGCTGAAAGGCCTTGTTGATTCAAGTAGGAGTGAATCAGTCCATTGATACAATAACATGATCTTTATTTTCATATTTAGTCACATAGATTATGCTTAATTTGAAATGATTACTTACACTTCAATTTAATGTTTTCTTTTGCATTTCTTTTTTGAAGCGTATAGTTGCTAAGAATCAGCTGTGATTCATTAACATTAACTCTGAAAAACTGTTACACTTGAGATATTAAGAAAATATCTAGAGAAACAACAGGATAACAATATTAGAAGTTTAGTTATGGCATTGTCTGAAGTTCTTTATTTCACTTTTTTCTTTTTCGCTTTTAGTAGTAAAGAATATCAGGAAAACAAGAAAGTTCTGCTCCATGGATAAACACGGAATATTGATAGAAATATTTCAGCTGGGTATTTTTTGCAGTGAGGACCTTCTAAAACAATTAACACATGTTCTAAGGTCTTTATCACTCTATCTATCCTATTGCACTTTTACACTGAAAAACAAAATTGATTCTGAACTTCATCCAGTCTAATTTTCCAGTAAGTGGCAAGCAGTAAGTGCCTTTGAGCTCCAGTGAAAAGCTTCTTATTAGGAAGCAATGTAAGTCATCACTAAGACAAACGTTGCCAATGCTTTTCATATTTTCCAAGAGTTCTGTTTTATGGACTATTTTCAGATTGTGAGTAAGAGTACGTTATTTATTCAATATTATTTTTCCTTCCTAAAAAATTAGAAGTAGCTAAAAGCTCTGCAATTATTCCTGTATTTATAACAACTAAACATTAGCTTCACTGTACAGTTCAAATTAGCACCTGCATATACAGTTTTTATCAGTGCTTATTAGTGCAGCAGCTAGCCTACTAGGTCAGTCAATTTTATTTGTTTATTTGTTTGCTTCTAAACAAAAATTACAGTGATTCGTGGTATAAAAAGTTTTACTGCTATTATTTTTTAATTAATTTATTTCTAATATGCATGAACTGTTAAAAAACAGAACATTGAGTGAGGGGTTTAAAGATGCAGTTCTCTAATGAGAAGAATATATTCAATACTATTTATACTTACATTTGACAAAACAGTTCTGAAATTTTTTGCTTCCTGTACATATATTTTTGGAGTAACCAAAGTAAGAAGAATAAGGACCTGCTAAAGCGAGTACAGAAGAGGACCATGAGGATGATCAGAGGGCTGGAGCTCTGTTATGAAGAGAGGTTGAGACAGCTGGGATTTTTCAGCCAGGAGAAAAGAGGGCTTCAGGGAGACCTCATGGATGCCTTTCACGTTCTAAAGGGAAGCTACAACAAGGCTGAAAAAGGACTTTGTATCAGTGAGTGTAGTGATAGGTTAAAGTTTAGTAGCTTTAACCTAAAAGAATGTTAGAATGTATTAGACATTAGGAGGAAATTCTTCCTTATGAGGATGGTAAGGCACTGGAACAGGTTTCCCAGAGAAGATGCGGTGGACCTGTCCCTAGAGATCTTCAAAGTTTGGATGGGGCTTTGAGCAACTTATCTAGTGGGTAGTGCCCTGCCCATAGCAGAGGTCATGGAAGGAGAGGATTTTTGCAAATCAAATCATTTGATAAGTCTATGATTCTATGTAGGCTGCTCCAAAAGTAATGTCTCCTGCTTATTTCCATTTAGACAACTATGACAGATACAAGGAGCACAATAAAAATGTTTAAAAGTTTGAGAGAGAATAGAGAACGTTTTCAGCTTCCCTTGCCCTCCCTCTCAGGTAATAGACTTACTAAAAAATGGAATTGGAACAAGAGATCAGAAAAGATGGATACTCACACAAGTTCTCATACAAATAAATCAGCATTATTTAACAGAAATGCAAATGTTACCACAAATGAAGTGTGCAGTGAGGAAAAAGTTGATTTAATGTATTTACATATTCCAAGATTAATAAGACTGTTGTACAGCAACTGCACATGGGTAAATGGTTTATAAAAGTATCAGTGGTCTTTTTGAATCCAAGCTCAAGGATTTAGCCTAGAATCCAAGACAGCATTTTGTACCTGCTATTCATTCACATTGTAACAATGGTATTAGATATGCTTGGTGCTCTCAAGTTAAAAGTTTGATGACTAATTTTCAAAGGGAAATTAAGAAGCTGATAGAATTTTGACCTATGTTATATTACCTGAAAATAATATGTTTCACTTCCTTTTATTAGGTATGAGTGTCATACTTAGTGCATTTGGCAACATTTATATGGCACTTTTGGTTGCTAAGGGGGATTATGGATAGCTTTGGTGTCAAAGAATTATTACTTTAATTAGTCACTGACACCTCCACAGTTTTGTAATTTTTTTATTTAGAAAATTATGTCTAAACATGAATGTTACCCTTAAAACTTTAATCTCATTAAGTAATATGCAAAAAATCATTTTGACACCTTTTAATGTTTTCAAACTAATACATCTAAACTAAAGTGAGTAAATGCTGTAAGGTAGCTATTTGAGTTTGTATTGTGCAAGGTAGTGCATGCACATCATCTTCTTGCTGTTGACATGCTTATTGCTCTCAAGCTCATTCTGCACTATCTGTCATGGTCATATACACTTGAAGACTGTTGTTTCATGTGTTTTGCTAGATGAGCTGCTCCTATGATCACTTTTTAATCCATTTCAAACCAAAATAGCTGAGTTAGAAAAGGCTGGCTTTCAGACCATTTAAATTAACCTTGCCTGTCTTGTCCACAATGGAACAATCACTTGAAGATCTCATTGTGAAGATTGGAATGGACAGGAATTTTTAAGGAGTAGGCAGTTACAAACAACAGAGAAAATGACAAAGGTGATAGCCATTTATCAGATAATGTTGCAACTGTAAGTGAACATGTGTCTGCAGTTTATATGAATACATAAATAAATTATTCTGTTACTATGTTTTTTGATTGCTCTGTCTTTGATATTTTAGAAACTAAGGGATGCAGCCAGCAGAGACAGATTATGTGAGTAGGCTCTGAAATTTCATTAACTCAAAGGTGGGAAAGAATTGGCCTTGTATTCCAATCTGACAAAGGAGAAAACGTGCAGGAAACAGCTCCATTTAGAGATGGATGAAAAATGATTTTATGTAAAATATTAAGAAGAAACAAAGTGCTTGCATGTAACTTAATAGAGAATTAACTATCAAAGAAAGGCCTTTCTCAGAAAACAGAAGCTTTATGGATAAAGTAAGAATCAGAACATTTCAATCGGTGGTAGATATTGTAAAGACAACTAAGACAGCCAACAACAGTAAAGTAAAAAATGGCAAACAGCAACTGTCTGGAGGACAAAGAACTAAATAAGTGCTCTTTAAGCTTCAGTGCAAATGAAGACATTGAAAACAAGGGCAAATGTGCAGTGACGAGTGGGAAGGATGACATTGGAATGGGAGAAATCTGTGGAAGCAAAACTTTGATAATTAACTTTAATGAAATGAGGGTAAACCTCATAATCACCATTTACTCTTTTGGAAGAACTAGCATATAAAATTTGCTCTATAAAAGATTTAGTGAAGTTACACGTAGAGAAGAAATGGTGCATGTTCTATTTCTTGCTAAGAATAGTCCTGAGCTGAAGAAATTGAAATGAATCAGGAAAAGTATTGAAAGAAAACATCAGATATATTTCAGTAACCTTCCCAATGGCATCAAATACAAGCACCTTCTATGAATCACGAAAATTTTGACCCGCAGATCTTAGGAGTTTAGGGTAACAAATCGTGGCAGTATAATTTTTTCATGTCCTATTAGTACACTTTTGCCAGTTCACCTCCTTTTGATGGTTGTCAATGAGATGATGAACTAGAAGGGCTTTTCTTCAGACTCTGCACAGATATTCTTTCGCTGAGATGGAAGTTAAAGAAAAGTCGCTGTAAAAGCTACATTGAAACATACTAACTGCATATTTTTTTCCCTGATGAGATAGTAAATTTCCTGTGATTCACCTGGATTTTGTGTCTCTACTAATATTGCAAAGCAACTGTGGAGATTAAGGCTGAAGGCTGAAAAGGCCATGCATGAGATTGAGTTTATGCTCTTGTGTAGGAACATCTCATGCATGGATAGAAGAATTCACCAAGGATAGGTCTGGAAAGTAATTTTATTTAATATGTCCAGCTAAAAGCTTGGCACAAAAGTAGAAATAGGCAAGTGAAATTTGATGACAGTAAAGCAGGGAGCTTTATCACTACAGAAAAAGTTTTGAATATTCTACATATAATCTGGACCCTGAGAATTGGAGACACAGCACTGGGATGATAAGTAATAATACAGAAAGCAAGGCTGCTCTCAAAAACTAACAAGAATTTATGCTCTTGATTGGGAGTTCTTTGGATGGAAATGATAGAGGATAAAGATTTGGGTGTATTCATCAATCACTAGCAGCTGCAGAAAGCAACTGTAGTTTTTGGAGACCCTCAATCAGGATAAATAATTCTACTAGAAATAGGGAAATATTAGCGTCAGCATGCAAGACATTAGTACAGCATAGCCTAGAAACAAAATGTTCAGTTCTCATCACCAATTCCCAAGAGAGATGAGCACAAAATGAAACAGGCAAGCGAAAAAATGTCCTGAAATATTCAGAAGAATGAAAAACCTATTTAAAATGAGGAAAAAATAATTAAAAATAAATGTTTATTGTCACAGAAAGTGAATTAGAGAGCATGTAATCTTCTCATACAAAAATTACATTGAAACAAATGGCAGAAAAGAGATCAGTAAACACAAGAATAAATGTAAACTCAGGATGAATTATTTTAAAAGGAAATAAAGTTTTACCATTACTGAAGTTAAATTTTTTTATTTATTTTCTAAGAGTACCAGAACCAAAAACCTTTGGTGATGAAAGACTGAGCTTGGCACCTGATGAAAAAAAAATAGGATGTGGCTATCTGCAATGTCAAGAGCCTTGAGTCAGGTGCTCAATATACCCAACTGTCAGCTGTGTTTCTTTGTTTCAAGTGTGTTGTGGCTGGAAGAGATGTACACTTGAGGTGAAATTAGAATGAAATGATATTAGCTCTCTGGGAATCTCAAATCCTTTGATAGAAATTGACAAAATTTTTCTGTTAATAATGACCATTTCTTGGCTTAAATGGCTTAAACTGAACTGTTGCTTCAAATTTTCATTAGAAAACAGATAACTTCTTACTGAGTATTGGGGAAAAAAATGGACAGGACAATAGCAAATGGATATTCTTTGTTGACCTGTAATAATAGAATGCTAGAGAGACAGCAAATAATTTGAACTAATGGTACCTTTTTGTTCATACTTCAACATTAAAGTAGAAGGGCACACTGTACAACTCTGTTCCCCAGTTATAAAATGAGCCAGATATGATCCTGTGAGCTCATCAAATATTTTCATCAAATGGGCAAATTCACAAAAAGCCTGCAGGGCATAAAAATGTTCATAAACCATTTGAATTATTTGCTACAAATAGGTCTTGCTCTTATAAACATGGTGCAGTAAAATATCTTTTTGCTAAGGAATATTCATGATATACTACCAGTGATTTTGGTATTTGAGTCTTCCTGTATCTCAAACTGCCAAGGCTGAGAAATTGAAGAAGGGCAGATCAAGCTGAAATGGAACATTAATGCTTGCAGTACTTTAATAAACCATAAATCTGTTGTGTTGTTTTTATTTTTTTGTAGTCTATTTTATGTAAGATCTTATTTCTAATGAAGAACTAAGAAGAACAACAGTTTTGCTGCCTAATGATGAGAATTTAATACAGTAATCCAACACAGCATCATTAGAGAAAAGAATTCAGAAGTATTCTGTATTGTCTCACTTCTTTGCTATTAAGGTTAGCCATAAAAATGAAACAGAAAATGTATGTATTTTTTATTTAAAAAATAATTTACAACTGGGACCAGAGCTTTACAGCAATTAATTGAACGGTCATGTCTGAAGCCCTTTATCCACTGTATGGGTGCAAGCTTCCTGGTCCTGATTCACAATGGTTAGATATTTGTACATGTGGATCATTACTAGAATAGTATTATCTTTGAAGTTTTCCTTTGCCACTGGAAAGGGGATCTGGCATTTCAAAGCATTATGTTAGTCAGACATTTCAGGGTAGACACTGTCATGTTATAAAATAGGGTGAATGTCTACTTCATTTTCAAAAATTATTGATTCCTAATTTTTTGTTGAAAATATTTGGAAAAGATGATCTTAATAAGAACACAGTTCTTTGAGTCCAAGTGGCTCAGGAACATAGTTCACCATTTTTACAGCAATTTATATATCTAAATTCACTTAAAATTATAGACAAAATACATGAACACAATGGCTATTTTTATTGGGGGGAAGGGGATTTCTTGGGGTTTCCATATAAATTAAGAGTATTAGCAGGAAAGGATTTCATTTTTTTTACAGATTCATTCTCATTAGATGTCTGTAGTTTCATAACTGAAGCATTAATGCATAAGACATTTGAACACCGGGGAATAGAGCGTTGGTCTGTCCTTATTCATCTAAACCATCCAGACACAAGTCTACACAACTTGTAAGGTTACTGTTGTTTTTGTTTATTTGTTTGTTAGTTTCTTTTTTCTTTTTTTCTTTTTTCTTTGTGTTTTTATATCTAAGCCTCCAGAAGTTTTTTTTGTTTTGTTTCAATTGTAGATGAAAATTTCATGTTTATCACTGGTGGAGATGTATAAGAAAACTCAGTGGATAATTTAAAATGTCTTTTGTCACATGAATTTAAACATCTGACATATAAAAGCCTGAGCTGCTTGAAAGTCACTAGTGTTGACATTCCAAAGACATTTTAACATATTTGAGAATGTTAGCTCCAGATCTTAAAATGTCATTGAGGTTTGAGCCTCTGGGAAGTCTCAACTTTGCTAAGTTTGAATGAAAGCTGGCAATACAAATAGTGAAGACTCCATATACAGAAAGGTAGGTCAGTGTCTCTTTGACCTCTCTGAAGATACAGACAAAAGATTTGATTCTCTTTTTTTTTTTCCTATTTAAATCAATGCTTGCTTTTTTTTTTTTTTTGTGCATTGATTGCAGTGGGAACATGATTGAGCCCAAAGGTGCTAATTAATGCTTATCGGGATAATGATTTCGATGTGGACACAAAAGCAGATTTTCTGTGCATTGCGATGTTAATAAATCTGAAAACCAAGGAGAGTGCAGTAGGAATAAAATTCAAATAATGCCACACAGTTAGAATGAGACTATCTCATCTGTGAATAGGTTCTTTTCATTTTAGACTTTTTCCTGATTTATGACAGCAGCATTCTGGACTTTGTTTAACCGTGCTAGCAAATAGCCATACCATACACATCTTTTCTACAGAAAGATGCAGTACCTTTTCTCCTGTGTACTGGCAAATAGCATTATGCCATATGATTTTAACATTTAATAATGATAAGTCACTTAGACTTCCTATAGTACAGCAAGAAACTCTAATATCTGTAGTATCAAGTCACAGCTATCAATTGAAACTCCAGTTTTAACAACAGGCTATAAAGACTGTGACAAGAAAGAAACGTCTTCTATTCCGATTTTAGTGCCAATGCCTTTCAGTGCCCAGTCAGATTTTTGTTGTGCTCAAATTGCAGTCTCACTTCAGCTGTTTCATGAGACACTGATCTACTCCTCAATATTATTTAGCCTTTTTCTTGGCCAGTATCACACTGGCAAAAAATAAGTACAATTGGGAGGAGGGAACAAAAGATCGTAAGTGTTTGAACAGTTATTTTAATTTCACAAATGATTGATGATTGCTGTTATGACAATGAGTAGTACATATTGGTCTCAGACAAAACTTTTGGGCACAAATGGATCTTGTCTCAGTGCTGTGTTATATTCAAAGTATGGTAAAGCAGCATGACGTCCATATTTAATATGGTAGCATGGTAATTTTAGGCTGTGGTAATTGTAGACTGTGAAAATTTTCTCCCTAAAATTCAACAGGATAATATATGAAGAGGACAAATTCAGACAAATAGAGAAACAGAAAGTCATCAGTAATTGTGTGCTTGGCTTTCTCATTTGTGTGCTGAAGTATCTGTAGAAAACTTTCGAGAGGAAGCAGGACAGTCTGTATCAATCTGTCATCTCCCCAGCACCTGATCAGAGTGCAGGGGGAGCCCCACTGTGGCACTGACTTTTTATATGTTTACTGAGAGCTAAAATTCTAGCAATCTACAGCATGGGAAAACTGGGAGTTTTTGTACACGTTCATCTCTCATAGTTGTATTTTAGCAGTGGAATCTCTTGTTCTTGATGAGATATACAAAAACGCACTTAAGCCTCAGCTATGCCTGTGTAATCCCACTGACTTCAAGTACTAACTAAAAACAGAGTCTGAACCAATACAACCTTTTGAAAGACAATTTCACTGAGAGCTCTATTTCTAAATGAATTTTTTTTGTTAGTAATGTGAAATAAGTGTCTGCCAAATTCCTCAGAAAGCTATTTCCATTGAAGAGTAAAATAAATATTTATAATAGATTCCATACAAGCAAACAAAGAAATAAACAAATTTAGAAAAACTCTATCAAGATAAACAAAATATAATGTCAGATATGTAGCAAAGAAGATAAAACCCTCTTTTAATCTTAATATTCTTAAAAAAATCTATGTTAATCAATGTCTTAATGTGCCATTGTGTTAACTCAATGTCTTAAATACGATATTTCTGTTACTGCTACAATTTTGTCCTCAGAAGTTTGCTTATACAAAATGTAATAGAACTAAATGTAACAAAGTTGAACCAGTGTTAATAGTTCTCCACTCATTGTAGAAATATTTAAAGCCATGACTTATTTTTACTATTACAGTGATACAGTTTGTTTCTGAAAGATTTAAATGACATAACAAATATTATTTTTATATATTATATATATATACACACACATAGATAGATACATACATATATATTCACATTCGCATTAGTACTGGAATTATTTTGAATGTATTTTTAGTGCTAAAGACTATTTAAAAGTACCTCAAGGGTAAGAAAAGTCCATGATGTTATTCTTAATATTTACTCCTTTTATTAACTCAGTGGCCAGTATTAAAATCCATTATGGAGCAAGTTCTAGGCAAATAAATACTACTCAGAAGACTCTGCCTCACATTACTTAAATTTTGTTCAGAATCCCTTAGCTTCCTTGAATTTTGCATAATGGCTTTTCCTTTCATCAAAGACCAAAAGATTAACAAATGCATCTCCTTCTAGTACTACTGGAAGCTATGTATTTAAATCTTTCTTAGAATCAATGCAAAATAAGTTATCTAATTAAATACAATCTGTGTTATTAGAATACCAGCACTCCAAATATTAAGTTCTCAAGTAAAACATCTAGTTTAGTACATTGCATGGAGAAGCCCATGTTGCACAGTTACCATTCATGACAGTGGAATTCTTGTCACAGTTCTGTGGAAAATGCTTTAAGTCTTGCAGCAAATATTCCTAAATTAAGGATTTTAGGAAGATAAATCCCTCTGATAAAGAGAGTCAAGATTTCATGTGTTAGGTAAGATCTGGACTTCTGGCCAAATCTGAATATTCTCACAAACACAATATACAAATCATATTAATAATAAATGACTGCTTTTCTTTTGTGAAAAGTGCTAAGTTTAAAAGTGGAGAGTATAAAGAACTAGATACATAATAGACAGAGCCTACTGCTGAAACAGGAACAAAAGGAAGCTCTATGAGTCCTGAAAAGTAGCTCTTTCTGTCTGATTAGCAAGTAGAAAGGATATTGTTATACTTGTGTTGATGAACTGCTGCCCAGCAAGTATAAATACAACACATACAAAGTGCGCTGTGTCAACAAGCTCCCTTTTTCCCTCTTTGGCCAACTCATGAGATTAGTACAAACAACCTGACCTGGCTATTTTGCTTGTAGGACTCTGGAACAGCAGTATAGTCGATGCCCTTTCTTCTCCTTAGCCCTGGTGCATGCTGCATGGGGAAGAACAACACACATTGTATATACTGCGTGAAAAGGAAAGCAACACTTGGACTAGAACATTCATTTCTAATTCCTGTTGTTCACAAAAATAATGTGAATAATTAATTCAGCTGAGATAACTTTGTGATTAAATACTAGTAAGATGTCAGTAAAGACAAAACATCTAATTTGCCATACATTAAATCAATAGCCACTAGCATGCCTGAATCATCTGAATAATTAATCAAGTTAGTTTTCCTAATGTAGAAAAGTATTAGAGGATAAATAAATAATTAAACAAACAAACAAACAAATAAATAAATATAAAGCAACTTGTAAGGGTTGGAATAGTACTGGAACAGTGTAAGAAATCTTGATTTTCCTTTAATTTGCCAAGCAGATCTTTCTTTGAGAGCTCTACCTCTCTATTCCTCTTTCTTGTTTGTTTGTTTGATTAACTGATTGATTTTGGTTCTGTACCTGACATTATGATGGTAGGTGTAAATGTTGTTTATGAAGGAGAAATATGAGGGTGTCTAGAATTCTTTTTCAGAAAGTGGGGTCATTCTGATAATTTTGGTCAAATGATCTTTTAGATATGTGTATTTTTTTTTCTTTTCTCTCTTAAATTGTGCTTTAAAAGTTCCAAACTCCTTTAAATGTAAGTAAAGCGATCTTTTGAATTTTAAATATATTTTTTTAACATCACATTAGATATTGGCTGTGTGTTTGGTACTATTCCCTGGTGTTTAATTCATCATCAGTCCACAAATCCATTTCAGGCTTATCTATTCAGTGAAGTGCTCTGCCTGTCTGAAACTGAAGGTCATCTTAAGCTAATAGATTAATAGAATCATAGAATGGCCTGGGTTGAAAAAGATGACAATGATCATCTAATTTCAATCCCTCCAAAGAGCCTTCTCTTCTCCAAGCTAAACAAGCCCATTTCCTCAACCTTCCTTCATAGGAGAGGTGCTCCAGACCTCTGATCATCTTAGTGGTCCTCCTCTGGACCTGTTCCAAGATCTCTGTGTCTTTCTTAAGCTGGGTGCCCCAGGCCTGGACACAGTACTCGAGATGGGGCCTCACAAGAGCTAAGTAGAAGGGGACAATCAGGTCTCTCTCCCTTCTAGCCATTCCTCTCTTGATGCAGTCCAGAACATGACAGAGATAATTCCAGATCTGAGAATAAAAGATCATTTCCCCTTAGCCCCCCTGTCTTTACTTTTTAATTTTCTAAGTTGCATTCATTTTGAAAGAAATTATTTAGTCTCAAGTCAGTGTGAGAATATACAGCTTAATTTTTAATAAGAAAGTAACAACAGATTTATTTAAATATTTTACATTGATTTCTGATCAGTTCTCTCGTGGATATCGGTATGGGAACTGCTGAATCACAGCCTGAACCTCCGATTTACCGTCTGAGGCAAGCAATGAGTCAGTTCTAGGTGCACAGTTGAAGGCAGTTCACCTGTGCTACCAGAAGGAGCCTTGCTCCACCTCTCCTAGACCCCATTTAAGAGCTGACTATCACTGGGGAAGGATCTCTTTTGGAGATTACTCCTCACGGAGTCTTTTCTGTAAACCCTGGACAAGGGTTTTTTGAATAAGATTTTACCTAGTTGTTGGTCTTCACATACCAAAGGGTCTACACAGTGCCCACATTACTGCTCAGTGTGACATGACTTTTTTGTCAAGATAATGAGGAAATATTTTGTCTTTGGATTTCCCCTTCACATCTTCAAAGCAATTACAGGATATGGGGTAGGATCTGTACACAGTGTATTCCAGATCAATGCTTTCTATTGATACCATCTGTAGATAACAACTGACTTTTGATTCTTGTTGGATACTCTTGTGATGTACTGAAGAATCAGTTTTACGTAAATGATTCATTAAATTGAGTGGAACGCTGGATGGTACTTGAATAAGGACTTAACATTGACATACTGAAAATACCACTTGCCTTTGCTTTGGAAAAGGGATACAGAGTAAACATACTCTCAGTGCTTTCTAGAAAACCATCAGAGAGAAAGCTCAAGAAATAGTGGGGAGAGCTTTGACAACTCTGAGTTGTATTGCAGACTTTTGCAGAGCTCATAAAGAATACAAAATAAAGACTGCTGAACTTGCCAGTTTGGATATTCATGGTATTAAGATGAAGGCAATTAATTTAAATATGCTATTGTGCAATCATATGGTCAACTGAGATTTTGTCTCCTAACAACAGAAAAGCCACAAATAAAACAACAGAACATCATTTGGCACTACATTTCTTGACCATATGGAAGGTGATGCAATTTCACATTTTCCAAATGTTTTGCAGATATTTAAGATTGATTTAACTGGGGATTTGGAGATTTGAATGATTGTTTGTTTCTTTGTTAGGAACGGTGTCTTTTGGCTTCAGCCTGCATATTTGACCAGCATGGACAGAAAATAATATCAAGTTAGCAGCATCTATTCCACTGAGAGAAGATGACAAGAGTTTTAACCACCTTAATTCTTTGATTAGAATTCTGAAAGGCTTGTTTAGGAAACTGTATATCAATTAATGAGTCTGTTAGGTACAGAGACTTTTTTTCTTTAGTAGCTTAGAAGGTAGTGATTCACTTCTTAAGCATGGAAGCAAATGAACCTGAATAATGCATGTATTGTATTTTATATTACTCTTTATCTCTTTTTTTTTTTTTTTTTAATTGAATCAGGAGAAAACTTAAAAAAAAAAATCCAAACCAACATTTAATGATAAATAAATGGGTGTCTTTTTAAAAATAATTTTGACAAAGTTCAAATACATTTCTTTTCTTTACTGATACTTAGCTTCTACTAGACTATAATCCACTGAAACTAATTCCCAATCATGCCTACATTGAAATTGCTGATCTGCTGCCTGAATTTAGCTTTATATCTCTAACACTACGAAAGCACCTTATTTCAATTTAGACTTTGTAGAAATAATGTGGAAGGCAATATAAATTTTCATCTTGCAAATACCTTTTTTTCCTTCAAATTAAATATTATTGAAATATTGTTGAAAGTTTGGACAGTAAACGATACAAAGCCAACATTTGAAATGATGTAAAAAAAATCCCAGGTCAAGGCCAGGTAATTAGACATCAGATATTTTGGAACAGAAGTTAAAGATTTTGTCCTTTCTCACATCTTTGTAATGATTTTTTTTCTACATATGGTAAAATTGACCAAGAATGTCACTGCACAAATAAGAAAGAAAAGGCCAGAACTGTGAGTATTTTTGTAAAAGCATTGTTCAGTATTTGCCAAGGAGAGCATGGGGTGAATGTTTCAAACTACCTGTGATTAAAGATAAGCTAAGGAATTGGAATAAGAGAAAAAACTTCTTTAAAAAAAAAAAACATTTTTAACAGATTCCAAGATATTCTGTAATGGCACAGACATTTATTTAAATTTGATTTAAATTCAGACTGTGAGATTGGCTACAGTTCTAAAAACTGGAACAAAGCAAAAGAAGTGAAGTGAAAAATAACAACTGCAGCTCTTCTTGCTTAGCCTTTCTGCATAAAGGTGAAATCCTTCTGTGTCCGATATGGCCTAATTCATAACAGTGAGTTGGCAAAGTAAGGAATGTGTTACTGCTCAGAACAGTAAACTGAATGACTGCAAGATGAGAAATTCTCAAATTCCAAGAAAGCTTTGCTTGCTGCAGTGTGGGATTAGAGAATTTTAATTACATTTATATTGGACAACAATTTGAGTCTAATCATTATTCAACAGTGTCAGTGAAGTCCAATCAGATTTATAAGGGTAAAGCTTTGAACATCATAACTTCTTCCTGCATGTTAAATTTGGAGATTAGTGATGTGAGCTATATGACATGTGCCAAATGAGGATTGACAGAAATGCATTGGAATTAGGAAATGCGGAGCTGAAAGAGACAGTGGTAGAAGGAATTAAGAGTACATTTCCACCAGGGAAATGCCCTTCTGGTTGTCTTATAACATCACTGTGCACAGTATTTTATGCCTATATTATGAGCAGATAACTGTTTTCAGGAAAGCATGTGATGGAGAGATAGCAGTATCCTTGAGGAGTTGGAGGGAGGAGAAAATGTGTTTCGTAACATAAATATCAACTGACTGATGCTAGAAACCAAAATGAAAAAAATTATCATTGTTACTGACTTAAAGTTTCATAATGAATTTGGTTACCAAAACAATGGACAGTAGGCAGAAGTGAAGCAGTTTGAAAAGTGGTACTTGCATTGTTAAAGCAAGTCACTGGTCTTACTTTCATAAAGTCACTACTTGGGAAACTGTGGCAGTTATCAGTTAAATGCTGGAAGTAGTAGCAAAATACCTCAAAATGAATATTGAATATTACTGGTGTTCTTTTGGATAAAAATAAAAATTGATAAAAACAAAGCTGAGGAATTCTGCATGAAGTTTAAAGAGATGATTTATTTTTGGTACATTTGGTCCACATCAAATAGTCCTACTGAGTTCATTATGAGATAACAAATGAGCTTCTTTTATCACATACTGAAATTCTGACCTTAAAGTAGCCTTTGAAAGTAGTATTCTCCTTTTCCCATAGGCAGATAAGAAAAAAAGGAAAGGATATGCTATGCTTAATATGAAAAGACATCTTTACCACTGTAGGATATATTGTTAAGATATCTCAGAGTCTTATATTTTTGAATTTTAATTTGTACTGATTAATGTGAAAGTATATCAGTACCTGTTGTAAATAACTATTTTAAGATGGTTATTCTTCTGGAGAGTCTAAGAAACTTCCACAGTTTAACAGATAACATAAATAAAAATGTGGACAAGGTAGAGCCATGAAATTCTACTACTGAAGATTAACATTTATTACAAAGATGTTTTGAAACACCAAAATAAGGTCTTTCTTTGCTTACAGAGAGATCAAATAATGATTTTCTTTTTGTTTTACCTTGAATTTTGCCTTTGCTTTAACATAGACCTACTCTTCCTGCCTAGCACAAAAGACCTTTGAAGTGATGCATTTTTCAGCTCTTTTAGCAAAGCATTATCCTTTCAGGAAATTTGGGTCAGGGTGGTTACATCACTCCTATTGGCAATATTCAGGTTTAGCAAATATTAGTATTGCTGAAAAATGTTTAGTCAAGAATTATTTCTCTGTGAGTGTCTGCTTCTGCTTATCTATTTCACCATTAAAGATCAGCTTAGGAATGAATTATTTTAATATGGGTGGAACTGTCATAATAGTGACATTAAGAGAACCTTTACAAGTGATTTCTTCTTAAAATGCCTGCCAGTTGCCATTTTCCTAATTGCTGACCATTCAGTAATGGGAATTTACAAATGATGCAATGCTCTCATTTCTCTGCAAGTAATAATTTTGATCTCTTATCACCCTAATGAACATCTTAGCTTTTTAAACCATGAAACAGAAAGACCTAGAAAAACAGCTACTATCTAGTAAAGGTAAATGTGTACATCTCCATTTGATTTTGTATTAGAATCGTGTCTGTAAGGTTGTATACATGCCTAAAATTCATTGTGTCCATTGAATGTTTTTTTTTCTGAGATTTAAAGTAGAAAACATTCCAATAGAAAAATTAACTAGCTGCTAATAAGTTTGTACAATTAGCATCTTTGTGCATGCAAATCACAGAACTGTAGGGACTGGAAGGGAACTCAAGAGATCATTTAGTCCAATCCCTCTGCTAAAGAAGGTTGCTACAGTAAGTTGCACAGGAAAGCGTGCAGATGTATTTTGAATATTTCCAGAGAAGAAAACATTCATAATCTCTCTGGGCAGTATGTTCCTCACTTGGGAGATGCTCCCAGGGGTCTAATAATCCCTTTGATCCTCTGCTGGACTCTCTCCAGTAATTCCCCATCTTGAGCTGAGGAGCCCAGAACAGAATCCAGATGTGGCCTCTCCAGGGCTGAGGAGGATCACCTTCCTTGACCTACTGGCCTCTCTCTTTCTAATGCATGAATGTACTCCAGGATTCCATTGGCCTTCTTGACCGCAAGGGTACACTGTTGGCTCATGGCCAACGTGCTGTACACCAGGACCCCCAGGTCCTTTTTTTCAGAGCTCCTTTCCGCAGAGCTCCTTTCAGCAGGTCAGCCCCTAACGTGCATTTCCAACCTGTATCCTGCAGGCCACATGAGGTCAAGCACAGTTCATAGTGTGGCCACTTCCTGTCCCCCATCATTGTGTTGGCTCTTCTCCACTGAGTTATCTGGACAAGCCCATGGTGCAAAGCTGTCATTCAGCACCAACTGAACATGGGTGCATTATCAACTCTGTCTGGGCTGAAACTAGTGAATAGGGTGCAGTGTTAACTCAAGTTATGGCAAATTTATGGGTTTTGATACATTGCCTAAACACAATTCTATGAACAGAAAAAAAAATAAATCATGCAGCTGCACTTTCAGTTTTGATAAAGGGATTTGAAAACAGGTTTCAAGATGGCAAAAAAAAAATCAATTTTTGGTTTATTTGCAACTCCATTTTCAGTTAACAGAAATACTTCACCTGAAATTTTCAAGTGGAATCTAGAGTTAAAATCCAAAATTTGATCATGTCTCTGTACCAGACTTGTATATGCCCTCTCTTACCAGAGAGAAATATCCCTCACTGCACAACCACACCTTATTCATGTCATCACTTTTGACAGTAGATTTGTAAACAACTGTTTTCAAGAATGATGCATGGGAGTAAAATTTCATCAAAAATCTCTGATGAACTCCTTAAGAACTCACTATGAGTTGCAACCAATGCTGTTGAACCAGCCTGATGTGTTAGCTACTAAAAAACAAGGCCACATATCAAAGTAATTTTATGTTTCTGTTGCATTCTTTTTATAAGTTAAAAAAAAGTTCTGTTACTTATATCAATTAATTATACTACTACTCATGCTACATATTTATGAGGGCTGATCTGAAAATAATGTCTCCTATTTTATGATATTGGCCCATGATGTAAGAAGGTGGATGTTGGTGGTATGGCAGCAGAGAGGGATATCTGTCAAAATGGTGCCTGACATTAAACATATGGAGCTAAAGTGTGTCATTGAATTTCTCCATGTGGAAAAGTTTGTACACGCTGATATTCATTGATGCTTGCTGAACATTTATGGAGACCAAAGTATTGATGTGAGAACAGTGATGAATGATGAGGTGATGACTGGTGGTTTCAGCGCTGGCCGCAGCAACAGTGGATCACCTTCACTGGTGCAGATTTTACAAACATGGCATTCAGGAGTTTGTTCATAGCTGGTGAAAATACATAGCTAATGGTAGTGTCTGTGATAAAAAATAGTGTTCTGTAGCTGAGAATTTGCTCTATCAAATAGGATTAATTTTCTCTTTGTTGTTGTTTTCGTGGAGATAAATAGGAGCCATTACTTTCGGAGCAACCTTGTAGATGTGACAGTAGACAATTTCTTTTCACACAGCATGCTCCAGACAAGCCAAAATGTAAGACACCCGTGCCCTAACCTGTACTGATGCATGCTGGTGTAGGAATGTGCATTTGCGGATCACTTATTTCTACAGCAAAAAGAGCTTAAATCTATGCCTAAATCTAAATTTATATTGCATACCATCAAGTAATTTGAATGGAAACTGCTAAGTAACTCGGAATTTGATCCATAATATTAAGCAACTTTTGAAGTTATTTTTATTAAATAATGAAGTATAATTTAAAGTCAAGGCATGTCCTTATTTCCTAACTCATAAGAGATATTTCAATGGAAAAATCTTAGTGGAGCTATTGCAGAAGGTTCAGTTTTATCATCAGACGCATGATAGTGTCATATTAGAATTTTTAATTTGTAAAGTACTAATACTGTTCTGACTGGTAAAGCTCTAAGCTGTACAAACATTTTCAGTTTGCAGTGAAGCAGCTCAGTTCTGTTTGCAAAAAGTAAGAGAAGTGTAGAGGAAGCACTAAATGTAGAAAATAATTGATTGCAGCAGTTAGAGATATTCCTGCATCTAGAGTAGAGTATAGGAATTCTATAGATTTTATTAAAAAGGACACAAGATAAAAATATCAATAGATATCTATCTTCTTATCAAAGGCCTCAGATTTCTTTAAATCTCTCCCTATTATTTTATTTTAGAAATAAGGAGCAATAAGTCTAAAGCATTTTTATTAGAAAAAAATCAAAGATACTACTAGTAAACATTTACATTTAAACTCCAGATGGTAAGAACACAGAGCATCATGCTCGTACAATATAGCCTGTGCAGTATCCCACTTATTCCTTCATGCTTGTCAGAGTTTTCTAGTGCAGATGTATAATGACTGCAGTTTATAGTATGAGTTTGTTTTTTTTTTTTCCCCTTTCATGACTTTAGTTACAAAGCTGGGATACAGGAGTATAAGATTTTTCAATAAATCTTCCAGTAGGGATTACCATTATCATGACTGTGACAATCCATTACAAGATTTAGTTACGTTTTAGTATTTTTTAAATTTCTATCTCATTTGGACAAGAAAGTTCTAAATCAATGGGTTTCTTATTTCCCTGCAGCTTATTAGGAGAAGTTTCTTTTATCATGTGATAAAAATCTTCAGTATGTATTTTAAATAGCTATCTCAGTATATGTCAGGCTAAAGTAATACCATAAGTATTTTGTTTTAATTAGATTTTACTCTTCTTTCACAGCATGCTGAGAACATTCATATTCTTTTTTCAGTTGCCTTCAAATTCTACACACTTTTCACCTCTTAGGATGTTCAAATAGATCTCAGTGCCATTGCTTACCAACAGTAGCACCGAACAGTAGATTTGCACAGTAAGTACATATCCTATTTTTTCTCTGAGGGGTTGAGGTTGTTCAGTCTGGAGAAGAAAAAGCTCTGGGGAGACATCATTACAGCCTTTCAGTACTTGAAGTTGGCTAATAAAAAAGATGGAGAACAACTTTTTACTTGGATAGGAAAAGGGGAAAAGGAGGAACAACTTTAAACTAAAGGAGCAGAGATTTAGGTTAGATATCAGGAGGATATTCTTTACTCAGAGGGTGGTGAGGCAATGGCACAGGCTGCCCAGAGAAGCTGTGGGTACCCCACCCCTGGAGGCTCTCAAGGCCAGGTTGAATGGGGCCATGGGCAGCTGAGCTGGTGGGTGGCAGCCCTACAGGGCAGAGAGGTTGGAACTAGATGATCTTTGAGTAGGTTTTAAAAAATCATTCCCTTTCCAAGCCATACTGTGGTTCTTTTCTATGATTCTCAGTCTTACCAAGGATGGTGAATGGTATGAATCTCAGAAACAATTATCATGCTCATAATGTAATTAAAAAAAAAAAAAAAAGAGGCTTCAAAATGTCTGAAATGCTCAATGGAACATTCAGAAGCACCCTTTTAGAAGTTGGACAGTGCTAATATTTGTGAATACTTGTGAACTCTAGATAAAATAATATATATTAATGTTCCGAAGTAATACATTAAAGATTTAATGCTATATGCCTATTTGTATGCAAAATAAATAAATAGATAAATAATAAAAATAGATAAATAAATAGCTTTTTCTTTGATGTTACATTCACTTTTCCAAAATATCTTTGAGTCCTAAGAGTCCTAAGGATGAGTATTCAAGTATAACTTAAGAAGAATTTGGGAAGGTTAGGAAAAGGTCCAGCTTCCTGAAGGTCTCCACTGCTTGGATAGTGATGCATGTGATGGTTGCTTTTTTCTTCTCTCTTCTTTTCCACGTATTGCATATTGTTGATGTTGCTCTTCTTGAGAACATGACCTTAGTCATAGGTTTCCTTGGCTTCATTTTAATACTTTCTCTTAACATGATCTGCTTACATGCTTAATTAGCTTTAATTTATGCTCTAGTTTCACTGGTATAATAGTGACAGAGAAACTTTAAAAAATGAAAAGAGAAGTTAGTACCTGACCTACGGAAAAAAAAAAAGACTACTAATGTTAGGTACATAGAATGTATCTCACAGGGCTGTTTATCACACTTTGGCCTGATTAAATAAATATGGCACTTCCTTTCGCATTCTGAAATTCTCCTGTTGTTCCTGTGAAAGAGTGCTGCACTCCAAATGTACTGCTGTGGAATGTGTGGCTGATATCATCACATCAGCAGGGATCGATGAAAGAAAGAATATTCAAATAGTGAAATATCTACCTGGGCTATATCCTAGTTGAATATTACATCAATCTAAATTTATTTCACTCAAATATTGCATTATTTGAGCCATTAGAGACTAATGAAAGCTAATGTCAATTAGTTAAATCCTTGTTATGTTTCATCTAGCAGACTTTGAACCACTCTGTATAAGAAATATGCAATGGTACATTTCCTAATTAATAAAATAATACTCTGTAAGGAGGAAGGGAAGGAAAATGCCTTTAAAAATTTCCTGTAATTCTTCATAATTCAAAAAGATATGTCATTTTCTTATTAATTTCTAATTGTGAAGCTAGTATCTTGTGAACGTATATTCAGCATTCAGCATTCGATTTCCCTTTCTAAAAAAATACATAAGATTTTAGTCATGGAGGTACCCAGAGGCAAATATATATTTTAAGATATTCTCTTTAAGATATTCTCTTGTGAATTCTCAAAGGAGATCTCCTTCAACAATCTTCCTAATGACAATCTCCTTGTCTTCTGAAATTTGGAGATTCCAGTCCTGCACTTGGCTTTTCTAGATCCTTCCTGAGTTTGAACTTGACTGAACTGCATTTGATCTGTGTATCTTGATTTCCTAAGTTATAATACCTTTCTCAGAAGAGGACCTGTAAATGATAGAAGCTATGATAAAAAATATAACATCCCTTTAAAACTTAATATTATAAAAACTGTCTTCATTCCAAGATTATCTGACAGGCAGTCTGTATATGCAGGAATTATGGTTCCTCTTTCAACTTTTTTATTGCCTCTAATGCTTCTATGCATCCTGTTCTCTGCAGAGACGTGATATGATGAAGGTATGTAGGGTTTTCCCTATATGCCTTTTTTACGAAAACAGATTATTGCATAAAAGTTTGGGCATAATTCCAGATTTTTATGTGATAAGAGTAAAGGATTATCAACTTGTTCTGCCCTTAAGATAGTTAACTGCAAATAAATATGCTTTGATATTATGCATTTGATTATACTAAAATTTAAGGGCTTCTCAAGGATGAAACGAGACCCTGAAAACAGCTCAAACTCTGAGGATAGCTGTTTGGCATCTATGGGACAGGAGAGTGACAAACTGAAAACAACAAAGGAGAGTAGCAGGGTGCTTACCTCAGCTCCCTGCTGATAAGTAGTTGAAGGTATTGTACCACTGCTGAAATACTTTTAATGGTGGATATTTTTAACTTATTTTTAGTTGAGAGCTCATCTGTCCTACTGAGTTTCATTTCTTTTGTGACATTGAGCCTCTTTAAAACTGTAAATAATGAAAGCACAATTTTCTTTGTGCTCTGAAAGCTCTCTTCTTCACAAAATATCAAAAGTTCAAGAGCATAAATAAGCTTTTCTATATAATATAAGCAGAAATACCTTTCTATTGCATTTGTTTACATTTTTGACAGCAGGGAGTAAATTTTCTGTGTGTGGCTTCAGATTAGATTCAATAGATTCAATCCTCATTAACTTTAAAAAGTGTTCTATAGATTATAATTCCTGAACTGCCTGAAAGCTAACTCTTGGGTGTAATTGATAGATGTCTACTCTTTCATAATTTTAACAAAGTATTGAGTGTCTGTATTATTAGCAATGAAATAGCGTTTATTAAAAAAATATATATCATCAGCATTGATGAGTGTGGCTATGGGTAGGTGAATGAATGAATGATTTCTTGAGAACAGTCAGAATATTGCTAGTAATTGCAGAATGCCACAAAGTTGCTGGTATTACTGTATGGAAAAATATTTTTGAATTAATATAGCAAAATGAAAAATAGTTACTGTTCATAATCTCTTAAAGTATTTCTTCTACTTGTCTTTCTTCTACTGCCTACTTGTCATCAGCAAACTTGCTGAGAGACACCAAGCTGAGTGGTGCAGTTGACACAGTGGATAGAAGGGATGCCATTCAGGGAGACCTCAACAAACCTGAATGGTGGGCCCAGGTGAACCTAATGAAGTTCAACAAAAAAAAGTGCAAGGTTTTGCACTTGGGCCAGAGGAATCCCAGGCATCTGTACAGACTGAAAAGAGAAGTAGCCCTAAAGAGAAGGACCTGGGGTTCCTGATGGATGAAAAACTTAACATGAGTCAGCAGTGTGCCCTTGCAGCTCAAAAGGCAAATGGTATACTGGGCTCCATCAGAAGAGGGATAGCCAGCAGGGACAGGGAGGTGATTATCCCCCTCTACTCTGCTCTTGTGAGGTCTCATTTGGAGTAGTGTGTCCAGGTCTGAAGTCCCCAGTATAAGAAAGTCAGAGAGCTTTTGTAGAGGGTCCAGACGAGGGCAACTAAGATGATCAGGGGACTGGAGCACCTCCCCTATGAAAACAGGCTGAGGGAGATGGGCTTGTTGAGCTTGGGGAAAAGAAGGCTGCAGGGTGACCTCATTGCAGCTTTTCAGTACCTAAAGAGTGCCTACAAACAGGAGAGGAGTCAACTCTTTGAAAGGGTAGATAACTGCAGGATAAGGGGAAAAGTTTTAAGTTGAAGCAGGGAAGGTTTATGTTGGATGTCAGAGGGAAGGTTTTTACTATGAGTGTGGGGAGGTGCTAGAACAGGCTGCTCAGAGAGGCTGTGGATGCCCTTTCCCTGGAGTTATTCAAGGCCATATTGTATAAGACCCTGGGCAGCCTGGTCTAGTATTAAATGGGGAGGGGGTTTGGAGATTCATGATCCTTGAGGTCCCTTCCAAACTAGGCCATTCTATGTGATTCTGTGATTAATGTATATTGATATAAGAATGCCAGCACATGGCAATGTTTCCTGCTAAGAACTAGAATCAATCCAAAATAAAAAAGCAGGAAGTTTTTTGGTAGGAGTACTACTCTTGAACATCAGAAATGAGGGTGCTGTTCCCATTTTTACTGGTGTTCTGAAATTGGGAATGTCATCCATCACTACACTTAAAAGTGTTTTGTTGTGCTTCATTACCTTTTCTCTCTAGGCTCACTCCTACACACCTTTCCCATGTCCATTTTTCTACACTGTAGCACTGACCATGCAAAGAAGTTAAATAGTTACTAGAAATTTGTGCACTGGAAATAGCATTATTAATAAGATTAACAGTATGATTACATTGAACATGCAAGAAATGAGCTTGCAATAATACAAGAATACAAATAATACAAGAAGGTAGTATTTCGTGTGCATTCAGTAATATAATTTATTGATGCTGAGATGCATCATTACATAAACAAGCAACCTGGCTTACTCTAGGTGTTTTGAAAATCTATCTTCCCTGTGTGTATTTATTTTTAACAATGAAATTATATAGATATTAAAAATAAATGTATTTGGTAGTGGCAACTCAAGCTCTGTTACTATAGAAATATAAATTTAAGTACTGATAGAGGGCTGATCCTGCTTCTACCAAAATCGAAGGCAAAATTTAGATTTTCTGGATTGAATTGCATACTTTTTTAAAGTTTTCTGGTATCACAGAAGGGGCTGAAATGTATCTCAAATATAAATAAGCTATAGCATTTCCATGTTTTGCATCCAGCTGTGTACTGGGAAACGATTTTATAAACTAATTTCCAAAAGGGATCCATGCTGCATTTTAAGGGACTTGCAAAATCCCTACAGAAAAATGATTCTAAAAGTGTAAGGGGGAAACTTTGTATAGTTTACAGTGATAGAAAGGAGTTTTGACACCCAAAATATGCTATAGAAATTAAATTCTAATTATTTGTACCTGCAGTTTAAAAGAGGTGCAGTACTGCCAAACAAACAAAGCTCAGCAGGACACAATTATCGAGGAAAATGCAAGAAGTTAAGCCTGCTTTAATTATGCCACTCTTAATATCATTTTGCTAGATTGCATACACAGAATATAAGTCCATTTCAGAAGGTATATGGAATAAAATTCCTGGAAATGATAGAATGTTTTTTAGAAAGTATGTTTGAAAGATTTGCTTACAAAATGGAATGTACATCAATTTAGACTAAACTAAATGTGTAGGATTCTGATTTAATACCTCTGTATGAATACAGAAGGCACTGCAGTGTTTGGACATTTCTGTTTGTTCCTAGTTGGCTGTGTTGAAATTGCAAAGCTATTACTGCAAATATTCTCAGTATCAAATATCTGAGAAAAGGCTCAACAGTTATATTTCCGTAGATTTAAAGTATGAGTCAAAGTAAGGGAATTAGAGCATTACATGATGATTAAAGATGGAAGAAGGTACAATATCAGATATTCAGTATGGCAGCCTGCCTTTATTTTATTATTTAAAAAGTGGGGAAAAAAAAAAAAGGAAAAAAATAGATAAAATAGATTAGGGTGGCTTGTAAACCATTAACTCTTTATGAAGAAGTAACATCAAGTCAGAATTGTGAAAATAAACCTCTAGAACAGACTGATTTTTGTTGTCATGGCACAGAATAGTTGTCAGGAAATATTCTGCAAAGACAAAATTGCAAAGATATAAAACATCTTCACAGAACAGTGCTCTATTGCAATAGCAAAGATATGAAGGGCACATAGCACATTCATCCTCTGAGTTTTGAATTATTTTCTACTGCTGCGGAACATAATGGGACTTAAAAGTGGACAGGGTTAAATGACTAAAGCTGAACTATGACACTGCCACCTAGCTTTGTGACTAACACTCAGATCTTTCCTGTGAATGTCTAAACGGCTGGGCTTTCATGTAACCTACCCATCAGAATGTGAATGTAATTGCCCCCAACCTCATATAGGCAATGAAATGTTACACACTACTGAAATAAGGTCAGAGTTGCAGTGGTCTGAATTTCTTGTCTGGTAGCATACCTTTTCTTTCCATGTCTTGGGAAGGGAATCTAAAACTTCACTGCTCTTGAACTTGGTTCCTGAAAGAAGTGATAACTGTAAATAATTTGTCTTGAAATGAACCAACTGTTCAACCAAGTGCAGAGAGGAGACCTCAGTCTGCAGAAGCATAGGAAGGACAAAAAAAAAAAAAGCCTTTTCACTGTTAGCTACCACTGATCCTGCAAAAATACCTTTTTTCTAAAAGCAGAACAAGGTAGAGCACACAGCAATCTCATGCTTCATATAACAGCTTCCCTTCCCACCTTCAGGCAAATTTGGTGTTAATTATGGTTTTTCTAGAAGTCTTTCTTTATCAGCTGGTAGATATTACGCTGCTGATAATAATGAACATCTTACATCACTCCAAATTTCTTCTGGTGACTGCAATACCTCTGAAGTCACAAGGGCACCTTGTGAAAATAATCTTTCTCTTCATCACTGTGGCAGTATGCCTAAATTTATACATAAGCACTCAGTATGTTATTCATCTTAATGCACATTCCAAGTGCCTCTAAACTGCTGTAATGTTTATGGGTATAAGAAACTTTCATAGATAATTATCAATTTACAGTAATATGTATCATTTTTAGAAGAAAATGAGAGAGGAAAAAAGTATTTATCATCAGTTGTGTCACTGATGGTAAAACATATTTTGCCTTTTTGTGACTATTACATTAAATTCAAAGTGACAGAGCATCAGTCCTGATGACAAAAGTTTCCTTCAAGAAGCACATACCCTATGGTTTCTGGCTGAATCTGATGCAATATCCCTTTTGGTCTTTCTCAGTGCATATTTCGTGTTGTATCATCTGTATCCATTAGCTCCTTTTAGGTACTAGCCTGAAGATCTGGAATGTGCTCGGAATTACTAAAATGGTATATTTTGGGATCATTATGGCAAGATATTTCTGGACTTCAAATCAATAGTCATGTAAAATAAAGCAAATTTAATGTACTCAATTTATTTACAACATTATTTTATAAAATATAACAGGAGTATGTAAAAGATCAGAGAAAAAAGATTTATATGAAAAATAAAATCATCATGGCTTTTAGTGTTCATTCAGATCAATAGCAGCTTTTTGGAATACACTTTCTTATTAGCTATTGCCTTTGAACCCAAAGAACCGAGATTACATATACTTTCAGAAAACATCTACTGAATATCCATAAACATGCAGTTCCCTACATTCCCTGCAATAAAACAGAACAAACATTACTTAGCATTAGGCATAAAATTTAAAAGCTTATTCTTAAGCCCTAAGGAAAAATGCTCACTCTCCACATTTTTGATCTGCTGAATTTCTGGTCAGCTGTATTTCTTTTTAAAAAGATTGGCCTTTTCCCATTGATGTTGATTTTAAAATTTCTATAAATTCAGTAGAAACAAAGTTAAACTGATTTGAGCATATTTAATTGAAGGCTTCTACAAGTTAAGTTATTGAGAAGAAAATATTAGTGAATTTTGGAGAATTGCAACTTGAAATAAAAGTTTTATTTCAGTTTCAAGTAATTTCAAAGTTCCTTTAAAACAAACAAAAAAAAAAGTGATTTGTTTTTGTTTTTAATTTTGAAAGAGAATACTTAATTTTAAAAGTGTAAGCAACACTGCAAGGGTCTTTTAAGAACTTAAAGCACATGGTCAATCAAGACTTTTTCAATAGAGTGTACTTTATCCAAAAAATTATCTAAAAAAACTTACATGTGGCCCGCATGTTGAGGGAGGAAGTCCTGCCCTTCTGCTCTGTACTGGTGAGACCTCACCTGGAGATGTGGAGCCCTCAATACAAGAGCAACATGGATCTGTTGGAGTGCATCCAGAGGAGGGCCACAAAAATGAACCAAGAGATAGAACATCTCTCTTACGAGGACAGAATGAGAGAGTTTGGGCTATTCAACCTGGAGAAAGGAAAGCTCTAGGGAGACTTGATAACAGCTTTGGTGGAACTGAGAGTGAAAGGACTACGTGATGGTCTAGCAGAGCACTAGATTACCTCTCACGCCACTGTTTCTAATGCAAAGAGACATAAGCCAGGAATAATATGAAATTATTTTAGCTCAAGTGGCAGCAGCCTCTGCTTTTCACTTTGAAAATTAGAAGAGGTCTGGGTCATGTAAGTTTGCTTTGAAATAAAAATAAAAATAAAAATAAAAATAAAAATAAAAATAAAAATAAAAATAAAAATAAAAATAAAAATAAAAATCTACATAGGATCCTAGTGAAAACAGAGACATTTTTCTCTCCTGGAAAAATGTGGGAGAAATAAGGTTTCCAATTCGTTCTAGGATAGATCTTGTTGTTAATCAATATGGGAGATAATATATATTCATCTACTGAAATTTTCAGCCATTCCTTTTCTCGTAAAAAAAAAAAAAAAGAGTAAAACATAGCAATTACATTTAACTCACAGCACTAATTTGCTAAATGAAAGGTAAGTTTGCAGAGCCAGCTGCTCAGAGTAAGAAAAAGCTGTAATGAAGATTACCAGTGCTCTTTTTGTACATCTGCAATGGAATTAATTACATAATCACAAAACATATATACATTATTTTTTTTTTTTTCACAAAACTCCTGCCTTATTCAATGTACAGCTTAAATAGAGCTCACTGAATGGATAGCTTCAATATTTCAAATATGGGAAACTTTCAGTATTCTAGTGATTGATTTCAAATACTTAAAAATGGGTTTGGTTTGCATACAAATTGATCCCAAATTAGGCAATGGTCATGTCCATGTTGAAAACACTCCAGTTAAATGACACATATAGAAAGCTTAATTGGTACTTTGTAGTATCTCAGCAGATGTCTGCATTCAAATGGTATTACTGTAAAAGAATTTGCTAGAATGATGTAGGTACTGTATCTGAATAAATCATTTGCATTTTCTAAAATAAAGTTATATGCAGTGGGGGGTGCTGGTTATATCAGAAAGTCATAAACATGCCTTTATTCTTGTATCTTTTTTTCATTTTTTACATTAAAATGCATCCAGGATGGGACTGATTCCCTGTACTTTATAGCAGCTTCATGCTGATGCAAGTCTCTTAATTTCAGTCATTACCACCTAACTTACTATTATAGTGACAAAATCTAGTCTATACACATATATATCACAGTTAATGCCTCAGTATTTCTTTTTATAGAAAGAATAAAAGCATATGAGAGTTTCCTAAGGCTAAGAATTTGACTTCTAAATTAAAAGTAGGAAAGTGGAGAATAGTTGAAACAAAAGGTTTAGCATTGCCATGAAAAAAAGTAAAACACCAGAAAAGTAAAATTTCACTTCTAGATTGTAACCAGACTGTGAATTCTACTTCATTTTCCCTCTGTTTCAATCTCAGTATATCTGAGTTTATCTTTCCTGTACGCACTTGCAATGCATTCTGTCTTTGCAACCATATTCTCCTCCTGTACTAAGGCCCCTGTGAGACTAGGAAGGACATTACACAGAAAAATAAATGCAGTTTGGGTATCAGTATGTGAAATAAGACTCTTCCAGTGCTTTTGTCTTTTTTGCAATTTGATCTAAGTGCTGTGATTTAAGTTACTGTGGTTAAGATTAATGAGTAAATTATTTTCTCGCTATAAACCACTGCTCTCCTCCACTTAATTACTAGATGTTAAAAAATAAGAACAAGTAGTTATTCTTCTGTGTACTCATCTGTGCCCTTTAGCTAATTACAGGCAAATTCAAAATGATTTCACATAGATTTTTCTGTGATGTTGCAGAATCCTTAAAAACAACAAATTCTTATCTGAATCTGACATAGAACCTGCTATGATGTCATATTCTGGCAGTCATTTTAGCTAAAAGCACCTATTCAAACAGGTACTTATTTAAGCAGGTAGAATCTACGATGTTTTACAGAATCTCTTACTCCCTGATTTTTTCAGTGTGTGGCTGGGAACATGGGAAAAAGTTCAGAATGATGTAATAGACTTCGTAATTTAGACTACCTTAATATTATATGGGCAAGCTTATAACTTGCAAGTACTTATAGGGGGTAAAAATGCTACATAGAAGAATTTTTATGTTCCAAACTTTCTCTATGTGTCATTTAACTAGTGTTTTCATCATGGACATGACTATTGCCAATTTGGGATCAATTTGAATGCAAACCAAACCAACTTTTAATTATTTGGAGTCAGTCACTAGATGATGAAAGACGTAGAGGGAAAGATGTACAAGAAAAAGTTGAAGTCCCTTGGAGACAAGGAGACTGAAGAGAGGCCTTATAATGGTCTACAGCTCCTCACAAGGGAAGTGAAGAGGAAGTGCTGATCTCTCCCTTCTGGTAACAGTGATAGAATCCAAGGTAATGACAGCAGCTGCAACAGGAGAGGGTCAGATTGGATATCAGAGAAAGGTTCTTCACTGAAAAGGTGTTTAGGCACTGCAATAGGCTCTCTAGGGCAATGATCATGGTCCCAAGCTGCTAAAGTTCAAAAAAGTCATATGGTCTGACTTTTGGGTGATCGTGTGTGGAGTCAGGAGTTGGGTTCAATGATTCTTATGGGTCTCTTTCAAATTGGATTATTCTATAATAATTTATATAATTTATATAATGTATATAATTTTTGTATATATCCAATAATTGTTTGATACTATCTGTTAAAATTTATGCAAAGTTTAGCCTATTTTAAGTGGCATTTTTCCTAATAACATACTGAAGAATCTGTTCCCAGTCATGTTCTTCCCTTTGGTTCTTGATCTGTTTTTTTATTCAATTATTGTCATTTGTATTCTGGTAGGATATATTGTCTCTCATTCAGACTAGGACTCCCCTTAAACTTAGGGCACAGAGAGAGAGGTGGTCTCTGATAACCTTTATGGTTTATTAACTGGATAAACGAAGAGAATGGGAACTTGACATTGTTGATAGTAAGAATCATTAAGTATGGCAGCACTGGAGATATTTACTTTTTACAGATCTTTACTGTAAAAAGATGTTTTTACACTGAACTCTAGTGTCAGACTTTTTGAAATGTGGAGCTGTTTGAGTTAATAAAACAGAAAATAAACACATTACTTTAATATGTTTTTCCTCTCAGTCTTTTTTGTTGTTGTATTGGTCAGAAAAATATCCTTTACAATTTAAATAGTTTAAATAGTTACGATTTAAATATTTCTTTCTGCGTCTTCAAGTAAAAATTTCAAATTTGTTGTGGTCTTGCAAAATATATGGAAATATGCCAGATCACTCCTCTAGCTGGTCACAAACCTGAAATTTGAAATTCCAGATAAAAGCAAATAGTTAAGAAACAATTTCACCATTTTCTTAGCAGAACTGCAAAGACGTGCAGGTAGAAAGGCTCTATTATTTGTTTTTGTTTAGAATTAACCCATTTTTCTTTGTACAGTTATCATTACACAGAGCTTTTTCCTCCTTTGTGTTTAACTAAATGTTCTCTTTTCCTTGTATTATTTTTCCTCCCTCTAAAAGAATGCTGTAATCATCACTTTGTAACCTAACATGCCTTTTAGCAAAACTGTGGCTGATGTAAACTTACTGAAGTTTTAAATACTGACACCATTTAACTGGCATTCTCAGACCAGGCGTAAGATACACAGACCTATCTTCCATTTTGCTTAATTATTATTTCATCTAATACTATAAAATATACTTCTGTCAATCTACATATATAAAGTGGAAAGGTACTAAAAAATTAATACTTTCCATTCCTATTGTTACTTGTAAAAACAAAATCTTTCACTGACTGTCTTCTGTTGCAAAATGGATTATCATAAATCAGGCATTATGCTTTGCTTGGAAAATGTGTCATCTGTTTTGCTTTAACCTCATTGTGGAGAAATTGTTACAATCCTCTCCCAAATGAAGTTTTTCCTTAACCCATTTGACTGATTAAGATTAAATGTCAGGGCAAGAGCATCTTAAATAAAGAAGAACAGATATTTCTGTACCTATTCCTATCATATACAAAGGAGTTCAACATCAGATTGATACAGAAAGGAAAGTGATATGCATACTGCTTTCAAAGGACTGTGTGAAGGCATTAAAGCATAGCCAAAAAACTCCTAAACAATTTCCATCCTGGCTAGAATTTGATCCTTGTGAGATTGTCTTAAAATACTAAGAGCTGATAAAAGAGGTGAATCCAGAAATCTTTTGCCAATATATTCAGTACTGTTAAGAACACTGCCCTTGACCCTGCAATATGATAATTCTGTTTAATATTGCAACATCTTTACCATAGGAGAGCGAGGAGAACAGAGTTTTACCGTGAGATAATAAAAAAAATTGTAATAAGAACATGCTTTTAGTTTGTAAAATCGATTTGAATTGAAAATTCCCAGAATTACAAAGAAGGCAAAATACTTTTTTCCCATCCAGATGTACCGCCAAAAAAACTATGCATGAATTTATTAAGTTGCAAGTTACCTTCTACTTACTGTGTACATTTACATTCTTATACAATACAATTCTATGTGAACACATTTCTCTCAGCTTACTAAAATTAAACTGTCTGGTTTGAACAAAAATTATTACTTACTTTATAAGTCACCTCATTCTGTCTGCCTGAACTAGAGAGAGGTCAAGATAAACAATCTAACAAAGAAAGTGACATTTACCCTATAGCTAAACTTTTTAAATGAGTTCATAAAAGCATGAATGATGGCACTTTTGGGAAGCAGAATGTGTTTCCATTTCCTGCTGTCTTGCTATTCCTGTCTTAGGAAACCAAAATTTTCCTGTTTTGTTCTGGAGGTCAACCCATAGATTTCCACGTAATGACAAAACAGTGTTTGCTGTGTGGATGAGTACAATCATCTGCATTAGTTTTGCTTACTTTTATTTCTTTTTCTTTTTTTTTTTTTTTTTTTTTTTTTTTTTTATGACAGTTATAAACTGAGGTAATTATAGTACACTATTCAGACATAAAACATGGTTTCATTTTGAATCCTAATTAGTATTTGGACTGCAAGATTCCCTTATGTGTAGGCACTGAGTGACTCATTCAAAACTGAATAGATTTTCAAATAAAGCTAGAAATTCATTTTATGAGACAGTCTTAATAGAAAATCAGTTTGAAAAATAGTTTATGCCATAGAAATGATTTTACTCATCAAAAAAATTAATTCATTCCTCAGTGCTTTCAAATGTCAGTAAAGGTTGCATTTAGTTTAAAGAGTTGTTAAATAACTCACAGATTTTTTAGAAATCGAATTCTGCATTTCATCATTGATTTTTCCTGAAGAATTTAATATAATTTTGTGCTTTTGGGCTTTAATGGAAAGAATTATTATACTTGCCTTCTGTTTGCTCTGTTGTAGGACCCCAGTCCTTGTGACATCAGAACCAGTGACTATAAGAACAGTTCTTCTGTAAAGCCTTATGACAGTAGAGGATGACTAATCAGCAGAAATGGATTATCTCCTTAGCAACGGCAGTTCAAATTTCATGGAAATATCCAGGGAGCCAGCGATAGAGAAAGAGAAAAAAAAATGAAGTTATCTCTGAATTAATGACATCTTAGCAGGTACCAAGGAGTACAGATCAACTCCAGTATTCCTGGGTAGGAAGCCCAGAGAGTAGGATACATGCAGCTCTTCTCAGAAACAAATGCAGAGGTTTTGTCTTCTGCCTTTCAGGGCAGCATCCCACAGCACATCAGATTGTGCTCCCTCCTTACATTCAGAACACTCAAAAAGTTGAGTGCAGATTGCCTAATAATTAAAGCAGTTGAATAGTTACATGGAATACTCACTCCTGGTACAAATATATTTCCTCTAGAAGAACAAAACTTTCTACAGCAGGGATTTGTCTTTGTGGGCTTGCTAAATTTGTCTGCAAGACACAAGGGCATTTATAGGTTATGTTCTTATTTAAGGATGAGGTACATTTCTTTATTATCCTTGATATCATGCATGTAGGTATGTGTAGATTCATGTGCATTTCTTGTTTAAAGAAAAATCTGGAATGCTCTGTACACTGCTTAAAGAATCCAGAGAGCTTAATCATATCTCCTCATACAGTACTGGAAACATTCAAATGCTACAATGAAAATGCACGCAATGAAAGAATCAGAATGGGAAATAAAGAGGTCTCAGTGACAAGTTCACTTGCTGTGTATGACCCTAAAACACAATGTACTCTGATGCATGTGGGAAAAGAATAACAAATTCTATTGGCACTTAGGTGGGAGAAGACTGCGTCATGCCAAGTGTTATACAGCCGGCATTTTTTTTTCTTTTTATAGAGAAAGAATAGACAACAATAGCTCTGGCCTGTGTGTCTTAATAGATGGCAGTTCACAGGATTCCTGCAAAGGGGTTAAGTGCTGTTGTTTGGCATACAGTTTCAAAGACAGAAATGATCAACTATGAATGGTAGATTTTTCTGAGTTAAAGAGAAAGAGCAGTCAGCTGAGAAGAGAAAAGCAATGTTGAATAAATCAGAGAAGCAACTGAGATACAACCTTCCTTTTAGTTGACATTTATTTTGTTTCGTTTTTGTATTTTTTTATCTTTATAGCTCTATGACAGTTTTCAAATGAAGATATTATTCAACTACTATACACATATAGATGTATTTGCCGCTGGGGTTTTGAAGAATTTCTAGAGGTATGTTATTAAAAAAAATATGTTGAACATTGTTAATGGAAAATATCTGGTAGTAAGGTCAAGTGTGCCACAAAGGAGGCCACATTCTCTGATTAAGCTCTTGCTAAAACATGAAGCAACCTGACCAAGACAAGCATATTATAATTAAGGATTTAGTCATATTTTCTGTAGCAATAGTGTGCTTTTATTTCTGCCAAAGAATAGAAATGAATTTTAATGCTTATCAGGCACTTAGGCTATCTTACACGAGAACACATTTGGCAACTCCTCTTGCAGCTGTTGCAAACAAGTCCAGCCAATCATCAGTACTTGTGTGCTTCATTCATCCTTCTGTAAGAGAAATAGAGAAGCAATAGACTCAGAACATTTGGGGATTCAGTTTTAACAAAGTAGATGATTATCTTTGCAGATACAAGTCTTTTAGTTTGTTGTTGCAGGGTTTTTATAATAATTTCACCAGTGGAACTGGATTGAGATTACTGCCTTCACAACTATAGAAGCAAAGTAAAACTGTTTTCCAGTGTTCTAGCAAACTCTGAGGTTCACCAACATGTTTTAAAATGGGAAAAGCTTGTGCACAGCCTACCTTGTGTTTTACAAACAAATCTGTCAAAATCACACCTCTAGTTTTTGTCCTACACCACCTGGCGGCATGTTAACTCAAAGTACCACAGCAGGTAACAGCAGTATTCCCTGCCATTTTTTTTTTTCCCCACCATTATGCTAGCAGTCTAAAATACTGTAATACTAGTTAAGAACATTAGATGATTAGAGAAATGATGAATGTAGATTACTCGAGTATATGTCTGTTTGTTTTTAAAGGGGGTTCAATTTACTCTGCATTTTGTAAAATATATTCATCAGTATCACCTTGATTTTCAGCATTGATTTACACGGATTTACTTCTTGAATTCTTTTTCTTGCCAGCTGCATCTATATAAAGTATATACAGAAACCTTTCATTCTGACAGACAACTTCTGAGGTGTTCTTTAGCTGCCAATATTGATGACACAAATTTCATGTTTGCTTACTTACTGATCTTTACCACTCTGTAGAAGTGACATGCGAATATGTGAGAATGAAGTCAATTATTTGATTCAAATTAGTAGCAATTAATTCATCACTGCATGGTATGCTTCATCATCTGCATGGAACTTTTGAGTGCACTATATCCTAATAATTCTTCTTTGCAATTATTCAGGTAGATGCATTCAGATGCTTAAATATTTCCAAAAGTAAGCTATAATTTATTGTTAAAACAAATTTACTATAAACTGAAATCTTAAGGAGATTCTTCAAAAATATCAGTATGAAAATAATAATCTATTGTCATTTTTGGCACTCAGGTATTTTTCCCCAAAATCTCCCTTGTTACTGCCATTTAGGAGGAAAGGAAGAAGTTTATGTTGTTTTGTTTTCTGATAAATTGGGCCAAAGTCCACCTACATGCTCATCAGGTTCTGCATATCTGATCAGACAACTCTAGGAAATGATACATACATCCTGTAATGTGTGCAAAATGTTAAGATTTATTTTTCTAGTGTAAAGCACTGGTTATGGCTTGGTCATCTGAATGTTCATTTTGAATTTTCTTCCTTGGTAGAAATCCTAGTTAGGTCTTCGAAAATACAAGTTGGAACAGAATATTTTGCAGCATATCTTCAATGATTTATGGTAGCCTTTAGTTCATTTTCCTTTTTAGTCATAGAGGCTTTGTTTTCTATGGTAGCTGCAAGTATCATATATCATAGTTCAAACATTTCACCAATGAGAACAGTTATAGTGGGTTGGGAGGGATGTTTTAGCAAGGCATCATCATTTGCAACTACACTGGAGTAACAGAACTGCAGCATACACCACTGATTACTTATTAGAGTGAAGATGATGTCCCATAGAATATGATAACTATAAGATTAATGTAAATCATTCAGTCTCACTTTCTTTGTATTTCTGAGTGTTTTTCTATTGAAAGCAATTTTTTTTTCCCATTTTTATAATTTATCATTTTTATCGTTGAAAGACTGCATCCAACAACGATTATTTAGATCACAAAATTAAACATAAAGATAAGGAAGCATTGTAATATGCACAATGTATTTGATATAGTAAAAAAAAGAAACGAGTGAATATTGAGCTGCAGAAGAAAAGCTATGAAACAAATAGTAGTGTGTAAACAATAAAACAAGAATAAATTCTGCCTTTTTCCCTTCAAGTCTCTTGTACTAATGGTACTTACTTGACCTAGACAAAAGACACCTGACACTTCTGAATATCCAAAGAATGCCAGTTTACACTGTGCTCAGATTACAACATGCTAACTGATCTGCTCGGTCTCAACTTCAAGCTTTGGCTAAGGTCTACACTTCTTCTCTGTCAGCTTTGTGAGTGCCACACAAATATTCTCATCCTGAGTCACCAACTTGCAGCCTTCATGAACTCTCTGCACTTGCACTGCTATGATACCACACTAGTGGAAACTTATCACTGTCTTACTTGTTTGCAGTTATACATCAAAGATAGGAGATGGATAAATACATCCAAATAAACCTCTAAGATACTTTCTCCATGCTGTTCTAGTGTTGCATTTGATCATCATTGTGTTTCCACTTTTTTGCAGAGCAGATATCTGACAAATGCAATGAATAATGTAAAGGTGCAATTCTGAACAGTCTGCCCAAGCCTTGACACACTTACTGACAGTTATTTTTTCATGTAAACTTGGATAAAATTTTAACCCCTCAATATCCCTTTGCTACTTTCTGTCACACTATCTCTTCATGCTGAAGCTTTACTTCAGACAGCTTCTGTCACTGGAGGAGAGAAGGACCATTTCTCTAAGCAATTATTATATTTCTCTAAATGCATTATTATACATCTGATAAGGTTATCATTTCCTCTGAACTGGAAACCTGCAAAGCTGACTTTGCAGCTATTATAACCTAACATAACTCTGTTAAAATCAACTCTGTTACATATTGAGTTACACTGGCTGAGAATTTAATTTGTGTGCAAAGTATGTTAATTGCTCTTCTGATATTCTCATATTCATTTCTTTAATGATTCCTCATAATGACTAACCTTCTCTTCTCTTTCTGAATTTCAGCAATTCCTGTTTTTTTTTCTCTTCTCCTGTGTGGAAAGTCTTGTTGGCTTGGATCTCCAAATTCATCCTTAAACTCTCAAAGTCAGGGCTTAGAAACGTGCACACTTTGTAAAGTTATAGGCATAAATCATTTATATTTGCATCCCCTATCTTTAGCGTTGTAGTCCAGCTCTTCCCTTTTTTAATTTTGACTTAAGAAAAATTAAAATACTTTCTATAAGAGGAAAGGAAGCAAAGACTTTGTTATTAAAATAAGTGGATTTATATTCTTGCCAGAAGATCTTAAAGAGTGTCTTTCTGAGACAGGAGCAGAGGTATCCTTTTTTTTTTTTTCTTTCCTAACTTTGTGATTTCCAGGACAGAATTAGAAACTAAAGGAAGAATTCTGACTGAAGTCACTAGGGACAATACTGCTCAAAAACACAGGCTAAGAAAAGCTATCTGCACTAGTAATGGATTAAAGATCTTTAAAATCAGAATTATATTTAACATGGAAGTAAAATTTCTGAGGGGGAGAGTGAATCTCACTGAAAAGGAGATTTGTCAATGTAGCAGAAGCCATTTTCTACCTTTTTCCTTCTGACTAAAATTAAGGTGTCCTAAAGCTTTCCTTGCATCACTTGCTAATAAAATATCAAATCCTTTTTCTGTTCCCAGCCTGGGACTCACCCCAGAGAGGCAATCCCTTGACAGTGAAGAAACTCCCATATGTGGAGAACTAAGGAAGAAACAGTAAAATCTCTCAGCACTCCCTGATGACATCAGCAGCCACTAGAAACCATGCTAGAGTAATTCCAACTTCCCATTTCATGTCTGCATTCTCTGAGTGGCATGGACCACAAAACCCCTGGCAGAGGGAAGGAAGCTTATAGCGAGGACTACAGACAGAGTAGGCAATAAGATAAGTGTGGAGAAAGTGCTAGAATGAAATAGTTCTTTAAAATGAGTTTAGATGCGAAACAGAAACTGGGATAAGAGCTTAATTTGAGGCTAGGAATGAGTCCAGTACAAACAACAATTTGAAATTCCTATGTGTAGGTTCACCATCTCTGCATCTGTGAATGTTATTTTTTTCTTCTTCTTTAGACAGGAAGTACTTCCCATACATTTCCTTATGCATTAATATATTTCACTTTTTTTTTTTTTTTTTCCCTTGGGCAGCTTGTTTTGGTTTCTTTTGGTGTGGCTGTTTCACTGCAGCAGCAGTGCTTTCAGGGGTTTCTAGATACTCTATGAACTAAGCTTCTTGCTATTTCAGGCAGAATAAGAGACTTTTCTCACATCTAGTTACCATCTCTTTGGACATCGCTCAGCTGTCTTTTCTAGTAACGAAGTACCATTGCAATTCATTAAAATGCTTCTGTAAAGTACATTTCTTTTTATCCAGGAAAGCTAACAGCTGTATAAAATGAAAAAGTTCTGAAAATCCTTCTCAGGGAATGCCTGCCTACAAAGCATTTATACCACTTTTCCTATTGTGAAATGTCCTACTCTGAGCAGATGTCTACAGTATTATTACTAGGAGACAGGACAGACAGGACACAGGACTTTCTGCTTTCTGATGGGATCTTTTACTTTTTTTTTTTTCTCTAATTTTGCACTCCCAACCCCCCCCCCCCCCCCCCCCCTCCCAGAACAGGAACAAGGTTAAATTTCCAAAAACATTAAATTTAATGCTATCTTTTTGCCTTCCATCTTCAGATGAAAAAAAATTAAGGCAACATAAAAGGTGTTTGATAATCTTCCTTTAAGACATTAAGGATAGTAACTGTTTTATGATAAACATATACAGTATGTAACAAAATAGAGTTAATGGAGACTGTACTGAAAACAGACATTTATTTAGCAAATGAATGTAGTCTTTTTGGTGGAATATAGATGTTTCCTGTGCATATATGGGGAACATAATGAGAAAATTGATCCATTGTGCCGTATATGTTACACAATGCTATAGTATTACAGAAATGTGTCTGGGGATTCCTGGTGCATTTCTAGTGCAGAAATAAATTCCTTCCTCAGCAGTGCCTCTCTCTTACAATGTTGACAATGAGGCATCATTTAGACAATAATATAGATTCCCAAATACCTATATTGCCTAACCTCCAGTGTACATGCATTGTGCACAGCAGTATGATAGATATTATAAAGGAAGCGAATGGAAGCCTCTTCTTTCAATTTCTTTTAGTGTGGCTCTATTGAGTAAACTAACAGATGTTGTTTAGTTTATATATAGATAAGAGAGGGAATTAACAGCCTGGAAATACTGCAATGTTGAAAAATCTTATGGTAGTTTCAGCTGGGACAGATTTGATTTTACTCATAGTATCTGACATGATGTTTTGTTTTGGCTTTAAGAGAAAAACAGTGTTGAGAAAATACCAATGCTTTATTTTTTACTGAGCAGTGCTGTGGAAAGCCAAGGATGTTTCAGCTGCTTTTTCTGTCCTGTCAGCAAGGGCAGCTGATGGGGCACTCTTGCTTCAATTTATAGGAGGGAGATTCTTTGATATATGTATACCCAACATGAGATTAAGAAACAACTATTCAAATGTTGGTCCTACCAGTTTATTACAAATCCTAGTCATTCAGGGAGATGGGAAAGGGAAGACGGGTGATAGAAAAGTTAGGAAAGAGAAACAAGGAGTCTTTTCAGGAAGCAAGAGGGAGACAGTCACCACCATGGGTCCAGCTTGGTTCGTAGTTCAGTCTTCGATCTTCAGTAGTGGTGGGTGATCAGACGTTGTTATTCCATTGACAATGACAATTTTTCAATGGTATACTTATCTATAAGTCCAAAGTGGTTGAGTCAGCTCTCCTTTGAGTGGCAGCTTCTGGATCTGGGATCTCAGCAGAAACTCCTTTGTTCCCATCTTCCGGGCCTTCCAAGCAGATTAGAGGGAGTAGGGATGCCCACCTGCATCTTGTATTTCACAGGACACGATAGTATCATTCCCCATTTTTCCCATACCAAGCCAGAATTATTTGGTCACAGGCCAGATTTTCTGCCAGTAAACACTCCTGAGCACTCTCTTCAGCAGGAAAACAGCTCCAAAGAAATGCTTTCAAATGTAAAATTGTCCACACAGTGATGATGATTGTCACACAGAAACCCCACCCTTCATCTCCTGAATAAGTCAGTCTTATAGCAAGAAATGCCTTAGGAAGCAAGCTTTGAGCCAGAAAATAAAGAAGGGTTCTCACGGGCACAAGGATCTGAGAGGGAACAGAACCATAACAACTGACCTAAACTAGATAAACAGGTATCCCATAACATATGACATCTTGAGAAAACTATAAAACTGGGAGCCAGTGACAATGGCTCCTCGTGGACTGGCTAGGCATCAGTGGATGGGTGGTGAGCGATTGTGTTGTGAATCACTTGCTTTGTAAATATATGTGTGTATATATATATATATATAAAGACGAATAAATATGTATGTGCATTACTATTATTTTTCCTTTTCTTTTGTGTCTCAATAGTTTCTTCTCAATCAGCAAATTCTATTTTTTTTCCTAATACTCCCCCAACACACCTCACTGGGAATGTGTAGAATGTGTAGTGAGTGAATGGCTGCGTAGTGCTTGGCTGCTTTCTGGGTTAAACCACAACCAAGATAAAGATAAAAGCACAGTTCCAATTAAATTCACAAATAATAAAAACATGATAGGTAACACACAAAGTAATCTATACCTACATAATCCTGTAGGTCAGCATATCTGGAGGAGAAAGATGTAGGTGTCAATGGTTTTATTTATTTTATTCTGTGCATGCTTCAGTAGATTTTTCCCTCAGACCATGTCTAGTGTTTGCATGGACTGAATGCCTATTTACAGCTGGAGTGTATTTAGTTTGCTTCTAAATAACAAATTCCAACTTAGTCACACACAAAATGAACCCCGTTCCTATGCTCTGAGACCTGACCACAATGAAAAAAATCAAAACATGATATGGAGACAAGATGGATATTCTCTTAGATTGACTGAGTCCTTCTCCACTGCTTGCTTGTTTCATCCTCCTTGACCTTTTAGGCTCAGCCTATAGATTCTGAAGGATTCTACTAGTTTTATGGAATCTGGATAGATATTCTGGGCATAAGAGCACTGC
Organism: Tympanuchus pallidicinctus; assembly: GCF_026119805.1. Lineage (NCBI taxonomy): Eukaryota > Metazoa > Chordata > Aves > Galliformes > Phasianidae > Tympanuchus > Tympanuchus pallidicinctus. The sequence goes on from NW_026294769.1 coordinate 11,126,095, forward strand.
AGTTCTCATGAAAAACCTTGAGGGTGATTTGGAAAGGAACAGGTGGTTAAGACACAGATAGAGAGAATGCAGGAGTAAGACAGAGAGAAATTCAGGATTCTTATAAATCAAGGCCAAAAAAAGAGATCTCCAATAGCATTTGGACCTCCAATTCTAGATCTGAAAGCAGAAGCAACCAAGTGTTGTAAAACATCTGTCACAGACGTCCTTCACATTTCTGCCAGTATCAGGCTTCCTGAGCAGTGTATGTTGTGTTGCTGAGGCTGGCAAGGCCCTGCAACAAGTTAGAATGGGCCATATATCCACTAGGATATCATGTCAAAAAAGTAGGGATGTGGACTGTAGGATATTTAAAGAGATCAGATCTGCTTCAGCTGAAGCACAGGGGAAGCACAGGTAATAAGAGCTAGAGACAAGCTAAGGCAGTACAGATGCAATTGTCTCAAGCTGCTTACGGGGCAAAACTGGATTTGAATTTGGCATCGATGCTGAGGAAGCAGTATGGAATTGGCCTATTGTGCTCTAGGGAGTTTCTGCAGTTGAACTGAAAGGGAAGTGGGTGAGATCTGAGCAGATTTTTCTGCTTTATACCCTCTCTAAAGAATGCTCCATCATCCCTGCCAGAGCTGGTTTATCCCTCTGTTTCATAGGAATAAATGAGCAAAGCAATTGCTGCTGATTGCAGCAATTGGCAGGTAAATTGTAAATACTTCCTAGGGAAGAAAATCCCCAGTCCTTATAGGTTGTCTTCACTTGCATTTTAAAGTACCTTAGTGCTACAGTAGTTTCAGAATCAAACTGTAAGCAGCTTCAGAGAACATATCTGGTTTACTCTTGTTCATCAAGTGAAATATGCATTATAAATGTGTAAAAAAAATGAACAGATTATACCTTTGTCTCAGATTCAGATTTTATTTAATGAGTCAATGAAAGATAGTTCACAGTTAATAGCACAGAAGTTGATTACAATTTCTGCAAGATTTTGGTTTTACTAAAGAATTAAAGTTTAATTTGAAATACATTGTCAATAAATCTTTCCAATAACTTTACTTTCTCTTTTTCAGACTGATTCTCCTGATTGACATCCAGGAACAGACAAAGTTTTCATGTGTTTTGAGTCTAAAATTAAATTTACATGCTGATGTGCTCATTAGGCTGATTCTCTAGTGCACTGGAAAGAAATATGAAGCCTGGTCTGTTGTTTGCAATTTCATTTAAATTAGGTTTTATTTCTTCTTTATTTTCTGGGGATCTGCATGCTACTTCCTTATGTAACAGATATAATGGAAACTGACCCAAAAGAAATGCATATGAATATATTCTTCCTTGACAAAGGAAGGTAAACAGCTGATAGAATTGTTTGATCTTGAAATGAGAATTTTGAGTATTCTGGTAATGTCCTCCTCGATAGCAACTGAAATTCTGTTTTCAGTGTTCTCCATATTTTTAACAAAATTGTACCCATTGTAATGCTACTGTATCAATATACAAATAGAAGTAATGAGCTCACCATACTTACTGTAGTTTACAGCTCCACCTCTCTGCCTACTCTTGGTCTGAAAGATGAAGGACTCCTTTTTCTAAGGAGGCTCTTAATGCTGAAAATGGATTGTCTAGCAGCATCAAGACATTACAGTTATATTTAGCACATTATGTGAACTTTACCCGTCATTCTCCAAACATGTTAAATGATACAGTAACATCTAGGACACAGTGACTAGGAAAGCTTCTCAAAGCTTCCCTTCTTACTTGTTTTCAGTGTCCTTTGGGTTATGATAGATCTATTATCTTTTGAGTTAGTAGAAAAATGCATTTGGAAAACATGACTTTCAGATCACTGAATGTTTGTAATTTTCTTGAATTTACTTGCTTGAAAGCAAATTTCATTCAAGGCATTGTGAAGCTTAATGTCAGTATAATAAAAGGATTTAGGAAAAAACAGGTATTTGTACAAATGTAAGATTGACAGGGATTTTCATTCCTTTCTCCGAAATGGTTTCCTGTTCAGGCCAAAATTTTGGATTTTTTTAAATACTAAAACTCAGTTGTAAGATTTTAATAATGAGAAGTTCAGTATAATAGTCCTTTGCAACCAAAATTACTGCTTTGCTCAGTTTTCTTGTTTTCTAGATGATTAGCAGTGGTATCCTTCTATATTACAAATGCATGGACATATTACGAGAAAAACTAAGACTATTGTGATATTTTACCTAGACTGAAAGTGTTACAATGATGTGGGGAATGCAAATGAAGCCAATTTGTTAACATAATTCACAATAAAAGAGAGTGACAACATAAGTGCAGTATTTCCTAAAAGAAAAATACAGTAGAGTCAAAATATCAGTATTATTTTATGTTTTTTTCTTTTGCTCTCAGAAAAAACACCCTCTACTTTCATTTCTAGGGTACCAGAAACTGTTGGATCTACATCAGTATCTGAATACACAGGTCATTCCTGTGTATTCAGATACTGATGTAGATCCAGCAGTTTCTGGTCATCCTTGTGTATTCTTTTTCTTTTCTCTTCTTTTCTCTTCTTCTTTTCTTTTCTTTTCTTTTCTTTTCTTTTCTTTTCTTTTCTTTTCTTTTCTTTTCTTTTCTTTTCTTTTCTTTTCTTTTCTTTTCTTTTCTTTTCTTTTCTTTTCTTTTCTTTTCTTTTCTTCTTGTCTTCTCTTGTCTTGTCCTGTCTTTTTTTCTTTTTTCTTTTTTTCTTTTTTTCTTTTTTTCTTTTTTTCTTTTTTTCTTTTTTTCTTTTTTTCTTTTTTTCTTTTTTTCTTTTTTTCTTTTTTTCTTTTTTTCTTTTTTTCTTTTTTTCTCTCCTCTCCTCTCCTCTCCTCTCCTCTCCTCTCCTCTCCTCTCCTCTCCTCTCCTCTCCTCTCCTCTCCTCTCCTCTCCTCTCCTCTCCTCTCCTCTCCTCTCCTCTCCTCTCCTCTCCTCTCCTCTCCTCTCCTCTCCTCTCCTCTCCTCTCCTCTCCTCCCCTCTCCTCCCCTCTCCTCTCCTCTCCTCTCCTCTCCTCTCCTCTCCTCTCCTCTCCTCTCCTCTCCTCTCCTCTCCTCTCCTCTCCTCTCCTCTCCTCTCCTCTCCTCTCCTCTCCTCTCCTCTCCTCTCCTCTCCTCTCCTCTCCTCTCCTCTCCTCTCCTCTCCTCTCCTCTCCTCTCCTCTCCTCTCCTCTCCTCTCCTCTCCTCTCCTCTCCTCTCCTCTCCTCTCCTCTCCTCTCCTCTCCTCTCCTCTCCCCATCCCTCCCCATCCCTTGCCTCCCCTCCCTTCCCCTTCCCTGAACTTCCTCTTCTCCAGACTGAATAATGCCATCTCTCTCAGCTATTCCTCATAAGACTTGTGCTCGAGACCCCTCACCATCTTTGCTGCCCTTCTCTGAACACACTCTAGGGCCTTACTATCTTTCTTGTAATGAGGGACCCAAAAGTGACCATAGTACTTAATGTGTGGCATCCTCATGAGTGCTGAGTACAGTGGGAGATCACTTTTTCATTTTTTGCTTTCCAAAAGTAAGACATAAAATAAATGCTTAATAGCATTAGGAACTAGTATTTTGCCATGTATTTGTGTTTATTTATAGCAATTTTATTTGTATGGTTCTTGTTTTAAATGAGCTAAAGAAACAAGATACTCTTCTAGACCTATGGATTTTCTCTGATAAAATAGAAAAAAAACACCAGTGTCAAAATACTGGATCCTTCAGGAATAATCAAGAAAATTAATGAGGCAATCAAGTAGATGAGAAACACTTCCATTGTTATTGGCCTTCATCTGTATTTTGTTTAAAGGAAATAAACCTCAGTTACTCAGCAATGAAAAGATAAAGCTATCTTTTTCTGTCAAAATCCGTTAAGTCTTAGGAAAAAAAGTGTTCATCACATTTAGAGTTCATCCCAACAGATCTGATGAACTATGTAGCATATCAGATGTACACCCAGATGATATTAAGTGAAGTGTAAAGGGGCAAATCTATTCAGATGAACCAAGGATAAAGTCTTGGCCTTTATTTATTTCTGCCATAAAACCCACAAAATGAGAAAGTGAGAATGTGATTCATATAGGATGTTTCAATCATTTCTGTGTTATAAAGGTCTTGCTATAATCATTTAGCAGGTCTTAAATCTATATGGTAAGAATCTCTGTATCCGATCTCTTTCACCTCTATGAAATCCAACTGAAGTAGGTAAGTTACAAAAATGTAACTATGCGAAGAAGGATAAATAAATTATTTATCTATACAGTCACTTTCTTCAGTCCGTGAAGAGAAATTTCCTACATTTTTGCTGGCTAAAATAGTCAATGGAGAACAACACTGCCATGCAAAAATTTCTTACAGCAATGGCATGTAGGACCTCTATATTCTGCAGCTGTGTTTTGCACTCATGCTCTTTCATCATGGACAGAAAAGGCATGAGGAAATTCTAACAATATGAAGGTCCCAAAGGATGGCTTTAAAGATTTACTCCTACTTATAAGTCCTGCTGGACTCTGCACTAATGAAGATCACAAGAAAACAGATACTCAGAGTGACCCTAACTCTTGCAGGATCTGCCTTCTTTCTAACTCAACCTTCTGTAGTGTACCAATATTTATTAGCTGTGTAGCTAATAATGGCAAAATAACTCAATACTGTGAACTTTTCTAAAGGTTATGTTGGGATTCATTAAACAGAGGGCAATGTCTTTTACTCATTATATCTCCATGATTTGCTAGCTCCATCTACTTCAAATGGTATTGAGAAGTCTAACAATACATATAAGCCAGAACTAATACTGTTTTGGCATTAAAATTGCTGCACAAAGAACGATTATGATATTTGATGTGTAATTTAGCTTTGGTTATTCTTCTACAAGGATTTCTTTAGCCTCCAGAGGTTCATAATTCTTCAGGAAATTCATCTTTTCATTTTATTAAGAAAATATACTGATGAATGCTCTGATGGAATAATACGTGCCTTGTGTCTTGTTAGCCTCAGGATGCCTTGAAAAAAATATCTATCTCAACGGGCACATTCCTGGGAGGTAAAAAATAATTAACAACTGAATATATAAATCAACTGATAAACACACTACTGTAAGGAACAGCTTTATTTCTTATGTTGTTTTGTTATTGTTGTAGTTCTTGTTTGTCTGCGTGCATGTATGATTTTTATAAGTACTTGGAACTATAGCTTCGGGTATGATATACATGAAAACTCTCTCTTATATAGGTTTTTAACGGAGCTTTGTGCCCAATTCAGCCTCTACTCTATGTCTTTAAGAATTGCTTTGGCAATCTTACCCACAAAGATTATTTAATAAATGTAATGCTATTCAATTAGTAATCTTTCAGGTCTATACAACCACCTCACAGTCATAGCTGATATCTTTCTCTGACTTCCTTTGTAGTCTTATTCAATTTTTCCAACTCAGTTCTCCTGATCACAGATGGATGTGAACTTAATCTGCCTACACTGGATGGACACAAACTCAGTCTGAGATGAAGAAACACATTTATAAATTTCAGGTGCCAGTCAGAGGAGATGGACATCAGTCAGCTTGCAGTGTGGATGCCAACTCACTTCTGTATGCAAAATGGCAGCTGGTCCCAAATTTATAGAACATTTCTATTTATACTATTCTTCAAAGTCTTAGTTTTCCATTTTAAAGTTTGCTACTTCTCTTCTGCCTTTCAGTCATCCCTGTGTATATGTCTACATCACACTGAAAATACACTAACAGAAGCCTGGAAAAGATCTTAACAGAGAGACCTAGACAGACTTGTGCAGTAGGCCCAGGTGAACTCATGAAGTTTAAAAATGCCAAGTGCAATGTACTACACCTGGGTCATGGCAACCTCCACTATCAGGACAAGATGGGAGATGAAAGGATAGAGCACAGCCCTGCCCAAAAAGACTTGGAGGCAATGGTGGGAGGCAAGATGGACATGAGCCTGTACTCAGCTCTGTTCCCCCTGTACTCAGCTCTGTTCCCCCTGTACTCAGATCTGGTGAGGCCGCACCTCAAGTACTGTGTCCAGTTTTGGGCCCCTCACTGCAAGAAAGATATTGAGGCCCTGGAGCGGGTTCAAAGAAGGGCAACAAAACTGGTGAGGGGTCTGGAGCACAGGCCTTACGAGGAGTGCCTGAAAGAGCTGGGATTGTTCAGTCTGGAGAAGAGGAGGCTCAGGGGAGACCTTATTGCTCTCTATAACTACCTGAAGGGAGGTTGTAGTGAGCTGGGGATTGGCCTCTTCTCTCGTGTAACTAGTGATAGCACTAGAGGGAATGGCTTCAAGCTGCACCAGGGGAGATTCAGGCTGGACATTAGGAAATACTATTTCTCTGAAAGAGTGATCAAGCAGTGGAATGGGCTGTCCAGGAAGGTGGTGGATTCAGCAACCCTGGAGGTGTTCAAGGAACATGTGGACAATGTGTTGAAAGACATGGTTTAGTGAGAACTATTGGTGATAGGTGAATGGTTGGACTGGATGATCTTGTAGGTCTTTTCCAACCTTGGTGTTTTTATGATTCCATGATTCTGTGATTCTGTTAGCTGGCAATGTACCCTCTCAGACTGGAAAGCCAACTGTACCCTGGGTTGTATCAAAAAAAATGTGACCAGCAGGAAAAGAGAGGTAATCCTGCCCCTCTACTCTGTTCTTGTGAGAACTCACCTGGAGTACTATATCCAGATGTGGAGTCCTCAATAAAGGAGCAACGTGCACCTGTTGGAGTGAGTCCAGAAGAGGGCCACAAAAATAATCCACGGGATAGAACACCTCTCTTACAAGTACAGGCTGAGAGAACTGGGGCTGTTCAGGGTTGACCTGACAGCAACTCCCTTTAACTAAAGGTGACCTACAAGAAGGAAGAGGACAGATTCTTTAGCAGGGTCGGTTGTGATAGCACAAGGATAAATTATTTTAAACTAAAGGAAGGGAGATTAAAATTGGATATAATGAAGAAATTTTTTATGATAAAGGTGGTGAGACACATGAAAAGATTGACCAGGGAGGTGGTGGATTCCCTGTCCATGGAGATATTCAAGGTGATTCTGGATATAGCTCTGAGCAACCTGATCTAGCTGTAGATGTCTCTGCTTATTGCAGAGGACTTGGACTAAAAGATCTTGTGGGTCCCTTTCAAAATAAATAAATAAATAAATCTATGATTCTATGATTCTAAATAATTCTGTAGAATCTGTTATAATTAGTGTGTAATTGTTATAGAGTGAACATTTTCAAAGAATATCAATTATCTTGCAGTTTACTTGCAAACTTTTGGTGCGGATATAAGAATATTTATGACAAAAAATAAAGGGTAGAAACTAATACTTCCTATTTTTTCATGTTGGCCCACAATACCAGAGGCGGATGTTGGTAACACCAATATCCTATGGCACTTTGTTGCCATGTGACACATGGCAGCAGAGGGGAAGTGGCATCTGACATGGAACATGCCAACAAAGAAAAGATGTGTAATTGAATCTCTACATGTGGAAAAAATTGTACCTGTTAATATTCACTGATGCTTATTGAACAGTTATGGAGACCAAAGAATGGATATGAGCACAGTGAAGCAGCAGGTAATGTATTTCAGCAGTGATGTTACCTACATGAAAGACAAGTCTTGTTCTGCATGGCCATGCCAACTTCTATGTGCCCAGCATATGGGCTCTTGTTTGTTGCTGGTGAAAACAAATAGCTAATGGTGGTGACTATGTTGAAAAGCAGTGTACTGCAGCTGAGAATTTGTTCTGTCAAGTAGTATAAATGCACAGCGACACGTGCATTTATCTGACCTGTTCCTGCCAGTAGCATATGTTGTCTCAAATAGTGTTATTTTGTTCTTCGTATCTGTTATATTTTCCATAGAAACTAATAGGAGGTATTGCTTTTGAAGTATTTATGGATTATGGAATCTGGTGATGGAGAATTTTTGTGCTTGATCAGGAAAAGAAATACTATCTGAAGGCTGTGATAGTTGAAGAAGAGGATAGAAAAAAAAAGATAATAAAGTCTGACAGGTATGTTTTCTGTTCGTCTTTGATTGAATAAAGTGTATATTTCATTGAAATGTCTCACTCTCTGACTGACACTGGCAGCCTTGGGTTAAAGACCACATGGAAAAGGAAGGATCCATATTGATGGGAAATATTTTTCAGGAGAGCAGGGAAGTGCAGGATGAAGAAAAGCCAAGGGGCAAGTAATGGCAAGGTAGTTACAAAGATTAAGGGTAAAGCTACTTTGAGAGTTGATGTGAAAAAAACTTCTCCACAGTTTAAAGCATTCAGCTGAAGAAAGCTACCCATCTCTTGGTTAGAAAAAGCAAAAGGGCAGAACAGAAAGATGGCAATGAAAATATCACAGAATGTGTATATCTGATTATTATTATCAAGTCAGCTTAGCCACAGTCTCTTTTAAAACATTTTGACTACCTAAGTCTTCCTGTACATGACAAAATTAGTTTAATTACATTTCTTACACGTCAAGAAATCTCATAGGGACTGTCACTTCACTGTGCAGAGAAAAATACCATGGTCAAATAAATGCTTGACACATAAGAGAAGTCACACTTGATCTCTCTGTTCTTTTCAGAGGAGGCAGGATTAAGTCTTGTGATTTAGCAATGAACATGTTAAATACACTTTTTTTTCCCAGAAATTAGAGATACATATATATATATATAAATGTATAATATGTTAAATTAATATTTTTCATTGCTGAGCTACATGGATAATAAACCATATCTTCACAGTAATAATAATTTCAAAAGACTTTAATATATTTCTCGTGCCTACTCATATAAAAGACAATCTGAGATCCTCAAATGAAGAAATGAATGCTATCTATCGTTCATCCAGAGAATTACTATTATTCAGGAAAGAATTTGTGTTTATTAAATACATATTTACATATTTACAATAGATGTATCCAGTAAATAATACATCATACGTTAATATAATTAACTTCCATCATTCATTCGTAAATAGCTAAATATATATTTAACAAACAAATTTATGAAAAGGGCTTAATCACCCATGGGGAAAAGAAAGATTAAAATTGAAACAATAAGATATGTAATGTTTTGTTGTCAAAACAAAACCAAACAAAATCCAACTTATAATCTTATTAAAGGAACTGTCACTTATGTGTGCATTTAAAGAATGAAAAAAATCTTTAGGCTTATAGTGCTACAGTGAGTGAGGATATCAATGAAAGTATAAAAAATTTATAAGGATCAAACTTGCTATCTAAGTTAAATGCAAAGCATGGCTACCTGCTGTTTTGTTCCAATTATTGGAGGAAATGGTTTGACATATATATACCCGGAGAGAGACTAAGGCAGCAAACCAGGCTAAATAATGTCCAATAGATTTATTATAAACTCTGCAGCTAAGGAATGTGGGGAAGATGGGGAAGTTAGCGATAGTAAAGAGAGAAATCCTAGTGAATTGTTTATAGAGATAGTTACCGCTTGGGTTCCAGTGGCGTCTCATTGGTTCATAGGGGGGCAGAAAGCCAATCAATGACATCTTGTTGACCTTCATGGCTGCAGTTTGGTGGAGATGGTACCTGTTCTACATTGGAACTCTTTGGGTTTTTATCCTCTTTATATCATTCTTTTGATTGCCAGGGGCAGCAGTTAGTTGTCAGGGGCACTTCTGTTTGGTTCACTAGGATTTGCTTCAGTTGTCAGGGGCATTTATGTTTTGTTTATCACAGACAACATCATGTCCATAGTGCATGTCTCTAATGTTTCGTAATTGGGAGTTGATCACACGATTGTCACATGGTGGGCTGCTAGATAAGTGCATTGTCTGCATGGTGGTCCTATCCTCCTAGACAACACAATGAATGCCCAAAAGGAGCAACAGACAAAAATGATTTCTCCTGGTGTCTCTTTTATTGCTGTGATCATGGCAACCATTGCTGAGGAAGTTTCGCTTCAGGTGGATGTCACTAAAGAAGCTTTGAGCCAAAAAATTGTTCCAGATTCTCACACCTGCCTTTACCTCCTTTTTGCCACAAGTGATCCAAGCAATTATATGCATACTGCATATGTATTCTACATATATATACCATATATAGAAAGATACAGTTTAACAGCATAAATATTAATTACATTATTAATGGTTCATCCTGGTCATTAAGTTAATTTTTAATATAAATCATTAATTGATATAAAGAAAGTCAGTCAATATACTTTCTGGTAAAGTAACAAGTAGAATATTATGATTTTTTTTCTTTCTGAGGGGCCAAGAAGGAAATCAGCTCACAAGAAACAATGGAATTGTGTAGTATAGCAGAAATATCCAGATATTCCGAAAATATCACTTACTTTGGTGACATTATTTCAAAAACACACTAAGCCACTCTACAAAATGCAGAATTCTCTTTAAATATGATTTCAGGATTTCAGGTTAAAGCATTGTGGAATGCAAATTCTTTTAAAGAGTAAAATTAAGACCAGGGAAGTAGAAAATCATTTAAAACACAGTCATTTTGTTATAGCAATAAATAATACTTCTAGGATTGAAAAAAAAAAAAAAAAAAAAAAATTTCTTTAATCAACAATATGCTTTGGATTATTTATTCTCCTGTCTACAGGTTACTGAATTTGCTTTATAGAAAAAAAATGTGACATGAATGAACCTGTCATTTTGGTGAACAGAGCTGGAAATGAAAAGCATTGTGCCAGTTAATGTAGTTACTTGAAAAGGCAAAACACACAGCTTCCTGTGGAAGAAGAAGGAGCAGATGGAAGCCTGTTGTAACAGAGTGGGAGGGAAATAGTTCCAGATGAACATATGAATTGTTTCAGCCTTCCAAGGCTTAATGGCAGGTAAGGCAGACAACTGAGACATCTGAGGGACATCATTTGTGGGCATGGTGGTGATGAGGTGGTGGTTGAATCAGATAATCTTAGAGGTCTTCTCCATCCTTAATGATTTAATGATTCTGTGACTGGAGAGCTGAAGTGATGGCCTGTGGATGGGGTGATTGGAAAGCATGAAGCCTACAGTCAGCGATGTTCACACATGAATACTATTGCATGTTTCTGTGGTTGAAGTCTTATTTATATCACTTCATCTCCATGTAGTCCACATCATGTTAAACATGGCAACGAGGAAGTTGTTACTGACCCAGTTCTGACTCACAGGTGCATAGGGCACCTAGGCTGCAAGGAGAACAGCTTGCATTGATGTGTTTCAGACATGCCTTGGCCTTCCAGTATCTTTGTCAATGGAGACAGAGTTTATGCTAACAAATTTTGGGAAACCAGAGTGGTTTAAGCAGTCAGTTCAGGTAAACTGGGCAGAATTACACATGCCACAGAGCCTTGTTTCATTATACATTCATATCTTTGGCTAGAGCACTTTGGATATCGAGAAATATAAAAAACCACATAAGATAAAAAAGTTGTTAGTAATTTTCTTCTCTTATATTAAATTGTAAACTCCCTAAAACAAAAATTATATTTTTTGTGTTTAATGGCATGATGTCTGATTTACTTTATTCTTAAGGGTGGGGAGGTACAGTTCTTTATTTAAAAAATTGACAGTCCTTCCAAAAGCTCAGCAGTAATCTCCCAAAGATTTTTCTGTATTTCAGCTTAGTTGAAATGTCTGTCAAATTATTAAGTATTCTGTGTCACCAAAGATGTTTTTTTTAAAATCTCTTCAGCTTTAGAAAAAACAACTTTCAATATTTTATTTATATCTCAAGCCCCTCACTACCTTTCCTTCGAACAAAACATACTCAATTTTCCATTATAGCCTGTTGCCAAAATAAATAGTTCTGCAAACACTTTTTGTAATTGACCATAAAAATATTTGCTGGCTACAATCACTCCTAAGAGACCACCTCAATATCACAGGAAGGTCTGCAGCAGTTAGAAATGAAGTGGGAAGTGCTGCATGTTACTTGTAACTTTATCAAAAAAAAAGGGAAAAAATTCCAACAATCAACCAACCAACCAAACAAAAAGCCCTCATTCTTTTGTAAATGAATCATTTGCTTGTTATTTTTGCAGCTCATCCTATTTCAGCCATTTTAGAAGCTGTATAATTTTTTATTGGATGAATTTTAGAGACTTTTGATGGTACTTTACGTATCCTCTACAGCAATTTATTCATGGAAGAAATAGTCCTTGGAAGCTCCTTTGTAATATGATTGAAATATACTTCCTCAAACACATTTTGCCTTGTAAGTGAAGGAAATTTTTGATACAGTTGTGTGTTTATGTCGATGTATTTTGCTTGATTTTGATGTTTGGAATATAATTTATTTTATGCTTTGTTGCTTAGCTTTTCCAAGAGATTAAATAAGCATATAATAGAAACTGTAGATTTGCTTCAATTATTACATCCAAAAAGAAACTAGCCAGCTATTAATGGTGGGCACAATTAATTAGACCACCTGTGATGAAAAATGTTACGATGAAAGGATACGGTTATTGGCAATTGTGTTGTGCCCACTTTGTTATTGAGCAAAATGAAGTTTTTCTTAAAATAAAGATAACATTACCAAGACATCTTAATGGGCACGTATTTTAAGATACATCTAAAATTATTTCTTTCTGTCTATGGGCTATATGATCTGAAAATTCTGGAGTTTGGCTTTGATTTCTTATGATTAATTTGCAATAACTATTGGAAAGTACTAAGGACACTGTGAGAATCCTTTGTTTTTTTGGCTCAAAGTTTGCTTCCTTAGGTATTTTGTTGAGGAGGCAAGTGATGGATGTTGTGTGGCAATCAGCATCGCTGTGTGGACAATTTTACATCTTTGGAACTGTTTGCCTTCGGAAGATAGTGCTCAGGACTGTTTACTGGCAGAAGATCTAGCCTGTTACCAAATAACTCCTGTTTGCTATGGAAGACTGAGGGACAATGCCATTGTATCCTGCGAAGGCAAGATACAAGGTGGCACCTCCCTGCTCCCTCTTATCTGCTGGCAAGGCCAGGAAGATAAGAACAAAGGAGTTTTCTGCTGAGATCCCAGAACCAGAAGCTGCCACTCAAAGGAGAGCTGACTCAACCACTTTGGATTTGAGCTGTCACTGCAAAGACCGCTGATTCAACCACTTTGAAACCATTGAAAAGGGGCCATCATCGCCATGGTTGCCATTGTCGTTGTCAACAGGACAACTCTGCCTGATGACCCACCGCTACTGAAGATCAAAGACGGAACTACGAACCATGCTGGATCCATGGTGGTGACTATCTCCCTCTTGCTGCCTATAAAGACCCCTTGCTTCTTCTTTTCTATCTTTTCTATTGCCCTCCTTCCCTTCCCCATTACCCTAATTCATAATAATGTCCGTCCTCCCCTTCCCCATTTCCCTAATTAAGATTTGTAATAAACTGGTTGGACCAACATTTGAACCGTTGCTTCTTAATCTCACGCCGGGTATATAGATAATAAAAGAACCTCCTCTCCCTCCTACAAATTGGAGCGAGACAGACACATAGCCTGTTGCAGTATTAGAAACAGGTTTTAGTGAGTTTCAATCCCATTTTTCATCTGTTCTTTTCATTAAATGTTAATAAATGTGAATACAAATTATGGTTTCAGATCAGCAGAAACTGGATGCTTCCCAGTGCAGCTGAAGAGATCATGACCAGAAACTCTCTGTCCACTGGCTTCAGTATACAAGTCTGAGGAAGGTGTGCTCTTGGAATCTGGTTCTGGCAGGATGAAAGGTGTAATGTTTAGTACCCGGTAGAGGAAAAATCACTGAGGTCATAACTGCAGTATTCTGCTTAGAAGCATCATGAAACAATGCTGGGTTCCACATTAATAAAATTATAGGGTTTCTTGGTCACTGCCTGAGGGAAATAAAATAGTTTATATTTTTCCTGTTTTATACAAACCATGAGAATGTCAGCATGTCAGAAACTACTGATCTCACTAGAGAGAAAGAGAGAGACATGTCACTGTGGAAGAAGCACTGCATATTTGGCCTCGGTTTCCACAGTTTTTTGTGTGTGAAGGTGCAGTATGCTGCAAGAAAGAATGGTACAGCAGCTGGCCAAAAGGATCTGGAAGAGTGAGCAAAGATTGATGGCAGTGCTCTGTTCAGCAATGTATATGCTCGTCTTTCATAGAGCTGTACAAATATACCAGCTAAAATACTCATTTGATTCTCATTTCCAGTGTGAAATATCTCTCTGTAGCCACATTTTACCTCAAATATAGCATCAAAAGCCCTATAGATTCTCCAAGTAAAACAAACAAACAAACAAATATTTTTGAGCAGAGTTGAGGCATGTCTCCCCATAGGGGCTTTTTTAATAGATACATTTTTTTCACTTTATAAATGTCAGTGTAGGGTTTACTCATGAATGATTCTGCTCTAGGGAGCACTCTTCACAGCAGCTCATCCCAGAATTTCCTTTTTCAGTCAATCTGATGGGAAGGTCTATGGGCATGTCCAAATGACTCCTCTGTCAGACTCAGATGATAACAGGAGCAGCTTGGGTTTGATACTAGGTGCTGAATAGCTGGATCACAAGTACATCATTGAATCCACATAATTTACAGTTCAAAAACTCATTAGGAACGTATATGGAGGAAAAATATATCACAGCATAAAGCAGTGTTCTAAACATGGCATTCATAATGGAACTCTAAAGTCATTGGAAGTAAAAACAAGATCAACAACCAAATGAACAAGAAACACACCACCGAAACAATACTAATTGCTATTCAGAACAGTGCAGTAACTACGAATCCAATACAATCTGACTTTCAATATACTCTCTTGATGTGAGAATAAGGGACATAGAACTTTAAATTCCTGAGCATCTCCTGAGAAGTGCTGAGAACTCAGTATTTATTGCCATCTCTTAAAATATCTACTGATACACAAATCTGTAAAATCGATTTCTAACAATGCAATATAATATAGCACAAGATGGTTTCTGTATTGTGCAGCCCTTTAAAGATGACATTTCCATGTTTCTTACTCCCATGAGTTCTGTCTCATTTTGTTCTGCACAAAATTATTTAATAGTGCAAAGACTTATTTTTTCTCTGTGAGACAAAGGTAAATGGAATAACCATATTGTTAAAAACAATGAACAAAATTAATTAACTTCATTGCTAAGCATTTGACTTTTGATCTCTTATACAACATATTTTGTCAAAAGAGAAGACTGAGTAGATACAGTGAAAATTTTATAAATACAATTTCTCTCTGAGTAATGACAAAACTGATCTTTGATATAAGAGAAAGCACATTATTATTAAGCCTATGCCTAGATGAAAGACTTTGTTTTTCATGCTATGCAGATTATAATTTCCTTTTCTTTTCTTTTTTTTTTTTTTAGTTTTGCTTTCTGGTTTGTAAATCCTGTTTAATATTTCCTATAGTATTCTAGAAATCTGATTATTGCTGATTTTCATCTTCTTTGAGATTCTTTTTTTTGTATTTGCTTTGCTTTTGTTGCAATAAATCCTCACGGATGCCCTGATTCCTTCCTTTTCTATGGCCACAGAAATATCCTAAAGATCTAAAATACATTTTATAATTGCAATACAACAAAGATCGTTTTTGTTTTTCTGTTTATTTTGTATAAAAACTCTTTAGGCACTGTCATTCTCGTCCTTCTTTTGGTGGTTGTCAACACAGGTAAGGAACTCCAGCCACAGCATTCACTCATCAGAACACGAGGTCCTTTGTATCCCCTATGGTCTCTCCAAACAGAGAAACCAGTGCAGCTCCCAAGTGCCACGGAGTTAACTTGATCAATCTATGCCTGTGGCAGGGGGATATTAGGCTCCTATCCCCCACCCCCAGCCTCACAAAATGGGAAGGAAAGGGGAAAAGGGACAGGGAGATGGGAGATGGGCTCAAGGAAGGAAAAAACAACCAGCAGCAATGATCTATGGAGGAAAACTTATTTTACTAACTACAATACTGGAATGCTAGATGACACAATATAATACAATCTAATTTGAAATTGAGACTAATAAATCAAATAAAATAGGAGATAGAGAGAGCTTCTGATACTGAGTCAAACCTGAACATCTTGGTACGGCTAGGAAAGCACACACCAACACCCACTGCAAGGCAGTGAGTGACCGCCCAACCAGGAGGGCCAGATTCCATGACTTACGTGATGTACAGGGACAGGTATCCAGAATAGGAGCACTAACACTTTAACTCTCAGTGCACTACATGATGTTATGATGTGGAATACTGAAAACCAAAAATCACAAAACCATGACACCAAGACGTCTGCAAAGGGAATCTCTACCCAGGAGGGCACAAGCTCTCTGTCAGTGTCTGACAGCAGCAGTGAGTATATCTGTGGGAGGCATACCCAGGGAGAATTGCCACTCAGCCTGGGAGGAAGTGGGAAGGTTGAGGGTCATCAGGTAACTGGAGAAGATAGATTGGTGGAAGCCTGCTTTGCAATCCCTGGAACAAGCATGTCAGTCATGACACAAGAAATGAAGAATTCCCTATCCTTTTATCACCAGTAGAAGCAGAGAACCCAAGAGGCATAGAAGAATGGAAGAAGGTTTTTGTTCCAGATTGCATGTGAATCTCATCTTCATACAACATGTATGAGGATCTGGAACTTGATAGACAGGCAAAACGAGGTGGGGATGAAGGTCCATTCAGTTTGAAGGGTTCACCTAGGGCTAGTCAGCCTACACCTGATATCATGAACACTTCCATCAAAATAAAAAGTGTTGTTTTCTGAGGGAACAAAGGGCCTGATCTGCCATCTAGATCCTACCCACAGTTAAGTCTGCTGCTTTGATTAGGCCCAGGTTCATTACTAGAAAAAATTGCTAGAAAAAATTCATTAGTAGAAAACTATTATCTGTTATTGATTTTTCATGTCTGCAGTGATGAAGAAGCAAAGAAAAGTCAAAGGGCAATCAAAAGAAACTTCAGGGTCTTGGTGCAACTCTTTAAAGGATTAGGGGCAGAGGTATTGTTTTCCTCTGTCTTCCTAGTATCAGGGAACCATACTGAAAGGAACAGGCAGATGCAGCTGATCCAGATGTGACTCCAAGGCTCCAAAGCATTGATAGAATTTCATGTTTCTTGATCACAGGATGGTCTACAAAACACTGGGCTGGCTGGTATCTAAATAATGGGATGCACATTTCTCTTAAGGAGAAAGGAAATTTTAGTGAAGAATTTAACAGAGTTGATTTTAAAGCTTTAAACTAGAGTAGGATGCAAGAAGACGTAAAACCAGGATCACCAGTGACAAGCTACGAGACAGCACACCTGAATTTGAGCGAATGAGTGCTAGCGTGATCTTTCAGTCTCTTCCAGAAGGTCTTGTGTACAACAGAGCACGTTTGAAACATTCCTACACTGATGCATGCAGTGTGAAAACAAGCAGGAAGAGCTTCAAGACTTAGCTCAGTCCCAGTGCTACAATGCACAGGAAAAAAAGATTACAGCTAGGTGAATAGTTTGAGTGATTCCAGATTTCAAAATTATTTATCTGAATTACTCACTGAAGATTTGATGACTAGAGGCCTATTCCTTTTAATTTAGTTTCTGTCAATAACAGTTATGGGTTTGTCTGCTGAAGAATATTTCATGAATTATTCTCTGTAAAAGAACAGATGTTAAACCCAAAATGTCTTTCAGTGAGGAAGAATAGTTTGGCTGTGTTTTTCATAGCCTTCAGCACACTTTGCAATTCTTACTTTATTTCTACTTCTTTTTTCTAAGTTTATATCCCTCAGCCACTATAATTCAAATAGAAGTAGTAAGACTGGGAGAGGAAAGGGAATAAGAACGTAAGAGAATGAACAGCAAAGAGACGCAACAGTTAAAGAGATTCAGAAAAATGTCAGAACATATGCAGTTTCAGAAACTGTGGGGCTGGATATTAACTTGCCAAAATTGGCGCCAAGGGGGAAATGTAGTAGGTGACTGCAGGACCCCCCCATGGGATGTGACGCAGCAGGACCTCCCCAGCTCTATGATTGATGTGTGGCACATGCTTTAGGGGTGTAGACGAGGCACATAGGATATATAAGCTAAAGTTCACGTGTAATAAACACCATTCTGCTGCTCATCGTATTGGTGTATACATGCAGTTATTTGGTCCTGACCTGGTTAGGGTTAGTAGCGTAGGAAGTAATGCAACATATGGAATTGTGTGCTAATTAGTATGTTTTTTTTAATTCCTAACAGACTTCTCAATTAGCAAATATATAAAATTGAAAAAACATATTTTTAATAAAGTGTTTTGGTTTATTTTTTTCAGACAAAACTCTGAGGAGTTACTATCTTTCTGGGCAAGACAAGAGATTCAATTGTAAGATCATCCTCACTGAAACAATTTACTCATGGCAAAGCTCAAGCAGTATTTTTATCCTTATATTCATATCAGCAGGTTCAAAGAACCGCTCTTCCTCAAGCTAATGTAGATTAGCAAAAGAGAAAAATGTGTTGTCTACACCTTGTAAAATGCCTTGTTTCTTTCCTTTAACAATGTACAGAACTCAAATTAAAGATAATTTCTTTGGCATAGATGAACTACATTAATTTTTCCACTGAAAATATGTACCCTTTGGCATTCAGTATGTCTCAGGGTTTGCTTGCTGTCTCCAAGTTAGAGCATTCACCCAAGTAAGCATTTCTATTCGTAGATGGTGGCTTACAGACCAAACTGCGATTAAATACTAATTTTATGTACACTTTAATGTTCTTTTTCCTGGAAGACAGAAGTTGGGAATGTATTTCGTTCTGAGTACCTACTTATACTTGTTAGCGTAGCATGTTATGTTGTAGGGACAACATATCTTTGTAGAAATGGATATTTCTTCCACTTAAATTGTAGATCTATGCTATTGAAGGTTAAATAGTAAACAGGAAAATGAGGCCTGAGCTTCACAAGCCAGACATGTGACCCTCAGGAGCACTCGAAGTTGGCAAGCATAGCACAAGAGCAAATTAAGGGGCCAGAGCCTTGAAAACAGTAAATTAGGAAAGAACACAATACAACTGCAAACACACCTTGGAATATAGTGGAGATTGCTCCAGTCCACCCTCTGCATGAAAATTAGATGCAAAAAGTACCATTCATCACACTGAATGATGGTGTCTGGATTTCATATTTCTGCATTTTATGTCAACAAGATCTTTTTGGAGAACTGAGACCCAGTCAGTGGTATCTAAAGAACAATTTGTCTTATCCTAATATACAGATATACATTATTCAAATAAACATCTTCATAGAGGAAATGCCTCAGAAAAAAATAATAATAAAAAGCTGTATTCTGACCAACATGGCTAGTTCTTCACAACGCAAATCCAAATCTAGATTCTCTTTAAATTGCTTCTCAACAGTTCAGATAGATTGAAGGTGAGATAAACACAATTACACCTTATATACCAACCTCCACCTCTGAGATTCTTAAATCTTCTTCTTGAATCCCAGGGCTTCTTTGAATTGTTATGAATAACAATAGATTTCTGTGATCAGCAACATTTCCAAAGAAGAGAAAGAATATTCTGCACTGCTAGTTTTTGAGTCTCTCTCTCAACTGTGGTACACAGTAAAAGCCAGAGCCTAGACCGGTGTCAGAGCAGGAGACACAGCTATGCAATAAACATTTTCTAGATTTAAAGAGACATCTTGCTGAAATACTTTATGCCTAATTTCCACCACTAGAGTGACAGAAAGAGTTGTATCTAAAGTATTAGAACAGTGTAATGTCAACTTCTTATCATATTCTTGTCCCTATGGGAAAAGTGATAAATGTACTCCACTGTGCTTTGTTCATCTCATGGCACTCGCCTTGCAGAAGTATTAAACACAATCTTTGGTGTTACTGAAGGAAGATTCACAGCTAATCCTTCAAGAGTTATTATAAAATGTGCAATCAAATTTTAAAATACAGGCTTTGGAATTATAACATGACGCAACCTCTCATTTATTAAAGATATCTATTAAGGCAATGTTTTTGTATTTATCAGAAGGCAATGTCATGCTACTTAGTATTCCTTTTTTTTTTTTTTTTTTTGCTTTGTTTTTATTAATATTATCATCTACTTATTTCACAGTTGTACTGTTTGTATCTAAGACAACAGCTTTATTTAAAATGTCATATCCCTAGTGATTACTTTTAAGTATTTTATGTTACCTTGAGGTTATAAAAGAATTCTTCTCTTAAGTAATGCATAATTACATATTACTCAAAATGATTGATGGTTTGTTGAGTGCAGCATCATGAAATAATACCCTGAATATTACAGCAAAGGAAGTACCACTAAGTTTCAAGGTTTCAGGAGCTGTCACACAGATCAGTCATTTTGTATTTTAATCATAAGGGTCTTGATTTGAAAAATAATAAAAGAAAACACAAGCTTCACTTAAAGAGCGGAGACAACTTGAATGCCATTATTGTGGGGGAGAGGCACTAAAATATAACAAAGGAAAATCATCTCAAGACTTTTTAATTTTCTTCTTCTTGCTTTCTTCTTCTTGTACACTTTGATGTGGTCTCTTATTAAGTGCAGTTCTATAAAATTAGTGTCCAAATGAGAAGGAAATCTGTGTATGCAACAAACCCTTGAGTTGACACTTTTCATGGTTTTCTGCAAAGGGGAGAACTCTGAATATGTAACAACTGCAAATGTGTGGCTGCACCTTTTCACCTCAGGGGTATATGAAAAAATCTTCATGTAGAACAGGAGTTTTATTCTAGCCATAATCACTTTTTATCTTTTTAACTTTTCTTCATGGCTCCTATGTTTTCAACAGTGAGCATGATAGTATACAGAGGAAATAGCAAACATATCTCTGATCAGACTAGGTGACTAATATCCCTTTTCATCATTTTTGTGCAAAACTCATCTCAAATTCTCAAGCTTTGAGAAAGAAAGGACTTACTTCAGTAAATTCCTCTATTTTACTGTTTCTGCAGCTGACAATCTATTTCAGACTAAATTCTATGGTTGAAAAACTCTCTGTGCATGGATACTCAAAATGGTAAATTTTAGGTTCGGTTGAACAAGATCAAAAAGAACATCTAAACTGCAAAACAAAACAAAACAAAACAACAACAACAATAACAACAAAACATAACACAGGTCTTGTCCAATAACATTCCCAGGTGTTATTGAAAGGCTGGTGAAGATCTTCTGAGATACTGCAATGAGAATCATTTTGAAAGCTTACACTTGTAGATCGAGGTTAGAGAGGAATGATTTATATTACTGCTATATGAAGGAAAACATAGAGTGATTGGCATATTGGAATTTGGCCAAAATGGCAGACAAAAATGGTTGGCATTTCAAATCAACTGCAAAAAATGACATGTAAAATGAACACTCCTTGCACAGACTAGGAGCAAGCACAATAGTTTATTCAACTAAAGCTACGCTAGAAGAGTCCATCAGAACTAACAGATCTGTGATCTCTTATTTGCATGCAGAAATAGTATAGTTTAATGATACTCACTCAGAACTGCCACAGAACTGTCAGAAATGAAAAACTAAATCAAGTCCCTTGAGAAACATAAAGAATTAACATCCACATCTGCTAATATGGAGACAATACTATAATATATTTTTAAAAATCACGTATAAACTGAAATATATTTCTAGAAACAAGAGCTAGACAAAAATTTCCAATGAAATGCTTTTGACTTTTCTGGACATTAAAGTTCAATTTCACCATCAGAATGTGATAGTTTTGATGATCTTGGTCCAGGATCAAGTTAGAAAAGAAATTTTGCCAAGTTTTTGTCAATGACTAAAGAAATCACTTCAAATTCACAACTCAACAAAGTTTTCCAGACAAAGAAAATGTCTTGGCTGCAGTACAGGAATCTTAAATAAATCAAAAAATAAATGAAATAAAATAAATTCATGCATTTGAACCATTTGAAAAGGAGAAAAAAATCCCTTTCTCCATTTCATTCCCAATT
Source organism: Tympanuchus pallidicinctus (assembly GCF_026119805.1). Classification (NCBI taxonomy): domain Eukaryota; kingdom Metazoa; phylum Chordata; class Aves; order Galliformes; family Phasianidae; genus Tympanuchus; species Tympanuchus pallidicinctus. The sequence continues at coordinate 11,148,000 of NW_026294769.1, forward strand.
TTTCACTTGACTACTGTATTATACAGTGGTTGAATTTTTTTTAAAGCAATGCATTACTTATAGTAACTAAACTAGCCAAGTAGTTTACAATGATTTCTGTCTCTCCTAGTCTTTAACTAATGGGAAAGATGCCAGTGTGATAGGAACATTTTTCTCTGAAGAAGTGGAGAGAGGATTCTGCCTTGCTGCTGGGAATCTTTGCTGATATGATAATGTCATTTATTTTTCTCTCAATTCACTCTAGACTGGGGAAGGAGCATTGCAGAACGGAAGCAGACACAAAAACTTTAAGTTGTTCAAAATCTTTTTACAATAGATAGAAAACCTAACTCTAGTGTGGCTGCTTTGATTTGTCAGATGGCTTTAAATTAGGTGCATTTCTGCATTACAGTAAAGTTACGGTGAAACATAGTTGATCTGAGAGGGCAGAATTTCTTTGGGCATTTTAGAATAATTATTTTATATGTTTTGATTAGTACACATTTTCTTCATTTTGCTGCTGTTGCCGTAAATAATGCTGTTTTTAAATAGCAAGTGAATCTATTCACTTCCAATCATAACCGTCATAACTTTGAGCTACATTGCAGCTTTGCACTACTTTGCAGTACTATCCTCTCTGTTGTGCAATATACTCTATTATTCTGATGTTTACAAAGCCATAGTGTAGCTGTGGGGAGCAATCACTGTGACAGTACAACACACCAGCCACTCTACCACATTGCTGGAATATGCAGAGGAGAAAAAATCTGACACACGTACTTTCAGACCAGTGACAGCTTTCCTGTGGCTTGTGGCTGCTGTGGGTGTTCAGCAGCTGAGTTGTAACACTGGACAGTGTTGTCATTTTGTAATTAAAGTGCACAAATATCAATTACAGAATTTCTATTTGGCAATGTGCAATGTCTTCTAGGGAGATAATAGGTGTGGTCATTTGCACAAATGTACTTTTTGCCAGACTTATTGTCACTATTTTCAAAATTTAGGTGGAAATATTATTGCATTATTTAATGATTTATTATAAATAATATAAATATTATTTAATGATTTTCCTATCAGGAATGAAAGGTTTGATTTTTATAATAAGGATTAAACTTGCTTGAAGAAATGCCAGCAGTCTTCACAGCAAAAATCTGATTTTGCACTCTGAAAGAATACAAAAGAAAACTTTAGAAAGTAATCCAATAGTGCTGATTACATGCCTTTATTTATACGAAGGCAGTGCACTGAGGTCTCCAGAAAAGTGTAAATCTTTTAGACATGGATAAGTTTTATCAAAATAGAAAATGGATGAATAAGCAAAGTTAAAACTCATTTCATTATAGCCTTGCTCCTAATTATTTCAAAGTCCCTTCCATCATTTTGAATCTACCTACGTAACTGTTTTCATATTGTTTTACAACCAGTAAACAACTACATATTGTTTTAAAACCAGTTTTAAATCTCCTATCACCTGATTTATTGAGGACTTCATAAGACACATTGATCTAGATGCCTAGAATTTTCTTAGGTTTCTCCGACACTTGCAGCCAGATGAAAAATTCATTTGTATGTTTTATTCCTTTCTTAGTTGAAGAAGTCCTCCACCTGTATCAGAAAAAAAAAAAAAGGTAAATAATTTTAATAAAAATTCTGACTATTTTTTTAGCACATGTGAAACTCTTATATGTATTTCTTCTTTCCTCCTATGAATGCTGACACAAGAATGAATGAAATGTCATTGTTTTTCTGTTGTTTCACTGAAAATTCTTTTCACAGGTCCCATTCCCAGAAGTCTTGCCAGATACTATTACAAATATTAGTATTCAAAGCATCTTTTAATTTTGCCATTTATCTAATCTCATCATTTGTATTTTACTTCCTGATCACATGCTCTTTTAATCAACAAACATAAGGAACAGTCAACAGAAACGTGAATGTGATAAAGTACACAAATCAACAACTGGATTTTTTTCACAGTAAACCGTGCTGCAGGCCCACAAGACATTTACTAGCAAAATGTCCTGTTGGTTTCCCTTTATTCCTTACTCTGTGGCAAGCAGTAGGAAAAAAAAAAAAGAAAACCAAGAACTTGCAAGGTAAGTAGATGTGAATGTCAGGTTTCTAAGGGTGATGTTTCTACAAAAGTGACACAACAAATACCATAATACTTGTTCAATATCATGGGAGATAACAGTGTCCATGAATGCATTTATATCTGAATCTAAGTGCAATTAATTGAATTTTTTCTTTTCTCTTTTTAACTCAAACTACTCTAACTCAAGGTTGAATATAATATTAATTAAGCATGCATTAATTTATTCAGTTAATTATATTGTAATTACTTTTGAATGAAAACTTTGGGAAAAAATGTTATTCCTATTCTTTAAGACTTTTTATGTCATCCTTTTACAGCACCTGGGCCCAATTCTAACCAGTGGAATGAAATTAAATTTGGTAGCATGCTAACAATCAGTATTTAAATCATATGAAACATAAGAAAATATTTTAGTTCTTGTTTACAGGAGTATGTGTGAAGGATATTTTCACTTTTTCAGCAGCCTGTCACCCAAAATAAAATCTATCAGCATAGCAAATCAAGAAATGAATATAAAAGGGATGAAGGACAGCCATCTTCCAGGAATATTTATTTTTATAGATAATATTGGTGGCATTTCTTTATGAAATTGATGCATTTTTCATAAACAAAGAAGAAACTTTGATATGAAGTTACCAGATGCATATAACTATTACTGAAATTATGGAATTACGCATCTCATTGTTAGGTCAGAAATGTTTCACACTCAAATGCATCATAAGCTGCCATAGTGTATTATGAAGAAAAATAAAATATTGGCTGTCAAAGTGAAAATTTATGTGTTTTTTTCCCCCTCATTTACAATAATTTTCATATAAGAGTTTGACAAATGTGAGACTGAAATATACCCTTTCCCTTGGAGTTATTCTTGAGCAGTAAAATTATGAGTGGCTGGAGAAAAATTACAAAACTGGGTTACAGTCATGCAAAGGATGCATAAAACAATTCATAGTTGTTTGAAATTTAGGAATTTTGTAGTACTTTGTGAAAAGATAATACATAGAAATTATAAGGAAAGCATAGAGTCTTAGCTCACATGTTTGAAGGAGTCGAATGTCAGGCTACAGGAAGACAATGAAAGAAAGAACTGCTCAAGCTATTACTGACAGTACAAACCTGCCTACTCTAGAGAACCTGCTTTAGCGGAAGAGTTGGACTATTATAGCCTGCGATCCCTCCCAAATTCTATGATTCTGTGATTCTGGGAAACTGTCAAAAGTAAAAACACATCATAATGAGAAAAATTGTAGATTTAAACGACTGACTTCTGGATAAATTAGATCTTTATAAGTATAACCAGAACCTTCAAGCCTGCTCTTGGCCCTCAACATTGCATGCAAGACTTCCTGTAAAGACAAAGTTGTTTTGCTATGTGCCTCGGAATGAGCTGCTATCTTTCCAGGCTCCAGAGACAGCTAGTTAAAGTTGTTTTGTATGTAGCTTAAAAGCAGAAGTGAAGATACACAGGTGGAAGGCACAAGGAGTTATGAGCATGCAGGAAGAGAAAGAATGTAAAAATGGCTGTACTAAAACAGACCAAAAATCTATTTAGGCCAGTGTCTCCAGCAAGGACTGATATCATGTCTAAGGAACAGCAGAATAGAACAAGTTTACAGCAATTCTGTTCCATTATATTGTCACAGCCTCCAAGGGCTCATAGCTCAGGGATTTCCTAACCCAAAGGTGATATCTTGGCATTTAAGAAAATGAAAGCAGTTAATCTGGCGGAGATATTTGAGCTCTGAATATTTGCCTAGGGAATTACAAAATAATTGTAATTTAGATAAAAATTTAGCATTTATTTTCTGTAGACAATGTTCTGAACAACTGCAGCACTACCAGTTTAGAACTAATTCATGTGTCTTTACATTCAACTCACAAGAATGACTTCAGGCAAGATATATTTTAAATATATGACAATTACATATATATGAAGGTCACTCTGAAAGTAATGCCTTTTATTTATCTCTTATTTATCTTTATCTCTATGGAAACTACAACAAAGAACACAACAATTAATATGGTAGAAAAAATCTCAGTTACCAAGCATTGTTTTTCGACAATGTCAACAGTATTAGCTATGTATTTTTGCAACATGGAACAAAAATCTATTGAAACTCTGTTGCTATTACATTGCCATTTCTACCTTCTTATACCAAGGATTAGCAGAAATGCACCAAATTTCACCTGTTAAATATATTTTTCTATGCTTTTTTCTGATTTAACTTTAATGATATTTTTGCATATATTTCTTCTGGTGAAAGAGTTAGAGGTCTGTTTTGGTAAAATCAGTAAGTATTTATTCTCTAAAATGGTGTAGCATGGGTTAGTTTAAAAATAATAAATGTTAAAAACAAAAAAATGATATCAGAAATGAATAGATACTTTAAAATAATAAAGTATAAAATAGATACTTTAAAATAATAAAGTAGAGAAAGATGTAAGTGTACTTTCCTTGTTTTTCTTTACTATTACATACCGCAAATTACAGAAATAAAACTTTATTAACCAAATTATTCATCAGGACAAGGCTTTCATTCCCTTCAGTAATGTGCCCAGAAGAAAAATCAAACAAACAAAAGCCCTGCCAATATTCCCCGTGGCTTTGCCAGCTTCAGTTTCTAACCATCATGGTGTTCCCAAAGTAATAGCTATAGACTCTGTATTTCCTATGACCTCTTCCAAGAAACTCCAGTGCTATGCATAAATACATAAACACAATGAGGTTTTCTACATTAATTTAAAAAAAAAAAAAAAAAAGCAAGTTTAAATAAATAAGCAAGAAAAGAAAATGTAACTGCTTCTTTAATTTTATTCAAAAATTATGTAAGGAAAAGTCTACAGCCACACTGTACTCATTAGCCAAAGTAATCCTTTTAACTCATGAAGAGCTGACATCATACTTGAAAAAAATCATCCTCATCCATCTTAACTGCAAAGCTGAGATTACCTTCATATAGCTTTGCAGACCCTTCAGTGTCTAGCTGTTTTAAAAATCTTGAATTCTTGTGAAGACCATCAGAGTAATATTTCCATACAGGACTCTTGTAACCATACAACTAAAGTCTGAAGGATTCTAAGAAGCTGTAATTTACATGAGAAAGAATGCAAGGTGTAAATTAATTACAGTACAGAAACATGAACTTCAACCTTCTAATTTTCAGTGTTTAATTTCTCCTGGATGGATTCCAAGATTTTTCTAAGAAATAGAGAATCTTACTTTGAAGTGACATTTGTGGTAGCAAAATAACATTTTTCCTACCAGTGACTTTACTTTTTTTATAGCCAATTCACATTTATTCCACTTCAAAATCTACTCCAGGGATCCAGGGATAATGGTATGAGTGTTTTGATGCAGTCTACATGGTCCAGTCCTTCTCTCACTGATAAAACTATTGATATGAATTATTCTATTGTCTTGTTTATGGATGATAACTACCTTTCAAAAATATGAAACTGCAATAACACAATGCAAACAGATGTATCAAACCTACACAGACAAATTTCATATAGATAAATTCTAGTTCATTTGGAAAAGAAATTCTACATACACAGACATGGATAAAAGTTCTAGAAATTTCATGGCTCAAGCAGTGATCATAACAAGTATAGGAAAATTGCTTCAATGGTTAGGATTATCATTCTGCATAAAAATCTATACTTATTTTTCTTTTATTTTTGCTCAGAAGCAATGAAGTTTCTGTTTCGAGCAGAAAAATACCTTAAAATGTGAATGAAAACAGGCAGCAGACAATTCTGTGCAAGTGTATCTGAACTAAAGTACTATGTCCAGGTCTGGAGCTCCCAGTACCTGACAGAAGGGTGAAAAAAGAAAGACAGAGAGCTGTTGGAGAGGGTCCAGAGGAGGGCCACAAAGATGATCAGGGGACTGGAGCACCTCCCCTATGAAAACAAGCTGAGGGAGCTGGGCTTGTTCAGCCTGGAGAAAAGAAGGCTGCGGGGGGGACCTCATTGCAGCTTTTCAGTACCTAAAGAGTGCCTACAAACAGGAGAGGAATCAACTCTTTGAAATGATAGATAATAGCAGGAAAGGGGAAATTGTTTTAAGTTGAAGCAGGGAAGGTTTATGTTGGATGTCAGAGGGAAGTTTTTTACTATGAGAGTGGGGAGGTGCTGGAACAGGCTGCCCAGAGAGACTGTGGATGCCTTTTCCCTGGAGTTATTCAAGGCCATGTTGTATGAGGCCCTGGGCAGCCTGGTCTAGTATTAAATGGGGAGGTTGGTGGCCCTGCCTGTGGCAGGGGGTTTGGAGATTCATGATCCTTGAGGTCCCTTCCAACCCTGGCCATTCTGTGATCCTGTGATTCACTATTTTTAGTAATTTTGTACATGAATATCAGCTTACAAAGAAAATCAGAAGCAGGCCCAAGAGCACTGGAAATGTATACCTATTTCCTTAGAAGTAGACATATATTCCAAAGGATTTTTCCACTGACCATTTTTTCCAGTGCAATCCTGGCTCTAGTTTTACTTTGCTATTAACCAGAGTAAGGACTGTTATTGTTTTCAATGGCTATGAACTCTTCCCAGTTTTTGATACTAATCTGTATAATAGTGATGAACATAATCAAAGGTTCATTGTTTATCAGTCGATTTGTTTGGGCTTGAATTTTCTGCTTCAGAATATTTACTCAGAGCATTATACTCAGTGTGTATTAGATGAGCACTTTTATTCGTACTTAGTGATTGAGCCTTCTTTTTGTTTCACAACTGCTAACCTGTTATCTAGGTTAGGGGAAAATAAGGCTGCTCACTGTAGCATTCTTGGCCCATTGTCATAATAGCTTAGACACTCTAGTAAGAAATTCTTGTGCTCTTGTAAAAACAGGTTTTCCTTAAAGGTTAAATGCCTCTTCTCCTGGCACATTTTCTATAAGAAGAATTTTACGGTGACTTGAAGAGTCTAATTCAGACTTCCAACAAGGAAAGCTTATGCAGGTGTCTTGGGAGAAAATTCTCTAAAAATATGCCTGCAGAAATGTTGTGCTAAGTGTTGAAATTTTGTTAAATTACATACAGTAGGTGGGGGCACATACCTTTGTTTGTTTCTCTTCTAGATTCTGACTCACATTCACCTACATAAAGTGTATTTTTCTTTGGGAAACGCTGTATTTCATTTTTATCCTTCTAACACTTTTTAAGCATTTAGTAGTAAATGACCTGGACCCAACTACCCGATCTCTTGTGAAAGTTCATCAGTCTGTTCCTTCACAATGTTAAATCACTTGTAAAGTTAAATAAATAAATAAATAAATAAATAAAAAGAGATAAACTATGGTCAATTCATGAACTAAAGTAACTAAGAAAGTAATTCAGCTGGCAAAGGAGTGTGATATATATTTATTATAAAATGTTTTTGTCAGAATATTTTAAATATATTTTCTTACATATAGAAGTCACAATTTAATGATATTTTGTCTATTTAAATGGCTTGATTTATTAATTATTTAATGCAGATATTATTTACCTTGAGATAACTGTGCAGTTATAAGCATCTCTGACATATATTGCTAAATGCATTGCTTACCAGGTTTCTTTGCTGGTAGTTTGAATTGTCTACAGTCAGGTATGTCTGGAACCTGTAAAACACAATGAGGCTGCTCTTGCAGCTCCCACAGTCACACTGGGAGAAATATTTACCTTCTGATATATCATTTTCTGGATTTGTTGCCATTCCTACTAGAAACTGCATAACCTCAGGCATTTTGGCCCACTGTATTTGCATCTCTTACCTGCTGCTTTGTAAGTGTATAATTAAGCTATGTATAGCCTTCGTTTTGTAAATGTGCAGTCATCTGGCAAAAGTACGGGGGAAATCTGAAACCATTCTTTTTCATCTTCAATTTTTCCATTAGGATGTACTCGGAAAGGAAATTAAATTGGTGTTGTGCCAATGATTTATTGCAGGAAGAAACTCAATTTACACAGAGAAAAATGCTATTTTAATTTTATGTATAAAACGGTATATATTCAGTAATGGTGAATTCATATCTTTTGCGTGTACATGTTACAGTTAAGATGACGGTTAGGTTTGCTTTCTAATAAAAAAGACATAAAAGCTTATTTTCACTTTTAATGTGTTATTCTAACATTTCTTCTGTAAGTAGAAAGGAAGTTTCTAATCAATTTGAGTTATCACTTTAAAGAAATCCGTGTCCACATTTTAAAATCTTCAGAGGTGTCTGAGCATACCGCTCATTTTTAATGTACTTTAAAATATGCTGGGGCACAGTAGTATATTTATTGCAATAATCCAATATGTTTATTATGTATTAATAAAATATTCTTCTAAAATTGTAAACATATCCATCACTATTTGTTGCCTGCAATCAATTCTTTGGACCTGGCAGGTTAGGAGCTCATGTTATTCATGTTAATATATATTTTACATTACTATGTTGCTTCAAATTTCAATTTTTGGTAAAAAAAAAATGTTAAATAATTAAATAAACAGTACATCAATTGACATGTATTATGTCTGTGCCATGTCAACACCAGTTTATTTAACACCTGAGCTGTATTTTTCGTTGGATAGGAAAAACAAGTTTTCTTGCTAGATATTGCAATTTAGCATGTATAGGATGTATAAATGCTATAATGATATAAATATAACCAGAGGAAAAAAAGGGTATAATCTGAATAGTTTTCCTAGAGTATATTTTAATTCTGGCTCCAGAGGGTTAAATCTATCCTCTCTTTAAAGGAAAGATAAAGTTATTTGTAAAGTTAGTGGGACTTTGCCAATTCACATTTTCAGAAATGAAAGAAATTGGAATTACATCTAATGATTTCTGGAAGAACAGAATGTAATTATTCTTTCACTCTAAAGACTTTGCAAGGGCTCAAATCAATACAGTCTAAACCAATTTATTTATTTATTTATTTTTCTGATAAGCTAATCTGTCTGTTACCAAATTTCTCACATCTAGAATTGTAATGAAAGTAAACATAATTAAAAGGACAAAATTCCGGTAGTGCAAGTTTAAAATTTTCAATAACATATTACATGACAAGATCATAACATAACATAATATAGCATAATCACATGACAAGACCATCCTAATCTAAGTGAACAGCCATTCTTAGAGATTCTCACATCAAATTGAAAAATCTGACTGGAATTTTTATATACTTGGTAATTTGGCAAATTCAAAATGTATTAGAGATGATTTCTATCTCTTTTTGCCTGCCAAAAATATCTTCAAAAATTTTATGGTTTTTTTTTTATTTTTATTTTTATTTTTTTTCCATGAGTATAACATATCAAAATAAAATATATATATATATGTATCTAGTTGCTTTGGAGGTGTTTCTTCAGTTACTGCTTCTCCTAGAATGTAAAATGAAAAAGTAAAACACAACTCTAACATTTCTTTTCCTTACGTTCATTTTGTCTTTTACAGACTTGTCTGGATCTGTCAGTTGAAAACCAAAATCTCTGCAATCAAACCCACATTTTTATTTTGTTTGAACTTTTTTTTTTTCCTCCTATTTCTTCCTAATTTTCTCTTTATGTCACTGTCTTATACAGAAGTGAGTGAAAAACCTTATGAATGGACAGGGATAAATTTATAATGAAGATGGATGTATTGCTACTGCTGTGTAGAAGGGCATTAAACTTTCTAACATGGGCTGAAACCACTGTGTTATATGCAGCCAAATGAGGTTTGCAGTGATGGACAGGAGAAAGTTAGTAAAAGAGGAGCTAGTTAAGAACAGAGAAAGTAACATTCAAATACAAGAATCTGAGTTCTGAATGAAGTAGCATAGTCTTAGAATATAGTCTTTCATTTTGGACCCCAGTGCATGATTTAGTTTATATTAATCACCCAGACGTGTTATTCTTCTGATGGTCTGTAATATTACGCAAATTATCTTGGTGTTCTGAGTAACTGCTGTGATTGACTAATGCACAGAGAAGTTCAGCTACAGTATTACTTATTCAGTAAATACAATTTTCATTTAGAAAATGTATTTTACTAAGTTACTTTGTTACCACACTAGTCTGCACTGTTATATCAAGTATTTGTTTATCTAGTGAAAAACATTTAAACATTCGAACAGCTCAGGCTTTACAGTGCATTCAGAAATCAATGTGGTAGAAGATCTGCTTTCAAGTGGCACTGAATCATGATTGCTTCTAGTTTAAATGGATTGTGGGAAGTTGGAAGAATTACTTTGACAGTAGTTTTCCTTGATGAATGATTCTTGCTTCCTGTACAAACCAAAGTAAAAGTAACAGAAAATTTTCAAGGAGAGATGCTGTCTGACATAACAACATCATCAGCAAAACTTTAACAGCAAGAAGTCTGAAGAAGACGAGAAAAACATCACTATGAACCAAAAATGAAAATCAGTGGCAAGAAAGGAGAAAATCAATGGCAGAATATTTGAACCTAATATGAATAATTATGGAAGTAGCAGCTAATAAACTTCTGCATTATGCTGTTGTTCAGCATCAGCTGCTGTTGAAGAAGAATGCAGCATATACTCTGCTGAACTCTCAAGGAACCTGCTTGAGATCAACTGTCTTCGCTAACATTTACCTGTTTTTCAGTAACACAAATAATAAATTTCCAGGGTCACTAAAGACAGCAGTGTATTTTACTGTATTTCAAAAAGAATTTAATCATACATGTTCTCACATTTTTTGCTGCATAGTGTTTTGCTTAAGAAAAAAATTGAAAGAACTTTCTGTATACATAGATGTTACAGAATGCTTTGTGATACTAGCATTTTTTCAAAGAAATGATAAAAGCAAAGAAAATGCTAATACTCAACTTGAGGAACACATTTTTTATTTTTTTCAACAATAGCTTTTTTTGTTGTTCCCATGAGTATTCACATTTTAGACTTTTCTCTCTCTGAAGTACTTGTGAAAACTTGAAAATGACCCCAGTATGTTGTTCCAGAATCTTATATGGAGATGCAGTGGTTTAATTAAGCAGGCAGCTTAGCACCACACAGCTGTTCAGTTCCTTCATCCTCTCAGTGAGCTCAGTGAGGAAAATATCATAAGGAAAAAATAATAAAGTAGAATTTTTCTGTTGAGAAAACTATGTACTAAGATAGAAAAGGGGGAAAAAGTGTTAATAAATAATAATAATAATAATAATAATATACACATATATATGTAAATTGCTATGAAAATACTACCTTCTATTTTCCTGGAAGTAACTACAACTACAAGGAGCACAATAATACTGTTTGATAGAAAAAATTCTGAGCTAAGAAACATTGCTTTTTGACATAGTCAATACCATTAGCTATGCCTTTTCATCAGCAATGAGCAAGAACCTGCATAGTGCACCTGTGAAAATCTACACCAGTAGAGCTGACAGACTGTCTCTGTTACCACTGCTAAAGCCCACCACCCACCATCTCACTGTGCTCACATTCAATGTTAGATCTCCATAAATCTTCAGTAAGCATCAGTGAATGGATGCAATTTTTTTTCTGCATGGAGGAATTCAGTGATTCACCTTTTCTTCATCTGCACCTCCATATCAGATGCCATTTTGAAAGACTGCCCCACTGCTGCCATCTGTTGCACACCAACAAAATGTAATGGAGTAGGAAAGTTCAGCTTCTACTGGCATGCCACCAAAATCTACTTTTTACATTGTGGACCAACACAATAAAATAGGAGGAATTACTTTTGGAACATCCTTGGTATACTTGTATGTGTCATACATTTATTTATAAAACAAGAGATGCAAAGCAGATTTGCTCACTACTTGATATCTGATGCTTATCCAGTTCCCAAACTATGTTCACTCCCTTGGTCCACTAGCTACAGTTTTATTACTTTCAGATGACATCTTGCAGTATAGAATATTTCTTTGTTCAGTTTAGATGACTTGTCCTTCTTCTGCCCCCTCCCAGATCCTTGTGAACTCCCAGGCCTCTAACTGGCAGGATAGCATGAGGAACTGAAATGCCCTTGGCTCCGTGCAGCACTGCTAAGCAACAGCTAAAACATAGATATGCTATCAATTTTCTCCTAGAGCAAAAACATAGCATAATAACAGACACTATGAAGAAAATCAACTCTATCCCATCTGAAATCAGAACAATATATACTCCTTATTCCATGCCATCTATATTATGCTCAGATCCCATACATTCCCATACATGGCAATTAATAATTATCAGTTGTCCTACTTATTAGTATACAAACACACATATCATTTCCATAGTTTATGGGCCATCCTTCTAAATTGCCTATGCAGTTAATTTATGCTAGTTGTTTTGATGTTTTTCAGTGGTAAGAATCTTGGGTGCATGAGCATCTATGTCATGAACTTTTATAACTATATTCTCTACCTGAGCAGCAATAACTTTCTATGTTGCAGTGGCCCAGATGGGTCTGCCTCCATACTGCAGTCATTTCAATTTCACTGCTGTAACTACAATTATAGGACTTTTGCCACCATTCATGAGTCAGTATGGAGATAAGAGCACTGACCACTTATCTAACACAGAAATATCTAAAGCCAACTGGATGGCTTCCACTTCTTCAAAGTGGCACAATTCCTCCTTTGATGGTTTGTGCAACTTGATATGTTGGATTCCATACGTCAGACTTCCACCTCTGATATTTTGCCACAATTAGACAGGATCCATCACTGGAATAGACATATTGCTTCTCATTCTCTGGTAGTTTCTTATATAGTTGATTGTCTGTGTCATCCCAGACAATATGGACAACATTAACCTGCTATCCCTGCTGAAACCAGGACATCAAACCACAAAGTAACATGATATTGCATTATATAAACATACATTGCCTACTGCAGATTATTCAGGAATGATGCTTTATTGTGTCCATAAACAGAAGGTTAAAGGAAGATATGAATGATATTAGAATAGTTAAGGATTTCCAGGAGTGTTTAACTCTGCTTTTCCACCAGGAAGGTTCCTTGCATTATGAATTATTATTGTCATTAATTTACTGTACATCACCATGTTAAAACTAGGGCTATGTTTCCGCCTAGAACTCAGTCTGCAAGCTTTCACCCTTCTTTTTGCGTCTCAGTAAACTCTAGAATTTTTGTTTTAAGTTCTTCCTAAGAATCAAGAGATTCTGAGCTGTGTTTTAACTCTAAAAGGTAATAAATTTATCTTCTTGTTTACAGAAGAAAAGTTCACTTAAAACATGAAGAAAAGGATCTCTACATAAAGACTGAGGCTGATTTTTCCATAATCTGTTTCCTCACTAGAAGCTAGATTATCAAATGCATGGCTCTCATTACTGTACTTTAACATCTCATCTGATCACTTCTATCTTCTCCAGATCTCTTGGGGGGAACCATCACATGTATTGTAGAGGTGTATGGTAAGGTAGATCAGTGCTTCCTATGTGGTTAATGGCATAGGAGTCATATAATAAGCCATCGATCATCATAGACTGTTGAATCTTTATATATTAGGTTTTTGTGAAGACTGTCCTTTGAAAACTGCTAATGTGAACACAGGGAACAATTTCAGATCTTAGGGAAGATTCTGCACTCAGCTGTAATTTTTATCGCTTTCCTCATTTTCATTTATTTTTGCAATCTTCTTCTAAAATTTGTAATTTATTGAACAGGCTCCCAGTATCATCTACTTTTCTCTATTAAATTTCAATTTCCACATTGTTCCTTCCCTAGCTACATTTATTTTTTTCTTTTGGCCTATCTGTATTTGGAAGTCTGTAGCTCCTTAGGGCAACAATGCATTTCTGTTGTGACAGTAATTCCTACTTTGCTGGAAGATGCTCGATAAGAAAACTCTGCCTTTGCTGTGAGTTGGAACTACATGAATCAACTTTATTTATAAGGCAAATAGCCATGCTAATATGGAGTTGTACTTATAAAACTGAGTCCTGCTTAGAAATTAATTACGTGTTACTGTACAACCATTGCCTTTTTTTTTCATATGGGTTTTGCTGTCCAATTGAACTTACTTATCAATCACTGCGTTTGGTGTAGTTTACAGCAGTTTGCAATTCATCTGTTAGACTGCTACCCTTCATCTTTAGTGTACTGATACCTACAGGAGATGACATACAATGGGAGTTATAATGTATGGGTAGCTTGTTCAGTAGCTTAAGAACTATGCATGGTCTTTCTCATAGTCACTGTTCAGCACAGTATTTATCTAGTGAAGTCTTTTCCTTATATTTTCAAATATACAACGTAATCTTCAGATTAATTTAAGAGTTCTGGAGCTGATCTTGGCTGTGAGACTTATCTCATGGACACTTGTCATGAGAGCTCTGAGCTGATCTCTTTATCTAGCATTATTGTTTCGTAAGGAAGAAAAAAAAAAAAAGAGATGCTTCTATAGCATAGTTTAATAAAGTAGCCATCTATAATTGGATGGTTGAACCTAGACTTTTTTTTCTATTTATTAAAACACAGATTATAAGCTGTTGGCTCAAAGGTAAATCTATTTTCTAGCTACCTAAAGTGAAGTCAGCCAAACTTTCTCTAGCAGGGAGGGATAGCTAGGTATCATATAGGTATATATATGACAAGGTACTATTTACCATATATAGGTACTATTATCAGACAAACAAGATGTTAGCTCACAAATCTAGGCTTTATTTTTTCTCCATTTCTTTCACTTTATTTTTTTCTTTTCCCTTTCTCTAGGTTTCATGCTCTAGTGTTACAGCTTGTCTTATTCAGCTCATTTAATGAGCTTTAAATAACTTATTTATTTCCCTCTTTTTTCTTTTTTTTTTCTTCTTTTTTTTTTTTTTTTTTTTTTTTTTTTTTCTGCTTTCATTACAATAATTATAAGCCTACATAGAAATTTTGAAAGTGGTCTGTTACAATTGAATGGCTTGGATGTGTGATGACTCTTATAGCTTAATACTATTTAATTAAATTCAGAGTTTTTTGTACTTTCAATGGTTTTTCTCTAACAAAATGCAAAGTCTTCGACTCTGTTTAATCTTGCTTCAGCCCTATTGCTAATGCACTTGCGGTTGATATCATTCTAATCCTGTTTGGCATTTTTGTCACCAATCCTTTTCTTTAAAGTCAACCTACACTGTTTTTAACTTAGTTTCCTGTAAGATATAGTGCATAAGTCATAATCCTAACTCTACGCAATATACTGAGAGATGTTTTGTTATTCCTTCTGCTGCATTTCAGGTCTCTTAAATACCATTGTCATTTACATTTCTCCTGGAGTTTTCTGGAATTAATTTTTCATTCTCCACTTCTTTACTGAGACATATACTACAAAAAACATGTTTAGGGTTCACTGGGATTTTGTTTTTTTTTCACTTTTACAGCAACAACGTGTTAGGTAGTTTTCATTGGTGCAGTCTAACAAATTCCGCCATTAAAATGTCTTTCTACTCTTCAGTTTTCTTCTCTGCCATTAAAGAACAGTAAATTTAGAACCAATAAAAGCAAATGCTCCTTTATGCAGCATATAATCAACCTGTGAAATTCCCCCTCACAGGAGGCCATCAAGCCAAATACTCTGGCTGAATATTAAAAAGAAGTGGGTTAATTTTATGAACACTAGCAGCATTTGCTGCTATGCATGCCAAAATAAATAATAAAGGTAAACCAAGTATCATGCTTCAGGGCATAAGTTGATTATCTGCAAGTATCAGGATGAATTCCTACTCTCCACACAAAGATTTGTGCAATTGCTGTGGGTTTTATTTTTATGAAGATATAAGGTAGTTACAAGTTGTGCATTCTCTCTTTCTGCCTGTTCTTTCTTCTCTCTCTCTCTCTCACTCTCTTTCTTTCTTTCTTTCTCTTTTTTTTTTATAAAAAAAAATAAAAATAAAAAATTGTGATTTGGTTTCATCTCCTTTAAACAATCTCATGCTGCTTTCTTCCATTGTCACAATATTGCAGCAAAAGGTTTGATCACAGAGGGTGGCCCCTACTCACTCAGAGATTTCATGTGGGAAAGAATCTGTCTTATACTGTTTTGTCTACAAAGAAGCTTAATACTGCAGAGGGAGGAGTTCTCTATTTATGAACTGTCATGTTGTCTTTCTTCAGATCTGCCTCTAAGTCTCAACTACATCTTAGTGTCAGTTGACAGTGTTCCAGTACATGCATGCTGCAGTCAGTGCTATTAAATGTTAAGATTTCCTATCTTCATTAATCTCACAGTTATCTTTCTTTTTCTGCTAGTTTCTTCACCACCTTTTTACCTAAATTGTAATTTTTTTTTTTAAATAACATTGTCTTATCGATATATTCTGATGCAATATATAACAGATCAGAGCCCTCATTATTCTAAAATAATATCTTCTTTATAACAAAAGATGGAAACCACTGTCATGACTGCTGTAGTGTAGATCCTTTACTTAATCAGTCTTTCTCTTGGAAAATAGCTGCTTTTAAAAAATTGCCTCCCTATCTGGCAATCTCCTTCTACATATTCACATCATTTGCAAGATTTTCTATTCTTAGATTACAGTTTCAGTTCTTTCCAAGTACTGTTCTATCTAAACTACCTCAAATATTCTAAGCAAAGGTTTTCCTTATCTTTGAATCATAAGTATATAATAACCTTAAATAAGTTCAATATAGGCAAAATTAGTTTTGAGAAGTTGAAAAATGTGCTGTTTAGCCATCAAAGCAACCTTTTTTTTTTTTTTTTATCTTATTTATAACTATAAATTATCTTAAATCTTTACAGATTTTACAGATGGTTACAGTGATGGGAAAGGGAAGAACTTACATCAAAATTAGATAAGTATCCAGTTTCCTTTAGATAATCTTATAGCAGGGTTCAAGTCAATTTTGACAGTCAGTTAAGCTGGATGATTCATTCCAATGTAACTCTTAGGAAAATTCTCCCTAGATTTTAAAAAGGAGGATTGATGAGCCCCAGAGAATAGAGATTGTGTCAGAAAGAATATCATCTAGTCCAGCTGACAGGAAGTTGCAATTTTTATAATTTGTTAAACAATAACTTTGCATAGAAAGCCACTTGCTATTAACTAATGATAAAGTAATAATTAATATAATAAACTTGTGCTTATTTGTGCTGACAAAAGGGTTGTTGGTGGTGTGCCATCTAGATTATAGCTTCTATATGTGTGTGAGTCTATTTAAAAAAAATCTCTCTCTCTCTCTCTCTCTCTCTATATATATACATATATATTCTGCAGTCTTAGAATTTAAATAGTTGATCAGTGGTATTTAGTGTTAGAAGCACATTCCAAGGAACTAACTGCTTTGCAGACATGTGTTTCAGTATGCATTTAACATTTCAGCTGAGATCTGAGAGAAAATGATCATGCATTATCTAACAAACTACATGATTGAAATACAATAATTAATACATCATGTGACTTGTAAAACACAAATGAAGATGAACGAGAGGGAGGAATTTGCTAACCTTTAAATGCAGCTAAAATTTATATAAAAAATGTCTGCAATATTTCTCATGAGTCATTCCTTTCACTCAGCCTTAGAATATATAATAACCTTTGTTGTTCTGCATCTGATGTAATTAGCTCAATTATTAATGTCATCCACTTTTATACATAAGATTCAGACTGTTTTCAGAAATGACATGCAAATTTACACAAGTTTGTGAGTTTGCTATAATCAACAGAACATGGGCCAAGTGTGACATGCAAATTCTTGCAGACAGAAGCTACAGCTTCTGCCAGTTTAGGAACAATAGACAGGATTTCTATAGAACAGAAGGGGACTTGGAGAAAGACATAGAAGATGACAACACAGGAGACATGGGGTGTATTGAATTCCTGATTTGGAGCTTGCTATTGCTTTTGGAAGATAAAGTGTTTGGCAGAACTGTTTTTATTTATTATTAAGAAAGAAGTCTGTACAGGAATATAGATATGTATACATATTTACAGAAAGTATGTTCATAAAATAAAATAATTATAAATGCTACATTTTAAAATACAGAATTCAGACACTGACAATACCAGTCATTACTGCACTGAAGTTGCTTGACTAGTTCAAAGTGGAGATTCACAATTCCTGCTTTTGTTTTGATTAGCCACTTTTTCTTCAAAAACTAATGTAAAAAAAAATTACCATCAAACTGAGTTTGTTTCATTGTGCTTTAATTTAGCTGAAACTAGAAACAT
Source organism: Tympanuchus pallidicinctus (assembly GCF_026119805.1). Lineage (NCBI taxonomy): Eukaryota > Metazoa > Chordata > Aves > Galliformes > Phasianidae > Tympanuchus > Tympanuchus pallidicinctus. The sequence continues at coordinate 11,166,191 of NW_026294769.1, forward strand.
GACACTGAAATATTAAACAGAGAATTATAGAATCATAGGATCATAAAATCATTTGAGTTGGAATGGACTCTTTAATGTCAAACTGCTCTGCAATGAACAAGGACATCTACAGAAGATCAAGGTGCTCAGAGCTCTGTCCAGACTGACCTTGAATGTCTCCAGGAATGAGGCTTTCACCACCTCTCTGGGTAACCTGTTCCTGTGCCTCACCACCCTTACTATAAAACACATTTTCCTTACATGCAATCTAAATTCCTCTCTTTTAGTTTTGAAACCATCTCCCCATGTCCTATCATAACAGCTGCTCTCAGCCTGTCCTTGTAAGAGATCTCTTCATCATTTTTGTGGCCTTCCTCTGGATGCTCTCCAACATTTCCTAGTCTCTTATGTACTGAGAACTTCACATCTGGATGCAGTACTCCACGTGAGTTCTCACCAGCACAGAGGATCAGTTCCCTTGATTTCCTGACCATACTTGTTTTGATGCAGTCCAGGACACATTTGGCTTTCTGGGCTACAAGGGCACATCCATCAGAGTAATGGAAACAAGTGACCTCCTCTAGATTTCAATGATTAAAATATTGTTTCAAAGAATTAGATGATTACATCTTTGAATTCATTTTCTCTTGATGACCAATTTCAGCATGGTGATTATAGAAGTGGAGTATCCCTAAATTGAAATAACCTGTCTTTTAACAGTAATCAATTTTTATAACACATACGAAAGGGTACACCCCCCTCCCCAAAAATAAAAATTATATACCTCATTCTCTCCTAGAATACCCCAATAATATTCATAATATATTATTGACTGCATTTAGCAGCCAGGTATAGTTTTTCAGTGGAAAAATACATATTCGCTTATGACCTTACCTTTAGATGTTCTTTAAAAGTAATCTAGGAGAAGATTCACGTATCATTACACCAAAAAGCCCTCTTTCTATAGGGAAAATAATTCCATAGGTAAAATCAGTGACACTACACAAACTGATAAAAAGCTGCATCAGAATCAATGTGCTGTAATTCAACAAGAAAACTGATTCAATACTGTGCTTGTATTACAATTTTCCACTCTTCACAATCACCAAACAAACTTACAGTAAACACTTTATGCACACAAGGTAATGTGTTACTAAATGTCTGTTTTCATATTTTATTTATTGAAGCACATGAAATGTCATAACACAGAGATCTCTGTCATCCCAAATGAAGTCAACTAAGACCAGTAAAAGGAGAGAATTATGAAAGTCCCTGCAAAACTGTTGAAGGTGTCAGTAGTGCCAAGGATCTGATTGTCCATTTCCCTCTGTTTAATTTGTATGCTTCAGGAAAACTATTTAGTGAGAGGCTGAAGAGCATTTGGTAGATCAATACTTCATTGATGTTGATAGTTGTCAGCATTTTCTTTAGCTGATGATTTATAGCGTGCCAGAACCTTTTATAGAATTCTTAACTCTTTGTCATGTCTCAATTTGCTCTATGTAGAAACACTTATTCTTAATTGAACTGTATTTTTAACAAAATGAAGGGCATATCATATTAGATATTTTATATATATGCTTAAACAAGGTTCTAGTACTACTACACAGTACTAAGTTGATGTTTCTATCTCTAAAATCTTGTAAACTTAATTAAAAAATTCTAAGATACATAAATTCTTAGCATGTACAAAACCAAGTATCATTTAAATTCATTTATATATTTTAACCCATATTTTTAAATAAAATAAAAATAATTGAACTTGTTTCTTTGTAGTTAAATGACTGATGCTGATGAAATTAAATCTGAGTTCTTACAAAGATTTTTCTCAGACTTGTTCAGTCTGAAATAAGAAAGTTGTTTTCTTGTGTGATAAAAAAAATATATATTTATTGCAACTTTTTACAGAGAGAAGTGAAACTTTCAATGTATATAGTGATAAAAAATTGTAAAATGCCTGGCTGGAATTAACAGTAATTAACTCATATACAGCTTTTTTTTTTTTTTTTTTTTTTTTTTTTTTTTTTTTTTTCAAAGCTTAACAAAAGATATCTGCCTTTTTTTAAAATGTTTTGTGAATCTGACATTTATGAAAATATGAAAGATTGAACCTCCCACAGCTGACACAAAATTGAGAGAAGTGTCTGATACAGCAGACATTTCTTTAACTTTACAAGGTTTTAAAAAATGTCAAGACACAAAAAAAAAAAAAAAAAAAAAAAAAGTTTAATATTTTATTCATAGCTTAGCATAATTCATTTCCAGGTAAAATCAATACTGCGTTATTATTAAGAATTACATTATCCTCCCCAGTGAGAAACAAAATACAACATAAGGAAGAAACTGATGAATTAGAAAATAAGATAATCCCCAATTCTAAAACAGCGCTAAGAACAATACAAATAATTCTTATTTATGTTCCTTTACTTGCAAGCTTGTTCTGTTATTGTTTTGTTTTGTTTGCTTGTTTGTTTTTTTTTTTAACATTTCTGTGTTTTCTTTGTTTCAGCAAGAGATTAAATTGATAATGATCTCAGGGCTTCATTTGAAAATGATAGTATTTGCATCTGTATGACACATTTGGCTTGCTGAACTTACAGTCAGTTAACTCACTGTTGTAAGTGTGTGTTTTAATTTGAAGACACATGGCTATACAGATTTATCTTTTTCAGTGCTTTTGTGGTGGATAACCCCAGTACACATCTAAGACTCCCACAGCCACTCATTTACTCTCCCCAGATAGGGGTAAGGAAGAGAATCAGAAAGGTAAAAGAGAGAGAATTCATAGATTGAGATAAAGTCAGTTTACTAGGTAAATCAGAACCTGTTTGCACAAATAAAGCAAAACAAGGAATCCTTTCACTACTTCCCATTGGCAGACAGATGTTTGGCCACCTTCAGGAAAGCAGAGCTCATGACATATAACAGTTTTTGAGGGAGACAACCGATATTCCTCTGAACCTCCCTCCCTCTTCCTCTTTCTTTACCCTACCTTTTGTTGCTGAGCATGCCATCATAGGCCATGGGGTATCCCTCTGGACAGTTTAGATCAGCAATCCTGGATGCATGTCCCCCAGCTGCTTGTGCACTCCCAGCCCCCTCATTAGCAAGATAACATGAGAATCTGAAAAATCTTCTGTGTGAAAGTACTGCTCTGCAACCTCTAAAATGTCAATTTGGTATCAGCACTCTTTTAATGAAAAACCCAAAACAGTATCATATATGTTATCCTCATGAAAATCAGTATAGTCTTATGTTGAGCATTATAGGCCAGTCATCTTTCCTGGAAGTTACCTAAGGACAAGCTTTGGTTTTAATTGTGTACTTTGGGGCAGTCAGGAATTTAATTTAAGAACTGCACTGTCAGAAAAAATGTTGGTGGTGGGAATCATTATGAACAGGTTATACAATACTCTTTGACACTACTTCTCACACAATCCCTGTAAGCTATGTACAAACACTTTGTCGAAGTTAATGGAGTTAAATTATTATAAAAGTAGTGTCAATAAGGGAAATATCACAGCTATCAGATTTGGATATTGACTTGTTTCATCAGGTCTTAACAGAATATTAATCTGCTATTAGACTCTGCTCTTTCATATATTGAATGCTATCATAGACATATCCATATTTCCGAGAAGCCATCATATCTATGAGTATGCATGCAACTTAATGCAGCCCTATGAATACATTATGTTTTTTACTTTCTCACTTTAAACATATTTCACTTCTATATTTCTCTATTCATAGTGTCATTAACTGTTGGGTTCTTTCTGCTTTGAGCTGACAAGTCATTGTAAATTAGTTGTTCCTGTTGTGTACAGGAGGCTTCTTGCACACTCTGCAGAATAATATGGTACTTGAAAATCACCAGGAATCCTAAATAGTTCTAAAAAATACTTAAAATTCTATAAGAGGGATTTCTTCAAATTTCTGCAAGGAGATTCTATGAATCCTGAAAAACGAAATTAATCTACAAGTGAAAAATTGTTCTATTATTTCTTAGAATGCCTAATGTATCTGCTTACTGTATGTTTTTGTTTTTGTGTTGTTGTTTTTTTTTGTTTTTGTTTTTTTTTTTTTGTTATTGTTGTTGTTTTTACTTTGAGTCCTGTGAAAACCCATAGGGTTATCACGATTTGTATTTTCTCAGCACAAATGAGAGGCTTTTTTTTTTCTCTCAGGGTGATTATTCCAGCTCAAACTGAGATAGATCTGAAGAGAATGATTACAAATGTATCAGGGAAAAAAAATGGGCATATCCTGCAACACAATGTTCCTTGTGGACATATATATTTTTTTCATTTAGTCTTTATATATGACAGCAATTCATTATTCTATTATTGTAGGATTGCTGAACTCAAAATGCATGTAAGTTTCAGGAAAACATCCAGCCATATGTGTGGTCTTCTAATTATTTTCTGATATCATAGGAAGAAAACTAAGCAATTATGGGTTTGAGAAAATGCACGTCTTCATTATTCTTTATTTTAAGCTGTTTGTTTTTGTGAGTCTAGGAGTTTTTCAGGGCTTGAAATAAAGAGAAGGAGGCAATCAAGCATTCTGTTTGATGATGATTCATTTATTCAAAAGCCCACGATAAAAAAATGTATGGTTGACAGGAACTCTGAAATTTGCAAAGGTGACTTATGGCACAAAATAAAAAGAAGCCTAGAATAATGTTACAGCCTCTTCATGTCATATTACCATTGCAAATATATCCAGGCAGAATCACATTTTCTGTTTATGCCATAATCTCGATTTTGATGTATACAATGAAGTCCACTCAGAGTCTTATTTTTTGAGTAAAATCCTAGTACACAGAGAAATGCTGCAGCTAATAGCTACAGGAACAAAAAATTACTGCAGTAGTAGCAGCAATATTAGCATAAATACTGTTATTTCAAAAATAAAATAATTTTAGCTCTTTCCTAACCTTCAGGTGCTCCAGGCATCGGTTGAATACAGTATTCTCAGAGTTAAGATTTCTGATTTCTCTGCTGTCTTATATTAGTATATTTGTACATATTCATAAAATCAAAGAATCAAAGAATACTTGAATCTGGAAGGGATCTCTGGAGGTCATCTGTGCCAATGCCCCTTTTAAAGTAAGGTCACCTAGAGCAGGTTGCCCAGGACCATGTCCAAACATCTTTTGAAACCTCCACAGAAGGAGGTATTATAATTCTACAGGCAAACTGTTTGCGAGGTATTTTTTTTAACATGTCAGAGTCAAAGCTGGATCATGCAACACATTAGAGATGTTGAGCTCAATCATCTGTGTGTCTTGTTCTCAGAAGTCAAACTGTTCTCAGAACACATACAGAATTTATGTGAGACAACAAACCAAAATAAGGTATTCTTTCCCAATGAGTATTAGCATACCTATCCCACTTAAATTCAGTCAGAATCTAATATTATTAAATTTTCCCAAACAAACACACACAAACAAAAAATCTCTTCCTATGCTAAAGGTGTAACTGGTAAAGGTAACTGGTCTTTATGCTGTTGATAATCCTCCTGTAAACAGTACTAGAAATTCCAGTATTTCTCAGACTGTAGAAAGTACAGAGTCAAAACATTTTAAAGAATGCAAATTCAGCTATAAAAACTAAAAGTTGTTCTATCAGCAGTAAATTACAGAGAGTTGTTCTGCCATTAGAACTGAAAAGGATTTGAATCTAGGTGAGGCTTGATTATATTATCTATTAACATCAAAAAGAATTCCTGGAATAATGTCTGGAGTATAATAAAAACATGACGATCAAAGTATTCATCCTAAGGTAAAGCAACAAATATGGGCAAACTAGCACAAGAGATTAAGGTTTTGCCATGCCATAACCATCTGGAAATAACCTAGAGCAGGATATTTTGGAACACAAAGTTGTAGTTACCTATGTCATCTTTAAATAGGGATCAGTTTAACAGCTTTCTGTATATATCCAATGTTAATTGCTGATGCAATTATTCTGAATACCACTTGGTAATGTCCCTTTCTGTTTTCACAGGACAATTTACAAACAACTGTCTTTCAAAAACAAATTTTCCCTACATAAAATGTGTGTTGCTTTGACAACTGACTGAAAAAGCTACCTTGGAGCTTTATTATTATTATTATTTTTTCCTGGAGAAAAGACACATAAGCTAAACAAAAGCTCCAAGTAGAAGTCTTCTAGCCATTAGAGAAAATTATTTTCTCTATTTCATTTTCTCCTATCTGATAAACTATCTTATCTTAATAAATTTGCCATTAGAAAGCTTAGATTTTGTGCCTTCAAGAAATCTTAGGTTTTTAGTTTGCAGGGATGAGTTTTTAACTGATTGTTTCTCCCATTTTTCATGAAAAAGATTCGGTGATTTCCAATATTTCAGTTTGAGCTTGAAGGTAGACTGCTACCATGAAAATTACATATTTCTTTCACAAGAGTCTATCTATTAAGTTGTACTGTTTAATTAGGTGTGTACTCATCTTTAAATGCATTTTTGTTATATAGGGATATAGGAAAGAATGCTAATAATGACTGGTTAGTTTTCCCATTTCCAAATTTATAAGTATGTATTTATCCATTTTTCAGATGTCACCTGTTCCACATAAAAAGTTTTTTTTCCACATAGCAGAATTTCATCAAAAAAATTGAGAAAACAATCCAATTTTTCATCTAAATTATGATTCAAAAACAGTGTGGAAAAACTCTTGCCAAACCTATCACCAGCAGTGTCTCACTCAATTTAGAAGAGGGAGAGGAGGTTCTTTGATATATGTATACCTGACGTGAGATTAAGAAACAAGTTTCAAATGTTGATCTGACGAGTTTATTATAAATCCTAATCAGGGAGATGAGGAACGAGAGGACAGACACTATTACTCAGCTCTGGTGATGCTGCATCTGGAGTACTGTGTCCAGTTTTGGGATCCTCTGCAAGAAAGACATTGAGGTCCTGGAGTGGGTTTAAAGAAGGGCAACAAGGCTGGTGAAGAGTCTGGAGCACAGGCCTTATGAGGAGGGCCTGAAGGAGCTGGGATTGTTCAGTCTGGAGAAGAAGAGGCTCAGGGGAGACTTTGTTGCTCTCTATAATGGGAGATTGTAATGAGCTGGGGGTCAGCCTCCTCTCTCGTGTAACTGGTGATAGGACTAGAGGGAATGGCTTCAAGCTGCGCCAGGGGAGATTCAGGCTGGACGTTAGGAAATACTATTTCTCTGAAAGAGTGATCAGGCAGTGGAATGGGCTGTCCAGGGAGGTGGTGGATTCAGCTATCCTGGAGGCGTTCAAGGAATGTTTGGATTTTGTGTTGAGGGACATGGTTTAGTGAGAACTATTGGTGATAGGTGAATGGTTGGACTGGATGATCTTGTAGGTTTTTTCCAAACTTGGTGTTTATGTGATTCCTTGATTCTGTGAATTAAGGTGATGGGGAAGGGAAGAAGGGCAATAGAAAAGATATAAAATAAAAAGAAGCAAGTAGTCTTAATAGGAAGCAAGAGGAAGATAGTCACCAACATGGGTCCAGCGTGGTTCGTAGTTCAGTCATTGATCTTCAGTAGAAGTGGGTCGTTGGGCATTGTTCCATTGACAACAATGGTGCCCATGGCGGCAATGGCAAATTGATTTCCAATGGCAATGACTTATTTATTAGTCGAAAGTTGTTGAGTCAGCTCATTGTGGAGTGACAGCTTCTGGCTTTTGCATCTCAGCAGAAACTCCTTTTTTTCCTTTTGTTTTGTTTAGATAAGAGGGAGTATGGAGGCACCAATTAGTACCTTGTCTTCACAGAATATAAAGGTATCATCCCCCAGACTTCCATGGCAAACAGGAGTTAATTGGTCACAGGACATATCTTCCACCAGTAAGCATCCTGAGCACTCCCTTCCGAAGGCAGACAGCTCCAAAGAAATGCATTCAGATGTAAAATTTTCCAGACAGTGATGTTGACTGCCACACGGCAGCACTCATCTCTCATCTCCTAGAGTCTTATCACAAGAAATACCTCAGGAAGCAAGTTTTGAGACAGAAAACAAAGGAGAATTTATACAACCAGACCAAGGGTGGGTCATGTCTAGCCTTGATAGTTCCATTTCATCTCTTATTTTACTTGCAGAGAAAGGTGTACTTAAGAGATGAAGAAATTGAAAGTAAATCTTTGTAACTCTCAATAGAGAGAAACTAATTGACAGGGGATAGCCAAGCCATCTAGGGAACAGTCAGATACTGGAAAGAGGTAGAATATCAATAGATAAAGAGATAACTTTTAAAAAAATTAAAATAATTCTACAGTTTTGACAAAATTAACTTTCAATTAAAAAAGGGCTGAATAATCATGAAAGTGCTTAGTAGTAGGGATTTTGTGTGATCTGGTATATTTATCTTAGAATTGGCATGTTGGAGTTTTTAGAAGTAATGTACAAGCTCAATTAAAAGTTACATGATCCATTGGGAAAAAAAAAAGCTATAAACACTTTCAAAATTTACCGATTGAAAAAGAGAACTAATATTTTATTCAACAAATCTGATTTTTTTTATCCTTTTTTCTAATGAAAATGTTTTGAAGACTCTCAGCTTCAGAGGTGGAAGTTTTAAACTGTGTTTGCTTTCATGACTATTGGTTTATCTGGTACCCAAATATGTGTTTTCTGGAATAAACAATTATGCTTCTAGTGGTACATATACTTCATCCAGCTAGTTATGACAGCTCACACACTGTAAGACTTTGTTTTTTGTGAGGATAGTGATTCTTAGAATGTCTTTTTATTCCGGAAATGTTTGACTTTGAAAAATGACAAGTGGTTTTTATCTCTTATCTAAAATGCAGTGATGTCTGTGCTGGAAAATAACCACTAAGTTCCATGAACAGGACAAGATTGTGTTGAGATCATAGCCCCTGAAGACCAGCAAATACTATAAGTTTGTACAAAACATTAAAAGCTGTCCATTCTTCTCTTTTTGCACAACAAGAAGTTCATAGAATTATAAGTCCTTAACTAATGCAAGCACTCATTCTCATTTTTTTATCCCATACTGATAGTTACTGTCTAGCAAGATCATGCTACTGTCCAGGTGAGATGTGTGAAAATGAAGATGCAGATTCAGACATGTTTTGCAAAATCAGGAGGCAGTTGGTGGTTTACTTTGGTTAAACATTCACTTTCAAGAAAAACTACTGTACCTGTTACCCCAACGTTGGTTTTGTTGTTGTTGTTGCTGTTTTTTGTTGCTGTTTGTTTTTTGAGTGGGCTGTTTTCTAGCTCTTCTACAGATGCTTTTCCTCCTTGTTGAAATATTTAAATCTCTATTGAGGTAAAGGGAAAGGACAAGACTAACTTGATTGTTTGGTAACTAGAGTAGCATCTTCGTGGGCAGCCCACCTGGAAAACTGGACCTTGTCATTTCAGTCCCTTCTTTACTGGATATTCACAAGACAGTGGGTAAAATTCTGAAATTTCAAACATTGGAATTTACAATCCACATAAAAATTTGAATTTCATCAGCCCAAACAATTTTCTATTAATCACAATCCTGTTTTCCTTCTGTAATATTTAAATAAAGACAATTATAAAGGGACAAGAGCTGCTTCAGAAATTTAGCAGAATATAGACACTGATATACTTACCGATACCCTAACGTGCAAGTACAAAACTTCCAAGATGTCATAAAAATCAAAGCTCAGGCAGAACAGCATAATCCAAAATAGGGACTCACACTTCTGATAACAGTAATCTCTACAATCTTGATATTTAATTTTTAATGAAATGATCTGCTTACCTTTCATTTGTAAACTGCTTTTATGATCAGTCCTATGTGTTCTGATTAATAGATTTTGATGGAGGGTTTTGTCATATAATACTTAGAAAACTACAGATCTCTTTTGCTGCCTACCAGCTACTCATTACTACACTTTTCGTAAAGGTTACCAACCTTACCACCCCAGTAGCTGAATTACAGTAACCATATGACAAGTCCACTTCAGCAAAAAGGCAGTGAGCTTGTGAAAACTGGAGTTAATTATCATTTACTATGTCTTAGATGACTGAGACCCAAATTGCTACCAAATATTTGTTGATTCTGTAAAATACTTATTCAACTTCTTCATTGAGTGGTAGCATATTTCAGTGCCTACGCCTTAGTTCTTGTTGAAAAAACTTTAGCCCTTGTTACAGAGAAAAGTTTGCCTCTCTGCTAAACTAATTATTAGCAATACCTTAAATAACTTCAAAACTAAGTAAATATTCTCATGTAACTTCACTGTATTGTGCCAATATATAAGAATCAACTAGAAAACTGTTATCTAATACCACCTCCCACCATATTGACAATTATACTGTGTGTGATGACACATAGTCCTGAAGAAATTATGGGCATACTGCAGGTGGTGGGATGAGACTTTGCTGTGTAAACATTGAAATTTCACACTGCTGTAAACCATTCCAGAATGAGGAAACAATCCCCACCCACACTCATTAACAGAGGATCAAAATGAGATCTAGCTGCACCTCTGGCGTGCTTTATTGAGCCTTGATTTTGTAGTCCCAACTGTTCTTCAGAATTGCAAGTTCATCTAGCACCCTATCATATTAGACATTTTTAAACTTCGAGAGAAGTTAGCTGGAGTTCTTAACGAGTTGTTCTTGTCATTTATCATCAATTTCTTTGTTACTATTGACAGTAAGCCCAACTGTGGCCAATACTCATTTGCACTTCCAGTTGAAAGAGAAAGTTCCCCCGCAAAAAACCCTCATTAAGCTAAGACACAAATTATGTTCATCTGACATACACCAACTGAGGACTCACTCATGTCTCAACAAAAATGGAGAAAGGAATTACTTTTTTGTCCTGAAATGGCATCTCAAGCAAGTTGTATTAGAAGTTGCATTAGAATGGATAAATTTAGGATTCTCTGACAACCAAAAATAAATAAATAGATAGATAGATAGATAGATAGATAGATAGATAGATAGATGGATAGATAAATAAAACAGTGGTTTGGAGTAAGTGCTTTACAGCAGTGAAATGCCTAGTTAGACAGTTGTTAAGTCATTAACACTCCTTGAGATTTTTCCTGTACACATTCAATAGGACCCTTAAAAATCCTTGTCCTTCATGGCTAATTCATTGCTCACTGAAAGATATGCCTTGGGAGCTGGATAGATTTGAGGAAGTAACCACAAGCTTAGTTTAAGACTACCCTGGCTATACAGGTGATTTTCTCCTTTGTGAGACTCCATCTGGAGTATTATCCTCAGGCCTGGGCATCCCAGCCCAAGAAAGACTGTTGGAGCGAGTCCAGAAGACTGTCATGAAGATAATAGAGGGCTGAAGCAGAAAGGTGAGGGAGTTGGACTTGTTCACCCTGGAGAAAAAAAGGCTCCAGAGAGACCCCACTTGTCCATCTAATACTTAAAGGGGGCTTAAAACAGACGATAGAAGACTTTACTCAATCTGATAGTGACAGGACAAGGGAGATTAGTTTTCACATAAAGGAGGATGATTTAGGTTAGATGATAGTGGGAAAATTTCCTCTCAGAGGATAGTCAGGAGCTGGAACATGTTGCCCTGAGAATTGTTGGATGTCTGTGCCTGGAGTTATTCAAAACCAGACTGGATGGGCCCTGAGTAACCTTACCTAATAGGTGGCAAATCTGTTTACAGTAGGGGAGTTGTAACTAGATGATCTGTCTCTTGCAACTCACACTGTTCTATGAAATATGTGATTCCATGAAAGGTTTGCTATTGAAACTCTGAGTTTGATCACCATCCTACTTTATTCCATGACCTCTGTGAACTTATCACTCGCTGGTGCTCTTTACTCCTTCCTCTAGTCAGAAGGAAATGTTTTTATTGGTAGCTCTAATATTTACAGTGTGAAAAGGGAGTAAGATTGCACATATTCATATATTTTTTTTGAAGAAAATGTGGATGAGGCTGAGGATAGGAGATGGAGGGATATTGTATAGAAGGAAATCTCACATTAGCCAGTCAAAGTAGTACTTTCATTATTACTGGTACCTCGTCTTGGCTGTTACAGATAAATTTTTCTTGACTTTATCTCTTGAATCTGTGGGGTCATTGAAAAACTTTCTGTGACTGAAAAGAACCATCTTTGCTGCTGCTATGAATAGTAGTTAATGAAAAAGTATGTAGAAGAGTTGAGGAGTATTACATTCATGATTAACCATTGTTTCTCAGTCAGGATTCCATCTGTACTAAATGTAGTCAGCACAATTGAAGGAGAGCATTCAGGTTAGAATCAGATGATATCTGATTGAACAGAACGATGTGCTTCACATTTTCCTTGGTATCCTTGTATTGCATAGAGCAAAACCTGGAAGGTACAGAAGAAAAAGAAACAACTCAAAATGCAGCAATCAGGCTCACTTTCAAATGCCTAATGTAGATGATATTGAGATGAATATCCACAAGAAAACTTGAATAACATAGTTCTGGCATTTAGATATTTACTGATTCCAAACTATCTTTGTGAAAACTGCAATTTAGAGAGTATAGAAGATTAATTCAGTATTCCCTGAAATACAAAAGGACAGAAGCATGGTGTCGTTTGACTGGTTTATTCTTTTTCTTTCCTCAAGAGAGGCTGCATTTTATTCTCTTGAGAAGACTTGTATTTTCCAGAGAAGCAGACTGAAAGGCAAACCAGACATTGTCAATGGAGCATCACCTTGCAGCTGGTAAGAAATTTGATGAGATTATGCCCAATGACACATCTTTTAAAATACAGATAATGTAAATGGAGAATCTATACAGTTGCCAATAGTTTTGGAAAGCTTATTTGTCATCATCCTGAAGTTAAGAAACAAAGCTGCTAAAGTTTTCTCATTACTAGATGGCATTTTGCAGCAGATAATGTGAGCTTGTAGGGCTAAGATTAGAAGCTTTTAATGCTTTACGTGGTGGAATGGTGGGAGCTTTAAAACTATTCTAGTTCCAGCACTAGATTGGAATGGAATTAAAAACCAACAGCATACAGTGGTTTATTTCAAAATATTTAGGATTTTGCAATGAATATACTACATTTGCTTACAATTCTCACAGCCTACAACAGAGAAAATCATACATTGCATACATTTTATACGAATCAGAGCCTGCTGCAAGATATTTTGTGAAAAGTGTAAAGAAGCAATGGGAAATTATTTCCAATATCCTGACCTTTCCTTGCTCCGTGTTGTGACAAACTGACCTGAAGACCTCTAATATTCTTTAAAAAAAAAAAGGATATCAAATTTAGAATTACTTGCTGTGTCACTCATTCATGATGGTTACATTATGTAAAAATCAAATACTGTTTGTCCTTGAGATATGACAGCTCCTTCAGCTGAAGGTATCTTTATGGCTGCTCTAAAGTATATCTGAAAATTTGATCTGAATTACTTTAGAGTCATGGGTCACAAAGAGCACTTCAATGCCTTCTTCACTTAGCTGCATCAGCTAACTAGTCACAGCCAAGTTTTCTGTGAGGAGAACTGGTACTTCATCTAAAAATCAGGAGGATACTCATATTAGGGGTCTAATATGAACAACAGACCCAAACTATAATCAAATGTAGGAAAAATCTTCATGATTTTCAAAGGTATCTGAACCAAAGTGTTACTTTCTCAGAACTTCACTCACAAGGTTACAAAAAACTTCTCACAAAATCCTATAACATATTTTCCTTCTGAAATTCAGACTTCATGTCTAGGATTTATGTTAGGAAATGATGTTCCTTTGTCTGCATATGAAGAAATTATTGAATGTTTTACATCAACATATATTTGGATTCTGTCAGTTTTGTATATTTTTTTTTTTGTTTGTTTGTTTGTTTGTTTTTGTTTTTGTTTTTTTTCCAAATGTAAAATCTGTAAAATTGTGAAATGGAACCTATTAAACAATGCACTGACTGTTCTTACATTTCTCCTCGTAAAATGTCAGTCATGGTCCTTGAGTGCAAAAGATATGCATGTGAGTATGCTAGCTATTTTTTGAAATAAATAAACAATCACTACTAGGCCTATGTATTCCATGGGGCACTTTTCTGCCCTTGGATCTTATGATGATGTGATAATGTTCTCTTTTCATTTGCAACTTAAGTAACTTGTAAGCAAAAACTTATTTAATTCTTCATTCAAACACAGCAAAGCATAAAGATATTACCATCTTTTTTGTATTAATTTTTCTATGAACATTTGCAATCACATTTTTAAATGAAAATGAATAGGTGAGTGGTCATTTACTCCAGCCAAATTGGCCTTTTGATCTTCCTATGTAATCGATACTCAAGGATGCTTTGTGCTCTTTGAAGAGCTGAGTAGCTTCCACGTGTAGATAAAAGGAAACTGACACTCATTTTCTGCTAGATGTCTGCTATATCTTCTTGCATCTTAAATTACTAATCTTCTTCAATTGTTCGTTTTTACTTTTTTTCCTCTACCAGGTGCTTTATCCTGCTGTGTATGCCCAATTATTTGTTCTCCTTGTATTTCCTCATGACTGTTTTTTCCTACTTTGCCCAAACCTTCTGAAGTCAGGGATTTGTCCCCTTTCATTTTTTTTCTTTCAATCAATATTGTAATGATGATGAAGCTGAACATTAATAAGATGCTGACAATTAAATATTTTTTCAAAGAAGGAATATTTTAAAAAATGAGGAAAAGCAAATAGAAGTCCCGGAAGACTTCCACTTTCAAAAGATGACCATTATTATTTCTTACTGTTATTTTAGGTAAGGAACACGTTACACAAACAAAGAATAGTGTATTACCAATACATTTTACATCAGAAGGTGTCACTTCTGAGTGGGAAATGGAATTGCTGTCACTTTCCTCCTGGAAATGTTAATGTTTGATGTTTGCTTTCCAACAAGTGTATATCTCTTTGTTGACAGCCAAATGGAAGACCACCCTCTGTACTAAGTCAATCCAAAAGTAATGTCTCCTAATTATTTCTATGGAAACTATAAAGATAAAACATAATAACTCTATTTGATAGAGAAAATTCTCAACAACAAAACACAATTTTTCAGTATAGTCATAGCCATTAGCCAATTTTCACAAAAGAGCAGATTGAGGTGTTCTTCATTTTATGATGTGACAAATGTGCATAGCCATTCAGAACGTGACTTGTCTTTTATATCACCACTGTAACTGCTGAAGTTCACCACCCACCACCTCACTGTGCTCACATCCGCTGTTTGTTCTCTATAAATGTTCAACAAGTGTCAGTGAATGTCAGTGGCTGCAACTTTTTCCACAGGGATGAGTACAATTATATACCTTTTCTTTCTATGCACTTCTATGCCAGACATCATTCTGTCAGACTGCTTCTTTGCTGCTGTCTGCTGCACAACAACAACTTGTAATGGAATTTAACCAGGAAAGTTCAGCCACTACTGACATACCACCAACATCTCTCTCTGATTTTGTGGACCAACATAATAAAATAGGGGGCATTACTTTTGGAGCACTACTTGTGTTCGTTTGTAGAGATGGCGCAAGGTGATAAGGCAGGAGATTAATCAGTGCTTCGGTGGAGAAGAAGTATTTGGAGCATAACAGAACACTGAATTCAGATGCTCCAAAAAATTTCCCTGGGCTATATCACTTAACAAAGTGAAAAAGCATGGCTTTATTTAGACAGAGTGCATAGATTTCTTTGTCAACACAACAGCAGAGAGAAAGCAAAGAACACAGTTCTGGAGCAATAAGTAGTAGCTTTTAAGAGGCAAGGAAGGCACACAATATACCAAACAGCTGCAATAATAATGAGAATCCTAATCCTTTACCACAGTCTACTCAAAAGAGCTTCCAACATGTCTTGTATGTCAGAATTTACGGACACATTCTTTATTGTATTTAGGAAGAAGAAATATTGGAATCCTAGACCATGAGACCATAAAGCTTATTAAAGGTCTCCTCTATATCTCTTAAGCTTCTTTCAAAGTTTTGACTTTGTGTGGAAAACAAATCAATACGAAAGAATCAGTTAGGACTGAGGACAGAAAGTATATTCTTAGAGCATTGAAAAGTATGCTATATAGTTTGTGTAAATTTTTGTATGAGTGCAAATATAACTGAATGACTATTTCAGATCACATTTAGGGACTAATTCTAATGTCAAATCAATAATTTGCAGTGTGACAAATCACAGAATCATAGAATGGCTTGGGTTGGAAGGGACCTCAAAAATTATCAAGCTCCATCTAATCTTGACTATTTTGCTGTTGTCATTACAAAACACAATTGCAGGAGTATTATTTGCCTATCTAAAATTCCCCAAATTCTGAAATTTGCTTTAAAAATCTGTTTAGTAGTTACTTACATGGGAATAAAACAGTCACCTAACTTTCCATAAAATGAAACTGATTGGAAAACCAGATCTAGTTGAAAGAAGTCATTAAAAATAAATGGCTACTTGTTGAAGGCTGTCTCTATTCTCCTTTATTTTTTTCTATTTGAAAACAGACTGTAGAAAGAATCCATAATTTTTTTAGTTCATGTAAGTTTGACAATATATCAGAAAGTGATTCATCATGTAAATCAAAGAAAAGATGAAATTTTGGAGAACTACAGGAGGTGTAGCCTACCTAGAAAGCAGTGATCCTGAATCAATACTGGAACAGAAGAAGAATCTAGAACTAAAATTTCCATGAGATATTGCAAACAATACTATAGATCTACTGTTAATCTCTGATCTATTAATTTCTCATGAAATGGGAAGGAAGAAAGTAGTATGCTCTTCTCCCTAGATTTAGAGAAAATAAAAACACAGAAGGAATTAGCTAGCAAGATTAAAATATCATTAAAATTAATGTACAAGTAGTGTATGATTCATCAGAGCTAAGAAGGAAAAAATAGTTTCCCTAATGTAACAGCTGATCTGTTGCTAATCTCACTTGTTGATATACCTCCTGTCACTTCAGAAGTTAACAAGTATGAAAAGTTGATGAAAATAAGAGGGGAAAGAAACAAATGACACATAATATGACAAGTCAGCATGGCACTCTAAAGCCACAAGAGACATGATGAACAAAGGTAAAAAGAAAGGATTAACCCAGTACAAAAATTGTCTAACAAACTACACGATCAAAAATTGTGAATTTGGTTACAAAAAGAGTACAAAAAATTTGGGTACAAAAAGAGCAGGAATACTTTTTTTTTTTTTTTTTTTTTTTAATCTCATGTTCTGGAGTTGATCTCCGGAACAGCAATGATAACAAAAAATTAAAGTTGAGATTCAGATTCAAGCAATCTGCTTATTACACGTTAGAAATTAGGGAAAGTGCAAAGTGCTTAAATACAGCATACTTCTTCTGCCATTGCAGCTTCCTTTGTAACATGAACTAAGTGCCTAAAAAATGAAACGAAATAAATAAAATAAAAATAAAGAAAAATAAAGTAAAATTTACCATGCTGATTTCATGTGCAACAGAAATGATATCTACAAATCAGCTAGTTCAACTCGTTCAATGACCAGTCTGTTTTCTCCATGAACACCCAAAGGAATTTTAATTCTTATGCAATTATCTCATCAATGGAGACCAATTAAATACTGAATAAATTTTGACCTAATTTTGACCTACTCACAGAAAAAAAAATATTGCTATGAAACATAGACCTGTTAACAGGATAAGAATGTAGCTGAGGTTTGTGGACAAGTTATTTTCCTAACCACTACTCTTGCAGTATGACACAAAAGCACTGAACAGCGAATGTCTTCAAGGTGAAATCACCAGAGTCCTATGTGAGTCTTCAGAATTTTTTTTCATGTTCTTCTCTTCCACAAAGTGGCAACAGATTTGTTCATCCTGTGATGCTATACAATTGCTTGGAAGACATTAAGAACAGAAGGTCTCAATAGAAAATATATTGTTCATGACCCACAACAGCACAGAAGGAAAAGTAGGGTGTCTAGGGATAAAGAATACATTCCATTAAGAAACCTAAGTGATTTAGAAGACTTAGTTCCATTTATTTTCAACAGTGAATTAAGTTTGTGAGCTCAAATCCTCAGAAGAACATAGGGCTTAGTTTAGGATAAATTAAACTCAGTTATGCAACTGTACTGCACTAGTGCCATATTTAGTCAATTAAAATTAGCTTACATATCTGTGTTTGCTAGAGTACCCCAAGATTATTGACTTAAAAGTCATACTCATTTCTGAAAATGACATTTGTACTTTTAGGTGGCTGAAAGACTTTGGAAACATGTATGATACAATCCAGCTTTGCAAAGCACGAAGTCCCTTAAGCAAACACTGCCATCAGAGGTAATGGAAATCAGCAGATGAAAACAGCAAAAAGCAAGTGTGAGAGTTAACAGAATGAAGAGCGGCAGATTTTTTGATTGATTGGTTACTTGTTTTTCTTATATAGCAAATATTTAAATGTTTAATTTTTAGTAAAAAAAAAAAAAAAAAAAAGATTTCTTCCTATGCATATCTATAATTATAACAAGTATATGTGATGTTTATATATATTTTTAATATTTGTATATTATTTATAGCCCTGAGCAGAAAGGACATGTCATACAAAACCGAATAGTAAACTAGGCATAAATTCAACAGAATCACAGAATCATTAGGGTTTGAAAAGACCTCTAGGATCATCAAATGCAACTGTCCACCCATCACCACCATGCTCACTAACTATGTCCGTCAGTCTATACTTTACTCGAATGCTTCCAGGACAGTGATTCAGCCACTTTTCTGGGCATTCATAACCAATGCATTAATAATCTTTCAGAGAGAAAAAAATGTTCCTAATATTCAATCTGAACCTCCCCTGGCACAATTTAAGGCCATTCTCTCTCACCTCACCACACCCTGCTTTCTAGGAGTTGTAGAGAGTGATGAGATCTCCCCCGAGCTTCCTCTTCTTCCAACTAATGCACCTTTCCCAGGAATCTCTGCTTAGAATAATTAATAGAATAAGTAAATGCCATATCAGTAGTAATGTTCTTTCAAAATGTTCCCAGTTATTCAACTTAATTAATTGTAACTTCATTACATGTTATGACACATTTTGTCTTTATAAAAGCAAGACTCAAAATAATATTCTCAACAAACATCTCGCCTTACAGCATAACTGTGTATTGCTCAGCCTTATACACTGGATTCACCAAACTTATTGGACCAGAGGAATATGGCTGTTTATACAGCTGTAACCTTATGAGAAAATGTAAAACCATAAGATAGGTACATTGTGTTTGTCATGCTCTGAATATGTAAGAATTTTCACAGCAAGAATACCTTTTGTGTGTTTCACTGTTACCCCATAGCAATCATTTGTAAGAATTGTGTTAAGAATTTTTCCTTTAAATTTATGGTAAGTACTAAATTGTCCTATATCCTGAAGAAACTACATTTGATATATTGAAAGCATCACTTCAATTATATGAACTTTCAGTAATGGAAAAGTAAAAAACCTTGCAAGAAAGAAAGCTTTGATGTCCTGAAATATATTAGCATGCGTTAGCAAAACACAAGGCAATTTGTGAGAAATATTATGACCTATTTTGTTTTACCTCCTGCCCAACAAACTTTTTTTTTCAACTATTCCATAGTATGTACTGTGCATCCATAGTTCTTTTTTCTGGACTACTTGAGTACTGTGTAGAGTAATTCTTTTCTGGAAATAACGTATTAGCATCTGAAATTGCATTGGTTCATGCAGGAGAGATGTAATCATAAATTATTTGCACTGACAACTTTTACTCCACCACATTCTTCAGTAATGACTTGTGCTTTGCTTTTACTTAAATAAGCAGACATATTTGTTTTTTCATATTTAAGTTTATATCACTGAGGCTAAAAATATATTTGACCAGGCTCACTTAACATGAAGACCCTGCTTTAGTATTCACATGATTACTTTTGTCACTTTCTTCTTTTTAATCTGTCTTGCAAGACTCTCATACATTAATTTTTCTTTCAGTTACAATGGCACAGTACTGATTGTGCCCTCATTACCCAAACAGTTATTTCTCCCTCTGGTCTCACAAGCTATAGTAAATGATGTTTCAATGGGGGAGTCCAGAGTGATATTCTGAGTAATGCTTTAAAGAATGGGTCTCAAACTGGATTAAATTTACATTCAATAAGATGTGTTGTATGGCAAATTAATTCTACCTTCTAATGTATTTTGAGAAATAATAATTAAGGAATGAGTAGCATGTTTATTATATGCAAGGTTGTAGAATATCCATTATATTATTTTCCAGGAATAAAGTGGAATTTATTTGACATAAGTTAATTATTTGGTCAGATTTAAAAGAATAATTATCTGAGCTCTGTAGATGAACTCTGTTAATTAAAATAAAAACAAAGTAGAAGGCTTCACTCACACAGCACACCAAGTGGATTTTTTTTTACTAACTTTATTTTCTGAATGTTTTTCTGCTGGTAATTTTGAATTTCATCATTTCTGCATCATCCTCCAAACTAAAAAATGTCAAATAAAATTTTAGCCATAAATTTGCACACAATCTAAGAAATGGATGAATTGAATATTGTAGTTTTGAATTATAGTTCTTTTCATGGTGTGTGCCTTTTCTACTTTTGCACTACAGTTAAGCTGAAAAAAAATCCTAACAACTAAGAAGCCATATACTTGTATGATGTGCCAGGAATGCATAATTTTGTTTTAGTTTTTTTGTTTGTTTGTTTGTTTTGTTTTGTTTTGTTTTTAGTAATATTTAGGTATAAATGTTCAGTTTTTCAAAGATTTAGAATTTATCATCTAATCCTTGAATAGAAATGTCCTACAAAAATCAGTTAAAATATTTCAGAAAATTTAATGAGTTTTTCGTGAAATATTAACTACTGTCAATAAATGGACCTGATTCTTCATTATCTTATTCCTTTTGTAGGTATTAGCCCTTGTGTAAAGTACTTTTAAGTACCGAAGTTTTGGAAATATTTGCCATATTTTTTCACAGACGTGAGGAGAAACTGAAAGCAATCCCAGTGAAAACAGAATATGTCTGTTTTCTTCTACTCCACAATTCTACTTGATCACCTGGACTGGAGTGTTCATTTCTGTAGATTTGACAAGATAGGAATTTTCAAATTTTAATGCCATGTGCATTTTTTAACGATACATACATATGTGCAATATTAAATTGACCTTTCTGTTGTTTTGCATTTTTGATGGTATAACTAGTCAAATTCTTCTTCTATACACTCCTATAATAAGGCTATAAACAATGCAGGAGTCAAATGACCACTCAATATAAGTATAAAATATTGAAAAGGTCAAAGGAGTTCAGCACACTACTAAGATTCATTGAATATAAATTAGGCATTAAACTCTTGATACCTCATTCCCTTGACTGAGTAGTAATGAGAATGGAAAATGGCAGAAAATTAATCCCATCTCATTAAAAAGCTTGTAATGAGAATGTGGAACTTGGTAGAAGTGTAACCCATTCTCATTACAGTCTTCGGGAAAGGGTCTTTGTGATCTTCTTCAGATGGCACAGCAGCAAAAATTTCCTCCCTAGTAAAATAGTGTAAAAAATGTGGTTACATTACATGCAACTCCCCTGCATAAATCTTCTGCACTGTAAAATCATCATAATGTGAGATAGCTTTTTTCATTCATTGACACTGGAATTTCTGCTGTATCTATATTTTATGTTAATGCGCACATACACCTGTGTCAACTCTACTTTCAATGTTATCTAAAATAGTTGATGCCTATTTCCCATTGAATTTCAGTGTTATTTGCAGATTAATTTCCCTTAGAGACTTTCACAAAGCCTAGAAAAAGGTAAAATTACTGTCCCAGTGACCATTATCCAAATATAAATGTTTATACATAAAGCATCCAGTGGAAATTCTCAATAAGATAAATATCAGGAAAATGTTTTCACACCCACCCATAAACACATATTTCTGACAGAAAAACACACAGATTTCTGATCTCCACATTGAATTTTATTCTGCCCACAATATATAATTAATCATACTAGAATTTAGTAAAATTAATATATTTCTTGACAAAGTAAGCAGAAAACAAAATATTTTGATGACTTTAAAAGTTAATTTTTTTTTTTTGTCTGTTGCTATCTGAACATAGTAACAAAGAAAGTAACCAAATATGTTTATTTTTGATAATGAAAAATATGTTGCAGAATGGTGTGGTTATGATTGTTGAGGAGAAAAGAAAATATTTCATAGTATTCAATCATCTTTTGAGGTGCATTTGCCCTGATGAAAGAGTTAGCCCTACACACAGACTCCATATAAGGGCTTTTCCTGGCAAATGGTCTGGGTTGCAAATAAAAACAGGGATTTCACCTACATGTGCTCAGAGCCCATCTCCCACATCAGAAGACTTGTTGCATGTGCGGGTACTTAGACTGATGAACAGGCAGATCTATCAGGCAATTTACATTGCCATACTGGGAACAAAATCACAGTGCTCCTCTGGAATGTGGTAAATCCCTAACACTATGAGAAAGGGTGGTTACATAAGATGGGGAGTGTTAAGGACTAGGGAGAGAAGGATGTCTATAGTTAAAGAAATATCCAGGCTCACTTACATATATATACACATTTGTGCAAATATACACACACTAACTCCCTCATCCACCCATGTGCCAACCAGAGAAGACCAGACTGAAATCTGTCTGTGTAAACTGCAGCCCAGTTTGCACAATGGGAAATGATAGCACTAAGTGCTATGGCTGCTCCAAATACCCTTGACAGCTTCAGGCTGCAGAATTACACACAGGTAACCTAGGAAATGCATCTGTAATTTAGTGACTTGGCTTCTCTAAATTATGCTGACAGCAGTTCTGGTTCTTGAAATAAAATCTGCAACTGGGAAAATGGAAAAGTGCTAATCTAATCTCTTTCTTCTTGTCTAGACGTTTTCTTGACATCATTGCATCACACACAAATGCACAAACACCTAAGCTTTTACTCAGCACGTTTCTCTCTATCTGTGGTGGTAGATGGACGGATTGATTAGATATGCTGGGTTTTTTTCCTCTGAAAATGGTCATGAAATTGGGTATTTTCAGTGGGAAATAAAAGTATTGATAACTTCCAATCTATTCTTCTCAATATTTTTCAAATTATTACTGAAATTTAGTAGAAATTTATTTAGCAAAAAATTTGAAGATATGTCAGGTAGTTTTATATCATTATCTGTGGAAAAAGAAACAAAAAAAGAAAAAAAGAAAAAAAAAAGAAAAAAAAAACTCCAAGGCTCTGCCATTTAAATGTTGCCTGGAAAGTATTGTAATTCAGATCTAAGAGGGACCTGATATACTATAAGTTTCACACCAAAGACCTCTGGAAGGAGTGTTGCCAAGTAAAGCGGAATGGTTTTAGTTTCCCTGTGCTGCTTCGAACAGCTTATTCGAACACGTCAAAACCAATAGAGCAATAGAGCATGAGTGGCCTGGCAGAAGCAACAAAGATGCCTAGACCTAAGTCCAGTAGTACGGATACTTAAATGTGCATAGGTCCATAGGCTTCCTAATACTTGTATAGAAAAACAAAGACATCTTTTTCTTTTTTTTTTTAGTAGTAGATTTCCACATCCACACAAAATACTCACCAATCTGATATCGCTCAGCTTCTCATTCTACAAAGGCTATCACTCTTCATGTGTTTTGCTAAATGGTTATAGGATACATTGCCAAGTATATTATTTCCTTTTTAAAACATTTTTCTTCCTTTCTTGAGTAGATTATTCAGTATCTTTTCTGTCATGGCCCTGTCTGATCTGGTAACTTTGCTTCAAATAGTCTACTTCCAAAATAAATATTATCACAAAATATATGTTTGAATGCATGAATTATTTTGCTATTAATCAAATTTAGAACATCTGAAAGCTCATCTTCAGAATCCTCATTTTCTCCTAAATGACAATAGCCTTGAGAATCTAAGGTGAGAGATCTGGTACAATTTAAAGGCTACCTAGTCTCTGAAATTTTAGTCTCTGAAATTTCATCTATTAAACCTCTTGTGCAAAAATTCATTAAACATCTTTCTCTTAAGATCAGATGGCCAACAGCTCCAAAAAAATCACCTTGTTTTTTGAGAAGTACAGATGTATAATTCAACACTCTTTGCAGCCATAGTTTCTGACCCAGTTGTTTGAAATACTGACATTAGTCACAGTATTTCTTTTAAGCGACTGTAAAAGCCTCGTAAATCACCAATGAACAGAGTGATTCACATTTATTTGGCTAGTGTACAAGTATTTTTAACCACACTTATAAATCCATGATTAATAGTATTTATTTATTAAAATATATATACTGAGGATCACGTTAGAATCTACTAAAAGGAAATGACATTCATATGCATGTTTCCTGAGAGTAGAATCAGTTAAAGTAGTTTTACAAGTCCAGTGGATAATATCATTTGAGACAATCAAATCAAAGATTACAGAGATGAAAAAATGCTTCCAGATATTTAAAGTTATGCTCCTTGGGTTTGAAATGAGATAACTAAATAAGCTGGTAGAGTGGAAGTCATTTATCATCACTCACACTTTTCTTGACTTTAAACTGTGTTTAAAGAGTTCCATCCCTTCTGAGTAAACCATACAAGTAAATGTTTATCTTAGTATATTGACTTAGAATCACTGAATCATAGAATCATAGAATGGTATATTGGAAGGACTTTAAAGATCACCTAGTTCCAATGTCCATGCCATTAGCAGGGTTGCCAACAGCTAGATCAAGTTTCCTACTGTCCCATCCAACCTGGCCTTGAACACCTCCAAGAATGGGGCATTCAAAACTTCTCTAGGTAGCCTGTTCCAATGACTCACCATCCTCTGAATAAAGAATTTCTTCCTAATACCTAGTCTAAATCTACCCTCTTTTAGTTTAAAGCCATTTCTCTTTGTCCTGTTACTATCAGCTCTTGTAAAAAATCAGTCCCTCTCCTGCTTATAATCTCCCTTCAGATACTGTGAGGGTATAATGAGGTCTTCCCAGTGCCTTCTCCAAGCTAAACAAGGCCAACTCTGAAACTTTCTTCCTACGAGAGATGCTCCCGCCCTTTGATCATCCTTGTGACCCTTCTCTGAGCTTGCTTTGACTAGTTAAGTACCTCAGCCAATTCTCCTTTCTCACCTATATGATGTGGAACACTCTCCTTTATCTATCTCTTATTATCAGTGTAACTAAATAATCCTTTCTTGTCATTTTTCACATCCTTTACTAAGTTTAATTCCATCTGTGCTTTAGTCTTCCCTATCCTGTCTCTGCACATCTGAACATGGGTAGGTTTTAGGTAGATGTTCTGTGATAGAGAATTAAGCACCTTTGTTTTCTGAATTAGGCATGTCCAAATTTCACAGGGCAAAAGTAGTGAAAGTATTCAAGGATCACAATCTTCAATATCACCAGGGTAAACCTTTGTCAGAGCTGAAAAATAAAACTGAAATCCATCACGTGAGTAAGTTATTCCACATGCTTTCCTTGAAGTAATATCTTAAGCAATTGAGTAATATTAAATGGATTTTCACATCAAACATTTCAGTGAAATATGCTGAAACCATGTTTGGCACCATCGTAAACACACATATACCATTCTATAATGAAATAGGAATTTTTGGAACTTCCATGTGTTTTCTCTTGCAGAGTAGTCTACAATACACCGATACAAAAGCTGGTACTACTATAAAAACAATTAATGTGTTAAAAACCTGAACTTGTTGAGAAAAATATGAACTAATTTCCTGTGAGGAATGTTAAATGAACCTGATATGCTAAGTTGAGTGACATAACAAGAAAAGAATAGGAGGGGGTAGACAAAAAGTTAAACTATGACTGTCCCACTCCCCCACTTCTGTTCATCCCTCTGATTGTTGATCAGAAAGCTATCCTTACAAAAGAGAATGAAAAAATACTTTCCAATTTCAAAAACAAGACCTTTTGCTGTGCAAGCTATTGTATAGTAAAATACAGTATTTCACCAAAATTGAATATTTCTTTCCTCATGTTACAATTAAATTGTCATTGACTAAAAAAATAAAAAGAAGAAGGCTCAAGTATAGAATAAATGGTAATCCATAAGCATTTGGCAACATCATATGCTTCTTTCAGGCTACTAATTCTCATTGAGGAAGAAATCAGAACAATAGTATTAGAAAAGCACTGATATTGCTGAGCCTACTTTTTTGTCACCTCAGTATAAAAACAGGAAAAACTGTGCATCATTCTTGAAAATCATTCTCATCTGAAGAAAAAATGGCAAGGCAAGGCAAGGCAAGGCAAGGCAAGGCAAGGCAAGGCAAGGCAAGGCAAGGAAAGGAAAGGAAAGGAAAGGAAAGGAAAAAAGGAAAAAAGGAAAAAAGGAAAAAAGGAAAAAAGGAAAGGAAAGGAAAAGAAAAAAGAAAAAAGAAAAAAGAAAAAAGAAAAAAGAAAAAAGAAAAAAGAAAAAAGAAAAAAGAAAAAAGAAAAAAGAAAAAAGAAAAAAGAAAAAAGAAAAAAGAAAAAAGAAAAATACCCACTGCAATCTGGGATAGAAGAATGAGTTGGAAAGAAATGAGATACCATTCAAAATTGAAAAATAAAATCTTGTGGGTAATTTCATTTTTTGTCTGGACCAAATTTTGTTCAGGACTGAAGGGGTTGATCTGAAGATATTAGAACATATATATATATATGCCATATATATATATGCCATATAGATATATATATATATATACATAGTCTCCTGGCTCAATTTACATACTACATGTTGACAGTATCTCATTTCTATTCTCTATGACATTGTGGTATCATATTGTTCTCTGCCTACATGTGGATGAAATAATAAAGGTCACCTGAATTATTCAAGAGATCTATAGTGTTCTCAAGAGTAAAAAAATAATCTGAAATTATACACTTGTTCTTTATAAAGCTGCCTCTTAGTAGGCAGAAATGCACAGTGGTAGCAGAGTATCACTTAGGTACTCCTGCTTTATATTCTATGCAGTTTCAAGGCATTGCTGTGCCAAATGAATTGGAAATTCACATTGTAATTCTTGGAACTGCAGTAGAGCACACACACACAAACCCATTTGGCCTGCTTTTATTTATTTATTTATTTTGCAAGTTTACACTTTATTTAAGTCATACTCCCACTTAAGTATCTTTCATGAATCCCTTGCAAGCAGTTTATTGGTTCTTAGAATCTGTCAGGTTCATGAGGTGTCAGATCACAGCAGATGCAATAGGTGAAATAACAAGCCTAGTGATGGACACTAGATATCTTTGGATTTCCAGCCATCCCTCAATTTTCCTATATGATCTATGATCCCAGTGCATCTCAGGTGCTCTCAGATTTCTTCCCTGTTGTAAGCTGTGAATGATAACTCTCCCTTTATCTACATGGCTTCCTCAGAAAGAAATGCTTCCTATTTTATTATGTTGGCCCATTAAGTCAAAGTGGATTTTGGTGGTATGGCAACAGAGATTAAACCTTCCTGCCAATAAATATTCAATTGTATTTTGTTACTGTGTAATACATGGCAGCAAAGCAGCAGTCTGAAAGAGTGGCATCTGACGTGGAAGAGCATATGAAGCAATGGTGTGTAACTGAACCCCTTCATGTGGAAAAAATGGCACCCAACGATATTCCTCAATGACTGCTGAATGTTTATGGAGACTAAGTGGATATGAACACAGTTCACTGACAGGTGTTGCGTTCATCAGTGGAGACACTGATGATGGGTCACCTCCGCTGGTGCAGATTTTGATGAGTGCAGCATACAAACTCCTGTTCATAGCTAGCAAAAATGCATAGCTAATGGTAGTGAATATATTGAAAAATAGTGTTTTGTAGCTGAGAATTTTCTCTATCAAATAGTGTGATTGTGCTCTTTGAATTTGTTGCATTTTCAATTGAAATAAATATGAGGCTTTACTTTCAATGTGATTTATTTACATGCCTTATGCTGAGCTACAATGAGTGTGCATAGCTTGGTGCAGGATAAGATGTAGGGTTATGGCCCCCTCTGCCAGTTTCTTCCACCAGTACAAAAACTCTCAGAGAACATTTGCAAAAATCCAGTAGAGATTACATGCTTTCTATGAAATGTACTGGTGACAGTCAGTTTCTATTTGTTTTATTTCTGTCAGCTAATGGGAATCCACATCACTAACTTTTATTTTATGCAATAGCTGTATTATTCATGGCAATCCAAGTATTGGCCTTTTCTCTGTATAAACAGAAGAAATACATCTGTACTGACTACACTCCTGAAAGCATCCTATGAGCAGAATTCAGAAATTCAGATTACAGGAAACGATTTCATACTAAGAAGTAGCATCCTTCAATGGCTTGAACTTTCTGAGACATAAAGTTCAATGACAATAGAATACAACATTGCAACATTTGCAGTTTGTGGTGTTACAGTTAATAATGTAAACTGATCATACAAAGAGAGCTTTGCTACAGTAATTCTTTATTACTACTGTTACTGTTGCTTTGAATCTGTAATGATTACTTGTTGTGTATTTCCCTTTCTGATTACCAGATGCAGAAATGACAAAATACTTCAGCAGATAAAAGACTGTCCCTAGGTGTTTTCAGCTCAGTACAAAGTGGAAAGTACAAGACATCTCACAAGAAGGCCTATCTTTAACCAATTTATTGCTGTATTGTTTACTCCATGATTTTTTGAGCAGGAGCTTTCTGGCACTCTCCATTTTCTTCCATTCTGTGCATACTTCTTACTTCATCATCCTCCTTCTGATGCTTCCTACTGTTTTTCTTTAAAAACAGTACCTGCAGGCTGCATCTCTTTTTTCACTAAAACATTAAATTTCACTAGCAGTTCAGATCTGTGAAATATGATGTTAAAACCCAGGGAACAAACAAACAAACAAACAAACAAAAACTAGTCCCCCTGTGGTCAATGAGAATTTTTATTTCAAAATGACAGGATCGTGTAGAGATAATTTAAACAAAGATCTGGGAAAATAGATATTTCTTTTCCTAAAAAGGATTTTTTAGGAAGTTATCATTTCCTAAAAAACTCTGGAAGGCCTACTACTTTTGATCCTCTGATTATTTTTTTGAAAATAATGTTACGTAGATCTTCTCATTCCTTCAGATATGTATCGGTCCATTCTAGGTAAGTTGAGAGAGGAGTAAAGGTCACTGGCTATGCTTAACAGATATGAGTACTAAAGGATAGCTATATTTCCTTAAGATCATCAAAGTGAATGCTAACAGGGAAAGGAGCAGAGATCATGCTTACGTGTTATAAGGCCAGCACTTCACCTACAGGAACCACACTGTATCATGAGTAGAATTTACTTACAGAGTTTCTTTCAACATACCTATTTAGTTTCTGAAAAACTAATTAATGGGTTATGCTCTGAAACAGGAGTTAAACAAGCATTTTTCTGCTCAAGTGTCACAAGTGGGATTATTGAAACAGGAACTCTGGAATATATTCCTCATCAAGTGATACATGTATCTAAATCTCATTCAAGTGTTCAGACTAGGGTTTAACTCAAAAGGTAATAACTAATAGTGATTTATCTGTTTTAAATTAATACAAGGTCTCTTTTTATAGTATTGAACTCAAGTTTCTGCATGTTGCAAAAGTTGATCAGTGCCTTAATTGAATTGATGTGATTGAACACTACATTAAAAGAATAAAAACTCCTGCTGATATATCCTGTCCCTAGTAGAAGTTCTTTGCTTGTGGATTCTATAAACCAGAAGTATTACAGATACTAAACTACCTGCCAGCTAACTCCAGGACTGGAAGTTAAATAGCCATTTCTATGATTCTATGATTTCAAAACATTTCTAATATCATGATAAAGAGCATTAATGGGAAGAAGACATTACATTTTTTTCATAGTAATAGACAATGTCTCTACATAGGACTGCTTTTGTATGAAGCCAACTCTGTTGGCTCTCCATTACCTTTCAGTATATATGGTGAAAAAGTACCTATTGACAATGCTAGGGCTTTTTGTTTTCTGCTATCATGCTGCAGATAAAAAGATTTTGACATAATTTTAGTAGAATTTAATAAGGACTTCTGCCCTTTTGACAGTTTTGATGCCACCCCAGAATAGTATCATTTTTAAAAAGTAGTAATACAGGGCAAATATATTCCTTTGTTTTCTTTTTCTATTAAGTTTATATTCTATCAATGATATCAGTATGTTTTTTCATTGGTTTCCATGAATTCTAGAGTACAAAAGAGTTTATGAATTTGGAAGCATAAGATAGGCATTGAAAATAGTAAAGAAGAGTAAACAGTGGTAAGGCTACAACTCCAATAACAATAATTTTCAGCTACTATGCAATATACCATATATTGCTGCCAGTGCCAGACAATTCTATATTCCTATGAATATGGAGCACTTAAGGATTCTTTTCATAAGATATCAGGGAAATAAAGCAGAGAAACCTATTATGAACACAGATACAGATTATGCAGAGAGTGAGCTTATCTATTAAATTTTACCACTGGGTATTCATCTGCAGCAACCACAAATACCAAAGAATAAGCACTTCTAAGGTTTTGGAATCAAATCATAATCACAGTTTAGCTTGCTTATCTGTAAACAACACTAGATATTGCTGTTCCATTTTCAACCTGCGCAGTTTCAGCTATAAACAAATAAGCTGGTATGAGTGTCAAAGCTAATTTATTAAATCCACATCTCAGCTTGTAAATCAAGGCCTTGCTATATAAAAATGTGAAGAAAATGTAGCCCTCCCTCATTTCAAGAGGACATTGGAGTATTTATGGGAAAAAGTATGGAATTTTCATTGTTATTTGATGAAGTGGCCAAAGAAAAAAGTAGGAAAAAATAATTATATTTAGAATCATACCTTTCTTGTAATGACAGACCCAAAACCTAACACAGTCCACAAGGTGTGACCTCACCAGGGCTGAGTACAGAAGGATGATCACTTCTGTGCTCCTGCTGGCAACACTATATCTGATACAAACCTTGGTCACCTGAGTGCTCCTCCTGTCTCATGCTCAGCTGAGTATCAGCCAAGCTTCTCAGGTCTGTTTCCTCTGTACTGTCTTCCAACAGCTCTGACCCAAGCCTGTTGAGTTTCCTGGTACTGTTATGGCCAAAGTATAAGACCCAGCACTTGATCTTGTCAAAATTCATTCCCTTGGCCTTTACTCAGCTATCCAGCCTGCCCAGACCCCTCTGTGGGACTTTCCTACCCCGAGTCAGATTGACACTTCTTGCTAACTTGGTGTGATCTGCAAACTAACTGAGAGTTCACTCAACTCCCTTGTCCAGGTCATCATTAAAGGTATGGAATGGGATAGGCCCCAGCACGAACCCCTGGGGAGAACCTCTCATGACAGGTTGTCACCTGGATTTGTCTCCATTCACCACCACCATTCTCTGGGTCCAGCCATGCAACCAGTTCTTTACCCAACAGAATGTACCTGCCCAAGTCATTGGCTGACAGCTTTGCCAGGAGAATACTGTGGGAGACAGTGTCAAAGGCTTTGCTGAAGTCTAGTTAGACTATGTAACAGCCTTTCCCTCACCTACACAACCTGTGGATGTCATCTGTACATCCACAGATTGGATAACTCAATCACAGAAGGAGGTCACGTTGGTCAATCAGGACCTGCCTTTCATGAACGCATGCTTGCTAGGCCTGATTCCCTGCTGGCTTGCATATGCTATGTTTTCTCCCTCAGGAAAATCTACTCCATAACCTTTTCTGGAAGAAGGAGGCATAAGAAAACTGGCATAAGGAGGCATAAAGAAACTGATGGGCCTTTAGCTCCCCAGATCCTCCTTATGTCACTCCTTGCAGATGGGAGTCGTGCTAGCAGGCCTCCAAGCCTCTGGGACTTTTTTGGTTGATCAGAAATACTGATAGATGGTGCAAAGCATCTTGTCAATCATCCCCACCAGTTCCATCAGAATCCCTGAGTGGATTCCATCAGGCCCCATGCTCTAGAATGCATCTATACAAATTCTGAAAATTTAATGATACGTTGCTTTGCTCAGCTATATGACAATCTTATGTCCTTGAAATCATGTAAAATAGCTTACCTTCAATTGGTGGGTAGGCAGACTCTACTATGAAGCATACAAAAGGAGACTGAGTAACTTCACATAGCACACAAATAATCTAGTCAGTTTTACAATGCATCTGATTCTCTGAAGCTTTAAAGGAGACAGTAAGAAATAGCATGGCAGGTATGAGTAAGCTCACCCTACCTCTGAGCCACATGAAAAATTGAAGGAACACCAAGGAGACACTGAGATACAAAAATCTTGCAGTACAAAATATAAACTCCTGCTGTTTAGGATCAGAATTCTGTCTGAATTAGTAAAAAGACTGTAATCAAAAATCTTAATGGTTAATTAACCTTTTGCTTTCAGCTGGTGCAGTTAACACTGAGTATCTTATTAAATTGCTTTAATGACCCTGTAATGGAACAAGATCAGGTGCCTATGCTGATTAAGAAAATATTTTTGACACTGTGGAACTACAAAGTTTTTAAAAAGTGCCTTCAGGCCTTCAAGAGAATAAATTCTATTACTCTGTCATTATTCCTGTCTTGCCTTTTTAGAAACAGGCTGGGGTGGAGGTGGGGAAAAGTCACAGTTGTCCAACATAATCTTTGTGTAGGTTTTTACAGCCTCCCTTTAAAAGCAAAATTAATTACATTACATTAACAATTCTTTTCATGCAGCCCAGAAAACAGTCGTCTTTCTGGACTGCAAGCAAGCAGTTGTCTTATGTCCAGCTTTTAATTTATTAGAATCCCCAAATCCTTCTCCACAGGGGTATTGTCAAGGAGTTCTATTCCCAGTCTGTAAATCCCACATTCCTGGGATTGTCCTGATTCAAGCACAAGACCTTGAACTTGGTCATGTTGAACTTCACTGGGTTCACATGAGCACACTTTTCTAGCTTCTTCAGGTGCCTTTAGATGGCATCTTTCTGTTGTGTCAATTGCACCATTCAGCTTGGTGTCATCCACAAACTTGCTGAGGTTACATTCAGTCCCACTCTCCAGGTCATTGATAGAGATGTTAAAGAGTACTGGTCCCAGAATTGAGCCAATTGACCCCTGGGGGACACCACTTGTCATCATAGGCCTCCACTTGGAGAAAAAGTAATTGACCACAACCCTCTGACTGTGACCATCCAGTCAATTATTTATCCACTGAGAAGTCCAACCTTCAAATCCTTTACAATTTAGAGATAGGAATGTAATTTTGAATCATATCAAAGACCTTGCAGAAGTCCAGGTAGATGATATCATTTGTTCTTTCTTTGTCCACTGCTACCCTCACTCCATCACAGAAGTCTACCAGATTAGTCTGACATAATCTGTACTTGGTAAAGCCATGCTGTCTATCTTGTACCACCTCCTCTTCTTGAATGCAACTTAACATCTCTTCCACGTGGATCTGTTCCATGATAGTCCTTAGCATAGATGTGAGGCTTGCAAAATCTATTGTTTCCTGAATTCTCCTTTCTGTTTTTCTTAAAAATGTGAATGATGTTTCCCTTTTTCCAGTCACAGTGGACTTGGCAGCCATAGTACACCATTCTGTTTTTTCTGAGCCCCCAGCAAACCAGTTATGATGCTCAACACAAGAAAGCTGTTTAAGACTAAAGAATAAGGGCAAATGTATCACAAACTGATAAGGAGAAAACACTAAAAATATGAAGTAGCATTCTCAGTTTTAAAATCACATATATCATAAAAATATTTTCAGATATTTTTCTTTACTTTGATGGGAAAGAGTTCTGACTGTGTTTCTATCTCCAAAACCTGAGATTTTTTACTATTATGGTAATGAAGGAATCACATATGCGAGTCATATTGAGGTTTGTCATGGCAAAAAATATAAAAAATAAACACCTTTCTGTGAAAAATTTCTGTGCACCTCTGAAATCAAGCACCTGTGATTTCTGTGCATAGAAGTGGCAGATTATGGTTTATAATAAAATATACGAATAATATATAATAATATATAAAGAAATGGAAATATTATGGTTATATATGCAGTATTGTTATGGAATCACAGTGGTTGCCTTATTGTTATTGTTATTGTGTGTTTTAATAGTAATTAAATGCTTACAGAAATCGGAGGAAATGAAGAGTAAGAATGGAAGATACCGGCATTAGGAGTCAAATGCTAGATTCATTAAGTCAGGAGGAGAAAAAAAAAAATTGGAAATGTGTTAATGCTTCATTTATATTTTATAATGAAAACATCTTAAATATTTTTGTCAACCACTTAACACCACTTGAATCTAGACCTTCAGAAGTAAACAGAGTTCTGTTATCTATCTCTTGTATTATCTATTTTCTAGCTCTTCATGTTCAAAGATTATTTCCAAGCTCTGTTTATTCTCAAAACGTGAAGAGTTTTGTGAAACAGCTTTTCAAGTAACATGTCAATGAATACAGCTCTAATGATTTCATTAACATAATGGCTTCTCACAGATTTAACTGTAACTGAGCCAATGCTTTGCCATTTTAGTGATATTTAACAAAGTTCATTAATCCGGGGTGTATTTATTTATCTCTGCTGCACTTAAATTTTAATGCAAGAAATCCACAGGACAGACATTTACTTGTAAATTTGGCAATTTTCATATGTAAACATTTTCAGAACGAGTTCATTCATTTCTATTTTTAGAAAAACAGCCTTGAAAGAGAACTGGATGGCATTGCACATAGGTCTATCAAACTGGATTTTTATTTAGAGTTAAAATCATTTCAACTGTATTAAAAATGGTAGTTTAATGTTACCAGAGTAGTTCTAGCTAGAGAGAAGATAAGAGCTTCATTAGAAGGATTAAAATTACTTCAGAGGCACTTTGTATTATGATTGCTTATGTAGGTGGCCAGTAGAAGCATCATCCTTATTCTTTACTGTTATTTTTTTTTCCCTTAAAGAGAGTTAAAGATTTCCAGATTGTACCAGCTTCTAGTAATCACTCCTCTGCGAATGCTCTTACTCAAGATCTTTAGAAAAGCCCTGAAAGCAAGCATTAACATACAGTAGAGGGCTAAACAATGCAAGGGTAGCCCTGACTGCATAACTCATAGTTCCATGTTGTTCTCTTTCTGTTAAGTCAAATCTTGATATTTCACATTTCCTTTGCTATAGTGTATAAAATACTTATCACAGATGTAAGATTTTGATGTTTTTCTATAGTCATCTGTCAGTTGTATCTGGCAGGAAGATTGTATTAGTTTCTAATTGGGAATGAATGAAAATTCCAAGAGAAAAAGAAGCCACAAAATATACATCTGAGATCAAAGACATTTTGGCACAATACTGACCCATCTGGTGGATGAGGGAAAGGCTGTTGATGTGGTCTACCTGGACTTCAGCAAAGCCTTTGACACTGTCTCCCACAGCATTCTCCTGCAGAAGCTGGCAGCCAGAGGCTTGGATGGATACACTCTTGGCTGGGTAAGGAGCTGGTTGGAGGGCCGGGCACAGAGAGTGGTGGTAAATGGAGTCAAATCCAGCTGGCGACCGGTTGTGAGTGGTGTTCCCCAGGGGTCGGTGCTGGGGCCTGTCCTCTTCAATATCTTTATTGATGACCTCGATGAGGGCATCGAGTGCACCCTCAGTAAATTCGCAGATGACACCAAATTGGCTGGAAGTGTGGATCTGCCTGGGGGTAGCGAGGCCCTACAGAGGGATCTGGACAGGCTGGAGAGTTGGGCTGAAGCCAATAGGATGCGTTTCAACAAGGCCAAATGCCGGGTCCTGCACTTCGGCCACAACAACCCCAGGCGACGCTACAGGCTTGGGGCGGTGTGGCTGGAGGACTGCATAGAGGAAATGGACCTGGGGGTATTGATTGATGCTCGGCTGAACATGAGCCGACAGTGTGCCCAGGTGGCTAAGAAGGCCAATGGCATCCTGGCTTGCATCAGAAACAGTGTTGCAAGCAGGAGCAGAGAGGTGATTGTTCCCCTGTATTCAGCACTGGTGAGGCCGCACCTCGAGTACTGTGTCCAGTTTTGGGCCCCTCACTGCAAGAAAGATATTGAGGCCCTGGAACGTGTTCAAAGGAGGGCGACAAAGCTGGTGAG
The DNA here is from genome assembly GCF_026119805.1 of Tympanuchus pallidicinctus. Classification (NCBI taxonomy): domain Eukaryota; kingdom Metazoa; phylum Chordata; class Aves; order Galliformes; family Phasianidae; genus Tympanuchus; species Tympanuchus pallidicinctus. The sequence goes on from NW_026294769.1 coordinate 11,202,208, forward strand.
GGGTCTGGAACACAGGCCATATGAGGAGAGGCTGAAGGAGCTGGGAATGTTCAGCCTGGAGAAGAGGAGGCTCAGGGGAGACCTCATTGCTCTCTATAACTTCCTGAAGGGAGGTTGTAGTGAGCTGGGGGTTGGCCTCTTCTCTCGTGTCATTAGTGATAGGACCAGGGGGAATGGCTTCAAGCTACGGCAGGGGAGATTCAGGCTGGACATGAGGAAGTATTACTTTTCAGAAAGGGTAGTCAGGGACTGGAACGGACTGCCCAGGGAGGTGGTGGAGTCACCGAGCATGGGGGTGTTCAAGGAAAGACTGGATGTTGTATTGAGGGACATGGTTTAGTAGGAGCTATTGGGAATAGGTGAACGGTTGGACTGGATGATCTTTTAGGTCTTTTCCAACCTTGGTGATTCTATGATTCTATGATTCTATGATTCTATATTCTCTGGGTCTTATCCTTTTGAAAAAAATTCTTTGGACATACCAAAAGCCACCAGTATCCCACAGCAACTGGTAGCTGTAGAACACCACATCAGGCAATACTATATCCTTGTTGAAGAAGCCAGTTAGGTGATAACAGAGCTGTCTGTCCTTCCTTCACTTGCAGTGCATTCTTCATCTTCTTAATAGTTCTTGACTTCCTCTCACTGCAGTATATTTTCCATTAATAAGCATCCACTCTAGCTCTTTATTTTTTGCATATGTTAGGACACTCTTTTCACAGAATCCTTCTTGATCATCAACAGTCAAGAAAAGGGGAAGGAAACAATCTTATTTCTTTCTTTTTACTTGATTCTTCCCCCAGGTTCACTTTATAAGAGACTACATAAGCTTTTCAGAATAAAGAACTGCTTTTCTCTTCAGAACTCAGAATCAGATTTTTTTTTCATTCACGAGATGAGTGAATATACACTTAAACTAGCTAAGGCACTCTTATAAATCCCAGCTGTTTTTCAACATAACAGTCCCTACAACTCCATCTTTTCATCACAACTTCACGGGTAAGAAGTAATTAATATTTGAGCTATTGGCAATAATCATGTGGTCTCATTTGCTGAATAGCATGGATGAATTAAACTAATACTGGGCAATCTGCATAAAGAGAAGCTCAGCAATTAAAGAAGAAAATTGAAATTATTACTACTTGTAATAGTTCATTGCAGCATACTCAATATTTATACATTTGTCAAATCCATTCCTGAAACCTGCAAATAGATGCTCAAGATCCTCACTATTCTAGACATCAATAATCTAAGCAATCTGAGTAGCCAGATAATGTTATGCTCCTAAGATTCCTGTCCTTTCTGCTACTTCAACTATGGGTAGCCACTAGTCAGTGGATAAGAGAAGATCGGGGCACACTTGTCCATACGACCAAAGCATGTCAGAAACTCTTTGATGATGATGATAGGTGTTCCTGAAACTTTATTTTGTATAGTCACATCAGCAATTTGTCCAATGACTATATAGTTTTACATATTGTATTTAATTTCTCATACATACATATATATATATATCATTATCTAAGTATATTTTTAATATACATAATAGTAATAAACAGCTATTCTGTACAAAATTAAATGTTATCACTCCACTCTGTGCTGGTGACATCTCACTTGGAGAACAGGATCTAGATGTGGAGTTATCAGAACTGGAGAGACATAGACCTGTTGGAGTGTATCCAGAGGAGGGTCACAGAACAACTTGACTTCAGCAAGGTATTCAACAATGTATCCCACAACATCCTTGTTATGAAACTTAGAAAATGTGGGATAGATGAGTGGACAGTGAGTTGCACTGAGAACTGTCTGACAGAGCTCAGAGGGTGATCATCAGCAGTACAGTGTCTGGTAGGAGGCTTGTAACTAGCAATGTTCCTAGCAATTGGTGCTAGATCTGGTCTTGTTCAACATCTTCATCAATGATCTGGATGAAGGGATAGAATCCACCCTCAGCAAATTTGCTGATTATACAAAGCTGGGAGGATTGGCTGACACACCTGAACACTTTACTACCATTCAACAAGACCTGGACAGACTGGAGAGTTTGGCAGGAAGGAACCTGTTGAGGTTTAACAAGAGCAAGTGCAGAATCTTGCACATGGGGAGGAGTAACTGCATGCATTAGTACAGGTTAGGGGATGACCTGCTGGAGAGGATCTCTGTGGAGAAGGAGCTCGGGGGTCCTGGTGACAAATTGGCCATGAGCCAACATGTGCCCTTGTGGCCAAGAAGGACAATGATATACTGGGGTTCGTTAAAAAGAGAGTGGTCAAGCAAAGTGAGGCCACATTTACTGTGTCCAGTTCTGGGCTCACTAGTTCAAAAAAGACCGGGATCTCCTAGAAGGAATCCCGTGGAGGATTCCACAAAGATGATAAAGGGCCTGGAGCATCTCTTGTATGAGGAAAAGCTGAGCAAATCGGGTTTGCTCAGCCTGAGAAAAAAAAGGCTGAGGGAAGATCTGATGTTTATAAATATCTAAAGGAAGCTGGGAGGCAAATGAGTGAAGCCAGGCCAGTAATGGCCTAAAACAAAGGAAGTTCTGTACTAACATGTAGAAGAACTGCTTTGCAGTAAGATGTTGGAGCACTGGAACAGGTTGCCCAGAGAAGTTGTGGTGTCTCCTTCTCTGGAGATGTTTGAGACTGCCTGGATGTCTACCTGTGTAACCTACTGTAGGGAATTTTCTTTAGAAGGGGTGATGGGCTCAAAAATCTTTTGAGATCCCTTCCAATTCCTGTGATTCTGTGATTCTGTGACTCTGTGTAAAAGAGGGAAAATTCAGATTGGATATTAATTTTTATTTATTTATTTATTTATTTTATGATAAGGTAGTGCAGCTAAGGAACAAGCTGCCCAGAGATTGTGGAATCACTGTCTTTGGAGACGTTCAGGGTCGGGCTGGATAGGGCTCTGTCTGATCTAGCTGTAAGTGTCCCTGTTCTTTGTGGGGGAATTGGGCTAGGTGAACTTTAAATACCCCTTCCAGATCAGACAATTCTGTGATTCTATGATTCTGTTCTGTGAAATATTCGTAGTTCCAAGATAATGATACAGTATAGATAAACAGACCCCCTGTAACAGCAGAAGCCTTGAAAGGGAGGATGCAGGATGCACTGTAGAGGAATGAAGGCATATATTTGTAAGAGACAGATTAATTCTGAAGACTACAGAGATAGAAATATCTCTCCAAAGGTTTGGGCAAAACATTTTTCAATGACAAAAAAAGAATGATGAGCAAGTATTCAGTATATCTAAAACTTCATGTAGGAAATATAGATGTGACGTGGAATTACAGATAAATATATTTAAAAAGGACTAAGGTGTAAAGCACATTAGAAAATACTTAAAATTAATGTCATTTGGATCAGTTTCACTGATCCAATGAAGAGGCAAGATTCCCATCATTAGCATCAGTATCCTTCTGGTGAAGAATCTGTGACATTGTCAACTTCCCACAGATATCCCGATGAATGTCCAGTCAGGATGAAACTGCTAATATTAAGACTCAGAAGGTATTTCATTCAGTGAACATAACTCCAGACAAAGGGCGTAGATAGTAGAAAATGTTGATATAACAATTTGAATTATATTGTGATTACTTGTAGTTAAGCCATTTTCCTGAATAGTATCCTTTTCTTTTTCTTTTTCTTTTTCTTTTTCTTTTTCTCACTCTCTGTAGATCTCTCCCATCCTATGCCCCCAAGTACTATTTAGGTCTTTAGTAATAGCTATTTGTTTAGACTGATAAGAATTCATTTGGAGTAAAGTAAATTCTTGGTTTTCCATTAAAGTGTGTTTCCTTTTCGTCGGTATAAGATTTTGAGTGTAACAGACTATCTGAGTGATGTATAAATAGTGAGTGGAAATCTCCATCTGAACCACTCATCTTCAGTATCTTTTAGAGCCAATAAAGTGATTTTAAAGTCAGTCAAGGTGATCAGTGGAGTCAAATTTGTAATTCATATCAAAGCAAATATTTAAATCATGCCGTCTGTTTCAAGTGATTATAAACGACTACAAACTTCAATTTGTAGTTTTGACAGAATGTCTACAGTAAAGACTTCTGAAGTTAAAGAGATGAGCTACATTGTATTAATCCGTAGAAAATTTATGTAGTCCCAGTCTGATCTGTATTTTATTATCAATTTCCCAAAGCCAAGTTACAAAAGATGTTTTAATTCTTACCAGGTTATTAGTTTGAAAATCTTTTTATAGGCAAAAGGAACATATCCAAGAATTATATTGTTTTTCTAATTAAATCTTAATAGACAAAATGAAGAACCACTACTAGCCCACTAATGGCAATTCTAATACTTACACTTCAACTTAATTACTTAAACTCAACTTAAAATGGCACACACAGAGTTCTTACAGTGCCTAACAACCTTCTTTGCTGTTATAATCACCTTTCCACTTGGCTTTACCAGAAACAAGATGACAAGCGTTTCATGTACTGTGCTGGGAGGAATATGATTCCTGATACCAATCATTTCTTCTTCCTCATTGTAGGAACTACATGGGGTAATTTTAGGTTTGCTAATATGCTCTTCTTTGTGCTCTTTCTTCAGTGGTCCACAACTCCAGTGCTTACAGACCAACTTCAATCATCTATAAATAGCAACAGAAATAATGATTTTTCTACACTACAAGGTTGCAATTTCTTTAAACATACATTTGTGAAAGGACTACTTCAAAGAATTGTTTGGCTTATATTGCTGTATTAAGGCCATTTGTAAGGAAAACTCATTTAAGATGGAGTTATAAAACAATGATTTCCAATAACAAAATAAAGAGCCAAACATGAGTAAGAGAAGATCAGGTATTTTAAGTAAATGTAGTTCTGATGAAAGAGCTATGTTTGTATAAAATGGGATAGGAAAACATGAGGGAAAAGACATGGAGCTCAGGCATTTTCTCTGACAAAAGCAACAGAATAAATGATTTCTTATGCCACTAAAGATAGAATAAAACATAACAGGGTTCACTTAAAATGAATCTTGCTTAGATTCTTATATATAAATTATATATATGTAATATACGTTTATATATGTAGTTTTCCTTATGTACTTTGGGAAGCGTTGGAAAAAATTTCTCAGAAAGTTTGTAAAAAGCCATTCTTGAATGGGACAAGAGTCCAGAGTAGATTGGACTATAAATAATGCTATCTTCCCTGGAGATAACAGCTGGACTTGGCAATATTTTGGAATATTTCTACATTTATTATCTATAATTCCATTCTTTATAATTCCTCAGATAAGGAAGTGGAGAGGCAAAAAGTTAGAAATGTGATTGTATACTACAATAAAAACATGAAGAATTCTGAACCAAAAAAAGGTAAAAGAACTAATTTGTTTGTGATGTCTACAAAGAACTTCACCAACGTTTTCCGCTGTAAAAGACTGTATTCACCTCAGTGAAAGGATGTTTCTGCTGCATCTAGAACGAAGCAGGGATTAAGTGATGACAGCACAAAGGTACTACACTCTCTCACTATTATTCCTCACTATAGCTCTGCAGAATGACCATATAGCCATCTCTTGTTTCATCTATTTCATTGCCCTAGTTCTAGCAACAGGACTATAAGAACAGGTATAATCTGCACTTTGTAAGAAGATCCCATGATTGTAAGTATTCGTGGTCTCTTCTGAAGTAAAATCCACACTACTTCCTAGAAAATGTTGTTCTTTCGTACTATGAAAATGAATTGCTGCAAATGCTATGTTGCTCCACCTGAATCCCATACTGTTTATAATCACATATGATCTGGATATTTAGTGGACATACATCCAAAGTACTTGTGCTCTTGGTGAATTCTTGAGATTATATTTACTGAAATTGTACTTCACAGTAAATAATTAAATTCAAAACATAATTCAGTTACAAATGCATACACATAACATTTTCGTAAAAAAATTAATACTATCAAAATGACCATAAATATGTACACATGATCATTTGTTTAAGCCAAGTCAAGATGAACATTTATTCTTCACTCTGAAAAGTAAATCTGAGGAAAAAAAGCTACGAGAAAAATGAAATAACGTTTTGTTATGAATTAATGTTGTGACAATATACGCTGAACTGTAGCATGCTTCTGAAGTTCCAGATTTCTTCTTTTCTTTTTCTTTATATTGATTTGTTACAATATGCAATTAGTATACTGAGCACTATTAGCACATAAAACTGCCCTTTTATGTTTTTTTTAATATATATGTATTTATTCCTTAATTAAGGAGAAGATTGACTGAAAATCAGTAGCTAGAGATGCTTGCCAGAGGCAGAGAGTGGGTGATTAGCTGCTGACAGTGTTTTTTGAACCACTTAATTTGCTACTTCAGGGTTTGAGTGTGATACCCCACTTTGCAGCAAGTTCCAGTGTGTTAATGTATACTGCAGTGGTGTTAAAAGTCTTGAAGCAGTTATGGTGTCAAACTGCTATGTCGTCATTTTCAGAGCTTTAAAGTGCAGCTTGAAAAATGAGTATGAATTACACCATACTCTTGCCCAACTGATGTAATTCTCATATTCACTTTATGTACTTACATTACTGACTGAAACAAATGTTTTGACTCTTAGCACTGCAAAAACAGGACAACTCTGAAGAATTGAACAGAATTTTACTCTGGCTAAATTCTCTTAGCTTTATAAACAGCAAAACTGTCAGATGAATTCCAGATGCAGAATACTATTTGTTACCAATGATAATGTAACAAAAGTGAAGAGCAGATTCCAAGCTGAATTTACACAGGAAGATAAAAATAGTTTTTAGATACAGAAAGGAAAGAGAAGGTAATGTGTCAAGGCGGGAGGAAAGGAAAGGGCAGAGAAGGGCAGGGCAGGGAAGGGAAACATTAGTTAGTTATTTTTCTCTTAAATGTTGGTGTCATTTAGAAGAATAAAAGTGGGCAACTGAAGCCATCTGCGAGTCAATGAGAAATGGGAAATATGTGCATTTTTGGCATGTGACATTTCAAGATAAATATTTTAAAGAGCCAGAAATTGTTCTGAATTGAATTTGCACTAATATAATAATCCCCATCACTTCAGGATAGTCTTCTATGAATTGCCCACAACTTTATGAATGAAATTGTGTACATTCATCTTTGTAATAAAAATTAAAAAAAAAAAACTGATGCTTTTGCTATTTACTTAATAATTTTAGTTTCTGAATTTTATTTTAAGTTGGAAGCACAAGGTATTTAATTAATTATCTACCTATTTACCTATCTATGTGTAATCTGCAATTCCTACCTAGAATTTGTACCAAGAAAAGCCTATTAGCATAGTACTTGTATTGGAGACAGAACTGTCACTACTTACTTCTGTGTCAAATTTAAGTCACAGAAGCAAAATAAAACATGCCAAAAATGTAAGAGACATTTGAAAATAAAACTTAGAAATAAATGCATTAATTAAACATTATTTTCTTATTCTTATATCTTATTTTGCTTCTGCAATTCCAGCATCTAGAATTCAAGCTGTTTTCAGTATAATGTCAATCTAACAGCCTTTGGAGGCCTCCAAGTGATCAGATCAAATTGCCAGAGATCAGTCCTCACACTGTGACCACAAGATCCCAGCAATAATATCTTCTAACTGGAATCACTAAATTTCCTGTGCTGTAGAAGGAAGTTTGTGAACCTGGGAATCAGAATTTTCACAGGTATTTAGTTGAGAAATGAGCCTTTACTGCTTTCAGCACTAAATAAAAGAATTGTCCTTCTTTTTCAGCTGAGCTTTCTTCCATCAATTCTTCACACGTATAAATCCAATATCCCCTACCCTTTCCCCTCATAATAATCAATCTGTTTCTCCCAAAGGCTACAAAAGTAAAAAAACATTGTTCATTTCTATTTTAAAATACTGGGGAGGTTTTACACAGATCAAGACTTAGGAAGCACAAAGATCAAGCAAACTAAGCACCTCCCGTCATCTCCTCCCCAAACAAAACACAACAAAACAAAGCAACTGACAACTATTCCAGGATTTTCTTTCTTTCCTCTACTTGTCTTTTTTTTAGTAACAGTTCTACTTCATTTCTTTCACTTTGTAGATAGGGAGTGTACAAAGTGATATGCAATAGAACTTCAGCAATTTACCTGTGGAAAGCTTGTAGTTCACAATAGATCAAAATTCCAATAACAGCCCTTAAATCAGCTATTGAAACATAAAGACTGTTTCTTCCTCTAGTAACAGATTTTAGAGTAATACAGAATCTTCCATGTTTGAATATGTGTTAAAGCATGAAAAAAAAATTTTGAATAGTGGTTAATTAGGTTATATTCTTGAAAAAATGTGCCCAGCATTTGAGAAAACTGCTCTAAATCTTGTCTACAAACTCCATCACACTCTATTCTATGAATTCCTTTTCAATGTTTCTGATTCAGCTTCATATATATATCAGAAATACAATACAATACAACACAGAAGCAATCTAGGAGGTTTCTTGAGTGTATGGAAGATAACTTCCTGATGCACCAGGTAAGAGAGCCTACCAGGAGAATTGCACTGCTAGACCTGTTATTCACAGAGAAGGACTGGTGGAAGATGTGGAGATCAGGAACTGTCACTGGATGAAGTGAACATGAAATGGTAGAGTTCTTGATCCTTGGTGAAATCATAAGAGGGGATGGTGGCAGCTACCTTGTACTTCCAGAGGGCATACTTTAAACTATTAAGACCTTGGTAGAGAGGGTCCTTTGGGATTCATTCCTGAAGGGTAAAGAAGTCAAGGAAAGCTGGTCAGTCCTCAAGCAGGAAGTCTTAAAGGTAGAGGAGCAGACTGTGCTCCTGTGCCACAAGATTAGTTGGTGGGGAAGAAGACCCAGTGTGGATGGATGAACAGGAGACTTTTGCTGAGACTCTGGGAGAAAAAGAAAATCTACCATATGTGGAAAGGAGGGACACAGAACTCAGCGACAGTATGAAGCAGTTGTTAAGATACATGGGGAGAAAATTAGAAAGGCAAAAGTCCACCTTGAACTCAACTTGTCCACCGGGGTAAAAGAGAACAAAAATCTTTTTTATCAATATATTAACAATAAGAGGAGGGCTATAGAGAATTTCTATGCTTTACTAGATGCAGTGAGGAATGAGACCACCAAGGATAAGGAAAAGACAGGTTCTCAACACCTTCTTTACATCTGTCTTTAAAAGTCAGTTCAGCTATCCTCGTGGTTCTCAACCCCCTGACTAGGAAGCCTGGGATGAGGAGTAGAATAAACTCCCCACTACTCAGATAGAAACAGCTTGAGACCTACTACCACCTGGACTGACAGAGGTCCATGGTGCCAGTTGGGATCCACACAAGGGTGCTAAGGGAGCTGGTGGAGGTGATTGCCAAGATGCTTTGAACCATCTATCAGAATTCCTGGTAAACCACAGAAGTTCAAGAGGACTGGAGGCTTGCCAGTGTGATGACAGGAAGAGTCATAAGGAGGATCCGGGGAGAAACAGACCATCACATAACCTCAGAGCCAGGAAAGGTTATGGAGTAAATCATCCTGAGGGAGATCATGCAGTATGTGTGAGGCAACCAGGGGATCAGGCCTAGCAAGCATGGGTTCATGAAAGGCAAGTCCTGATTGACCAACATGACCTCCTTCTGTGATAGGGTTATTCACTGGGTAGATAAGGGAAAGGCTGTTACATAGTCTAACTAGACTTCAGCAAAGCCTTTGACACTGTCTCCCACAGTATTCTCCTGGCAAAGCTGTCAGCCAATGACTTGGGCAGGTACATTCTGTTGGGTAAAGAACTGGTTGCATGGCTGGACCCAGAGAATGGTGGTGGTGAATGGAAACAAATCCAGGTGACAACCTGTCATGAGAGGTTCTCCCCAGGGATTCGTGCTGGGGCCTATCCCATTCCATACCTTTAATGATGACCTGGACAAGGGAGTTGAGTGGACTCTCAGTTAGTTTGCAGATGACACCAAGTTAGCAAGAAGTGTCAATCTGACTCGGGGTAGGAAGGCCCCACAGAGGTCTGGGCAGGCTGGATAGCTGAGTAAAAGCCAAGGGAATTAATTTTGGCAAGGTCAAGTGCTGGGTCTTATACTTTGGCCATAACAGTACCAGGAAACTCAACAGGCTTGGGTCAGAGCTGTTGGAAGACAGTACAGAGGAAATGGACCTGAGAAGCTTGGCTGATACTCAGCTGAGCATGAGACAGCATCGCATCTAGACTTCAGAAAAATTGTTGCCAGCAGGAGCACAGAAGTGATCATCCTTCTGTACTCAGCACAGGTGAGGCCACGCCTCATGCACACGTGAGTCCTACTGTCTGCAGTTTTGGGTCCATCACTACAAGAAAGGTACTGAGGTCCTGAAGCATGATCAGAGAACGGCAATGGAGCTGGCGATGGGATTTGAGAACAAGCCTTATGAGAAGTGGCTGATTGTTTAGTCTGGAGAAGGAGAGGTTCAGAGGAGACCCTATTGTTCTCTACAACTACCTGAAAGGAGATTGTGGCAAGATGGGGTCAAAATCTCATCCTATGTAACTGTCAGTAGTACTAGAGGGAGTGGCCTCAAGTTGGATGTTAGGAAAGAGTAGTTAGGCACTGGAATGGGCCCCCCAGGGAGGTGGTGGAGTGGAGTCACCATCCCTGGAGGTATTAAAAAAACATTTAGATGTTGTACTAAGAGCCATGGTTTAGTATGGAAATACTGGTGGTAGGCAAACAGTTGGATTGGACGATCTTGGTTGTCTTTTCCAACTTTGGTGATTTGGTGATTCTGTGATTTGCCTGAAGCTGCCATTTTTGTACATATTATTTGGATGAAAATGTACAATTATTTGTCTCTAATTTTGTACCCTAATCTCTTTTTAGAGATATATCTTAAGGCTACAGAATGTTTATGTAAAAATCATCAGTTAATTTATAGAAAATTGCGGGAACGTAAGAAAAAACTGCTCAGAGCAACAGCTGTGGAGCAACAAAAAGAAACTGTTCAGAGCAGTAGCTGCAGAGCAAGATAAGTGGCATGAGAACCAAGGACATCTTTAGAAGAAGAAAGAACATCTGATGACTCTGATTGGCTAAGCGCCTGTGTCTATGGTTGGGGAATGTTATTGCAGAATGCTCTGTTAATACGTATAAATAGAGTAGTGCTTAACAATAAAGCAGACTAACAGCTTTTAAAGACATTGGTGTGCTGTTGTGTCTCCAACCTCATTCCTGGAAGTCCAGAGATTTCTCCACATTTGGTGCCCGAACAGGGACTGTGTGGATTCTTTGGGGAAGTGGCCAACGACAGGACGGTCACTACAGAGGTTGGCACTGTGTTGCGGTAGCTGGAGTTTGCCATGTAAGTGCTGCTGTTAGCTGGAAGCGGGGTCACAAGCTGCCCCCTGTATCCACGATGGAGTGGGAAGCTGTGGAGAAACTGCTAGTAAGTATACTCTCTAAGAGAGGGGAGCAGTCATCTCCTAACGGCATAACTGAGCTGGTGCACTGGGTTCGGAAGAAGGGACATTTGTCGGAACTGGTGCTGATGTTCAGCATCGATGAATGGCGTGATATTGGGAGCAAATGTGGGACTCAATGATTAATGGTGGAAAGGAAGAAAAACTGTTGCGGACCCTTGGCCCCATGTGGAGGGCTGTTATTTACTCTTTGAAAGCTATGCAAGCTGAGCGACAGGTAGCTGCTGCAGCTATACAGGCACTAGCTGGTACAACAACTAATTCTGCGTTGGCGTTTGATGTGCCTGTTTGGGGTATCACACACCCTGTGTGTTCCTTGGCAAGTCAAGTGAAAGCATTGGTAGAGGCAGCAGACCCTGACCTCTCAAATGACACTGCTACTGAGTCACCTGCAGTATTGAAGCAAAGAAAAGGGGCTATACCTAACATCACCCCTGATGGACACTGCAAGGAGCAGCCTCCTGCAGAATCAGAGAGCAACACTGACGGTGAGGGGTTGGAAAAACTGGATTGTGAGGTTAAAATATTAACAGAGTGACTTCATAATCTGGAAGTCTGTATGCGGCAAAAAGGGAATATGGAGTCTGATCGGGGTTCTCAGCTAGTGCCTTCTACAGGTCCTATCCCAACAGTAGCACCTGTTGCTTCACTGACTCACCTGGCAGTTGCTCCCTCATGGTGGTCGGGGGTAATCCATGATGCTATGGAAAATCTCAGCAGAATGTTTTGGCACTGAAAGTAATGTGGTAACCATCCCAGAAATCTTTGGTATATAACTGGTGATACGAGGTTACTCTAGAGTCCCACTGCTTCAAGCAGCTAACATATAATTTGTTATTCTTAAAATCAGAGATTACCAACCTGGTTTTCTAATTTCAATGTACCTTATCTTTGGAAAGAATCATAAAGCAAATAATAAAATAAAATCACAAAATCAAATAAGGTCCTTTGCAAAGTGCAAAGTAGCCTTATTTTCATATTTACATTCATGCATTATTGTACACAAGCACACTATGATGAAAAACATAAGCAAATGATGGGTATGCAGAAAGAATCACCTCTGTAGCATCAATTCAGCCCTAGATTTTTAGTTCTTGGTCAGATAGTCATACATGACCTCTGTCTTACTCAGTACAAGGGTGGATTAAATTCAGAAAAATAATGTGTTAAAAAAATCTTCTGCTTTGTGAAGTGTGATTTGTACCACATTGTTTAAATTCTCCTTTGAAGACATTTGTTTAGACTTCTCTTTGTTACCCACGACTGTATTTCATGAACAGTAATCCATTTATTATTACAACTTCCTATGAAGTATTACTTTAATACTATACTCATCTTACACTAGGTGTCTAAAGCGCTAAAATTAAAAATCACCAATTTGCGGAGAGAGTTTTGTGGGATGACTCAGACTCAAACACTCAGTACGTTCTACACTGTTTGAGTCACAGCGTCCAAAGACAGCAACCTTCACTATTCTTTCAGCAATGGCCTCTTTTGTATTTGGAGAATTCATCCTATGAAGTATCAAACATAGGTCTTAGAGAAATTGTAAAGGTCATTAGTCAGAAATTTGAAAAATGTGTTTTAAGCAGCTTGTCTAGCATCAGGCAAAAATTCTGCCGCAGTGTCAGGGGTAGATACAGAAACTGGCCTTTTAGTGACCTAGCTGTGAGGTAGTGTTTGAAGTATTACTTCATTCAGGGTATGAGTTCCAGCTTCAGGATGCTCTGAAGAAGAAGCTTCTGTCTTCCACCAAGACACTTTGTAACCAAAATTAAGCCCACCCTCTCAGAGACTGAAGTCAAGTCCTGCGCTATAAAAGGGCACAGGGCTCTATCATTAAGAACAGAGGAGAGATTGTGCTGGAGCAGACTGAAGATCACCAAGCATCATGTCTTACAGTGGTTAGAAGAAGTTGCTTAAGGAGTGTAAGAGACAGTAAAATATGGACTAGCATTGCTATCTAACAGTGATGAGCAGCTTAAGGATTCATCCACCCATGCCTTTTCTTTTTTACTTCATAATATCTTATGGCAACATATTTCTAAAGTGCAGAGTTGAGAACCGTAACAAATATGTTAATCCAAAACAGTCTACAGTCTTGTTCAGCGCACATTCTTTACAGGATGGAGCAGTGTGTTTGAAGCCCTTGGGTTCAAAAGGTATATTATCCTGAATCCTACATATTAAAGAATGAGATATACTGAATAAATCAAGTCATCATTTGCCATGTGAAGCTCAAAACAGCAAATATTTCAGTCGTTTTCTAAAAGCTCAGACATTGCTGGCATCCAAACTTACATCCATTGTTTCTGTTATGAATGAAAGATGCTCTGACATAGAGCATATACAGAAAAAATACTTGAAAAATGATTATTTCATCTCCTAACAAGAATACAAGGTATTTGTGTATAAACACTAGGCACTATATCTGGAAGCACCCGGCACAGAGAAAGCTCCAGCAATACTGATCAAAACATATGTATATCTAAGTTCTCCTCACATACATGTAAACACAAGTACATGCAAAAATGTTACAGTCATTTTCAGACTAAAGAAAGAATGAATTTCCCTCTGAAAGAAATTTGGAAAAATTTTAAAAAATCTTTAAAACCTTTAAAGAAAAGATAACAAAAAAATAGTCTCTGAAATGTCTTTTTTTTTCCATATGGTTCATTGTTGAGCATTTCATTTTAAACTCCTTACCAAAGTCCATAGAATCTGCTGCAATATCAAAACTTAAATGATTTAGGAAGCCAATGAGGCATTATCTAACTTATATGGTTAGTAAGGTTTGACAGCATAACTTTGGAAAAATTGAACCTTGCAAGTAGGTCAGATTAGTAACAATACAACAAAAAAACATGCAGGCATATACCATCTAGATGACAAAAATTTAAGGAAATTGTGAATGACTGACTATTATCAGGTAGTCGTGGAGAGGAGGAGAAACTATATATCATACCCAAAAGCTTTCTGTTTTAAATTCCAAACACTGTTCAGTCCATGATAACAAACCTAACTTAAAAGCAGTAAAATGTATGGTGGGACAACTTAGGGAAGAATATATGAGAGAAATTATGCAGTTAATGGGAAATTACTCAAGTTATAATTTATTAAATATTGTTGCAGATTTCTTGTGTCAGGTTTCAATAAAGGGAAAATTTTCTTAAATTAATTTATACTGGGTAATCAAGTCCTAGTTAATAACTATGGCTTTATGCAACATGAACACAGTAATTTAAGCTTTATGCCTGAAAATAGACACTCAAAATCTAACGGTATCTGCTACTTTACTGATCTCAAAATTGAAAGTAGGCAGATATATCTGAATATTCATCTTCAATCTGTTCTTACGGTTTAACAATTAATGCCATTTATTACCTCACTCTGATTATTTCTTGTTTTTCTAACAAATTTGCTAAAATTATGTTTCCTGAATATAGGAAAGTAGAGCTGAAAAATGAAAACCAGGCTGCATGTAGATTGTTATAGACACTTCTCTGGAATACATAGAAGTATTGTAGGTAATTTATTTGAGTGGCACATATTTACTTAACAGTGCTGGACACTCTTCATGCCACCTTAAACTAGGGAAGTGCGACTAAAGGCAGGACTGCAAATGTTGCTATGCAAGTTTTTTCTACCTTTCCTTAGTCTCTTATTTGTGGTGTTGAAGTGAGTATATGCAGAAAGAGAGGAAAAAAAAATATGAGAAAAGACTCGGTGTGCTTCTACTGTTCACTTTTGAAGAGGTCTTACATGGCTGCTCTTCTAAGGGTAAAAAAAAATAAAATTAAATGAAAATAGAAATAGAAACAGAATTAAAAAAGAAAAAAAAAAAGATAACCCATATACTTTCAAAGAATTTGCTTTGTGAAAAAAAACTGTGGTAGATTTTTATATCTACAGAAAAATAACTTGAGAGAAAGTCATGCCTGCAAACCAGCTTGATAGTTAATCCAAACCAAAACATGCTTAGTAGACAACAGTTCATCTTTGCTTTTTGGAGAAACTATTTTCCTGCTCATTATTCTTCCAAAGTGTGGAAGAGAAAGAGTTCTGAAAAAAAAAAAAAAGAAAAATACCATGATATTTTTCAGTATCTGTGTATTTTCAATACAAAAATTACTCAGGGTGCAAACTCTGTTTCTTCCCCTATAGTCAATTTTCACTAAAGCCAACAAGGCTGCGTCCTTGACTTATAATTGCCATGACATATGGCATTTCCCGAATGTACAGTACTGCACCAGGAAAGCTATGCATCTTTTACAGATTCACCTTCACATCAAAGTAATTACTCTGTTCTTCAATAACCAAACACTCACAAATTCAACTTAGGGCAAATGTATGAGCTTTCTTTTGTGAATTCTATAACTTTTTAGAAGAAGTTATCATCCTTAACAAAAAATTTGATAATGGACAGATTATATGCAGTATTCCAGTGAAATGAAAAAAAAAAAGGTAATACCAGAACCTGACTCACAGCTGAGTGACAGCAAATGTTTATCTGGCAGTATTCAACCAGCAGATTCAACTGTAGGTTAAGTAAACTGTTGGTTTATAAACTGTAAGTTTATAAAACTGCATTTTGATATCCACATAGCAGACAATAGAAAAAATGTCATATGGTGATTTGCTGTTTTCCCCCTAGTTGTGGACATTTGAGATCAGCATATAAAAGTATCACATAGGACTGAGACTAGACGTTTATTGTGTTTGTTGTTAGTTCTCTTTAGCTATTTGAGTTTAACTCTACACTTTTTGGAATAGAGTTGGAACATAATGGTGCTGAGAAAGTCACGCATCTAATGAATGTTGCCAATATGGTCTTTGGGACAGTAGCAGAGAAATCTGCATAATTTCAGAAATGTACTGTGGTAGTCATCCTTCTCTCTTCCTCTGTACTCTCCCCAAGGGCTGCTGAGGGAATGTGTAATTCTGCAAACACCACTTTGTGCTTTTCAAGATGAAAAATAGAATTATCTTCTTGTACTGCTAAGTGCAGGAAGTGATGTTACTTTGGAGCAACAGAAGGCCTTTCAACCTCCTTATCATCTTTGAGGTACTTGCAGTAATCAGACCAGTGTGTTTAGAAGGCATTTCCATTTTTCTTCACTCTGCTTTCCCAGATTGTTGGAATTTACTAAATGCTCCCCAGGGGTCAACTGTGTGTAGCAGCACTGTGAGTTATGCAGTAACTACCATTGCAGCACTTACTCTGGCACTATAAAGAATTACACCTGCAACATCCCCTTTGATTTTACAGTGTGAACAGAGCAGTGTCCTCTGTGATGTCTCTAGCTCCAATCGTACAAAGAACAAGAATGACTCATTGTCCTACTTCAGATTCAAGAGAAGGCAGACTTTTCTCTTGTTATTAAGATTAAAAAAAAAGAAAGAAAGAAAGAAAGAAAGAAAGAAAGAAAGAAAGAAAGAAAGAAAGAAAGAAAGAAAGAAAGAAAGAAAGAAAGAAAGAAAGAAAGAAAGAAAGAAAGAAAGAAAAAAAGAAAGAAAGAAAGAAAGAAAGAAAGAAAGAAAGAAAGAAAGAAAGAAAGAAAGAAAGAAAGAAAGAAAGAAAACCTTTCAGTTCCAGTTGTAAAGATGTGGCAAGCAATGTAAATTGAGCTTTCTTGGCAGGTAACTTCTTCCTAATGTTTATGGTGACGTTGTCACACATGAACAGCAGAGTCAGCCAAATTGTTTTCTACATTATGTGACACACTTTTCTACTTGTAAAGATCTAAGTGATTCTGTACTCTTGTTACCTTATCTCTGTTTTTGTCTGTCTACAAGAGACAGAATGTAGGATCACTCGATCTTAACATCAGAAGAATAATTTTTCCCAAATCTTTGCTAAAGTTTGATATTGTAGATTTAAGGACAGAATCAAGAGACTTCTCAGAAAACATTTTTCCAACAGGGTTTCATGGTGAAACCTCAGCTTATTGATTCACTAGATAGACAAGGAAGTAAAATGCAAAATTTAGAGAAGCTGGGGAAAAAAAATAAAAACGACTTGATTGTTTTTCAGGTTAATATATCAAAGCTTAGGTAATTTCTTTTTTTTAAAAAAAAAAAAACTAACTCAGATGAAGATGAAAACTAAGCTCTGAAAGACTACTGCCTATCAGCTAGATTTGCAACAGAAACTTTCCCAGTTTGCAATCATTTCTAAATGGTGAAGGATCTATAGAGCAAGATGAGGTCTGGCTATCCATGGTTAAGATGGTATAAAATCCAACTGAGATTCTGCATCTTGGTTTTGGTCTTGCTAAAGTGCTATGAATATATGTGTCTTGCTCCAATTTATAGGAGGGAGACGGGGTTCTTTCAATATCTGTATACTCAGAGTGAGATTAAAAAACAATGGTTCAAATGTTGATCCAACCATTTTATCCGGGAGGAAGCAGCAGGACTCAGGCAGGCCAGGAGAGTCCGCCAGCATGCAGGAATTTCATAGTGAGGAATCTGATGGCAGACACCTTTGTTGTTCTTCAGCATCGTGGTAGAGTGCAGATCAAGCCCAAGAGGGAGAGAGGCAGGTAGTGAGGCTTCTCATGGCAGAAACCTCTTCTTCTTATGAGGTTGCCAGAAAACCTAAATCTCATGGTTTTTTATTTTATCCTAATTTTTCTCATGCTTATGTGACATCCCTGGGCGCTTGTGCAAAAGTCATGTAAGTACCCCCTAAGATGGCCATCTTCCTTGAGATAAGGTCATACAAAAGACCGCTTCATGGCCACTAAGCTGCAGCTTATCTCTCTTTCCTTGCCCCTGGCCTTGTCCATCTGTGTCCCTCAGACAAAGGATTTTGCAACCTTTGCCCAGGACTTGCTTGGACTTGTTCATCTCTGTCCCCAGCAAGTTTTGAGACAATGATGTAAAAGAATAATCTCTGACAATATGATTTAGGAAAATTGATGTATGCCATACATATGACTTTAATATATTGTAAATATACATCTAAACTATTATGGTTATAAATGAAGTGGGAAATAAAAGAAGGAAAAAAATGCTTAATAAAAGAAGAGAGGAAGAAATAAAACAGACCAAAAAAAAAAAAAAAAAAGTGGAGATTCATAACAAAAGAAATACAGCATGAAGACTTTAGCATTGAATGTTGAACTTTGCATGTTTTCCATAATCCCAAGGTATAGGTAGTTCTAAAAATAGTTTGCTATTTTAACAAAACAAGAATTAGACTTGTCCCCGTTCATATGCAACATCATGTATTCTTTAAATACTTCATAACGTGGGCATTTTATCTAGCTCCTTCCCTTACATCATTATGGGTATATGAAGAATGGAATTTGAGTAATTATCGTCTTTGATATTTTGGTTATTTTTATTGTGTCCCTAGGCCTCACTCTTGCACACTATTCAAACCCTGAGCTGAATACATTTCCTTACCGTCTTCCCTACAGTGCACATTACTTGAAGCTCCTTGAGCTTCGGGAAGGTTAATTTGTCTTGGCAAAAACTCTTTGAAGTGACAAGGTAACATATCCCACCTCACAGACAGACAGCACATGTTCACAGGCAACAGTCAACTGAGCTAATTCAGCCCTGAGTTGTGTTTTGTTGTGCTTTTTTTTTTTTTTTTTTTTTTTTTGACACATCTCATAACAATTTGCATATTAAAGCACAGCACTCATTTACTTTAATTGCAGCTGTGGCTGCTCAGATCTTGCTCAACTTAGTTCCCAGAATCTCAAGGTGAGCATTCACAAATGAGAAGCAAACAGTTACTGACTGTGAAATATTTTGTGTAAGGTAAATATCACACAGAAAATCTGGCAGAGTCAGAGTTGAACTCTCCTACTCTAAGTCAGAACTTAGATAATTTGAGGGAAAGGCATTCTTCCTTCTTTCAATTCTTGTAAGAAACAAGGCTTAAGTACCACATACAGTATCATCCTTTAGTTCTCAAGGAAAAGCAGGAAGACATCTTTAAAGTAGGACAACCTTGTCTATTAAGAGAAGTATGAGTTCGGGTTAGAAATACATTCACCTGAAGTAGATCTTGCTCATAACTGTGTGAATGAAAGGAATGAAATAAGATAACAAGTTTAATTAAACTATTTTTTAACTTTCAACCCCTTCATTGCTTTTTCAGCCCCTTGTCACCTCTTTCTTTGCTCTTGTTTTTCGTGTTCCTCCAGATTCTAATTGGAATTTTTTGTGCACCTAGTCCCTTTGTTTATCTGCTCATGCTGTATGGACACTATATATGTGTTTAGTCAGCTAAGTGTACTAAATGCTACTAATTTTGGACGTTTATGTTTTATACTTTTATACTTCTCTGTTATTTATGATTAAGGTTATGGTGTCCTTGCACTGTGAAATATCTGTCAGTCATGTTACAGTTCCTGGAGCCCACTATGATATTGTGTGCACATATGCAGCTATAAAAAAACTGCTGACCCAGAAATACTTAAAATGTAAAGTTTTATTAAGTTTTACTCTATTTTCAAGGATGAAAAACACTCTGAGCATAGCCAGAACTCTAATTGATTTCAATATTTTTCACTTTTTGCTTGTTATTCAATCTTGGAGTGCATTATGCATAACTGCATAAGTTCCACTGATACTCTAAAGTTTGAAAGTAAGTCTTCAACATATTTTTTCAGTATTGTTATCAAAATAAGTTTTATTTTTTCTTTTTTGTTATTGTTTTTGAGCTACATTGGTGCTGCTTCTGCTAAACCTAAAAGAACAGTATAAATCAAGCTTGGTCATAGACTTTTATATATTTTAATTAACTATTAAAAATATTCTGATACAAGAGATGCTATTTCAAAGACAGAACAGTGATATGCTAGAAGAAGGAGTATTTAGTTTAACAAAGCCAAACTGTAACCCTTGGTAAAGAATCCAACATTATTTTTTTCTTTTATAAATCAGATATTTATTCAGAAAATGCAAACTTCTTGTTGAAATAGTAAGCCAATCCTTGAAAAATCAGTAACAAAGGAAAAAAATGAATATATCAGACAAGGTTCCTTTCTGTTTCAGTGTTTTAGAGTATATATGCACGCACACTTAAAATCTCTTACATTAAAGTTTGTCAAATTCACCTGAATATATAATGCTATTCACAACAATGGCTACACATAGAAGTGATCATAAATACTTAAGTTTGATTACTCAGGCATCCTGCATCCCCTCAAAAGATTAGGTCAGTCTTACCAGTGTCTTTGTAAAATCCTACTGCAGGACAGAAACTGCTGCTGCTTTTGTGAGTGCATCTGCCATGCCTGGTCACAGCACCTGCCATGAGAACAAAAATCTTGTGGTAATTATGACCAAGGATATTCTCTGGCTTGCCTTGGCAGCTAACAAAACAAAACAAAAAAACGAAAAAGTTTAAAGACAAGATGGAATTCTCCTATATAATATAAAATAGAACATTTCTTTGCCTCTCGTAAACAAGAGGTAAGTAATCCTCAAAATGAATACAACTCATACACTTGTTGAAAAATGATTAAAGATCTGGATTTCTATGATATAGAAAAAGAGAGTAGGATAGTGAAAGATGTAAGCTTTGCTCACACCTGTAGGCAACAGCTCTTACACCAGTTAGGTAGATAGTAAAACTCTGTTAGAAACCTAATCCTAAAAGCCAATTTCCCTTATAGAAGTTTTTTTGGCATCTAGCCACCAATGTAATTGAAAACCTGGGTTATTCATCTGTATCACAAAAGATTATTTGTCTCGTACAAGCTGATACTAGCAAGTACAATGAATTGGCTTTCATGAAGTTATGACAAAGTATGAACATGTCATATGGCTGCAACATACTGTAATACTACCTAATTTCACTTTATTATGAAAACAGGAGGTATCTAAATACATTCAAATTTCCTTTTTCAGCAAAACACACTTCCATGCCAATGATTCCAATTACCCAATGTAGCCATTGTGAAACCACATGAAAGAAAGAAAGTGGAACCCTTTTAGCTTTGTTCCATCAGTCAACTTAGTCTAGAATCATCCAATAGTCCAAACACATCTTACAGACAGAAAACTAAGAAAAACAGGAAAGGAAAAGTAATTCACTAATCAAAATGTCCACGAGACAGTGAGCTTGAAGCTGATTGACTTAAAGAAGACTTCAGTTAGTACCACCTTGATGTTCTCATAATTTTCTTCTCAGTCACTTAAGAAATAAGATACACTTAATAGAACAAGAAGTAAGACTCTCTTTCATTTGAAATGATTTTCTGAACAGAAATAACTTGTTCTATCTTCTTACATAGAGAAAACATTGCATAATATTCTATTGCTTAACATTCTAGTACAATAGACTTTAAATACTAGCTACACAAAAGACCCTTTTGACTACATAGACTTACGATGATGTTTTTGACATGTTTCTGGAGTAGTCTCAAAGAAATTATCTCTTTTAATTGTAATGCTATTCCATAATAACTCTTCTAGGTTCTTTCTCCCTTGCAGTTTTATCTTATGCTATTCCACAGCCTTTTTAGGTGCACAAGTAATTTCTTTCAGATCCAGAATGAAGTGCATTGTGAATAAGATAAGGAACATGGGAATAATTTCTTTTTTTAATAGAGAACTCAAATTCAGAATTATAAATACATAGTATTCCAAATGGGATTGTGTTAACAATTTTTAATTTTTTTTTAATTTTTTTTTAAAAAATTAACTGTGCTTCTCATAAATTTCTTCTTTTCAGATTTGACTGACATTTCTGGGAAACAACACTCAGCAATTGCTTCATGCAGAGATGGCCAGCTGACCATCTTTTTGCAGGACAAAGCCTACAGCAGTGCTTGTATAAAGTCTTCATGGGACTAAAGCATTCCAAAGTTACTGTTGACTGGAAGTGCAGTATCTTTCATTTCTCACCTTTATTGAGCATCAGAACCTCAGTTTCCACATTTTTCCTCAGTAGTTAAAAGAGATGCATAGTCATGGGGATTGTAAATTGAGTAGCAATGAACTTGCATGGCCTTCTATGATTCTGAACAGGGACCTTATCAGAAACTTTTACTGCAGTATTAATAAGATACACATTTCTGGTCCAAAAGAGCATAAGTGTCTTCCCCTGCATTTCTTTAGCAAATTTCAAAAGTAATTCCCTTGTGCATAGATATTTTGACTATGACCTGGAAAAGTTTCCAGTCATGATTCATCTGTTAGAATCACTGAAAAGGGGGAAAAAAGTGGTAGTAAATACCTCACATAAACTGTATAACTTGTATAATAAAGACAACTGATATTTATCATGTAAGATATGCTACATGAAAACCCTTTCTACAGCACCAATGATAGATTTCACACCAAGTTATGATAGACATTCAGTGCTCAGATTCATTCAATGTGCTTGATAATGGACAAAACACATTCATCAGTGTGAAATTTAACATTGATAGCACAAGGTGGATCTTTTCTATAACTCTGGTTTTAATATTTGAGAGAAGTATATTGACTGATGCAGAGAATAAATAAAGCAGAAATAATTATCACTTACCCAAGTTTTAGAATTCTGTCCATTAAATAAATCTTCTAACAAATACAAAATCTGTATTCATATGTTATTAACTGTATTTATTATTTTGTAACTCGTTGTGACATTATTTTAAGATTCAGTTAGTTTCCAATTACAAGGAATTTTGGAGGACTATATTTTTCTAAATATCAAATTGTTAACATTTAATTTACCTATCAAATGCTTCAATTTGAAATAACAAATATGCAAAAAAAGAAAAAGGGATCTATTTTTATTTTCTTCTTTCCTTCTAAACCAGGTGATGCTTCTTAGAGTTTCTTTCCTCTTGTCTAATTTACATTTAACATGGCTGCTTATAATATGTCTCTAATTAGTAATTTCAACTGATTACTGATGACGTACATGGGTTTGAACTGAATCCTATAATCAGACTTCAATTTTAAGGATGACTTAGAATTTTGTTTACCCATCTGAAAAGGATCTGATTTCTTTTATAAAAATTATTGAAACATTCACCATCAGAACTTGTAAAGACCTCATTGGTGTTTACTTTATAATTGAATAGCTCAAAGTCATTGGCTACTTCCAATAATTTAGCTCCCTTAAATACTTATACTTTTCTTTTGGAGGTTTTCTTTGGTTATGAATACATCCATCATGATCTCCTTTAAAGTAATTAGAACTGTGGTAATAGAGAACCTCTAATGCAGCATAATTGTTTTTATATTCAAGAGATCGTTTTAATCATTTTAATCATACTTAATTTATTGTAGTCATTTCTAACTCAGAAATATTGCTATGATTATGGTATGACATCTATGGAATAGACCATTACCAAGGGAAAATGTCTTTTTTTCCTATAAATAATGATGAGAACAATGGAAACCACAACATTATAAAACAAATAAATGTTAAAATGCAGACAGAAGGATTCTTTTTCCATTCAGACAGCATTAATTAGGTAAAAGAGTTATCTGTAGCTATGTCAAACATCATGCTTGCATGCAATCATCTGGAAGGTTGCAGTAAGTAAGAAAAAAGTTGCATCTCATAGCATTGTGGAACCAATGCACTCCCATTGCCAGAAATGACAGAACCTGCCCAGTTCTTCATCCAATAGAAAAAACATACTGCCCATGTGGATGAAATTATTTTTAATTTGGTTCTCTCTTTTTTCTTCTTCTCCCTCCCCTCCCCCCCTCCTTATGATTAACAGTTAAAATAAAGTGTCTGGCAGTCTAAATTATTAACATGCATTCTTTTCACATTCATCTTGGTCTCTGCCTTGTGAAGGAATTTGCGAGCTTAGTGCAATAAGCACTTTCTAGATGGCTTTTCACCATAAAAAATATTATAATTTTAGTCAGAGAACTTCCCTCATCACAGATGTTTTTCAGGTTGTTTCGAACACCTAATACAGTCAAAGTTGGTGTATTGTCTAAATAGTATTAGTATACATCAGTATATAATAGGAATGAGAGATGGAAATATTCATTGGAAGAGAAAGATTCTTTAATACATTGTAAAGATCTGCTTTACTGCAAATATACATATTACTGTGAGTAATCTATAGAATATCAAAATCAATTTTTACCTGCTTCAATATTTTTTTCACAGAAATCTATATAAATACGTACTAAGCATATTCTTAGTACCATCTTCTTGATGTCTCATTGAAAAAAAGCAATATTTTAATATAATATGCTAGAGCATAGTAATTTGGAGCAGGCAACAGCAAGTGCAGTAAGATAACTGAATAACTATTTTCTTCTCATACTGTAAGAGAAAGAGATAAATGAGAAAACAGAAACAGCTTAACTCACCAAAAATCAAACCACTGCATTGCCCTCTTAGCCACTGAGTGTTTTGGAATAAAAGACTGAAGATTATATCAGTACGATAGAGGCTCCCTGCTCTCTCTACAGTCAGAAGCTGTAGACTGTGATTAAAAAAAAAAAAAAGAAAAGAAAAGAAAAGAAAAAAAGCATTACACCAGCACTTCAGCCAGCAGCCATCAGAACAGGTAGAGATGTGTACAGAGCAGAGAGAGAGGGAAGGGTTAAAGGCATCATTGCAGCCATTAGAGGGAAAAGTTGAAGCAATACAAGCACAGTAGACTTCTCCCCTCCCCCCCCCCCCCCCCCCCCCCCCTTCTTTCCCTACTCTCCTCTTCTCAAGCTAGATCAGTGTGTAGGGAGGATAGTCATCACACCACCCTGAGCAGCAGGAGCTGACGTTGGATGAAGCTGCCAGGTAGCCAAAAAGAGGCACGGAAGGCAGCTGTTACCCACTTTTCAACGTGTACTTTTTTTTTTTTTTTTTTTTTTTTAATAGTCTGAATCTGGACTTCAAGCAACACAGTGCCTGAGACAGCTCATCTAAACCTCACTGTATTGCAACACTCTCTCTTCCCAAAGAAAAAGACTCCACTGAGTAGCAGAATGCTGCTGGTGTCGCAGCTAGGGCTACAATACAGAGCCTTTTTGTAACATTTTTAAAATCTCCTTCTATTCATTTAGAGATACATAAATACACTCAGATAGAAAATCTTCCTTTTTTGAGGGCACTTTTGGCTTTTGTTACCCTGATGTGACTTCTTCTTCGTCTTGGAATGATGGGGATCTTTCTAGCTTATGTTGGATTCATTTTTTTTTCAGTTATGTATATCCAGCAAGGACTGTCTACTCAAGGTAAGATCATTTATTGTCAAATACATGTGTGTGTTTCCATGCTAAAGCATAGTGGGGACAGTAATGGGGAGGGAGGAAGAAGAGGATTAAAAAAAAAAAAAAAAAAAAAAAAAAACAAAACAGGGAAAACAAACACGATACGTAGAAGATGAAGACACCAAACATCAGGATCAAATTTATCTTAAAAAAAAAAAAAAAAAAAAAAAAAAAAGCTTGTAAATAGGGAAAGAAGAAAAAGTTTCCCCAAAGTGAGAATAAAACAGTCTTCTTTTATTTGATTGGGAAGAAGGAAATAAGAAGCACCTTACAAAGGAGTTAAGGAGTGCTGGTGAATGGTGTTTTCATTTTGCATGTTTTTGCATATACATGTCTGGATAAAATGAACACACAACCATGCATGCATAATTATTGCATTCAGATCAAGTACCGGATAGTTAAATCTACTGCCTCCCTGAAAATATTGCAATCTTCTTTCGTATTACGTCCTCTTTCTTCTCCCATTATACTGTGATTCTCAGTGTCAGACCTTCATTTCCATTTGGTGACTATGTGTATTTCTGAAAGAAAAAAAACAAAAAACCAACAAAACAAAAACAAAAAGAGAAAGACAAAATCGACTTCCTTTAAGATCTCCTCCTGCCTCCCCTTTCTCTCTCCATCCCCCCTCTCCACCCCACCCCACCCCCACACACACACACACATACACACGCACACACACACACACACACACACTCCCTTCGTCTTCCTCCCTCCTCGCTGTATGGCGCGCCTTGCATTTCAAGCAGCCCCGGCGCAGCGGGCGCGGGTTGTTTGGGATCGCGAGCGTTGCGGAGCCGCTGTCAGCACCATGGACAGTTCTCCCGGGGCCGCCCCCACGCTGCCCGTTCGTTGACTGCCCACCGCCCCCTGCCCGCCGCTCTCCGCAGCCGGCTCCGGGGGGGTTGGCGACCCGCGCCAGGTTGGCCCCGGCGATGCAGTAGTGGAGAGCAGGGGTAGCATTCCCCTTCACCTCCCCTCACCGCTCACACGCGTTGACCAGAAGGGGGAAGCAGGCAAAAAGAAAAAGAAAAAAGCGAACTTGCAAGCCCCGAAGATGCAAAATGAAAAGTCCTTTTGCCTGTTTCAGCAGGTGACTAGCAAACGCTGACTGTGGATCTTGTGTGTGTGTGTGTTGTGCCTGTGTGTGCTGTGTGTGTCTGTGTTTGGGGGTGTGTGGGCAGCACAAGAAGGGACAAGGTAAAATAATAGCTAGTAGTTTTGCTGATGAGTTGTTGTTGACAACCATGAGTATGTATGTGTTTGTGTGGTGGTGGGGGAAGTAAAGCTGTTTAAACATATTTCTAAATTAACCCATCAATTCCAGATTAGCTAGGAAGACCGGATAAAGAGACAGCAAGAGGGGAGGAGGCACGAGTAATATTTCCTTCACTTCATAATTTACTCTAGTCAATTTGTAACAATCCATAACAGAAAGCAACACAGCAGACTCTTTACAAAATTTTCTGTTCTTGAAATACACATTTTCTTCACCACACTGTTTGACTGCAATATCCCCCTTGCTTGACCATCACGTTTCATCATGATGCACAATTTTAAAGCGAATTATGTCAAACAATGAGAAGGAAGTCAAAACTGAGGCTAAAAGAAATACTGGACTATGTTGATCAGGATTAGTTTTTAAACCTAGCAGTGGTATGTAGAGATGGACAAAGATGAAGGTTAGTTCTATAATGTGCATGCCCATAGTGAGAATTAAAACATGTATTTCTCTTGGTTTGATTACAAAGCAGAGTTTCTCAGAAAGAGTAAATAACTCAGGTAAAACCTTCAAAGTGTGCACTTCAGCAAGTGGTCATAACCCACCCCTCAGAAGAGAACCTGTTTCAACAGTTGCTCCTGGCAGCCACAGAAGCTTTAACAGTTTACACATTTCTAGTTCAGCCTTCTGAAACACAATAAATCAACCTCTTGTGGGTTTTTTTTTCCGCTTCCAAATTGGTTTTGAACAAAATACCTCAGTGATTCTGGTGAAATACTGCATTCTGCCCAAAGGTATTTGGACCTAATTAAATGAAACTTTACTAGCCCATGCGAGCAAGCAGTGAGGTCTGTAACATTTCCCTTGAGCAGAACTTAGACTGCTAGGAAGATGGATTTGTACATGAGGGAGAAAAGACTTACTTGAGTTTTAGAAGGGTGGGGGGAGATGATGTGTGGGGAAACTGGAAAAACAGAATAGAGAGGGAAAGAGGATGGGAAAATGGAGAAATTAATAGAGAAAGGGAGAAGAATCTCAAGATAAAACGAGAGAATAAACAGTGTGCAGATGGCAGAATCTCAATGCACTACGCATTTGTTTTACAGCAAAATTCACTGAATTTCCCCGAAATGTCACGGCAACTGAAGGGCAGAATGTGGAGATGTCTTGTGCTTTCCAAAGTGGCTCCACTTCGGTGTACCTTGAAATCCAGTGGTGGTTTCTGCGGGCTGCTGAGGACCAAGAGGCTGGAGCTGAGGTGACAGGAACTCAGGTATTGATCCTCTGTCATGGGGTCCCTAAACCACCTGGGAAGAACATCACAAGAATGGATAGAATGGAGGGACAGAAAGGTGGAGGAAGCAGAGGGAGGTTCCATGTCTTCTCAGGCACTTAATTTCAATTCGTGAAATAAACAGTGCAGGAACCTGCAGAGAAAAATGCCCATCTCAAGTGATGGCATCTTTGGTGCCTGCCACTCTAAGTATGCAGCTAGGGACATTCATGAAACCACATGGATTTCCAAACTCTGTTTTGTTTTGTTTTTTGTTTTTTGTTTTTTGTTTTTCCTTATTATTTTTTTGTTCTCTTCTTATTTTATTTTATTTTATTTTATTTTATTTTATTTTATTTTATTTTATTTTATTTTATTTTCTTCCCTCTAGATTCCCTTCGGAAGGGCAGTTGTTCAGAGTCTGCCTCTTGTAAGAATTTTTTATTTCCCAAATAGCAAACTTCTACATGGCTCTCCAATTTACAGCTAGTGCAGCAGAACTGTAGAAGGGCACATTCTTTTTTCTTCTTTTTTTTTTTTTTTTTTTTTTTTTTTCTTTAGAGGGTAGAGTGAGTGAAAGCCATATAATGCCCCATACAAGCAAAAAATCCATACAACATTGCAATTTCATCCCTCCGAGAGGGACAGAAAGGAGCCTTGTCCAAACACCATCCCCTGGGGGACCCTCCCTACTGCCATCTCCACATCGCTCAGGGCTTCAGCCGACCCTGAACGACGACGCCACGACGCGGGAGGGTGGCGGCTGGTGGATCTCAGCCTCTGCGGAGGTGGAGATCGGGCTCTGCCCGCTGCGGCCCGCAGGTGGCAGACGCGCTGCGCCGCTGCCTTACTACACGGCAGCTCCACGGCGGGGAGCGGGGCGGCCGCGGTGGTGCGGGGGCCGGAGACCTACGGCGACGCTCCTTTCTCTGCAGGTGGAGCTCCTGCCCGAACGGGACCTGGAGAGCGACGGCACGAAGATAAGCGTAAGTGGTGCCCCCAGCCCGTTGTTCGGGCGACTGCTTCCTAACTCAGAGCCGAGTTGGGCGCTGCCGGCAAGCGTTAGGGAGTCTGCTCCCCTGGGGAACCTTGGGTATGAAGGTGCCTGCAGGAGAAGCCCTAGCGGTAGAGCTTTGGTAGAACCTGTTTCCACTACGTGAGGCAGACAGCCTTTGCCCATCGTGCTGTTTCTTGATTGCATTTATCTCTGGATACTCTTGAGTTTGATTTAGCACTCCTAAGCTGTTTTTGGGGCTCACTCACTCTGAGGGCAACACCTCCCCACTGGGAGTAAAGCCTGCTGAGAGAGAGGTCTTGCAAATGAATATCTTTTTGAGGAAAGAGGGGTACTGACACTATTTACTGTTTTGATATTAAACCAAAATATGTCAACAAAATTATAATCAACTTAGCTGCAACCCTTGTCCGGACACAGATACAAGGGCCTTCCTCAGCATACCCATTTCCCAAGTCACAAAATTGGCTCCTTGACCTTAGAAGAGTTCAAAATCTTCATGTGGCAACCCAAGATAAGTACTGTGGTGGGGTCATGCTCACTGCAGTGAAAAGACACAAATACTTAGTAAATACTGAAACAAGAATACTTCTTTGAAGCCCAAAGGATTTTTCCCTTTCTCAGGCACAGTCTCTTAAGGAATGTAGTCAAGGTTCTAATTCCAGTAAAACTTGCAACAGATACAGTCAGATAATTTCCATTAAATCCTTCGTTTTTCTCCTCTTCCATGCCCATGAACAGACAGCCTAGTAACTACATCAAGTCTAAGTGCATCTAGATATAACTGAAGGGCATTTGTAAAATTGAATACACACATATATGCATATATGCTATACATATTCTAACGTTACTTAAATTTTCTATGATATTTCTCACCACAATCAATATTTGTGTCATGGATCGTATCTTCAGCTACATTTGTAGACCAAATTACAAACAAGGTCTACATGCAGCCTTTGGATACTATTTTCCTAGACTTCGTGCTAGCAGCCGATTTATTCCGTATCGTAGCCAATGTATTCAAAATCTGCATAGTAATCAAGAAGGTCTGTAACACAGTATAGCTGGTAAAGCTTTACCATCTTTCAAGTTAAATCTCTCTTTTAGTATGTATGGTAATAATTTAGGATGGGGTATTTATACAATGTTTTTGTTTAAGCTTGCATAATACATTAGGGTGACAGACAAAATACACTTGGCAAATGTAGACTTTTTTTTTCTTGATGGCATAAAAATACTACCCATGAAGGAAAATATCTTCATGAAGAGGAAAGTAAATTTTCAAGTACATTAATTCTTAAAAGAGACAGTAAAATCTATGTACTGATTTTTTAAACGGTACTGAAGTACGCCACTTTTGATAGTTTTAAGTGAGATAATTTCTAAATTTCAAACACAAACCCAAAAACTTATTCTATTTTTTGTTTGTGCTTTACTGTTAACTTTGTAGATATTGCGTGGAGTCTAATAGTGGAGGATTATGACCTCCAGATTTTCGTTCATGTAGCTTATATGAATTTTTTTAATCTTTTAGCCAAATATGAGCTGTTCAGTAGAGATGCATTGTTATTGGGTATGACTGAAATAACTATCCGGCACTTTCTACCAGGGGTGCTCCGAAAGTAATGCCTTTTCTTTTATTATGTTGGCCCATAACATCATTGCCATTCATTGACACTTGCTGACCATTTATGGAGATCAAACAATGGATGTGAACGCAGTGAGGTGGTGGGTTATGTATTTCATCAGTGGCAACAGTGATGTAAAAGACAAACCATGTTTCAGATGGGCATGCACTCCTCTCACACCACAAAATGAAGACAGTCTTAATCAGCTCATCTTTGCAGATCAGCAGATTATGACCAGGAAATATTAGCTGCAGTGCATTGGAAATGATGGTGCAACAGCAGAATATCACAAAGTTTACACCATCAGTGGGTCCCATCAGAATTCATACAGGAACAGAAAGAACATCATATGCAAGTTTGTCAGGACCTATTGAATTAATATGAGATTGAAGGTGACAGTTTCCTGGATCACATCCTTACTGGTTAGAGATGTAGTATCACCACTGCACGCTGGAGTCAAAACAGTAGTCCATGGAGTGGTGATATGTGAATTCACCAAATAAAAGTTTCAGGTTTCAGCCCTTAGGTGAGTTAAGTGATGTGCGCTGTTTTTTGGGATAGGAAAAGAGTGATCCTTCTGGATTTCCTGGAACTCAGAGAAACCAAGCTTACCAAGCTGAATGCTCAAACTTCCAGAGTCAGACCAGAGGAGAAGACAACCTTTCTCTTGAAATGTGACAATTTTAGGCCTCATAACAGTTGGAAGACCATGGAGCAGTTTGCCAATTTTGGCTGGACTATTCTACCCCACTCACTATGTAGTCTGGATTTAGTGCCTTTTGACTTCCATCTGTTCATTTTGATGAAAAATGGATTGCATGGGCAATATTTCCTGGCAACAATACTGTCATAATAGCTGTGAATTAGTGGGCCACCTATGCTCATGCCAATTTTTATGAACACATCATGCAGACTTTTGTTCATGGCTGATGAATGTGCATAGCTAATGGTGGTGATTACGTTGAAAAACAGTGTTTTGTAGATGAAAATACCCTCCATGAAATAGTTTATTGTGTTTTTTGTGGTTGTTGTTGTTTCCTTGGAAGTATTTTGGAGGCATTGTTTTTGAGGAGACCTACATGTGTAATTAATGTTGCATATGTTATGCTTGAAAGAATGCAGTCCATATGTTCAACTCAGTCAATTATAAATTCAGACCTGAAAACACCACAGTTTCCAGCTTGCAGTTATAAAGACCATTCAGGGTCTTAAAGCTATAATGTATTCATAAGTATTCATCTTCTGTTTGTCAAGCAGGCAGAATAAGTATGTTGCCAACATTAGTGACTATGGTAAACCAAGTTATCAGAAGCAATATGTTGAATAATCTTCAATAACACGTCTAGTTTTAATCTAACGGTTGCCCATTTCTGTTATCTGTTACATATTCATTACCTTGAATTTTCCCCACTGCCTGTTATTGATATTATTGAAATAAGACGTGGATGCATGTTTTTATGAGTGTGGTATTAAAGTGGTGCTTGTTCCCACTGAATCTCTCTTAACTGGCTTCCAGTGGGTTAATAGATATTAATCCAGACAGAAGAGCCAGTTAATTAAATAAATTCTCTGAGGTGATGAACATACAGAAAAGAACCTGTGTTACCTTTCTTAATGCATCTTAATATCTATCAGACATTCCTGGATGCATAGTTTTTTGAGGCATTCTTTAATTACTTGGGACAAAAATTTGTTATATTAACTTCAGATATTAGAAACAATTAAAGATAAATCAGAATTCTGATTTTAGCTTCTTTTAACATGATCTTGAATACATGCTCCTTTCTATTGTTAAATAACGGAAATGATATATGACTTCTAGTAAGTATACAAGTTAAAAAAATGAGACAAAGGAAACTACCTGACACAAGATTTCTTGTTATGGTTATTAAAGACCAAAGGTTTGGACACACCAAAGAGGTAAATTGAATTCCAAAAGTGCAGTCTCAATGAAATGAGTACTACAAGCTAATCTAATTAATAGTTATTAAAGAAGTTTAAATAGCTTTAAATATTGGCAAATATCTCCAACAAAATTGGAAATGCAGTAGTTTAAAAGCTGAATTATTCAATACAGCCAACTAACTGAAAAGGTTTAGCCAACAAAATACGCAGATTTTATGTGAGAAAGCTCATTAAGAATGCTTATGATCTGAAGAAATTAATTGGAATGAATATGGTATTTTTAGTTGTTTGTCCGAGTCCAGTTAACATTTCAGTGTAAACCATCTAAACAGTTTGGAAAAGGAGATGTCAGACAGCCTTCTAGATATAAATAATCAAACTCATCTTTGATGTAGCTTCCCTGCAGTAAGCACAATTACACCACTGATTAACTTGGCATATGATCTTCTCTGGACAGTCTCTATATCAGTATAGTCTTCCTAGTGAAAAAATAATAACTGATGCCATGTTTTCCTGTTTTGTTTTGTTTTCCTTGAAAATCTGTAGACAGTGAAAGTACAAGGGAATGACATCTCCCACAAGCTGCAGATTTCAAAAGTAAGGAAAAAAGATGAAGGCTTGTATGAGTGCAGGGTGACTGATGCCAACTATGGAGACCTTCAGGAATACAAGGCCCAAGCATATCTCAAGGTCAATGCTAACAGCCACTCTCGGCGAATGCAGGCCTTTGAGGCATCTCCAATGTGGCTGCAAGACATGAAACCTCGCAAAAACATCTCAGCAGCTATTCCAAGTAGCATCCATAATCCTGCCAATCAACGTGTGCGTGCCACCTCCAGCCCTGAAGCAGCAGCCAAAATCCCCAAACAAAGTCCACAATCAGGTATGGTAAAGCATTTTCAGCATTTCATTTGATTGCTTACCAGCATGTAAAAGGAAACTAACTCAACAAGGTAACCAGTTGTGGGTAGAAGCCTGGTGCTCTTTTATTCCTCCATCTTTCCAGCCCTGTCTCTCCTACTTTCTCCTTAGTTCCCAAAAGCTGAAAAATCAGCTTCTGTGAAGAAAACTCTAGAAACCCAAATTCCTATTTTTGGAGTTCATCCATACCAGCTTCATTCGTCTAATTTTAGATCTCTAATCAAAGCTTAGTTTTTCCTATTGTGAATGGAGAGAGAAGCATGTCAATGAGCAGTTCATCTCATTTTAAGATGACTATTTGCTATAAATGAAATAAAACACGTTTCTTCCTAGCATAACATGGACCAGTCACTTAACTTTTAATTCTCTAACTTTTGGTGTAATTTATCAGTCCTATTTTCAAAATGATCTAAACTTCTAAATATGAGCAGGTTTTAGACATCATAAATTATCAAAGTTTTTCTATAGATCAATCTATGCAAATTTTAAGGTTTCTGGGTTACTTCTATTTACACTGAGGGCCCAGTTTAACAAGGAGATCACAGCCTAGCTTAAAATACATAATTAAGCTAATTTCATTTGTATTATTGTATCATTTTAGTGCTAGCAAATTATATGTTATTAACATCAAAACTAGGAATATAACAAATTTCATAGCACATCTGTTATGAAATCAATTTCATCTCACAGACATAGTCTTAAAAAAAACGTTTCAATGAGGAAAATATATTTCATTTACAGAGGGGAGCAATCTGATTATTATTAAAAAAGGTGATGCACATATACATTTATTGTATATTTTTATTTACTGATTGATTGAAAACTTACCTTTATTCCCCTTTCCATGAAATTGAGCCACTTTAATTTTTATCTCTTAAAAAAAAAAAAAAATTATTAGCGTTTAGAAACAAAGAAATGTTTCAACTGATAGAAAATCATCATTCTACTACCACTTTCATATAAATATATATCATGCTTATTTTCCACTGGACTCATGCATTTCCAGTACCAGACTTGTCCATAAAATGAAAAATCTAGTTTCTGTTTAACTCTGTGTGAAATTGATTAAAGCAGTCACAAGTTTATGAATTGTATTGCTATAGATTACACCATTCTGGGGCCAAAGTGTGTTCAAAACGGTTAATCCATTAAATCATTTCAGATATATAGTTGTATATGTAATGTTGTTTATGCTTTTAGCACAACAAATATATTGCATAATCAGCGGGCATTTGTTGCTTGAAAGCTAGTAAGGTATTTTCTGGAAAGTTCCTGGTAAAAACCTGACAAAAAATTTCTCTGTTACCTTTTCCTTGAACATAGGTTTCTGTGGATCTTGTACTGCCAATCCCAATCATACGTAATTCAAAAATTAAACATATTAAAATACAACTAACTTCTTAATTCATTTACTGAAGAAACAAAGGGTAGACCAGGAATCGGTATTTGGCATAATTTCAATATAATGGTCACTCACTACGCAGTAATTACTGGTGATACTTTTGATGAATGTCAGCTTAACTTTTGAGAATAGAAATTCAGTTTACTTTTCTTGATTATATGTAGTCCTGATTTTCCATCCATGGTGCATTCTACATTTCTCTGCATTTCACAGTTACTCTATGCAGATAGAAATATCCAAAAAGCACAAGGCAGTGGGAGACTTAATTCTATGGAATTTCAAGACTGAGGAAGGCAAGATTTCAGTTGTGAGACTTCAGAATAACAAAAAGGAGATGACAAAGTTAGGAAGGAATAGTCTTTCTTTATACCATCCTTATACCATCAAATGAGAAACTCTTCTTCAGCATCATGCTAACCGTACATTTAAGCATAAAATAATTGTATGATTACATTTCATGTAAGCAATACATCCATCCAACATACCACACAGAAATAAGATTAAATTGAAATTTATCATTATTAGCCAGATGTTTGTGTTTGAAAAACTTAATGGCTGACTGAGATGTGTTTATTAATTTTAACTAATACATTGACTTCAGTGATACTGTTTAAAGCACTCCTAATTGTAGGTAATTGTATTAAATATTGTCCAGTGTTAGAGAGCTAGTAGGTATTTATTGGCAAGCAGTAAATTTTATTGCCATGTTCACAGACTATCTCAAACAAAAAGCAAGAAAACAAACAAAGAAAAAAAACACCTTAAACAGCAGGGGGAAATATGACACTGAAAATACTGGGAAAAAAATATTAAACTATTTCTTAAGAACTCAGTGACTAATTCAGGAAAGACTGGCTTTGATCATACAAATATTTTGAATTTATTTGTGATAGATAGCACTGTACTTAACTCCTTCCATTCTGAAAAGCACTGCAGAATTCTAGATTTTTTATAGCAATAAATATTTATAGATAGCTCCAGAAAAGCAGCTGATAATCACTATCATTTTGAATATTAGCATTTCCCATCTGAGCAGATTTTCTGCCATTCTTCCCTTTTACTCAGAAATATCTGTAAGAATAACTATGAGAGGCTATGCATTTTGAAATTCATTCAGCGTTTTGTGCTGCTCAGAAAAATGTTACATGAGTGGAAAAAATGTTTATTATTGTTAAACTTTGTGTTCATTTTCTGCTGTAAAAACTTTTAGCAGTTGTTCACCACCATATGCCCATGCCAGACAGTACTGATTATACTTTGCTTCAAACATACTCTCTCTGAAATAAGAGAGATTATTTACATCCTTAGTTATGCCAATATTTTTTAAGATAGTAATGAATTCTGACTTTAAATATGTGGTATCTCCCCTTTAAAATGTATTCCTCTATAAAGTATTGGTATTTATAATGAAACATGAAAAAACTAATCCAAAGCTCAGATCTTTCCTATTTTTTCTTAGTAGTTACCAATATATTTGTCAATTCACCTGCCATTGCTACTTACTCACATCTCTTCCTTTCTTTTAGATATTTAAAAATTTACCTTTCAGACTCACATTACCTTTTAAACAAAATTGGTGGGGGATTCCATAGGAGTATCCCAAGTGCCCAAGTAGCAGAACAACTTCAAAGTCGTTCTGTACTGCATGTATGATATTATTTTCTTTGGAAATTAACTACATAAAAAATTGCAGATTCACTACATGGTTAATAAAGAGAGAGAGAATAAAAAAGAAAGGAAAAAGGAAGGAAAAAAGAGGCTGTTTATGAGTTGTTTGTCTGTTAACTCAAATTGCTTTTCACTGCTATGCAATCAGGCAGCTTGCACTGGGTCATCGGAGATTGCAGCATATGTGACAGGACCTGTTCTTGAAATAAGTGATGGGATTTCCTTGCTTCAGAACACAGTTCATTTATTACTTGACACATACACAGCAAAGTGAAGGAACATTTTTGCTTTTTTTTCAAATGGGAAGCAGGAAACTTCGTATGATGCACTACTTCATTATGAATATCTATTGCATTATTTATATTTTAAAATAATGGCTAGGATTTTCTGCTTGTTTGAATGGGTACTTTTCTTAAGCCAAAAGAACAGCTTTCATTTAGAAATAAATTGGGTCAATTGTAAGAATAAGGATGAGTTCTCCCCCACTCATAAAGTGAGAGTAAATTCAAGAAATTCAAAAGTGAGAAGAATTCACACTTTATACAGCTTCTACTACCTAAAGAAGTTCAAGATAGCTGTCTGAGAGTGCAGTGAATTGTATGAAAATACATGAAAACAGTGGTTTCTCAACTCATAAAGATTCAAGAAGAGGAAGTGCTTGATGGTTGCCTTTTTTATTTTTTCCTTAACTTTGGTCAACTTTTTTTTCCAGTCTTTTTCTTTGAAACCATTGAAACCCAGACTAGCTAAAAAACTCAGCACTCAGTATTATCTTATTCTCTATAAGAATTTTCAGTCTGATTAAACAGTTTGTGAGCTTTAAAAATATTCTAGATACATAATGTTCTTTATAGCCACAGTAATAATTAATTAATCCTGCACTTCTGATGATAAACCTGGATGCCTTTTGAAGAGCAGCCGATGAAGATTCCTGGCCTTATGAAGATAAGTCTCTGCCCCGAACCCTGTATTGTAACTTATCCAGTACCTTAAGGGAATTGTTGTCATGTTTTTGGCAGTGCAATTCACTATCCTGTCTGTGTGGGTGTTCAGCCAGATCCACCTTAGTGAAGTTTGTTCCCCTATCTAATGACAGATCCTGTTTTCTTGGAACAAAATTGCCTAATGTTATAAAAAGAGTAGAAGTGGTAAAATATCAGTCACAGCCAACATTCCTAGCCCTTTGTTTATAGACTATATCTAAATGAGGAAGAGAAAGAGGAGGAAAACTCCTATGAAACATGACTTTAGTGCTATGGTGTATCCATCTTCTCTACTTCCTCCTGTGCAACTAAGAGATAAAAGGCCAAGAACCAGAATAAATTGGAAAGAAAGCCACAAACTAGTAGTAAATCTCAGAGTGAGCTAGACATCTAGATGGTTAAAAACTCTTAATTAGAATAATACTGATTTATATACTATAATTCTGTTTGAAAATATAGTTACAGAACATCATGCCTGTCAAAAATAACATCTCAAATACTTGTTTTGTGTTTAGTTTAATTCTTCACAAGTATACTAAATACACTGATCAGTGATCACTTTATACCTGAAAAATCTTTGAATAACAATGAATAATGACATTTAGCATTTATGACTGAATCCACACCTCAGAACTATGATGAGAAAGTTAAAACAACTTGAAATAAATGTTAAAAGCAAATCAGAAGTTTAAAATGTGAAGAAGATGAAATTAATACTGCATAGTCCTTCAAGCTGCATTCTAATGATCCATACTAATTATAAACGAATGCTTTGTGCCTGTGGAGATTATAACATTTTGTAGTATTTTTGTATTTATATCAAAGAAACTGAAAGACTGAAGGCTTTTACTTGTACCCTTTGATTTAGCTCTTACAGTTTAAAATTCTACAACTCCAAAATCTCCATCTTGCTCCAATCAGAATTTATTACCCCAAACCAGAATAGCAGGAGGAAATAGATGTCAGATCCTTAGCTGTCCTAATTGAACAAAATCACTGGACAATGACAAACGATAAACTAAAACATTAGTTTGTTAAATTGAAGTGGATGAAGAGGTGGCACGGGGTTTGCTTCTGTCACTTCTACTATAAGGGATTTAATTTCCGTAAGGGGAGGAGGTAAAGAGATGGAGGCACTAACTTCTTAAACTGCTCCAGTTAAATAATTTTGAGCTTGTGAGTCACAGCCTTTAGACAGAGATACACTCTGTTAAAGGAATTGTTCTACTCTCTAGAACTTCATTATCTATCAGGCAAACAAAGGATTAGAAGAATGGTGCCTGTCTCAGAACATCTAATCCTAAAAAATTCCTAAAATCTAGGAATCAGAAAGAAGAAAACTGATTCATCCAGTCACATGGGTAGAGACAAGAGGGAACTCAGGTGAGTTCCAAGAAAATAGCTCCTATATAAATGATATGAATAGAAGGAGATCAGGTTGACTCTATGTCAAACATATAGCTAAAATGTGCCAGGTCCATGAAAGACAAACAAAGGCATTGAATATCTCATGATGAAATATTTACAAAGAATATTAATTTTCTTTACATGTTAAAATAACTCTTCTAGTATGTTTTTCTTCATTTGACATCATTGTTGAAGAGTAATACTAAATATTATTTTAGATGAAAGGATGAACAGAGTGCAAAAAAGCAGGAGATTAAAAATGAATTCAATTATATTTTTCTTCAAATAAAACTTACTTTTTACAGCAATGTTATGGTGTCTTCCAGAAATGACTCTTTTGTCAGTTTAAAAACAATATCAAAAAATGTCAAATATCCTTATATTTGTGTATATTAAGAAAATGCTCAACATTTTATGCTAGAGCCATGTTTATCAGAAACAGTAGAAAGTGGTTGCTAACAAGAGTCAGTTCAAGAATTTTGATTAACAGACAAATTTCTCACCTTTGTGTGAGTGGGACATAACCATATGCAGGTAAAGTGATGAGGATGGGATACCATAGTTGACTCCCAAAAATGTGCATTTACTGTGGAATCAACCTTTCACACAGATAAATAGAAATGCATCAGTTTACATATTTTTCTGTCACACCTTAAAAAAATGCCTAAGACATTTTATATCCATGGTTTTCGGGAATAGGATGAAAGGAAAAGGTGCCAAGCACTGATAAGAGCAGTCACAAAGCATGCTGCTAGTGGTTTGCAAAGAAAACCAAGTAACCAAATTAAGGCCCATGTTTGCTTGAGATTACTCAACCCCTACTCCCCACATCTTTTACATGTTGCAATGAGGATTGCATATTGATTCACTTCTCTCACTAGCTTTATTTAAATAGCTGACATTGATGTGTCATCAACTATATGCAATCACCTCTCTTAGCAAACCCTTTCCATAGAAGTATTACCTCACTGAAATAAAAACAGTTGAAGACAGTGTATTACTTATACATGTGAAGAGCCATTCAATGTGAAGAAAAAAAGTCATATTGGGCTCAGACACTAAGCATATGGAGGAAGAGAATTAGAATCTCGCTATACCTGGCTGATACATGAACATTTGTAACTGAAAGCCCTCAATACAGAGAAGGCAATTTATCTAAAAACAGGAAGATACTCATGGAAGTTTGACTATCATTAAAAAAAAAAAAAAAAAAAAAAAAAAAAATTAACAACATAGTAATTATCTAGTGATTGGAATAGTAACTAGTTATATTTGCACTCACTCTAAATATTCAAAAACATCAAGTACTCTTCATATCCTTGGTTGCACACATGAAACGTGAAGTAGCTGAGCACTGAAAGATGTTTAAGTTGCTACAAGAAGGAATATACTTGTGAACATATCTTAAGCTTAAAGCAGTATGTCCTAAGTTCAAAAATCCTTTTGACTCTGACACACTCTTCTCTGCATATACTCTGTATGTAAGAGACAATTAATTTCCACTTCATTCCCCTGGGCAACTTGATCTAACCCTGCCATCAGCAGGAGGGTTTGAAATAGATGATCTTCCAACCTAAGACATTCTATGTATTTAATTTACTTCTACTTTCTGAAATGGGTATCAAATTTATTGATGTATTCTCAGCATATTTACAGGAACAGCAGATGAAAATGCTGGGAAAATTGAAATTTCAGAAACTGAATCTTTGATGATATAATCTGCCCAGATACCCGAGCTCACCTGCAGACTCATTAAGCTTCCATACATATGAACACTTCTATAGACATGAATGAAACTCATGAAGCCAATGCGTAACTGTGTCAGGATTTTCTAGCATGCTAGTGTGCAAAATACTTTTTTTGTTCAAAACCAGATATTAATGCAATTTAAATAAAGCTGCATTATTAACACAGAATGAAATGAACTGATGGAAATGGTAATAGTGAATTTGAAGATGAAGGAGATAAGAGACAGCAAAGTCAATAACATCATGCAATTCATTTTTATGAAAAAAGATGGATTCAAATCTAGCAGATTTTTCACTATTCTCATCAGAACAGTACACAAATGTACCAATATTGATTGCCATCCAATTCAGCTATATGTTTAGGGATCTTACCCCACCTCTGCTGCCTATTCAGAGTAAAGGAATGACATGGTCAAATAATTCCAATTATTTCTATTACGGCTTACATTTTGAAAATATTAGTATTGATTTTAACTTCATATGTTAATACGTGTTAATCAATAGTGAATGATGTCCCAGTTAGGAAGCCTGGTTCTAGTGAAGAATTAAAGAAAAAAAAAAGATCAAAGTATTGCTTGAAGAATTAAAAAGAAAACCAAATCTCCCAGATATGCTGTAGAGGAAAAACAACATAAATTTTACCTTAGGCATGGATTGATATAAGGAGAGGTGTAGAAAGCAGCCTAGATGTAAAATCCGGTATATGTTGCCTCATCTCACTCAGTGGATTGGGAAGAAGGTGAATCTTTGAAATCTCTCAGATAGAGTACTAGACAGGTTTTGCAGGAACGATGGAATTAGACAGATGCTGAGAGGAACAATACAAGACAGTTCATTGATCTTTCTAAGAACAGTTAATCAACCACTTTGAGACAAAATAAGACAACTTTCTAACAACAATTAGTAAGCATTATGGATAAGGGTATTGACATACGTGTTATTTCCTTATCAACTACTCTAAGGCACATTTAGGTAATGGAAAATAAAGAGAAATTAGTAAAAGATCAAGAAAAAGAGAAGACAGATATGTAGAGAGAGAGATTTCACCACTTCCTCGGATCACATGTTGTCTTGAGTCTCATATCTTTCTCCATGGATGGGGGATCAACAAAGGGAAATGTGTGTTTTCATTGTTATATACTTTAGGTTATATTACTTTAGGTCTGAGACTGCCCTCAGGATAGCAACGCAGTTGTGTATAGACAATTTGGGAGTTTTCAACAAGGGTCTTTGGTGGTCATACACCTCCTCCTTAGTTAATACTGATGTTTTTTTCCAGCTGTAAGGTGAAAAAGATGCTGTCTATAGGAGGAAATTAAGCTAAACAGTCTGTCATTCTGCCTCCATAGAGTGAAGGTTCGTAAACCTTACAGCTTTTGACTTGAGTTGTTTAGTCCCTATTCGGTTTTGTCCTCTAGTTGTTTGAGTCAGCGTATTCCTTATCAGTTTGACATATGGTCACGTCAGTGTGCTAGTAATTCCACTACTATCCATCCTAACACTGTGAAATTGCAGAATCCATTCAAGTTCTATTCATCCATTTTTCTTTCATCATATTGATATCTCTCCATAGATTTATTATGACTAGTTCTGGACAACTCCCTGAAGCCAAGTATCATTTTGTGACATGCTACCAACATATGAAGTCTCTCAAGATTTTTCCTCTCCCAAGGATTTCTATCTCAAGTTTTCATTTGAACATGTCTGTAGGCATATTATGAGTCAGTTCAAGACTGATATGTGCCAGCCCAGCTGATGGAGTTATTGTGACATAAATCTCTGCCCTGCTCAGAGATGGAAAGTTGTCATTTTCTTTTGACCTATAACAGCACCAAATACCCATTTGCCTGGGTGCTTTAACCTAGAGAAAGCTAAGGAATAACCATCCATCTAGGAGCCCATCCCTCTTCCTCATTTGATTTCTGGGTGTCACAGGCATAAAAAGTGATATGCAAATCAGCGAAACTACACATTGGATGTAAAGTCTAAGTAAATAGATTTCACGGAAATTTAATACATAGCCTACTCTAAATTTGCACCAATACATAACCTTTCATAAATTACCATTCTTTTCAAAATTCATATTAATTTCTACATTGCCACTGGTTTGAAGCAGTAATTTTCTTCCAAAATGCAAGAAACTCACAGTATCATAAATATCACAATTTTTTCTTCTGGCATA
Organism: Tympanuchus pallidicinctus; assembly: GCF_026119805.1. Lineage (NCBI taxonomy): Eukaryota > Metazoa > Chordata > Aves > Galliformes > Phasianidae > Tympanuchus > Tympanuchus pallidicinctus. The sequence continues at coordinate 11,245,200 of NW_026294769.1, forward strand.
TAAGGTGGATCTATTTGCCCTGTATTGTACATTCACACATAACTGGGTGATGGGCAATTCACATTATTTGAATTGGCAGAAATCTGACTACTGTACAGCCAATGGAGAAAGATGGACTAGAAGACTAAATAGAAGTATCTACTATTTGAGGAGACCTGAATGTAATGCCTGCTATTTTTGTTACTACTTGGTTCCCCAAAATCAAACACAAATGACTGATCCTTGAAATAAATACAAAGACTAATTCCTCTGAGGAAGGAAGAATACTTTACATTTGTTGAAGGGAAATTTTCTTACCCAGTGTGAGTATATATGCCAGTCATACATAAAAGCTATAGGTAACTATGATTTCTGCAGTTCAAAAGAACAAAAAATGTAGCAATTGGTAAGCCAGAGAGGAAGAACCTTTTATTTCAAACCTATGTGAGACACATTCATATAAAATTTCCAATAAAATCAACCATACATGGTTTCACTAACAATTTTAGACATAAAAATGCAAATGCCTTCCAATAAATGTAATGACTCATGAACTTCCCCAATAAAATTAAGGCAGATGTTTCATGAACTTTTACTTATTTTACATGGAAATCATAGAAAAATATGATTTTATGCTGCTGAAACAGGGGCTGAGAAGGCTGTTTCAAATTTAACAAAATATACAGCAAACTTGAGTGTTACACAACAGCAAAGAGAGCACTTCAAAATGGAAGATGTCAACATAAATTTCCCCCAAAAATAAAAAATCAAAATAATTTAAAAAAATAGCTTTTTTAACATCTGCATGATTTCAGAAATCAATAGTTGAAAAAAAATATCTGGTATTGAACATTAGTAAACAAAGGACAACTATATAGGCAGTTAGTTTAGCATTATGTAATACATATGAAGAATCTAGGGTGGACTTTTGTGTAACTGGCTGTGCTTTTCATGTTCTGCTCAGCATGAAAACAAGATACTACTCAGAAGTTTATCTTATTTTGTGGTCAGTGGCTTATTAATTGAAAGAAACTGAAGTATTTCCTCACTGAACTTACATGTTTAGTAAGACATCAAAGCACTGCTGACAAATTCACATAGATCCTCTCTGTTATTTATATGACAATAATTTGCTAGTTTTAAGCAAAAATAAGAGTCCAGTCATCAGAGGCATTAAATATTGAAGATTGGAATGCAGTACACTATTTCATCTTGATGATTTTACAGATCTTACTAAGCACAAGGAATGCTAAACTTGCTAAATTTCCAGCTTTACAAATGGAAAGTGTGAGATATCTAACGTGGCAAACTGTGCAATGTGCTTTTATAAACAAGGAATTCTAAAGCTGTAGAATCTGAGCTAACTGCTAAGTTTATAAATTGGAGGGGAGTTTTTTCTTTTGTTTTTGTTTTTGTTTTGATGGTGGTGTTGTTTTGTTTGTTTGTTTTTCCAGCTGTGAAAAATAAATGACCAAAATCATGAAACCAGCATTAGCTTTTCTCTGCTTGGGTTTTTATACAAGTTTTTAATACAGTTTTTTTTCTGATCAGTATCCTAGTGAAAGAGAAGTATTGTAGTCATTCAGATATGTGGTGAGGAACAAGCTTTTTAATCAGGTAGGGATTAAATAACAATTTATAACTTCATCTGATTCACAACATTTTATAATACTACATGCTAAAATTAATTTCATTAGCAGGTCAAAATTGGTGCTTAAAACCTTGAGGTGTATACTATGAGCCATGAAGTTTTTGTGGCAAATAAATTTATTATTTTAAACCATCAGATCAAAATTATCAATTGCAATTGTTCTCTTTTCTCTGTTTTCCGGGCATTTATGTAAATAAAACCTAAAAGTACAGAAATAAACCCAACAAATATAAACTAATATAAACTAATATTAAAAAAAAATTATGTGAAACCATAGTTCCACATAATTTAATGTCATAAACCACTCTTTTGTAATGTTGCACAGAACCCTATCTCATTATCATATGCCTTTGGCAAAACAGCATTTAGAGTAAGCTAAATATTTCATGTAGAAATGTTCTTTTTTATGTGTGTCAGTGGCAGAAAACAAAAAAACACAACACATGAGAATACATTTCTCACATCAAGAATCACAGTGATTGGTAGGCCAAAATGCGGGTAACCTTGACTCACACATCAAGCAGAACTTAACTAACAATGTAGAAATAAAATGTGCATACCTACCATCATTTTTCTTCCAAATTATTGTCTTTGGGGGTAGCATAATTATAGTCCAATTTTGCTCAATGCTATTTTATTTTTCATTATGTTAATTAGAAAATAATGTTATAAATTACATGGAAATGAGTAATTGATTAAGAAAATCCACATCTAGATCTACAGTGTTTTACTTATATTATTGTACTCACACTTTCAGTGATACTATTTCGGTTCGAGTCAGAAATGTATACCAAAAGCAGATCTGTATGAAAAGTCAAAGTTTGAATACTCTGTGTTTTTTGACATATGAGTTTCAATCTTTAATTTTCTTATAACTTACATTTAAAATAGTGCAATAAAATCTCTGATTTATCCACCTTAAGACTTTTGGATTTGCAATCAAAATAGAAATTTCTGTTTCTTTTTACTCTATCAAGATGGAAAGCAGAATAATAGAATATGAACTAATATGACTGACCAAAAAAAAAAGGAATAATTCTGGAAAGGCTGCTTTGAGTTTTGCTACATTAATATTCTACGTTTGGAGCTTCCACTCTCCCAAAATCTAAAGAGCCTCTTGTGTTCATAAGAGAACCAATTAAATTATTTTGTGCATCTCTGGGAAAAAAAAAAATAATAAGTCAAACCTGTGTATGATCTTAGAGGTCTTTTCCAATCTTAATATTTCTATATTTCTATGATTCTATGATTTTTAAAGCCAATTGCATTCCATAAAGCATCACTGAAAAGATGAGAGTGCACTTAGCAATCTTATTTGTCACTGAAGACTACGAATCAATTTCACTGAGGGTGATACGCTAATGATATGTATTAGTTTGGATTTGACATCATTTTGGACACTACTAAACCAGTAAATTCTGTTCTGCTGTGACATTAGGATGTAACAACCAGTTCCTGAAACCATAAAAAGGACACAGTTTAAGATATGTCTAAACTGTTTCTCAGCAATCTTAACTTCTCTCTTCATTTAGAAGCTGAATTAATGTTACTATAACCCCAGTATTTTTTCATGTGACCTGTATTTAGCTTGCACTTTCTGTGTGTACTCTAATCTAAATTATTCCAATATAAAGAAAAACAAACTCATTTACAGAAGAATATACATGTAGAACATGATACAGTTTGTGGAGAGTTTCGTGATTTATGCAATGATTGAACAATATATATATATATATAATTTTATAATGTGTCTGCAAAATTTGACCCCTAATTTGAGACTTACGGATTGTTATACTGAAAAAACAAACAATCAAACAAAAAAGTTAATGTTTTGCTTGTAAATATAAAGGTATTGCTTTCCCCCCTGTGAAATAGTACAAGTCAAGTCTGTTTTTTATTGTATGTTTTTTTCTTCCACACTATATTACAGCTTTAAAATTCTGAAATTATAATACCACTGTTTTTAAAAATCCTTGAAAAATATCCATGAGACTCTTGTGAGTATTTGTCTTCATTTGCATTGTATATGTTTTGTGTAGAATAAATGTGTCTCCATTGCCTTGGAGATGCACTGTAATTGTCTTAAGCAGTGTATTTCTCTAATTAAATCAAAAAGATATTTGAATGCCAGTGTAATGGATGAAAATAATTCAGTATGATGTGAAACCATCTTACACTAAAAAAGATTCTGTAACTGTGTTCTGCTAACGTACTTAGGGAAAGAAAAGCCTTTAGGATATGTCAGATGACATATTTTACACCTTAAATAAAAGACAGAATAAAGCCATGCCACAATAAAATCCAAACTTGAAATAGAACTCAACACTTGTGTACCAGTACATAAATACTGCCTGCATAAGAGCAACCCACAGGAAGAACTTGTAGTAGGCTTCTTGCTTTTTCCTAATACAAAACAAATGTTTTGAGAAGGCCAGCAAACTACTGCAGTACATACAGTACAGGAAGGTTAGCATTGTTAGGTGAGTAAGAAGCAAGCATGCTTCCTGTTTTTCCCTGCATGCAGTAGGGAATTCACTCAGAGAAGAAGTCTATGGTGATAACTACTATATGTGCAATATCTCATATTGTGTATTTACAGAAGGAAGCTGTGTTAAGAGATCTGGGATTGACTTTAGTCCCCATTTTTGAAGGGATAAAAGTAGAAACCAAAATAATAGTCCTACACTTATAAACATTATTAGATATTGAGAAGTATTCTGTAAAAAAATGTCTGAAAAAATTTTAAAAAAAAATCATTTGCCTTGAATTCATTTGGCTTTTGTTGTGCATGTTCTTACTGAGAAGATATAAGTGCTTTTTAGGGCTGCAAAGGAATTTGGTATTCAATTTAATATTCAGTTCTTTACAAAAGTAACTTATTCATGATTAATAGATTTTTTAGATAATAATCAATTATTTAATGTCCAACATATTATGGATGCTTATACCATTATCATAACACTATTAGTACTGTTTTATGGAATTGATGCCTGTAACCATTAATAACATTCATCCTTTTCAACAGAGCAATACATTTATTAATCATGTGTTAATCTGTTATAACATACATATGGCATAATCAAAGTAAATGCATGATATTTACTCAAGTGATGTATTTCAAATTCTAAATCTAATTTTTATAATAGAGCATTATTAAGCACTGAGATTTAGCATGCAAGTTGTCTAAGTACTCATGTCCTTGGTGTGACAACATTTCAATTAGAGTAGCACTGACTATTTTTTTGTTTTGTTTTGTTTTGTTTTTATTTTGGTAACAAGCTTAAAATATACAGCTACATTTAGAAAAATAATATACATCATTGTTGTTATAGCTTTCTTTGAAAATATATATAGCCAGGGAAAATATTCATGCTCAAAATAAGCGCTTCACACATTTTAGCATTTTCTCTCCCCCTTATAAATAACACAGTCATTTGCCAGTATCTCTTTTATTTTACAAGGGAATATTCTGTAGCTAGTAGATAATTCTTTTTGTTACAAGGCAATGATGGAAACAATTTTATAGAGAATGCTTTGAAGTTGAAAATGTTTGAATTTGTTCCTCTTGGTATATTGTTCCACTTAATAACATTGTTGTTGTTGTTTTTTGTTGTTTTTTTTTTAAATAAAAAAAAACAAAAAAAAAAAACAGCAAAAAAAAAAAAAGAAAAAGAAAAAAAGAAAACAGACAAGAAACAAAAGCAAAACAAAGCAGAAAACCTTCTGGGACTGAAATACTTGTATGTGTTGTTATTTGCAGTGCATGCCAAGACATTCATGGGCACCAGAGCCAACCTGGCGAGCTAATTAAATATATAAATGTGTATGTTTAAAACAGCCTTATAAGGAGCATTGGAAATCTGCAAGATGAGCGAATATCTTATAACTTCTTCCGCAGGTGCGAGGATAGCTACAAGCCATGGACTTTCTGTCCTGCTTCTTGTTTGTGGCTTTGTGAAGGGTGCTTTGCTTTAATCTAAAAGTGCTGACTTTTTCCAATATCACTTTCTCTTCTTAAAGCAAAGAGCAAATCGCCTGTAAAATCCACGGAGCGGACAGCAAAGTTGACCCTAACCTCCAACCATCACTCTGCACCCAATGTACTCTAAATCTCTACACAAGGAGCACCTTCTTCAGGAAGTACAAACAAAAATACTAAATAAATAAATAAATAAATAAATATTATAAAAGGAAGAGGATACCACATTTTCTTGATATATCTTATTTTCTTTGGAATATCACTGATCTTTTGTTTGAAGAGAACTGGTGTGATGTAATCAAATGTTTCATAACAGAAGACCTAGTTTCCTTCTCTTTCGGCGAGGAGAAGCCTCATCCTTGACTTCTCGGGGGTTAGTCTGCGAGTCATCAGTATTGTAGAATTAACCATGGATGACATTTGGCTTCCTACGCTAAAAGAATTGTTCAAGCCTAGAAGCAAACAGAGGCCAAATAATGAGATGAAGAATATTGATTCAACATCGACCCCCCAACCCATCCCACAGACTCTGCCAAAAAGTGTGTTTTTTTTTCTTTTTCCTTTCTTTCTGTCTTTCTTTCTTTCTTTTTTTTTATTTTTATTTTTATTTTTTCCCTGCATGAGGAATAGGAAGCAGAAAAGAAATTCTGCAGAGCAGCTAAGCAGACCAGAGGACTTTCTTTTTTTGAAAACAAATGAAAATAGTTTGTTGTTATTGTTATTCTTTTTTCTCTGTGGGCTTTTTTTTTTAGTATGTTTCTTGTTCAACGGTGGCAATTGCTGACTTAGGCCAACCCCTGATGACTGCGTGGAGGTTTATATATATACATCTTTCTTTTTCATGTGTGTTCTATATTTCAATGTGTTTTCTATTATTTTGCAACTTCTGTATATGCAAAACTAACTTAAATTCTGTAAATTGCTTACAGTCTGTGTGATATAACTTCCAAGTAGAATATACTTTGGTCCTCATGCAAGCCAGTTTTTAATATTATCTGTATGATGTGCCACCAACAAACATCTTTCTTTCTTTCTGTCTCTCTCTTTTTTCTTTCTTCTTTTTGACAAACCATCTCTTTTTAATTTGTAATTCTGTACTGTGTGGATTTTGTAATACCTGCCTTCACTTCCACTGGTTTGACAACTTTCAACCCTCTGTTTACTCTGTAAATGCACATTAAAATTTGTTATGGTCTCTAGACAATGAATTACTTTAGTTTTGTGTATGTTGTACTGGATTTCAGTTGCTGAAAGCTCTTTTAATTTGTGATGTTTATAGCAAATGAAGTGATTTTATCACTAGAGACTGTAAAATGCAGGCTTAATGTCAAATACTGCATGTGAAGTAAGGTTAGAAAAGGAAAACAGAAAAATAAAACATAATATGGCTTAAAGAATATTCTTTCATCAAAGACTGTTAGGAAAGTGAATTCTTTACACTGATAAACTGTATTCACAGAAAAACAACTCCTTTTACATGGCCAAAGAATCATCTTTCTTTGCTTTTTCTGGAAGTGAATTGTCATTGCTCATTGATATTCTTAATTAAAATACTTTATGTCTGTGAACCGAACATGAAAATTTTGCTGTTGACTGTAGCAATATGCATTACATGAATTGCATTCATTAATGCAGGAAAGAAAAATTGCTTCCATTTGCAGCTGCAATCAGGAAGGAATTTTTTTTCTTGTTCCCTCCTTCCACTGATGCTGAACAATCCAGACACTGCCATTTATCAGCCCAGACAATCATGTATATCATGTGCTTGTTATGATCTGTTTACAACAGCATTAAGTAGCTGCAAAGTGGTCAGCTGTGTGATTTCTCCAGTTTTGAAGTAAAAAAAAGAGAAAGTAAAAATTATATTTAATATCTCACCAGTCTATGGTTTAAAGTCCTAACATTTTATTTCAAAATGTCCATAAGGACCCATTCTTACACATTCATAAGTCTTCCGCACTAATTTCATAGGAGAAAAAAAAGCAACTAAGTATAATGCAGAATCAGAGAGTAACACACTGATGCTTTGGAAGAGGGTAACATATTTGTGCAGATCTAGTTTACCTTCCCCATGTCTTCAGTACTATAAGTTTGACAGAATAGTCAGTTATCAGTTTTATAGAAAATCTCAGCATAGATAGAGACTAAAAGTATGAACTAATAGACACAAAACAGAATGACTGCTAGAAGAAGGAAAGGGACAAAGTTCTTTTATTTCAACACCAAATTCACGATTCATTAAGAATATTGTGTATTCAATAAATCTTCCTCATTTTAATAACAGTTTATTAGCCTGCTGATAAAGCTGAATGAATCCCTGTGCAAAAATTTGGATTGAAGACAAAAAGGAAAAAAGAAAAAAAAAAAAAAAAAAAAAAAGCCAGAGCTCATTGAAGTTTCTTTCTTGTAATACATCAGGTTCTGAACCAAACTTTCAGAACACATTTTCCCTGTGCAGTAGATATCTACAAAAGGATGCTCTGAGAATCTCCCATGTGGATTTTGGAAACATAAGTTTCCACCAATCTCAATAACAAACAAATGCTTAATATCATATATATTTTGTATAAATAAAATTATATATATTGTATGAATATTCTGGTATGCACATATTCATACAGACAATGCTCAGTGACAAAAACAGCTTTATAAATGACATTTTTCATAAGTAGTTTAGCCACACATTATTAAAGTTAGCCTCTGATTATTATGTTAATTTGATACTGTGTTTTGGTTAATGCTAGATGTAAATTGCCATGTATTAGGAAATGAGACCAAAAAGAACCAATTGAAATTAAAAGTTGGATTCTAAATTGCTCAGACTGGAGTGATATAACAATTTAGAAGACATTACCAGGGTAAGTGCCATACTTTGATGTTGCTATTTTTCTTCAGGTGTCAGCATAAAAATGGATAAAGAGAAGAATGATGGAAAATCAGTGGGACTTTCACAAGGCCTTTGAATCTTGCATGAGATACTAAGGGAAAATACTAGTTTTCTTTTTCCAAATTAGATAAGTCCTGCCTTTCTGGTTGCAGATATAGACATTGGCTTTATAGCTTCTGTCAAACTCTACAGATGTCACAGCATCAGCTCCTAACAAAAGTAATTATAGTATTTTAAAATTTTATGCTGTTGCTTAAGCATTGTTCTTCAAGTTAGGAATCAGCCTTTAGCAAGAAGGAATTCTCAAAAAGGAAGTTAAGCCACAGCATTCTCTCTTCTACATACAGCTTTTGTTAGGAATATTTGATGTAGTAATAGAACAAATAATATTTTCAACATTGGCTCCAGTTCCATTTTGGGCTTAACACTAACAAAAAATAAATAAATACTTAAAAGTTCCATTGAGTTAGGTACTTGAAATCATCAGCTTACATTTAATGGTAGATAAATCTTTCAAAAGCCAATGTCCTTAATGTTTCTACAAAATAAACAAACAAACGAATAAAGAAAGAAATAAAAAATTTATTTTTGAGGAGTCATTTACTTTATTCATGCTTGTTTCTTGGCGTTCTCAAGACCTCACCCTTTATTTGATTTTCTTCAGATTTTTCCAACAGCTTTTGTTTTTAATAGAAGAGTAAGCATGGGTGAGTATGAAACGTTTTTGTATTTCAAGGAATATGCCATCTAAACACAGAACACATGTTGAACTGTTATATCTTGTGAAACTGAAAGAAACGTATTACAGATCCGTTACATATAATCAGTGTTCTACTATTTCATCTAGCTTTTGTATTACACTTACAAAAATCTCTAGCACTTGTGTAATACTAATAAAATTTAGTATTGCTACAGAGCCTGTCCTGTAAATTCTCCTCTGGTTCAGTGGTTACCAATTTTCTTCTGAACTCTGGAAGTTCATGTCTGCAATTTGTTGAGTAATATGTTTAAAACTTCCATTCTTAATGGTCTCTTCTGGATTCTTCAAATAAATTTATTGAGCAGATGATTGGGCACTCCATAGTTTAAAAAAAAAAAGACAATCTGTGTTAGGACTGACTCAGACTTTGTGTTAAGAAAGACACTGGAAAACTTGAAAGGTAAACATTGAATCTATCCTGAATTGTTGTTATTTGTTTAATTTTCAGTGTTGAATACTTCAATTAGGGCATACACAAACACAAATATTGGAACTATGTATAAACATTAGAGGCACAACAGCAATAAAATTCTTGCAGTTCCGTATGTAATTGAGTACCTCTGATTCGAGATCAGAAAACATCTGAGAACTGCTTTTTCTTACGTTAATTCCTTAAAGTGTTTTTGTTTCTTTTAAATAAAATAGAGTAGTGGCCATTACTTAAAAATAAGTCGTACTGCATACCTAATACATTTCAGTGTTGAGCATTTCTTTCCCAAGTAATGATTTCTACAATAATGTCATCATTTAATTCACCACTAAAAACAAAAAGTAGACTGCATTGCTACCAATCCTCAACATGTTCATGTTCTCAAAAAAAACCCAAACCAACAATGAAACAAAACAAACAAACAAAAAAACCTAAAAAACCCAGTTTAAAATCTTTGTTACCTGTAAGATGGGGGACATTTGTCCCTGACATTACTATTGGCAAATGTCAAACGTTGTTTACAGAGCTAAAAGCATTAAGAACCAAGTATGAGATCAATGTACTTTAGAATATAAAAATTTAAAGGTTAATCTTCCCTAATTAGCTTATCTAAACAATACCAAGCACGAAGTAAATTGCTTAATGCAAGTTATTATAGATAGCTTTTGTTCTGAGCTTCCTCAGTATTGTTTTATTTGATTTCACAGTCATAAAATTTTCACATACATTAATGTAGTTGAAAGATTGTATATAGTTCTGCTTTTCTTCTAAACAATAGAGGAAAACAATAGCAAAGAAAAAGGCTAAATTTGTCTGTAAAAATGAATCACAACCAACTACTGAATTACTTTAAAAGAAGGAGAAAAGTTATGTTTTCTTGAGGATCAACTGTAACTGAAATCTTGTTTTATTTTCTCCTTTTTGTGCTTTTCTTGCCAACACATCAGTCTAAAAAACACATCAATAATTCGTTTCTGATTACTCAGTTCTTACAGTGTTACTGAGGGCAAAATGATGCTTTCTTTGCTATTAAAAATCTGAAAAAAAATAAAATCTTTTAATTTAGCAAGCTAATTGTTTGCAGTGGACTATAATCTCAAAATATCTCTGCTGTTAGGTTTATAGGGAAGGAGCAAAAGAGAAATTTGTTTGTGTTGGGTTATTTGTCATCCTACAGCTAAAGACTGAAGTCTTTTGTACATTTCACAGATACAGTAGTTTTCCCTGTAACTGCTACTGGCAGACTGCTTTGAGTTTGGAAATAAAAAAAAAAATTGCTGCAGCTCAGCATTTATTGCATACTGTTAAAAAGTTTAAAAGAAATGGCAAAAGATAAAGTTATAAATAATCTGGAAGAATATCACAAACTGGTGATTTTCCAAAAGCTTCAAAACACAACAAACACTTGAATCAAAATGGCTTTTGGTGGGCATTTCTTTTCAAGTTTTTTTCTTTCTTTTTTTTTTTTTTGCATCCCATTCTTAACAGTCCTATTATAAATAGCATCCATTTAAATCCAGCTGTATGATGCTTATAGTATGGAGGACCCTCAGATGGAAGCCAATGAAATTTTTATTCATTAAAATGCTCCTTTACATTGACATAACAGCACAGAAAGAGGTCTTATGTTTATATGAGGCTATTTACAGTGACAGCTTATAAGGAATCTGAAATGTACATAATAGACAATTAATTTCTTTCCTCTTTTTATATACCGTAGACTTGAAAAACAAGAGAGAAGATTAGTTTTGATGATTACTTCTTAAAATAAACTGTTTCATATAAATCTTTGAAGAAGCTAAGTTTGAAGCATTTCTTACAAAAAAGATTTGTATAAATGACCTTTTAAATTATGTCTTTTAGATTTTTAAGCAGTTATATATACTGTATATGAAATCAGTGTATATATTAAGAATAGGAGATGATGACTTTGTTACTTCTGATAAAGATTTGATTTAATTGCTGCTGACTATTTTCAATGCCAAATGATTTAATGGACTTTCAAATAATCAGCAGTTGTGTTATTTTTCTATTAAAAAAAAAAAAAAAGCCAAATTTTCATGTAACCTACAATACACTTCAGCTTTTGTTTATTAGCCAACACTGATCCAGGTTTCAAAAACATTGCTTGTACACCATTACAGAAAAGGAAGAATTCATACATTATTAAAAATAAATGTTAACATACTTACCAGATGACCTCAATGTTTTTAATTTGGTGAATCAGGCATGCTATATGTTATATTTGTGTAGATACAGTATCATGTGAAGCACAGACAAAATGAAGTAAAAAATGGGTGTCCTAGCTAAATCACCCATATTTTGAGTTCCTCTGTATGACACAGAAAACAGAAGGCAAAATTTCTTCAATTTCCCTAAAACAATTTTTTTTTTGTTGTTTTAAAAAGCTCATAGCAATCAACATAGCAAAAAAAAAAAAAAAGGCTTAACAAGCAACCCTATTACATACTGTAGCTGTGTATGTTTCAAGAAATATTTGTCTTAATAGTAAAAACAAAAATGTTTGTCTGGAAATCATTCTAATCAGATATGAGATGCTGGTAAAGAAGGCAGTGGGAGAAAGCTGTTGGAGCAAAACTGATGTTTTACTTTCCAGTAAGTGTTCATAAGCCAGTAAGGAAATAAATTCTGAAAGGATTGATTATATATTTGCAGCAGCAGAAATAATGCATGTAATGACACCAACAATCCTGCAAACCATAAGACCTACTGTGCATACACAAAGATACTGTGCACATGGGCAGGATTATTTGGCATTGTTTAGATTCTAGATATGGTAGATGTCTGGTACATTTAAGACGTCTCATCTAAAATCACAATGCATGCTGCTTGATATATGCTGCTCTGGACACTGGCTGGGATTTGTCTAACTTGAAAAGTTGTTCCTTTTATAAGACAGCTAGCACCCAGGAAAAATGAATAATAGAATATTGAAAAATAAAGAATTTTGAAGAAAAAAAAATACTCAGGAATATCTCTTGCATATTGTATTTGTGATTAACACTTCTAATATGAATGCATAAAAAAGACTGTTTCCTCAACAATTACCTCCACATGTGGACTTGAAGAATACTATTCCACCTAGAGCTTACAGATGAGCTTTATTGCTTTCAATTTGGAAAGGTTTGGCAGCATTTAAATAGAATATATGTAAACAAAGAGAAAGGTAGCACACTGTGCCAAATTACTTTAACCAATATGGAACACGAATTATCAACTATACCTAGTAGTAAAATGAACTCTTTTAGTAGACGTATTGAATAAGTCATTGATTTATCATCATAACATTAAAATGCCATTTGGGAGTTTCTATTTTGCCGTGATTATTGTGTTGCCACTTTCAAAAAAGAAATAGTGACCTTAGAGCTATTTGCATTTGGTAAATTAAATGCTATTTAACATAATTAACTACTAAGTAAAAAACATGTGTATATAAGACATATGTCATGTAAATGCACATAGGATTATAGAGACAGACCTGCTAATGGCTACATAGTTCTTTTCTCAGCAGATGGATTAGGCAGATTGATGACTTGTGTTTTCTTGAGAACTTTCCAACTGCTAGGTACTTGCCAGTAGTAATATTAATACCTACCCTTGAAACATACACACAGAGTATTGTTACTATTATTTTTATTATTACTATTATTATTATTATTATTTTAATAAGCTGTTTTCCCTTCTTCATCTGACTAGGCCTTAGGTAGTTCCCAGGAATATGTAACATACAAACAAGCACATGCAGCTATATAGAAATGCCTAACAAATTAAATCTGGTTAAATATTTCCTTAAGAAAAGACACCAATGAACTTATTCTGTAAAATGATTTTGTTAAATAGTCATACCTGAGACATTTTTCAGAAATATTTACTGTTATATATGGCATAGTAGAAGTTGTCCTTTAATCATGCCCATTATGAAGATTCCAAAACATTCTATTTGTCCTGATTCTATCATGGCTTCCTCTATTGCACTCTGTAATTATTTTCTGCAAGTTAAATTACTAAGCCATGAAGCACTGCTGAAGTAGATGAGAAATACTTGTACAAATATTTTTTTTTACCAGATTAGCATTGAATATTACAATTTACTATGTGCAGTATGGCAACAAGCATATGCAATGGCAAAAAAATGTTTTAAAACAGTCACAACTACTTCTGATCATCCAAAATAATAAAATCATCTGAGGAGCTTTCGAAGAAACATCATCCAGGTAGATGGCACAAGATCAGCTGATGAACCCACACAAAGTATGTACTGCAGATGAAGCAGCTGTACTTAAAAACAAAAACTACATAGGCAATCGAGGTCTCACCAAAGCCAACCTATCACTGGGAAAATTTCTTTCTGTACTCACTGTAATCAATCATTCCAGAGAAAGACTGATGTCCAATGCGACAGAATCAACAAAAAACACACTTGTAGAGGTACTGGAACAAGCTGCCCAGAGAGACTGTGGATGCCTCGTCCCTGGAAGAGTTCAAGGCCAGATTGGATGGAGCCTTGGGCAGCCTGGTCTAGTATTAAATGGGGAGGTTGGTGGCTCTGCATGTGGCAGGGGAGTTGGAGATTTATGATCCTTGAGGTCCCTTTCAACCCTGGCCATTCTGTGATTCTGTGATTCTGTGATAGCAAAACAAACAAAGAATGTAGCATAATATATCTGAAGCAAAATACATACTAAACTCTGGAGATAATAAAATGACACCACATGTTTTTGCTGTGTGCAGCTGAGGAATGCTAGATGCAGATTTGGGTGCGTTAGCAAACATCACCAATTCCAGAATGTAGCTATCAGTTAGAGCTCTATTTCACAATGGAGCTGGGTTGGCTAACGCCACCATATTCTAAATAGCTATATGAATAATTGATATGCATAGCAAAATTCAAAGTAAAACTGGATATTTTGTAATGATTGTACTAAAATCTACAAATCCAGCAGAAAAGCTGTTTGTTTGTTTGTTTGTTTTAAACTTGTGAGAGTGATAGTAAATCTTCATGTTTCACAACTGAAGATAACAAACAACTGATGAGTATAAAATAACCTCTAGACATCTTATTCCATGAATATTTTTCCACAAGATTTCTTTTGTCTATCTTTGAGAAACTGTATAGATATTACTAACATTGAACACTGAATAAAGAACTGGATGTTCTCTATGCAATAAAGAAATGAACAGCGCAGAAATACCAGAGGTTTTGAACTGTCAGTATAAGTAGGAATATAGATATGGCAATTCTTGCAAAGCTGTAGTATGTTATTCTAAACTTTCCTAAAAGTATTGTTGTTTCAGGCTTTTCATTTTTTTTCACACAATAACTCCTACAACCCAAGAAATATTTTCTAAATAACTGTGAAAAAAAATAGACTTTTCTGCAGTACATTCTAAGCTTTACAAGGAAGAATTTGATAAGCTTAAAATAATTATGAACAAATTATTGTCTACAGTTAATAGTGGGAAGGAAATAGAGGTGGTGGCTACCTCAAGATGTCACAAGTAGACCACTAGTACAGGCAATTTGAGTCAATGTAACTGATCCCTTTGAATTTTAAATTCATAAAACAATTTAATAAATTGATAGATGTTTTTTAATTTGGCTGGAAATACAAACAAACAATCATCAAGTCTTAATCTTAACTCAGTCACAGTAATCTTGCTGTTAATTCTCTTGAGCAAGAGTCAAAGGACCATATATGAAAATGGGGGAATGTAGAAATTAATGCATAAAGACCAAGTAAACTCTGGTTGACATATAAATTAGCATCTCTTCCTTGCAGAAGGGAAGGAAGTATGGAAGCACACTTTTGCCATTTGGCAACCCAAGCTTCTTATCTTTCTTTTTTCCTCCTTCATTTTATTTTTTTTTTCTTCCCATTCATCAATTGCAAAGTAACTTATAAAGATGACACTCTCAATTATTAATCATGTATCATTCAAGTCTGGCAAGCAAAATAAGAGAAATAAAAATGCACAGAAGGCTTAGAATTAAATCCCACCTTAGTAGTTTTACCTAAAAATAGTTAGTTCCTGTATCAGCCACATCCTGTTGATTAAATCACTGAAGTACCCAACTAGAATTCTAAATATCCACAAACCATAAGGCATACTCACTTTAAAAAAATGGTAATAATTTTTGAATGATTTGATGTGATCCCACTGAAATTCAGCTGTTATCCCTGCCACACAAGTACAAAGAGAGAAAGATTGTGCTGTCCAAAGTGTATGTAAAGTCATTCAATGGTTGGATTTGTCTGGCCAGATTACATTAAGAAGACAAAAGTGATCTTACTGAGAAAGCCTGATTGGATTTCATTAAAACACAAAGTACCCTAGGAATAAAGATCCACGTAAATTGGAAAATCTGTCAATTTTGAAAATACTGATTTATTCCGAGAGAGGAAAAAAAGGTGGGAGAACTGAACTCCTAGGTTTATTTGTTCTTCCGTATGATCTTCTTATAAGAAAAAGAAGGCATTGAATCCCTTTCTCTAAGACTGAGTGTAAATTGCAAGATTTTGATATAGTAAGGGTGGTTTCTGCAGGAAGAGAGAGGACTGCCCCATGGCAGACACAACTGATTCTAGCAAGCTTAAATAGACCCACTGCTGGCCAAGGCTGAGTCCATGGGAAAGCATGTTATTAAGAAAGGTCAGCAAATGCTGATAAGAAAGAGCTCACAAATTCTCAGTTGCAGAGTGCATGATACGATGTATGACTGATTTTTTACATTTCAGAAAGTCTTTCTGGCTGTGACAAAATATTTTTACAAATGTTCTTGATTAGATCTCAGAGGCAAGTTACTCTAAAACATATATCATGTGTGATTCACTTTCTAAAGTGTGTCTTCCTTCCTGCCTCATTCCAGGTTAAAGTGAAAATCAAAATGGTACTGCCTAAGTGGTCCAGGATTTTGAGTTTAAGTAAAATTGCACATCTAAACCCCATACAGTGAACAGTAGCATCCTCTTTGGTCAGTCTAAGAGTTTGGGGCACACACCTGTAAGCCACTTAAAAAGAAGTTTAGCATTCTTATTTTCTTCCACTCAGTAACAGCTTCTTTGGGGAAAAAAAAATTCTTTTTACCTTCTTTCAATGTCTTTAAGATTTCTCAAGACAGTTGCTGATGTTAAAATAAAAAGACCTTACTAATCAGGCTGATAGAGTTTGGTCAACAATCTGGTTATATACAAAATGCAATCTTCATAAACAACAATCACAGAAGTACAAAAACAACATTCATCCAGAAATTCTTGCTATATTCTTGGTTGACTACTTCAAAGTAATGAGTGTTTCTTGGATCGCTGCCTGTCACTGACTTGGTAAGGATGATTGTTCTTTTCTATTTACTTCTCTGTTTTGCTTTTCTGTAGTGGGGTTTGTTAACGGGTCCTCAGAAAGCTTATTCATTCATGCATTTATTTTCTACTGCAGTCCCTTAGTGTCATGGGAATAAAATCAAAAGTGAAGAAGAAGCTTTTATGTGTCACTAAACTGGAAGCATTTTTCCTAAGATGGTAATGTGTAAGATTGTTTAGCATAAAAAGATGAGGGTGGGAAAAAAAGAAAACATCGAGTCAGAGAGAGAAATTAGGATTATTTTTCTTAGAACATCACCTTCTAAAAATGAGAGACTATTAATATTACTGGTTTCTAGAAGTCTTCAAGGGCAAAGATCTGATTAGAAGGGAAATTCAAAGTTAGCTAGATTCTAGAGTATTTTGTCAAAGAGGAAATCAACATAACAGAATCGCTTCATTTGTTATTATGAGAAGATTAGAATAATGATGCTTCAATTATTTCAAATAATAATGTGATGAAATTAAATAGTTGCTTAACAGAAAATGTATTGCTAGCTGAGAAACAACACTTAAAAGAAATGGGGAACAAGTTGCATTTAGAATTTAGTCTTGAAAATACAAATTCCAATATCTTCTGGTGACTATATACACAGACCACAGTGCTTCCTCAGTTAGGTGAGAGACTTCAGAGTTAAATACTCAGAATCTGTTTTGAAACTGATTTTGTAGATTTAACTGGCAGATATTGTGAGTTATCCCCCATATTGCTATATCACAAGGTTCGACTATTCTTTGGATCCATTCTGAGCTGTGATGATACCAGTGACAATACAAGTATGCTTAGTATTAAAAAGTGTGGAGGAAACGACTAAAACAGACTCATACAATCAAAAGTTAAAAAGTACTAAATAGAAACATAGTACCTGCTAAAACAAATGGGAAGCAATGAATAAAAAACTTGGTAGTTGTTTAGTGAAGAGAAAATGAAGTACAAGATAAAGAAAATTCTCATAGGAATAAAAGTGTTACAATGATTTGGAAGAGAATAAAAATATTGAATAAATCTGCTCAACAGTTAGCTGCCTTTGCCCTTAGATCTGAATTTAAACTAGTGCAGTGATTCTGGTTACACTATGTGACAGATGAAGAAAACAGGACAGAGACAAAGAGAAAAAAATTTGCATGGTAAAATAAATTTTCGCACAGAACTCAGCGTACTATGAATAATCTCAACCTAAGGAAAATTATCTGGTTAAATCTCTACAAAAATGTTCAGTCTCAAGATGTTTTGGTGCATGGCGGATTGTTAATTACAGCATGCAATTAATCATACTTTGAGTTTCCTTACATAGTAGACAACTTTGTAACACTTTCTAAATGTATTTTTATATCATTAGATAATGCATCAGAGTTTGATTTCTGCATACTGAATTATAAAATCATTTGTGACTTTCCTTTATGGAAAAGAGAGAACTCAGAAAAGGTTCAGCTGAATAAAAATAAAATGATAAATGGTATAAAAGAAAATCAACTGATATCATTCATTTTTAATGCAGGAATAGTTTTGATTGAAGCAAGAGCAGGTGCAAAAGACCTTGCCCAAACTTAAATTTCATACAGATTGATTGGAAGACTGAAAATGTTCATGGAATATAAATCCATGTAGACACATGTAGAGTCAGGAGATTTCTAAAGTGAAAGTGAGTGAAGGTTGAAATTAGTATTAAGCAGGAGGGCTAGGTCATAACTTTGTTTTACTCTTCCTTTTTCCAATGCATTCTTTTTTGAATGAATATGGATACAGCACACATCTTGATCTTCAGCTTGAGCCTCAACAAGTCTACAAAAATGTAGTGAGTTCCCTAAGTGCTTTCACTCACTGAAGTCTCAGTAAAACTGTAGATGAATCTTCAAAACTAATTGACTATTTGAAACGAGTGAACTTAATATATTCTGAGTAACTACCACAGAAGTTCTTAAGATTTTTATTTTATAGTCTGAAAACTTTGCTTCTATTTCTATGAAATTGAAAGGGAGATTTATTCATCCGTTGAACTGTTGACGCACCTCAAACTTCTGGATTTCTGCCTGTCTCTTTTGGCTCAGTATTCCACCCCTCTTTTTCCTACCACTCTCATCTTCTTAGAGATTTTGTCTTATATGAACTGATTTTTACAGTCACATTAAAATCACATTCTGTTCCCCTTTTTTATCTTTTTTTTTCTCTTTGCAATACTTTTGCAATCAAGCTTTAATTTGTGAAGTGGTTTTTTTTTTTTTTTCTGGAATTCACATTCTCTTTGAAATCCTATCCCTTGCATTTCTTATGGTCACTTCCAGAATCATTTAATGTTGCTGATATGAGAAATCTGTAAATCTCTACAAAGATAGCAATAAATAAATGAATATTTTAAAGTTTTGCTGATACCTGGAGAATGTCTACAGCTTAATCAACAACAATCAACAAAACAAACAAACAACAGCAACAAAATAACCAATGAAATTTCCAATGAAACATCTCCCTCCTCCTGTTTTAATATTAAAATTTTATCTCCAAATTTTTGTCTTCCATCAGTGAAAATCGTGACTCTTTAAAAGATATCCTTGTCCAGGATCCTATTAGTCATACATCCAGCTGGGTTTTCTGCCAAGATTTTTGTCCAGAATTTTTTATGCATATACAAGACAAACCAAGACTTTGCTTGATGGTGGAAATCTAGTCAAACTATTCATGTAGACATAGTCATAATTTTTCATTTTTATGCACAGAGAAGCAACAATAATTACATCATTTTAAAACAAGTTTATCAACATCTCAACTTAAGTTCTCACGTGGACATTTTTTCCTATTTCTCAGAAATATTTTCCTATATCTTGACAAGATGAAATAACACAAAGCTTTCAGTTGAATAAAATCATGAACCATTAAAAGTTTTTGGTTGTTTTCCAAGGTGGTAAATTTGACTTTAGTATTCGATTTGGCCATTCTGCACGTTGTCACTGGCAATATATCATTTCTTTATCTTTCTTTTCTAATAGAGTTTCCTATTAATAATAGTGACAACTTACATTTATATAGTCCTTCCTTTTAAGCTATCCTAAAGCACTTTGTAAACTATACATTAGAAAACTTTATCCTCCATTGAATTTCATCCATATCTCAACTGAAAAAGGGTAACTATTTAGTTATTCTGCAACAAATTCTTGTTAGTTCTAAGTAGAAGAGATCAAAGAGGAATTGCATGAATAAATTCTCAGATGTGAACAATATAACTAGTTAAATTAAGAGGTCTGTACTCTGACTTTATTGTAACGAAGGGGACCAAGGATATTTATTAATAATAAAAAGTCAGAAAGAAGCATTTTATTTGACATTTCACTTCTTTGGTTTACCATACCTTTGGTTTAACATTCCTTAAACAAATCATTGTTTTAAAGCAAATATTTACCACCTGTTCATAAGACAACATACTTCTTTCCTGCTTCAGGTTATAAAATTATTATGGTGTTGAGAAATTATCTTGTGCTAACTTTGAAAATACTGACTAATTCTGGCATCAATGGCTGCCAGCATTTCTTTCAAAAACCAACAGTGTATTCGACATTCAACTTTAAAGTGGCAGTCACATTTGGTTTCCATCAACAACTCCCTTATTTTAGGATCAAAATACTTTGATAATCTGAAAACTTTGATTTAAAGCTAAATTACCCTTGATTCACACAATCAAGGTTTCAAGATTCATGCAATTAAAATTACATCATCTTCAATGACAGCACTTGGCTGTATGTATTGCAGAAACTCAGAATTATCTACTATCTTTCTTATTTCTAATTGGGAAAGATTCCAAAACAGTTATAAAACCTGCATACTTGTAAAAAAACTCAGTAAAATTTGCCACCTGAAAAGGCATCTATCTTAAACACAAGTTCATACATAAAATAATGCTAAAATGTTGATTACTTAAAATTAGTCAGTATTTCACCCTCAAAAGAAAAGAAAATACATTACTTCAAAAAAACAGCATCCAGAAAAAATACAATAAATAATTCATTTCTTTATTCTTTATGAAATACTGTATCATAAATATCATTTATTCATTATTTGCTCTAAATTTCTCTTTTATACCCACAACTAAATATCTGTTACAGCTAGACTAGAAATGATTCAATGAAAAGACTTGTACTACGTGGCCAAGGCTTTTTCCAGTCTTTATATTCCTTACAAAAATTTGAAAGCTCAACAACCTCCTCTTTCTACATTGTTCTTTTCAATTTAAAACTGACTTACCAAATATGACACTTATTAGTGGCTTTTAGGAGCATACTAGACAGTTTTCAGAAAGGTTATTGCACGAATCATTCTGTATTGCAGGAAAGAACACACTGATTTTCAAGGTCTGTTCATCCTATTTGATAGGCTTTTACAAAAGTTAACAATGAAGTCAAATATAAATTATAACTTGGACAATTTGGATTATGTACTGGTGCCATGTCATGCCAATGTAACTTTTTCCAGTTAACTGCAAGTTACATAGGATTAAGGGAAAGAGTAGTGACTATTCTAATCCATATATTTACATGGATTTTTTACAATTTTTTACAAAATTTTCTTTTGTATCTATTATCATTCTAGCATAAATTATCAAAGACATGATGATTACACATACTGTGAGTATTTTTAAAATCTATTTGGACACATAAACATATTATAGAGTATCAGATGGCAATGGATAATCTAAGTAGTTAACTGTATCTTGAAAGCTATGTTTATAGACCAGATAGCTGCACAGTGATGTGTTAAAGGGCAGACATCTGGCTCATTGTAGCATCTGTATGAACAAAAGGCAGACTGTTGATTACACAGTCATTTTTGACCTCTGAATAATTTCAGTCTGACTGTGCAAGTTCTCCATTCCAAGCAGACAACAGTATTATAACCACGTCAATTATTGTTGGCCATCAATATATGGCTGCTCAATAAGTGATTCAGTCCTTCCAGAACTGGTATTTAGTTCTGGCATCTGTTTTTCTTGGGTTCTTTTTGTGCTGACCCTGCCAGCTTCTTAAATTACTCCTCTTTTCTGCTCTGACACTTTTCTTTGCTTCTCAATTTTCCTTAGCTTGCAATACATTAACCTGACTGCATTTTGTGGTCTCATTTTTCAAAATCAGCGTGAAATCCATTCTATAATTCCAATAAGGATGTTTCATGTTTCAGCATGTTGTTTAATGTTAGTTTCCCACTGCCCTAGCTCCAGAAAGATAGAGCAGTGAGAATAAACTTGGAGAGATCTGAATTCACTGAAAGAGGTCTTTTTCCTTGCAAGTACAAATTTCTTAAACAGGGTTAAGAAAAAAAAAGTTAAGACACCAAGAAAGACATTCAAAACCTGAAGTTTAACAGCACTAGAAGGACGGCAAAGGTATAAAAAAAACTTTTTTTAAATGGTATTAATGTCTCTATGCTCTGGGCAGCCTGGTCTAGTTGTTGGTGACTCTGCACACAGCAGAGGGTTGAAACTAGATGATCATTATGGCCTTTTTCAACCCAGGCCATTCCATGATTATATGATTCTCTAAGGATGAAAATAGGTTTCCAATAGGCTTTCATTGCCACTTCATCAATTCCTTCTCTTTTAATTGAAAGAAAGTGCATTTCACCTGTGTATACTGAAAGAATCTAAATAGCTAACAAACTTGGACCAGTCAGGTACCTTAGAATCTACAGGCAGCACTGAATCTACCACACAGTAAAATAACCCATAACACTGTGTTATACTGCCTAAAACTATATAGAATTTAGCAGCCTCCCACAAAAACGATCCAGCTTCAGACACGGTAGTTTATAATGTAAATGTACTGATAATGGCCAAAATCAGAGACAAAATATGGATTTATAGGATCTTTAGTTTTAACCTTAAGGAGCATTTTTAATGTTAATCTAGAATTCTAATTGGGTTGTTTGACAAGAAAAAAAAAAAAAAAGAAAAAAAAAAAGCCAAAAATGCATGTTCAAATAACCTATCCACTATTTGTAAAATGACTAAATTCCAGACACTGCATAGAACCACTCCAATCATATGACAACTGCATTCACTGTTCCCTTTAGTAGCATACTATATATATATGTGTATATATATATTACATACAATGAAAACAGAAAAAGAGTTCAAAATATATTACCTTGGTAACGGAAAACGGAAGAACAGTTAGTAACAATGATCATTTGATTAACATTTTTTAGGCAGGTACAGATGTAATTAGAAGCTAATTTTCTGGATGGGCTGAGGGACTGCATTCTGTAATAATAGGAGGATAGAAAAGAAGTTCTTGAGGTAGCTGGTTTGTTAGATTCCTGTATAAAAATTTCAATGCTGTTCAGGTACTGACGCTATCACCTTTGGCAACAAAACAAGGACTTTTTGCAAAAGAAAATCCTGAGGTACTAAGAAAAGCAATTCAAATTACCTATTTTACTGCTATCTATCTAGCATTAATTCAATAAAGGTCACAGGGCAACGTATTTAAGACTCTTGAAAAAGTGCTGAGGTTCCTGTGAGTTCTTTTAGGATATCTGGGCAAAAATTAAAGGAAGTCATGAGCTTTCAGATTATATTAAAGATTTCGGAAGATGATTCCCTCCTCATTTCAGTGAATGTCTGCCCCCTGGAATCTTCTTTTATTCATAGAAAGAAAAGCCAACAATTTCAAAATCACCATTGATATAAAGAGTATATTTTTCTGTCTTTATTTGTAGAATTAATGCAATTTCATTTCATCATCACTTTCTTCTTTGATTTTTACAGGTCCCTTCTAGTTTTTAGCAGATTACCAAATCTTGAAGTGCAAGGTGTTGAGCTAGTTACATCTTCTACAATGCTCCTCCACTTTTCACATGAATACAAGAGATTTTTCAGCACTCCAATATTTTCTAATTCTATGCTTCATTCTCTTACTTAAATATGATCTTCATTAGCTTACAAGTGTAAATGATATTTGAAACTCCGAGTCATGATTCATTCTCATCTTTGAAGGAGAAATAACAAAATTGACTTCTGGAATTCCACCAAAATCCTGCAATCCAACTTGTATATTCTGTAGGTAGTAAACACATGCTTTCCCCTCCTGTCTTTCCCCAAGTGAAATTAAGTTGTGCTCTTAACGTAGCATCAATTCTTTGTGTATCTGTCTGTTGCACTTCATCTTTGAAAACTATGGCCATAAATTCCAATATTCCATAGAGAATGTAATAATCATTATGATGTGCTTCCATAGAGAAATGGAACAGAAAATGTTGGTAAGAAAGGAGAAACAAGCAGGCACATAGGTAATTTGGCCTCACAGGCTTACAAATTTTCTTTCATCTGCCAAGATAGGATTTGAATACAATAAAGTTAACCCCTTTCAGCATATCTCAGCAACATTTCCCAGAGGTTTCATGTGTCTTTTAATAGAAACATTAAGAAGGATGTCATTATTTCTTACTCTCTGAATGAGAAATTCATAGACTGTTACTGATTGTGAGCAATACTAGTAATAATTTAAATGGTATCAAGATATTTATCTTATTATCTAATGCCACCAATTCCTAATTTGCTACTGGATATCACATTATAGAAAATGAAACAGGTAAAAATAATATTGAGAGAATTCTCTTCAAGAAGGATTCAGAAGAGTATTCCTAAAATAAATAACTTTGAATTTAGGCATGAACTGTTGTTATCTTCAAATGTTTCTTTTCCACCTTACCTATATTTTCACTAAACTATGTACTGAAATAAAATTATCCTTTTTTATAGTATATAGATAAGATAGGGAGATGGATCATCATTCTCTTGCTGTTTCAGTGTTGTGATTATTTTGGTATCTGTAACTCTGTCAGAAGTGTTATCTTTAAATAACAAGAGTAATTAATAATAAGATTGCTCAATTAATTAATTAATAGGAAGACTATGGTGAAACTGGTAGTTTCATGTCAGCTAAAGTTCATAGACTAGTATGGACGTTCTAACGACTTTAAAAGTTAAGTAATAAACTTACAGTTACGTTTAAAAACAGGAGATCAACATAGGAAAAGTTAATTCTGCCAATTCTTTATTTTCAACCACAAGTAATCGAAGTGCTCATTCAAAGCAGTCATTTCTCACAAGGTCATCAATTTTTACATGTGACAGCAACAGATGAAATTATTTTCACCTGTAAAAAATATACTACACCTTACTCTACACTATGGTCAGAATATTATACTTTTTTTTTTTTTTAAATCAAGGTAGGTTTGTCAATCTGATTGTATGGCTTGTGATTCCTAAGACCATTCTTCAAGGTATAAGCAGGAGTAAATTTTAATTCAGTCAGACAGTAGCAAATGATGAATCTGAGGGTTTCATTTAGAGTTTAAAGTGAGAATGTCACCCTCCAAAGAGGGTGAATATTTTTGAGTTCCCAGAATGTCTTCAAGTTCTTATTTCCTTCTATTATCTGTTTCTTTTTGCCACAGCACAAAGTTGCAACACCTAGGTACTTGGTTAACAACATAACTGTAAGAAATGCCTATTCTAATTTGATTTTATAGTTTGGATTTTGTGAATGCATATGTTGGCATTAACTCAGACAGCGTATGAGCCCATCTATGGCTGTTCTTTGAGAAGCAGAGACTATGTGGAAGTTCTGCTGACTTACTGGAAATTCTAGTCTTTCCCATTTCCTGCAGCTTCTTTTTAGTGATGGAACATGTATCTTCTCTGTCATGACACAATGATTTCATTTTTCATGTTGCAGGTACCATATTGATTTTTTTGTCATGTTTCCTAGTTCTTAGGACTTCTCTATAATTTATAACTTCGTCCACTAGCTCTATTCTCTGATCTTTCCTTTTTCTAGCTGACATTCTTTTCCTTTCAGTTATGAAAGATAAAACTGCTTTGCTCCCTTGAATTTACATATATTAGCTTGATTTTTTGGTATTTTTCTGCTAAATCTGAGTGATTACAGTCAAGCACAACAAGTATGTTATTTGTTTTTTCCCTAGTGTTCTTAAGGTTCAAAAGCCTTACTCCAGTAATTGACTGGTATGCTCTTTCCATATTTTAATTCTATAGGCCCTTAAATCAGAATGTTCACTGTGTACTCACAAAAGCATCCTGCCTGTTTCCTGAAACTGTAAATATATTTCTGTGCTATTTTTTAGAAAAGGAAACAACATGAACTAGAGATAAAGAATAATACTTATTTATCTGAATCGACAGTCTATAGTCGCTATGTACTCAAAGATAGGTTGCTCTGAAAGTAATACCTCCTATTTGTTTCCTTGGAAACTAGAACTGCTACAAAGACCACAATAACACAGATCAATGAAGTAAATTCTCAGTTACAAAGCCCTATTTTTTCAACATAGTCACCACCATTATCTACAGATTTTCACCAGTGATGAATCAAATCCTGCATGCCATTCTTCTCAAGTACATTTTACTTAGACTTCAGACGAGTGTTGTTAGTAGGCCATAAAATCCTGTTCCACCTATGTTTTTACTGAACAGTTTAGGAGAATTTCTTTGAAAGTCTTCTGATCATCGTTTTCTTGTGTTTAGTGGAAATCTGAATACTCTTCTAGAAACATGTAATTTTTATCAAAGCTTCAGAATAGATGAAAATAGCTTATTCTACTCTACAGGCTTATTAAGTAGATGCACACATACATGTATAAGGTGACCATTAATGTTTCCTTCTCTTTCTTGTTTTTCCAGATTCTAGCAATTTATGCTTTTGAGAGGGAATTTTCTTTTGGCTTTGTTTTTAAATACTCAATTTCCCCTGAACAAAACTGTTCTGTCTTTACCAAGAGACTTCTGTGACCTTGGTCAAATTAATTCAGGGCTGTGTCTCCACTTTCTTTTTTGACTCATGCTGATCTTTTTAGCTTGCAGCCTACTGGGACAAGGTTTAGCTGTACATTTCTGGAGTACCTAGCAAAATAAAATCCTGTTCTCATCTTGTAGTGTAGTACACCTGTAAAAGAAATAATGAAAAGAACAAAACACGACCACTTATATAGATCTTTCTAAAAGCTCTGAAACTGGGCAGACTTTGGCTTGCTTTAATCTTCAGTGGCATATAATTCCATAGAAAAGCCTACTAGGTTGCTTCAAAAGTAATGCCTCAGCTACTGATTGCCAAGGAAATTACAACAGATACAAAGTGCACAAAATACACTATTTGATAGAGCAAATTCCCACTAGAAAACTGTTTTTCAACATAGTCACCACTGCTAACCATGCATTTTTTATCAGCCATGAATGAGACCCTGCATGCCTCTCTCATAAAAATCTGTATGAGTGGAGGTGAACCACTGTTGCTGTCACTTCAGCTGAAACACACCACCCACTGTTTCACTGTGCTCACATTCACTGTTTGGTCTTTGTAAACATTAAGGAAGCACCAATGAGTGTCGATGGGCAAAATCTTTTCCATAGGAAGGAATTAAAAGACACATATTTGATTTATCTGTTCTTCCACATCAGATGCCATTTTGTCAGATTGCTACTCTGCTGCCATCTGTTTCGCCACAACATGTAATAGAATATTGGTGGGAATGTCCAACCTCCACTGCCATACCACCACCATCTGTTTCTGAGATCTCTGGCCAACATAATAAAGTAGGAGGCACTACATTCAGAGCAGCCTTTGTACTGACAGGAATATTGAATGCACTTATTGTGAAATTTAGTCTGACTTTAATGTAGAAAGCTTCCCCAAATTAATTTTTATTTAAATTAATTTAAATTAATGCATGCATTTTTTTGAAGGAGAAAAAGAAAGCTCTAGGCTAGGTGACCTTATTTTCTGGTAAATTGCTCTAAGGTTTAGGGAAGCCACACTCACCAATCTAAAACCTGCATCTTATTTCCAGGATACATACTATTTTCTAATTTATTTATTTATTTATTTATTTAAGCATTGGATCTCCATTAACATCATCTCATTTTCAAGGATATTTCTGGGAAAAAAGATGAAGTTTTATCATCTAGGAAATTAATAATTAATAAATATATTAAATAAAACAGCTCCCAATTACATTAGTAAAGTAATGCATTCAAAATAGAACAGGTACAAATATAATCTGTCTTGAACTCTGAGAGAACTGCTCAGTGGTAACTTCATTTTATGTTGGTGTGAACAGCTTTATACAAAGCACTCAAAATACACTTCTTTTACAGATCTGAAAGTGTGAAAGATATGAATTACTGGCATAATTTGTATGAAAAAGTGTTGCTTTTTTTTTCTTTAGTAAATGCACATGTCAAGTCCACTGCAAGTAGACATTTTTAGTACATCTGTATGTAAGTGGAAGAAATGAAATTTATCAGGAGTAGTCAGCATGGGTTCACCAGGAGGAAATTACGTTCAACCAACCTGGTAGCCTTCTGTTATGTCATCACCATCTGGGTAGATAAGGGAAGAGCAGTGAATGTAGTGTATTGTGATGTCAGCAAGGCTTTTGGCATTGTCTCCCATAACATCTTCATAGGTAAGCTCATAAAGTGTGTGGTAGATGAGTGGGCAATGGGGTGGACTGAGAACTCTGGCACAGCTTAAACGATTGTGATCAATGGCATGGAGTCTGGTTAGGGGCCTATATTACTTATGTTCTCCAGGTATCTGTACAGTGTCTAGTCTTGTTTAATATCTTCATAAATAACCTAGATGAAGGGAGAGAATCCTCTCTCAGTTTTTGTTGACATGAAGTTGTGAGGAGTGGCTGACACATGAGAAGACTGTGCTGCCATTCACAAGACCTGGGGAGATGGGAGACTTGGATGGAGAGAAACTTGATGAGGTTCAACAAGGGCAAGAGTCCTACACATGGGGAGGAACAATCATATGTGTCATTAGAGGTTAGGAGCTGGCCTTCTGGAGGGATCTCTGCAGAGAAGAACCTGGGTGTCCTTGTGGACAGCAGATTGTCCATGAGTCAGTGCTGTGCTCTTGTGACCAAGAAGGGCAAAGGGATCCTGGAGTGTATTAAAAAGAGCGTGCCCAGTGGGTCAAGGGTGGTGATCCTTCCCCTCTGCTCTGGCCGGTGAGACCTCACCTGGAGTACTGTGCCCCATTCTCAGCTCCCAGATTGAAGACAGGGAAATTTTAGAGAGACTCCAGCAGAGGGTCACAAAGATTATAAAGTACCTGGAGCATCTCCCTTATGAGGAAAGGCCAAGAGTGTTGAGAATCTTGAATTTGGAGAAGGCTAAGAGAAAATCTCGTAAGTCTTCACAAATACCTCAAATGAGGGAGTCTAGTTGATGCTGGTGGTCTCTTTTTGATGCCATCCAGTAAAAGGGCAAGGGGAAACAGGCAGAAACTGGAACACAGGAAGTTCCAAATGAACATGAGGAAGAACTTGAGGGTGACAGAGCACTGAAGGCTGCCAAAGGGGGCTGTGAAATCTGGAGATATTCAAAACTGCATAGGCACTTTCTTGTGTAACTCAGTCTAAGGAAACTGTATTAGTAGGGAATTTGGATTAGGTGACCTCCAGAGGTCCCTTCCAACATTATGATTGATTTGTGATTCTGTATTTTGCAATTGCAGATGAGTTGATTGCACTCAGCTGTCTTTATGACCTAGCAGATGTCTGTCTACATATATGTCCATACTACTAAACATCTCTTAAATTCCTGTCTATGACTAGTAAAACTTAAGTGAGAGTACTTATATCTGCACTCTCCATTTACTGCCTACTTAAGTTACTATTTACTGACCACAATGGCTCATTCTCTTTAGTCCATTGCCATACCAAGCTAATAGGCTAAAGGGATATTAAAAATCATCAAGAAGTGCATGGTCACAGTATTGTTTTTAGCCATAGTTCTTGATTACTACTGTTGTTAGACATAGGAAAAAACAAACAGTACTAAAATCAAATACAATTCATTTGAATTAGTAATCTCACAAAATTAAGGTCACTCAATGAGTTTATTCATGTGCCCAGTGTGCAGGCCAGTTTTGCAGAATTCTGTAAAATGATGTTATCTTTTGAATAGAATAGTAATATTTTACCAATGTTAATAAGAAGCAGAGTTCTCACAGTGGTTCTTCCTTCAAAGCTAGCAGTATTTTGAGGGGGAGTAAAATAGTGTATAATGAAAACTCAGAGATTTAATAAGTTATAGAAGACTTTTAAAGGATTTGGTTCTGATACGAAAGTTTCAGAGTATTATGCAATTCATATTAAAGTGTGATCCTTCATTCCATGTACCTTGAATAAAATATAAATAAATACAGAGATAATAAATAAATGCCTGATGCCTGATTTCAGTGTCATTGTTCAAAACAGTCTTAACTTAGAATAACTCAAAAAATAGATCTGGCTGCTCCTGCTTGGGTCTGCAAACATAATTATCTACTCTCAGCATTCCTTTCCTGTCATCTGAATGTGTATTATAATTGCTCCCACTGTGCAGATTACCCATTGCCACAGAATATGGAGGAACCGAAGATCACTGGGAAAGTTTGGCAATGTGCAACGTATGTTGCAGTCATGAAAACTTGATTCTTGACTCCTACTATGAGCATAAGCTGCTCCCAGCTAATGTGACATAATTTTCTGTTGCAAATGCAATAAATATTAAAATCCTCCTGCTTTCTGAGACATATTTGTACACTTGCTAGTGGAATAGATATTAATAATAAATCTATCATTAGAAATATTTTACTCAGAAACAGTGGAATTTAAGCTTAGAAACTGAATCTTAATAAATATGTTTTCCTGCAGATGTTATTAAATTTTCTACAAAGTTTGACCCCATATATAAATAGATGAGGTTGTCTCTAAAAGAAGTAAAATCATACTCCAGTTTAACTCTCTCAGTTATTAGACCACAAGAAATTCAAAACTTCTTTACATCTCATGCATAAAATCTTCAGTAACCTGTAAAATACAGTTTTCCAGAATACTGTAGCCTTTTGACTCAAATACTTGTATTTAGATTGCAACAGCTTGGATTGCATTACATGTTTCCTTCCAGTGCTTATGGTTGGTTCTTAACTATATAAATTCTTATCACAGCCATCTTTATGGCTGGGAGACTGTTGGGTATCAAAAGTTAGTGATCTATGTATTAGTTGACCTGAATGGTCTCAAAGTTGTGTTGCACTAAGCTTAATATGCAATGCGACTTTCACACCTATGTTGTGATGCACTAATTCCTTGGACGTTGAATGAAATCATTACAAAAAAGGAGCCTGCAGGCAGCTCCCACATGGTATCAGTGATTGTGACACTTGCATGGCCTTGTCTCTATCCAAAGTGCAGCAAGAAGTTCTCATGGGAACATAATAACTGTCTGGCAGTGGAGATAATGAACAGGGTTGTTTTCTTGTAAGAAAATGTTATATTGTTTGAATGACTGAAAAAATAATATGGGTAGGATATACTCTGTAAGCCATAGTAAAATCTGAGATCTGTCTAAAAATCAAGTTTCCCAGCATTTAATGAGACATGCAATTTACTCATTATCTATACTCCTCTTTTAACTCTTTCTTACTAAAACAGCTATTAGGGCTTTTATTGTTGGAACTTTCTAACCAAGATCCAGAAATTGCTCTGCACCAACTATCTCTCACATCCCTCCGTTCCCACATCTGCAGAACCATTTCTCAGGGCTGTCCTTGGCTCTCTCTTTTATACTTTGTTCTATTTCAAACAGAAATGAAATTTTTAAATTCTGTGAGGTTGATAAGCCCTTTTTTTACGATGAATAAGTAAAGAATCCTATAATTGCAGAGTTTGATTTCTGAGATTATTTACTCTCAGAACCAAAATTTTGAACCTGGGGCTCATTTCCCTCTTTGTATAAAAAGCAAGAGTAGTTCCCCACTACAGCTAGGTTGGTAGTAGGGATTATAGACTAACCTGGTTCACAAATGTATCCTTGATTGAAAAATATCAGTAATACTGAAGCAACAGATTTCCTTACAGAGAGTATCCTGAGTAAGTAGAATATTAAATTAGCTACTTTTTACAGACCAGGCAAAAAACTCTTGACCATATAAGGACTCAGAATTAAACTACAATCAGACAATACACTTTCCACTTGGTGCAGATGATGATGGGCTTTTAACAGTAGATATCCCTCTTTGAATAATCCACTCAATGGCTGCTGTAGTGCTAATGACAATGGGTGCTTAATTAGACAAATATCAGCACAGGATTAATCTGGAATGATGGTGAGGTGCATCACACTCAACACACCTCTTCCCAGCAAGGAAGCCTGAGTAAAAAAAAAAATAATGGCTCAAAAGATATGCCTGCAGAAAAATGTTCTTCTGGTTATTTATGGTTTATTAAAACCATTTAGAGATCCTCAGTTGAGCCAAAGGGCCATAACCAGACTAGAGAATCTATTTTCTCTTTTAATCCTGACAGGAATTTCTGTTCCATACACTACAGTTATGAAATTCTCCCTTCAAATAAAAATTGATTTTGTCCAAACCCATAATTTTTGACAGAGATTTATGGAAAGGAGGTTTTGCAGAAAATTTCCCACTAGAAAATTAGAGTGAAATGCACAATTGGCATATATTCAGTATAAACCTATCGATCTAGCTGGGCCAAAATTAGGCAGGAACTTGAAGGGAGAATAGGATAAAAGAAACAAGGAACTAATGCCATAGAGTCAACAGAAGTATCTCTGGCAAAAGTAACTTCAATATTCATTCTACTCAAGGCA
Source organism: Tympanuchus pallidicinctus (assembly GCF_026119805.1). Taxonomy (NCBI): domain Eukaryota; kingdom Metazoa; phylum Chordata; class Aves; order Galliformes; family Phasianidae; genus Tympanuchus; species Tympanuchus pallidicinctus. The sequence continues at coordinate 11,277,933 of NW_026294769.1, forward strand.
ATGTATTATGATGTATTCTAATAGATAGTTTTGGAACAATTTCCCTTTACAATAAAAGGTTATGTTTTTTCATCTTTGAGCAAACAGAGTCCAAAGTCATACATCCAAATCTCAGTATTTCCCTCGTGGCAAAATTTTTTTTTAGTCAGCATTTCTGTAACTGCTCCTGGCAAAAGAATTTGATAGAAAAACTGAGATAATTCAGAGGATGTGATACAGAAAAAAGTATAGGGAGAGAAGTAGTCAGCATATGAATGAAATGCATGTTCCTTGCAACTTATTTCTTCTTGTTATTGCAGAATTGCAGCACTCTGGGTTCGTCAGTTGCCTAAGGCTGCAAGTGCTGAGTACATGGAGCCACCCTGAGTACATCTGTATGTAACAATTCTGGCTCCACTGTCATCCAGCCCATGATGATGGTATTAGGGAAAGCCATCTGGTTTACCTTGGGAATAAATTACTTTATCTTTCCTCACATTGAGTCTCTTTTGTCCAAGAGCATAACTGTTCAGAGATCTCCCTGTCTTTATCTTGACCCACGAGCATTTTCATCCTCATTTCTGCTGCTGCTTTCCTGTTGGGGAGGAAGAGGGAATGAGAAGCTGGGAGGGAGTTTGGACCTTGTTAAAGATTAGACAACCACAAATGTGTATCAGGCCAAAACCTCTGCCAGAGTTGAGCAAACAGTCGCAGAGAGTTATTTCTGAATGTTATAGAAAAGTACTTAGGCTGAGAACACCAAGAATTTGAAAATTTGTGATCTAAAGGCTTAAGGAGAATCAAGAATTACTTTGGTTGCAGAACACCTTCAAGATTATCAAGCCCAATCATGTACTACTGTAGGTTTGTTACTCAATAAGCACCCAACCTACTCTTGTGGCCTGCAAATTTTGTGTTCCAGTGTGTGCAGCCAATTACTGAAGAAATTCAATATTTTAGGTAGAATCCTGGAGTACCAAGTTCTGCCCCACTTATACTGGCTAAGTGTACAGCTAGCAAAATAAAACAAGATGTCTGACTGCAGAGTTCAGAGGGTTGTTAACAGCAGTGCAGATACTGGTTGGAGGCCTGCAGCTAGCAGTGCTCCCCAGAGATTGATACTGGGTCCAATCTTGCTCAAAATCTTCATCAGTAATATGGAAGAAGGGATAAAATACTCCCCCAGCAGGGTTGCTGATAATTTAAAGCTGGGCAGCACATTCGAGGTGGCATCATCCTCCTTCACAATTTATTTCAAACTGGAATAAAAAGTTAGCTTTTGCTGATATAATAATCATCAAGAAATAATGTTATGGCGCTGTTGAGAAGAAAGAAAAATAAAGAAAAAAAACAGTGAAGCCAACACCTTGTTAAAACAAAATAGTTTCATTGGGAACCTAGCAAATGTAGTCAGAACTGATACTCCATCTCGGTTTCCTACTGCAAAACAGCACTTCTATTCCACATCAGGACTAGCGAGAGCTGTGAAAGCCACCCTATGTCAAACTGTGTGCTGCAGTTTTCTTTTCTCATGCATAAACATGAGTGTATTAAGAGAATTTTCTTTCTTCCTGACCCTCAATTACATTTCCTGCCCCATTCTCCCATTCCTCTAAGTATAAACCATTCTTATTATGGCTATTAATTCTCCTATTACATAATGTAGCAATATTCTCTAAATAATATGTTGTTTGTTTGTTTGTTTGCTTGATTCACTTTTCTAGTGCTTTCTCTTTTTCACTACTTAAACAGTGCAGTGATCTTCTCTTGGATCACATCATACAGGTGTATCACATCCTACACATTGGTGTATCAACACTGATTTATTCCAGTTATTTGCACTTTATTTCTTATGCAACAAAACAGAAGTTCAGTTTTAATTTACAGCAACTGTAAAATATCTGTAAAATATTATGCAGAACACTAATCATCCCTGCAATCAAGTGAATCTCCATTTCCTCCAGCCACCACATAAGACCAATCCTAGTAAATGGAAAATCTTTCCTTATTTCTGTTCTAGTTCCATATCAGCCTTAACCAAAAAGTCAAAAGAAGTTCTGACATCTGCACCATTTTGAAGAAGTATTTAAATGACGTTTCTCAAATTGCATATTCTAAAATTATATCATAAATATATACATGGCTCTTTATCTTGCAAAACATTTCTGCTTAATAGAATACTGTAAATCCATACATAAGATAGACAATATAGTCTGCTTAGTCAGAAAGTGCTATACAGATGTGCAACCACAGCACTGAATAAAGCAAAAATAGATGCAACAATGTTAAAAAGCAAAATAAATAGTACATATGTATATATAAACACAGAACTAAGTACCAATATTTACTTTACAAGTAACACATACGCCCAGGTCAAACACTTTCATTCCCTGCATAACCTCCAAAAAAACTGCAGGCTGTAGTGATTGTGCTGAACACAGTGTTCATTACCCCACTGCTAAAATCATCGGTAACATGAAAAAAAAAAAGAAAAACACATATTTTTGAAATGTCCGTATGTATTTCTGAAGTCTACAGTTATGTTTAACATTTTCAGTCATTTACTTAGGAATTAAAAATACAGAACTTGTTTAATTCTTGAAGATTAAAAAAAAAAAAAAAAAGGAAAAATCAAAGCAAGATCTGCTACATCAATGCAAATAGTAAGAAATTTCCATGTGATTAAAATCACAAATCATGCAACACATGTTCATGTTACAAAATTAACTCTGCATTTTATGTCAGATGAAAGAATAGTTCTGTCTTACTGCACTTTACTGGTGAAAACTACTGTGGAAAGTCATAAAGTGTACGGAGCCATGACAAGGAGAGAAGAATGCTATGCTTGTTAAATAATGACTTTTTTAAGCACTGTTTCTCCAGTATTTCTGGCATCATGTATTCTACTGCTTCAAAAAAGAAGATTCCATCGTCTACTTTTAAGATTTTAAAATCATAATGCAATGCATAAAATATCCACATATATATTTGTATATTCATTTACTGCTTCAACATTAAAATTGTACAACACATGATATTTCAATGTTCTATAAGCACAATCTTCAAATGCATAAAATGGAAATACTATTGCCTAAGGCAGAACACATTTTTGCACAGAATGATGAAGACTCAAAATGCAAAATTTGCCTGTAGCTGTGTACCTACTCTTATTTTAGCTTTTTTCTAATATGCTTTTTACACATTATGCAGTTTCACTGCAATTGTGAGTTACACAAACCATCTCTGGACTGCCTGAACTGGGCATGAAATTTCATACACACTGCTGTCAAGAAATAGGGAAATGTATTTAACCCTAAAAATATGACTTTCTGTGAGCAGAATAGAAGAGTACTGTAGCAATGGAGTGATCTTCACTGAAATCAATATGCATTAAGAACTGAAAAAGCTTCCAGGGTTTAAGACACAACTTTTATTTCAAGATACGGGTCATCGCAAATTTACAAGGCCTGAATGCTTTGCTGAATGTGGTCATCAACATAACTGGAAAGTTAGACTGGAAAATATAAATATAATATATAATATTATTAATAATATTAATAATATTAAATTATAATATATAATATAAAATAAGCCAGGGTGCCATTGGCCTTCTTGGTCATGTGAGCACACTGCTGGCTCATATTCAGCTGACTGTCCATCAGTACACCAAGATCCCTTTCCATCAGGCAGTTTTCTAGCCACTCCTTCCCAAGCCTGCAGGGTTGCCTGGGGTTGCTGTGACCGAAATGCAGGACCTTACACTTGGCCCTATTGAAATTCATACAGTTTGCCTTGGCCCATCGATCCAGTCTAATCAGGTGCCTTTGTAGTTCCCTTCATCTCTTAGGCAGATCAACACTCCCTTGCAACTTGGTTCCATTACCGAGCCTTGGGAGACACCGCTCGTGACCTACAGCCTACTGGATTTAACTTCATTGACCACAGTTATTTGGGCCTGGCCATCCAGTCACTCAGCAGAGTGTACACCAGTCCAAACCATGGGCACCCAGCTTCTCCACAAGAATGTTGTGAGGTGCAGTGTCAAAGGCCTTACTGAAGTCCAGGTAGACCACACCAACAGCCTTGTCCTCATCCACTAAGTGGGTCACCTTCTCATAGAATGAAATCAGATTTGTCAGACAGGATCTACTATTTGTAAACCCATGAATGGTCCTGATCCCCTGGTTGACCTTTAATTGGGCCGTGATGTCTCCCAAGATTATATCCTTTCCAGGCACCAAAGTGAGACTGATAGGTCTGTAGCTACCAGGATTATCTTTCCAGCCTTTTTTGAAGATGGGCATCACATTTGTCAGTCTCCAATCTGCCAGGACATCCCCTGTTAGCCAGGACTGCTGAATAATGATGGAGAGTGGCTTGGCAACCACATCTACCAACTCCCTCAGCACTCAAGGGTGCAGTCCATCTGCCCCATGGACATGGACATGGAAAGCATTCAGCTTTCGGAGCAAGTCCAAAACTATTTCATCATGGATCATGCAGGGCATATTCTGGTCCCCATCCCTATTTACCAGTACATGGGGCTGCTTTTCCAGGGAGCAACAAGTCTTAAAGAGTGAAGCAAAGAAGGCATTAAGTATCTCAGCCTTATCCTGATCATCAAGTTGCCCTTGGCATCCAACAAGGGATGGAGATTCTCCCTAGCCCTCCTCTTGCTGTTGACGTATTTACAAAAATATTCATTATTTTCCTTTACTTTAGTGGCCAAGTTCAGTTCCAGCCGGGCTTTGGTTTTTTAATTTTCTCCCTGCACAGCTTTACTACATACCTCTAATAATCATTAAGAAGATCATTAAGGAGAGTCAGAGATTAAATGTATGGACTGACAGCAGGCCCCATTTGCTGTTCTTTTGTGCTGATTGGGTAAAAGAGATAGAAGAGGGTAGATGAGAAGAAGTTGATTTTTTTATTTTTAATTCTCACCGTTCTTATCTGTTATACATTGGCAGTAAATTATTTTTTCCCAAATAGAGTCTGTTTAGCTAATGATTCTAACTGGTGAACAATATCCCTATGGGGAGCAAGAGTGAGAGAGGGGCATGGTGGTGCTCAATTGCACATCAGCATTAAATCACAACAGTACTTTCTGGTGCCCAGAGTGGTGCCCTTGAGAAGTTCAAGATAAAAGCAGTAGCTGGTAGAAGTGAAGGGCAAAATGCAAACTGGATATTATCAGAAAATGTAGTATGTGTAGTGAATTTTTGTTCTTGTAAATAAGTGAAGAGACAAGAAGGGACATGTATGTAAATCATTTCCTTTCTTGGAGTTGTGACTATATTATGCTGATATAGCTGTGGGGAATTCTTTTCACTGATGTAACTGACATTTGTGAAGATTGCATAATGAGTGTACACTTAAATTCTTAATATGTTTTCCAGAGCAGCAAAGAATGGAATGTGTTGAGTACTATACTGGATACTGGCTAAATACATGTTGAAAGGTGAAAGATTAGAAATTATCACCATGGGTATACGAAGGTATACTAGAGTCTCCATTACCCTTGATCACACTGAGCCTGGTACATGTGTGGAGGATGATCATCTATTGTGAGTCAAAGATGTAATGTTAAATTTCATAATTAGTTATGCTTTATGTACATCATCTTTACATAAGGTAAAATTTTCAGTGACCTTATCTATTGTTGTCACTTGCCACTGTAAAGATCAATTTAACTTTACAGCGTTTGAAGCACTTTTTATTCCTATTTGCTGCCACAGCACAACTCAACATAATTCTTTAATTGAGTGCTCTTATGTCCCCTGTGGGCTACTAAGACTCTCTCAGTAACTATGTAATAAAAATCAGTCTTACTTGCTGCAATGTACTGGGGTTTTTTTCTGCAATCTGGGGGGAAAGAAAAAGATAGAAAAAAAAGAGAGATAAGGTATACATATGGGAGATATGAAGGAACAAACTTTCACTCTCCTATTCTGCAAAGCAAGATTTTAGAGGGCTTGATATTCAGATTAAGTCTGGAAAAAGAGATGTGTGGAGAGAAAATTCATGTGAATATTTAAGGAGTGTTAAGAAAATCCAGAAAAAATCTAAGAAGCTCACCACAAACCTTCAATGCAAACTTTAATTCATTTCATGCAGTATAAAGACTGTGATTTTGATTCACTCATAAGAGAAGAAATAAGGAGAAATCTGTCTTTCAGAGAAATTCTGATACTAGTTTAAACAATTAATAAATTTATACCATCTACATTTTCATTTTCAAATATATGTTTGTCTTCATCTCATCTGGCACACTTGATGAACAGAATTAGTAGTGCAAGTCAACTACTCAGATTTTCTCAAAGAAAAATGGAATAAGTAGTTACAGCACTTCTTCAAATACATTTTTATTTTTCTATTTATTTTTTATCATTGTGGGTTTTTTTTTTTACTGCCTGCAATGTTTTCCTGCAGTTTGTTGTCAGTATACCACAGCAAACTGCATGTGTTTTTTAGAATAGTTTTAAGATTGAAATATTTTTCAGTACTTAATATTATTATTATATACCATTTTTTTCAGCTTAAAATGTGAGACTTCAAGTGTAAGCTGGAACTTACTGCGGTGGAACTATTAGTTCTTCATAGAAAACCACTTAGAATCTTTGCTGTTTTTGCTTTGAAATAAGTTAAAGGGGACAATTATAGTAATCAAACATTCTGTATAATGCACAAAATTAAATGCCACTAACAAATATTTTAAATATTAGATTTCAAAGTATTGAAACTTTTCATGAATAAAAATAGTTACAAGCCATTAAAGGTACATTGTTTGTGCACAGGTATACTTTATGTAAAAATAGAGCTATGTGCTAAACATCACACCAAACAAAAATTCATGATCTGCTGTTAATGATATCACAAAATGAAAGGGCTCAGGCAAGAAACATAGTGCTAAAAATTCGTTTTCAATCCACACAAGTTTAAAAGAGGTCTTTCTTTGCCTTTAAAAACAGAATGCAAAGTGAGTGGTACAAACTTTCATAGAACTCATAGAGTCAGAGTTGAAAGGGACCTTTAAAGGTAATCTAGTCCAACTCCCCTGCAATGAGCAGGGACATCCACAGCTAGATCAGATTGTTCAGAGCCTGGTCTAGCCTCCTCTTGGATGTCTCCAGGGATGGGGCTTTCACCACATCTCTTGGCAACCTGTGCCAGTGCCTCACTACTCTCACTGTAAAAGACTTTCCCCTTATATCCAGCCTAAATCTACCCTTTTTATGTTTGAAACCATCTTCCCTTGTCCTATCACCACAGATATGCTTATTCAACTTTATCAGTTGAATAAATAAATAAAATTTGTTTTTTAAGCTTCGTAGCATTCTTCAGAACTTGTAATCTGCTCAGGTAAGAAGGAGAGGATACAGAACAAAAGGTTGACAAACACTGAGAAGTAACCTTCCAGTTTAATTAAACCGCTGTAACTTTAAATTGATTTGGATTAGTTTGCCCCACAATCTTTAACAGTTTCTCTTTTCCTACACATGCCCTTGCCCTGTTTGTGAATTATTTAAAAATAATTTACTGAGGTTTATAATTTGTGCAGATTTTTGGAAGAAAAGATCATGCTCTGCTGTTTAGTTTTAAGATATTTACTCATAACAGATGATTGTTTGGACAACACTTTTCATTTAAATTTCAAATAACATAAAGTGCAAGATAGGCTTGATGTAAATCTGTTGCTTCTGGAAGATTCTACTCTGTTAAGGCTTCCTTCTACTTAAGGATATCTAGAACATCTGTCCACGTATAGACCATATCCATTAAACTGTACAGTGGTCAGTTTATGAACAATAATAACGTGCTAAAACATCAGTGTGCTTCTGTGATCATCTCTCCTCAAGTGAAATTGAATACCCTTTAGTGGATGCCATTTCCAAGAAATGTAAAATAATTGGAGTACAGATCCCATTCATCAACAAAGCATATGGACTGCTAACTGAGAAATAATTCTAAGTGAAAATATTAGAAGAGACTGCACAGAATATAGTCTCCCTCATCAAAAATATTTCTACAAAACAACAGATTGTAAGTAGATAATGTTGCAGTGAGTCTAACACTAGCCAACACATTTCAAGGCTAAAATAATTCATCGAGGTACTCACATTCCTTTTTTTCCCCACTCTTGCACTGCAGTTATTTCATGTAGATACACAAAACTATAGGCTTTGATTGAAGCATGTGTTATTTCCTTTCTGACTATGCTAATTCAGTAAAATGGTAAAACTCAGCTGAATCATCACGTAGTTTTGTACTAAGCTTTAAAATACTAGTTGTAAAGTGATTACATATTTTATTTCTATTCATAAAGCAAAAAGACTTAAAATCTGAATCTTCTTTAAATCTGCTGAATCTTACAATGCACTGAAGAAGAAAAACTCTAATATTAACAATTATATATTAAAAAAAAAAAGAAATATCTTAGTTTGCAGTACTGTCACAACTACATGTAGTAGAATTTCCTTTTATTTTTTCCTCATTATTCTAGTGTACAAAGATCATGTAAATTTCACAACAGAGTTGCAAATATGTTTACATTCCAGTATAGGACATATGCACACGATGTTTCAACAATAAATAGCAAGTAAGAGAATTATTCTGCATCAAAATTTCAGCTCCAGGGAACCTAAAAACTTCTTTATGCTTGCACTTCCAGTTTCATGTTCATTTGTAGTCCACAAATATCCAAAATGCGTAAATGAACAGCATTCCAACACACACCAACTAGTGCACATCCAAGAGAAAAAATGATGAAAAATCTATATAAATACATTCTATTATTGTCTAAAAAAAAAAAAAAAAAAAAAAAAAGATTACTGCTCCAAAGACATTCTGCAGCTTACAAAACATGGATATAACTTATAAAGAGACTTTGTCTTTTGAATCCAGAAACCACTCCAAGACAAGATATCTATGGCCTTGTTGAGGATGGCACTTCAGAAAGTAATTCAGTGCAGGAGCATACCCTATTTATTTTGAGAAACTGACCTAAAAATTTCCATCCCTCAATAACTGTGCAGAGGGATCGACCCTACCTACCTTTTGTTTTTGTGAAAAGGACACTATATTTTGCCTGAAGAAGAAGAGTCTCTGCCTGAACAGTGAAAATTATCTGGAAAGCTCTAGATGAGCATATCTAGGTCCTGCAGATGTTTTGGTCCCTGTGTAATGATTCTGAACAGAAAACAATGGTAGAAAACCAGAGGTTCATGGTTACTCTTGCAAACTCAAGAGGTAAGAAGACTAGAAATAAAGAGGATAGATTTAACTCTTCTAAATTCATTAAATAAATAATAGACTCATAGAACCATTTGAGTTGGAAGGGGCCTCCCTTGCAACAAACAGAGACATCAATAGCTGATCAGGTTACTCAGAGTTCCATCCAGACTCACCTTGAATGTCTCCAGGGACAAGGTTCCATGATTTTTCCAAGCACAAAGGTGAGACTAACAGATCTATATTTCCCTAGGTCATCCTTTCTACTCTTCTTAAAAGTGGGTGCTATATTGTGGTTTTTTTCCAATAATAATGGACTTCATCTTACTGTGAATTTTTAAATATGCTTGAGAATGGCTTGGCAACTACATCAAAGATTCCCTTAGGACTCAGAGATGCATTTCATCATGATCCATAGACTTATGGATGTTTAAGTTCTTTACATGGTTGCAAACTCAATCATTGCTTACAACACAAAGGATCCCTCGTCCTCTACCTTCTGATCCATCTGTATAAGGGATGTGTGAAGAGCAGTTATCAGTGAAAACTGAAGCAAAAATGTCGTTGAGTATCTCAGCGCTCTTCTACCTTGTTACCAGCCTGCCTGTATTGCTCACTAGTAGGGGAATAAGCCTTCTTGGACTTCCTTTTTCAGATTGATGTACCTGCAGAAAACTTTCTCATTCTTCTCTGCACCTCTTGCCAAGTTCAATTTCAGCTGGGCCTTAGCCTTCCTAACTCCATCCCTACACAGCCTAGCAACATCTCTATACTCCTCTCATTTTACCTGTCCCTGTTTCCACTGTTCTGTACCCTTGTCCTTGAGTACAGTTTCCCAGGGAGTTGTTGACCAACTGCCTGAAGAGCTGGATGTTGGCTTTCCTAAAATTACTGTTGTGACTGTCTATGTCATATCCCCTGGGAATGTGAATTTCACCATTGCATGGTCACTACAGCCAAGACAGCCACCAATCTTTCTGTCACCAATCAGTTCACTTGCACTGATGAATAGTAGGTTCAGCCCTTAGTGGGGCTGTCTGTTACCTACCTCAGGAATTTGTGCTTGATGCATTCCAGGAGCCTCCTGGATTGCCTACAGCTCACTGTGCTACTTTTCCAACAGATGTCAGAGTGCCTGAAGTCCCCTAGCAAAATGTGAGCCTGTGACAATGATGCCTCCTGTAGCCAGAATTAGAAGGCTGAAAAAAGTCCATATATCTGAGCACAGTATTTTCTGTTTGCTGTGTGCTTCTGAGAATATGCAAAATCAGCCACCAGAACAAACACAGATAAAATAGCATAAGAAATAGTTTTTAATAATAGGTATCTACAAAAGTAAACAAAGACCGATCACACCTGCCCGTGAATAAGTGTCACTCAAACTTGCAAAATAGATTACACCTTCAAGAGGCGAATCATTATATATAATCAACACTATATCATGTTTTTAATATTAATAGTTTAATGTTTATGTCTTTATATATATGACCTCTAAAAGGAAAACAAATTTTGACCAAGAATTCGGCTGCTTGAAATCAGACTTCCAGTCATGCAAGAAATGATTCAAAACAATTCAACAGATAAGTATGAGAGTAATAGTGACTGGAAGAAAAAATATTAAGAAAGTAGCTAGGAAACTGAATACATATCTTTTCTAATCAGTAGAAAAGATTTAGTTCTAGATTTTAAAAACATAGCTAAAATCTATAGATGAGTTGTAATTTACAATGGACCTTAGTACTTAAGCTTGCCTAAGGAAGAGAAAGAAAATATGTTTTTAATGATCTGGACATCTTTAGACTGTATTTCCCAACAAGGGCATTGTATGAAACAACAAATCCAACCAACCATTAAAAAAAACGTATAAGAAAAGAATAATTTTCTAAAATGTATTGAGAATTCTATGCTTTCTAATGAATTACTTCTTTTATGTGTCTGAGAATTCTTCAGTTCATAATTTATTTAAAACATTAGGAGCTTTTAAAAGTTTGAATGAGTCCCAGTTGTCATGATATGCTAACTCAATTGCATTGTTATGCGTAATATATCATCAAACTGACATTTTCGTGGTACCAATTGGAAATGAAAGACTGTGGGTTACAATGAAAGACCTTGAGAAGGTAGATTTCAAAGTTTAATGATTTAAGCTTAGGAGGAAATCCTCTTCTGTGTAGCATCTTGCTTCCTCTTGTTCATCCTGTTATTTTCTTCTTTATATAAGCTTAAAATGTTGGTAACAATCTGTTCATTGACAACTGCTTACAGTAACTGTATATTGTGGCATTATTTGCCTTGCTTCAAGGAGCACAACATTTTAATACCTCTACTATTGTCATGACAATTCTAAACATGAAAAAAAAGAGGCATTTCCAACATATGATGCTTTGACCATTGTCTGTTTCTCACATTAAGTCAACAAAATCAAATGGAATGATTTGTCCTCAGGCTCAAGACATTTCTTCTCTGAATTTATATAAAACCAAATACACATTATTAAAACAAAATGTGAACTACATATTATCCACTGCAGCATTTATTCAAAATCATAGCAAAGCACTGGCAACCTGCATGTTCTTTGAATATCTTGTCAAATAATATCTCTCCTTTTATTTGATTCTACATATATTTAATAAAATTAGAAGAGCTACAAAAGAGAAGAATTTACTGCAAAATAGCCTACAATATTGTTTATGTTTCCAGCTGCAATTAGAGCTGGAGAATGTACTAGAGTTTCCTACCTACCAAATTTATTTCTAAACTTTTTTAATCATCAGAAATAAAAATAAATGGAAATATGATTCTTGTTTTCGAAAGGTCTTTATCGTTCTGAGTGTTGGAAAAACTACTTGTGGGCAAATTGGCAGAACGCCATCTCTGTAAGCACTAAAAACCCCTCTAGGCTGTTGTGAGCTGGTAGGTTTTCATTCAGTTTAAGAAAACTTTGCCCATACAATGCAATTAAGGATATGAGTCTGAGAGCGCATCCAAATTCATTTTTCTTTTAGCACTTGCCATCAGTATTAAGTCATTAAAGACTGTATGTCCAATTTCTAATGGCTGCAAAGAGCCTGAAAAACTAAATATATTTTGGAATCATCACTTGTAGGTGGCAAGATTTTGATGATAGTGTGGGCTGCAGACATCATCTCTGTGTCTGGAAAGCAGAGGATGTTCTGTATCAAATGCAGCTAACTCTAGCCTTCTCCACAATTAATCCACATAAGGACAAAACTGAGCCCATCATCCATGTGTAGTATTCTCTTGAGAAAATATATTTAAGAAAGAGAAAAAATGATAGACAAAAGCAAAGGGAGAAAAGCATGAAAGACAATCCTGAAAATTCTAAGAGAACAAGAGATGCTCCAACAATACAGCATATATTTCCTGCATCACACAGAGAGGATCTGGATGGCATTGTATATCCACCCTGCTGCCTATGAGGGACCTGACATCAGAGCATCTGGATATTTCCTGCAGGAATTGTGACTCAAGCAAATCTGAAGCTGAAGCAGATTTTTCCTGAAGGATTACAGGTCATGGGAAGATCCGCATTAGAACAGAAAAACAAATGAGGAGAAAAGAGTGGTTGGAGTAGATATGGACTGAGCACAATCCCCTATTCCCAGTCCTCCTTCACTCCTCTCTGTGCTTCTGGGTGGATATTAGTGATCTGGCAAATGCATCACATCATCAAATTCAGATTCGTTTTGAACAATAACTGAAGGTTTGTGCTCATTAGTACTTCCAAAAATGCAGTTCACCTCTCTTTAGTTCAAATGCCTGACTCACTAATTGTTGTTTGGTTCATTGTATGGCCAAATTGTCCAAAAAATGTATCTCAATTTCAAAACAGGAAGATGCTGAAATTAGATATTTAATAACTAGGTAATATTAAAAGTAAGTAATTTTAAAAGTATATTAGCAAGTTGTCAGTTATATCAAACCCAAAGCTTTGACAATCTCCCTCCCTCCTTTGGAGATGTTCTCAAGATCCATTTTTTCCTATTTCTTTTTCTTTCTATTACAAGCTTCTTGATGTATTTAGGTTAAATTATTGTGTTTCCTGGTGTAATGAGTGACAAATATACAGCATAAGTTTTTTAAAAAGACTGATTTGCTTGCTATTGAATTTCATAACCCTACCTTACAAGCCTATAAATAAAGATTAAGGAGACTGACTCACGTAGAAAGGATATCACTACTACACCGTGTTATGAATGAAAGATTGCCTTTTGACTTTTTCCCATTTGTTGTTGTTATTAAAATTGCTAAATAACAAGCCATTTATATATATATACATTTTATAGATACACAAACTAAATGCTTAAGTACTTACAGATATATAATCCTGCACACATATCTAACCCTTTACAGAACATGTTGTGCATCTGGCTGTTGTATTACAGCAATCATTTTTAATTATTTCATGTACAAATCAGTATTTGGTAGTGCATATAAACTTGAAATGAGTCTCAGTTGAGGGATTGTTCAAACTACTAAAATGTCACTGGAAAACAATAGCTTTCTGACAGTAAAAATCCCACCAAAAGAAAGTAAGGTTCTTCAATCCATATCAACTAAGAATATGTGTAAGAATATAAAGCATATTTTCTTACTTTCTTCCCACTTATTTCTAAATAAAAGTCTGACAGATTTCTAAAGATACTATTACAGCAAACCAGTATTTGAAGTAAAACTATCTAGCCAGGTCTGTATGTATTTCATGTCAGTAAAGATAAGTAAAGATAGACTCTGGAAAAACAATAGAATATTAGTGATTTAAATTATCTGAAGATAATCCCTTCCCTTCCCTTCCCTTCCCTTCCCTTCCCTTCCCTTCCTTCCCTTCCCTTCCCTCCCTTCCCTTCCCTTCCCTTCCCTTCCCTTCCCTTCCCTTCCCTTTCCTTTCCTTTCCTTTCCTTTCCTTTCCTTTCCTTTCCTTTCCTTTCTTTCCTTTCCTTTCTTTCCTTTCCTTTCCTTTCCTTTCCTTTCCTTTCCTTTCCTTTCCTTTCCTTTCCTTTCCTTTCCTTTCCTTTCCTTTCCTTTCCTTTCCTTTCCTTTCCTTTCCTTTCCTTCCTTCCCTTCCCTTCCCTTCCCTTCCCTTCCCTTCCCTTCCCTTCCCTTCCCTTCCCTTCCCTTCCCTTCCCTTCCCTTCCCTTCCCTTCCCTTCCTTCCCTTCCCTTCCCTTCCCTTCCCTTCCCTTCCCTTCCCTTCCCTTCCCTTCCCTTCCCTTCCCTTCCCTTCCCTTCCCTTCCCTTCCTTCCCTTCCCTTCCCTTCCCTTCCCTTCCCTTCCCTTCCCTTCCCTTCCCTTCCCTTCCCTTCCCTTCCCTTCCCTTCCCTTCCCTTCCTTCCCTTCCCTTCCCTTCCCTTCCCTTCCCTTCCCTTCCCTTCCTTCCCTTCCCTTCCCTTCCCTTCCCTTCCCTTCCCTTCCCTTCCCTTCCCTTCCCTTCCCTTCCCTTCCCCTTCCCTTCCCCTTCCCTTCCTCCTTCCCTTCCCTTCCCTTCCCTTCCCTTCCCTTCCCTTCCCTTCCTTCCCTTCCCTTCCCTTCCCTTCCCTTCCCTTCCCTTCCCTTCCCTTCCCTTCCTTCCCTTCCCTTCCCTTCCCTTCCCTTCCCTTCCCTTCCCTTCCCTTCCTTCCCTTCCCTTCCCTTCCTTCCCTTCCCTTCCCTTTCCTTTCCTTTCCTTTCCTTTCCTTTCCTTTCCTTTCTTCCTTTCCTTTCCTTTCCTTTCCTTTCCTTTCCTTTCCTTTCCTTTCCTTTCCTTTCCTTTCCTTTCCTTTCCTTTCCTTTCCTTTCCTTTCCTTTCCTTTCCTGTATTAAATTAATGATGAATTAATATAATTACCTGAAAGCATTAAATTAATATAGATTTGCTTTGGTAGAAGTAGTTGAACATTCTACAGTGACTATTAGAATATTCTGATTTGTTTTTGTGAGAGGTAATTCTGAGCCATTTGAGATCTTCACAAGAACATTCTTGTAATCTTTGTTCAGATACTACACTTATTTTCCTTTTTTTTTTTCTGTTGTGTATTGTAGCTGGAAAAAGATGATGAAGTATGATAAAATAAGAACATAATCTATTTGAAATTTAATCTCATTTTTTCCTTCTCTTTTGAGAGAGTGCATGACTGTCATGATTTTCACATTCTGCTATTTCATGTTTAGATTAGGATAGCTGTCAAAGACAGACAAATAAATTATTCTTTCTACTCTAGTGTAAATGAACAGGTTCTGGAAATATTGCAAGAAATGCAATATTATAATAACAGTGATATCTACAAACCAAGTGATTCAGATACAAAATAAAATTTCCTCTCCAAGAAATCTATGACTTTTACTTTTGGAAATATCTATTCAAAAAAAAAAAAAAAAAAAAAAAGAAAAATAAAAGTATACATATATATGTAAAAAAAAAAGTGTATATATATATATGTGCACATATATAGAGAGAAATTACTGCATAAAGTATGGTATTATAGACATGAAAGATCTGATAATGATAGTCTACAATTTTGTTGTTTTTTTTTTCTAAATAGTAATAACTTTCATACTGTCAATAGGATTTTGTGTGGATTTATGCAGCCTGAGTGATGATTCTTTAATCAAAGATGACCTGAAATATATCTCTGAACATTGGTAAAAAACGATATGTGCCAGAGATCACATAATACGTTATACAGACCACTGCTAATGAGGACTTTCCAGAGTATTAATGAATTCATCCTTGTAAACAGACAATCATGTTATGGTAATTTTTGTCTCTTGAGCTGAGAATGATATGAAGGGTCTAATGGTAAAGAGAAGAAACCAAGGTACATTTTATCTAAAGAACTACATTATTATATAGTTGCTGTACAAAATTACACATTATATATGTATTTTAACAGCTCAGGAAGATTTAAGAAACACAGAAACAGCAGATAATTTTTCAGGTCTCAGAAGATATAGATGGAATATATGCATTACTCCTGATGTATCCCAAGAATCCAAAGGTGCTCCTACCCTCTCCTGAAGTTGAAATTCAGCTTTCCAAAGCACAGCAACATTACAAGCCTCTCATCTAAAAACTTCACAATAATTCAGATTCTTCTATTTGTCTGGCGAGGCTTCCTGTTCAGTGATCATGCCATTGCTTCCCTGTATCTAAGGTTGCTGGCTTCTATAACATTTCTGGCCTTTATGATCAGCTGAAGTTATCTCCCTCTCCTAATAGTCTCGTAACTGACATTTTTTCATCAAGTCTTAGATAGATTATCAAAATTTTTTGTAAATCAAAGCAAAAAAACAATAATCCAAGGGAAAGTCAACACATTAATTTTTGTTCTTATTTTCTCATCCCGCTTTATTCCCTTTCTATTGCACATACTGCCAAAAATGACTGAGTCTCATTACAGAAACAAATTTTGTAAACTAATAATCTGATGTCCCGATTTTACCTCTATAATTTGAAAAGTAACCCATCTGGGCATTCATACTTGCTGCACTTGTGAATATGCAGGTGTTTGTTAATGAATAAAAATTGGCTGCTCAAAATTAATTAATGAATTTATTAAAGTTTTTACCATGCTAAAATAATGCTCAAAGAACATTATTTTTCAACCGTTTTACTGTTTAAATTTATCTATGGAAAAAAATAATTTGGGTTATTACATTTTTATTTTCTGATATAAGGAGAAAAATATTTAGAAATGTTGTGGTTTAACCCAGCAAACATCTCAGTGGGTTGAGGGAAAGAATCAGAGAAAACAGTGTGAGAGAAACACTGTTTTCTAAGTCAGAAAAAAAATGAGAGAAATAACAGTAATAATATTAATATAGAGATATGTATTTACAAAAGAAATGATTTCACGCAAAGCAGTTTCTCACCACCTGCTTACTGATTTCAAGCCATTTTCCAAGTAGTGGCTGTACCTTCAGCCAACTCCCCACAGTTTTATAGTTTTTCTACATGATGTCATGTGGTACAGATTATCCCTTTGGACAGTTTATGTCATCTGCTCTGATTTCGTCATCCCCCAGTTCCTTGTGCTTTCCCAGCCTCTTCCTGGAAGGCCAGTATAAGAAGATGAATCACTGAAATGTCCTTGGCTCCATATAGCACTTCTCAGCAGCAACTAAAACATCAGTGTACTATGAAAATTCTTTTTCTTCTTAAGCCACAACCACACCAGACCCTGTGAAGAAAATCAATTGTGTCTTAGCTGAAACAAGGGCAGGCACTGAAACACTTTGAAAGATTACTGTAACAGGAACAAGGGATAGTTTTTTTACATTTCTTTTTTGCATAATTCATGTTTTTGTCTACAATAATAATTATTTAAACGATAAGTGGAATTAATAGTGAATTCAGATAAGCGTTAAATATTTAGCTGATTTTTAGTTCCTCTGGTCTATTTTGATTAACTTGTTTCATATCTGAACTCTACAAAGATGAACAGACACTAGAAATTTGTTTCCCTAATGGTTCACAGAGCTAAATGAAATAGAAATTTTCAAATTTTATGTCGTATACATATTCTTCACAAGGAAACCACAGATTAAATCTTCATATGAAAGTAAACTTATAAAGAAGAGCTGAGGTATGCTTATGTAGGATGCAAAAGATGTGCAATTATACTGCAATCTGTCCACACCCTTGGATTAATAAACCTACGCATCTTGAAACTCATATACTCAGAAAAAAATTATTCTTTGAGAAAATACTTCTATACACAGCCACATACGGGAGAGTATTCTCTCCACTTCCTACAGTGATCTTTTATCTTGTGAATGTAAAAAATGGCCAAAGATGAATGCAGTCTCTAAGGAAGCTATCAAAATGAAGGCATGCTCTGGCAATTGCCAGATTATGTTTACTTTCTCATTGTGTGTTAATGAGTAGGAAAAGTATGAAAAAAGAAGCTGTAAGAAAGATGTTAAAAGTTGAGAAGATGTTTAGAGTAATATAATTTAAATTTATTAAAGAAAAATCTAGTAAAACATACTGAAGGCTAGAGCTCTATTTTGAAACTATTCTATGCATGCATTCTGATATCAAGGTGTTTGTCTTTTTTATTCTTTAATCCATCCAGACTCACTAGGAACTATTTTGTTAGTGAGGTTCCGAAGGCTAAGAGTATTGTCAATTATCATAAATTGTATGAAATCTATTTTCTTAAGAAATTGTTTCATTTATTGTTTTAATTATTTTCTTCATTTACCACTTTCATATTTGGAGGGGAGTGGAGGGCAGAGAAGGGAAGAAGAGAGGATGTGAGGCAAGGCAAGATGAGTCAAGGAGAGGAGAGAAGAGGGTTAGCATCATTGTAATACTCCTGAAGGACAAGACAGTTGGCACCCTGTGCCTTCCTACATAAATGCTCAAAAGATTTCCTTTTGTCCCTTTGTATGATTGAGGGCTACTCCTTACTTCTCTAGCCACTAAAGAGAAACCTTTAATTTCTTCCAAAACTATCTCTCCCTCTGCTTACCATAGATCTTCTATTTCAGTTTTCCTTCCACTCCAACTCTCCTAACTATTCCGAAGTGACAATTTCATTTTCCCTCAAATCTTCTCCCATCTAATCTTGTCTTCCCTTTCCCACAAATTCTAACACATCTCCATAGTAGAGAAAGCTGGTGAGCTATACCTGTTCCCCTGTCTCAGCCATCTCTGCATCTGGCAGAACCCGTGTCAGGTATGTTACTTTTCTCTGAGTACCACAGCTGGTGCACTCTTCTCACAAAGAAGACAACTGAATTCTTGCTCTATTTCAAGAACTCTTAGAACAGCCTGAAGAACCTTCTCAGAGGACATTATAAGGGCAGAAATAATAATTTCTGTTTACAGAAGAAAAGGAAGTCTTGCTTTCCTTTCTTATTAGGAAATTATAGTACTATAATTCCACTTGGCAGCAGATTAGCACCCCTCTTGGATCAATCCAGACATGCCTTTATTCCTTCCTCTTTCAGGTGCTCGACTAGTCACTGCTAAAAAATGATGAAAATACTGAGGTATTCTTTCCACTGTTTTTTTTCTCTTTGTAGAGGCCATGGAAGAAGACCATTGATAATTGGCAGTCTTTTAGGGTATATGTGCTAAACCACACTCTGATGCAACACAGTATTGGAGTGTACTGCAATGGATTTACAACAGTATCTTTCAATTATTCACTCTTCAGAGTTTCAATTGGAATTAATACCACACACAGACATATTTGGAATTGTTTTTAAATTGTAAGTTCCAATATACAATTTTACTCACTCAGTCAGTCTTTGAATTTGGCAATAAAGCCGGCTGAATTCTTGCCAAGGTGATTCATTTCACCCAGACCTCTAAATGCATTTGAACAATTAAGGAGAGAGGTTGGAGTAGTTCAGTAAGTCAAGAGGATTTTATAAATAAAAACTTGTCCGGTGTAATAGAAAGCATTAGAAACCAAGTATAATGATAAAAATTAGGAAGCTTGTTTCTTTTAGGTTTTTTTTCCGAAGAAAATTAGAGACAAAAAATGACCTTTATGCAATTTTGCATGTTGATTACCTGGGTAAAAAAAATTAAGTAGAGAAACAGCAATGAAACATATTTGTGAAAATCCAGGTTTACATAACTACAAGGGCTCTCTTTGGGGCTCAAAGTGTGATCTCCGTCTTCTTCAGGAAAACAGGTCACATTTTGAGCCCCATGGAGAGATTGTGCTGCTCTTTAATTTAAAATTTTCTCATTAAACTATTTTTTCCAGGTTCCCGTTACATACCATACTATGCTACATTCAACAAGAGTTGTTCAAGGAGCATTTATAATGATTATTTAATTGGTTTGAGTTAACATACTGATGAACTTTGATTTAATGTAAATTTATCTTTATCTATTGAAAATTATGTTGTGAAAAGATTACAAGTTTTAACTACACCAAATATTATCTCTGCTACAGTTAATATACCACCCCTACTTCAAGAGCAAGGCTCTGTACAGACCAAATTGTACTTTTCATAGAAAAGAAAAGTACTATGAAAAATCAACAGGTGTTTAATTCAAAGAGAGCAGAGTTTTCTCCTCTATTTGATTTAAAAAAGAAACATGAACAATCAAAATATTTTTCTTTTAAGCACATCATGAACAGAAAACCAGTCTCTATATTGTACTCTAGATGAGCTATGCTAGAATAAAAATTCACTGGGGGGAGGGAATTTACTTCCCCATTTCCCACCTAGAAGTTCAGGGATGTGAGAAATCTGAGAATCCTGGTTGCCAGTGATGACTAAGACAAAAAATTCTTTAGTACATCAGCCTTGTTCTTGTCTGTCATAGCCAGTTCTCCATTCTCATTTATCAAAGGAGGTACATTCTTATTGGACTGCCTCTTCTGGGCAGAGTACCTACAGAATCGCTTCATGTTGTTTTTAATATTCCTCATCAAGTTCAGTTCCATCTGTGCCTTGGCTTTCCTAATTCTCTCTCTGCAAGTCTGGACAGCATCCCTGTATTCTTCCCAGGTGATATCCCTTGTTTCCATAGCTGGTACAATCCCTTCTTTTCCCTCAGTCTGACCAGCAGGTCCTTGCCAAGCCTTGCCAGTTTCATATCTCCCTGCCCACTTTCTTATTCTGAGGGGTAGAGAGGTGTTGTGTCCCAGAAAAACATCCATTAAGAGTAGTCGTTGGCATCCTTAAGAATTAGTCAGACCGCACAGGACTGAGCAGCAGAGAATAGTAGGTTGCTTGTGGAAAGTCAAGGGAAGGATCTCTGCTACCATCTGCTGGAAGAGAGCAGGAAGGTCTTATTTTGTCCTACAGCTCCCCACTTCTCAGCAGAAGCTTTATGTTCAAAAGTCTTCCGGACCCACATCTACCAATCTGCCTATGTGTGTGCCATAGGAATGAAGAGATCATGCAAGGAGACCTGTTAAGCAAATCTGTAGCAGTCACCATATTTCACATTTTGGACCTATTATTCTAATTTCCATGCAGGCAGTATTAGTACAAGAATGTGTCTCATCTTGTGGCACAATCTAAACAGGTCACCAGAGTGTTTCTGTTCTGCACCATTGGACTCTACATCATAGCTAGAAGCAACAACATAGAACATATCTTCATAGAGGAAATGGTGCCACATACAATATGCCTTTAAATATAACAGTCTTCCAGGAGACAGATACCAAGCAATTCTCTAGACAGACATGTCACAAGGTATTCCAAGAAGAAAGGCCAAAGAAATTTAATATTCACTTTTTTTTTTTTTCTTTTTTCTTTTTTTTTTTTTTTTAAGTTGGAACAGTCAATGCAGTTATTTTGAGAACCAGGAGGCAGTCAGCCCTTACTATTCTTGTTTGAACTTAATGTGGGAGTATTGGCATATGTGAGATCAAGAGATCAATGGTATTTATATCTTACATATGCATATAGTCACTTCATTGTACATTTCCTTTTCCTACATTAACTGTTTTCCTGGCACCTACCTATTCTCTCAGCCTTGTTTCATTTGTCCTTCGTATTTCCCTACGAATTTTCTTTATTTAAGAAAATTTAAGAAGAGACCCAGTTTGGCTTTTTTTTTTTTTTTTTTTGTCTCTTCTTCCTACCCATCTCTATCTAATCTATTCAGACTGTTTCTTTTCTTGTCTTCAGTAGCATTTCCTTAAATGTTGTAACATTTTCTATCATTTTTTATTTCCCGTGTAACCTAATGTAGGTATCCATGTTTCTTCTTAGTTCTCCTTGCAATTTTGAGTGTCCCTCCATATATTTTATTCTTTGAATCTCTCCCAGTTTACCTAAACTTTTTATGCCATCAAGCTTTTACCCACAAGACAGTTATTGATCTTTTTTCTCCATTCAGCCAAAGGACTCACACAAAAATCTTCATATAGTATATGAATCTATACTCAAGCTAGTACTACACACTAAATTAGACAGAACATTTCTACCATCTGTTCTGAGTAGCTGTAAAGTGTTGCACAGACATCAGTTTCATTGCACAAAAACAAATTGTATTGGTCTTACAAACCTCAGGAACCATACCACACAGTGAGCACTATCTACTGGCATCTGATTACTTGTGTGTGTGTAGACATGAAACATTTTTCTGTTCCTGAGCATAGCAAAATTCATCTTCACATAACTCTTTTTTTGTTGTTGTTTTTTTTCCGTACAAGATTTTTAACTAGGTGTCTGCTCGTATTACTGTATGGTAATATCTGGATTTCTGACCTGGTAGGGAAAAAAAAGCTAGACATTTAAAACCAGTTGTTTTGTATTAAGATAAACTCACAAATAATTTAACACAATATGTACGTATATATATTCAAAGGCAGATAAATGCATAGTAATGATAATCTTAATGATAATCTTAATGATAATCAGAAGCTTTTCATTTCCTTGAAAGTTTCAAACTTTCTATGATGAGTCTTCATTTAGATCTTTTATATAGAAAAGATAAAGTTTGCCTTGAATGTCTCACCTTGTACACAGATCTGGTGAGGCTGAGCGTTTATTACTATGTTGAGTTTTGGGCCACTCCCTGCAAGTAAGACATTGAAGCTCTGGAGCTTGTCAGAAGGGCAACAGACCTGTGAAGGATTGGGAGTACAAGTATTATGGAGAGCAGCTGCAGGAACTGGGACTATTTAGGCTGGAGAAGAGGAGGCTCAAGAGACATCTTCTCACTATCTACATCTCCCTGAAAGGAAGCTGTAGCAGAGTGAGATAACTAGCAATAGGACAAGAGATAGAATCGTAGAATCATAGAATCACAAGGCTGGAAACGACCTACAAGATCATCCAGTCAAACCGTCTTCTCATTACTACTGCTACCACAAGCACTAAACCATATCTTGCAGAACCGTGACAAAACCATGACAAACCACGCCAAAGGCCCTATGATTCTATGATTCTATGATTCT
This sequence comes from Tympanuchus pallidicinctus, assembly GCF_026119805.1. Taxonomy (NCBI): domain Eukaryota; kingdom Metazoa; phylum Chordata; class Aves; order Galliformes; family Phasianidae; genus Tympanuchus; species Tympanuchus pallidicinctus. The sequence goes on from NW_026294769.1 coordinate 11,301,025, forward strand.
ATGTTTCTGTGATTCTATGATTCTGTGTTTTTATGAGTGAGGACTTTCTTCCCCTCTGTTTCTTGCATGAGAAGAGCTGTAAGGCTATGTATGTCTACACTATAGCAGTTAGTTAAGTGTGCTCAGATTTCCCAAAGTGCAAGTATTATGAAACAGATGGGTTTATGAAACATATCACAGTAATTAAAAAGTAATAAAACATACTAAACAATTTTACTAAATTCTGGTGATAAAGTACTGGCTTTTAATTAATATAATTAATTTAAAATGTAATTAAGTACATTTACACATTTTGTAGTGAGTAATACCACTGCAATATTTATAAGTCTGACAAAATAGGTCTATATATTTTAACAGAATACCCGATCCAGGATGATAAAGACCACGGTCAGGTAGGGTCAGAATTCTCAACATAAAACATTACTTTAAACAAAATATTTTGTTAGCCATAAAAGCCATTTAATTATGCTGTATTATACTGGATGAATGAAAATGTACTATCACAAGAGCTACCAAGATTTTGTAGTGGATTTCTATAAAGTTCTACTACTTTTGCCAAAAGTAATTAAGACCTTCTATTTTACTTTTTAAACTTATGAAAGGAAAACACAAATGGAGGTGGTTATTTTTTATCATACTTTTCACTATTACTTATTGAGAATAAGTCTTCCCTAAACTGAAAATTCCCTTCCCATGCTTTCACATAAAATCATATGCATGCTTTTAAACTGATTTGTGCATGCACCTCAAAGCTTTGGAAAAGCACATTTTTAAAATCTTAATAGAAAGTGCATAAATATTTAAACACATTAGATATCCTTGAACTTTTACCTTCAGCAGCTTTATTCAGTTTGCATTAAAATGTATTTCTTTAAAGGCTGAGAAGAGACAGGAAAATGGAGATACACACACTAAAAACAAACATAGGTGCTTACTTGAAGAAGTATTTTAGGTGGATATAAAGCTTTAAGTGTGTAGATATAAAGTTTCAAGAGCAGAGAGAGCTAAATGGAATATTGTAGGCTAGTATCTCAATAAGTGTAATGCAAAAAAGAAAGTAGAAAACAAAGGAAAATATTTTTATGAATGTTATACTTTCTGAATTCCCTAAAAACATTAGTGTAGCATTGCAAGTTTCAGAATTCAAAAACTAAATTTCTCAATACTCTTTCAGTGCTTCTGAGTGATAAGGAAAATTTTTGGTCAGTACAAAAAAAATTAAATCAAATGAAAAGACCTCTACCAGTAAAACAGGGGCAGCATTGCCTTATCTAATACAGTAATTCAGGCATCAAGACTAAACTCTATTTGGATCTTGCCAAAACAAAGGAAGATTGGCTAAAGAACTTACTTGTTCTTCCTTAATCTATAAGTTCTTATCCCTACTTAGACAGAAGCTTTTCTGAAGATACTAGATTTCTGTAGATCTCTACTTAATAAATTATTTATTGGGATTTTCACATATGAACATTTAATAAACAAATATTAACAACAACAACAAAAAAAAATGACATTCCTCATGTATCTGCACACACACATACGAAATAACACAGATACCCAGCACCAATATTTTTGTAAGAATCATCTGATAAATTTTTTAAGGTTACCTTCACAACTAGAGTCATTCCAAATCTCACCCAAATGCCAATACACACAGCAAAAGATTTGTATTTCCTGTTGAGGCTTTGAGATATCAATATCTTTACTACCTCAAGACTGATAACACTTAATCTAAGTTTTTATTTTCATTAAAATAAAGATGGACTCTGATTTTGTTGTACAGCTTAAAAGATTTCAGAATAAAGTTACTTGTGAGAAGAATTTACTTTGCTACTGACACATACCCTTGAGATGTAGCTGGAAAAGAATCAATACAGGAATTGTGGCATCAGTTATATAACACCTACTTGCACTTAGAATGTTTTTATGCTTATTGCACAATATCTGGGATTTCTACAACATGATGAGATAGCCCATAGCCATTTAAAATAACAGAAGTGGACAATACAGTTCCAGATGCAGGGAGAATGTAGGCTAAGATATAGTAACAAGATCTACAGTGCATGCGTGCTTCTCAGTTTCTCAGGGTAGTGACATTTGAAATTAACCAATCACCAGCAACTGTCTTGCTGATGTAAGCTAGCAATATTATTGCACCTGTTTTGTTTATTGTTGTGCTGTTAGGAGTACAGGAGCACGGTGCTTAGGTAAAGGTTAAAAATAATCTTCTACATTGCAAAATGTAAATCTGCCAGAGAAAGAGTGATCCTTTTTCCCTTTCTAATGTATTGATTAAAATACAATTACCCTCTGGCTTGTAAATCAGCTAGAGGGCATCTCAAATTATTACATATGAAATCAAGAACTGTACTCCACAACGAATATAAGTACACTAGATTAATAATCAGCCTAAAAACAGATATGTATACATATAGTTTAGTGACTTGTCTAATTTAGCTAAACATGAAGATGACATTTACTTATTTGACCTACAGGATGGTTATCTAATCACATCATATGGATATGGAACAAGCTTATTAGCTAGTCTGGTCAATTTGCTTGTTGACACAGAACATTTCCCCATAGCTTTTCCAGCTATTATGCAGCACTTAAAATCCAAATCAAAGAGTTTTTGTTATATTCACAGCATACATTATGGATTTTCTCTGATGATCCTGTTCTTATTTTCATCTCTTGCCACTTTGCAACATTCTCTGTACCTAACTTAATTTTCTTTGCTTCTAGGTTTCAAAGCTACTTAGCATAATGTGGATGTTCTCAGTCAGATAATGCTCATACTCTATGTAACTGAATCTCTTTGCTATATAGAACCTTATACAATTTTTGATTAAAATTTGTCTGTTAGAAATGGATTTCAAAGTAATTTAAGAACTTAACTCCATTAGAAAATCAGGGCAGTAAGGGGTTTTATTATCTTTAATGATTTATGCCTTAGATGTTAGGGATGTTTATTTTCAGTCTTGGGCAAGCATAGGATTTGAATACTTTTACTGAGGCCTGGCAGATTCCAGAACTTTTTTGAGCAACTTCAAAAATTCAAGTTTCAGATAAATTTTTCTTAATGAACTCTCACGTGAAAAGGTAGGGAAGAAAAAAATACAATTTTTTGTCAATCTGAGGAGGTGATAAACACAAGATACATTTATAATATATGGATTTACTTGAGTTAGAAAAAAAAAGAATGAAATTCACATTGCAGATATATTTAGTAAAGAACACAACTACCATTTTAGTGTCCTAAGTTCTCTAATAAACGTCCAGTTGAACCATCTTTGTTAACATGTCAGCGTACAAGACTTAAAAGAATACGTTTGTGATGATGCTTGAAAATAATTAGGAAATAAGTTATATTTACAAGAGATATAGAGATGCAGAATTTCTCTGTTGATGATGAGAAACAATCTAAAATATCTGAAAAAATATGATGGAAAGTCACAAGTTTGAATAGTCTTCAAATAAGTGGAAGCAGAGGCAATTCAGTCATGTACTGAACGAGATAGAGGAGGCTGAACAAATATTTATATGACTTATCTATGTTTTTTATGTAAACTAATTTGCTTACTGAATGTTAGATGATTGAATAGAACAACCTAGGGAAATTTCCTTGAGAAATTTCATATACAAAGTACATAGCACTATTCTACAATTAATTAATCCTTTAATGTGAAACATAGGTAATCAAAACTGCATTACAAAGTGTATTTGAAAATGATAACTTATTTTACAAGAAAACAACAACAAGTAGAAGGAAAAAAAATCAAAAACTCAAAATATTACAATTTAGTATAGATTCAGCATGAGTAAAATAGCTAATACATAGGTTCTTCATACCAAACATAGGGAGTTAAATTCAAACTAGGCAGAAATAATACTTTATACACCGTATAAATTGAAAAGGAAAAAATGTGAGTGTTTGGAAATCAAGAAGAAAGAAGAAGGCTAGAAGTGAGAATGGAGGAGTGACTGAGAGGAAGGATGGAAGGGAGCAGAAAGAAAGAGGGAGGGACTAAAACTAAAGAAATAACATACTAAAAGAAACAAACAAAAATTAGTTCCGTTTTTTTTTTTTTTTCTCACAACACAGTAAATGATAATTTGACAATGACTGTCAGCAATGAGTATAAGCAATGAGCACCCAGACAAGCTGTAAGGCTTACTGTTGTCAGCGATTCTGGTAAACTACAGAAATGTAGATGAACATTGTGCAGCAAGTACTGTTACAAACTGTCAGTTCATCACAAGTCAAAGCGAAAGCCTTAAAATTCTCAAGCGAAGGAATGTTTATATTTTGGGAAAAAAACTCAAAACCTTCATTTTAACTCTGGTACAGTTGTAGTGGTTATTAAGAGATGAAGAGATAGGAGCTGTTCACAAAGCAGACTCTCCAGAGAGCTTTTCTTATGTTCTCTTCTCCAATGGAGAAGACGATTCACCAATATTCCTCTCAGTGAATATATCAGTTTATTGAGTCATTGAAGACTCTTTGAACTCTGCATATGCACAATCTCAGTACTTTGCATGTTTCAGCTCTTCTAGGATCATGTACAGCATTTGTGCCGTAACAAAGTATCAGGAAACTGGTGCAAATAGGATGGCTGAAGTCTATTCCTCTGCCTGCAGCTTTTTTTCAATCATATCTCTCACTTGAAGCCTAGTTCCAGGCATTATGTACTCATCCACAACTGAGGTAAAAAGCTTTAACTTCAGTCATCATTGTCTCTACCAGACTTATGCCTCACTACAAAATTTTTTGCAACTGTCTTGTTTATCTGTGCACAGTTAGCACAAGGGATCTTTCTAATTGATAAATGACTGTGGCAGGACCTTCCTCAAAAGAGGTTTTTAAAACACCAGTTAAAAAAAAAAAAAAAAAAATTAACAGAGAAAATTCTAATTCCTACAGTGTGGGAAAACAGAGGAAGGTTGCCAAGTACTCCCTGCATACTGCAGCCTTGGAATAAAACAGTTTCTTCCAGACAACTTGGGAATAATTTCCTTAGCTGCAGCCAAGGTTGTCTCCAATGTTGCCAGCTCTCAATTCCTGTCTTACTAGACTCTCTTAAAGGAACAGGAATAAAGAAATTGAAAAGGATAATAGGACAGTAACCCGTCCATCACATAACCCCCTAATCTTTATATTCCTGCATAGCATGTGTTTACAATTGAACTGTTTAGCTAGATAGCTTTTCTTCCTCATAGATCTAAAGAGTTTTTAGAATTGTATTACCTTGTTATCATATGCCAAAATGGAATGGACTACACCACGTAAATTCAGATTTTGCTCCCATTATTCCTGCATCCTGAACTGGCTGCATTGGCTTTGCTGCTGGTCAGGCCACTCAAAGAGCTGCAGTCTCAGCTAGTGCTGTTCCACAAGCAGTTCCATCCTAGGATAAGAAAAGCAGCGCAGCACAGGCAAACAAGAGCTAGAGTTTTCTTTCTAGCTGAGATAATGCTGGAAATATCTTCCACTCTGCCTTCAGCACCATTTTGTCCACACAGAAAAAGTAAACATACTCCCTAAACTACCCTTCTCAACGTAAGCAAGCCCTGACTGAGAGGCAGATAGCTGACAAAACTAAGCATCCAACTCCAGAGATTTTCCTCTTTATTTCTATGTAAAGGACTATGCCAATCAACAGACAACATAAAAGAACTAACCATGTTAGGTAGGTTTTTCTGCCCTTCACCATAAAACTTGGGTTTCTATGTCATATATAAGGCATAGTCAGATAACACAAGTATTTATAATGGTGATTAAGGCTGTTCATAAGGCATCAGCATGACTCAGAGCTATAAATCTTATTATCCTTCCGTGAGCCATAAGCACCTGTGCACTCACAGCTCATTTTGAAAGTATGCAGTTCTGAACTCTTCAAAATGTAACCCACAATACAAATCTAAATCAAAGCAATTCATTTAAAAGAACATATTTTGAGTTTGATGGGGAAACTTGCTTTTTCAAACTACAGCTGTTTTAGTCACTAGAAGAACTATCCTATAAATGGAAACTTGTTTATTATTATAGCTGACATTGTGATAAAAACCACACACACTGTAGAAACATTAAATTCAAGAATGAAATTTTTAAAAAAGTATTTTTGCTCCTCAGTGGCATTCTGCTTCAGAGACAAGAATAATTGCATATCACAAGAGTACCTAGTATCCTTGAAAGCTGAATAATGTCTAAGCTTAAATGATTGCCCTGAATCAGTAGAATATCTCAATTTTCTTTCACAAATTTCTCTCTAGCATTATTATTTTCCTTTTAAACACAAAATTCTTTGCTAAACCACCCTTGTCAACAAGTCCTGATAAGAATCAAGGAGCAGAATTATATTTTTCAGAGATTGTATGGAAAATAATTAAAATGTTATATTTCTTAGGGGAGAATTATAAAATGAAATGCCTATCATACCTGTGGTATAAATGCAATATGTATGTATTATATATAATAAGCATTCAAGAAATCTTTAATTGAAGAATAATGCACAAAACTAACAATATATTAATAAATCTGTAACAATTTCCAAATGCATTGCAGACAATTTCATAAATCTTCCTCCATTTTTTCCATAATGATTTTTAAGATCCTCTAATTCTCCCTAACAATGCCATGTTTACTGGATTCTATGTGTGCCAGGATGTTATGGAGAAAAGCAGAGTGATTCCTTCTACAAGAAGTGAATATTATCAGTAAAAGTAGATTTGCTGCTTTGATTGAAATAATGTTGCAGGTGCATAGACATCACAAACAGCAGAAGAAAAAGAATCAAATGTAGGCAAAATATGAGGCTGTTTTTTTCTAAGAAGTTTAGCAGCATTTTGCATCTTCTCATGACAGCAATGAAACTCACTTTAAGACTTTTACTAATTTCAGTAGATATGAAACATTTCCTTGATTAGCAAAATCATATGCCTACTGCTTGAACCAAATATTTGTACAGTTGCCTTCAGCTAAATTAGTTACCAATACAGTAGTGTTAATATTTCTCATTAATTTCATAATCTGTGAATCCCAGTAATAAACTTGAAACAGACATTTTTGAAAATACTTTCAGCATATACTATAAATTTTAAAGTCACCTACACAAAGTATTCAGTCTTAAAACACTCTTGCACTTTCTACTATAACACTGGTTAATCACACATACTCTGAAATTTAAGTAATGTAAATAAAAGCATTATGTTGGGGGTATTATGAGTCAAGAGTACAAGGCAAAATATTCTTTATGAATCACATGATAACTTTTCATGACAAATCACACTATTATCATTCCTCTTCAAAGAATGGGAGCAATGATTTTAAAAATTTTCTGGTAGGATATAGTAAGTCTTTGGCCACAAGTTGTGCCAGAGGAGATTTAGATTAGACATAAGGAAGTCAGGCACTGGAAGTCAGGCACTTATTAGATATAAGTGGTGAGGCACTGGAATGGCTGCCCAGAGAGGTGGTGGAGTTGCCATCCCTGGCATTATTCAAGAGGTGTCTGAATGAGGTACTAAGAGATATGTTTTAGTAGCTTGTGGTAGTAATGGTGATAGGAGACCAGTTGGACTAGGTGATCTTGTAGGTCCTTTCCAACCTCGTGATTCTGTGATTCTGTGATTTAAAAGAACTTACATTATCAGAGAGACAGTGTTGAAATGTCTTGATTAAGATAGACTAAATTCCTAATTATTATTAAAATTTGTACTCAAGTATAGCACAGAGCATAATACAGTAACTGATACTTTAGAAATTGCCTCTGATGTTGCTTTTAGAATGCTCTTGACAAACAGTATGTTCTATAAAGATGGATCACAAACCTAATTATTGTGACTTGAATTGAAGCAAAACATATATAACTAGCCCTGTACCTAACATTCTCCATTTCAAACCACAGGATAAAATACTGTGGAATCAAATCAATGAAGTGAGCTGGTCTGAGAAAAGAAGCCAGTACAGGAATCAAGGGAGTCAAAGTCAAGAAATCTCTTCCCTTTTTCCTAGGTTTTTGTTAACATACTGGAATAAAACTGCTTGGTTAGCATAGGTGCTAATGGAGGATGTGCAATAAATCTTTCAACTTCTTACAGCACACACTTCAAGTAAGCTACTCCCTATCAAAGTGTCAGTCTAAAATTGATTCACTCAGAAAAGATGAATTTGTTAAACTCTACTCCCCACCAATACCTCTGTCAGATAATAAAATATTAATTCAAACAAACAAACAAATTTTTTACTAAAATCTGAATTTGGAAAAAATAGGAAAAGCTTTAAGAGTCTTTCACTTATGTCTTCTAGCTACATATTTGGAGAAATCTAATATATAAACTCCTCTTATCTTTTGTTTAATGTGTCCCTAATTCCTGGATTATATTCTTAAATATTTACTGATCCTAGCTAACGAACCCTTTGAATATATAATCTACAAAGTCAGGCTTCTCATTACAAGACTTTTTGTTGATGTTAATTCTGTTAGTTTGGCAGGAATACCTTCAATAAGAACTTCACCTAAAGCCAGATAGATATAGTGACATGAATTGTTGACATAACTAATTCAATTCACCATGTAAATCTGAAGACATCACGTGCAAATCTGAACATGCAATGAAAAAGTTAAGCATTCTGAAGTGTTACTGTTAGTAGGAAGTGTCAGACTATCACTACAGTGAAACTGATATACAGATAAAACAGTGTGATAAGAGCAACATTCTTGGCAAGCACCAGAATATTGAACAAGATCCTTTCTTTTAATGTGGTTTAGTTTTTTGGATATTGCTGTATACTGGAGAATATGGAAATATCATAGAATCATAGAATGGCCTGGATTGAAAAGGATCACAATGATCATCTTGTTTCAATCCCCCTGCTATGTGCAGGTTCATCAACCACTAGACCAGGCTGCCCAAAGCCACATTTAGCCTGGCTTTGAATGCCTCCAGGGATGGGGCATCCACAACCTCCTTGGGCAACCTGTTCCAGTGCGTCACCACCCTCTGAGTGAAAAACTACCTCCTAATACCTAACCTAAACCTCCCCTGAATTTCTTAATACGAAAGAAACATGCCTGGAAGTATAGACAACAGCACATCATATAGATGAAATAAATGATGGTGCAATATGCTGTTATCCCTACTACCAAGTTGGGATTCTACAGCAAAGCCATTTATTTCATGTTCTTGTGCCCAAGTACTACAAATCTCTGTGTGGAACTGATGCCACTCCAGACTCTTGTCTCAGAAAGATTATTGGTTTGGCTCAGAAAGAGTGTTGGAGTGCATTATAGTGGCAGCACTGCCAGAGAAAACAAACCTCATTCTCAGGAAGTCAGAGACTGTGTTTGGAGCTCAGATTTTGAGTCAAGGTATATTTTTTCATTTCTACTTGAAAGGAAGAGAGAATAAAAGTTGAACAGAATTTTCAAGCATGTTTTGTTTAATAGAAAAAGAAAAAGAAAATAGGAATTTTGCCACTTTTAATAACCATTCAACATACCTCAAATTATTTAGTAAAAGGACTTGTGATTCTCACATTTAGCATGCATAATCTTTCAACAAGAATGAGACATTGCATTTAAGATTCAATTATCACACTGTGTTACTATAGCAACTCACAGGGATGGTGCATTAAGCAACATTCAACAACTGCAGAAAAAAACACTCTAATTTAAAAGCAGTCTACAAATGAAAGAAAAATATCTCTTTAAATTTTAACTACCTAGTTCTGATGACAACATGAAGCAATTAAAGATGGCTGTTTATATCACAAGTCTGATACTGCCTGTAGAGCTCAGAAGAACAGCCAAATCTGGAGTAAGATCAACATTCAGATGAAAGATTAATTCTTCATTAAACCTTGTCATAGAAGATCTCTTTGAACCTAATCTAATTTTTAAATTAAAACCACCAAGTTGCCAGCCATGAAAAACTACAGAGTTTCACTAAATTCAATGGAGCAAAGCCAATTTACATTTGCAAATGTTCTTCTCATTTTCTGAAATAAAGATACTTTTTTTTTTTCCGGAAGACTTATTGATAATAATCACAAAAGTGAATGAGCAACTCTGAAAGAAATCAATTTTAACCCATGTAAAATTTGAAATTGAGTTAATACTATTTTTCCATTGAATATTGAGAAGTCCCTGTCCTAATATTGTCCATAACATGCACTTAGTTTTCAGAGCATGATCTGAAATGCTAAAAACTGCTGCTAATACCTACTGTTGAATACATTTTCCAATTAGTATTATTATTTTAAATAAAGAAACGGACTTTCATTTTTAATGTTCTTTTTGACTTGACTTTGACTTGAATATATTTGTCCTGGAACAAATGTACTTTCTAACATGTACTATGGTATATTTTTTATCTGTCTGATGGAACCTCTTTATTCTCAACCAAATATCTATCTAGGAAGTGGGCTTTACCAACAGATTCGTCTTCCAAATGCAGAGTAATTTGTTTTGCAATGTGCAAACTACTTGTGCAGCCCACTTCTAAAGCAGAGCTTTCCAAGACAGAATTCATTCCCCTAGGAAAAGAGAAGAACATATACATCTATAGAAAATGTCAGCAATCAAGTCAGATTCTTTATGTGCTGTGTTAATGCTCTCTTATTTTTGTTTTTTTATTTTTCTTTTAGGATTGGTGGAATTAAGTCTGAAGTAATAAAAAAAGAGAGCTGAGAGGGTACTGAGAAGTTCAATAAACATAATTCTTCTGCTGGAAATTGTTCAAAATATTTAGCTCCATTTTTATCATGTTTCTCCTCAGTGCTTTCTCTTGATCTTTGCTTAGTACAACAGAGGTTGTAAATTTCTTTATTTATCATTTAAATAAATACAATATTGAAGATAAATAGAGATGAAATCAGAATTAGCATAACAGCTTTAAAGCTTTAGTCACAACACTGCTTCTCCTTTAGTAAAAAACTGATGTCAAATTGTGAGTCATCAAAACAGAAAGCTGAAGATTACTAGAGCAGCAGATAAGTGGGGAGAAGAATGTTTAACATTCATAAACCTACATTTGTGCAGAAAGATGAAGAGAATGTTACAAGGTGCTAATAAACTGAAAAGTATAACATGATGGGGCTCACTCCTTGAGTTCAGGAACAACAGAAGGCAAGAATGATTTTTGAAAGTTAGGTAGGTATGGTACTTTTACCAGTGCATTGCCGGTTTCTTCTAGTATTGTCATTAACATTTTTTATCTACCATCAAACCTTTAATATCAGACTAGCGTGTGATTTATTGCTTGAACTATTTAAGAGCTTAAAAAAAAATAAAAAAATTCAGCATGAACCTAGTGGGACTTTGCTCTGAAAGTTCAATTATACCCAAGTTTAAATCTAAGAAGATCAAGACTCTAAGCCATCAAAGGGTATCTCAGCACAGCTTCTTCAAAGTCCATTTGATTTCTTTGCTAAGACTTTCTAAAAGTCCTGCAATTGTCAAGAATAAAAAATTGAGCTGGGTCAATCTAGTTATTCCATGATTCACAAACAAGTGAAGATTGGCTTGATCACTGTCATAAGGCTGAACTTCCATGTCACTTAATTTTTAAGAAGTACTAAGCTACACTAGCTACATATTTGTAGAAGTCTCTCTTCTTTGCCAGCCCTTAATTTTTTCATTAAACATGTTAGAACATAGTATTTGAGATTTTTATACTTCATTCAGTTTCATCCATACTGAATACAAGTATTGAAAAGTTACAGGACAAGATCAGTGACACAAAGGAAGTGGAACAGGATTCATTTGTTCAGAAAAACTTCAGTACAAGAGCTTTTCTCTTTCTAGATGTTCCCAAATGCTTGAACACACAAAGTTCTCACTTTGTTGCATTTAAGCTTATGTAATTTGCTCTGGATTTTTTTTTCTGTTTCACAATATTTACAGAATTTCCATGAGAATTTAAATGTCATAATTTTCACTGTCCTTTTTTGCAAGTCTTAATTTTTCAGTGTTACTACAGTAATTCTTTTTGATATTATCTTAGTCAAGCTAAATTTGCTTCCTTCTGAAGCAGACCTAATTTTTCTGGTTTTTGTTATATTATAAATAATGTAACATGGTGTGTGGTGGTTTTTGTTTGTTTGTTTGTTTGTTTATTTTGTCTCTATAGCCTTACCGTTGCCTGTATAATTTAAAATAAATACACAAACATTTTTCTGGAGTTTCAGATTTCTCAGATCAGATGCAGAAGATGTTGCAGTGAAATATCTTGAAAAACAAATAAAAGTGAAAGAAATGAAAAAAAAAAAAAAAAAAAAAAAAGGAAAAAAAAAAGAAACAAAGTGGAAAGAAGGACAAAATAAAAAGGAATAAAATTGTAGGATAAATACTTTCTTTTTTCTTTTTCTTTTTCTTTTTTTTTTTTTTTTTTTTTTTGTCCAGGAAGACTGGTAATTAGATGTAAAATGTTGGGTTAAGGTGACAATGCAACAGGACAGAGCAAACTAATCGGAGCTGGTTAGCTTTTGTTAAATGAAAACACAGACTACAAATACCGTCTCATACCCCATGCAAGTTTTCTTATGATTTTATATAACAAAATGTAAAAAGATAACGTGCCACAGAAGAAAATCAATCATTTTGCTACAGCTAAAAAATTGACAAGTATTTCTCCGTAATCTCAGAAGTAGACACATACACAAATTTCTGTGGGAGTTCTATCTTATTGAGAAATGTGTCAGATACATTAACCTTAATTCAGTTATTTTCTGCCTCTTGAGCTACCTTTTTTTGTTGTTGTTGTTATAATTTCACTCCTGTTGATTGATGTATTTTACATTACATTCACCAAATAATCTTAAGTGAATAAGGGAGATAAATGGATTTGTAAAAGCACACCAGACTTCTATCCCCTATGCTTGAAGTGTTTTATAAATATTGCTGTTAGTACGTTTTAAATCTGCTGCAGCATGTGACGTACAAAACCATGCTACACTTCACATCTCACTTTCTGTTCATGTGTTGTTGAATCAGGCATGTAAATATTTTTGCACATTTTTATCTTTAAATAAATATGTCTCATTTGCAATAATCCATATTTTCAATACTTTTCACTTTTTAAACTATTCCAATAATGATATTTTTTTTAACATCCAAGAGATTCCATCAAAAATATTATTACTTTTATATGGCTCAGTGACTATGTTGGAAACAGTTCCATATTATGTATAAGATAAATGCTTAGCAGATATTAAAATTAAATACTTATATTCTAATAAGAAAGTTTCTTAATAGAGGAACAGATGGCTAATGGGCTGTGACTAGCCATAAAAGAGCTGTGAATATTGCAGCAAGAATCTATCGACAGATAGGAAATAATTCTGGACAAGAACCAGTTGCCTGGTTTCAGTACAAGATGTAATTTTAAACAATTTCATTTTGAAATTTTTCTTTCTCTTTCTCTCTCTCTTTCTCTCTCTCTTTTTATTTTTTTTTTTTTTTTTTTTTTTTTCCCTCCAAATAGCATGAACAATATGATAACAATATGATAACAATATGATAGAATCACTTTACTGGAAACAATTGAACAGAACTGACAAATTCATAGAGCTTCAGACCATGAAATCCCAATTGGTCCAATCACAGATACATTTGTCATGCCCATAGAGAAATTATTACGGCTATATCTCATAGCCTTTCCCACTGTGATAACTGGCCCTTGGAAATGAGCCAGTTTTGCCAAATAAAAATGCACTCAAATAAATTTCTTCGTAAGACTCAGAATAGTATTTTTAAAAAAGAAGCCGTTTTTGTAATTTAATTTTTCCTCTCATGAAATTACTTGAGAAGCACTGTAATACATCTTTTAAAATATGAAATTCAGTGTAAAATCTTTGTTATATTTATCTGTGTTTACAGAGGTATTCTGCATCCCAGTGCAAAAGCAGATGTAATGTCTAAATTCACACATGAACTCTATCCATACAAAGAGCTTTCTTCTAGGCAAAATAAAACCAATTTTTTTTTTTTTTTACTCCTTATAAGGGAGTTAAAATTCTGACTGCTTCTTTTTTTCTATCTTTCTCACTGTTCTTACCAGTAGTATAAAATACACAAAAACTGTCTGGACCAATATGAGAAACTCATACAAATTTAATAAGGTTGGTTGATAGATTACAAATACTAATATGGATGTATTTAAGCTTATTTAGATTCAGTAATTAATGGTCATTTTTTCAGTATCTGCATTTAACTTCAGGCAGTTGTAAGAACTAATTACTACTGTTTTAGTAAACAGCTATACAGAAGTATACAACCACAAACAAGATAAACTGAAAACTTAACTTTCTTACTCAGTCTTCCCTGGCACTGGCAGCTAAGAACTGCATTAGATTTTCTAAGTAATCATTTTGCATTATAAACTAATATTCTAATTAATATCTGATTTTCTTGAAGTCACAGTTAGTTGATGTTTTTTAAACATTCCAAGGTCTATTTTTCAACTATAGTCTATTTTTCTTTTTTCAATATTGGCTGACTTTAAACAAGAGAGTAATTCCAGATCATATAATACTGTATAATAAAGTTCAGGAAAAAAACAAAAACAAAAACCCAACATGTATTCTTTTTAATTTATTTTAATAAATTCTCTTTATGTCCATTTCTTAGTACCTAAAACTTGAATAATAATTATGGGTATCTAATTAAATAAAAAAAAAAGAAAAGAAAAAAAGCACAGGAAAATGTTCTTAATTAAAATAACATGCTTGTGCACTTGAAATTTGATGCCACAAAACTTTTCTTGAAAATAAGATTTTTTCATTAAATTAATTGTTCTCAAAATTTGAGTTCATTCTATGTCATAATATTCTTATAACCTAAATCATCATGTTTGCTTTTATTTTATTTTTTAGATTAGTACAAAATTATTAGTTGCATAAGGTAATGTTGATCTGAGTTTTAGGCAAGTGACTATAAAAATAAGCATGGGATATTGAGACTAGAACACTTACACCTACAATATCAGATTAATCTTCTCAACTCTCTGAAGTTTCTTTTGGTAATCAATGGTGAAGTTTTAAACACTTTTTATTAATCACAGCATGAAATTATAAAAGTTTTTGTTGTTGTTTCATGTTTTTAGAAAGAAAACTTTTTTTAGATGCTACAGATACCACTACATTACATCTTTATTTCCATGAGAAAAGGCTGAAGAAAAGAAAAAAAAAAAAAACTGCTGTCTCAATCATTTAATTAAGGATGCCTTGTGGCAGATATGTTAAGGCTTCATTTTCATTTATGTCCAAAAGCAACTAGGCTTGTTTTTTGTTGTTGTTGTTTGTTTTTTGTTTATTTTGTGTGTGTGTGTTTGTATTTTATTTATGTTTTGCTCATTCTATTGATTTATTATCCTCATGTGAAATTTTTCTTTTTCCCCAGGTCTTCTAGCAACCAAGCAAGATTTCATGAGCATAGCAAATATAAAAATTGTCTTCAAATAAATAACATATTACACTTCTGCTCATCCAGATGAAGAATGAAAATCAGTACCAAGAGAGAACTTGCACTTCTATGGCTATCTGGTATTTGATCAGCTATTCACAGACAAGATAATGTTTCCTATCTGCCAAGCGGCATATAGTTTATAACACTGTATTTGTTCCCTCACAGACATCAGCTACCCTAGCATTAATAACATTGTGTCTCCCATCCTAAAATCTTTCTCACTTCAATGAGATGATCAAGCCCTCTGTTCCTAACCATTCTTTAAATGTATTTGTTAGGTAGCACTACCCTATGCTGATAAACATTACAAAATTCTGTTAGACTTATTTACCCATGTCAACAAAATTGTAAAGAAAAGATTTCTGTGAATGACTAGATGTTAGACTTTATTACCCAGAAATCAACACTGACTATGAAAAAGAAAAATTAGATTCACTGATGGTATCAGTTAAAAATCAAACTTTTAGTGTTCCAAAAAACATCCTTCATGTTTGTTCATTGACTTAAACTAAATATTATTAAATCCACTGTTGCAATTACCACTTTCTTATAAAGACCATGTTCTCATGGTTACTGTACAACTGCCCTTAAAATAAGTGTGGAATGAGCCGCAAGATAGAGGAAAGAAAACTAACTTTGGAAGATTTAAGGTTGAATTATGTCGTATTCTCAATGTGCTTGTCTGAAGCAGAACTGTGGGAGGGTATTATCAGAACCTAGCTCCTCCAAACTTTCTCTTTGAAACTCTGCTTACTCTGAAACTCTGTTTACAGAAAAGCTGCTTACTCTAAGAATCTTACGGGTTATTGTGCTCTCCTCAAGCTTCTGTACCCTCTCCTCAGATGTACATTCAAATAAGAGATAATCAAAACACCAGTTGTAAACACCTCAAACTTGTAGTTAACTAACAGCTTGCTTGCTTGGAAGCCTCTCAGTTAGGATAGAGAACTTGGATTATTTGCTGTTTCTAGTTTCTTTTATCTTTGCAGGTAGTCTTTATGCTACATAGTTTTTGGTAGGTGCCATTTCCTGCTCAGAATACTTTTAATGAAGCAATACTTAGATACTGTAAGGCAGCATAGAGGACACTTTTAGCAGTACTACTTTATAAATAATTAAAAATAAATAAATAAAAAGTTCCTCCTTTTCTGAGTTCCTACACATTGAGACAGAGTTCTTGCCTCCTAAGGAAAGCTTCCTGAAAAATTTGCCAGCTCTGCTTCACTGCCTTATCCTTGAGATCAGTGTCCCACGGAGTTGTTGACTAATTCCCTGAAGATATGGAAGTTTGCTTTCCTCAAATTTAATGTCCTGATTGTATTTTTTCTCTGTCTTATATCCCTTCAAAGAGTGAACTTCACCATTGCATGGTCACTACATGGAGTCTAGGCAGCCTCCAATCCTTATGTCACCAACCAGTTCACTGGCACTGGTGACTGGTTAATAAACAAGAATTGTCATGATTACTTCAGTTAAGTGTTCAGTTACCTATTTAAGATTTTCTTAACAATCTTCTAAATCACTTGTCAAATATTTAGTTCCTATTTAACCTTATAAAATGTCAGTATCTCAGATTTGGGACTAGCCACGGCAAAAAAAAGCTGGGCATGCTTTGATTTTCTTACTGATCTAGGTTGCTGACCAGTTGGCTTTGTTTACCTGATTTTTTTTAATTTTATTTATTTATTTATTTATTTATTTTCCCATTTAACTAGGCTATTTATATGGACTGTTCCAAAAGTAATGCCTTCTATTTTATTATGTTGGCCCATGATGTCAGAGGAAGATGTTGATGGTATGGCAATAGAGATTGAGCCTTCCAGCCAATATTCCATTACATTTCATTGCCTTGCTACAGATGAAAGCAGAGGGGCAGTCCGACAGAATGGAGTCTGACATGGAAGTGTAGATGAAGGAAAAGTGTAAAATTGAACTCCTCCAGACAGAAAATAATTAAAAAATGCACCCTTTAAAATGCTTGCTGAATGTTTATGAAGACCAAAACAGTGTGCTAACAGTGTGAGGCATTGGGTGGCGTGTTTCTGCAATGGTGACAGCAAGTGTGGGATATCTCTGCAGGGGCAGATTTTTACCAGTGTGACATACAAGCTCTTGTTAATGGCTGATGAAAATGCATTGTGAATGGTGGTGACAATGTTGAAATATTGTGCTCAGTGGCTTAGAATTTGCACTATGGAACAGTGTTGCTGTGTTGTTTGTATCTGCTGTAGTTTCCATGGAAATAAATAGGAGGCATTACTTTCATAGTGACCTGCATACATTAGCGACAATGTTCTAAGATAGTCTGAGACTGTGAAGAAAAGTCTCTTGTTCAGAGCAGACCATCTATTAACTCATGTATTATAAACCTTCTTCCTGAATGCAGTTCTACTAAAGCACGTAGGCAAAACTGTTTCCTGGAGACAAACATAGCAAGCTTTCAGTTGCAGTTTTCATTTTCTATTACTGATTCTTACATTTGCCTTCAGTTTTTTGGGGCATAGATTTCTACCTATTCCTTGTATTTTTTCTTTTATTACCCATTCTAAAAAAGTGTTTTCAATCCATTTCTCTTACAACTCAATTTGCAACCAGAATGACTTTCTACTTCTTTCCATTATCTGGTTCCATTTGAAGGTAAAATCTGAGATCCTTGAGATCAAATGTATCTTCACAAGGATTGCTGTTTTCCTTATTCTTGTTCTGAACATATACCTGAATATTTGTTCTGTGTGGAGAAGTCATTGGCCCCCATAAGAAAAGGTTATTTCTCTATTTCTAATCAAAAACAAAGACATCTTTCGACAATTCTCAGAACCAGCAGGTGTGACTACTGTAAGAGACTTTTTATGGTCAATCACCTGAGTAGACTTAAATTACTTCAGGAGGAATCAGGCATTCTCTGTGTTGTACTAAGTGCCTTCTGGCCAACATCTAGACATTTCTGGATAACATATCCTGTTTTCTGTGGAGTTTATAAACTAGAAAGAAGTGCTACATCTAATATTTGTCTTTCAAGTTACTATAGATCACAGTGCTCCTGTCTCATTTAATTTTTCCGTTTCCTGACTTCGGCAGTTGCACCATAGTGCATAGTTCACCAATGTGAATAGATGCAACATAAACAATTATGTCACTTGAAAATAAACTGTAGAGAGAAGCTTTAACAAGAAGAATAAGAAATGCTACACTGAAATTAAATGAATCTTAAACACAAGTGGCTTTCTAATCCTGATCTTCAGGAATTTACTGTAATTGCACTCTAACAACCATTTCAGAACTTGGACTAAGGCAGTTTCTAAAATGGGCAAAACAAGCAAATAAATAGGAGGAATCGATGGCAGTTGAATAAAAATTTGTTCTCCTCTACTTCTTAAAATAGAACTGCAAGAAATGTGTTTAAATTGTGATTAATTATTTTGTATAATAAATCCTTAGTTAAATGATAGGTGAACATAAAGCTATTACCCACCCCCACACACCAGTCATTTTAAATCTAACTAATCTTTCTGTTACTAGAAGTTAATTTAATGATGTTGAATAAATAGCTGGAGGCACTGAACGCTACCACAGGAAAGAAAAAAAGAAAGCTCAGCAAGAGACAGCATAAATATTGAGGCTTAACCCAGAAAGCAGCTCAGCACTACAGTCTTTTGCTTACTCTCTTGCCCTTCAGTGCAATGGAGGAGAAAATTGGAAAAGAAAATCAGAACTCATAGATTGAGATAAAAACTCTTAATTAGGACAGAAAACAAAGAGAGAAATAACACTAATTAGAAATGATATAAACAGTGCACATAGCAATCGCTCACTACCTGCCAACCAATGCCCAGAAAGTCCCCAAGCAATAGCAGCTCTCTCTTGGACAATTCCCCTCATGTTTGTCAGCATTTTCTCATGATGTCATATGGTAAGGAACATCCCTTTGTCCATCTTATGTCATCTATCCTCGTTCTGTCCTCTCCCAGCAACTTGTACCAACTCCAGAAGTTTTGTTGGCAGGACAGAATGAAAAACTGAGAAACTGAAATGTCTTTACCATTGTACACCACTGCTCAGCAACTATTGGTGCATTATCAACATGTTTTTTCTCCTAAAGCCACAACATAACATCATAGTAGACATTATGAAAAAAATCAGCTGTCACAGCTGAAAATGGAACACCAAATTCATGCTCTCATCATAAAATACTATGTTCTCAGAAAAGAACTTACTAACATAGAAAACTCAAGTTATTCTATATTCTACGAAAACTTAAATCCTACCTAAAATCACTGCAAAGAGTTGGCAGTTTGCATTGTCTTTCAAAGCTGTATGTCTTTGGAAGATATTTTAAGTGACATTTTTTTCATTTACTAGGCATCTATGGATTATCCATTAAAACAAGAAAACAAAGAACACCAAAGAATTTGATATTCCATTTCCACCAATTATCATTCAAGTATTTTCTAGTGATTTTAATTAAAATATTTATAGCATATCTGGAAGGTAAATATCCTGTGAAACAGATGAGGAAATGAATCCGCAATGAACTGAGATTCAATCAATGAATAAACTTTTTTTTTCTTCTATATTTAAATAGCACCACACATTTCTTTATAAGCTAACTTATCTACTTCTTGAATGCCGGAAAATCTCATGAAGTCATCCTTTTTAGAAGTGGACATTGCTGAAACTTGGCAATTTAAAGCTCCATCTTCTCTGCATTCTCCCTGCAAGTATTGCTATACATTAATCCCTTAAGCCCTTTCTTCTTCAGGCTCTCTGAATCTTCCCTTATAAGAAGATACTCTGGCTCCTTAATAATTTTCTTGGCCCTTTTCTGGGCTCTGTCCAGTAGATCCATGCCTTTTGTACTGAGGAGCTCAGAACTGTACACTCTGTGGCCTCAGCAGTTTTGAGAAGACAGGAAGAAATCACTCCTTTGACTTAGTGGCAGTACTTCACCTAAATCAACCTAGGACACCATTAGCCTTGTGGCAAAGGCACACTGCTAGCAGTTCTTCATAAAGAGGCCATCTCTCTGACTTGTAGCAACCAAACTTCCACTTCAAGAAAGGCTGGTCTGATACTTCATGTTGAGGACTAGTGCCCAGGTGACAATATATTGTGTACATAATTGCAGTGAATAAAATCATAATTACTAAACTCAAAATGTAATTGGGAGACTTTAAATAATATTAAATAATACTGTCATTTTTTATAATGGCTGTTCATATATTGTTGTAGCATTCTGTTAATGACATTGCACCATAGTGCTGTGGAGAACAAGGGAAATAACGGCATTTTCAGCGCTGCAACATTGTGGTATGTATATGCCAATAAGCTACTGAACATGCTACCATTGTCCTCAAAAGTTCTTTGAATGGATGAGAAGTTGTTATAACCAGGAATGTCCAATAAACTAAAATATATATTTTTAAAATAAGAATCTAAATAGTTAAAAAGGCAGTCTGTGTGGGACTAGTGTGATGGTGAAGGAGATCGGGTACTACAGAGAAATGAAGATGTTTGAATTACTAGAAAAACTGGAGAAATTACAGCCTGAGCTAGGGCAAGACCCATTAATTGTTAATGCAACTTATGAAAAATTATTTTCAGTGACAGCAAGTAGGATGATCAAAAAATTAGATAACTCTAATACTGCAGGGAGGTCTTTAAATATTGGTCAAGATGATGTGTTCTATATAACTTTGGTATTGGTTAAAATTTTAACTGAATGACGATGATTGTTTACGTCTTCAAGCCATGCATGAGAAATACTTGGTTTTTTTCCACATTTATCTTACTAGCAAAATAGAGTTCAGAGTAAAACATCTGAGGTAGCAAAGTTGAAAATTATTTGCATCCTCTTTGGCTTTGTTAATGTAGGAAAAGTGTATGTTTTTCCATTACATGTGCACTTGTTACCAAACATACTTTTTTTTCTCAGCATTGTGAAGTAAATAAAATTCAAACATACTTTTGTTGTCATCTATGTAACATTGCTGATTATGTTCCCTATCACTTCATTAATATGTAGCTTCACGGAAGTTTAAGACACTGGGGTGCTTCAAATGCTCTCTGAGGCACAAGGAGAGATATGTCCATCATCTAAAATGTATCTCACATTTAATGTTACATGGCTATAAACTAATGAAGGATTTGGTTTATTTTTAACTTAAAAACATGTAAAGTACATTGTCTGTACCTATTATGCAACTATTTATCTAAAAAAATATTGTTTGTGAGGAAAATATGGGACATTGTGAATGCTGAAATTTAGAAAAAAAACTGTGGACATATAAAAGGTCATTAAAGGTCATTAGCTGTTAGTATGTAGCTTTCAGAAATATTCAAGTCTGAATAAGCCAAAAATGAAGAAAGGTAATATATTAAAAGCTACTTTTCTTGAATGTTTTCTTCATATTAAACATGAAACTCAAAATATCCCAATGAATCCTTTAAATACTTAGTATCAAATGGTCTTTTTATTAGTCCCAGAAAAATTTTACCAAATGAATCTTACAGTTTTCATGAAAAGATTTGTTGAAACAGCTATTGTTCAGTGAAGAGGATGGAAAAAAAACAGACAAACCTTCTGTTTCTTTATAAGAAAACATTTTCACAGGTTTGCATGGAATTCATTGTAAGTCAACAGTAGTTAACTTTTAAATGCAGTGACAGCACAATCATAAAAATAATAACAAAAGCAAGTTTATATGGCTATGATTTCTTCTCTTTTTTTATTTTTGGTGTTTTTTTATTGTTTGTTTGTTTCCAGCCATGCTCTCTACCCACATAAAACATAACTGAATGGCATGTTTCTGTTCTGCAGCAATAATAAAAGAGAGGATCATAAGCTGGTAAACATTAAGAAGCAAAAAACTTCACGGACTAAGTTGCTCTTACACATGAATACAGACAGTCATTAGTTGTGTTAAAAACAGGAGTATAAAATCATCTTTATGCATGTACTTACACGACAAAAGGCTCTTTCCAACCCCTTTATGTTCAGTTGGGAAAACAGAGAAATTTCATGACTGTTCAAATATATAAACTGTAGATAACAATTGCTTAAAAGAATTTTTCCAATTTACAGTTATGCAGCCATTGCTTGACAGATATTCTGATTACTTTTCCTATCATGCAATGGGAAATAAACATCTTTGAAGAATATATATATATATTTATAAAATCAAGTCTAACTTAAATGTGCAAATGCCTGGTAATTGTCAAATCATGACAATATTGTCCATAGCTCTCATTTGGTGCCTTGATGTTGAAAAGCTTAAAGTTCACAGATTAGAAAAAAAGATTGCCTGCTGTTAGGAGAGACTTGAAAATATCTGTGCCTGGTAGGAAATGTGAGGGACAAAGTGTTCCTCTTCAGAACAACTTGTCTTGATTTAGTATTTTAAATTTGAGCTTTAATTAAAGAGAAAATCTTCAGTGATTAATTGCCATTGACACATAAATATATTCTTACTTAGTAAGTAACTGACTCAAAATAGCTTTAAAAATACCTATTGCTTACATCATTCTAAGGCACTGAATATTTCTCTCAGCAGGAGTTGGTGCTTTAATAATATAATACCATACATCCTATAATAAAGGTGAACATCAGGAAGCATTGCAGGAAAAAAATTATTTATCACGAGTTGAAAAGCACAATACCAATACATTTGCATAAATCTGACTCCAACATAAGTTTTTAATGCAAAATTATTTTTATTGCAGACCAACAGAGCCCCTCTTAATCACCTTATATAGCAAGACAGAATTAGAACTAAGTTGTTAATGATATTGTGGTGTTATTTCTATTACTGTTTTCAAGCAATACCAAATACACTTCCACTTTGATGTTTATATGTAATATTGATAAATATTCAATTGCAATAGTACCTACTTTCATCATTATTTCCATTACATTTTAGTTTAAATCAGTTAATGAACACAAAATATCTTTATTTACTAGGCATTTCAAACACTGGAAAGCTTAGTATGACCATATATATATATACATTAAACAGACACCCATTCGTGAATAACCGGTAGACAGCATTCTCTTCCTCTGACATGGTCAGTAATACAAAACTGACTATTGCCAGCACATTAGTAAGTAATAAATTCATGATAGCAGTTTCCCACTTTTGGAAAAAAGCAGTGTTTGCGCAATCATTGCCTTTCTATAACAAAAATCCTTGTCTTTATAAGGTGTGTCCAGATGCAGTATTAAAACCCTATTCAGTCAATGAATGAAAAAAGATTACTGGTTTTCACAGTCTAATGAAAAAATTCAGGCACCCCCTGGATAAATACATTTTTGTTTAAATAAGCAGGTATGGTATGTATGCATATGATTTAGTGAAGCTATACATTCTAGCCATTATTAATGAATATTATTATAGAGAAGGAAGAAAGGAGAGTGAAAGAGTGTCAGCACTATTTACTAAATCTCTTCTCAAATCAGGCCCCATGCTGGATACTTCATTACATGTCCAGCCTCATCAACCCAAAACAAGGGAACACAATGAGTGCTCTTGATCAATAGGGAATGCCCCTTTGAATTTAAGGCAGCATTCAGTTCACCTAATCAACAAGTTATTAGATTAGTTCTGGTATCCGTGAGGTAGCTAGCCAGCTAGTACTTTTGTCAGCCTGCAACAGAGATAGTCAAAGAAAGCTCCATGAGATGAGTATGTGCTTGTAGAGCTGTCTTGAAGGTATTTTACAGGCAATGAAGTGAAGGTTAACTGGAAGACTGGTATTGATGATCAAACTTGACAGAGTGGAGCTTTACTGGCTGAAATCAAGTTCAAGCAGATGGATGCAACATAGGAAGACTTGGAGAACTGTTGTTTATTTCTGCTACTCCCTCTAAGCATGTAATTCAAAGTTATAAAATTGAATCAAATTTTAGGTAATTGATGCCGGAAGGGGAACAGGGGAACCATTAATGACCTTTTTTTTTCTTCTCATTGGTAGATGAGATAAACTTAATTCAGTCTCAGAGTAATATGCAGTGAGGGCTGAGGTTTTCCTGTGGGAGCTTTTGCAGAAGCTCCTGTCACACCACATTCTTCCCAATATTTATTTTGTACAGATAATTTCAGAGATCTGAATTGTGATGTAGTCTCTAATCAGACTCTGATAGGAATGAAAGGAAGGCTGATGTCGAAGGTTGCTGAGCTCTTTTCCTTCTCTTGTTTAGAGTACTTCACATTATATTTCTGCACATAGCCTTCCACTATTCAGCATATGGACCAAAATAATTGTGCAGTCATTTTGTTACAGAAAGGAATTCAGTTCGTTATTTTCTTTTCTCAATGAGCTCTGTAAATAGAACAAATTTCAACCTGAAAACACATTGAGGAGGGAAAATTTGTTTTTCAATGCCTGATTATTTTTTCTCTTACTCAGCAGATGCTGTCATTTTTGAGGTCAGCTAAAAATCAGTACTTCATTCAAACAAAAAGGACTGATAAGTGACAGACTGAAACATTCATAACTTCAGAACAAAATGTGTGAAACAGAGATTTTGGTCCAACAAATTAAACTGAATTATTTGGACTTTGTTTAGAGATCCTGTTCCAACTCAATCTCTCTGGATAAAGAGATTATGGTCCATCTACTAGGTACTATGCTAGATGAAATTTAATGTAAATATGAATAGAATTTGACCCTCATTCTTTCTACTTTCATCTTACAATAGACAACAGCCCTTCCTCCAATGTTCTTATATTGTTATTGATATGAGAATACTACTACAAATAAGGGAATATAGTTTTGTCAAATCAGTGATCTTCAGTTGCTTATGATTGTTAAGGTTAAAAACATTTTGAATATTAGGGTTAGAGGTGATGCTTGTCTTAACTGTTTCATGTTGAGCTTCACTGGAAGCAACTGAAATTTTATAGTATGCTATACTTTTGTAAAAAATTGAATGACTCCCACATAATGAAACAAGTGATTATTTAGAATCTCAGCTCTGAGCGTTTCTGCTAGTGTTGTGGTCAACAAACCAGTGTGTGACATCCAAATGAATGTCTTCTTTCTTCAGAAAGCATAATATTTCTCTTCTTAAAACTTTTTTTTTAAATTTATTTTAGATTATTTATTTTTAAACTGGGATTATAATTTCATCATGTAGCCACACTCAATCTATTTTTAATTGTTCCCTCCCAGGTGCAGATAGCATTGAAAATAATGTCAGTGTTCAGTTCATCCACTATACAGAATGTGTACTTCTCTTCTGTCATTGATGTTCTGGAGTTGCAGATGAAGCTAACTAATGAAAGGCAGGTTGTGTATACATTGCTTTATATCTTTGGTTTACAAGACCTAAAGAGCTTTATCATCTATTGGATCATAAGACACCGGTTAGAGCTCAGTTGTGAGAGTTGCCTCCAGAGTGTACTTGATAGGGCAGCACTAAGAATGGTAGAGGTTTCCCTATATCCAATATTTTGGGGCCATAATGTTGCTCATATGTTATTTGATATGTGACAGAAAACAGGCTGTCTGCAAAATGTATCTGTCCTCATGGCAAATGCTGATGAGATTTCTCTGCTACCAGAAATCTTTACTGGAAGTGGAGCAGGATAGCTGACAGTTGAGCCTCTACTCAAGGCACACAGTCATACCCCTGCAGTGCACACTAATTATGAAGCTCAGACAAGTTTCTCTCTAGGAAACACTAGTGGTGCAACCTCAGTGGGAGCTCATGTAAAACATTTTCATAAGAGTTTCAGATAGGCATTTAAGTGGCAACTATGTTGCTCTTGACGTTTTTCCATTGCTGATACCTATATCTTGAATATTAAAAAGAAGATAACAAAGATATACTAATGAGAAAGATTTCACAAGAGAACTCTAAGAAAGGTGCAAAGGGATATTTCTCTTCTTCCCTTCCCTTCCCTTCCCTTCCCTTCCCTTCCCTTCCCTTCCCTTCCCTTCCCTTCCCTTCCCTTCCCTTCCCTTCCCTTCCCTTCCCTTCCCTTCCCTTCCCTTCCCTTCCCTTCCCTTTCTTTTACTTTTCTTCCCCTCCCTTCCCTTCCCTTCACTTTCTTTTACTTTTCTTCCCCTCCGTTCCCTTCCTTTCCTTAGGTCATGCACAATGATAGCCAGAGACACTTGTTTCATAAAGCTTTTTTTTTACAGTAATCTAGATCTACACCAAGGCCACTTTTCCAAGTGAAGTGAATTTGATTAAACTGTGCATTTGATACACAATACTGAGTTAATTTTATCTTTGGAACATAATTTATTTTTTTTTTCCAAAGGTCTTAATCATCCAGATCTGAGAAAAGATCTCTGTAGATAGATAATCCACAGAAAACATGAACTGACATTGTGTGAAGAATAGCTGCATTATAATTTTAAATTCAACATTTGACAGTCACTTGTTAATGCCAGGATGTTCCAGGTCAGATATGAAAAGGCAGACTTCATTTTAAAAAAAAAGAATACTTTAGTTAACCATTCTGAAAGCAGAAAATAAAGCATCAATTTTATGACTTTTCAGAACAGTTCTAACAATAAATTTGAATGGGCTATTGTATTACACTGACTAGATCAAAATAGCAGTAATTAAAATGATGAAAAGAAACATAAGGTTTTTTCAATAATGAAGTTAAACATCAGAGTATATGTAAAATCAGTGTAGGAGCTGTCATAAGTGTGATGCTGGATCAGTTTTATGAAGGTCCCATGACCACAGCATTACTAACTTTTTCAGTACCTGTAGAGTTGTGTTAGACTAACAGAAACTGAACACTTAATTCAGGGCCAATTTTAGACTCCACTGTATTGAAGATAACACATATATATATATTTCAAATTGTCAATAAGTAGCATCATGTTACCATACATTACAATCTGTTCAACTAAGGCTGTAATTGTATTCAATACCTTCTGCACAGCACATATGTTCATACAGAAGTGAAAGAACTGCAAGCTTAAGACAAAAGAATATATATTCTTAAGAAAAATTCAAGCCTGAGAGATTCATTTCAGCTAGAGATTATTCTTCAGAAGCACATTTGTTCATCATTCAGTGATTGCTGTTAGATGTGAATACTGTTCTTCTTTAACTGCATTCACTGACTTTTGAAGTAGTATGACGCAGTCTTTATTATTATCCATAAAAAGAAATGAACTATAAACCATTCACATCCAGAGGGTATTTTCTCATGACTTCCAAAAGCAGACACAAAATTGCTCATGTAACTAGTAAATTCATTTACTCAGCAAACAAAACCACACATGGTATGTTGAAAAAGTAAAAAATTATTCACCCACCAACAAAGTATTAAGATACACCTTCGTATTCCGAAGTCCATAGTATTTACCTATTTTTTTCTAAGTTTCATTCTAAGAAACAGTACTATGAACCTTCTTTCTTGAGTTCTATATTGACATGTTACAAAAAAAAAATATTAAAAAGTCAAGGAAAATGCTAAGTACTTTGTGTGGAAACTCTTTATAGTGAAAAACTCTAACATTTATTTTGTTCTTAATTTTAAAGAAGCATGATCCAGGAATCTGAACATAACATATGGGAGAGCAAGAGGAGAGTCTATATCACGTAGGCAGATACAAAGTGAAACAAACTAATACTAACATAGTTTGACCATTTGAGAATTATTTGACAGCTAAGTGATAATGTAATAAATCTCTAACATAGTGAAGAGTGTAAAGTGCTGCTCAGAATTCTTGATTCCTATACAAGCACAGAGACCCATGAGATGTCATTCAAAAATTAAATGCATGGCAAAAAGTTGACTTCAAACATTTAGTGGCAAAACAATGTTATGGTGAATTTGGACTTTGACCATATACATTGATTACTGAGCATTCTGCTTGTCAAAGAAAACATAACCCATAATATATTTTTGATGATATCACAGCTTATCAGAAAGCAAACTAATGGTAAAATAAACCAAACTACTAAATTCCTCCCTTAGGTCTTTGACATTCTGGTTGTTCATGAAGTCAGCATAGATGACAGTATTGAGCTTTCTATAACCTAATATGAGGTGGAGTGGGGAAAAGGCTGATCATTTATCTCAAAGTTCTGAGTGTGACTCTTCAATGAAAACTTTTCTAATTAATCAAATAGCAGTGTTATATTTAAGTGTAAGAAAAAGTTTTGTATCTTTGTTTTTCTTTCAATTGCAGTAAGCGATTAATTGGTATAAAATCTGCTCATGTAATGTCTAACAAAATTTGCAGAGTAAAAAGACTAGGCAACAAATGAACTTGTCCACTCAGGTAAAAAGAGATCAATTCCTAATCTACAACAGCTTATTTTTAACTGTTCTCACAGTTACTTAAGGATGTTTTCTGCAGAATATCTCAGAATTGCTTCATTGAGAAGAAATAGGAGACTATTTTGTTTACAAAGCAAAATAATGAGTTTGCCTCCTGAAGATATGGCTATCTTGGGATCACTAAGAGGTCAAGGCTATAGTGATACTCTCATAAAATGAAGCCCTGTCAAAGTCTTTTACTAAAACTATCTCTACAATTTCATGCTATTTAATAATAAGATAAAAATATCTGGTTTTGAATATTTGGATGTTGTTGACTGATGAGCAACCAAATGATGAGGAAAACTAGAACAGGCGAGATTTCTCAGAGGAGAATATAAATTGCTGTAGAAAGCAGATAAGAATATAAGCTGCAGGCAGTAATTTTCTCATATTTTTGATTTTCTTCCTTTATTATTTTCTTTAAAAATAATTACAGAAAATATAGCTAATAATGTAGATCAGGGAGCTGAAGGAGAAATATTACTGCTGTGGATGAAAATTTAGAAAATCTATGTAAATTACAAAATGAAAGCCTGGAAAAAGTTGTTGAATATAATTGAAATTAATTTTTTATATTTCTTTACTGAAAAAGCCACTTACTTTGAGGGTGAAATTTCTTATGATACATTTCATTACAGCTAAGCAAGTTTAAACACATGCGTCATTTTCTTTATGCAGTTGGCAACAAATATGTTTTAATAGCACTGTTCTGTGGAAGCATCTCTCACCACCACACAGAATTAAACAGTAAAAGAACAGATGTGATGGACTTACTAGTGGTGAAATCATGAATTGTGAGACATAAGAATGACATAAAGACATAAAGCTTTAACTCAAGGAATTTGAGCTTTTACCTCAAGGAACTTATAAAATCAATTCTTTTTTTTTTTTTTTTTTTTTTTTTTTAATGCAGATGTGGAAGTAGGTAACACAAAAAGAATCATAGCAAGTACCTACACCTTATTAACAAAAAAATGCAGTATACTGTGTTTTTCAGCATCTCCCTGCTATACTCACGTTGCAGTAAGGTAGTAATATTGAGAAAGGTAACCTCATCCTGTTTTGAAGAATAAAACTAAACTGCATATTCCAATATTTTTATTTAGTTCTTTACACAATGTCATTAATATTATTGTAATTTAAGTATCTAACAAGTTGCCTTCTGAAATAAAAAAGTAAATAATGAAGTTGCATTACAGACAAAGATATTTGATCTAAAAATTAGATCCAGGAAATTCCTAGAAGAACCTTGATGATAATTTCCTGGTACATACACTAAAGGAGACAACTATAAACTCTCCTAGATTATTCCTTGTAAACAAAGATGATCTTGTGTGTGAAGTGGCGATCAGTGGCTGCCTTGGCCGTGATGACTGTGATGTAATTGACCAACTTTCATAAAAAGACACATACATGAATTATATCGTTGTGAGGCAGTATAGTCTTCATTTTGACATTGCTCTTTAAAAAAAAAAAAAAGCATAATAAAAGAGGGAGATAATAGAACAGGTACTGAATTAAAAGTTAATTTTTACAGAGACTAGTAAAAACAGAATGTTAATTGGCCTAGATTGACAACTTTTTTTTTAATGACATGACAAAATAAATGTTAATGAAATTTCATGGTTATATATTTCATTAATAAAATATTAAATATTATGAACCACTGAGATGGTGAAATATGACTTTCTATGTAATTTTATAATAGTAGTACACATATTTTCATTGTTTTCCTTATTAAATAATCTCAGTGTATGTGAAAAAGAATATACTGTATATTCATTACAATCCTCTGGTGTCAGTTATTTCTGAATTTTCAGAAGCTTCTACATTCTGCCTTGCTACCTGTGCACATCTGTGTGTTGTTTTACAGTTCACTAATCTGATTTCTATTAAGGTCTGTCCTGGTCTTTATCATGGAATCATAGAATATCCAGATTTGGGAGTGACCCTATTCAGTCATGGTGTCCAACTCCTAGCTGTACGCATGACCACCTAAAAAACAGACCATATGAGAGTGCTGTCCACATGCTTCTTGAACAGCAGCAGTTTGGGACCATGACCAGTGCCCTGGTCCGGCACTTGATCACCCTCTCAGTGAAGAGCCTTTTCTTAACTCCTAACCTGACCCTCCCCTTATGCAACACCATGCCATTCCCTCGAGTCTTCACCTCCACAGTCCAAAACCACTTCAAAATAATAAGGTTTCTTTCCTGATTGCAAATTGCCACCAGAACAAGTACTTTTGCATTTTTTTGAGGGTGGAAGTGGAGCACAGTTTGTTCTTTAACCTAACCAAAGGCACCAATGCACCATACCTACCTACTGTGTTCTTCATTTGATTCCAATCAAAAGCAGATTACAGAGGCTAAAATTCAAACTGAGCTTCTGTTTAGTCATTTAAGCTATGCTGACTTAACTCAGGCACAGATACACAACTGTGAAATCTGCAAGTGTGAGAAAGCTTTCTTCAGTATCCAACCTGAATCATTAAGGGCCTTCATAGAGTATTGGAAACTGACTTGCTGATAGTCCTTTCAAGGTGCCATTAAATAGCACTGATTAAAATTTGAGTAATAAAAGATATTGATTTTAAAAGATTATCATTTTTTGCTATAGCTTTTGTAAATAGAGAAAAATTTGTTCCCTTGAATAATTATATTTATATTCATGAAGATTTTTTAATTGCTACTATTTTTAATTATGAAGGATAATTACGTTCACCTTCCATTAATATGTCTTTGATTAACTGTAAAAAGGTTTTACTTTTCTGATAAAGCTAGAGTATAATTCATTCTAATTCATATTGTACATGCTGTTTTTATTTTCAGTATATTTTATCTAAGTACTTTAGTTTATTTATTTTGCTTTCACTATTATAATCTGTACTCACTAAATACATTTTCTTCTTTCTACAGTTGATGTAATTTGTGGCACATAGATGGAACAAACTGAAAGAAATCCAGAAGTAGCAATTGGTCATGTATCACTTTAAGTCATCAACTGATACTAAGTTTAAGGAAAAAGAATCCAGCGTAAGTTTTCCTCTCCAAATATGTAGTATTATAAGGATTTTTTTACTATCATTATTACCTATTACTATTATACTATTATTTTTACTATTTCTATCTATTTTATACAATTTATAATCTATATATTCTATAATCTTAAAGATTTCTATATATCTTTATATCTATTCTATCTGTACCATTTCTAAATAGACTATTTTTAGCCTCCATCTTCACAAAAACGTGTACTTCCACTTACTACATTTAATGCACTTGCATAAGTTCAGAAACACATTGCTTATGGGTGAAAGAAGAGCAGAACTGTGATTGAAAAAGTCAATTTTTTAAGTGATCATAAAGATCAGTAAAATCTTATTTCAGTATTGCTCCCATGGTGCAATTGATGACAATATTCACTTGACAGCAAAAGTTAGAAGGAATCATCACTTTTGATCATAGCAGAAATTTAATTGAAGATGATGAATAGCAATTCATTGGTTTCAAACACATAGTAGACTAAAATAAGATTGTTTAGGTCTATTTCAGCAGGGAGTTTTTTGATGCTTAACACCCATTAAACACCAACTGGATTAGAGCTCTTTATACTTTGTAACTCCTTTGAAAATCCCAGCCACTCTGAGATAGTGCTTGATTTATTTGATTAAGTGTAAATTTAAAATTTAATACTTAATGGATGGTGAATTAAGGGAAATGAATGTACAGGTATACTTCAAAGGAAAGTTTTAGTTTACTTCACTCCTCAGAAGAGAGGAGTATTGATAGAAGATGAATGAAACGTGAGAAAACTTCAATGAATATACTGAAAGGTGATGTCTAGAGGAGAATGATAACTTGAGTCAATTGCTTAAGCACTCTCAGTGTCTTCAGATATTCTAGATACCCTCCATGCAAATACCGTGATCTCCAGATGTTATTCTAGGAGGGTACATGTCTTCCACCAACCTTCAGGGACTATTTCCTTTAGAGAAGTGAAATAAGTTTTACAGCATTTTTGAAGTGCAGTTTTGACACTTCAATTCTGCCTACTCTGAGTGATTCAGTTCCTAATCTGTTGGATGAGAATTCTATATTTTTCTTGTTATATCTCAAAGGCATGGATATAGAATTTGGGCCCTGTAAGTAGAGCATATATGTAATTTTCAGCTTTGGATAATTAACTTAAGTTGTGGATTAGTTATATTTGTATACAGGGTGTTAAAACTAGGCTTTGTATTATTGTTAAGAGAATTCTGTACCAGCCAAGTTACAAAGTTCTTTAAGTATTTTAAGTATTTCAAATGTTGCAAACTATACAGTACTGAACAAATACAGATATAAAACCATTGACAAGATAGACTTATATGAGAAAATGTCTAAAACATTTGTTTTTAGGTTTTTTAGGTGTTTTTTTTTTTTTTTTTTTTTTTTTTTTTTAATAAGACTAGCTGCTTAACAAACCAGATGGCAGATCAGGAATCAGAATAAAGTATTGTTTGTGGACAGGTGGAAAAAGCTGTCAGCAACAGTTTATCTACAGATTATCAAATAGGATTTACCAAAGCTATTTGGTCAAATGTCAGTGTTAAAGAGAAAAACATATAACAGCAAAAAAAAGCATTAGATATGCTTCAGCACTACTATAACCATATGCCTATATACAGTTTGTCAGAGACATAGTCTTGCAATGCTAGAACACTCAGAGATTAGTTTGAAATACCATATTCAATGAAGATACCAATGAGGACAACAGATTATTTTTAAGACATCCACTCAAATACCATGCATAAAGGAGAGTGGGCCAAAAGCTTTCAGTATTGCCAGTGCTTCAAAAGCAGTCTGATTAGTTGGTCAACCATCTTTATAGCTGCTCTGTGACACTGAGGTGCTGTGAAGTATCTGGAACTTACCAGAATAAGTGGTGTTTTGTATTTCTAGGAATCACAAAATCAAGATAATCAATAGTAGGTAATGTGTTGCCTTAAAAAAAAAGGCAGAAAAAAGGAAAGCAAATCTAAAAAGTAAATTGCTATTACATTCAAAGAAATCTATCTTTATAAAGGTATGTTTGAATAAATAAATCAATACATAAATACAAAACTCTCTAAACTGACAGAAGATGATTCCATCCAAAATAATGTTCAGTGCTAACAAATAGGTAAGAGGTAAACTTGTAGGAATTAATGCCAATTTCAAAAAATGATTGATGCCTAGGAATGTGTGAGAAAAAAAAACTAATTACATTAATGCTTAGTTGAAATGATGAATTCCTTGATACAAGGGACCTGACTATTGAGAAATATTTATTCTCTTTTTTACTATTTCATTAATTTCCAGACAGTGCTTAGGGAAACTGGTGGTTAAAAGTCTTACAATATTTCACCCATGGAGAAACACTACCTGCTTCCTGCTTTCTCTGTTGCTAGGAAAATAATTAGTTTCTCTTTCTTTATTTTTATTTTTTGCATGTGTAAGCACATCCAGTGCACATTTAAATAAGATCAAATACATGATGGACTCATTAGCAGGATTTTGTCACAGGATTTTGACACAGACTTAACACATTTTATATTACATTTAGCAGTCTTGCTAAAGGATATGTACACCTATGTGCTAAGTATAAACCTATGACATAAATATATTAATAAAGGAAATAAATAAATGCACACAACAAATAGGCTAAATAGTCAGAGTTGAATACTTTCATAAAATTGTGTATCCTTCATATGTTCTGATGTCAGATGTTTCATAGGCATTACAGCCTGAAAGACTGATAGACTAATTAGTGTAGAGGTCTCCAAATCTACTCATATCAACAAAAAAATAGAAACAAGTTTGACTAATGAGGGACTTCTAGGCAGATAATACTGAAAAAGCATCCAAGAGCTCTATTAAGAAACAATACAAAAGTGATTCCCTAAGTACCCTCAAAATACACAAACAGGAAAGTCAGAATTGTACGCTGGTGTAATGTCTACCACAGTAGATTTTTTTATCTCTTCCATTAGACACTCAGCAAATTATATTACATTAAATTATATTACATTGCAGACCAAGATGCCAACTGATAAAAAAATCCATATAGCACAGAAGCACACATGATGGTATATCAGTTGTTTTCAGATAGAAGCGGTCATTGCACAGTGATTAGAAAACAAAAAATGTCCTGTTTCATGTTTGTTCCTCAGTAGGAATTACACCTGTGAAATGGCTGTGTTGACACAGGACACTTGGTTTGTTTATTTTGTTTTCCTTTGTGTTCTCTCTAATAAAAATAATAATAATAATAAATAAAAACAAAAACAAAACAAAAAACTGAAAACTGCTTCCTGTCTGGAAACGGCTTGGATTTTATCGCATTCTACCTTTATAATTGAGACTGTGAATGTCTGTTTTAAAACATCTTTCATCTGTATAGTATTTCCCTAATTTTTATATTTTCTTTTCTTTTGATTGCACTATTTTTCCCAAGGAACTTCCTAATTATAATCCTACAATCTGTCTTTATTAATTAAAAATATTTTGGAATGAAATCAGTTTCTGGCTGGTGGTACACTTCATGTGATTCTACTGCAAATAAATGGGCCAACTGAAACACTGACATAGTAACCTGGCAAACATTTGTAATGATTTGACAGGTATTCTATGGAGTGTAAACAAGTTGGCTTCAGAATACAAGATGTCAATATATCATACTGAAAACCAACCAACCAATCAAACCAAACCAACCAAAAAACACAGCACAACTTAAAAAATATTGTTGATTCTTCTAAGAAGTCAAAATGGACAGGCCTGATTTCCATTAGTTTTGTGACTAAGGATTATTAATTTTCCTATTCCATGAAAAATCCTTCTAAACTGAATTGCTTTTTGAATATCTGGGGGGGAGAACGGAGTTACAAATAAATAAATGCACAAATACACACACACACACAAACTCACAATAATAGAACAGAAAACTCTTGTGGTTAGAATGGGAAGTTACTTCTTATTTACCTTTTTTACTGGCCTGATCATTTTTCTGTAGTAAAATACATATGGTCACTAAATTCTGTAATTTAGTACATTCTGTATTACTTGTACTATACAAGTCTCATGGCTGAAGACTTGCTGATCAAGAAGAGTACCACAAGTATTGAAACTCAAAGCTTATTCAGAAAGGTTTAATCAAAACACAATGTTCATTTAAATTGAATGATAAAGCATTGGCAAATACTAATTAATTTTTTAATCGATGATTGCTATGCTAAACTCATTTATACATGAGTGGTCACTGACTTAATTACAACATTATGATCTTGTAAGTAATCCTTGTTCAGAAAAGGCATTGAGACCTGCCCTGAAGAATGTACAGCTAAACATGAGACTGCTTAATTTGCAAAGCTTTAGCAAAAAAGCCATTAATTTGTGAAAATGGTGTTCAGTTTGCAATTATTTTGTCTTTCTTGGTAAACGTGACTTCTTTGAGATTCCTCTATCTTCATAATGTGCCTCAATCCAGTCACTGTAATAATGCATTTCCAAAGTGAAAGGATGTTACATTCTCAAATGAGCTTTGACATTTGTAATCAAGTGCTTTGTGATCCACTGACTTAAGGCCATGTTTTTGGGATATTCTATAGATGAACTATGAAAACTGTGATTCTGTGGGTGGATGAAGCATGCTTCAGATTTAATAATTTGTAAGTATGTTATAACTTTGCAAAAAAGATTTTTTTTCTTTGTAAAGCTCAGGATTTAAAGGATTTTTTTTTTTTCTATAGATATTTTATATCTATTTTTTTTTCTACATTTCCTCAAAAGGAGAAGAAGAGTCTCGTAAAGAATATCATAATGCAATCTCTAGATTTTTCCTACTGAATTAGTTGGCATTAGTGTGAAATCTCCTGACAAATCTTTTGACACAATTTTGGGGACAACAAACATGCTAATCTACTGTTAAAGACTAATGAAAGTATATTCCTACTTTTTGAATGTCGCTACTATCTGCCCAGGCAAATCAGGGTTGCAAACAAATTTTGAATCTCTTCTCTTTCTGCTTATTTCACAAGTATTCAAAGTCTACTGAGCCCCGGTCACACTGAAACAAATAAATAGATGGATTTTCTACCTGCAACAGACAAATATATTTTTGTTAAACATTAGTAATGAGATAAGATATTATACCATTTCACTGGTGCACAACATGAGTGTGTATGTGAATGAGAGTAAACCATGGATGTCATATGTATCAAGAGTATGTCTGTGAGTCAAAAAAAAAGTAGACTTCAAAATCAGTTAGTAAACTGATTCAATCATATAAATGTTCAGAAAAGAACGTTTTTTCCTGTACTGGGGACTCCACATCTGGATGTAGTACTCCAGATGAGATCTCACTAGTGCAGAGCAGAGGGCAGGATCACCTCCTTCATGCTTCTGACTACACTTCTTTTGATGCATTCCAGGACATGGTTGGATTTCTGGGCTATGAGGGAACACTGCTGGCTCATGTCCAGCTTGCCATCCACTAGTACCTCCAAATCTTTATCTGTAGAGTTGTGCTCAATCCTTCTGACCCTCATCTTATATTGATAGTGGAGGTTTCCCTAACCCAAATGCCAGACCTTGCATGTGGCTTTGCCAACCCCCAGGAAATTGACCTGGAGCCACAGTCCGAGACTGTCTAGGTTGCTTTGGATGGCATCCCACCCCATCCCTCTGGCTTGTCAATTGTGCCACACAACTTGGTTTCATCTGCAAAGTTGCTGAGAGTGCACTTGATGCCATGATTGATTTCACTGATAAAGAACATCAGTCCCAGTACAAACACCTGAAGGACACAGTTCATCACTGATGCTGAACCACTGACTTTCATGTTTACTTCCAAGTAACAATTACCTCAGTAAAAGTATCTTCTTGTTCCTTTCACAGAATTAGAAAAATTAGGATTTGGAGATGATAAAGGTATCATTCATAAGAGAAGATATTTAAAATTAAGAGATAATAGAATAAATATAGTTAATTTAATGATAAAATTTATGTGAGGATTCTTATACAAAGGCATGAGAATGAAAAGACTACTGAAAGACTCATTAAAAAGGTGTTTTAGAAGCTTGTAATAAAGAAAAAGGAAAAGAGAATAAAAGAGAATAAAAGGAGAGGAGAGGAGAGGAGAGGAGAGGAGAGGAGAGGAGAGGAGAGGAGAGGAGAGGAGAGGAGAGGAGAGGAGAGGAGAGCTAGGCAATGGTTATTAGAAACGGGGGGGGGGGGGGGGGGGGGGAGGAGGGGTGAGGATTCACATGAGGAAAAACAAAACAAAGATACCAGCAAGGAAATCCAAAGCGGAAGTTCTGTAGAAGTTCTTTAACTTAAAATATAAATTTTGGCAACCATTACAGTTTTCAATATATTCAGTAGCTAATAAGTAACTTTTTTTTCTTTCAGTATTTCATCTCTCAAGTTCTTTCCATCTATTTCTTACTTCTGAGGAGAAATACTGATGTATCACAATCTGTCCTACCCAAGCTCCACCTCTGTTGCCACTTGTAGCATTAAAATAAGTGAGGCAGATTGTAGCAATCCTATCCTATTGGTTCACATACTCCATTGCACAGGCTTTTTGTATCAGACAAGATGGACAATATGATGCTGATTGCTTTGATAACACTTTTCTCGGCCTTGCTTGCATTACTATTTGTATAATGCTCAGTAGTAGAACAACTAAATAGAGAGGAAAAAAAAGGATAGCTCCAAGGTTGTCTAAGAAATTTTAGGAAACAAATTAACAGTATGAAAAGTCACTGAAACAAAATTGTTCTGTAATCTGCAACACTATGACTATTTTTTATTACTGAAGCAAATGACTCCTGGAAAAGTAAGTGTCATACTGGACAGTTTTTAAAAGTAAATGAAAACAAAATTTCAGCACTAAGGATAAAAGAAAAAAAAAAATCTACAATACATAATAGAGTTAATTCATAAAATCATTTGGTTAATCAGCATGCAATTCTTAGATGGCACTGAAACATTAATTTCTGCATTAGGCAAAGAAGAGATAAGCCAAGCCATTTTAGTGAGACACTTGTGTGATTATCATTTTTTGAAAAATTAGATTGCACCATTTCTGTAGCCTCATTAGTCAATGGTTTCAGAAAATGGTCACTAAACAGATTGTCAAATACAGATAAGTGGAGTTAAACTCCTTGTACTTTATGATACCATGCATATAAAAGCACCATGAAAATAAGATGAAAGAAGGGGAGAAGGATAGAGACTTTTCCAGCATGTAGTTGAGGTAATGTGGCAGAATTTAAAGCATGAAAAAGTCGGGGGGGGGGGGGGGGGGGGGGAGAGGGGGGGGTGTTAGTGTTAGTAACATTCTTAGTAGCAAGCCTAAACAGCCATTCATTCAAACTGATTTTGTTTACTATTGTTATTAGAACAACAGTAAAACAGCTCTATTGATGTGAATAAGCAGGAAACAAGATTCTTGCCACAAACCTTTTAATTACACCCTTATCTGTACTCCCTTGTCACAAGAATTATCTGCAAAAAAAATTAATGCTCACCTTTCTTTCTAAAA
The DNA here is from genome assembly GCF_026119805.1 of Tympanuchus pallidicinctus. NCBI lineage: Eukaryota > Metazoa > Chordata > Aves > Galliformes > Phasianidae > Tympanuchus > Tympanuchus pallidicinctus. The sequence continues at coordinate 11,340,353 of NW_026294769.1, forward strand.
CATGTAATTATATTATCTTTAATGCAGGCAGATGTTCTTACAATAGTTTAACACTGAATTTTTTAGTGAGGAGAAGTATTAGGCATAATTTCTAAACATGGATATTAAAAATGTCATTTCTAACAGGTTCTTCACCGAATGAGCCATCTGCCGCTCTTATTACATTTGAAATAAGGCCCTGATTGAAATATTGCCACAATCAAGAAATATGACCTCCGAATGAAACAACTGTGGAGGCAGAGTACTTTTAATCTAAGAAGCAGTATTTATTGCTGTCTGCTATATACAAAAGGATGAATACTTCGGAAGAATGATGGCCATTTCAGGCTGGAAAATAATGTTTGCAGAAAAACCAGGACTGATTTGGCCATAGCTTACATCACAGTAGAAGTGGAAAATACAATTAATCTAGATGTGCTTTCCAACTGAAAGCCCTAAAGTCATATATTAAGTTTAAATTTGGAAAGAAAGGTGAAGCTTTTATAACAGATGCATATGAGAATCTAGAACAGCAAATCAAGTTTTTTTCTTCTGCTAGCTGTAAGGAAACTTCCAGAATATAATTAAATTAAATTAAAAAAAAAAAAAAAAAAAAAAAGGGGAGAGGCTCAGAGCATAAGCTGCAAATAAGGAACCCAAAATAATCTAGAAAATAACATACTTTATAGTTGAAATCACAGCATCTGGAACATTGTTTTCAGGACACATTGGGAAATAGTTACTATTATTTCAGCATACTGGGGGAAAAAAGTAAAAGAAAAAAAAAAAAAAGAGGTCAAAATTCCTTTATCATGCTTGTTGATTTTTCTATGTATTTAAATGGAGGAAATATATTTTATTCTAGTTTTGTATGCGTCTTAACCTCCCATAGTCATCAAGGATGACTAACCTGCAAGTGACCTGTATATTTGATTCCACTGTTGCAGACTGTGTTGTTTTCCAGTTTCTGTTGCTTGTTTCCACTAGTTTACATCATTCCCCCTTGTCATGTCACTATCCATCCTCATAGGAAGCTGTTCCACCTCCTGTTTATACACTCCCTTCAAGTATTGGAAGGCTACAATGAGGTCTCCCTGGAGCCTTCTCCAAGCTAAACAAGCCCAGTTCCATCAACTTTTCCTCATAGAGACCTGCTGCAGCCCTCTGATCATCTTAGTAACCCTCTTCTGAACATGCACCAAGAGCTTCATGTCCTTCCTGTTCTGGTTGTCCCACATGGACAACAGCCCTTTATTCTTCCCAGGCTACACAGCCCTGCTACAACTTCCTGTACATTTCCCTCTTTTCCCTCAGTTTAAGCTACAGGCCCTTACACAGCCACGATTATCACCTGTCTCTCCTGCTTGACTTCTGCTGGGAGATGGAGAGCCATTGCACTCTCAGAAGGTTGTTCTTAAAGAGCTGCCAGCTCTGTTCTGTACCCATGCCTTTAAGGACAGTTTCCTATGGGAGCCTGCTCAGCAGTTCCTTGAGCAACCAGAATTTTGCTGTCCTGAAGCACGGGGTCTTAGCTCTGTTTTTTCCCAGGCCTGTATTCTTCAAGAAATTCAAGACCCAGAGCATTCTTTTTAGCAATGGTAGTTAGAACTACTAATTCTCATGCAACATCAAAAATGCACATAATCAAATCCCAGAAAAAAATCTATATGTTTGGTCAAATTTTCCCTGTTCCTGTTGAATATCTAGTGTTTTCTGCTAATAAAAATCTTAGTCTTCCTGCTGAAGCATAAGAATAAATAAGGATTTCAATAAATACTCCAGTGTAAACACAAAGGAATGATAGGCTTTTTCTTTTGAATATGGGTGCTTTAATGAGTTTGGAAATCTATAAAAGCCTTTAGGAAATCTTCCACACTAAAAAACAGTATTCTGCACTTCAATATTTACAATTCATGAAAAAAATGCTGCATTGCAAATAAGAATTTCATTCTTCAGAAAAATGTTAAGAAAGAAAAAATGATATTTAATGAAAACCTCTATATTGTTATTTACAGGCAGCAGAAGCATTTTTTTAAATATTCAGGGCAAATTAGGCATGCAATGATGGTCTCTCAATTATTTAGTTATGGGGGACTAACATCTATACTCCATGATCTAACTAATGAAGGAAATGTGGGCAGAGAAAAAAAAAAAAAGATCTCAACTTTATTTGGACCACTCATGGAACTACACAGACATATACTGTCAAATTACTTATCATCAATGCAGTTGTATAATTTTGCAACATAAGAAATTATATTCAAAAAATTTAGTTTGGATTCCACAGCTTTAGCGTGGGAAACAAACTTAGCAGAACTACTTAATATGGAACAAGACAAGATATATATTCAGGAGATCTATAAATGGTACCAAAATTGGGAAGCCAAATAAATAAGAACTCTTATGCAAATAGGTATCATCCAAAAAATAGTTTCCTGATAAAGTTGCTGCCTTCTATTTCTACACTGCTCCTCACTTGAAGATTATCAGGTTATAATTATTTATCTTTACATTCTCACTGAAGTAGTTAATAAAGTATTTGGGAGGGGCTTATAGGAAGGAGAATAAAAGACCATAAATCCTAAATTTTTGCATGTAGAAGAAATCTTGACAGAAAAACAGAAGTAGAGGTGTTGAGGTTTCTATTTGCTCTTCTACTAAATCTTACTTTTTTGAAGGAAAGAAGTTAGCATGGCACCTTCAAAAGTGCTTGAACCATAGTAGTCTATAAGCTATCTGTACTCAGCAGAGAAGAATATTTTCCAAGACTAATTCATACTATCCTAAGCATTAGACAGGTCTCTTCTAAGGTAAGTCATTTGACCTGGCACTGACCAGAGACTGTCCAGGGCATTTGAACTGGAGGATCAAATTAAGTGCCTAACTTTCAGATAGCCGATGGTTAGTAAAACATATTCCACTCTGAGAAAAAAAGCTATCTGTAACAATAAGACTGACTAGATGCTGTCAGCCAAGGATTCTAGCTCAAGGTATCTCAGCAAATGTTTCTGATAGACAAGTCATTATCAGACGCAAGAGTGATAATGTTTTTCCATTAACTAATAGGGGAGACTAAGCAATGACTAACCTTTGATGACTAACCTTTGGGTGGCTAGCTGTAGGTGAAATGAACTGGATTTCAATTGATGTTAAAACACTAAATACTTAAGAATTCACAGATGTGTTAATGTCAGAGGGGATAGATTTAATACCTTGATCGTACTCTTTCTGAGTTTCATCATTATTCTTTACACTATTTTTTCTTGTTGAATACAATAGAAAATACATACTGCCTTCATTTATTTTATTTTTGTGTGTGCTTACTATTCATATACAAAACAAGCATTTTAAGCCATGGCATAAAACCTAGATCCAAGAAAAATTACTCCAGGATGTTGATATCTCCTACTGATCTCAAGATGTTGCTGTTAACATTGTTCACAAGAAAGAGAAGACAAACCAGGGTTCTAAAAGAAATATTATTCTTCTAAATTCAGAACCTTATACCAAAAAAAAAACCAAAAAAAAAAAAACCAAAAAAAAACCAAAACAAAACAAAACAAAAAAAAACCTATATTTATATTCAGCTTACTAAAAAAAATAAAAAATAAAAAAGTCATTACATTCCTACTATGTACAGAAGTAAAAACATGCTTTAGAACATATCAGGATAAGAATGCTTTTAAAACTAGAAGTGAAATGCCTTGTGTACATGTAGATAAACAATACAAAATTTAACTCAGAATTTTAAAGCTGAATAGTACTGGATAAACCCTAAATGAGACACAACATCTAGTTAAAAATACCCTGAGATATATATTCTTATACCTTCTCAATGTGTTATGATTTTCCATTTACATCAATGGGAGTTGCACATGTGTTTGACAGAAAACTTTGGCAAAAACAATTTAATGAAAACAAAGTAATTTAAAGTTATTACTGAAATAAGACTCCACCTTCAACACACTCCCTTTTGTACACTTTTACTATCACACATAGTATTGCCATTTTAAATCCTTCTTTCTCTGATGTAATCTACAATGGTTAATTGAATTAAGTTTTTTGTGGTTGTCCTGATTTTATCAATATTCCATATCATCATGCAGCAGGCTATTGGATGCAGAAACACAATGCACTTGAAACCATGACAGTACTTTTGTTTTGTTTTAATGGGAGTAGGAAGGAAAATAATCCATGTATCTTTGTCATTTCAATGAAATAAATTATTTTTAGGACAAGATTCATAGATAATATTTTTGATAATTCAAAAAGATAGCTATCATGATTATACTGAAACCTTGATTCAAAGATACTAGATGATATTTGTGGCAATAGTATGTTATCTTGGCTCGTTATATTTGTACTGTTATTTAAAGTCTGTAATTCCATAGCTCACTGGTTTACTAAAAAGAAAAAAAAATCTTTTGTAGTACAGCAAAAAAAAATAACTTCTAGAGATATTAGCTCTCTTTAGATATTCACAGCAGCCAGAGCAAGGCCTGATTTTTGTGTTGGTGTTTTTTTGTAATATCATTTAAATATCATATTGTGTCTTATCTATTTTTTGCTTATGCTGGAATTGTTATGTTTATTATAATTCCACATCTTGAATATTGTCTGATACATATAACCCTAAAAAGGACTGAACAAGAAGAATAAGGCCAACACATAATTATACTGTTTTCTTAGACTTTTTTACCAATAAGGTAAATTTTAGCCAGAATTCAGTGAGTAATTTGATACCCTTTAAAAAAATAAAACAATAAAAAAGGCAAAGAGAGCTTTGTGGTATTCAGAGTTCACTATGTGAGAGCTGAGATTTGAATAGTAAGTTAATTCTGCTATATAGCAAAAGCAGTGTGTAGAGAAGTATGCCATTGGGACTGTCTTATCATGCTACTGGCATTCAAAGTCATATAAGCAATTACATATTTCAGCTGAATGTCATCCAACATATGGATCTAAAAGCTTTATGTACATTTAAAATCTAATCAGTCTTCAACTCAACTGTCATTAGTTGTGAAAAAAGTACATTTAAAGCAAAATAAAATAATTCAGATCTGAAAGGATGTTCAAGGAAAAGTTTTGATCCCAACCTGTGATGATATTTGCTAAGAGAGATAAGTTTTTCTGGATCCATTAGTAATGCTTCCTAAAGGTCACCACACCACACTCTTTGAAAGGAATATCATTCCTAAATATAGCATATTTGAAAAGATGCTATTAGTATTTCTCTGGGATTTATCTTCAGTAGAAACACACACTATCCACACTGAATTATTATTCTGATGTACAACTGTCAAGTAAACGGGAAAAAAAGGACTAAGAGAAAGTAGACAAGACAAAATTTGTCAATTTCACAGGCACACTTTAAGATGAATACATAATCATTTAAGTGGTAAAGGCACTGTTGCCTCTAACTGAAACACAGACAGATGAACTACATCTGCACTGATCTAAATCTGCACTGAATCTTGCTTTTTCCATCAGGAACAATTAGCTTTCCTTGTTTGAACTTTTTCTTTCTTTTTATCAATATGAATTTTAATTATTATTATTTCCTCTAATCATGATCAGAGAGAGTTCTGTAGTCTAATGCAAATAATTCTAACTGACACCCTCCAAACCTGATGAATACTAACAACCAAATGTTAAACAAAGCCTGTGCTTGGTGTCTTGGGAGAATCACAGAAGGTTTATTGGTTTTTGAAAATGAAAGGCAATATTTTTCTAAGGATTTAGTTTCCCAGATATAATCATAAAATAGTCTCAGTGACGCTGCTTAATTTTAAGGGAAGTTCTATTTGAAAACTGAACTACTAAGCAGAGCTGCAGAGGGAGTAGAAAGGTCTCAAATTCTTGTTAGAGGAAATTAGTAAAAGTGCATTCTACTCTGTCTGTGAAATTAAAACTTTGGCATCATGATGTGTTTTTCATAAAAGTTCTCTAAAAGTTATGGGTTTTTTTACCTGTTTGTGTTCAGAGAGCCTAGTTCCTATATATTTGAACTATGTCAGAAGTTCTATTGATTTTCTGAACGTCAAAATCTGATCCAGATCTAAACAGTGTTCAAAGGAACTAAACATATTAATGGACTTCTTTTGTTCATTTTCCCAACAATTGAAGAATTCTTCCAATATGAAACTTTGTTCAATTCTCTTGTCTGAATACATTTAAGCAACTTCTCTAAACTTCCAGAAGTATACTCCCTCCATTACCTTGTTTTAGAAGCTGTTTATTTCAATAAAAGCAAGCTTAATGAGTTAGGAGGGAAGAGGAGAAGTTAAACATAAGGAGTCTTACTTCTGTGAGTCGGTCAGAAAAATATGGAATTTGCATTCTTCAAGATTCATCCTCTGCCAGTAATGCTTTGAAGTCTAGAGTCCTTACAAACATTATGCTACTGGGATTCCTGAATACAGACTAACAGGATGGTAGCTGATGCATTTTTCTACACTTGAGGCTTCACTAACACATTAAACAAACAAGCAAACAAACAAATACCACCCTGTTATTTAGGGCAATGATTTATCCTGAAGATTCCAAGATATTTCTACACCAGAAGAATTCATGCCTTCAATTCCTCTCTCTGTGGATTTCTGTATATTCACAGTTGGCAGTGATCCAAGCATGTTTCCTCAGCCCATTGTTGGAGGATGCATAAAAACTGTATGACGTGCCTGGAACAAAAAAATTATTTAATATAAAGAATCTGAAATTTTTGTAAAATGCACTACCAGTCTCCCTTCTGCCAACCGTATGCAAGGTGCTACTAAGGATGGCATATTTTATTTTTTCCTCTTATGTTCTCTTGGCTGGTGACTGTTCAATGATGCCAGGCAAAAAAGAGTCAGTCTCTCACCGTGTCTGAAGTCAGCCTACCACACCATCTCATTCTCCAGCTTTTTGTCCTGGGGAGTCTGACTACTGATCTAATCATCTTTATTTTATTTTTTTAATGCAGTGCAATTAGTCAGACACATATGTATACCTCTCCCTGACATTATGACTGCATATTTATTTTGGGGAAGTGCCCTCAGCCTGAGCAGAGCACCCAATACTGGGTAGGAACGTCTTCACAGTAAAAAAGAGCTAAAAGGAGCTGAATGCATATATGAAGCTAGGAACAGCTTCTTTTTATTTTATAGTTTTTAATCTGTGAATAATTAGAAAACTTTATTTTTCTTCTAAGGTATTTTTTAATGTTTCCTGCCTTCTATAGCATTTTTGTTTTCAAGTCATTACTGTTTTTTTTCCCCTTAAATAGCTACATTTACAATACATACAACAGTATCTGTTTTACCATGCTGCTTAAATTATTTACTATCAATGCACTTTTTCAAAGTGCTTGAAAAAGTTTATTCCCAGAGAAATAAAATAACAATTAACAGTGAATTGGACTTCATTACACTTTCATAAGTCTTGATTTAAGATTATTATAAAATAAAAGCTCCATTTCTATAAATGCAAACATCTCCTTCTGAGTGTATTTTATTATCAGTTTAACTTTACAGCCTTTTTCTTGTCAGAGAATTGTGTGATTAGCAAATTATTTTTACAGAACACACTATACATTTCTTTTATATGGTCAGTAAGAACATAGGGCACCTGCTGGTTCAATTATTTTATATTAGTAAGTTTTGGACAATATTTGTTTTGGATAGATTAAGATTGTTTGCAAGTTAATGCCAAAAAAAAAAAAAACAAAAAAAAACAAAAAAAAAAAAAAACACATGCACAGTTTGAGTATAACAAATGTACTAAAAAATCAAACGCCTTAGACTTTCATGAGCTTGTCATCTGTTGAAGAGAGGTGTTTAAGAAGTAATAAATTCCCAATTAGTTTGTCTCCCTGAAGTGCCTTAAAGTTTCTAATACATAAGCTCAGTACTACCAAATGCTTATAGTGTTTCCTTTTCTTTGTGTCTGGAAAAACAAACAAACAAACAAAAAACTCAAGTAATTCCAATCAGTACTGTATTTCCTACAGATAGAAGTGCTATTTCCTGGAATCACTAAGCTTGTCAACACATCAGTCCCATGTTCCCTCGCTCACATCTTTTTGTTATCTTTGCTGGAAAATGGCAGTAAATGTTACATCTTTTCTAGAAGAATGAATATAGACACTGATAACCCAGATACTGCTAAATAAAATACTTTATAAATGTGTCTCTGTAGTGCCTCATTAGTCTCATCTTTGCCTACCTACCAGTTTTCAGCAAACTTGTATGAACATAGCTTTTCTTGGAATTTCTTTAACAGAGTCAATGCAAATAAAGTTATGTATTTTTAAAGTTGAAAAAGAATAAAACACAGAGAATTAGATGACAAAGGATATGATACATAATAATTATTAATAATTATTATTAATAAATGCATATATATATGTGATTTTAAAGAAAATTTAATTATAAACATATGCATAATTCTCCAGGTGAGTTTACCATGCAAAATAAAACCGCATTAGGACTATAAAATCAAATAAAATCTTCATTAGTTATCAGACAGAAAATAGAAAGGTCATGAACTTTGTAGAGCACTTTCCTATTTTTTTTTTTCTTTCATGGCTCACACATATTTCTTTATCTATCATTAGATAGCAAGTAAAGAATGCATTTTCATGGTCATGACAAATAATGTTTTTTTTTTTAAATTAAGAGCCATGTGTGCTTTAAATACTAGATGTAAGTACACATCTTCAGTAAAAATTGGTTTTGATGACAGCAAAGTATAATAGCTATTTTAAGGTCCTACTTCACCTCAGCTCATGCTAAAGAATGATGCAGATGTTATAATGTGTACTAGATGAGGGCAAACTTCTAGAACATAAAAATGCTTGATTTTATTACTCTTGATGTGGATCATTCAGTCTTTCATACATTCAAATTGTCCCAGCAGTTAGCATCATACTTAATTTTATTTAGTTTGAATATTATGTTTTGTATTCACCATGGACTGGCCTAGCTTTTAAGACTTTCTTTTCAGAACGTAGGAATATAGGGAACATGCACAAATGTAACTTATTTATTTATTTAATCATTTCAATAGCTTGCATTCTTACAGCCCAGCCCATTGTACCAAACTTCTATCACACTTAATTACAATTTGTTTTGTGTCTTGAATTGCAATGTATTGTGGTTTAACTCAGCACTGGCTAAGTACCACACAGTCATTTGCTCACTCCCCTACTTCCCAGGGGACAAAAGCAAAGGAGAACTCACGAGTCGAGATAAAACTATTTACTAAGATAGAGAGAAGGAAAAGTAGCTATGAATATATCTTTACATGAAAGCATGTAACAAGTGATGTACAAGTAATTGTTTACCAATGACCAAACAACATTCAGCTAGGCATCTGCGGTGCAGAAAAGGCAGATGAATTCCCACATCCTTCAAAACTCCTTCCGCATGATATCATAGGATATGGAATACCCCTTTGGCCAGTTTAAGTCCTAATTCTGTTCCTCCCAGCTCTTTTTTGAGAAAGTGGAATTGCCTTGGCTCTGCACAACACTGCTTAGCAAAAACTGGATACACTGGTGTATTATCGACATTGTTTTTCTCACAGAACCAAAACATTGCATCATACCAGACACCTCAGAAAACTATTCTATCCGCTGGAACTAAAACACAATTTTAGACAGGTACAACTGCATGCATATCACTGCTAATTTTGTTATTTAAACTGTTACACTTGAAATATCAAATGCCAAGTATGGAGATGAATTTAGACATGGACGAACTCTCCCCTTCTTTCTCTGTTACTGCTTCTCTATCATCTACCTTTTAGAATTTTGTTACGTGGCATCCACTGGCAATTTATGATATCTGAACCTGGGAAATGCAATAAACTTTCGTAGCTTCTTAAGCCAGTATATGTCTGTACATCCATCACAGGAGTAGACTCTTTTTTCTTTCTTCTTTTCCTACAATTTCTCTACACAAAATTACTTATTTGTTCTTGGATTTAATCCTCAATAAATAAATACATAAATAAATAAAAAAATTCTTGTTCTGAAGAACAATTTCTACTAAAGAGCATTGTTCTGCTTTTTGTCTGTTAGTCTTCTCAGGCTTTTTCACATTTTGCTCTCAATTTTATAGGGATTAGAACTTCATCCTGTGAGACTTAATCTCTTCCAGCTCCAGCTTCATACAGCAATAATCTACTACACACACAAGTAATTGAGATGGCACAACAACTTAAGGAGGCATTTTACTTCAACCACAATTAATTATTTGATAGAATTCAATGTCATCAAGACCTGCCCGATTTGCTGAAATGGTAGCTTTATCTTAAATACATAGATATATATCTGTTACATACATAGGATTTTCTATATGTGTACACACATATATATATATGTATGCGTACACGTATATACAGAGACAAGAAGACACATTAGATCAAATATCTGATTATAATTATTGTATAATAATTTGTCTGGTTTAAAATGTGTTTTACTCCAAAGTTCTGTAGTATATTAGGAAGAAAATCATTCCATTAAACAAATGCTGGTCCTTTGTAAAACTACATAGAAATTTTTTGGGGTTGATTTTTAGATTTAGATTTTCCTTGAAATGTTTGAGTTGGAAGGTAGTTTATTAGCTTCTTTTTTAGCCCAGTGAAAAAGAGCTGGTTACTTTATAATCTCCTTAAGTTTTTTGAAAACAGATAAACAATAAAAAAATAATAATTTTGTTTGCAAGATCTTGCCCCAAGCAAGAATCTACAGATTTTCTACTATTTAGACATTTGTTATGCAAGCTTTCTACCTGTGACAGAGTAACATTAGTTACATAGTTAAACATCATAAAAATTCTCAGTGACTGTTTATGCACTCCTTATGGTATAGAGATATCACTAGTAATTCATATTGAGAAATATTATATCATCTGTAAAAAACAACAATAATAAATAGTTAAATTCCTCTTATAACAAACTTCAAACAGCAACAACAAAAAAGTTCCCATATTTTACTCTGTTGTAGGGGTGACAGAAGGGAAGCAGAATTTACATGATATGAATTATACATAATTTTTTCCAACTAATATTGTACTAGCTCTATAAATGTATCTTAGGAATTGTTTTTAAGGTTTATCAAAGATCATGTGCTCTAGCAATTATTCCTTTTGTGTATGGAATATTTATTTACTTAATACCACCTAAATGTTTCTTAATAATGCATTGTGTTTGCTTCAGTAAGCCTGCTTGCCGAACTATTATGTGGACAAAATGATTCTCTGAAATGCAAATGTATCTTCTAATGCATTCCCATGCTTCCCTCCACCTTTAATTCCTATTCTAGTTTAATGTCTGTTCTAATTTGTCCTCATTGATCAATTTAGCCTCTAAAACTCCTTTCTGTATATTTGCATTTCTGGGGGGGCTTATTTTGGATTTTTCATGCTTGCTTGCAAACATTATTTTGTCTTTCTGTAATGGAGATAGTATTAGGAAATTATCTGCACCATTGCCTATAAGAATGTACAAGTTACTTGCCTACAGCATTCATCGGTGAGGGAGGTGGCTTCAGATGTATGTATCTTACAGATACAATCAAGTCCATACATTTACAGACATACTCTTAGTGTAAATTTGATCCCTCATTTTACTGGAATTTAGAACCACAGAGGTAAGGTTTGAAAAATGGTTATTATTATCATCATCTTTAAAAAAAAAAAAAAAAAAAAAGGAATTTTGATAGTCTTATTTTCAAAATTCATTAAAACTAATTAAGGATATGATTCACTAGGCATGGCAAAACAGAAAGGGATGTCCTGAAGTATGCTTCACTCTATACGTGAAGGTGAGACGTAGAACTGTCGAGGTACCTGTTGGGACTAGCTATGCCCGAAGACAGTCAGAAAGGAAAAGGGACAGAACTAATCTACTTAAGAGTCTTTGAGAAGTTATCTATTTATGTTTAGTCTAGGCTTTCTACCCATTATTCATTGCATTGGTATTCTAACTAGAGACTTGATTTTAGCAATTGAAAATTCTCATTGGAGAAAGAGATTTTGAATTTATATAAATATACATATTCTGTTTCTTCCTTTTACTACTGATATATTTAAATTAGTTCAGACTTTTGTCCTTGACCTCTTTCTCCATGCCTCTTCTAGACAGGTGGATTTTATATCTTATTTCTTCCATATTATATATTGCATGTTGTATTTTTATATTTTATACTACACAATAGTAATATAATAATAAATAGCCTAAGCCCATCAGTTCTGTAGTTGGAATACGATGAAAAGTTTAATTTAGCTCCCAATGCATCCTTAATACCTTCAGATCTTGAGTTTTAAAGCAGGTGGTTGGACCTACATGGACCTTAGTTCTGAACAAGTACTTCTCTGTATTTTCTGATTAACAATACTTGTAATTAGTAATTATACTAGGAAGTCAATATACAATGATGTGTATGACAAAGAAAAACTGAATGTGAATTATAATGCAAAGTAATAAGATAAAATATAAAGAAATCTATTCCAGTTCAAATAGCAGTCATATTAATGCAGCAAAATTATAATACTTCAGTTTCTATTTCATAAGCACCAGTATGAACTGACAATATATAAATGCTTTCCAATATACAGTACAAATACTTCTCTATATTTTTTTTCTCAGTGCAAGTATTTTTTCTGTATTTTTTGTAAGTCCAGGGAATGTTGTACTACCGTTAATTCTATACTTGTACTTGCTAGTTGGCAGCAGATGTAGTTGTTTCTTGCTTTGAAGTCAGAAGATTAATAGCAGTCAGATCCTTAGCTGTGAAGCACATCAAAAGATCTTATTTTAGTGTCACTCCAACATTCTCTCCACAGAGAACATGGCCTTGAAGATGTAAGCACGAACAGGAAAAGGAGCAAAAAGAAAAGCACCTTATTCATTAAAGACACTTCTCAGATCTTTTATATATGTAAGGACAGCTTTCTATCTTCCTCAGGAAAAAAAGCACTTCATTCTTCTCTCAATAATCAATGTGCAAATATTATTAAAACTTCTTTTTTTGCTGTTGTTTTGTTTTGATCTGTTGTTTTTTTTCTACATAACAGATTTTTCTTATGAAGAGTCTACAACTTCAAATATTATGATTTTATTCATTGAACTTGAAAGTCTGAGTTTTTTTCCAGGTAACATACACTATTATCACTAACCTTAAATCTTTTTTTCAATTTTATGTGGAATTGAAGGACAATTAAAAGTTTAAATTAAATGCTAGTATACTATTATACTATATACTAATATACTATATAATCTACTAATATAATCACTGCCATGGCTTAACTTAATTTGCATGATGTAAATAACAGACATTACTTATTTTTTCTTCTGGAGAAGAGTGGCTAATTTAATTTTCTTACAGATTTTTAAGAAAAAATAAGTTGATCTGAAGCGTACGCAGTCTAAGAGCATAGGAGTCTATTTCTTATAATGCCTGCCTGTTTTACACCTGAGTAAGAAACATGCAGACAACATGGGGATAAAGGTTTGTAGTAAAGCCATATTACATAAAAAGTACCACAACTGCTAACCACTACATAATAGCAACAGAAAAGTAAGAGAGAAAATTAAACTGCTATAAATGAAAGATAATGGATGTCTAACTATGTCATATCCATTAAGTTATTTACCCAGCACTCACTAGCCCTATAACCTCTGACATCAATTTCCATAGCAACAAATGGCAATGTTACCAGCCAGAGCATATCCAACAACAGAGAAAATGAGATCTAACAATGTAGTTCAAGAAAAAAATAAACCCATTATAGCAGTATAAGAGTATACAGTATGAGATAGAATGGCATGTTTGAGATGTCTGCTTTGTGAAAAAAGGTATATTTTCTTCATGTTTAATGACTCATGTTTTTGAAATTTCCTCTTTATGTCATGGAAGAGGTAAACACTGAGAAAAAAAAAAAAAAAAAATCAATTAATTCAGAATATAGGCATGCTGCAAAAGTGATTTTCATAGAATCCCAGAATTGCAGGGCGTGGAAAGGACTTCAAGAGATCATCAAGTCCATCCATCCTGCTAAAGCAGGTTCCCTCCAGTAGGTCACACAGGTGTGCATCCAGACAGGTCTTGACTATCTCCATAGAAGAAACACCACAACCTCACTGGACAACTTGTTTCCGTGCTTCACCACCTTTACCACAAAGCAGTTCTTCCAAATCAGAAGAGCCTGACCTCATCCATTTGCCTCCGCCTCCCTTTGGATATTAATCAGATCCCCCCCACCCCATCTTCTTTTCCCCAGTCTGAACAGACCCAGATTTCTCAACCCTTTCTCATATGAGAGGTGCTCCAGGTCCTTTATCATCTTTGTGGCCCTCTACTAGACTCTCTCTAAGAGTTCCCTGTCTTTTTTTGTACAGGGGATCCCAGAATTGGGCACAGTAGTCTAAATGTGGCCTCACTAGGGCAGAGTAGAGGGGAAGGATCAACCCCCTCGACCTGCTGGCCATGGTCTTTTTAATGCACCCCAGGATACCATTGGCTATCTTGGCCACAAGGGTGCGCTGCTGCCTCATGGCCAACAGCTGTCCACCAGAACACCCAAGTCCTTCACCCCAGAGCTCCTCTCCAGCTGCTCATCCCCTAACCTGTACTTAAATTATGGCAAACTCAAGATACAACAAATAATTTCATGCAGAAGAAGAAGAAGAAGAAGAAGAGAACATTTGGCCAGTAATTTTTCATCAAGCATCTGATATTGTCATGTCTTGAATTGATCCGGGAGGGGGGAGGGGGGGAGAGGGAAGCTGGCGTGGAAGGGTGGGAGCAGAGTTGAGAACAAAAAATATAAAACAACTGAAAAAAAAAGCTAGAGAAAGGGAAGCTAAAAAGGTCACTTTATGTCTTCCATTGCCGTCAGAGGAATAACACTTTCATTGTCTACCTCAGCATTGGTGTTAATTGATACCATTCCAAGTTATTCCAGACAAAATACTACATGAAGGAAGTTAGTCATAATAAACCATATTTTAGATATTTCTGTTCCAGGCTAGTGATACCAAAGATAATTTAACTCTAATGTAATACCATTTGGAAAGATAAGTTACACCATTGAAATGGATGAGAGAAAGCACATCTTGACTCTGTTCTTGCACACTTTTCTCTGCAAGGGTAAGTAGTCATACAGGAAATCATATCCTAGTGAAGTATGGACACAAGAGTGAACACAGAAGTGCAGAGTATATATGATTAAATTTTATGGAGAAAGATGCTATTGTCAATGTTGCATTAATTTAATTAAAAAAAAAAAAAGATCATAATTTCAATAAGGGAACAGATTTGAATTACCTTTATTTCCAAAGCCATCTGGCTTCATTCAGATTTTCTTGATATTTGCTGTTGCAAGGAACAGAACTTATTAGCAGGCCTAAAATTTTGCTTATTTACATATGTAAACTTATAGACCTTCTGCTGCAGAACACTCTTTACTAGTAAACTTGTCAAAGCATAGCCTAATCCATTTTATTTCCTTATGGTGGCCTAGCCTACAAAATCAATATTGTGGCACAGTATTTTTGACATCATTTTATACCAAAAGAGTGTAGGATACCAAGCTGGCTACTAAAATATTACGTGTTATCTAAGGAAAGATATTCCACCTGCAACTATGCCTCACCTATCTCTCATTCTGTTGAGCGCAATATCAAGGAAAAAAAGACAATTTACTGTGTTTCTTTCCACAAGAGCAGTTCATACAGCCCTAACTCTTCCAAATCATTCCGCAGCTCTGACTCTCCCAAATCAGTACCATCGCTCTGTTGTAAAAGCACTGCTCTTTCCTTCCATAGGATTCCAAACAGTTCTTTCATGTGTAAATCATTTATGCTCATCTGAACTTTTTGTCATCCTTTCTATACATAAACTATGCTGCCATCCATGGTCTTTAACCTCTTCATGATAAGAGTTTGGGGAAGTTCCCCCCACCTTGGAAGGGCAATGGATCCTTTTTGGTTGGTTTATTTGATTTTCTTACATTGAATTGTTCCATAGAGCAATATTAGGAATGGGGTTACAAAAAATACTTACATGTGTTAATCTAAAAAGATTTAGTCATTTACTTTCGTATCAAAGTAATTATTCTTTTTTTCTTTTCATTGCTTTATATCTCACAGAAATTACCTGACTTTTCAGTGTAAGAACTTGATTCCAGAACATGAAGTTATTACCTCAGCAGGAATGTAAATATTTTTAATAGAATCAAGACGAAAGAAAATATGTAGATTTAAACACATTAGTACATCAAAGTACTCTGAATTAACACCGTGCATTAAACTTTTTTTTTTTAAACATAATGTTTAAAAAGTTTGAACTGTTGATCTGTGAACTCTCTTTTAAACTATCTACAGATTAAAGCACAGAAAGGGAAATATATGTCCACTCATATACGACTGAGTTGCATTGCAAACCTAATTGGATGAACTGACACCTTCAGAGAAGCATACCGAATCTCTTCAGTGCATTTATTCCAGACTAAAACCACACATTACTATTAAACCAACAAACATATTTCAAAACAGATTCTCCCTGGACCAGTTGCAATACCAGCTAATAAGAAACCTTGTGGTTTTCCAAGGCCTTTCCAACTGTCATTTACACATGTATGACATGCTTCAGTAAGATGAAGACTTCAGCTTTAGTTATGGTCCTTTCACGGTCAGTCTATTTAGTAGTGCCACTCACTTGTTTTATCTCTCACTAACTCCTTCTTTTCTGTACAAAAAATGTTAGTTTGTTGCTCTGTATTTTACTGAAAGTGAGTTGCTACAGACTTTTCAAGAACTGCAAAATTATCTAACAAATTCCTGCATTCATGGTTTATTATTAACTCTCCCTAAGTGTGATAAAGTTCTCTCAAGTGGACTTCTAAAATAATATTACTGTGACTCAACTGAATATAAACTGAAATAATATACTTAGCACATAGATAACATTAAATTATATTGAAAAATGCTAGAAGATTTTAAAAGCTATTTAGCATAGCAGTGATACAGCCCTATTAGGAGACAATGACAATCTTACTGAGAGGATAGATTTTGAACGATCTTTATACCAAATGTTCTATGATCTTTAGGGCATGTACTTCTAGAATTTTATCAATAAAATACTGAACAACTAATTTTCAGATTATTAATTCAATTCTTCCATAAACGTATTTTATATCTCATATACTTGCAGAGATCTTATCTTCAGAAAACTACAAATACTCCTAATAAAAAATTATTAATATTAAAACTATGTGGCAATAATTGTATTTGTCACGAGAGAATTTTTCAATATGATGAAATATATTAGATGTCTTAAAAAAAATCAAAAAAAAATGTGAAAATAAACTTCAATAAACTTCTATTCCATTAAGGACAGGTTTTTGAATTCACTGGATAATATACAGTCAAAAAGACAAACAAAGCATATTATTAATAATTTGGAAAGGAACAAAACAAAACCAAAATATGATTCAGATTTATAACTAAGTGGTTAAACAACATCAGTAAAGTACTAGTCAATTCTCATCCCTGTATTGAGTGTATGTGGCAAGGTTTTATAATGGGATAGGCTGCAGGATGGCCTCTGTGAACAGAGACAAGGATCTGTCCCACATTAGATCAGAGTAACTCAGATGTTTCAAAAAGGACCTGCTGATGGCTCAGTGAAGAGCACTGTTGAATGTGCTCCTGAAAACAAATTTAAGAAAGATAAAAAATGCTGTGCAATGGCAGCTGGGAGAGAAGAGTCTACAAAATCATGAACGTGTGGGACATAAACGACCATCACACAGAGAATGCATATTACCCTGTCTTCTCATACCAGTTGTGAGAAGCTACTGAAATTATCAGACAACAGACATAAATTAAGTAAACCAGAAGAAATTTTTATTATACAGTAATGATAGCACTCACTGCACCATCAGACTGTGGAAGCTGAAAGTGTAAATTTGGTTAAAAAGTATTCGAAAACTGCATGGGAAACAGGCCCATTCAGTGTTATTACACTTTCTGACCTGTATGTAATCTCCTGCTCAGAATGTTCCTATAATCACTGATTGCCAAAAACTGGGGTTATTTTAGCAGAGAAAGGATTACTATCCATGTCTGATGTTTTCTACGTAGCTGCTACTGGTACACAATTCGTAACTCCAAATACTGGCATACAACTTAATTTTAATCATTTAACCCACTCTTGAACTTAAATGAAGGCATTAAAGTAATTTTCATTTTCACATTATAACAGTTATATTTCTGATGGAACTTAAGCCCAGTGTTGAAGATATGACTTCCCAAGCATACCAAAAAAATTCTCAAATCAGGTTCCATACGAATGTGAAAGTTAGCAAAATTTGAATTTTAGAATATGAAAAACAATTGGAAAAAAACAAGCATACAAAAAGCTGATGTCACTTAACTTCTCATAAGAAAAAGTTCTTGCCATAAACTGCA
Source organism: Tympanuchus pallidicinctus (assembly GCF_026119805.1). Classification (NCBI taxonomy): domain Eukaryota; kingdom Metazoa; phylum Chordata; class Aves; order Galliformes; family Phasianidae; genus Tympanuchus; species Tympanuchus pallidicinctus. The sequence continues at coordinate 11,358,791 of NW_026294769.1, forward strand.
CTTCAGCATCCAGCTTGAGGTCTGGATCCAACCATGACTGAAGCTACTGCAGCCTTCATGTGTTTTCAAAGGTTATTCTGTTTTAAAATTTATAACATATATACTTAATAGAATTTACATTTACTAGATTACACTGTGTTATGAAGACAAAAAAAAAAAAAAAAAAAAAAAAAAAAAAAGTAAATTAGAGTATTCCTTTTAAAATCCTGCTGGCCTATTTTTTCTGACTTTATATATGCTAAGCCATAAGGTGAGCTACAGATTGAAGGAATTTGACCTCATTTTGAAGGTGTGGCACTTTAGTATTGCTATAGCCATTTGATTCCTGGTACGTTGGTTTAAACTGAACTATAATCTTCTGAGGAAGTCTAATTTGCATAAACCATTTTTAAAGTGTTATATGTTTCCATGCTTGGTTTAACACTGTTTTATTCATATGTCCATGTGTGTGAAGCTACCTTGCGTAAAAGTCAATAACAATCATACAAAATATCCCCTCAACAAAATATAGTGAGTTTCTGATAGGCTACATTTGTGTTAACATTGTCATTGTTATCTCAGCACTACTTGCCAATTGGCAGGTTGGTTTGAGAGACATTCAAGGACAACTATGGTTGGCAGTCTTTAAGTCTAACGCTTAGAAGACGAGATAGGATGGATGGGGTTTCCATGTATGTTAATGCTCCTGAAGAAAAGCCAAAGACCTTTTCTGCACAGTTTTCCAGTTTGCAGTCTATATCTGAATATTATTTCAAAGGTATTCATGACTCATCAGTTTTATTGCCAGGTATCTTCATTGCACTTGCCTTGATCGTTAGTAAATATACTGAACTTCATTAATTTCTCATGAGTCACTGTCTTGCGCTTATTGCCTAATGATTAATGTTCTGTAAGGGTTTTCCCTGAAAGCACTGCTGAAGCTTGCCGACTCAATCTAAATCAGTTTGCCTGCTGCATCCTAGCAGGGAGGGAAAGCTGTTATTTTGTGTTGAGGGACTAGATGCTGAATCTCATGCAGGTAGTTGGCAAAGACCAGCATTTCTAAAGGGTACTGTTTAACAAGGGTAATGATGTGTTTCAACACTGGGTTTCAAAAGAATTTCTCCCGTGCATTTGTCAGTAGGGGGATCTCAAGAGAAAAGACACATAGTCAATATCAACTCCTGCAGTCACGTTCTCAATTGAATAAAAAATAATTCAAAACAAACAAAATATACATATGGAGTCTGACAAGTGTTAAAATGTAGGAAAATAACAGCCTCTCATGAATAGACTTGTAAAGCAATTAGATATCATTTTCAAGAGCATTTGTACTGATGAAAATTCTTCTATATATTGAGTGACTAAATGTGTTGGCTTGTTTAAATATACATTTATGGCATCTGTTTTCAATGTTTCTTTGTCATTACTTTTGCAGGAATGTAAAAGAGGCTGGCAATTTTTATATGCACAGAAGTTTAGAACAAAGCTGCTAAAATTGAAAATATGACATGGTTGCTTAAAAAAAAATTCAACAAGCTGTTGGTTTTTGTCACACAACACAGGCAATCAGTTCCCAAGCTGCTGAATAAATGAAAAATTCAACCAGCTCTCAGGTGATTTAACTGAGTCTGACAGAATCAGGGATCAGGATAGCCTTATAAGTAGGACCAGACCAAGTGTTTGCCTATTTCTGATGACTGTAAAATTCATCTGCAGTTTAAGTTAGGCTAAGAGTCAAAAAGCATTTGTCTGGCCTGTGTAGACTGGCAGCAGAAAGAGACAAAGACTGATTGGTATGGTGTAAACAGAGTCTTGCTAAACATAACACACAAAAAAAAAACAAAACAAAACCACTTTTCTGCAACAAGTCAAGATACTGAAAATGTCACAACAGGAGATCACAACCTATGGGTGTGATGGATAATTAAAAACAGGGCTTTGTAAATTTCAGAGGAATTGTCAGCCTTTAGTTCAGCTCCATTACTAAACATTCTTCTTTGCTTTTGTTTTAAAGTCACCTTTAGTTTTTGTGTTGTACAGTTTTAGACTTTTACTGGATTGAGTTCTTCCAGTGTTTTCTCATGTCTTAATAAAAAGCATCAAGGAGAAGACCACAGCAAGAAAGTCATTAAATACATGATATTTAATTTGATTCAGGAAGATTAGTAACTGGAAGTTTCGGTGTCCTCATATCTTCTGAATGTCATCTTTTATTTTAAGAGATCCAAGGCACAAAAAAGTATCATAGGTTCATTCTCAAGCCAAATGCACTCAGCATTCAAATTCACTTTGATTATATAAAAGTTTAAAAAATTTTCCTTTTTAAAATTTTGTCTGTAACTACAATCTGAGGGGTCACATCATGCAGTACAGTTTATAAAGTATTATTCCTGAGGTCAAGCCTAAATTTTTTTTTTCTTTTCCTTTTCCTTTTCCTTTTTCTTTTCCTTGTTCTTTTCCTTTTTCTTTTCCTTTTCCTTGTTCTCTTTCTCTTTCTCTTTCTCTTTTAACAGAGTTAAAAACAAACAAACTAACTAACTAACAAGCAGTTCATAATAGTGTGTTCAGATTTTGGCAGCTATCTGCAGCTTTGAGAACCAGCCAATAACATTCTTTTTAAAGCATGTTGCTACTTTTTACACTTGCAGACATATTTTAGAATGAAGATACAACATGACAAAATCATTTTCTTAATCTGTAGAAAGCACAGATGTGATTAAGGGATGTGGTATTCATAATACTGAGTCTGGAAGTCAATGACAAAATTAATGCACAAGAAAGAAGATGTCCAGTAATCAGCTAATATCAGCTAAGATCAGGACATGTTTTGATGATTCTGATGATTTTACAAATCTTTAAACTTTGAGGAGTAGTCCTCAACATATTTTTGAGTCTACTACGAGAAGTACTTTTCTGGAAACCATGCTTCATAAGATTTCTGCTTTAAAATATTTGGAGATGTATAGACATAAAACATTAATCCAATTTGGGATAGAAATTAAATATGATGCTATGATAATATGATAATATATATATTATATTATATATATATTAGATATATAATATAATATGATAATGTTAACATATGTAAGTCAGTGATGCAGAAGTTTATTTTTTCATGGGTTGCAAAATAGGATCTTTTAATTTTGAAAAAAAAATATGAATGGTATTTTGGAAAAAGTAGGGAAATCTACAGCTTTTCTGAAAAATAATATGAAATTATTATTTCATTTGTGTGCCTAAGCCAGCTGTGCTACAGCACTTGGAGCACCAGTGACAGTGGTCTTACCAGTAGGCCAAAATAATCTGAAGTTGCTGCGAAAGTCCAAGCAGTCTCACATCATTTCCAGAATCTGTGGCAGAACTCCTTGACACTTGTCAGCAACTGCGAAATTGCGAGACCCCCCTGCGGGGTCTGATGTGCTAAGCTCCCTCCCTGCTCTAATGATTGATGTGTGATGTGGGCCCCTAGGGGCGTAGACGAAGTAATTAGGCTATATAAGGTAGTTAATACGTGTAATAAACGCCATTTTACTGCTCATCATATTGGTGTTACCTCAGTAATTGGCCAAGCTGCGGTCTCCTGGGAAAGCGGAACGGGCGCGTACTGCAACAGACACTAAAGTTATTTAGTGACAAGAATAAAGTGAAATGGAAAGTGCTTGAGAGGATGAAATGCCTCCAGGAACATTTCTTACTAATTCAGCTCTTACAAAGGTTGAAAATCTTCATCCACGCTTCAGGGTAAAAAGAGACAAAGTATTTTATGTGTCCAAACAACTTTAATTATACCCCGTGGCTTTTTTGCAGTACAGTGACCAAAAACATCTCAGCCAAGGAAAGCAACGTTTCCAAGTGAGTTTTTTTTTCTTCAACTCAATATGTTGCTCCTGGATATCCTAAACCTAGCACAGTTGTTCATATTCTAGCGGGGAACTAAGTTAGTATGTGACTAGATTCTATTTCACGGTTGTTTCTCCAGGGTATCAACATATCTAAATGTGGAGGGGGTGGAGTGGGGGGAAAGCAAACAAACAAAACAAACAAAAACAGGTTTACTTACTTTGTCAAATAAATAAATTTGAATCATTGGTCATCTGATTTCACCCCAGTGTCATATGTTTGGACTTATAAAAAAATTACCTGATCTAATAATTCTTGTCATGGTACTTCCCTACTTGTCAGGATACTTGCAAGGCTGAATTGCTTCACTGGTTAGAAGCTTCTCAGGCACAGTGGTCACAGTTAGCCAGACAAGACCTAATTACAAAAGCCTTCTCAAGAAAATGTTTCACTAACAAAATATGAAACTTGCACCATTCAAGCTTTATGGATTTTAGGCAGGACTTTTGCTACCACAGCATAATTACAAGTACCATGAAGTGAAAATAATGTGATCTACTGATTAAAATACATACTTAGCGATGTTTTCTGATTATCAATTTTTTTCATATATGTAAACCAAAGTAAGCATTAATAAGAACAGTGAATATTTGTATCAGTCAGTCTGAAGAAGGAAGCAGCAAATGCTTAGTAATTATTTTGTGACTTTTAAAGATCTTCGTAGTATTAGTAGACTATTTTCAAAGTGATCTCAGACTTTATAAAAGATTTAATTTGTCTGTTTCCAGTAAAAAATATTCCTGCTCAGCTAATGCTACTTATTACTCTCTTTTATGCTTTCCAGATAATAATATTAATAATTAATAATAATAATAAAAATCAGGGTTGCTCATATGGCAGACTTATGTCAGAAAAGAGAACTCTGATAAGAGTTCTCAGAACTCAAGCTAACTCAGAGATCCATTATATGCATAGAGCTATCGTTTTGCAGCCAGTAGCAGGGAGTTGCAGACAGCAGAAAGTGCATCTATCCAAAGACACTGTTGCGTATGCAGGTGGATGAATGACAGCGAGTACTGCAAATAGTAGGTCATTACATCTTTAATCCTGTGCATCATTCCAGTAGTTTTGAACTAGATTTCTGAATCTCTCAGTGAATGGAAGAGCTGTGATATTACCCTCTTATAGATAGCCACCTCAGTTCTCAATGTATTTTCTTTCACTTAGTTTAGTCTGCCTAGGTTGTTTGGTTTTTTTTTTTAGTTTTGTTTGTTTGTTTGTTTGTTTGTTTTTGCTTTAAGGAAAATGCTCATGTAGACAAACCTAACAGATTTTATTAGGTTTTTTGTCCTACAAGGAATGTAGTGTACATAAAATAAAACAGCAAGACAGACAAAAAATCATTATTTCAGCCAATACATATCATTCTAGTATGAAAAGAGAATATCCAATTATACTCTGACCTCTGTGCAATATGCAGTTCCCTTATTCAGAGAGTAACAGTATGTGATAAGCACTTGGAAATCAGAACATGCTGGCTTGGCGTCTTTCTACGCATATACGTAGTATTGATAAGAAGTGCCAGCAGGGCATCCCCTGCTTCAAAGGACAGTTTTCCCCTTTCTCCCATCACAGCCTCTCTTCTGCTTTTATTCTCCTTAGGTCTGCAGTGTTTTTCCACATACATACAGGAATACATAGAAACAGAAATAGATACCATAGGTTTAGAGAAAGAAAAACAAAACAATTTGCATAGAGCCTAGAAATTTTTTGTGATTATCTGTTCTTTTATTTGTTCACATCACCATCATTCAAAGTAGCCTCTGAAGACTCATTGCAAAACTTCCTCTTAATGCTTATGAATTGTATCATTCTTGGACTCTGTTTTGCCCTAATATCAAGCTTGATACTGTTCATCCAAGAACCAGTCTTCCCTGAGCAATCAGTCATTTTGGCAGCGATACCAGAAAAGGTGATCCCTACCATGTTCACACCAGGATTAATGTAGTATCACCAACTTCTTGAATCAACAAATGATGATGCTGGCAGTGCCATTGTGAGAACAGATGAGAGTTTGAGAGTTCTTAATCAAAGTAACTAGTAACAGAGATAACTTCCCATCATTACTTGCGGGTGTATTTCTGTGTTAATAACTTCAGCAGCTGGAAAATTGCCATCTCTCCCAGATGCAATGACAGCACCATTGTACTGTCAGTGTTGAACACTGCAAAAGAGAATGGCGTTGTGAAAAAAAGAGAGCTAACCTTCTACCAACGGGCAACCTACGACCATATTTTTGCATCTGTAAGCCTGTTATCAATGTGCAGCCTAGCCAGCTTGTGACAAGATTTGAATATCAGCCCAAAGATTCTGTCATCAAATGCAGTGTTAAAAAAAAAAAGCCAACTGTAAACTTCTTGCTCATGTTACTCTGCATATTAAAAAAAGAAAAATACGTTTTAAGTTCTTAAACATGCAATTCTGCACCATATTTAGATATGCATTTTAGAACAGCTCTGCTCTCCACTGTAGTCATTAGGCTGAATTCACTGTTTACATTTGTCCGTTACAGAACTTAGTATATCCCTATTTTACCCAAACCAAAATAATTCCATCAGACAAGAGCATAACAAGAGAATAACATCTGGGCTTAGAGTTATTCCAGGAGTCATCTTTATGATTTATTATACCACGGTTACTTCTTACTGCTTCAACTCAGGAATCAAATGACTGAAGCATCTGGACCAGCGACAAGTGTAAAGAACTTTATTCCACCATTCTTGCCCCTTTCTGAGCACAGGAAAGTAAAAGGAATGTAAGTGAGCAATGTCTGAACTGCTATAGGTGCATGAGTAAATGCAGAAAGCTAGCTGTCAAGTGGCTGGAAAACTTGATTTTTCTCCTAAGGAATTTTTATGTTCACTCTTACTCTTTTCAAAAGAAACAAACAAAATCACCCTTAATTGCTAAAACCAAATTTGGCAGTTAGACCAGTTTAGTAGAAACATCGTGTCAGAACGATGCTGACATCGTTCTGCTGAATAATGAAGTAGTCACAGTAAAACAAAAAGAAATTTAGAGATTAGTTCAGGTCATATAGAACCACATAATTTTTTCTGAAAATTATGGTATTGGAAGGACTTGTCTTGCTTATGCTTCTCTGTAAAATACACTGGAAGAAAAAGAAGGAAAGGAAATAAGAAAGAGGAGAAGGAAAATTGTATAAAGATTACAGAATCATAGAATCACAGAAACATACAGTCATATCAGATGGCTTGAATTGGAAGGGACTTTAAAGACCAACTAATTCCAATCTTCCTGCCATGGGCAGGGTCACCTTCCACATGTCCACGTTACTCAAAGCTCCATCCAGCCTGGCCTTGAACAATTCCAAGGATGGCGTGTCTCAGAATACAAATTAACTGGACAACTATTTCAAGTGTTCCATCACCCTCTGAGTGATGAATTTCTTCTCTATATCTAAATAAGCCTTCTTCTTTATAATTTAGAAGCATTACTCCTTGTAGCATCATTGCATTTCCTGATAAAGATTTCCTCTTTCCTCTAGATCCCCTTTAGATACTGGAAGGCCTCAGTGAGGTCTTCACAGAAGCTTCTTTTTTCTAGGCTAGATATCCCAATTTTCACAGACTTTTTTCAAAGGAGAGATGCTCCAGCCCTCTGAAGATGGAAGGAGAAAGAGAAAATTTTTAAAAAAATGGGAAAAGAAAAATAAGAGGTAAAGAAAAGATATTGGACGATTCTACTCTAAAAATTTTAAGGTCTTTGATTGTATTTGGGAAAATTTAAAGACAATAGGTCTGACTGTAAAAGCCACCAAACTATAGATCAGAAACTGGTAAGAGAAACAAGGAAAATCGTATACAGTATACAGGGTGAAAAATTAAAACGATCCAAAACAGCCGTTCTTATATTTTGGTTTATTCTTATATTTGTAAAATAAATTTATCCCTTGAATATATATTTATTAAAAAGTAACAGACAGAAATAATTGGAGTATAAGTTTTCTAGCGACACTGCCCTTTACTCATTATGTCTCTTATCCATCAGTGTATTAAAAACTGTAATGTGCCATTATAGCATGCATAAAAAAAGTCACGATTTGTCTTTAAAGAGGAACAGGATCCTCAAGGATCCTAAGATATCAAAATGTGCAAAAATTTAATTCACAAAGTAGTAAATGATGCATAAGTTTAAGCATAGATTTAAGCTTTTTTATTTTCTAGGAGCATGGAAATGTGATTTCATTATATTAAATATTTCACTGAAATTGTTGAATAACAGGACTAGTTGTGACTTGGTAGATAATAAGCAGCCAAACTACACAAGAAGGATATCAGCATCTGGCTTATTCAGTTTTGCATCAACTCCATTTCTAGAAAATGTTTTTCTTTTGTTTCTTAAAACTCTGAAGTGGATGATTCTCATTTCTGTGATGATCCTGCTTACTCTCACATTCTGTTTATGTAAACTAATCTTGGACTACAAACTATGCTGAAAATTTCTTACCAAATTTTATTTTATTCTTATTTTCTTCCTATTCTTCTTATTTTATTCTGACTTGCATGTTGCTTTCTTAGATTTTCTTCTTCTATAGATGACTGTTCCAACTAAACTAAAATGGGGAATAAAACCTCATTTACTAGGTCAGTGAAGATCTCAAGCACTATGATATTTGAGATTGTCACCTAATGCCAAAGTGATGCTTAGATGTTTTATTTCAAATATTAATTCTTATTAGGCTCAGTGTGCTTTGTTTTTCTTCTGGAAGTAGAATGTCAAACCCAAATATAATCATAATCATAGAATGGCTTATATTGGAAGGGACCTTAAAGATCATTCAATTATAACCTGCCTTCCATGGAGAGGGTTGACGAGCATTAGTTCAGTTTGACCAGGGACATAACCTGGTGTTGAATAAACTCCTCCAGGGATATGGCATCTGCAATTCATCAGGGCAATCTATTCCAGTATCTCTCAATCCTCTCAATACTGATTTCTGCCTGAAATATAAATTTCCTTTCTTTCACTTTAAAATTATCCTCCTCTGGTCTTATCACTATTAGACCATGTAAAAAAGTTGCTCTCTCTTTTTGATAAGCTGCTTTTAAATACTGAAGGGATGCGATGAGGTCTCCATTTCTTCTTCAGATAACCTCAGCTCCCTCAGCCTTTCTTCACAGGAGGACAATAAATTCCCTTGCCCTAGTGGCCAACCTTCTTCTTATGCAGCCTAGGATACAATTAACGTTCTGTGCTGCAAGCATATGCTCATGTCAAGCTTTCTGTCAACTAGAACCACCAAGTCTTTTTCTTCAACACTCCTTTCAGTGAGATTTTCTCCCAGTCTTGTACATATACCTAAGATTGCCATGAGATGCAGAACCTTGTGCACCCTTTTGAACATCATTAGATTCACATGTGCCCACTTTACCTAGCTTTGAATGACATCTCTTCCTTTGGTTATGTCAGTTGCACAACATAGCTTGTTGTTTTCAAAGCAAACTTGCTGAGGGTGCGCTCAGTATCACTCCCTGTGTCACTGACAGTGGCATTAAAGGGCACCAGTCCAAAGACAGATCTGTGAGGAACACTACACATCATCAGCCTCCACTTGGGCAAAGAGTCATCCACCATTCAAAGCCATATCTCTCCAACAAGCTAGAAATGCTTTCCTACAGATGTAGCCACATGTTGGAAATGAGCTGGAAATCTGCAGGTAACAAATGTAAGGGAAATAAATGACAATAGTTTCTTACCCATCCTGTGCAACTTCCTTGTTTATTGTTACAAGACAGAAGAGCATCCTTAATTTAGCTCAGTCAAAAAACAGTTTACATGAGAAATAGATACAGACACTGCTGAAATTATCAACAAATAAAGGGTATGACAATTTTACTACCTAGATGTCCTTAGGAAGTCTCATAGAGAAATTAACTTTACTCCCTTGTAAGTAATTTGACACAGTTCTAGTTTGCACACATCATAAAGAAAGAGCAAAAATACTGACTAGCTATAACATCTGATAGGCTGTATCATTTAAGACTTTCCTTAGTGAATTATTCAACAAGTATTAATTTTAAACACATTTGTACAGAATGTCCAAATAAATTTAATGCTATTGAGGTGATTAATTCACTCTTAACAACAGCAATAAATTAATTCAAAGGTACTTATATCAAATCAGATAAAACTAGATGAATACAAAAATAAATGTTGCTAGTAATTCTGAATTTCTGCTTTAAAACCTGCAACAAAATATAGAATAGAATGTGCACATACTTCTTTTTACATTGGCATGTCTATAGCTTATGAGTGAATACAAATTTAGAAAGCTTTTGAAACCAGTAATTCTAAACTTAATCTTTTAGAAAATAAACATTATTGGATATTATTGGTTCAGCTTCTAAATCATTTCAATATGCTTAAATAGGACTCATGTTTGTCTTACAGTTCAGCACAGTGGAAAAAAACAATTGCAAAATTTTTTGAGTTTTCACTTTGCCTGATGCTTTGAATTTTTAAAAAGTAATTTTAGTTCATAATGTATGAGATAATTGCAGAGCCCACATAATTTTATGTTTGTTTCAGGTCATTTTAATCCTCGTTTTCGTTTCATTGTTTCAGATCTGTCTCTGAAATTTCTGGGCATAGCTCTACCCTTAGGATAGAAAATAGCTCTAGGAGATGAGACACATTAAGAAACTCTTCAAGAAATCTGTACTCAAAAATTGGTAGGAATGAATTCAAACAACTAAACATATCACAAAAAATAGTGTAAGTAAAAAAGCTGATGTGAATGTAAGGTAAAGGATTTTGAATTTCAAGTCATAATAATGACATTCCATGTTCCTTATGTACCACGTGAATCTCAAATGTGTACCAGTGTTGTCAATCATACTGAAAAGTTAAAGTTCTGTTTCCAGGACCTCTATGTTTCTGTCACGTGGATAAAGAATGTCTTCTGTCAGAAAACACTCAGCTTCCTGATGGTACACTATAGACATTCACATTTTTCAGCAGTGATTCCTGAGATGCATTTGATGGGAGAACAAACTGCATCTTTAAAGGTTCAGAATATTTGCATATTAGAAAAAAAATAGAAATAGAAATAAATAAATTAAAAAAAGATCAAAACCTCTGACTTTGATGACACTGTGTGGTAAACTTGAAACAAGTAATAGTATTTCAGTATGCACTGACAATCAACCATAGTTGAAGGGGACATGATGTGCAATAGAAATAATGGTTTTATTTTTTATTTGCATTCAAGTTTTATAAGAGAGTGTGTAGCATAAGACAAGTCCAGAAATGTGGACAATCGGATTCCCTTTAACTAAACTTAGTTTAATGTCTGACATCTTGACTAAGTAATTCATAAAGATTCCAAGACAGAAACTACCAGAGGATGAACTATTCAATCGTTAATATATTTTCTCTCTGACTGCAGTAACTATTAGTGTAATATGATAAGCTAATCAGTATTGTGGTTATTGTCACTATTATAAGTTGCGATATACGCACAGTATCAATGATCAAGCTATCTACTTTGGTGGAAAATGTACAACATTTTTGTACTGCTAAGAAAAGAAAGAGAAAGAATCTAAACCTCTCCAGGTCAGACATTAGTTCTTCCTTGTTGCACTGTCTGGATTTAGCTTTATCCATTCATTCTGCTTTTCCATATATCTGCATGTGAAAAGCTACTGCAGCTTTTCAGCAACTCTGACAGGAAGAGAACATGCTGTTGAACACATCTTCCCAAACTTCTACCAAAATTGCACTTATATTGTTAAAGTGTTCTCTTATTACTGGCAAAATGGAGCTCTTCTAGAAACCTACAATTCAAAATGTGCTTTATTCTCTTCAGTATATGCAGTGTGTTTTTTAAAACTACTTAAGTCCCTCTAAAGGTCATATTTTCAGCCTTGCACACAGAGAGCCAGCTATCTGTCTATGAAAGAAGTTGTATATTTCATTCTTGATATGTAGCATAAAATGCTTATTCCCCAGAGTCTAACACAGTAAGTTTTGTACAGGAGGCCAGATAACCCTTTTTTTGTGTGTGTGCATGTGTGTGTGTGTAAATTAGTTCACACAAAAAATATACTTCATATAAAAGTGGCAAACAAACAAACATAACAAATGAACATGAAAAAATGGACATAAGGATTTTAAAAAAGGATTGGTTTCCTCCAGGCCTTTCAACACTCATGAAAATACACAACGGATAATAGAGAAGAGTTAGTTCAACATACCTGTGGATTGTTCAAGTGAATCAAGTGTACCGTATATGTTAGTTCTGTGCTTGTCAACTTCCTTGCAAATAATATCTGACATTATCTACCATTTTCAACACATTAAACATTCCTTTATTGAACCCTCCAAGTTCTGCCTGACCAGCTGATCACCAGAAACAGCCTGAAGTACTGATGGGTATATTCACCATACTCTGACTCTTGCTCCATGAAGACAGAGGTGGGTTTCTTGCTTTAAGAAGCCTGAAAATTAATTTCTTTCTATCATTATCTGATCACGAGATATGAATGCCAGGCAAGATATTATTTACCCTTTCCCCTAAAGCAGACTTCATTGTTTGTGGACTGCATAGAGAAACTCAGTAAAACTGACGTAAAACTCCGTGTTCAAATGTGATGTTAAAATAAGCTGATTCACTCTCATGTGACATACAGACAGAAGGTGTTACCTGTCATCTGCATTATCTGTTTCATAATTCCTGTAGCAAATTAATCTTGCTTAAATATGGGGAGAATGAAATTACATATAGATAATGAAGCAGAAGTCTTTTCGAATTCCCTTCCTTGCTGTAACTCTCTACACTTTTCTATGTAAATGACTGCATTCTCTGGGATAGGCATCTTTCTCCTGCCCAAGATTGCTCAGGGCAGTTGCAGAAACAAAGTGCACTCCTTCTGAGGGCAAAAATCAAAGCTTAGAATATGTTCCCAGTAAGTCTCCTCCTTTTGGCTTAATGTTTTTATGTTGTTAAATTAAATTATTTAACATGGAGCTGAGCCAAAGGGTTGGTTTTCATCACAAGAGGGGAAAAAAAGTGAGAAGACAATTGTCCTATTTGTTTTTGAGAACTGGCTGAAGTTCTTCATGTATGTATGGTTTTCTTGGATTTGATTTTGTTCCCCAAAGAAAAAGCTCTTTCTCTCTCTCTCTCTCTCTCTCTCTCTTTCTCTCTCTCTCCTCCTCTTTTTTTTAACAATAGTTTCTGCTGGTACAGATCACTCTTTTCTTTCTATGGAAAACATTGATATTATCCTGAAATCTTAAAACTGCAGATATTCTCTAGTACTTGTTCACCTACTTTATGGAAACCACACAGACCATCTTGCCATCTTTTCTTTTCACTGAATCATTATTTTCATGACACAATGCAGCTTTTGTAGTTATCATCTCTTTTACCATGGAGAGAAGTGTTATGGTATAACACAGAAAATATACTTATGGAAAATCAGGCCTGTGAGAAAGAGCTGAACCAGAAGATACACAAAAAATACCTCCAAGTTGAATATTGCAATGACATAAAAACCCAAGTATTTCCTTGGAATCTTTAAAAAAAAATCCTTTCTGCTTTATTCTACTATGCAAAAAAAAAAAATTTTTTTTTTTCAACCTACTCTTTTTTTTATACGATTCAGTGAGCATCAGAACTCCTTGACAACAGACTATATCCTCACTGGTGTTTATAACCAAGGGATCTGAAAGCATTCTAGTTATTTTTTCTGAACATAACTTATGTTAATAACTGTTCCGCAATATGTGGTCAGATAATTTATCTTTCAGTAAGAGGTTATTGAAACATTTTCACAATTTTAATACTTACCTGTTCTTTTATACATACCCCAAGATCAGAAGCTTGGAGAGTTCTTTAAATCCCTATTTAAAAAAAAAAAAAAAATATATATATATATATATGTATACATCACAAAAAGGGTACCTTATTGTTAGCCTTGTAAGAAAGAAATCTTACACAATTATATAAAAGACACTCTAAAAGAGTAAGATACCCTTAAACTTATGTTAAGGGAAAAAAAAAAAAAAAAAAAAGAAAGAGACAGAGAGACAGAGAGACAGAAATGACTGAAATATAGATTTTAAACAATGATAGTCCAAAATGACCATGTCACATACAATAGAGATAAATATATATGTTTTATAATGAGCTCACTGATTTCACTCTGTCAATAACAGAATAACAACAGAATATCTGCTTCCAAGAATAATTTGTCTACTTAATAGTTTTCTGAATGGCACCAAGAACCATAACATCTCTTTAGTCCCTTAGTAAAAACAGTGCATCAGCTTTATACTTCTGCAGCATCCTTGGAATGTTCCATTCTCTTTGCATGTTCATTTGCTGTCATGGGAGAAGAAATATGCTCCTGTCTCAAACAGCCCTCCCAAGATCTTCTTTAAGAAATGTAGTGTACACAGGAAAGCCATGAAACAAAATAAATATAATTCACTATTGTGATCATGATCACCTTTCCCTGCAGTCAGGAGAAATAGATGTTGATTGTAGGTTGAGATTTGTTACTAGCACATCTCCAAGGGGTCAATGCTCTTCTGTGAGTCTGAATTTCACGTCTTTCCTATAGGTCCTTCAGCTGTAAAGCACTCTATCTCCTTCGGTTATGCTTCTGCAAGAAAAATTCAAGCTTTGAGAAATTGTTTGCATACCTGAGCTGAACAGAGTCAAACATTCAACGGCTAAGGGTTTGCTGGTGAACAATATGATCTCCTGTTGTGAAAGCAAATACATATGAACTCATTAGATATTTGCCAATACTGCTGTTTTCTCAAAGGTGGGCATCCTTTTTCTGTGTCTTTCTGGAGTATCATTGAGTTCAGTGGCAGTTGCTCTCTGAATTTAAGAGCACTTGTAGAGTACTCACTGTGATGACCAATCTGTTCATCAAGCCTCCCACTTCCACTTTGCACTTCCCTCCTGTAAAAAATGTGAGTTCCTTACAAGAGGCAAATCAACTTGGCTGAAAACTGCTCATCACAAGGTTCCTTTGAGCTCCACCTGAGGAGTGGTTGATGCTTCAGAAAAAAACGAGAAGGCATGGAGATTAACAGAGCTGACAGCTCAAGGACTGGTCAGGACAGGGTGAGAAAGCCTTGGGGGACATGGCTAGTAGGACCTTCCGTGACTTCAGTAACGTATACATTCATATACATTCAAACAGAAACATAGTAACTCTCTTCATACTTCCTCCACAAGCCTTTGAATGTAAGTACAAGTTTCCCAGGCAATTAGGACTACTCTGGGAGCATTATTCTTAATAAGAAGCTTTACAATGATTTTCAAAAACCTTCTGCTTTGTGTAGAATATTGTGTTATCCTTCCTAATACTTGCACTAAAATCTCAGAACTATCAAAGGTGATTTGCAATTCATCAGTTTTATCACCTCTTCAGAAAGGGTTGTTTGAGAGATCAAAGAGAGAATTGAAATCCCAAACATCTGATAAAATTAAACCTAATTCTATGTTAGATGATAAGGGCTGGCTCCAGAGTAGGACAACTTGTGTACAGCATAAGTAGCTGACAGACAGAGTCTGAAAGCAGTTGTAATGATAATGAGGTAGCAAGGGAAAACTCATTTAACTTATTCGCTTTTAAACATCAAAACCTAAAGCTTTACTACACTCTTTCTTATTCCAGCACATTACTACACTCATTGCTTATTCCTTTGGAAGGTTTCTTTCTCTCTTTCCTTCTTTCTTTCTTTCTTTTTCCTTCCTTCCTTGCAGCAAAAAAAAGTATATGTGTGTATGTATATGCATACATATCTATATTCATACCTATACATACATATGAAAGTACATATATGTATATATACATTCATAGGTTGAAGAGAAGAAAACAGAACTTTTAATAAGCTCTGTTGTACTCTTCTCATCTTAAACAGATCTCGTAACAGAAGGTTAGTTCTATAGCCACTAAGCTATTATGCAATTAAAATAATAAATAGATAAATAAAAATCAACAGTCCAGATTTTGTTATATACAAATGAAAGAATATAAATCC
The DNA here is from genome assembly GCF_026119805.1 of Tympanuchus pallidicinctus. Classification (NCBI taxonomy): domain Eukaryota; kingdom Metazoa; phylum Chordata; class Aves; order Galliformes; family Phasianidae; genus Tympanuchus; species Tympanuchus pallidicinctus. The sequence continues at coordinate 11,374,706 of NW_026294769.1, forward strand.
CTGGATAACATCTATCCCTCTTCTACACTGGTAATTAAGGACATTTCATGTAAGGTATTTGAGGTGTTCATGCAGCTGTACCACATTATTTCCTCAGTCACTTAGCTTTTTAGGCTTCATAAACCCTTATGTTGAACATCCAGATTGGGATCTCTCATGCTTGTAAATGGGAAGATATTTTCTTCTGTTTCTGTTCTTTCATACTTTTTCATTATTGCATCCCATGAGGATGCATTTACAATGAGTAATGATAATACACAATGAGTACAGTGATAATACCCTCCTTTCAGACAAGTGAAATGGCTATCAAAACCACAAATTTCCATGACTACAGAGTCTTAGTTCTTTGAGTAAAATAATTATCCCTTCCTACAATGAAGTGAGCAACTATTGGTGAGAATACTTTATTTCTTACTGAAAGAATTAATTTCCATGTTCCTTTGACACCATTTCAATGTCACAGAAAGCTTTATGTCAGTCAAGGTATTTTTGATCTTAAGTGAAAGATTTCTGAAACTGAATGATCATTGGTGCTGCAGAGATATTCTAAAGGCAGCAAACTCTCCCCAGATCTAGCAAAATTAGGTTTACTAGTGTCTCGATCCAATTTATAGGAGGGAGAGGAGGTTTTTTTAATATCTGTTATATCCGGTGTGAGATTAAGAAACAACGGTTCAAATGTTGGTCCGACCAGTTTACTACAAATCTTAATTAGGGAGATGGAGAAAGGGAGGATGGATGCTATTATGAATTAGGGTAATGGGGAAGGGAAGAAGGGAGATAGAAAAGATAGGAAAGAAGAAGCAAGGAGTCTTTGTAGGCAGCAAGTGGGAGATAGTCACCACCATGGATCCAGAGTGGTTTGCAGTTCAGTCTTTGATCTTCAGTAGTGGTGGGTGTTTTTCCGTTGAGGACAATGACGATGACAACGACAGTGATCACGGCGATGATGGCCCTTATTCAGTGGTTCCAAAGTGGTCGAGTCAGCTCTCTTTGGAGTGGCAGCTTCTGGCTCAGAGATTTCAGCAGGAAACTCCTTTGTTCCTATCTTTCTGGCCTTGCCAGCAGATAAGAGGGAGCAGGGAGGCGCCAACTTGTTTCTTGCCTTCACAGGATACAGTGGCATCATCCCCCACTCTCCCATAGTAAACAGGAGTTATTTGGTCACAGACTAGATCTTCCTCCAGTAAACAGTCCTGAGCACTACTTCCAAAGGTAAACAGCTCCAAAGAAATGCTTTCAAATGTGAAATTGTCCACATAGTGATGTTGACTGCCACACAGCAACACCCATCTCTCATCTCCTAGATTCTTATCACAAGAAATACTCAGAAAGCAAGCTTTGAGCCAGAAAGCAAAGAAGGATTCATACAAGTAGATCTGTCTGAACTGAAACCAATTAGTCTTATACTAAAATGGATGCACTGTTGTTGCGGAAAATTTGTCCCTGACAAATGAGCAAGACTGCACAACAGCATATGTGCCTTGCCATTAGACTGGAACAGGATGAGAGTCTGCCAAACTAACCAGATCTAATATATGTTAGAGCTGAGTATCCCACTTGCATGGGAGCCATGCTGAGGATGCTGTCACTGGTTCTCATCATCCAATTGCTGCCCTGAATTACTTTCTAGCCTAAACATTTGACAAGATTTTTAAACTGTTGAAGTCAAATCTAAATAGTTGTGAAATTTAATTAGGCTAGCATCAACATCATAGCTCCCACAGTATGGTTCTTTGATAATTCTCCATATATATTTATATTACATTTTATTTGTCTGTTACCGTTTCCAATTTCAGATATGTTTCATGTGTACCACCATGCTCAATCTCCACAGCCAAAATGCAGTGTTACAGAGAAGTTCTGAATAACCTTTGTCTTTAAAAATGATACACTGAAATAAAAGAATTTTCTGTGACTGATACATGTGTTATTCGTCTTCAAACAGTTGAACATTTTATTAACTTATTACATTATAAACTTTTTATGTTCTTAACATTAACATGATTTAGCCATGAAAGGAAGTTGTACTCTCATCTCTTTGGAACAAACCTGAGGAAAGTAGGAGGAATTTTTTTCAAAATGGTAATTCCCTGATAATGTCTTCATTTTTTTCCTAAGTTTCTCTGGTGCTATCTCAGTTTGGTTTTTTTCAACTTAACTAAAAAAAATACATCCCTTATATGCAACTTCTCTCATAGCATTCCCAAAATTACTCCTGGAAAATTTCCCATCCTTTAATATTCATTTTAGAGCAGAAATAACATTCATGGAGATGATAAGCATGAAACTATTTGTACAAAACTAAAGATTTTCAGTGGCTTACATTTCTTGTGCTTGTAATTCTTTTATATCTCATTTTAGTTTTTATTTATTTATTATTTATTTTAATTACAAGTTTTCCTTCATATTTGGGCCTCAGTGAGTTGAAAGAATTGAGGAGATGTTTCTCAAAACAGTAAAGTCTTTCAGTTCAGGAGTAACATATTAAGCACAACCTCTATAATGCAGTTCCCAGCAGATGACTTTACATAATGAGTCTCTTTTCAGTAGAAACAACTTAGAGTATAAATTCATGGCTTATTCTTTTTCTTATCCAGTACAAGGTGACTTTCATTAACAAAATGGAAAAGTATGTTTTTATGACAGTGGTATTATAATTCTGCTGCTGTTTTTCACTTAACTTTAAGAAAATATAATTATATTTGCTGATATAATAATCAGCACCAGATGTGTTAAATGTCTTTGATTAGAAAATGAAAGCTATAATCCCTGTTGTTTTCTGAGAGTTTATATTATACTGCAATCATAACAATTTAGAGTACAACATCACCCATTTCAGTGGCTTTTCTGAAGCTAAATTATGCCTTAACTTTAATGAGACCATCAACGCAAATAAAAGTACAGAAGTACCTACAGCTGCAAAGCAAACCTTGGGGGCCTTAAGATTGTTTAGCTAATAAAAAAGAACATTCAGTATAGGTCAAACTTGTATGCTATTTTCTGAAAGCTTTTTTACCACAGCAGAATTTATAAATCTCCATCCAGGAGATCTGTCTATGTCTAGAGTTGCACTTTTAATGACAAAGGCATTCAGTGTAGAAATTAATTTTCTACACAATCCACACAGCATGTGATCTTCTTATTTGTTTCACCTGTTTTTAGTTCCCTCTTTTCTTTAAAAGTTTGTGTTTCATCACATTATAGATTTGCTTTAAATTTAAAAAAAAAAAAAAACCCTTTTTTTATATGTCCTTTCTTTCTTTCTTCCTCTCATAAATGGCAAGCAAAGCAAAGAATATCATTAAAACTTTTATAAATATTTCCCTTATTAATCAGAAAAAAATTTGCTCTTAAATTATTTGGCTATTGGTGTACTAAGTATGCAAAGAAAAATAGTAATCTAATGAAGTTGAAATAATCACACTGATTGTTGTGCTGGAACATTTTCATCAGGCATTTATTATCTCCCTTCCTTGCGCCAGCTTTTTGTAAATATGCTAAACGTATTAATCAGTCTGTGCAAGGATTTTATAAATATTACTGCATTATGTGTGCTATTAATAGATGCAATATTTCCAAAGCAAAATATTGATTATTATAAAAAAAAAAAAATCTTACACTGAAAACTTCTTTCATTCAAAATTAAATTGATCGATAAATGCATTCAACGGAAAAAAAAATGTACACTGAGGTTGGATTTAATTACTTACTTAACATCCGGTATCATCTGAGATATTCTAAAGTGTCTGAGTATTTGTATGAGACTGACAGATAGAACTTGCAGAAGAACTGTGCACTTCAGATCTGTATCTGAGTCAAATACACCCCATGCCTTTGTTTAGCACTGATCACTCATCTTTAGGCATCTCATGTACAAAGGCTTCTTGGAACATAATAACTCTTATCGATTATGTTGGGCCCTGATGTGAGAGGTACATGTTGGTGCTATGGCAGTAGAGGCTGAACCTTCCTGCCAATATCCCTTATATACTGCTATCATGTGAAAGATGGCAGCAGAAGAGCAATCTGACAGAATGGTGTCTGACATGGAAGTGCATATGAAGAAGTCATGTGTCAATGAATTCCTCCATGTGGAAAAAAATTGCGCTCACTGACATTCAACAACTCTTGCTGAACATTTGTGGAGATTGAATAGTAGACGTGAGCACAGTGAGGTAGTGGGTGCTATGTTTCAGCAGTGTAACTGCAACGTGAAAAACAAGACATATTCTGGATGGCTGTACAGATTTTTGCAAGTTCAGCATGAAGGTTCTTGTTCATGGCTGGCAAAATGCATGGGTAATGGGCATGACTATATGGAAAAACAGTGTTTTTGTAGCTGAGATTTTACTATATCAAATAGTGTTATTGTGCTCTTTGTTTCTACAGGAGACACTACTTTCACAGCAACTTACATACTTTAGCCAGCACCTTTCTGCTGTTCAGAAATTCATTTTTCATATTCTAAGCATTATGATATTTTTCCATGACTTATTATACACTATTCTCAATAGCTCATTCTAATAGTTTCTGTTGCCAGTTAGACTTTTGGCCAGATTCAAATACATCCACCAAAGTATATACAAAGAGAAATCTTTACAGTTGATGTCATCAGAAGATGCTCTCCTCCAATGCCCTTTCCATGAGAGGTAGATTGTGTTTTGCAGTGGAAATTTCCAGTATTTCTGTATGTAGCATAGGATAAGTTGTTTTTCACAAAGAAAGCTGCTGAACAGAGTAACATTGAGACTGGGCTATTCCAATCTAGGTAGGACTGGCACAGGCACTAGGTAATGTAATTATATAGGGTAGGAGAGTGTAGTACAGGACAGAATTAGTGTGGTAATTGTTGAAAATATTGTCCTCCTATAGCCATAAAACATACAGAACGTATCTAAAAACAGTGGGTTGGTAATAGATATTGTATGTGGAAATGTAATGTAGCAACAGTGTCGGAAGACTATGAGCCAGAGATGCTCAACCAATGAGCACCAAGAAAGGCATTACCTGCATCAGACCCAGAGTATATAATGGGATGGATTTCACTGAGTAGTTGTTCAATTTCTCCCTTGTCAGTAGGGGGTGTGCACCCATTTTTGCAATAATGAATAAGCTGCTCTTCACAGAAATATTTGCCTCATTAGAAATTTTTATCTTGAGCAGGTTTCTCACAATTCTCTATGTAACAAGGCAAATTTACCCCATGAGATGTGCACTTTTCTTAATCTAAATCAGCAGGACTGATTTGCAACAATATTCATTGCACTTCAAGTGAATCCAGAAAAAAATATTCTATAAAGAACTAAAGAAAATCTACTTTAGGTCTGCTTTGCAGTGGAAAAGACAAGGAGCTTATGAGATGGCCATTAATCCATATGTGCCTGAACCTGACAACATTATTACTCATGTTACTTTGGAAATGTTTAACAAGTAGCATCCTATCAATGTTATCTTTGCAAATAACTGGATTTATGGATATTCTTCTTCAAAACTTTACATAATATCAGTCAGATTTGTTCATTTGAATGTTTTCCACATAAAAGGAAAACTAGGAAATGTTAAATTAAAAATGAGCCTAGCAGTTTTCAAAGTCTTTTAACTCAGAACTGCACTGGAAGAGTCTTGTCAAAATTTCTCCTAGATACAAGACCAGTATATTTCTGATTCTTGATGGCACATTCCCCTGTTTGAGAAGCTATGCCTATTGTATTTTCAAAATTTTACAAAAGGTTTTTTTTCCATGAGTTTCTATGCAATGGTTCTGTTTAATTTAAACATCCATTTGTGTCATAAACTGTTTGTTTTTGTTGTTGTTGTTTTTTGTTTGGTTGGTTGGTTTTTTTTTAAACTTCTAGGAACTTCATTATGGTTTTTCAAATGGAAATCTCATCAAATGTAGACAGAAGTACCAAACTCTTCCGTGCATACATCTGCTTTCATGTTCAAATAGGTCTTCAGTGATATCAGGTCTGGCAACACATTCTCTCAACATGTTCTGGTACATATGTTAACGAGGCAAACATTCATGACAAACTTCAGAAATCAGTTATAATTTACAATGAAACACCAAAGATCATGAAGTAAATCAATTTATCTTAACTGTCAAGAAGACCATCAAGATGATTTCTAAATGTTTAAAAGGTAAATTTTCATTACCCATAAACTTCCTACAGTTGAAAAAAAAATGCCCTACGATAAAACTTTGCTGGGGAAACAGATTATAAGATACCATAAAATCTTACTTTCATGGATTATCTCCTTTCTAGCATCCTGAGAAAGCCAACATTCAGCAATATTGCCATTTGTTTCATGTCTTATGTCTTTTTTCTTCTGTTACATAGCTAATGGCTCAGTTATGTTTCTCAGTTCTTTTCAAGAAATTGTGGATCATTTTTTGTACTAGATAAGTAAAAAATTAGCAGCAGTTGTCCCCAGTGTGTTTCATCCTATTCTCAATTTTTGTGTCCTGAATTGATTCAACAGTTCACTTACTGCCTTGTATAAACAATTTCAGAACTGTTGTTCTCCTAGTCTCTAGATCTCAAGGGCTGATGGTCATTTGGTAATGCAAATAAGGGTCAGCACACTTTCATGGTGAACCTCATCAAGTGATTTATGTGATATGTGATTTTTGCTATAGTATGCATAACCAAAACAACCGATCCAAAGACATTTAATTTCATCTTGGTTGTGAATCACAGAATCATAGAATATCATAACAATATACAGCAAAGATATAAAGATAAGTACATTGATTAATCACAGAGCCAAAATAATTTGGTGACTTTATTCAGATATGTTTATTCAGAATTGAAGAATTGAATGATAGGTTTGTATGTTATGTTATTTACTAAATCAATTATGCTTTAATTAAAATAAATGTTTATTCACACTAGATTTTGTCTAATATTTTATATTTATTGTCATAGTTTCTGGTTACTTAACCACATTAACCAAGTTCCTAATCTCTAGGGAGATTTAGTAGTACTGCATTTTAGGGTCCACATTATTGAGCTATTTCCAGAATTAACTTCCATGGTTCTTTTATATTCTGAGAAGATTGTGGAGGTACCATATGCTAAAATGGTGTTGAGACTGCAAGCTGTGTAGTTTGCTGCTCTTACATGTTAGAAAAACATAGTGTAACAGCTCTGAGAAATAATAATTCAGAGATAAGTTGTCAGTTTCCAATTTAATGGAAAGCAAAGGGAATGACATATTGACAGGGTATCCCTCCTGTCCTGAAGGGAGTAACACTTGATATTTTATGCCTGTGTGTACCTAATATGTCAAGGCAGCTACACCAGGATATCTAGGGTAAGCTACCCAGCCATGGCTTCATCTTCTCCTGTACATTTGTACAAAGGATGCATCTGGGGATCATATACAAATATTCTTCTCCTGCCAATTAAGTGTGGGTCACATTAAATCAACACTCAAGATGAAAGAAGTCATCTGTTCCTTTATTCCTCTGGTGATGGGCCAGAACTTGATGGCTAATAATTGTGTAAGTATGAACTAATTCTAGCTATGCTTTTAATGTAGTCTCGTGTCACTGCTGAAAAATCTGCATGAGTGTTTTAGTGTAAGTGGTAGGAGATGTTTGGATGAAGACTTTGTTCAAATCGAAATATTTTATCCCATTCACATTTTCCTGCATGTTCAAGTACTTGAACTGATCTAAGAAGCATCTGGCCTGTGATTACTTTTGCATTATTTTGACCTAAGTTGTTATTTAAGTGTATTTTATTTATCCTCGTTCTCTGATATCTTGTATTTTCTATTCTCTAATTTCATATGGAAGACTTTTTTTTCCTTTGCTCAGAAACCTTTAGCAAAGCTTCATTGAAGGACATAAAACAGTAAATCTGGTAAATGAAGAATTAGCTTTAAATCTTTTCACATAGGCATGAACTTGTTCTGTTCTTTGGATTTCCCAAAGAAGCAGGCATAGAACAAGTTTATTTTATTGAACTAAGTTGATACTGCATGATAATAAAGGTTCTTGAACCCACTTGTGTTGCTATTTCTGTGGAATTGTGCACTTCATTCTTGCCAACTTCGTATTCTAATCAAACTCTGAATGTATTTTTGGGCTGTGTTTTCAGTGTACATGCATATATGCTCAGGAGTGTTTCCAACAGAAGTAAAGTGGAGGTTTGTTGACACAGATAGTCCAAGAACCACTCCACAGGTGAGATATATCTTGTGGAAATCAATGCTGCAGTTTCCTGGACAGTTGTGCATATGCATATACACATTGCCTAGCAGGCAGAAAAAGGAAGATTATTTGGCACTAGAATACAGGAAGGACTAAATTATTTCAGCTGAAATATAAAGAAACTTTAAGATTTTTCAAATTTGGATAAGAAATAGTGGCAAAAGTACATTGTTATTTTATTTTCTGAACCAGCCTGTTAAGATCTTGCCCCTCATATTTCTAATTTTTGCATAATTTGATCTCTGAGTACCAAAATCAGACAAAAAATTTACTGCCAACTACCAAAAATGCTGGCTAAAAATGCATCAAGGAACTACACAGAATGGAATAAACCCTTCTAAAATAAGAAATAGATTAAGATGTACTTTGACATTTGTGAACAAAGAAGGCGGAGACTACCTGGTAGAGAGGAAACTACTTGTTAATAAAAGTAGGTTACAAATTCTTATCTCAAGGAAATGTGGGTATTGGAAGAAAAATACTGGATCTACAAAGCTTAAGTATTAGATAAAAAATAGGAAATATTGGCATGCTCATCAAAAACACATTAAATCATGCCATTTAAAAAAAAAAAAGATCATTGCTATGAAATCTGAGTGAACATCTAATTTTCCTGTTTACATAAAAGTATGGGAAGTCTGCCCTCTCTTCCAATTAAAAAGATGTCTGAAAAGGAGAATTCATTCATACATTGAGCATTTAAGACATATGAAAATTTTGATGCACTCAAAAAAGATACAAGTTGTTCTCATAATTGAGATGCTCTGTTTCCACATGGTCTCTCTAGAGTCAGCAGAGAGAAGAGAGCACTTTTCCCAGCTAATTCAAGACATCTCAGTCTTCAGGTGAAAGTGCACTGATTAGAGGGATAGTCTAGGGTGCTGAGGGTCTTTTATAAACTAGTTCAGTTAATATCTAAAGTTAAATGGACTGCATCTGAGGCTTAAGTTTTAAGTGGAATTTATATTAATCCCTGAAGCATCTTGATTTGTTTTTAATTCACCAAGTAACTCATATAGCATACACTGTGCATGCTATATGTGTATGCTAAATGTTTAACTTTCATGCAGACCTTTAGACTAGCATTAGAATATTCTGATGTTTCACAAATTGAAACAAAGGAAAAAAACAAATAACAAACAGAACCATATTAACTAAGGAGATACTCCATGCCACTTAAAATCATGTTCAGCAACAAAAATGAAGAGAGAATATTTAGGTTCACTCACCATCTTATGTTCAGGAACTGACTGGGCATAAATCATAATTTATGATAGGTGATATGAGAGGTGATAATTGATTGACTTTGCATCACTTATTAGATCTTGTTTTCTTTCTCACTTCTTCCACTTCTTCATTTATCAAACAATTTTTGCCTCAATTCACAAGTTTCTTTGCTTTTTCACTTCCTTTCCTCTTCCATCTACCCACTGAAGGAGGAAGGAAATGAATAAATGTGTATGGTTTAGCTCCAACAACACTCTATAAGGAAAAAATATACAGCAGGATCTATACTTCAGTATCACAGTGTCACTTTTTTTACTCATTGCCAGTATTCTTAGTACTTGTTCACTGGGGTAGATTTGTTATATTGCCTGAAGTGATGTCTACACATGAAAGTAGTGGAGATGGTGGTGGAAAGTCATGCCAATAAGCCTCAGCAACTCTGTATGGTCATTCTGTATTTCACTGTAGCCGTGTGGAAGGTTCAAGATGGGGCAAATGTTATGTCTTCACGGAGCAGGAGATCTAAGAGCTGGAGCATTACCCCCAGAGGCTTATCTCTGAAGTCCAAATAGTGACTGCTCCCAGGATCAACACATACAATAGTTTTGCTCTAATCCTCGTATTTCTGGCTGTGTTCACATCACATAACAGCTCAGCACAATCTATAAGCCAGGCAACATCTGTCTAGCCATCTCCACAAAACTCCGTGTTGCCATGTGTGTCCTGCTATTTAGTGTTCCTGCCAGGTAATTCAAATTTAAATCTGCAAATGCAAGCTTCTGTCATTCAACTTACTGGCGTAAACATGCCCTGAATTAATGGATGTCAGACTGCAGTTTACCAACCACCTGTGTTTTACAGAAGCCCATTTCAGAGTACAGACAAAAAGCACACTGTCTGTCAATCTTGGAGTCATTTGATGCGTAAATTGCTACTTTCATACACACATAGGAAGTATATTTAGTTGTGCTCCTCCTACTCCAGTGAGTATCTTTGCAACTCATTGTTTAACCTTAGGCAAGTCATCCTACTGAGCAGAGCATCTATTTTCCTGTCTGTTAAATGCTTTGAAATGACAAGGATTATCTACATGAGAAAAATGCTGTGAAGTATAATTCATGAAAAGTTACAAAACATTTTGAGATTTTTAGATGAAAGGTGGTAATATTTTGATTTTTTTCTGTCTTAAATTATATTAAAATGATAATAATTTATAATCGAAATAGGAAACAAAATATGGATAAAATTTAAATGACTGAAAATATCAGACCACAAACGTCAGTACTCAAATAAACAGCTAGAAAAACATAATCTGGAAGAATGGTGAAAAGGCGCAAAATGCCTGTTGAATTATCTAAATTTGCATGAATTTTGTTTGGCTGCATTTCCATTTTTGTTCCTGTTGGTGGTTTGGCAGGAAAATAACATTTTTCCTTAAAAGAAAAACAGAAACAACTTAAAAACAAAGAACTTTCAAACTTACATTTCAAACACATACAAAAATGCAACTTCTGTATAATATGGAGCTGTATTTAATATTAGACATGAAAAGCAATCTCTTGTTAAAGTATTAACAAAGCAATATGCAGTTAAATCAGGCTTGTGATACACTCTGACAGGTTTTCAAATTGTGTTTCAAGATTTGCAGGAAGTGTATGATTCTATAAATCTTTTAGCCACATGGTCTGAACAAAGATGTGGTGGTTCTGATTTTGGTTTGGAGATGTAGAAAAAAGCAAAATTCCTGTGTATAAAGATTGAAGATTAAAAATGTACCAGAAATGAAAATATTTGATCTTTTCCGAAAAGGAACTTTTGAACAAGGCATTAATTGGAGTTGCTTCCACAACTACACATTAAGTTCTTATAAGTTTTTTCAAGGCCAGTATTTGTACAAACAAACAAACATATCTACACATAAATTTTGTTTAGAGATCAGTAACTGTTTGTATTTCAGGCAATAAGCAACCAAATTCTCTCCAGAGGTAGTTTTTTAAAAGTAATACTACAGCATATTTAAACCTGAAATATGCTATCAAACTCCATGTATACTCCAGATTCAAGGAAACATTTTTAATTATGTTGATTTTGATAAATAATATTTTAAATGTCTAATGAATTGATAATTCCAGTTTTTGACCATTTTCAGGCTAAATTTTTTTTCTGATGTCCAGTCTGACCCTCCACTTGCAGCTTTGTGCCGTTCCCACATGTCCTGCCATCAGCGCTTATGGGGAGCAGCAGAGAAATGAGATTGCCTCTCAACCTCCTCTTCTGCACACTAAACAACCTCACTGTCTTCAACCTCTTCTCAGAGGACATGCCCTCCAGCCCTTTTACCAGCCTTGTTGCATTCCTCTGCATAGTTTCAAGGACCTTAATATCTCCTTTTCATACTGCGGAGCCAAGATTTGCATGCAATATTCAAGATGAAGCCACACCATCGATAAATTTAGCATCAGTATTATTTCTTTGACCAGCCATCTATGTTACGTTTAATGCACCCCAAAATATGGTTTGCTCTCTTGACTGCCAGAGCACACTGCTGAAAAGTGTTGAACTTGCTGTCAGCCAGAATTTCTTTCTGCTGCACTGCTCTCTAGAGCACACATTAGAACTCCTACACTATCAGACAGGCCAGATTGTATATTGTGATCATTATTTTTCCATTCCTTTGTAACTTCTGTACAATTACCCAAAATATATATCTAGTTTTAATGAAGTTCATTAAACACTATCTTCTCATGTTTTGTTGGTTTCTGTACTCCATTTTACTCCAGTACAAATAAATGAAAACAGCCTAGGTTCTGGTCAGATCAAGTCTTGTCAGATTAGAACTTAAATGCTGTTCATTTTTCAGCAAGAGACTGATTGGCCAGCGTGTCAGGTTTTTATATCACATCTACAATATGAAATGTACTGATCCAGGTGCAAGATTTTTATCTCCTTCTCAGCCATCTGTTTGACAGGAAAATAAATAGAAGAAAACACTGTGTAGATAAGGTAAAATATGAAGATATTGATTTTTCAGGTTGTAACAGATTAAGTAACCTGTAAAAACCAAAAGTTATCAGTAAGAAAAAAGGTCTGAGTCAGGCGTCCTTATGTCTTCAATCTCTTGTGTTATTTTTGGATGATTAAGAGGAAAACATTTTATTCCTTCAGAACCCACTATTTTTACTGCTTTTCTTTAAAATCTCAATATGAGTAGTTGATAAAGCACATTTTCCTGGACTGTAGAAAATGCATACAAAAAGATCCGCTAAATCTAAAACTAAAGCTATTTAGTTTCAATAGAAAGTAAGGAAATTGCATGCACTTTTCATTTGTGTGGATAAGGTATCTCCATGTTCAACTCATATACTCAAAATACTATTTTTAAAAGTGTTTCCTTAGAAAAAAATATAAGGGTAAATGTTTCTGGTATTCTTTAGGTGTTATCACTTCTCCCTTATTTCTTTTTAAATGGAGGGTGGCTTAACTCTCAAGTAAACACAAGGACAATGAAATTTTGTGATTGTTCTTTCTCTTTCATACCAAAATGTGTGGTGTTACCTTGCAACAGTAAGGGAAAGGTCACCCTTGAGCAGATATCAGAAGTATTTAGAAGGTGACTACCATCATCATGAAGAAAAAGAAAAGTTAATATTTTTCTCCAATTTTGTGATGAAGTTCAAATAATAGATTTTGATTAATCATCCAAATTGGCATAAGACTGCTCAATAATTTTGACACTAACAGAAGAAAAGGCATTTTTTAAAATGTTGTTACATTTTGCCACTTCTAGCTATGATGCTAATATCATTTGTGATGAAAAAAAAAGTATCTTACATGAGTACATACTGTTTTCAAAATTCTTTTGAAATTATATTGCAATTTTCAAATCTTGAAAGTATTAATAAGGAAGCTCTCACCTTAATTGAACTCAGCATAACAGTTTTTCAGAGATGTATTTTGCATGTTTTAGATAACTGCAGAAGATTAATTTACAGAGGGCAATGTGGAGGATGAAGACTGCAATTCACAATTATAGTCAGTTTGAGATTGACTTGGAAAAGCTGTGGATTATACTAGCTGTAACATCAGAGCAAAACTAAAAGTGGGAGCTGTGAATAATCTTGAATTGAGAAGAAGATTCTAAGATGAGGAGATAAAGTCAGTTAATTGAGGGATGTAGGGGGCAGAACCAAGAATCGGGATACAGAATCAGGGTCAGGTACATGGATTCAAGGAAACAGCAGAACCTAGATCCTTGCTGAGATGACAAGCTGCTTTTCAGATGTTAAAAGTGTGGCATGCAGGCTTTTGTTCATCACTGGTGAAAATGTATAGGTAATGGTGGTGATTGTTGAAAAGTCGAGTTTTGTAGCTGAGAATTTGTTCATATAGTAGTGTAATTGTGTTCTTTGTATTTATTGTAGTTTCCATGGAAATAATTGAAATGAGTCGATTATGGAGCAATTACTTGCAATCCATAGTCTCTGTTGTTCTCTGATGCTTTCCTTTCACTTCACTTTGCTCATCACAGGCTTCCTTGCTCTTTTGTTGAGATTCTTTGTTGTCTTTCTCATAAAAGCCTGTCCATTTTGAAGATATTAACTGGCCTGCCTAATTTCTCTAGTCCATGTGACAGAAAGAAACAATAATGACTGATTCACTGGGGAAATATATAGCAACAGGTGAGCATCAAAGTATCTCTTAAGCTTGAGTGCTTTGGTTCAAAACCCAGCCTTGAAACAAGCTGGGCATCAATTTATTCCTACATTCTCATTGACTATAAATGCTGAGGATTTCCTTTGCCTTACCTGGGCTTAATATGTTGGAATTAAGTTTTTCAGCCAGACTCCTGTACACATCTTTGTATGGCAACTCTTTCTTTTCCAAGGCAGAATTTTATGAGGACATCTGATATCAAACAAAGAAGAGTTAAGGAATTTTACAATCTTTCATATAATCTGCTTGAAATGTTTTGAAATCCCTTGTTAGATTTCACTTTACAATTACCTGACATTTTGAAACTTGCCTCTTTTTATTATTGGCTGGCTGCGTTGTGTGTGTGTGAACTGCATCTGAACTCCACTGTGAAATGCAATAAGGAACCCTCAGGCAATTACACATATTTAAAAACAAACAAGCAAAACATGTATTAACTAAAGCATAAAAAGTGCTTTGGCAACACATCAGTGCCTAGGGACTGGGAGAATCTAAGCAGCCAGTCTGCATGTGAAAATGTGGGCTGCTAATATGTTTTTCAGGAATAGCTGAATGTGCAGATATACAATGCTCAGCTGGAGCTTACTAAAAAGACATAGTGTAACATAGGTAGTAGTGAATATGTCAGATGTCCTTAGGACAGTTTGCAAATGATAGAAATATTCCAAACAGGAAATTTTCTGATATTAAATGTCAAAGGTTGCCAACTGACCCTTGCGAAAGGGATGAGAGAATCCAAGCCATAAGGAAAAAGTGAAGAGCATCTCCATGAAGAGTGTGTTAGGGTACTTTGTATGTGAGAATGATGATGAAAAAGTAAAGTTTGTAGGTGATGTCTACAACATACTCTGTTTTTCACTTAACATCAGCTCTACAATTACAACTGACATATGAATTGTACTTTATATTGACTGCTGGAAAAAATTCAGTCAATGAACAAATCAAAAAAACAACTGAAATTAATGGCACAGGTTTGTAGCTGCTGTTGTTCTTGCTTCTTCTTTCAACAAATGCACAGAATAATACCAGGAAATCAAGCTGTTGTCTCATTCTCTTCCTCAAAACTGAATAAATAAAGCTTGATGTAGCAAGGTTAATTTTTTATTTCAGATATATACTAGAATCCTTTTTGACACTGGAATTTTTTACCTCAACAATGACAAACAGTTCACGTACTTAACTTGTTGTGTACAAGTTACTTCTCTAAGGAGAATTTTTTTGTTTTGGAAGTTGAGGTAGGGAAGATTTGGGAAAAAAGAGCTGTTCAAAAAAAATTCCCAACACATCAAATATTCAATAATAATAATAACAACAGTGGTGTCACATCACAGATTAATACTAATGGATTCATTGCAATGCCCTCTGAAATATTTGCCTTTGCAAGGGGAAAAAGCTTCACCATTAAAAAACATTTTATGATCAGAACTACTGGAAAGTTCTGTCAGACTGTTCTAGCATCTCAAATTTGATTGTGTGTTTCAGCACCAAATCTCTGAGTTTGGAATGTAACTCTGATGATCTGAATGTAAGATGAGTGTTACCTTCCTCTTTCTCACTTCTCTATCCTAGATTTTAATGTACTTTTTTTCTGAAAATATTAATAAATCAATATTTTCCAATTACTTATATGATATAATCTGTGAACTAAAATATAATTAAAGCATCATCACAAAATAGTATTTTTAAAATGAAAATGAATTTTTTTTCTTAGAGTAGTATTCCCTTAACTCTTCAGAAATCTTCAATTAGAGCATGTGCAGTTGCATTAAACTATTTCTATGGAGGCACATGAATTTAAAATGCATTTTTCCTTTGGTGTTCCTGGTACTAAGAGCTTGATTGTTCAGCAGAGTTCTAAAGGACGTTTTTCTTAGTTGATATGAATCTTGGTATATTTACAGAAGATCCATGGAAGTATTGAGCAGAAACATTAACAAAAGTTTTTTGACCTTCACTTTTAATTAAGCAGCTGAACTGTCTCCCCTCAAATTTAATCTGATTAACTGATTAAGAAGATAGACATTGCACAGTGATGTCAGAAATCTTGTCTTGCCTTACTGAAACTTTCAGCATTCCTCGTAACTACCTCATTGATATGTCAGTTGGATTTTTTCACATTCATATATGCCATTCTACAGACAGTTCATCATATTTTGAGCACTTAACTATAGCTGGAAGAAAATTCTCACATTCCAAACAAAAAAACACCAAAGCTGTCACTCTCTAGGTTAACAATGGCAGTGGGTATTTAGCTACAAGATTTTTTCTGGTTTACCATCTGTCATTCTGTTCTGTGCTCTTGCTGGCACATAAAAGCTAATTAGTCCACATCAGCAAGTGTTGCTTTGAAGAACAAATTAAAATACACCAAAAGTTATGCAGTTCTTTAATTGCTTTTCTGGAATGTATCCAAATTAAAATATGTCTGCCTGAATAAAAATGATGTAGGAGTCTTCCAAGGGACAAAAAGGATAGCCACTATGCTATTTGGATAAAGTCATAGGACATGGTCCTTTTAGGAGAGGATAACTGCTTAGCACTTAACTGCATTCCAGCATAGTCTCATCAGTAGAAGACTCCACATATTATTTGCATACATGCATCCTATTTTCTTTCCCAGTACTCGCGAATGAATCAGTGTATGTACCAGCTTCATAACTCTTAGAAGCATTTTCCTGTAAATATATTTCAACAAGGAAATACATTTATGGAGAGAGATGAACATAAGTTATGAAGTTAAAATTGCGTGGTAGAAAAGTACTTCTCTAATGTAGATCTGTAGTGCTTATGAATTTCTTACTGAATGCATCTCATTGTACTTAAGTGCTATGAATCCAGTTCAGGAATTGAATTTAAGGAAAATAATATCTTTCGAACCATTTTTAAGTGTAATGTTTTCTATTGGCCAAATGGACCCAAGCATCTCAAGCCTGGTAGTAAAACAATCTATGACATATAAGGAAGTTGGACTATCTAAATGAACAGTATTTAACTAGCTGTCTGAACATTATTTTCATAAATTGTGCGAATCTATTTTAAATAGTGAGCACACTAGATATTTGTAGAGAGAGGGACAATATGGTAATAATACACACCTACTTCATCTATTTTTCTTTCTTCCCTTAGATTTTGATATGACATCCAGCACCAGCATTTATTTACTTTCTATTTTACCCAAGCAGAGTGAAATGATCATGAAAATTTTACAGCTTACCTTGCATTTTAGAAAGCAAGTTGTTAGGAGTGTTTTTTTCTCTGTTTTACCGTGCAAGTACAGAAAGTGCAAAAGCATTATGTCACAGTCTTCTTAAAAATGGTGTAAAATATGTGAAAATATAAGTTCTGGGAGGAAGTCCGATTTTACCCACCAGTATTTCAGTAAATGCTGTGTGAGAAATGGCAACAGAGGGACAGTCTGACAAAACTGGTGTTTGACATGGAAGAGCATTTGAAGCAAAGATGTGGAACTAAATGCTTCCATGTGAAAAAGACTGCACACACTGATGCTTACTGAATCTTGCAGAACATTTATGGAGAGCAAACAGTGGATGTGAGCACAGTGATATAGTGAGTTACGTGTTTCAGCAGTGAAGACAGCAACGTGAAGGATAAGTCACATATGAGATGGTTAAGTGTAGCTGTCACACTGTGAAATGGAGAGTGTCTCAATCAGCTAATCCATTTGGATTGGCTAATGATGGTGACCAAGCTGAAAAACAGTGTTTTGTAGCTGAGAATTTTCTCTGTCTAGTAGTATTATTGCATTCTTTGTATCTGTTGTAGTTTGCAGGGAAATAAATAGGAGGCATTACTTTCAGAAAAACCCACATATATCTGGATGGTAGTTAAGTCAGATAACACATTGAGGGCAAAGCAGTGGGTTTATATTCTTTGCAATGTATTTCAACAAAGTCCATAAGTGGAAGGAGAGACTGGTACCCCAAGATCAGATAATGTGTAGAAGAATGTATTCTATTCACATAGTAGATACTGTTTATGTTTGGTTATATATTCATATATACAGTTACGAATAATGTTTTGTCTGGTCATTTTAATTTTATAGGCAATGTTTATGTTGTTTTAGTTACCTGTATGTCTTAGTCAATAAATCAAAGCTTGGAACAGGCAAGGTCTGATGGTCTGATTTTCTTCTTTGGTCCAGCTGAATATTTAGCTCAGTATAAGTCCTATTTTCTTTTGGAGTTGGGTAGCTGGATGTTTATTTGTCATATTTGAGATGAAACGAAATGAAATGAGATATTGGAAGTGGTGACCAGGATATATCCAGGCTGATACACCCTGATTCTCTGCAGCAGAAAATACTCTAGAAAGAGTTATTTTAACAGAGCTATATGCTTGCAAGGACCTCAGCTGGCTTATCAAAAGCTTGAGTGTAACTAAATGTCTCTGCAGTATCACAGTTAGACTCAGCCTTTTGTTTGCAGACTACTTGGTCCAAAGAAAGACAGAACTGATTTTCCCTGGGTTATTGGCAGAATAATTATTATTGTGCTATGTTTTAAGCTCAGCCATCAAAACAATCTTTCCCTTCAGCGTTATGAACATGTTAGACCTGTCATGCTTTAAATCATACTTCCAGTATTAAGCTACTACAGCTTATCAGAAGCTTCTCAAAGCAGTTGCAGTGGGTGTGTGCACTTAATAATGAAAAGGCCTATATTTAAATACCTCCAGTGTGTTTTGACAACTTACTATTACATTAATTTAAATTCAGACAAACAGTAGCTTCTTGTTCCTTATACTAGAAATGAACAAGAGAAGGCAGAAAAATGCATAAAATGTCATTCGAAACTGGTTTTTAACTATGGTAATATTTCATCTTCCCGGCACTATATAACAAGGGTTATCATCTTCCCAGTGCTATAACAGTGTAACGTTCTTGTTTCACAATTGAAGACTTGCACTCTTGCACAAACTAGGGAACAGAGCCCATTGTAAAGTTTGGTCCCTGAGATGAGGCGTGCATCTCTGCTGCCCATGTCAGAGCTGCTCTGCAGCTTGCTTGATGCAAAGATGCAAATGCAGCTGTTCACTTCATCCTTGACTCCATTCATTTGCAGTGCCTGCAAAAGTATGCCATAAAGACATGGAAAAAGCCATAGCAGCCTTCATTGTGTCATGTCTTTGTATCAAATATTGGGCCCTACTAGTGGCTGTTGCATGACAAAGGCTGTTTATACCCTGTGCATGACTAGATTCACACCACTATATAACATGGGATACTACACTGTCTGATACTTTAGCAAGAAGAGTGAGTTATCTGCAAAACTTGCCAAAACTATACAGTGCCAGTGAAGAAGGTAGAAGCTGAATCTAGGAACCATAAGTTCACTAAGACGGCAATCTGTTACATTATTATTATTATTTATTAAAATCTTATTTCCTCAAACATAAATTCCAAAATATTGAGAAGATAAAAGATATATTTTTATTGCAATAAATTATCATGGAAAACTATTTATATAATTCCATTTACAACAGCAATAAGAATATGTTTTTTTATAATAAAAAAATCATAATTCCATGGCAATAAAATAGGAATGGCATTCTGAGGGTAATCTAGCTGTAAACTTGCCTCATGTTTGCACAGATACACTGCAGTGTTTTGAAGATAAACAGAAAACCTATAAAGCAAAGTAACTTCTGCAATTGTAAAAATACAAACAATAAACTGTTAACATTCAATATCTTTAAGAATAGAAACTCATACTAATGTGACAAACTCTGGATTAAAAATCTAAAATTTAGTATTCTCCCTTTGAAAACATATTCCCATTCTCCAAGTGTAGTAAAAAAGCATATGTTTCTAGTAATACAGCTCTAACAATGTACTTTTGCCTACAGTGCATTAATAATTGATTGAATTTTGGGCCAGTCTCCAATGATTTTTTTTTTTCTCTGAGCATAGAAACAGAAGAAAAACATCATTCAAACGGAAACATTTTATTTCACAAGATATATTTAACAATTTGCTATACCAACATACCATTTTGAACTACACATATATATATATATGTATACATATACACACTGAAGCTGAACTTGCTACCAAAGACAGTTTGAATCCATTATGACACTCAAAACCAGACATATCAACTTACAAAGTATACTGGGGAAAAAAACAAACAAAATAACTACCATCAACAAAGCCCAAAACCTGACCAATCTATCATAATCTATCATTCCTGGCCTAAACCTCTTTTCTGTGAATGTGCTAGCTTTTACCAAGTGTCTTGCTCCAATTTATAGGAAGGAGAGGAGGCTCTTAATATATGTATACCTGACGGTGAGATTGAGACACAACAGGTCAAATATTAGCTTCACCAGTTTATTACAAATCCTAGTCATTTTCAGAGATGAGGAAGGGAAGATAGGTGATAGAAAAGATAGGAAATAAAAGCAAGGAGTCTTTGTAGGAAGCAAGAGGGAGATAGTCACAATCGTGTCCAGTGTGGCTCATAGTTCAGACCTTGATATTCAGTAGTGTTGGGTCGTCAGGCATTGTTCCGTTGACGATATCAACTTTCCAATGGTAGTACAAACTTATTTATAAGTCCAGAGTGGTTGAGTCAGATCTCTTTGGAGTGACAGCTCAAATCCAAAGTGGTTGAGTCAGCTCTTTTTGGAACAGCAGTTTCTGGTTTTGGAATCTCAGCAGAAACTCTGTTCCCATCTTCTGGGCCTTGCCAGCACCTAAGAGGGAGCAGGGAGGTGCCCACCTGCATCTGTTTTTCCCAGGACATGATGGTATTGTTCCTCAATTTTCACATACCAAGATGGAGTTATTTGCTCATAGGCCAGATCTTCTGCCAGTAAATAATCCTGAGCACTCTCTTCTGCAGGCAAACAGCTCCAAAGAAATGCTTTCAAATGTAAAATTGTCCACACAGTGATGTGAACTGCCACACAGCAACACCCACCTCTCATCCCCTAGATAAGTCAGAGTCTTATCACAAGAAATGCCTCAGAAAGCAATTTTATGGCTTGACCTAATGAATGTATTTTAAAAGATGTCACAGAAGGACTATTTCGTAGGATGAAATTCTTTAACTTCAGAAATGACACAGGTGGTAAATTATGAAGTAAAAAAAAATAGAAATCATCCAAAATTGGAGATGTTGCACAACACAAAAGGAGAAAAGTGCAGATGTGGCACTGAGGGACATGGTTGATGGTTTTGTGGTTGGACTAGATGATCTTAGATATCTTTTCCACCCTTAAGGATTTTACAATGCTATGTTTCTGTGATTCTATGAAGGGCATCACCAGAATTAATGAAAAGGTAGTTACTCTGCAAACCCACTAAATCCTCCAATATGCATTAAGCTTGAAGGAAAGGAATGGCTGCTGTAGAGAATAGGGTTAACTTTAATCTATCTGCATACTGCCCTTGATAGTAGCTCTAAGACTATCAATAATCTTGTCCAGATAATACCTGAAGAGTGCAGAAACTTTATGTTATAGTTAACATTTTAATAAATTCAATTTTATCTCATTTATGCAAATTATTCTGAAACAAATATTGATGTCTTTGCAATTACTGAGCATGACTTTTCAAACTCTTTAGACAAAATTTATCTCTTGTAAATATTACAACTCACTAATTCTAACAGTCTCTGTAATGATATGACTAGGATGAAAAAAATACAGAAATCTATTGTACACAGGAAAGCATTGGAGAGTAGTGCACATCTAACCTTGATTTTGAGTTAGTGTTACTGCTAAAAGTGAATACATGAGATATTACATGGTAAATGGCTAAACTAACTGCTGATTAATTAAAGCTAGATAGTCAACTGCTATTCTATAACTATTATTTCTGCTTCCTTATGAGATGACTTATATCTCAAGTTATATTATTTTTTGCTTCTTTATCGGATGACTCCATGGATCACAGAATATAAAAATCTGTCTGATTTGCTGTTTGCTTAACCTTCATGTGAACAAAATGGCTTCTGATCTTCCTCAGTTCAAGTCAGCAAAACCTTCTGGCTGGAATATTCTATAGGATAGGTACCTAAATAAATGTGAAAAAAAGAAAAAAAAAGAATGATTTAAGATTGTTTTCCCCATTTCTAACTGAGTTTAAATTTTGTTGATAGAGGACAAAAAAGTCTAACCACAAACTAACATTTCATCAGTGAGATTCTGAAATAGATTGAAAATATCAAAAAGATTAAAAGAAAACACATTCCACTGCTTATGTCCTAGTATGAAGAGCTATGTTTTTAATTTAAATGTAGAGTCCTGATATTGTAGGGTTAGAATTCAGTATTTTAAAGCTAACACTTATCAGTAATTAACTTAGATCAGGATCACAATCTTTCCACTCATACTCAGCCTAGACAATAACTATGGCAATAGTGCTGATTATAATGGAAGTCATTACTTCATAACAATAAGAGAGAAGACTGAGCATTTTGATGTGAGGGATTTGTGCTTGTTTGTTTGAATGAAATTATCTTGCTTTTTCATATTTTTCATATAAATAAATATTTTATTTATTTCTTAGTTTACAAAAAGAAAACGGTTTCCTACTAACTATTTTCAAAAGATGTGATCTGCAGTGACAAAGGACAATGGACAGTGTATTTTCACTCCCAGGTTCAG